>NC_089498.1:31961417-33291833 GCF_036850765.1 Saccopteryx bilineata
CTTGCTAAAAGAGATGTGAAGGAGAGTACTTAAGAGTAGGAGGGTCCTTGAACATCTGCAGGTGTTCAGACAATCTGTTTAGGAAACTCAATGTTAGCAGCATGTGTTCCTGCCTGAGCCTATGAGGAAGCGACAGTCTCCCTAACCTTTGTATTTCTTTATAACTCTATCAGTGCGTTTGGTTTCACCATATGCCATTAATTAACATTCAAAGAAACTGTACACAATTGTATTCTTCACTTGGTACACACTAAATATTTCACCTTCTTCTTGTGCTCACTAGGGTCTTCCTCTCAAGTCTGAAACATAAGATAATTACAAGAACATGTTGAACTATGATTCATGAAGCAGGCAACACAGGAGTTGGTGTGCGCTCAGTTTGCAGAGTGAAGAAGCTAGAGCTGGCAGCCCTTGCTTTAAGCCCCAGGCACAATAAATTGTGACATGCACAATTAAATGCCTAATGTCTGTAAGAAATAGGCAGTGGGAGGGCCACGAGCAGAGGAAGAAAAGCAAGCACAATTAGAGACTGACTCCATCCCTCAGGGAGGCAGGTGGTGGTGAAGAAGCAGGCAGCTCAGTGGACCGTTTGGCCCCATCATTGGGAAACAGAAGTACAAAACTGAGCGGCTGCTCACTGAGGCATGTGCCACCAGCTTAAAAAGGTTGTCTGAGTCTCCTCAGAATGAACAGGATTCTAGGCTTCTGGCCAGGCTCTGTAACCCACAGGTATCCTTGACATCAGTCTCCAGCATCAAACCTCATTTATAATTAAGGTGAAGATATGGGTTTGACCTTAGTGGTCTCATTTTGTGTCTTTGGTGCTCACCATGAGGCTGCCTAATACATGAGTCCGAGGCACCTTAAGATGAGACTGCCCAGATATTCTGCTGCTATGTGTTCGCGTCGCAGCGGGGAGGCGGAGAGGTCAGGGTATCCTCTCCTGTTGGGTGTGCTGCAGCCACAGTGCAGAGGCAGGGTTTGGGTGGGCGTCAGTAACCGGACAACTCACAGCTTCCTCACCTTTCAGCAGGAACATGGCCGCAGATTTTCCATGAATGGCACCTGTTGTTGCCCTAGAGATCTGGGGGTCCACCCTGGCCACCAATTGGAACCACCTAGGGAGCTGAACTCAACAGAATTGTCTTAACTTCCTCCACTGGCTAGCATCTCCCAAGGTCAGGGACTTTTGTCTGCTTGTTTACAGCTCCATGCACAGATTCCCTATTAGTGCCTGACATTCCATGAATGAAATATCACCGACATGTCAGCCCTTGTCATGGCCTTTCAAAGACATCTCTGACCATCATGATTACATAGTCGCTCTGCAATGTTATTGCTCTTGTTTTCATGGATGAAGAAACTGAGGGTAGAAGTTAATTAACCTGCAGAATATTACATAGCTGGTAGGTAGCAGAGGTGAGACTTGTACCAAGTAAAGCTCTTGACTAGTGCTGCCTCTATTTTTTATTTATTTTTATTATTAATTTTAACAGAGTGACATTGATAAATCAGGGTATGTATGTTCAGAGAAAACATCTCCAGGTTATTTTGACATTTGATTATGTTGCATACCTATCACCCAAAGTTCAATTGTCTTCCGTCACCTTCAATCTAGTTTTCTTTGTGTCCCTCCCCTCCCCCCGTCGTCCCCCCCACCACGTAACCACCACCCTCTTGTCCATGTCTCTGAGTCTCATTTTTATGTCTCACCTATGTTTGGAATCATATAGTTCTTAGTTTTTTCTGATTTACTTATTTCACTCAGTATAATGTTATCAAGGTCCATCCATGTTGTTGTAAATGATCTGATGTCATCATTTCTTATGGCTGAGTAGTATTCCATAGTATATATGTACCAAAGCTTTTTACTCCACTCATCAACTGATAGACACTTGGACTGTTTCAAGATCTCCACTATTGTGAACAATGCTGCCATAAATATGGGGGTGCATTTCTCCTATTGGAACAGTTTTATGGTGTTCTTAGGGTATATTCCTAAAAGTGGTATAGCTGGGTCAAAAGGCAGTTCGATTTTTAATTTCTTGAGGAATCTCCATACTGTTTTCCACAGTGGCTGCACCAGTCTGCATTCGCACCAGCAGTGCAGGAGGGTTCCCTTTTCTCCACATCCTCGCCAGCACTTATTCTGTGTTGTCTTGTTGATGAGCACCATTCTGACTGGTGTGAGGTGGTATCACATTGTGGTTTTAATTTGCATTTCTCTAATGATTAGTGATGTTGAGCATTTCTTCATATGCCTATTGGCCATCTGTATGTCCTGTTTGGAAAAGTGTCTATTCATTTCTCTCGCCCATTTTGATTGGATTGTTTGAATTCCTGGTGTGGTTTTCAAGTTCTTTATAAATTTTGTTTATTAACCCCTTATCAGATGTATTGTCGAATATGTTCTCCCATTGTGTAGTTTGTCTTTTTATTCTCTTCTTATTGTCTTTAGCTGTGCAAAAGCTTTTTAGTTTGATATATTCCCATTTGTTTATCCTGTCTTTTATTTCACTCGACCGTGGAGATAAATCGGCAAATATATTGCTGCGATAGATGTCAGAGAGCTTACTGCCTATGTTTTCTTCTAAGATGCTTATGGTTTCACAGCTTACATTTAAGTCTTTTATTCATTTTGAGTTTATTTCTGTGAATGGTATAAGTTGGAGGTCTAGTTTCGTTTTTTTGCAGGTAGGTGTCTAATTTTCCCAACACCATTTGTTAAAGAGGCTGTCTTTACTCCACTGTATGCTCTTACCTCCTTTGTCAAATATCAGTTGTCCATAAAGGTGTGGGTTTATGTCTGGGTTCTCTGTTCTGTTCCATTGTTCTATATGCCTGTTCTTATGCCAGTAACAGTCTGTTTTGAGTACAATGGCCTTGTAGTATAACTTGATATCAGGAAGTGTGATACATCCCACTTTATTCTTCCTTTTCAAGATTGCTGAGGCTATTCGTGTTCTTTTTCGGTTCCTATAAATTTTTGAAATATGTGTTTCATATCTTTGAAGTATGTCATTGATATTTTAATTTGTATTGCATTGAATTTATAGATTGCTTTGGGTAATATAGACATTTTAATGATGTTTATTCTTCCTAACAATGAGCACAGTATATGCTTCCACTTGTTTATATCTTCCTTGATTTCTCTTATCAATGTTTTATAATTTTCTGAGTACAAGTCTTTAATCTCCTCAGTTAAATTTTCTCCTAGGTACTTTATTTTTTTGGTTGTGATAGTGAATGGGATTGTTTCCTTAATTTCTCTTTCTGACAGTTCATTGTTGGTGTATAAAAATGTCTCTGGTTTCTGAGTATTAATTTTATATCCTGCCACCTTCCTGAATTCATTATCAGGTTCAGTAGTTTTTTGACTGAGACTTTAGGGTTTTCTATATACAATATCATATCATCTGCAAATAATGATAGTTCTCTCTTTTTTTCCAATTTGGATGCCTTTTATTTCTTCTTCTTGTCTGATTGCTGTGGCTAGGACTTCCAGGACTATGTTGAATAAGAGTGGTGAAAGGGGGCACCCCTGCCTTGTTCCTGATCTTAAGGGGATTGTTTTAATTTTTGCCCATTGAGTATGATGTTGGCTGTGGGTTTGTCATAAATGGCCTTTATCATGTTGAGGTATGTTCCCTGTATTCCCACTTTGCTTAGAGTTTTGATCATGAATGGGTGCTGGATTTTATCTAATGCTTTTTCTGCATCTACTGAAATTACCATGTGGTTTTTGTCCTTCATTTTGTTTATGTGATGAATTACATTCATTGATTTGTGAATATTGTACCAGCCTTGCCTCCCAGAATAAATCCCACTTGATTAAGATGTATGATTTTTTTCATATATTGGTGGATCTGGTTTGCTAATATTTTGTTGAGGATTTTAGCATCTAAATTCATCAGGGATATTGGCCTATAATTTTTTTCATTGTGTTGTCTTTGCCTGGTTTTGGAATCAGAATTATGATCACCTCATAAAAGGAGCTTGGAAGTCTTTCTTCCTCTGGAATTTTTTGAAATAGCTTGAGAATGATAGCAGTTAGTTCTTCTTTGACTTAGAATTCACTTGTGAAGTCATCAGGCCCAGGACTTTTCTTTTTTAGGAGTTTTTTGATAACTGTTTTAATCTCATTTGTTGTAATCAATCTGTTTAGGTTTTATGATTCTTCCAGATTGATTTTTGAAAGATTATATATTTTAAGGAATTTGTCCATTTCATCTAGGTTGTCTAATTTTTTGGCATACAGTTCTTCATAGTATTTTCTTACAATATTTTGTATTTCTGTGTGTCAGTTTTTATTTCTTCACTCTCATTTCTAATTTTATTTATTTGAGTCCTCTCTCTTTTTTTCTTGGTGAGTCTGGTTAAAAGGTTCATTGATCTTGTTTACCTTTTCAAAGAACCAGCTCCTGGTTCCATTGATCCTCTGTATTGTTTTTTAGCCTCTATATCATTTATTTCTGCTCTGATCTTTATTATTTCCTTCCTTCTACTTCCTCTGGGCTTTCTTGCTGTCCTTTTTCTAGTTATTTTAGATGCAGGGTTAAGTTGTTTATTTGAGCTTTTTCTAGCTTCTTAAGGTATGCCTGTAATACTATGAACTTCCGTCTCAGGACTGCTTTTGCTGTGTCCCATAAATTTTGAGTTGATATATGTTCATTATCATTTGTTTCTAAGAATTTTTTTTATTGATTTTTTAATTGATTTTTAGAGAGAGGGGAGAGAGAGAGAAGGGGGAGGAGCAGGAAGCATCAACTCCCATATGTGCCTTGACCAGGCAAGCCCAGGGTTTCGAACCGGCAACCTTAGTGTTCCAGGTCGACGCTTTATCCCACTGCGCAACCACAGGTCAGGCCCTCTAAGAATTTTTTTATTTCTTCTTTGATCTCATTTTTAACCCATTTGTTATTTAATAACGTGCTATTTAGTTTCCAAGTATTTGAGTATTTTTCAGTGTTTCTGTTGTGGTTGATTTTTAGTTTCATGCCATTGTGGTCAGAGAAAGTGCTCGATATGATTTCAATCTTCTTAAATTTGTTGAGACCGCTATTGTGTCCTAACATGTGGTCTATCCTAGAGAATGTACCATGAGCACTTGAAAAGAATGTATATTCTGCTGTTTTAGGGTGAAAGGTTCTGAAGATATCTATTGATCTAGTGTATCCTTTAAGTCTGCTGTTTTTTTGTTAATTTCTTTTCTTGAGGATCTATCTAGTGATGTTAGTAGGGTATTGAAATCCCCTACTATTATAGTATTGCTGCTGATCTCGCCTTTTAGATCCATCAAAGTCTGCTTTATATATTTAGGTGCTCCTATATTAGGTGTGTAGATATTTATAACTGTTATATCTTCCTGTTGGATTGCTCCCTTTATCAGTATGTAGTGACCTTCTTTATCTATTACTATAGTTTTTGTTTGAAAGTCTATTTTGTCTAATATAAGTATTGTTACCCAGCTTTTTTTTCATTTTCATCTGCATGAAATATTTTTTCCATTCTTTTACCTTCAGTCTATGTGTATCTTTTGTTTTAAGGTGTGTCTCTTGTAGACAGCATATGTATGGGTCCTGTTTTCTTATCCATGCAGCTACCCTATATATTTTGATTGGATCATTTAATCCATTAACATTTAATGTTATTATTGATATGTAGTTGTTTATTGCCATTTTATGTTTTAAAGATGTATTCCTCTTTTGCTATATTCTTTTCCCCTTTTGGTATGTTTATAGCAGGCCCCTTAGCATTTCTTGCAGCCTTGGTTTGGTTGTAGTGAATTCCTTGAGGTTTTTTTTGTCTGGGTAGCTTTTTATTTCTCCTTCAATTTTAAATGATAGCCTTGCTGGATAAAGTAGTCTTGGTTGTAGGCTCTTGTTCTGCATTACTTTGAATATTTCTTGCCATTCCCTTCTGGCCTCAAGTGTTTCTGTTGAGAAGTCAGATGTCATCCTTATGGGAGCTCCTTTGTAGGTGTTAGCCTTTTTTTTTCTAGTAGCTTTTAATATTTTCTCTTTATCACTTAGCTTTGGTATTTTTATTACGATGTGTCTTGGTGTAGATTTCTTTGGGTTTCTCTTTAATGGAGTTCTCTGTGCTTCTTGAACTTGTGAAATGTTTTTCTGCATTCATTTAGGGAAGTTTTCAGCTATGATAGGATTGAACAAAGTCTTTATTCTTTGTTCTTTCTCTTCTTCTTCAGGAATTCCTATGATGTGGATGTTATTTCTCTTCATGTTGTCACAGAGCTCTCTTACAGTTTTGTCAGACTTTTTGAGTCTCTTTTCTTTTTTCTGTTCTGTTTTCATGCCTTCATTTATCTTGTCCTCTAAGTCACTGATTTGATCCTCAGCTTCATCCATCATGCTTTTAATTCCTTCCATTGTGTTCTTCATTTCTGATATTGTATTTGTTATTTCTGACTGATTCTTTTTTATTATTTCAATAATATTTGCTATTATATTTGCTATGTCTGTATTTAGGTGTTCATAATGACCACCTATTGTTGTTCTAAGATCTTTGAGCACCTAGCAATCAGTGTTTTAAACTCTGCATCTGGTAATGTGGTTATATCTGACTCATTCAGGTCCTTTTCTGAAGATTTCTCTTGATTCATTTGTGTTGCATTTCCCTGCCTTCCCATTTTATCTGTGTATCAGAAGGGTGTGGCCACTGGAGTCCAATGGGTGTGGCCTTTGTGTTCCCAAGGTGTGGTCTGTCTGCAGGCCCGCTACCCCCTCTGCCTCTTCTGCCTAGGGTGTTTGAGTATGGGCGTTGCTAGTGCCAGCCATCTGGGGCTGTCATGCCATTTCCACCTCTCCTCCATGGGAGGGCCTGTGATCACATGCCCAGGTCTATAAGCCTTGGCTGCCCCGGCCTTCACCCTGCCCCTGCGGCCACAGTTGGGGTTATGTGCAGCACATGGGCTGCAAGCCTCGGCACTGCAGGCAGGAGTGAGCATCTTTGCTCAGCTGTGGGGTCTTCGCTTGTTACCTGGCTTTCACCCCACCCCTGCAGGAGAAGCCCCTTCACTTGTTGGCTGCAAGCCTCTGCTCCGCAGGCCTGGCTGGGCTGCGTACCCACACTCAGTCGTGGGACTCTGCCTGTTCTGGGCTTTCCTCCATCCCCGCAGGAGGAGCCGGCTTGTGCATCTGGCCACAAAGCTCAGTTCCGCAGGTCGGGCGAGGCTGCGTGCCCTCACACCCTTGCTCAGTGGCGGGTCTTTGCCCCTCCCAGGGCTCCCGCCCTTCCCCCGCAGTCGGGATTGCAGGTAGGCCACTGCTGGGCCTGACTACTTTCACACTTCCCCTCCACCTCTGCTGGGCAAGACTGAGCTCACACCCAGGCCTCAGTGATGGCTGGCCAGCTGCTGCCCTTGCCGCCGCCCGCCCTTGGGCAAGCCCTCAGCCGTATGGGTGGGGGTACTGCAGCTCAGACCCTAACACTCAATACTGTAGTCCCAAAAGCTCCCTCCTTCTAAGCAACTCTGCTCTGACTGCTGTGCGGGAGAGCTTGTTTAGCTGGTGTCCTTCTTCCCTTTGCTGGCATTGCTGTTTCCAGGGGAAATTTTCACTTCAGATTTGGGGAGTAACTCGTCCCAGGGGTTAGGGTGGCTGTACCTCGAAGTATTTCTGCCTGTGCCTCCTAAATTACATTCTCTTCCCACTGCTTTGGTCCTCTCTTCTCTCCTGTCCCCCAGAGCCTTGGGTGGGTGGTTGTGAGAGAGGTTCTCTGCATGGTCCCTTTAAGAATACTGGGTCTGGAAAAATCTGTCTCTTTCTTACAAACAGTATCCTGACCTGTTTCTCATCTAAATACTGTCCATTTAGGCTCTGGGGCTGCAAGCTGGGGCTTTGTTCCTGGGGCTCAGGACCCTCCCCCCTCCGCTAAACTCACTTCCCACCATGCAAGTCTCTCCCGGCTGCCCTTTACTCTGGGAAGCTGGGCAGCCCTCTCTGTGTTTCTGCTTTTCCTACCAGTCTCAGTGTGGCTTCTTCGGTGTTCCTTGGTTAAAGAGTCCTCTTAGTTTAGTTCAAAGTTGGTTTTTCCTGATGATGGTTCTTAAAATTAAGTTGTAATCCACTTTGGTTCTGGGAGGTGAAAGTTGGTACGTCCTCCTACTCTATCGCCATCTTGACATCCCCAGTGCTGCCTCTCTTAAGAGGCACAAAGGAGGGAGTGTAAATAAGCCTTGTACCTTTCTCTGTTATGGTAGGCCAGTCATTTCAGCAAACTAAGTAGTTTTAAAAAATGCAAAAAATCATCTTGATTTGCTCTTCTTGAGAACAGCATTTCTATATCTGCATTCTTAGAACAGACAAACTCTGGACTGTGAAAAGATGTTCCACCAAACAACTAAAAATAGATTATAATCAATTAAGAATTGGGGGATTACCATCTTTTAACACTTTCTCTTAGGGAAATCACAATTTTATATTAGTATAACAAAGGCTCTGAGTAATCCTGCACTGAAGAATTCTCTGTTTAATGCAGAATTTGCAAAGTCTGTGTGTATTTAGAACCTCTTCAAGACAGAACCTTTCCAAGACAGAACCTCTTCAAGATAAAATCTTTCCAGTCTAAACTCAAAGGCCTGAGCAGTAGTTCCCAAGACACTGGTGCCCTGTTTATAACAAGTATTGTCATCTGGAGATTGCCTGCCATGTATTAGTATGTCAGGCTAGTAAAAATAGCTCAACAAAATGCAAACACACTCATGTTAGCAAGCAGATGCTCCAATGACAAATCTGACCTTGATTGATAAGTTGGAATTGATTCAACACTCTTAAAAACAAGGCTAAAAAAAAACCTTAGAGATTGAACTAATATAGAATTTTTACTGAAGACATATAGAGTATTGAGAATCCGAATTCATTTCAAGTTAAGTAAAATTCACAACAATTTATTGAGCCCTACTAGGTGCCAGACTCTACTGGGCATTGGAAAGTAAGAGTAAATGAGATAGGCATGGTATTGATCATCACAGGGTTGTTAGGTTTAGGTCTTCTCCCTCAAGTGGTTCCAAGTGATAGTGAGGAAACAGCTATGTTTCTGTCTCTACTCACATTCAGTTCACATCTCGGCCTTTTCTTCAACAGCCCTGAATTCATGTATCCATTCATTTATTCATTCAAAATAATCTTCATTGAGTACCTACTATGTGCTAGGCATTATAGATACATCTTGGAATGGTACAGATAAAAATCCTCTCCCAGAGAAGTTTTTTCTTTAATTTTTATTTTTTTACTTATTAATTTTTAGAGAAGGGAAGAGAGAGGAACAGCAATTTGTTGTTCCACTTATTTATGTATTAATTAGTTCATTTTTGTATGTTCCCTGCTGGGGAATTGAACCTGCAACCTTGGCATGTCAGAACAATACTCTAGGCTTTTTTTCTAGTAGATGTCATATTTTGATTATTCTAGATTTACTTGAAGGATTGCCATTGTCCTGAAATCAGATCTGACACCTCCCTAAATGGAAACCCAAGACTCTTTCACTTGTTTAGGATCTTAGATCTCATCCACTGATTCAGATATTTCCTGTGTGACATCCAATTATGTCCTTGGGCCACACTGATCTCCATTACATTACTTGTTCAACACTTCCTGGCCCATTAGGCTTACCTCTACCTTCCTTCTTCTAGCTGATTTATTTTTCCAGGCTAAAACCTTTATGGAGATGTCCCGGGCATTGAGCTCTAGGCATCTAGGCATTGTGCAGTACTACAAACACGAGCAGGACAGAATCTAGTTTCTTATATTAGTCAGGGTTCTTTATTTTTATTTCTTTATTTTTTGTGACAGAGACAAAGAGCAGGACAGACAGACAGGAAGGGAGAGGGATGAGAAGCATCAATTCTTAGTTGCAGCTCCTTAGTCTCCTTACTTTTTCTTTTTCTTTTTGTATTTTTCCGAAGTAAGAAGCAGGGAGGCAGTCAGACAGACTCCCACATGCGCCCAACCAGGATCCACCCGGTATACCTACAAGAGGGCAATGCTCTGCCCCTCTGGGGCATTGCTCTGCTGCAGCTGGAGCCATTCTAGTGCCTGAGGTGAAGGCCCTGGGCCATCCTCAGTGCCTGGGCCACTTTGCTCCCATGGAGCCCTGGCTGCGGGAAGGGAAGAGAAAGACAAAGAGAAAGGAGAGGGTGAAGGGTGGAGAAGCAGATAGGTGCTTCTCCTGTGTGCCCTGACAGGGAATCGAACCCAGAATTTCTACATGCTGGGCTGGCACTCTACCACTGAGCCAGCCGGCCAGGGTTCCTTAGTTTTTCATTGATTGCTTTCTCATATGTGCCTTGACCAGGAGGCTAGAGCAGGCTGAGTGACCCCTTGCTCAAGCCTGTGACCTTAGGCTCAAGCTGGTGAGGCTTGCTCAAACCAGATGAGCCCACACTCAAGCCAACGACCTTGGGGTTTTGAACCTGGGTCCTCTGCATCCCAGTTCGAAACTCTATCCACTGTGCCACCACCTGGTCAGGCTAGTATTGTCAGGGTTCTTTAGAGAAACAGGACTAATAGCATATATATGGGTGTACATAAAGAGGTTTATTATGAGGAATTGGCTCACACAATTATGGAGGCTGAGAAGTTCCATGATCTGCTGTCTGCCTCAGGAAAGCTGGTAGCAGAGTTTCCTTTTTCTCCTTTAGTTTAAAAAAGGGTTTTTTTCATTTATTTCAAAGAGAGAGAGAAAAAAAAGGGAGAGAAAGAAGCATCAACTCCTTGTTCCACCTAGTTGCTCCATTTAGTTGTGTACTCATTGATTGTTTGGCAAATGTGCCCTGACTGGGAATTTAACCCATGACCTTGGCATGCCAGGATGATGCTTTATCCACTGAGCAACCTGGCCAGGACTGGTAGCATAGTTTCAGTCTAAACTCAAAGACCTGAGAACCAGGAGAGCTGATGTCCAAAGGAAGGAGAAGATGAATGTTTTGACTGAAAAAGAGAGAGTAAATTCCCCCTTCCTCTAACTTTTTGTTCTATTTGGTCCTCCATCAATTAGATCAGAGGTCCCCAAACTATGGCCCTGGGCCATATGCGGCCTCCTGAGGCCATTTATCTGGCCAACCTGCACTTCCGGAAGGGGCACCTCTTTCATTGGTGGTCAGTGAGAGGACCACCTGGAGTACTATATGTGGCGGTGCCACAAAGCGCGACATCGCTCACGTACAGTAGTACTTCCGGTGATGCAAGACACACACATCACGGCTCCGGAAGCACGTCATATCACTTGTTACAGCTAGCAGTGACAAATATGGAACCGGACATTGACCATTTCATTAGCCAAAAGCAAGCCCATAGTTTCCATTGAAATACTGGTCAGTTTGTTGATTTAAATTTACTTGTTCTTTATTTTAAATATTGTATTTGCTCCCGTTTTGTTTTTTTACTTTAAAATAAGATATGTGCAGTGTGCATAGGGATTTGTTCATAGTTTTTTTTATAGTCCGGCCCTCCAACGGTCTGAGGGACAATGAACTGGCCCCCTGTGTAAAAAGTTTGGGGACCCCTGGATTAGATTATGCCCCCTTCTATTAGTGAGGGAAGGTATTCTTTACTCAGTCAACTATTTCAAGTGATAATCTCTTTTGGAAACATCCCTCCAGACACATCCAGAAATAATGTTTAACCAGCATCTCTTAATCCAGTCAATTTGCCACATAAATTTAACCATCACATTTCTCAAGGAGCACCAGGTGTGGTGAGGGTGAGAGAAACACGAGTGATATGATAAACTCAGTCATGGAGGTGAACACATAGGGCAAGCACAGGCGCAGGCTGGGCTTCCTGGAGGGGGTCTCACTAATCTGAACTTGAAGTCCAGGTAGGATGTGGTGTGAAAGGACAGGTGATTGATTGCCTTAAAAGGGAAGAGGAAGACCTTGCAAGTTGAAGGAGCAGAAAGAGCAAATGCTGAAAGAGAAGACAGGAATGGAATAGAAGGCAGGGATGAGAGTACGGCTTCACTCTTTCTTTTTTAGTCTTTTCATGATATGTGCTGTCTGCTACTTTCTTCTCAGCTCTGAGCTCAACTCCAGGAAAAAGCTGGTGACTAATACATATTGGGTTCCTCTCAGTCAAGTGAAGGACACAGGTAATAACCAAGGAATAGACCTAAGCTTTATGATGAAACATATGGATATTATTTAGTGAAAAAGCAAAGCAGGAACTGGGTACTACTTAGGACAGAGATGACCTTAGAGTTGAGACCCAAAGGTTGAGAAGGAGCCAGAGAGGAGAGCAGGGGAGTGATCCAAGCAGCAGGAACAGCAGCTACAAGCGCTTTGAGCAGGGAGGGACCAAGAAAGCTATTTAAGAAACTAGAAGTGTGCCTGTGCTGAGAGTGTGGGGGGCAAAGAGGGGAGGGCAGCAGGGGCAGGTCATGCTGTGCATTTGGTCTCCATGAGGATTTGAACACGGTCATGGAGATGAAGTGATTCTGGAGGGACCCAATCATATTTGCATTTTCAAAGTATGATAATAGTAAGAATAACAATAATGATAGATGGTATTAAAGGAATTACTGATAATTGTTTTCGGTGTGATAATAGTGAGGTAGTGAAACGAAAAATACTTATCAGTTAGAAGTTCATAGAGAATGATTTGCATTTGAAGGAACAAGAATTTGCTTTAATATAGTCCAGAAAAGTGGGGAAAGAGATAAAACAAGGTTGGCAAAATGATAATTGCTGAGTTGAGTAAGAGTCCACGTAGGTTCATAAAACTAGTCCATGTTTTGGGTGTTTGAAATTTTCCATATAAAATTGTTTTAAGAGTTGTGAAAAAAATTGGAACACAGCAAGTGCTCAATAAATGGGAAATTGTTGAGAATAACAGTTACTTTTATTTATTTATTTATTTGAATTTTTCTGAAGTTGGAAATGGGGAGGCAGTCAGTCAGACTCCCACATGCGCCCGACCGGGATCCACCCGACACACCCACCAGGGGGCGATGCTCTGCCCATCTGGGGCGTTGCTCTGTTGCAACCAGAGCCATTCTAGCGCCTTGAGGCAGAGGCAATGGAGCCATCCTCAGCGCCTGGGCCAACTTTTGCTCCAATGGAGCCCTGGCTGTGGGAGAGGAAGAGAGAGACAGAGAAGAAGGAGAGGGGGAGGGGCGGAGAAGCAGATGGGTGCTTCTCCTGTGTGCCCTGGCCAGGAATCGAACCTGGGACTCCTGCACGCCAGGCCGACACTCTACCACTGAGCCAACTGGCCAGGGCTAACAGTTACTTTTTATTGAGGATCTACTGCATGGAAGTTTTTGAAGCAGTTACTTTATTATATACATTAGCTCAGGGATCTTCATGATTTTTAAATTGTATGCTTCACCAACAAAATTTATTTTAAGCACATATTACTAAATAATTACATTTGAATATTTACTTACATACTGTCAAATGGTCCATTTTGAGTACCTTATAAAACATACACAAAACAAGAAATTCTAAAATGATGAAATTAACTTGTAAATAATATTTAATGTCTTTGTAATTGTGGTGGCTTTGTGCTGTCATTAGCTACTGTCTCCAGGCACAAGTTACACATAGAGAAAAATTTGTCATTAATGATAGTATAGCGGTTGTAAATCCACATTTGAAATCATTTTATGATCATTTCCTTTGGATGGGTCAGGACAGCGTTTAGGCAGCTCTGATTATATCATTATTTTCTTTACATTGTGGGGTGCCCCATGAAGAACCCTAACAGAAGTGGAAGAAAGATGTGCCCTGCCATTTTCTGGTTGTTCACTTATACTTACCTTGTTAGTATTTTTAAAATAGATTCTTAGCATGAATGTTTTCTTAACTCACTTGTTTATTTTGTGAATTTGTGAGATTAAAAATTGGTTATTATAATACCTGAATTCATTTACCTGGGCACTCATAAATTGAGACAGAAGGTAATTTGCCACAAGGAAATGAATGAAATGTGGGAGTGTGACCAGCTGTTCTGCATTGTAGAAGAAAGAAAGAAACTGACATACAGATCTAAAATGGTATCAAGCATCTACACATACATTAAATATGAGGGAAGCTTATTCTCCTTTTATATATTGAGGTGAATTAAATAAGTTGGAAATTAAAATTCTGATATGTTCTTTGTGCACCCCACCTTGGAGTATGCACACTCCACTTTGGAGACCTCTGCATTTGTTGTTGAGATCTCACCATAATCCTACATGGCAGACATTATTATCCTCCACTTTGCACATGAAACACTTGAGCCCAGGCAGGTTAAATGATTTGTTTGGGAGATATATTTATAGACAGAATAGGATTGAAGCTCATGGATGCTAGACTCAAAATTCCGTACTCCTTAATAATAATGCTAGCTGCTGGTCCTTAGCATTGGTTATGGTTCAGGCAGTGATGTGGGTACCATAATCCTGGTATTATAGAGGACAGAGGATCAACAAAGCAAAGTAACTTTCCTGTGCTTAGGCTAGTGTGTCTGACTCTAGAGTATATGTCTGCATGTGAATCCTAGTTTACTACCATGTAGCTTGGACTAAAGACTTTCTCTCTAAGTCTCAGTTTTCCCATTCTTAAAATGGGCCAATAGGAACAGCCACCTCATAGAGCTTTTGAAATATCTGGATTGGACAGTGAATGACAAGAGAATATTACCCATAATTATCATTTTTCTGTGTACTGGAGGTGATGGCATAGGATAGACTTAATGAAAAAGTCAGTTACTCTCAAATGTCAATATATAGTGGAATGAATGAATGAATGAATGAATGAATGAATGAGTCACCCCAGTGGTTCCTAAGATCCTCAAACACTCTATGGCTGGGCTCTGGTCTTGTGTTTTACCCACAATGAAATTGCATAAGACCTCTTACTGTCCTGGGCAGGCGCATGGCAATTTCCCTTGCCTTGTTTGAATCTCATCCAACCATATCTGCAGAGGCTGTAGTCCAACCTTTCTCCTCTTGCCACCAGGAATAAGGATTAGGCTCATCCATTCTTATGACTGAGTCAGAAAATTTGGAGAGAAAAAAGGCCAGTATGGACATTGCTTTCAAATTTATGTGACAGGGACACAAATATGTCTTACATTCTGAGAGCAGAGACAAGCCTGAAATTTCTGCAAAGGATTTTTCTTTTCTTTTCTTTTTTTTAAACTAAAAACATATTTTAATGCCATATTTGAGCTCTGCAGCAGAATGGCTATCTCTAGACACTAGAGCATAGCTGTAAAAAAAATTGATCTCTTAAGATCCAAGTGTGCTGCAAATTAAAAAGGGAGAAAATTTTCAGGTGGCTCATGTAAAGGAATGGTCATCTGTTCATAGTACCCAGAGTAAGAGCAATGTCCAAAGTGGAATGTGAGAAAGCTGTGATTTACTGAACATTCACATGATGCCTCACACTCTGCCAAATGTTTCTATTATCTTATTGAAACCTTTTAACAGTCTGAGGTTGTTACTGATATTACTCAGAATCCCAAAAGAAAACAAATCATCAAATTATCATAATTTGAAGAGGTTTATTTGAAAGGGGACTATTTACAAAGGTGCAGTGAGGTACAAAAGAACCTCAAGAGAAATAGAAAGTGTGGTACTTACTCTTGGGCCAGCATGGCAGAGCTCTTACCTCCCTTAGGCCAAAAGAGATGAGCATAGGCAGCAGTTGTCTGATCCCAGATGGAGAAAAGCCTACATTGAGTAGAGCAGGGGCCTCTGGGGGAGGGACACAGCCAGCCTAAGGCAACCCCTTGGTTATAAGGCATCCTTAGGAGCAAAGGGAATGAACATCTGACCTCCCATTCCTCTCCCTCCTGATTCCTGCTAGGGCTACCTGTTGGCTGACACCAGCCAGAAGCCAGAGGGCCAGACAACCTGTTGGTAATAGTCCAGGGTTTCTCAACCTCTGCACTATTAATGTATTGATGCTTGGGCTTTATAGTTCTTTGTTGTTAGGAATCCTCCTGTGCACCATAGGATGTTTAACAGCATCCCTGGCTTTTACTCACTAGATACCAATAGCAACTTCCTCAGCTATGATACCCACAAAAGTCTCTGTATTTCCAAATGTCTCTTGTAGGGGCAACATCATCCCAGTTGAGAACCACTGGGTATAGTCCATGTAGGTTGGTCTACCAAGCAGAGAGCAGAGTGTATTTGCATAGAGAGTGGATCTAGAGAAAATATCTAAGAGCGGGTTTAGATTAGTCTTATTTCACTGTCAAGAAAACTAAGGCTGAAACAAATTATTAACTTCCTGAAACACACACAGATTGTGAGTGCAGAAGTCAGTCTGCAAACCTAGATCTGTTTGATCTCAGTGACAGAACTTATAATTACAAGTTACATTTCGTATTCACAAGTGGGAAATGTCCCAGAAGAAGAGAATGGAGATTTAGAAAAGGAGCTCTTGGAAATTCTGGGGAAGTTGGAGTGCCAGCATTTAGAGGCACTTATGTTCTGGGTCGAGGGTGCATGGATAGCCCATGTTGAAAACCTCTTAGCCAAAGGAGGCCATCAAACACATAAGGACTTTGGACATCTTGGAAACAGCTTTTTATAACTGTTATTTCCCAGAAGGGAAGAGCAAAAAGATGGAGGTTGGGTGGGTTAGATCTCTATCCATTGTCAGTCACGGAGATAATTTCTTCTCAGGTTTTATCACTACAGGCCAAACTGTAAGGGGCTGCCCAGTCACATCACCTGTTTTGTTTTGTTTTTTAACTATCTTAACCATTTTTAAGTGTATAGTTCAATAATCTTAAGTATATTCCAAGAGGTGGAAGCAGGCTAAATGTCCAACAGTGAGTGAATAGATGAACAAAATGCAGTATATGCATGCCATAGAATATTATTCAGCCTTAAAAAGAAAGGATATCCTTCACAAGGACATTGTGCTAAGTGAAATAAGCCAGTCACACAACCGTGAAATACTGTTTAATTGTACTCAGGGTCGACATGATGAACACTATCACCAGAGCTAGTCTATTAAAACTCTCCATCCAGGATTCTCTCTTTTCTTTTGGCTGCTACTCAAATGAAACAGATCAGGAGAGGGATGCTCAAACCCCAGGGGTTTATAGAACTACTAAATGGACGCAGCCTGGGTTCCTGAGTTACCTGCACAAAGCTATCTCCCAAATATCCAACTACATATTGGGTGAATGAGGAAAAAACCTTTTAATCCTTTGAGTAGTGAGCTTTTTGTTAACCTTTTGAGTGAGAATGTAGATGAATGTTCATACTACTAAAAAGGCTAATGGATTAATTCATCTTTGTTTTTAAATTTGTTATTCTTCCTAGTACATCCTTGCCTTCTGGAGCTCATAGTTCATGGAAGGCACATCTGAGCCACACGAAAATGTAAAATTACAGCTGTTATATATAGTCTAGGGAGGCCACGTGGTATTAGAAAGTGTAGTATAATGGCATTCCTCTTGGTCAAGGAGGCAAGAAAGCAAGTCCAGAGATGAGGGATTACACAATAGTAGACTCCCCTCTAGTGTTGTCCCCACCATCTCATACTGCTCTAATCTAGGCCATGGCATACTCTTTCCTACTCTGCCTTTCCACATGCCTTTCCACATGGTGTTCTCTTTGCCTTCCATGTCCTCCCATTTCCACCCTCCTCTCGGCTGTCAAGATGAGATAAAATCTTATTAATGAAGAAACCGCACCCTGGTTGAAAAGTGGGATATCACAAGTGCATTTGTTATGTTAAGGGATGTTAAGTGTGAACTTATGGTTTTATTTTATTTATTTTTTTATTTTCTGTCACTGCATATTTGTCCCTCTTTACTCCCCTATCTTTCCACCCACCTCCCCCTGGTAACCACTTCAGTTTTTTATATGACCATGAGTCTCATTTTTATGTTCCACCTATGTGTGAAATCATATAGTTCTTAGCTTTTTCTGATTTATTTATTTTACTTTGCATAATGTTCTTGAGGTCCATGCATGTTGTTGTAAATGTTACTGTGTGATCATTTCTTATGGCTGAGTAGTATTCCACTGTATAGATGTACCATATCTTCTTTATCCAATCCTCTATCAAGGGACACTTTGGTTGTTTCCATGTCTTAGCCACCATGAATAATGCAGTGATGAACATGGGGGTGCATGTGTCTTTGTGTACCAGTGTTTTTGAGTTTTTCGGGTAGATACCCAGTAGAGGGATTGCTGGGTCATAAGGTAGTTCTAGTCTTAATATTTTGAGGAAGCACCATACTGTCTTATGTGAACTTATGATTTAAAAATAGCATAATTCAGTCATTGCATAGTTCTGTCAGTGGCAGCAACTGACACACCTTTGGCCCAGTACTAACCCCAGTGCCTAAATTTCAGTTGCTGATTGTATTAAAAAACCAAAGTTTTGATGATTCTGTGACTTGTGGATGAAAGGATGGTAAGTATTTGGAATACCCTCTTGTTGCCAGAAAGCAGGTTCCTTCAAAATCATCAGGGTGCACTGAATTAACAAAGAAATCAGTTTAAAGGAACTCCCATCAGCCAGGTGGTGGGAACTTGAGCATCAGTAATAGAAAAAATAGTAGAAATAATTATAGTTAATTGGAAAAAGTTATGTCTGTGAAAGGCTATGAACTAATAATGCTACTCAGTAACATTAATATAAACTACCTAAGGTAGTTTTTATATGAAAGGTAAATAGGATATACTAAATGCCAGAGTTGATTTAAAACATATAGGAGAGTTGGTGCCTCATAATCCTTAGAGTAATAGTAATAACAACAAATGCTCACCTAGGACTTACTACATGCCAGGTACCATGCTAAGTGCCATAGGTATAATAACTCAGGTTATATTCACAACAACCAAATAGATTCCACTAGTTTCATTTTATTATTTTTTTAATAAATAAATTTTTATTAATTTTAATAGGGTGACATCAATAAATCAGGGTACAGCGGTAGAGCGTCGGCCTAGCGTGCGGAGGACCCGGGTTCGATTCCCGGCCAGGGCACATAGGAGAAGCGCCCATTTGCTTCTCCACCCCTCCGCCGCGCCTTCCTCTCTGTCTCTCTCTTCCCCTCCCACAGCCAAGGCTCCATTGGAGCAAAAGATGGCCCGGGCGCTGGGGATGGCTCTGTGGCCTCTGCCCCAGGCGCTAGAGTGGCTCTGGTCGCAATATGGCGACACCCAGGAGGATCGCAACATGGCGACGCCCAGGATGGGCAGAGCATCGCCCCCTGGTGGGCAGAGCGTCGCCCCCTGGTGGGCGTGCCGGGTGGATCCCGGTCGGGCGCATGCGGGAGTCTGTCTGACTGTCTCTCCCTGTTTCCAGCTTCAGAAAAATGAAAAAAATAAAAAAATAAAAAATAAATAAATCAGGGTACATATATTCAAAGAAAACATGTCCAGGTTATCTTGTCATTCAATTCTGTTGCATACTCATCACCCAAAATCAGATTGTCCTCCGTCACTAGTTTCATTTTAAAAATGAGGTGATAGAGGCCCAGAAAGGTTTAATAACCTCTCCAAGGTCACACAGCTGTTGAGTGTGAGGGATCCCAAATTTAAATCTAGGCCAGCTGGCTACAGGGTCTGTGTTCTTTTCACAAAGCTATGAGATTTCCCAAATACATAAATATTCTTCAATCAAGTATTTGTATATGAAATGGAAATCTGTACTTGTTTCTATCAGAGTAATTAAGAAAGAATAAATGAGACAAGGGTTTGTAAGTCTAGTAATTCCAAAAATATTGAAGCAGATTATGTTCAAAGTTCAAGTAGGACAGAGCAGCACTAATGGTTATATATACTGGCCAAGTAGAAGGGGGGGCAGGTTCAACCCAGTGTTCCAAAATGATTACTTAGCCAGAAGTCCTTGAGAGACATGCTAAGTACACAGACCCAGTTGCTCATCTCCGAGGAGAGAAAACCTCAAGAAATATAGAGATTATAATAAAATAAAAATGAAAGTTTGTACATTTTAAATAATTTTGACAGACAAGATCAAAAATTAAAACGAAAGCATAGGAAGCAAAGGAGCTTAATGTTGGGCAAACAAGATGTTTAAAGTATAAAGTTTGTGGGGGAGGGTTCTCAAGTACTAAAAGTAAAAACTATGTGAAAGGGTGGATCCAGAAAGCTATCTCTTTAGGATATATTGAATGGGCTTTACTCAGCCTTATGACCAGGTTCACATTACCTTTGGATTTTTAACTATAGCTGATCTGAGATGTTATCCTTTTACTTTGATTATGGCATAATAACTGCAGCCAGGAAAGCTGTCAAAATATTGCAGTGAAAACTAGAAGAAACAAAAGCTGCATAGCAATAACCCTAAACAGTTATAAGTATAAGGACAAATATAATGAAGCAATGAATGGAATCTTTGGTGTTGCTTTTTAAAAAATGTTTTAGTACATTTGTAAGCATTATATGTTTGTGTGTTTCTTGAAAGTGTCTGAAATTTTCAAGACTCATACATAGTGTATGTAGCAGCTGCTGGTATTTCACCCATGTGCCCTCAGAGTCCCCTTTCCATGAATCCCAGCCCAACACCAGTCAGCCTGCACTGCATCTTTGCCAATGGGCTGTCCACAGGTTTCCAGAGCCCACCTGCACATGTGCACAGCATAGACATCCAGGGTATACTGAAGTGCCTTGCATTACCACCCTGCGACAGCCGCTACCCAAGGATTAGCAGGTGTGGGAATATGAATACCTCAGTTCTCTTGCCTTTTGTCCAGGATAATTTGAAAGCATGGCTTTACATCGTTTCCCAGAGCTTCTTCACAAGGTTAAGTTTCAGTCATGAGCTGTGGTAGCTGTTGATAATGTACCTGTCTGGGCTAACTCTCCTTACCTGCAATCCCCCTGTCCAATGTCCCTACAGCTGCAAAACATACTATGCATACTCAAACAATGATCAGGAAATGTTTCTTCAGAAAACTTAACTAAGAGACTATACTTGTAATTGCAGTTTAATTTCTGCAAGGAGGTTAGTCAGATTTGTAAGCAACATTTACATTATGAAAAGAGTTGTTTTGAAAATTTTGCTTTATGATCTAATATATGTTAGTAAATGGAGCATTAAGCCAAGTATACATATTTGTGGTTGTTTGTAACCAGGCACAACAGTCCTTCAGACATTAAAGAATATATATAAACATCTGATGGTAAACCTCCTAATCCACTTTCTCAAAACAGCTCGAATGTTAGGGTTTTATGGAACCCTCTAGGGTGAATTAGCTGTTTCATTCTCTCTGCTCACAGAGCATTTGATTCATGTTTCTGAAGCAGCATATACCATGCTGTATTGTAATTGATCTGTTTATATAATGTATGTCTCTGGGATTATTCAGAGTTCCTCAAAGGCAAAGACTAAATCTCATTTGCCTTTGTCATCCCCACACTCTGATCTGGCCCTGCCACTTTCTTGGCTTCAATATTTAGTTGTTGAAAATACAAAGGAAAAATAAATGAATGAGTAAATGAAGGGGTATATTTCTTGTTCAGTAGATTATATTGTGTGTCCTTAAGGGCTGAGACTATGTTATTTATCATCAAAACCGCTTCAGCACTCTGTGTAGGCGGCAACCGTAACCAGTTAGAGCTTGTTGCTGAATACGAAATGAACGAATGAACGAATGATGAGTAAAGCATATGGCCAGCCCCAGATTATTTTTGAGCATTGACTGCCAACACAATTTTCCTTTATTGTATTGGTACAGTATAGCTAGTTTCATTGTTGATCAAAGAGTAATAGACTTTTAGGCATTAACTTAAATTACATTAATTTGGGCTTATCATTTTAGCTTCTCAGCCTAATTTTTAATCTCAAATTTGTCATCTATCACATTGGGTATTTCTCCTAGCTTTGTATCACTCATAAATGTAGTCAACATATTCTTAGAGACTCTCTGTGCCAGCTCAGTAGTACAAATACCTCCTAGTGAATGAAGGAGGTATTCCCACATTAGGAAATAAATGTTGACTGAATAAATATCTGATCACTGTTTTTGGAGTTCTGTCCTTGTGGTAGTGAGTCTGGGGCTAACCATCCTTTGCTAGAAAAGGCTTGAACAAAATGGAGAGTGAATCCCTTTGCCTTCTCTTTGTACCATTCCCACAAACAAAGCCTCTCTGATTCTAGATTAAGCTGACAACTGGCTTTATCTCTATGGGTAACATTTTTCTCATCTGTTTTAAGATATTTTTTAAGAGTAAATATGAGGCTCAAATGAGTAAGTTAACGGCTATGAAAAGCACTATGACCACATATATATTGAATACTTGTGCTAAGCACAGTGCTGGGTATTTTTTCTGAATCATCTTATTTAATCTTTATACAAACCAGTGAACATTGTCTCCATTTTACAGTTGAGACAGAGAGATTAAGGAACTTCATACATTTGACATTTATTAAGCACTATAGCATGCAGATACCATTCTAGGCACTTGGGATACATTTTTAGATAAAATCAACGAGCAACCATTGCCCTAGAGGATGTGGCAGGTTGAAATGTATAATGAATAATGCATTACATGTAATAATAACAAACTTGTTTAGTATGAGAAAAGATGGTAAGTCCTACGTAAAAAGAAAAGGAGATTGGCAAGGGAGAGAAGCAGTACTGATTTAAATAGGGTGGTCAAAGTAGCCTCATTGAGATGGTTTTGGTGTAAAAAAAAAAAGACTTGAAGGAAACAAGAACATTAGCTCCGTGAACATCTTGGGCCTCCCTAAAGTCACTAGGTTAGTTTACTGAACAACCAGTATAGTGTCTTAACTCCTCCAGATTCCAGAACCCAAATTTATAACTATTATTCTGTTCTAGTGCTCCCAGGAAAAGTGCTATGCGACCTTGGTCTTCATTCTTTGGCTCTTGCCTACATTAATTCTAGGATTTACTCTTCCCCAAACCATTCCTCTGGGTCAATGTGGATGTTCCATCTCTGAAGACTCAATATCTTCATATAGCCACAGTGCCACCTTGCTGGCTTCATGACTCTTTTCTTTCTTACTAGAGCACTTTCAGATTTTTGTCTTTACAGTCTTATTAGAATCTCTCATGTGTTTTAAGTCATGTAACTATTTAGCATATAAGAGTCCATGCCCATGTTTTCTCTGTGTAGAGCAGACAGCTATGCCTCTATCTTCTTTGTAGTTGTTGTTTGCTCAAGTAGCCAGAGTCACTTCTGTCACTTACAACCACAGAACTCTGATATACCAAGTTTCAAAAAAAATCTATTTCCAAAAATTCATGGTTTGTAGCTGCCAGTGCTGGCTTTTCTCTTTCCATATGATTAAGAACCTCAGGAATATAGACTTTACTCTCTTGTGACCTCCTGCCACCTTGTCATCACTAACTCATCTGTCTTCCTTAACCCAGGGTCAGCCCTCAGACACAGGTTACTCCATTGCTCATCAACACTGAAAGGATAAAACAGTCCCCAATGTAGAAAACCTGGAGACCCTCTGGTTTTAGCCAGACTCCCAGCAGATGTCTGGGTGGCACAAGTCTCCTTAATTATTACAACTTGTTTGTATGCCATTTTTGAGTTCTACAAAATAGAGGGTGAAATAGAACTCACCTTACAGGGTTATGGTGAAAGGCAGAAAAAAAATCAGATGCAAAAAGTGCACACAAATACAGATAGTGCAGTGCCTGGCCTGGGACGAGGACTTCGTGTGCCAGCTCTTACCACTGGGGGGGACACTGCACATGTGGTGGAGGAGGAAGAGCACTGGGCCAGGTGGGCCTGCACCTCAGCCTTGCTGCAACCCCAACCAGCTGCGTGGTTCTGAGTGAGAACTCACACACTTCCTGTGCATCAGCCCCTGTGCTGTATAGTCAGAATGATAATCTCAATTTCAGTATTAAATGTGAGAAAATAAATAAGAACACATAAAATAATATGTATATAATGCTGAAATAATATTTGACTGTTAAATCAGTTTAAATGTATTCAATGCATATAGTAACATGTGTAAACATGCCTGAATAATCATATCAACTTAAGTACTGAGTGAGATAAAATATATAAAACAAAAGTCCTATAATAACATCAATTTGAGTATTAAATGATGTGTGTAAAACAAATATTAATCAGATCAATAGAATATTAAGTGAGATTAATATGAATATAGTGTCACTAAGACACTGTCAGGCACATAGTAGGCACTTAAAAAATGTTATATGCCAATGTAACTATTTTTATTAATATTGGCATCTTATTACCAATAACATTCTCCTCAGTGTTAGGCTACATTGCTCTCAAGGTCTTTCTTTCTTTTTTTTTTTAATAAAACTCTTCACCTTGGTGGTATCCAGTGAGTGTTTAAGAGTGACAATTCTGATTATAAATTATTATTCCTTAAGCATATATTTACCATTCTCAGATGGCCTTTTCTTCAATAATCTCATGAGCTCTCATTTAAAAGTGGCTCTGAACACAAATTGGCAGTCAAATTGAGATTTTGCAGGTTTTTCTCTACATCAATATTTTCATACCAGAAGGCTAAATATGATCTTTTAGGAATTCCAGAGTTCTCAATTTGCTCCAAAGAAATAGGTCACATAGAAGGAGAAGGAGAGTGAGCATTATACATTAAGAAGCTATATAAGAAGACAAAGACTTCCTATATGGGAAGATAGGAACCAGTCATATAGATTATTTGATTTAGAATTAAATCAGAGAAAAAAATGTGACAAGTGACACCATAAGAGTATCCTGGAGGCTGTATGGGGCCAGCCAGAGGGGCGTAGGAAGCTGAGATAATAGTTATTTGTCATCTCTGGGTCATGACTGTGCACTGAGTATCTTTCATTGTCCCTCCAGGTATACTCTGATCCCTTTCTTGCTTGGTACCCCCAGTAACTCATCTGTATGGACTCCATCAATAGTACAGCCTGACCTTCTGGCTTCTGGTTAGGCTGGCCAATGGAAAACCCTGAGAGGGAGGAAAGAGGGGGAGGTGCCTCATTCTGGCTGTGTCCTATCAGGGTCACTTTATCTCCATGACTCTGTCTTGATAGGCCAGGGGTTTTTGCAATAAAGTTAGACCTTAAGCTCTGTGAGGACTGACATGACTTGTAGATACTTTTCTCACCATTATACCCTAGCTGGCCCCAAAGAGATGCTAAATTGATACATTTTAATTGAATGGATGCATTGGAGATGCCTCACTGAATTTCATTCTAAGGAAGACCACCATCTAAACCTGCCTTGTGTACCAGCTGTAGAAAGAAGCCATATTCTCTCTGAGCAGTGGTTCCTAGAAATAAAGGCTCTTAAAATTCCCATCCACAAGCTGTGTCTACATCATATTAGTGTTTTCCACTGGATTGTGCTTGGGGTCCCAGATGTTTCAGTCTTTTATTTTATAGCATTAGCTTTTCTGTAAGATTCCAATTAATTGAATTGGGAAAAGCTATAATAAGCCCATGACAGAGAAACTCTCTTTGACAAAACTCACATGCTGTCAAGTCTAAGATTCCTTCTCAGTTTCTTCTTTGCTTAGGCCTGTAAGACTAAATAACCAATCTGACCAATTTTCTGTTTTAACATATTTGGCTAAGTAGCTGGAAATGTTCATATTATACATATATAGGCCAAGGAGCATTTAGGGAAACCCTCTTAAGTGGCATAATTTCCTAGAGCATCAAGGCACAGGACAGGAATTCTAGGGATGCCTGCTCATACATTCCAGGTTATTTTTTCCTGGAATTTGAAAATTCATTTTCTTTCTGTCATTCTCTAGCCTCAAAGCATCAATCTTTTTTATTTTTTTCAGCAACAGCCACTCAATTCCACAGTCCTTTGAATTATATCCCCACTCATCCCCTTACATCTCAAATGCTAGTTATTATAGGAGGCAGTGCCTCCCCTTCCACCTGTAGTCTGCTTCAGTTCATTCCTGCTAAAAGTCTTTGCAGCTGCATTGTACCCACACATATAGGATGACTGATGTGCCATAGAACTCGAAAGTCGAGAATCTTTATCGCCCACCAGCCTGCAAAGAATTCAACAGGCTTTTATTTTCCCCAGAACCACTCCTGTTTGCCAGCTGCCTTAGGTTTGGTTTCCTGGAGGTCAAGTCTGATCAGGGACTTATGTACATGTGATTTACTGAGGGACTGCTCTTAAGAGAAAATCTGCGAGGGAAAAGGGCAGTAGGATGGGGAGGAGAAGATGCTGAACAAGGACACAGCCTTCGATAAGGTCTAGTCTTGGCATGATCCCTGGGGTTCTCTGGGGCACAAAATGCCCCAAGAAGTTGTCTTCTAAATTGAGGCAACAGGATTGGTCTTTTGTCTACCTTAGCAGCCAGTTATTGACTGGGAGATGCCCCTGGGGAATGGTGTACCCTTCTGGATGAAGTGCACTTGTTGTAGATACTTCATTCTCACGGAAGTGGAACATAATTCCCCACTCCTTAGGTGTGGGCTGCATATAATGAGTTCCTTCCAGAGACTGCAGCATGGCGGAAGGGGATAGTAACTTGCAGTGGAGAAACCTGATAAGCATTACCTCAGCCAGGCGATCAAGGTAAACAACGATAAATCATGTTGATCGTCTGTTCCCTGGATATGATAAGATGGAAAGAACACTTTACTTCTGAGATCTTCTTCCCCCAAACCCATGACTGCAGTATAATCATGAGAAAAACATCAGACAAATCCCAATAGAGGGACATGCTACAAAATATCTGACAGCACTCCTCAAAACTGTCGAAGTCACCATAAACAAAGTCTGAGAAATTGTCACAGCCATAGGAACCTAAGCAGACATCCCTGGACAAGAGACCTGAGATATTTCTGCAGAGAAATCTATGACTGGCTTACATATCTAAAAAGAAATGCATGCTGTAAATATTTATCAAAAAATGCACTTTTTTAGCAAAAGATGCAGGGGGTCTTAGCTAATGGTGTTCAACTGGTCACTCTTTTTTAAGCTGAGAAAGAGCAGAGAACTGGTGGGATTTAGCAGTCATCACAATCAGGAATTGTATTTGGCAAAGAGAAGTATTGTCTGATAAGCTGTGGCCATAAATGTCTATTTCCCACATTACCCCCAATATCAGAGGTAGACATTTGTCCCATTAAACAATTGCCAAGTGACAGCTCCAGGGACATGCGGCTGCCAGAGGAATCATTGCTAATGCAGGTTTTATAATCTCCACTTATATAACATAATTGGCTTAAGACTGTTTCCAAAGGAAAAAAGTAAAATGGTGTTTGCTTTTATTTATAAGCAAACTGTAGGAAAACATAATGGAGATTACCATTCCTAATAATCTGCTATTATGAACCTGAATGACAATTATTATAAAAATGCCTCCTCTCTCCACCAGGGTAAAGCACAAAAATCATTGCTACTGTTAATGGAATTTATTGTCTTTGGTTCCTCACCTCTCTGAATCTTGCTACTGCTGTTTCTTTCTTTTTTTTTTTTTTTTTTTTTTGTATTTTGCCAAGAATTTTGAGTGTTCTCTTTTTTACTATTTATTAGTCAGCTTAGGCAACATAATGCTGCTATAACAATTAATTCTGAAATCTTAGAGGCTTACAACAATAAAGACTTCTTTCTCTCTTGTGTCATGCTTTCTTATATCTTACTAGTTATGTTGTCTGGATCATGTGGGGCCCCTCAGAGGAGAGCAGGATATTGAAACACATTATGTTTTCATTGCCTCACTCTCAGAGCCATGTGTCACTTTTAACTCAGAGCTCTTTGGCTAGATAAAGCCACAGGACCTTAACCTAACTGCAAGGGAAGTAGGGAAATGTAGGGGAGCACATGGCTCTTTGGTGAACATTTTCTGCCAGACTGTTTTTGATGTCTGTGATCACATTTTTACTCTGAATCGTGTGTGTGTGTGTGTGTGTGTGTGTGTTTAAGATTTTATTTTTTTAGACAAGTTTTAGGTTTGCGGCAAAATTAAGAGGAATGTACAGAGATTTCCCATATAACCTCTGCCCCCACTCATGCATAGCCTCCCCTATTATGAATATCTCACACCAGAGTGGTACATTTGTTACAGTTTATGAACCTACACTGATGCATCATAATCACCCAAAGTCCATAGTTTACATTACTGTTTACTCTTATTGTTATAGGCCATATTCTATAGGTTTGGACAATTGTATAATGACATCTATCTATCATTATGGTATCATAGTGAGTATTTTCACTACCTAAAAATCTCTGTGCTAAGTCTTTTCATCCCTCTCCCACACCAGCCCCTGGCAAGCACTAATCTTTTTCTTAAATTTTTTATTTTTTTAACATTTTTTATTATTATTAAATTTAATGCAGTGATATTGATAAATCAGGGTACATATGTTGAGAGAAAACTTCTCCAGATTATTTTGACATTTGATTATACTGCATACCCCTCACCCAAAGTCAAATTGTCTTCAGTCACCTTCTATCTGGTTTTCTTAGCACTAATCTTTTAATTGTCTCCATAGTTTTCCTTTTTCCAGAATGTCACATAGTTGGAATCATATAACATGTACCCTTTTCAGATTGGCTTCTTTCACTTAGTAATATGCATTTGTTTCCTCAATGTCTTTTCATGACTCTGTAGTATTTTGAAGGTGATAATGAAGTATGAGATAGATGCTATGTAATAAGGCCAACTTTTAATTTATGTAGTTATTTAAATATAAATTAATTTAATTTAAAATTTCAGTTTTTCAGTTATACTAGCTACATTTCCAGCATTCAATAGCATATGTGGCAAGTGATTATCATATTGGATAGCACAGGATAAAAGTTTCATCATTCTAGACTGTCCTAGAGTATTCTAAAGTGTTCCAGAATATTCTACTATATTCTAAAATAAGCGACTGATCAATATAGTGTGAGTTTAACAGGTTTCTACGTGTTCACCCTGTCTTCTGACTTAGGCCTTCTTTGATCATTTTGAAGCTGTGTTAGGTAGAAATCTATTCAGATTTTAGCTGTATTGCAGGCTATCATGTAAGATTTGCTGAAACAGTAGACTTCATGACTAAAAGAAGTGTAAAAATCTGAGATTCATGTAAATAGGCCAAGAGGACAGAGACACCTGAGTTCAAATCCTTGTTTTTTTATTTATGTGCTATGAAATTTTGAATGAGTTATCTGATTTTCAGAGCCACACAGTTCCCATCTCCAAAGACTGAGATGAGTATACCCACTTCTTAATGTTGTTTTGAAGGCAACAGGAGTCAGCACGCAGGTTGGCTATGCCAGAATCTAGTGCTTTTAAGTAAAAGCTCCATAAATGATAGATAGCCTAATAGTCATCACTGTAATTATACAACCTTCATTAATAATTTAGAAGAAAACTAATTGTGGGTGACATGAAACTAGAGGAAACATGTAATTTGACAAAATCAAGACTCAGAAGGATCTTAAAGAGGTTGAAATTATGGGCTTAGTTTACAAGAGGAAATTTAATAGGAATAAACATAACATCTCACCTTGGGATCGAAAATTACAAGTACATATGAAATAAAATTTTAAATGACATTGTCTAATGGTGGAGTGTGGAGGATATTTCACTTCTGTTTAACCCTGTAACAAGGCTATCCTCAGAAATGTGCATGCCCTGCACCAATTTGCCTTGGAAAAACCATGAATGGGTAAAGCTTTAGGTTTTGGTATCTTAGGAAAGGCCAAGATGAACTTGAGTACTTTGAGTCTTTCAGTAAATATTTTTGAACATTTCCTATGGTCCAGTAATTAGGCTATAATAGCAAACACAATGAGATTGGCCATTGATGTCTGAGCTCACAGTCTGGAAGGAGGCAGATACTGAGTAATAAGCCAAAACATACATGAAATTGAAACTGTAATGCCTGTCAAGGAGAAATAAAATTTTTTTTTATGTTTTTATTTTGAAATGTTTATTGGAGGAATTGAATAATTTTTGTATATTTGAAGATTTGTATTTCTGTTGTCATTTGGCTTTTTGTGACAAGATTTTTTAAATTTCACTTAAGAAATTTGATTACAGATAAGCATTGTCAATATATTGAAGTTTTATCAATTTGTTATATTTTTGAAACTTGTATTGAAATATAAACACAAACACATGCACACACACACTTTGCATACTTTGTGGGGGCTTTCTTTTTTTGTGTGTGAGAGAGAGACAGACAGGAAGGGAGAGAGATGAGAAGCATCAATTCTTTGTTGTGGCACCTTAGTTGTTCATTGATTCCTTTCTCATATGTGCCTTGACCTGGCAGCAACGTTGTACTCAAGGCAGCAACCTTGGGCTTCAAGCCAGTGACTATAGGGTCATGTCTATGATTTCATGCTCAAGCCAGTTACCCTGCATTCCAGTCGGATGACCCCATGCTCAAGCCAACGATCTTGGAGTTTCAAATCTGGGTCCTCAGTGTCCCAGGCCGACACTCTGTACCACCACCTGGTCAGGCTGTGGAGGGCTTTAAGTAATTTTCTCAATATTTTATTACTTTTGTGTGTGTGTGTGTGTGTGTGTGTGTGTGTGTGTATATATATATATATTTTTTTTTTTTAATTTTCTGAAGCTGGAAATGGGGAGGCAGTCAGACAGAATCCCGCATGCGCCCGACCGGGATCCACCCGGCACGCCCACCAGGGGGCAATGCTCTGCCCATCCGGGGCGTCGCTCTGTTGCGACCAGAGCCATTCTAGCGCCTGAGGCAGAGGCCAAGGAGCCATCCCCAGCGCCTGGGCCATCTTTTTGCTCCAATGGAGCCTCAGTTGCAGGAGGGGAAGAGAGAGACAGAGAGGAGGGGGGGTGAGAAGCAGATGGGCGCTTCTCCTGTGTGCCCTGGCTGGGAATCAAACCCGGGACTCCTGCATGCCAGGCTGATGCTCTACCACTGAGCCAACTGGCCAGGATTTGTATATATTTTTTTTTCGGAAGCTGGAAACGGGGAGGCAGTCAGACAGACTCCCCCATGCGCCCGACCGGGATCCACCCAGCACGCCCACCAGGGGTCAATGCTCTGCCCATCCGGGGCATGGCTCTGTTGCGACCAGAGCCACTCTAGCACCTGAGGCAGAGGCCATAGAGCCATCCCCAGCGCCCAGGCCATCTTTGCTCCAATGGAGCCTTGGCTGCGGGAGGGGAAGAAAGAGACAGAGAGGAAGGAGAGGGGGAGGGGTGGAGAAGCAGATGGGTGCTTCTCCTGTGTGCCCTGGTCCAGAATCGAACCCGGGACTTCCACATGCCAGGCCGACGCTCCACCACTGAGCCAACTGGCCAGGGCCTTATTACTTTTAAAAGTTAAAAAATACTTTAATTTTATTGAGACAAAAATATGCTTTTTCCTTGTGAGTTTTTCATTGCTTTGATGCTTGGATACTTTGAGAAAAATCAGCTAATTTTCACTTTTTAAAAGCTTAAAAACTGTCCTTGTATATATTTAACTCTTCATTCCATCTGTAACTTATTGAATGGACTAGAACTCACAGAAAATATTTAAAAATTTTTTGGATATTATGTATTCTTATCTAATTTCTGAGTTTAGGCAGGATGTCACTAGTGTTTCATCATTAAATATGATATTTTAGTTAGATTTTGTGTCACATTAAGTCAGTTTAATTTTATTCTTAATATGCCAAAATTTGTTTTTCTTTTAATTATGATTCAGTGTTACATTTTATTGATTTATTCTTTAGTGTAATTTTAAAATTTACCTACCGATATGATACATTATATTGTAGGTTGCCTACTGTTAAACTATCCTTGCTCTGAAAGAGTAAACTAGATTTGGTTGTAGTAAATTTTTCTTCCTTTAACTACTCATGCATTTATATAATAAATACCCATTAAATACTTCCTATTGAAGCCCAGCCCTCCCATAGGGAGTAAGGGCTCAGCAATGGGCAAATAAGAACCCTGTCCCCATGGGGCTCCCAATCAGGGAGACAATACATATATGTAGAAATAGATATGAAGAAAAGCACAACACAGTGAGTAAATAGTGAGTGCAGGGGAGTTGTATTTCAGATTGTCAGGGAAGCCATCTCCAATGAATTGACGAAGTGATGAGAGGGAGAGAATCCTGGAGAAACAATCCTAGATGCCTCATCCATCTGGGAGTTTCTCAGCTCTCAAAGGTGCCGACCTGATTTAATTTCCATATTGTCTCTTCTGTTCTTCATTGCCTTCAATGAGGGCCTAGGGCTGTTGAATATCTGGATTCTGGTGTGCTTCAGTAGAGTTCTCAGCATGGTGTCTTTCTCATTTTTTTCATTTGTTCCTTCCTGTGGCTCCTGGCCTGGCTCTGCAAAAATTCATGTTCTGCCCATTTCTTAAGGAATACAATTTCTAGAGACGTGTTCTTCTTTTCCCCTATGCCCATTATCCCTTTAAGTATGTTCATTTTATCATCCATTCATTTAGTCAGTCTTTCATTTGCTCAACACATTATTTTCTTAGTGGGCTCTCTGCTGTGGGTATGGCATTGTTGCAATTCTGTTGGCACTTTCTTAGACATTATGTGGTGTCCTGGCAGCAGACCAGACATAATTCCCTTAGGACCCTTCAGGGCCCACTTGGGTACTGATTTTTCTCTCTAGTCAGATCTCAGTGCTGTACACACGCACAAGCTCATACTTCATGCTCAGCAAGCAGGTAACTCTTCAGTGCAGGCCTGCTGGAGTAAGGGCAGGCCTTTCTTACCCCAGCGTGGTTTCTCAGATAATGTTTGTTGTTCTTCATAGTAGAACATGGGCATGGGAGACCACATTGCTAGCAACAGGGTTTTCCCTTAGGTAGCCAAGCATCTCAGGATCAAAGCTAATTCTTCCACAGCACACGCCGATATTATTGTCTTAGAATGAATGGAGATAAGAGGAACCATTAATGGGGCCCTCCTATGACCCTAGTTCTGGGTATCTCGGAAGGATGTTCCATTACTTTCCTGGACACTGTAGAAATAAAGGCATTAAGTGAAACTGAATGGAGTAGAGGGCTAATATGTTTCTTACTTTCTTTGGGGGCATTTCTGTTGTTATGGGTAAAAGCATAGGACATATGGTGTGTATTCCAAAAATGTGCTTTTCCATCAATCCCCATCATCAATGCAATTAGAGAAAATTCCCCTTGGATTTTTGTCATGGTTTTTTTTTTTTCTACAAGGGCCAGCTGCAGTCTGTTTTTTGTATCTTCAAGCATATTTTAATAAAAATTTGGAAACAGGCAGACATAGCAAGCACAGGTGTTCTGTCTCTATGTTCACCCAGAAGTGCCCCTAAGAAAGGTTTTCTAATAGAGTTCTGAAGATGAAATATGCTGTCTTTATAAGAATGTATTTCCAGTCTATGGAGATGTTCAGACATGAGCTGGGTCATCACTTGGCTGTGTTGCTGAAGTGGTGATTCCAAATACCTTGTGTCAGGAAAATAAGTAGGTTTTACCTTGTGCACTCAGTCTGATGGATAGTTTACTGGCCATCTGGGCTCAATAGGAGAAGTGTCATGATCCATTAACAAGGTCTCTTCTAGGCACAGGGAGTGGGGAGGGTAGAGGCATTCACTCCATGTATTTTCCCTGGAAAGGGAATTGAACTAGAAGATTTGTAACGTACTTCAAGCACTGAAAATTCCAAGAGGAACAGCCAATGTATCCCCATCACATTAGTTTCCAGGAACATGGTATTAACCAAAGCAGTGCTTCTGGAAGGATCCAGAAATTAAGTATCATAGGAGTTCCCAAGTGGACTGTTTTAGAGATGATAAGTTATATTCACATTGCTGTTACCTCTAGAAAATCCTGGAGGGGTATGTTGATTTTCTTGATTCTGTTTGCCTGTCATTGAATCATTGGTTTTTATATGTTGATTAATGTATGTATTTATCACTTATTGAGCATTTATTCATGCTTAATCTTCTAGATAGAAATGTATCAACAGATGAACAAATCCTAATTTTATGGCTCCCTGAGAAATTGGATTACCTTAAGGGTTGGTGTTGAGGTTAAAATACTTGGGCTGCATGAAGATTTTCAGGATTTAACATCTCCCAGAGTCCTTTGCTTTTTAATCTAGAATTTTTGTTGCTATAGGGTCAGGAGTTGTTTGGTAGAGGAAGAGGGAATACAGAAAGGTTTAGGCACCCTTACTTTTCATAGCTTCTGAGGCACAGGTCACATCTTCAATTCCTGTTGGTGGTTGAAGAGTCAGTGTTTACTTCTCACATTATGGAAAAGATATCTGCCCTGAGGTTAGCATGGTGGTTTCAAGTGTGGGCATCGGCATCTGAAGTTGGCTCAGATCCCAGCCCTGTCACTTACTAGTTGATAAATTGGAGCAATTTAGTTGACCTCTCTGAACCTCAGTTTTCTTACCTGTAAAATGGAGATGGCAACAGGGTCTACTCACACAGACTGGAAGATTAAATGAGATATATAATGCATGCAAAGCATGTAGCACCATGAATCTGACTATAGTAATTATGCATTCTATTTAACATGTGTGTGTGTGTGTGTGTGTGTGTGTGTGTGTGTGTGTTTCTGCTTGAGATCATAAAACTTGAAGTTCTATGCTGGAGTCAGTTTCACTCTGTAGTTACCCTTTACTTTAAAATCTTATTACTCTCTGAGTTTGAGAATTGAAAGCAATAAAGGTGCTAACTATAATCCTATGACCTTCCCCCATTCGAATGCCACAATTAAACTTATTCTAAACCTGCTGTTTATTCAAGTGTGCTGCTCACTTCCAAATGTATTAACAGTGCCCTCTACTGCCCACAGCATGGCAGCTTAATGGAGCTCCTGGGGCATCCAGGTGGAATGTGAGTCTGAGCATCTGGCAATTTGGTCTCTCCCTCTCATCCTCAGACACATTTTTCTTCCAGTTCACAGCTCCATTTATTGCCTACATTTCCAGCTAAGTTCTGAGTCATCAATTTCAACCTTTAATTTAAGTTTGTGCCTGGACCGGAACCAAATCATAGACAGATACCCAGAAAGGTTGTGCAGATGAGAATATAGGATTATCTCGCTTTTGATCGGCAGCAGGCCAAGATTGGTTCCAGGGTGGCAGAAGCCAAGTCAATTTGCTTTTGTTAAACGTTGAATTCAAGTCATGCCCAGACCTGGCTGAGTGATTATCTAAATCTGAGTTGTGTGCAATGTGGCTAGCTATGTTTACCCACTGAGTTCACTTCAATCCCCTTTTCACAGTCAGGTTCAGTCATAACTTCCTGAGGATGGTGCTCTAACTCTGCTCACTTTGTCTTTTGTAGTGATGCAGGGGTGGGTGTAGAGAAACTATGATGGAAATAAGAGTAAGAGCTTCTAACAAATTTAAGTTCCATTTGAACTCCACCTCATTTAGACCTTTTAGTATAATTATAATTCCTCTCATTGAAATGAAATGTGGAGATATTGGCGATGAAATGATTAGTCACAGAAAATCCTTTTACATCATGCCTAGGAGAGTGCAGGCTAGACACAGGTTGATACTGGAGAAATGTGAGGCAATGAAATTGCCTTCTGCAATGGAGTGTGTGTTTTGAGCAGTGAGGCAACAGTTGCAGATGGATTTGCCCTGTACCAGTCACATGCTCTCTGTACTTTCATTGTGACCAGTGTAAGAATGGCACAAGCTTGAGTTCCCTGGGTGAAAAATCTAACTTCTAATACATCAGAACCAGAGATCTTGGCATCCCCAAATCATATATATCCTGAACACCAAAGCTAACCACCCATGTCAAAGAGAAATGCAAAATCCACAATAATGTACATAGTTTTTACATCCAAATATTCCACTTGTTTCCTCATAGCTATACAATGCACTATATCACAACTTTTAGAAATACAAGCTTTGGAATCAGACTGATCTGGGTTTGAATCCCAGTCATTCCATTTACTAGCTTGGCAACTTTGGATCAGTTGCCTATTGATTTTCATATCTCCATTCAGAAATTTTTATCCTTATCCAACAGAGTTATTTTGAGAATTAAAGTTGGTATTGCATGCAGACACTTTGTAGAATGAGTGACATAGTTCATGTCAGCTGCTGTTTCACTGATGGTGTCATGATGAAAAGAAGCTGGGCCACCCATCTCAGAAAAGGAAGCAAGCAACGAGGCCAAGTCAGTGACAGAGCTGAGCTACTCTCCTCTCAGTTTGTATCTGTATATTTTTTGTTAGTCTTCAAAAGTTTCCAGATCTCATGTTGTTGGGCAAGTATCAGATCTGTTCTTCCCAGACAGAGATTTTTATAGATCTACACAATATCTACATTGCAGAATAGTTTTTAAGGACTAAATACAATACTGTGTATGAGTATTTACATATGTATAACTCTAGGGAACTTAATTAGGATCATCAACTTCTTATCATACCAAGTAAGGAAATGCAACACCATCACATACTTTTACCACCATTTGGAGGAAATTAAATTTATATACAGTGTGGTAGATTTTTCATTTCTCTTTAATAAAATGATGGTTAGCTCCAGCATTTGGGATGCATACTTCTGGGGACCCCAGTATCCCCAGTTCTGATGTACTAGAAGTTAGAGTTTTCACCCAAGGGACACAGTCTATACTATCTGGGGCACACACCCCTAACCAATATTGGTCACAGTGGTTATAGAATTTGGCTGGAACAACAAAAAAGATGACCTATATTAAATAGATTTAGCCAATAGAAAAACTTAAAATGTCCATTTGTGGAGAATAGGTAAAAATTTGATCTCCAAACAGCTCTTCGGAGTTGTCGGTATAGAAGATAGGAAGCACTCCCTTTCAGAATAATCCGGGGCTTCCCAGTGACCTTCTCCACAAGTGTAGGATAGAAAGATAGAGAGAGACCATCAGTGCTTCTCTTTTAAAGGTCACCGCAGGGCCCTGACCAGTTGGCTCAGTGGTAGAATGTCAGCCTGACGTGTGGAAGTCCCGAGGGCATACAGGAGAAGTGACCATCTGCTTCTCCACCATCCCCTCCCCCTCCTCCTCTCCCTCAACTATGGCTTGAATGGTTTGAACAGTTTGGCTCCAGGCACTAAGGATGGCTTTATAGCCTCCCCTCAGGTGCTAAAATAGCTCGGTTGCCAAGCAATGGAGCAGCAGCCCCAGATGGGCAAAGCATCACCATGTAGGGGGCTTGCTGGGTGAATCCCAGTTGAAGCGCATGTGGGAGTCTGTCTCTCTGTCTCCCTGCCTCCCTGCCTTTCACTTAATAAAAGTCACCTCAGGCAGACACGTTTTCCAAAATGGCTCAAGGATCAAGAAGCATCAAGGGTGGGATAGAGATAATAGATTTTAGCCAAGCAATTCAAAGTAATACCAAGGCTTATGTGTTCTTCACTGTGGTGAATAACTAAGTAGTAAATATCCCTAGAGACCAGCATTGATTAGTCATCCTGCTCCCTGAGTATGTCTGACTTGTCAAAGTCTGGTCATAAGTAGAAAGGACACACCAGCTCTGACCATCCAGTTGACTCAGTAGAAAGAGCATTGACCCAGTATGTGGACATCTCAGGTTCAATCCCCAGTCAGGGCACACATGAGAATAGACCATCTGCTTTTTTCCCCCTCCTCTCCCTTCTCTCTCTCTTCCCCTCTTGCAGTCAGTGGCCTGACTGGTTCAAGCATCCGTCTCAGGCACTGAGGATAGCTCAGTTGATTAAAGCATTGGCCCTAGACAGAGGTTGCCAGCTAGCTCCTGGTTGGGGAGCACGCAGGAGTCTATCTCTCTGTCTCCCCTCCTTTGACTTAAAAAAAAGAAAGGACACACACCAACTTATGGACAGAGGTTACTTCTTGTAATAAAGGGAGGTGAGGAGCTCAGCTGTATTTGTTTCTTAACAGAACAAGAGAGGTGCCCTCCTTAGGAAGGCACATGCACATTAGTATGACAGCAGCTGGTGAGAGAAATGGGAGACAACCTGCCAGCCTACAGGGGTGGGTTTTCATTTACTCTCACAGCATAATCATTCCACATGGAGATCTAGAAGAAATAAAACTAGGCCCTTGAACTGCTATCTAATTGCTTATATGACAAAATCATTGCAGCTTTGGAACTACAGAGATGTGATTTGAATCCTGGTTGTACCACTTCTGAGCTGTGTGGGCTGGGACAGATGACTCACCCTCACTGACCTCTCTCCATCTTCTTTGTCTATCACTGCCCTATTCAGTGCCATAGCCACTAGTCACAGGTGGGTACTGAGCTCTGAAATGTGGCTGGTGTGACTCAAGATGTGCTGCAAGTATCAAGTCCCCACCAGATGACAAACACTTAGTATTAATAAAGAAGGAAGTAAACTATTTCATAAATAATTTTTATATTGATTACATGTTGACATTGTGAAATGATAATAATTGGGATCTATTGGGTTAGATAAAATTTACTGTTAGTTATTTTCACCTGTTTTTTGTGTTTTTGTTTTTTCTCTCAACACTTTATTTTTTTCAATTACAGCTTACATTCAGTATTATTTTGTATTAGCTTCAGGTGTAGAGCACAATGGTTAGACAATCATGTACTTTACAAAGCGTTCCCCCTGATATTTCCAGTACCCACCTGGGTCCATACATAGCTATTACAATATTATTGACTATATTCCCCATGCTGTACTTTACATTACATTTGTTTTTGTTTTCTTAAATGTGGCCACTAAAAAATTTGGTTACCTCTGTGGCTTGCATATAAAACTCTAGGTGTCTCTTGTTCCACTGGACAGCTTTGTCTAAAGAATTAGGAGTAGTAGACAAGAACGGGGAGAGAAGTCAATTACAAGGAGAGCTTTATTGTGTGCCAGACACTAAACTCTAACCTTAAATCTCTTGGCAGCCCAACATACTACTTACTATATTTATTTTACCATTTTACAGATGAGGCTTCCAAACGAGGGATTATTTGCTCATGGACCAGCAGTTAATAAGTGCCAGGTGGTGATTTGAACCCAGGTGTTTGGACTCAACAGCTGGTATCTTACTATTAATTATTGCCTTTGCTGCAGTTAGGGGTTGCTCAGTAATGTCTACCTGGCAGACAATCATTTTAAAGATTAAATGAAATGTTGTGGGTGAACCCTTAGCTTGGGGGCCTGACATAATAAGAGCTCTAAAAATGGTAGCTGCTGATATTGTTTAAAATAACAAGAGAAAGGAGGAGGAAGAGTGACAGGGTGGGAGGCAGAAAGAGGAGGAAAGTGGGGGAGACGGTCATGTTGTCTTCATCACCACCACCACTAGACACCAGGTGCTTCCTGGGAACTTTATGTACATTGTGTCATTTAATATTCACAGCAAGCCTGGCTAATATTTACTCACCATTTTAGTCTCAAATTTTTGCTGATTGAGTGTAGCAAAGTCTACCTGGCAGTTGAGTGCTCTATTCTACTCCAGAGACCTTACCCATGGCCTGTTGGGTGGGTAGGAGGCTTGATGGCAAAGAGGGTGCTGGCAGGAACTGGCAGTGAATGAGCACACGGTGGAGGTGAACAGCGGACAGGGTTCAGGTTTCATGGGAGAAAAGGGGATGCTTTATTTATAGCATCTGATTCACTCAGGAAATTTGGAGCACTGTTCCAAGCAATTAGAAACTGAATACTAAGGAAGGTACGACCAGTTGTTGAAGATGTCACTGGGGTTAGGGGAGGGAAATAAGAAGAAAGTTGATGGGACCTTACTAATAAGGAGCATAATTCTAAACTAGTTTTTCACTATTACGAGGGTAATTATTTTTTCATTCTAAGGAATGCTTGGTGTTTTACAGTCAACATATGGCTAAATAAATATTTAAGATTTTATGTTGACATTTTGCTGTCAAGTTCAGAACTTTTATTACAAAATTCATCTCTTGAATTATATAATATGTATTATCACTTTCTAAGTTTCAGCTTAGAAAGGCCATAATCATAAATGTTGATTGTCTTTTCTAGACAATACATTTTCAGTTTCCATAGCTAAGAGTCAGTAAACAGTAGCTATGACCCTGCCTTGGATATTTGAGTGACAGTTAAAGAAGCATAAATCGGAGAAAATAGATAAATGGCATATTGGAGATTAAAGGGTTCTAATTCTGCCTCCTTCCTCCCTGTGGACCCTTATTCAATTGAAAACAGGCATGAGGAACCAGGTGATTATCAAGTGAAATCTTAGATATATTAATGAGCAAGGCCAGGAATAAACCCTCCAAATTCAAGGTCTTTGATTAGCTGTGCTAGAGAACACAAGTAAGACCAGAGGTCAAAATGAGTGTTTTTGCCCATAACTCCTAAATCTAGACTTTGGACCTAGTTGGAGTGAAGCTGGGTTTTCAATAATCATTCCTAGTATGTTTCCATCCAGCAGAGGGTTTCCAGCTGCCCAATGACCCATCATTTATCGGGGAATACAGTTATGCTGCCTGCTTATCCATCCTTGGTAAGTTGCCCGAAGGATGTCAAGTTTTCCTCAGTCTCCACAGAAATATTAGTCTGTGGCCGTCCCATAGGAATGAGTAAGAGAGGATGAGCAGAAGAACTCCAATCCCTCTGTCCCAGGAAACGGGATAGAGGTGCCCTCGTGGAAACATGGAAGGAGGGGAACTGGGTCTTCCCCAACATAGCACATGATCTGACCTACTAGGTATCTTCATTTAAAATTACATATTTGCCAAAAAAAAATTAATTTTTGTTCACTGTCATAAAAAACTTTATGGGTTTTAATTATACCCCCCCATGCACCCAAAAGATAGAATCATATCATAATACCTGTTCTTTGTGAATGTTACCTTATTTGAAAAAAGTCTGCAGATATAAACAAGTCCTTATAAGAGATAAAAGACGCAGTGGAGGAGGCACTTGAAGTTGGAGGCTGAGATTAAAGGGATGCTGCCACAAGCTAAGGAACACTTGGAGCCAACAAAACCTGGAAGAGGTGAGGGAGGATTCTCCCCTAGACCTATCAGAGAGCATGGCCCTGCTGACACCTGATTTCAGAATTTGGCCTCCAGAACTAGGAGAGAATAAATTTATTTCATTTGTTATAGCAGCTATAGGAAATGAATACATTTACCATAATAATAAAATAAGGGAATGGTATTCTAGTCCAAGGTAGAAATACCAGGATATCTAGATAAGGCTGTTTGCCTTTGCTCTATACTGGCTGTTTCCTATCACTACTTAGAGCCATTGTTCCCTGTCTCCCTTTATGACCCATTTATAATTTTCTTTCACCTAGAGAGCACTTCACTGGAGCTCATTCAGGGCTGCTACTACTGAGGCTTGTTTCCGCTTAGCCAGGAGGCAGGCAGGCCTTTTATAAGAAGTGCCTACCACAGCCCTCTTCTGCTTGTAAGCTCTTCTGGGGGATCTGGCTTTTCTGCATCATCATTTCTGCATCATGGTTGCCTGTTAGTCTAACTCCAACCTTCAGTTCTTCATACATCTTGGTTAAAGAAAGTAAGAAGAGATAACAAAGACTCTCTGTTTCTGTTGGTAGCCTGAGTCTTCCAAGACAAGCTCCTCCTATTCAGGAGAAACTTCTGTGGGAAATGTATCATGATATGTCATTCACTATATGTCAACGAACTCAATTCTCACATTGGCCCCTCTGTCATTGTACCAAACAGCCTTCTTACTAAGAGTACATTTTTTTTTAGCATCTTTACCTTCTTTGGTCCTTTGTTACCAATCGTTGCTTTAAAAAAAATTTTTATAAAAATCATCTGTATATTATATTGTGTGTTCACCACCCCAAATCAAGTCTTCTTCTACCACCATTTAGCCCTTTACCCTCTTCTACCTTCCGTCCCCCTTTCCCTCAGGTAATCACCATACTGTTTGTTGACTGTGTCTATGAGTTTCTTCTTCTTTGCTTAATCCTTTTACCCTCTTCACCCAGCATTACAATACCCCTCTCCTCTGACCTCTGTCAGTCTGTTCTCTGTATCTATGAGTCTGTTTCTATTTCGTTTGTTAGTTTATTTTGTTCATTAGATTCCACATATAAGTTAAATCATATGGCATTTGTCTTTCTCTGACTAGCTCACTTCACTTGGGGATCAAGTCATTTACCTTCTCGGTGGGAAATGTATTGGAAAATAAATTAAGCAAAACAGAACAGTTTGGGAACAGTTGTTTTTCCAATGTTCAGTTCATTAAACTTGCACCAGGCCATTGGTGATCCTAACACTGTGGGGGAGATAAGAGAAGAGAATCCTTTACGTTAGATATTCCCACCCAGCAAGGAGTCCTTTAGTGAGGATTCTCAGAGTGCCAGCTTCAGAGATGTGCCACTGGTATAAATCACACAGTGCTTAGTTCAATCTTAAAATTCTTAATAATTTCTAAGGGGAGGGTACATTTTCATTTTGCACTGGGCCTTATACATTGTGTAGCTGGATCTGATGGCTAGCATGGGCCTGAGGAAGCTGCTCCCTCCTACAGCAAAATACCTCCTCCTTTTTCTAGCACACCTTGGGTCCATTGTTTCTTTATTTTCCTTTTTGTTATATGATGTGGCCTGAAAGACTTCAGGAAGCAGTGCTCTAAGTTGAGCATATGCACTCAAGAAATGTTATTGTTATCAACTGCGGTGAATTTTGCATACCTCTTAGCCCTGGAGATACCTTGCAATGTCTGGAGACAACTGGGGGATGCTACCTGCATTTGGTGAGTTGAGGTGAGGAGTGCTGCTGAATTTTCTATAATGCTCAGGACAAGCCCACCACAGAGAGTTGTTTGACCCTGAATGTCAACAGTGCTGAGGCTGGGAAACCCTGGACTGGAGCCCAGTCACTCAAAGGTTACTTTTTCACCAGAAGCCTCAGAAACAACAAGGACATTGTTGGAAATGCAGAATCTTGGGCAACACCCAGACCATGATAGGCCTTTTCATAAGATCCCTAGGTGACTTACACAAACCTCAAAGTTTGAGAAACCTTAGGCCAGAGCAAAATTTACCCGGTTTGTGTTTGCGTCTGCGGGGTTTCTGATCTGATGACTGCCATTCAGAGCAGGAGATCCCAAGTGTGATCAAACAGGGAGAATTCGGCTTGCGGGAAGAAAACCTGAAAAGCAGCCCAGTGCAGAACAACAGGTCTAAAAGGCAAGGGGGGTGAGGAAATGAGGAAAGAGTCCGCAAGGGAAGCCAGGAGGACCGCAGACAGGAGGGACACAGTGGGAACAGTGATATGAGGAATGGGATGGGGCCAGTCGTTCCTCAGATCACGGAGACCTAAGGAGAGTTTGAATCTCCCTTGCACGTACCTCATTGTGTGAGGTAGATAGGGAGGCATTTTCTAAAGGAACCACAATAGTGAATATATGCTTTTGTGACCATCGAAGATCACTCTGTGTCTAGTTGTGTGTCTACTACACTCAGGATATGAGCACTACTAAAGTTTGCCAATAATTGCTTATGCTGCCATAATAGAGTACCCCAGTCTGAGTGGCTTAAACAGCAGAAATTTATTTTCTCGGGGTTTTATAGGCTAGAAATTTGAGATCAAGGTGTTAGCAGGGTTTGTCTTCCTCACCTGGTCTTCCCTCTGTGTTTGTGTCTTAATCTTTTTTACAAGGACGCCAGTCCTAATGGATTAGGGCCCATGCATATATCCTTGTTTTAACTTAATTACCTCTTTAAAGACACTATCTCCAAATAGTCATATTCTGAGTGGATAATTCAGTCCACTGCCCTCTGTTCCCAGGTTCTCCTCAACATCAAGTTCTCCCATTCATTTTCTCTGGGCTCTCTTAGCCCCTAGTTTTGGGGCTTTTCCCATATGATCTTCCCCATTGAGGCTTGAGGTTCACTAGCTCCTGGGGATAAGTGAATATTAAACATTTGGTCTCTGAGCTCTTGGGAAACAAAGTTAGTTACAAGCCAGTACTCTGCTCTTACCTCCAGAAAGTATTTTCTTCCTTCTGTGGGTACACTACACCCTATCAAGGGTCCCCAGGTTAACCAGGGTAATTATTAGTAAATGGTTAGAGCAAGGTTGCCTCAAGGTTCTGATAGATAGGCCAAAGGAATATGTATGCAAAAGCATTTTTAAAGCATACTGCAGCTATTGTTGGGTTAATAAGAAGTCATTAAGCATATTAGCTGCTGATTTTATAATCAAATGCTAACATTTTCTGGATGCTAACCTAAGTAGCAGGCGATATTGGCCATTTGCAAAACATGTTTAAACAAAAAAAGATTCACAGACAAGAAGTGCCTCTCATCTTAATTATGCTTTTGCATCATAAAAACCTCACGAACAATGCTTTCGCAAAGCATAATGGATGTGGAGCAGCTGTAGAAAACATCTCACTTCCTTTGTTTGGAAACAACATTTTACTTTTGAAAGAAAAATTCTGTCCAGTTGATTTTATTCCAAGGAGAGGGCAAATCAGAGAGAGCAATCTCCGCTGTCTGAAGAGTATCTATTCATGTCCATCAAACACTGGTAAAACTTTAGAGGGAATGGCTTGAAGTTGTGCTTCTTTTCTGTTAGTGCTGCTTCTTCAAGGTCTTGGGTGGCTGCTGAGTTTGCAGGGGAAGGGGCACTGTCGAGCATCATACCTGGCCCTTCATTGCCAAGAAGCATACTCTCATGCTTTCATGAGTGGAATGAGAACTTCCTGTTTTCTTCTTTTTTCCTAAGACTATCAGAGGCCATCAGCATCAGCCCAGACTTGTTTTTCCAGATGGCTAAAAGAAAATTACTGATCAGTCTACATATCATGCTGGGAGCAGAACTACCCCAGTGCCTGAGCTGATCATACTTAGGCAAGCAACGCCTCTTACCTTTCGAAATTCTTAAATATGACTCTATGGCCAATGTACTCTTCAGTGCATCTAGTAATGGCCAACATAGCCATGGAACTTCTGAGACACAGAATTCCCTACCTCTCTGTGTTGACCCTCTTCAGAGGACAAGCCAGAGTCCTGTATCCTGTATCAGTTAGCTAATACCATGTAACAAACCACCCCCAATTTTAGTGGCTTAAACTACTTTAAAAACCATAAACTACTTCCCATGAGTAACTGGTGACTGGGCGGTTCTACTGATCTGGGTCAGATGTGGCTAATCTTGATTGGACTTACTACCACTTCTGTGGTCAGTTAGCAGGTCTGCTTTGAGGCTAGTTAGTCTAGGATGACTTTTGTTGAGACAAGTCAGTTTTTCCCCTAGTGTCTTTCCCATCTGTCCTATAGGTGCACACATTCTCAGGCAGTGGCATTGGTTAAAGAGAGGGCACACAATTAATTGCTCAAGTACTGTATCAGGCAGGCCTCTGGCCCCATTAGCCATTGCAAGTCACAAGAGAATTAGAGGTCCTACTAAAGACTTAGATCAAAGAGGCATGGAAAATTAGTGTATCAATGCAATTAATTCAGGCACAATTCCCTATTCTATAGACTAGTGTTTTTCAGTTGCTGGTATACAGACCAGTGCTGTCCACCAGAAATTTCATGCTGCTCCACGAAAGAGTTAACCACCCTGATGTTGTATAAAGATTATAGAGTATATAATCATAGCTATGGACTGTTTACTGAGTACATTATTACTCATTCTAACTCAGGTCCAAGTGTCCTGAGTCAGGGTAACTGATATTGCTCTGTTCAGCTCCCCTCCCTTCTGAAGGGAAGAGATTTTACTCTTTGTGACCCCCACCCCTTGGGGAACTGACAGGCTTAGGGTCATGAGGCACCTTAAGGGAACAGGCAAAAGTTGCCTGTTTTCCATACCTGGAGCATGTTGGGGACCCAAACAGTGGAAAAGGACAAATTCTGTATTCCTATGCTATATCTTAATTAAACTCAGATTCATTATTGACCAAATCTCCCCCCAGAAAGGTCCCTGCTCCTCACTCAGTGTGGATATTGACCTCAAAACACTTGAGCAATTTGCCTGCCTTACTTGGCACTGACAAACAGTCTGCTGAACTGGAGAAAATTTGAATTGTCAACCAACAAGTATCTGAACAGTAGACATGGTTCAAGATAAGGAGCCCTTTGGTCACCTTTCTTGAGGTGAGAGAGTTTTCACTCAGACATCTTGGTCTGCAAATTCAATTTACTTAATTCACCCATGGAGTATTAGATTTGGCAAGGTTTATTAGGTGTTTTGTCTGCCTGCTAAATGTCTATTTATTCCTCCAAATTGTGCCTAATTGTTCCTTTTTCTATTAAGTATTCCTTGAACAGTTATAATTAGCCAACCCCCATGTGTATGACCCAATGGACTTCTGTAATAGACTTTTCATTCTTTTTTTATTCATTGTTCACTAAATATGTATTGAATTCTTTCTATGTACCAGGTACAATTTAGGTACTAAGTAAAGACCTTTGAACAAAAGCAAGGTCTCCTCTCTCATAGACATTATATTTGGAAGGAAGATTTTCATAATGAGCAAATAATCAAATAAATATGTCAGATACTAAGGAGAAAAATAAGATTGGGTAAGGGACTGACAATGAGCGTGTGTGTGTGTGTGTGTGTGTGTGTGTGTGTGTGTGTGTGTGTGTGTTTTAAGATCTATGTTAGATAGTCAGTCAGGAAAGCTTTTTCTGTAAGTTGCTTTTGGGCAGAGACCTGAACTGCATGAGGGAGTGCGCTACATGGACATTTAGGGAACACTTTCTAGGAAGGAAGTATAGCACATGGAGCAGGCTTGGATTTTTTGAACAGCAAGGTAGCCAGTGGGGTTTGATTTAACAGAGAAAGAATGGGAGGGCCTGAGATCAGAAAGACAGCAGGGCTCCAGATTGTATTGGCCCTTATAGGCCAAAGGAATGACTTTTAATTTTGTTCTATGTAGGATAGTAAGTGTGCTAGATAGAATAATGGCCCCAAAGATAGCCCTGTCCTAATCCCTGGAATTTGTGAATATGGCACTTTATACTTTATATGGCAAAAAGGAACTTTGCAGGTTTGATTAGATAAGAATCTTGAGATAGGGAGATTATCCTGGATTATCAGGGTGTGGCCAATGTAGTCACAAGGGTTCTTATAAGAGGGAGGCAGGAGGTTCTGAGTCAGAAATGGAGATGAAATGACAGGAGCAGAGACTGAGGTGATATAGGGCCCTGAGCCATGGGATGTAGACAGCCTTACAAGCTGGAAAGCACATGGAACAGATCCTCCTCTGGAGCCTCCAGAAAGAATCTAGCCCTGCTGATATACCTTGATTTTAGCCTGTGTAGCTATTTCAAACTTCTGACCTCCAAAATATAAGATAATCAATTTGTATTGCTTTAAGCCACTACATTGTAATAATTTTTTTACAGCAGGAAGTCACTAGAGAGTTTTGATGTGAATTTAATATGGACTGACTGACATTTAAAAAAAATTCACTAGCTCCCTTGTGGAGTATTAAACGAGGAAAGCCAAATATGAGAGCTTGGAAGAGTCCAGAGAAGAGATAATGGTGCTTGACCTAAGGTGGTAATGGTGGAGGGAAGTGCTGGAATCTGTATGTGGTTTTTTGTTTGTTTGTTTTTGTATTTTTCTGAAGTGAAAAGCAGGGAGGCAGAGAAACAGACTCTTGCATGTCCTTGACTGGGATCCACCCAGCATGCCTACCAGGGGGCGATGCTCTGCCCATCTGGGGTGTTGCCCTGTTGCAATGGAGCCATTCTGGAGCCTGATACAGAGGCTATGGAGCCGTCCTCAGTGTCTGGGCCAACTTGGCTCCAATGGAGCCTTGGCTGTGGGAAGGGAAGAGAGAGATAAAGAGAAGGAAGAGGGGGAAGGGTGAAGAAGCAAATAGGTGCTTCTCCTGTGTGCCCTGACCGGAAATTGAACCCAGGACTTCCACACGCCAGGCGGATACTCTACCACTGAGCCAACCAGCCAGGGCCTCTCTACATGTTTTAAAAGCAGACTCCACAGGACCGAGTGATTAGTTGTAGGGGCTGGGGAATACCAAGGGGTAAGGATGAATCCCAGGTTCTTGACTTAAGTCCATGGAAAGAAGGAAATGTTATTTATTGGGTATGGCAGGAGGAAACCCAGTTTTGGAGATTTGGTGTCTGTATGTGGGGAGAGAGAGTGGATCAGATATTCTATTTGGACATATTATGTTTGGAATATTTGTTTTATTTATTTATTTTTTAGATTTTATTTATTCATTCTTAGATAGAGAGAGGAGAGAGAGAGAGAAGGAAGGGGAAGAGCAGGAAGCATCAACTCCCGTATGTGCCTTGACCAGGCAAGCCCAGAGTTTCAAACATGACCTCAGTGTTCCAAGTTGATGCTTTATCCACTGTGACATCACAGGTCAGGTATGTTTGAAATATCTGTAAAATGGAGGTATCAAATAGATTATTATTTTTAATGAATTTGGAGGTCAGTCATGTGTTCTGGGCTAGAGATGTAAATGTGAGAGTTCTCAGTGTAAAAATGATCCTTAAACCAATAGAAATGGGTGAGATTGCCTAGGAAAGAAGAACAGATTGAGAGACCACCAGCTGGGGCAGCATTCCATGTAGAATTCCCAATGTTAGAAATACTCCTTCTTGTCTGGAGCTCAGGCTGGAAAAAAGAGTGTTGGCGTGAGGAGTAAGCAGCTAAGGAGATTTCTTAGTTACCCATTTCCTTCTACAATGTAGAACATGACTGGACCCAAACTGATATTCCCTAGCACTTATTCATGATGGAAAGACATGAAACTTTCTTAAATAGATGAATAAAATCACATGTTTAAGAAAGACAGCAATCATATCCATATGTATACTATGATACCCTATAGCTAAGTATATCTATGAAAGTACTTTAATATGGGTTCATCAGATAAATAATGATTGTAAGAAAAAGGGTAAATACTTGGGGGAAGCAGAAGGAAGTGTACTATATGGAGGGCAAGATAGCTTTTCAGATTAATTCATTTGTTCTTATTGACTATTTCTGCATTATAAATCTCAGTTGAAGAGTCTCACGGTATCCAAAATGTGGGCCTGGAAACCCCAAACAAGAGTACAATGGCTCACCAGGGAAGGCATTAACCAACCTAAATGCTACTTTTCTTCCCCAAAGAAATCTCCTCCATCTGTGCCAGAGTCGTTATCTCTGCCTTCCCCGGAAAGGAGGAAATTTGCACTATCAAAAACAGGATTTGTGTGGCCAACCTGACTTGAAAGATATTAAATGATAAACTTTCCAAGTGAAAAACAAAATGAGTTCAAAGTTTCCTCTCCTCCTCCTGGGTAAATGATGACTGAGCCATCTGCAAAACTGTCTGCAGAAAGGAGAGTAAGTTTCTTAGTGCCTGACCCATGAACATGTTCCAACAAGAGCTCTATTTCAAAGATCTGGTCTAATATTAGGACCTCTAAGAAACTTACTATAATTGCTTAGCTATTCTGTATGTAAGTTTTTTCTATTGCAAACTGTTCATCATGTTATATTCTTGCCATATGGTGAGTGTATCACTTAGGTATTGCTACCATAATTCTGTGTAACAAGTCACCCCAAACTCAGAGGTATATAATAATGAGATTTGTGGTGCAGCTAGGGTTGACTCAAGTGGCTCTGCTCAACATCTTTTTATTCTTGGGTCAGATGAAGGGGTAGCAGCTATCTGAGGTAGGATCTTCTTGTGGTAGAGGTTGGAAGTGCCCAGAGTGGGGAGTGGAATGATACAATTAAGGCCTAGGTTCAGAATTGATGCACTGTGGCTTTCATTCACATTTTAATAGCCAAAGCAAGATATATGACCAAGTCTAATATCTATGGGGTAGGGAGCATACTCCTCCCATGACAGTTGGGTAAAAGGAATAAATATTTACCAAATGATAAGCTAACCTGTTCTGGAAGGAATACTCATATTTTCTGGGTTTTTTAGATGAGAAAACTGAAACACAATGAAATCAACGTCATGTCTATGCAATACTTCTCAGTTGAAACTTAGAGAAAGCATTTTGTCTTGATTACCAATATTGTAATTTACTAGGCTATTTTTTTGCATCTCCATTTACTTGGACATAGATAGTTATTTTTTAAAGGGGCCCAGAATGACTCTTGTACAATCCATGGAATGCCTGGATAGCAGTGACCATGTAGTGACCTGGTCAGGTAGTTAAAAGTTGATATGAATGACCCTCAGATAATTTGGATGACGGCTTATAATTGGATTGCATGGCATAATTTTGAATATTTTTTTTTCTAAAATCAGTGAGCTGTTAGTTAAAACCCTTGTTCCCAGGAGATCAAACCATTACCATTTTATGGCTTGACGCTATAACAATGTGGCAAACATAATTTAAGAATCAATTCATATTTTCCCAGCTGTCAAGATAGCTGAGAGGCCAGCAGCAGTGTGATCTCAAAGCTAGTCTGGTTTGGTCAGCTTGCCCAAAACAATGGGGGCTTGTGTCACCTTGTGGCCTCACAGTGAAGACCAAGAATTTTTTGTGCCTACTAGAGTTTCTCAAAGCCAGTGTCTGACACTAGATCCCTCTTTCTTCCTTCATCCTTAAGAATAACTGAGGACAGCTTCTTCACCTCTCTTTGATGTCATGTCTTGGCTGTGCTGCTCATTCAGGAAGGAACATGACCCACATTATTTTTTTGAAAATAATGGACTTTAATATAAAGGAAGACCAAAAGAGCAGGAATTGGCTGGTGGTCACATGACTGTGATGAATTCTGGGACACAGGGACTCAGCAGTACCTTGAAACTGGCCTCTTGAGAAAGGTCACTTTACTTGTTCATTTTTTATGTATCAAATGTGTTCACCAAAACTCATTTCCTTTTTCTCCTGAGTACACAGATATTTCCTAGCCTTCCTTTCAGTTGAATGGGACCATGTGACTGAGTTCTAGCCAATGGAATATGGACTGATGTGATTGGCACAACTCCTAGGCCTGCTAGATACAAACCTCTCACACCCACTCCCCATGCTCTCTCCTTTTCCACTAGCCAGCTGTCTTCAAGAAGGGCAACACTGGAGCTGTAGGTTAAAGATGGTGAATTTGCCCTCCAACCAGGAGCACCTACTGTGTGTGGCCTCTTCCATGAGTGGGGGAAAAAATGAAGACTCCCATTCTGTTAAGCCACTGGTGTTTGTTTTTTGTTATTTGTTAAATATTATTACACTGATATAATTTATAATTTTTTAGTCTCATAGTAAAAGTCTCTCACTTTCCCATGTCTCCAAGGCCTTGCTTAGACATCGTGGACCATTTCAGGACCCAATTATATCCTTCCCATCTCTAAGGCCAAAGGAGGGTGCCCATATTTTGTAGATGATGAGACTGATGACAGCTAACTTTATTAAAGACTTATTTTTGTAGAAGATGGGACTGATGACAGCTAACATTTATTAAAGACTTATTTTGTGCCAGGCATTTTATGTACTTTATTTGCTTTTTAACCTGAAAATTTCACTGATATTTATCATATTCATTTTACTGTTGAGGAAATACAGGCTTAGAATATAGAAATCATGTGCCCAAGATTGCACAGCTGGACAAGTGAGGAAGTCAGGAATGAAGCCCAGGTTAGAGGACGCTAGAGCTTGTGTGCCAGTCATTAACCCTGCTGGCTGCCCTTTCTTCAGGCAGCCTCAGACTCCTGCTTCTCCTGGCAGTTTCTGGAATTAGGGACTGCTTTCTTGACACTCCTGAGTGACTAAGCTATTCATGCATGGCCCAGAAGGACACTGGGAGGGCTCCATGCTGCAAGACCATTCATCTTCACCCGGCCTCTGTTTGGAGACAGCCTCCATGAGCCAGCCCTTTTATTAAAAAAAAACCCAGCTTGCCCTTTTGCTTACCCACACTGGGAGGCCGAATCCACAGGAGAATCTTTCCTGTTCTCCTTAATGATGGAGAGACTGATTACCTATTGCTCCGCTTTCCAGATTGCTGAAGCTGGGAGCAGTGGGAAAACACCATCAAGGCTACTGCATCAAAGCATGGACTTTCCAGAACAATGATGAATGGGCTTGAAGAGGCCTGTGCGTACTCTCGCAGCATAATAAGGTGCTGGCTTGCACACTCGCGCCAAGAGGGGCGTAGACTCTCCCCTTGCTGGAATCAGGCCTCCTTTTTCTCTTTCTGGCAGAGGTCTGAGCTGCTGACACTGTCACTCAACCTTGGTATCAGTTTCCAGGAAACTGTCAAGGCAGCTTAGAGAACCAGCAAGGCCCTGGGAGGTGACTTGGGGTAAGAGGGCAGGTTGGTAGTGAGCATAGAGCACGGTTTCTGACCAGTTGAGTCTAAACTTCTCAAGGTGGCCATGGTGTGAGCCTGGAGCTGATCCTCTAGTTGTAATTGAGACTGTGTAGAAGAGTGGTCAGAAATCCATCAGCCTTGCTGAGAGTGTTTGCTCTATCACTTCTTAGTTGTGAGAGCATAAACTAATTTCTGAATCTCTGAAAGACTCAATTTTCTTATGTATATGATGACTTTAGAAATACTACTACTCTAAAAGGTGAGGACCTCTGTAGTCAGCAGAGAAAGTACTCAGCAGATTATCAAGTTTTATGATGTCCATCGAACTCCTAGGCACAGCTTGTTTGGTCAACAGTATTCTTCAAGGGCCTTGGGAGAAAATGATATAAGTCTGTTGGTGTTCCTGTGGTCATATTTTGAGGCTTCAGAGGAAGAGACAAGATTAACCCTTTAAGCTGCACCCCTTATTTTTCTCTGCTGGTGAGAGTCTATCTGAAGCTGAAAAGTATATAAGTGAGGTTGATGAGTTTTTCCTAGTGAATGAGCTATCAGCGTTTCCCATTTAACCTCAATTGCCTTTGTCCATTTGCTTTCCATCTGGAGGCAGCACCTTATTTCTATGATGGGTTGGACAGTGTCATGGTGAGTGAGTCAGAGGCAATGAAGAGGGAAAGGCTGACCAGCAAGGTAGTGATGGTCACGTGGGCTTAGATCCTGAGAAGGTGGAAGGGGCCAGTATCTGCAGTGGAACCAAAGGGACTGACTATTGCTACAAGGAAGGACTACTTTTTCATCGGCAGAAGACTTACAAAGTTATGACCATGTAGTCTAGCCCAATGTCAAGTTCGTATTTTAAAAAATGTGGTACAGACAGAAATTCATCTTTTTTTCCCTAGATTTTAAAAAATGCATTCATTTTAGAAGAGAGAGAGAGAGAGAGAGAGAGAGAGAGAGAGAGAGAGAGGGAGAGGGAGGGAGAAAGGGGGAAGGAATAGGAAACATCAACTCCCATATGTGCCTTGACTAGAAAAGCCCACAGTTTTGAACCAGCAACCTCAGCATTCCAGGTTGATAGGAATGCCTCACCACCATACGTCAGGCAAAAATTCCATCTTTCTGTAAATTCTCAGAAAACTAAGGGGATTGTCTTGGTTTGGGAGTCTCCAGAGACAGACTCTCAAACTAGGATTTGAGTGTAAAGATTTTAATTGGGAAATGATCCCAAGAATCCCAGTAGGGGGATAAGAAGGAGACACAGAAGTGGTGGCTAAAAATTGAGCAGTAGGCAGTATGACCTCAAAGGCAGAGGTTGGAGTGGTGGGATCACAAATCAGGGAATCCTTGAAACTATCAGAAACTGAAAGATTCTCCCCTAGAGCCCCTGAAGGGAATATGACCCTGCTGATACCTTGCTCTTGGACTTCTGGTCTCTAGAAGAGGAAGAGAATAAATTTCTGTTGTTTTAAGCCACCAAGTTTATGATCATTTGTTACAGCAGCCACAGGAAACTCATACAACAGGAAGGAAGAATATCTTCAGGGTGTGTTAATAAACTGGCATTCTCTGTAGAAAACTGGGGCTTAATCCCACTGGAGGCCTCTTGGAGCTCAGAGACCACACCTTCCAGCTGCCTCATCAGAAGGGCAAGAAAACTGGGTATGTTTAAATAAATAAATAAACAAACAAACAAACAAACATTTAGCCCTGGCTGGATAGCTCAGTTGGTTAGAGCATCATCCCACAGAACAGAGGTTGCCAGTTCAATCCCTGGTCAGGACACATACAGAAACTGACTGATGCTCCAGTCTGTCTCTTTCTCTCTCCACCTCCCTCTCTTCCTCTCTCACTAAAATCAATATATAAAAAAATTAAAGAAAGAAAGAAAACTGGAGTACTTATTCACCAAATCTGTTTGTCATTGTTTGGTGGCTTATTTTTGAGGGCATCAACTCCCTGGCTCAATGTCCTGCTCTAAGCACCGTGGGAACAAACTGTCCACTCAGATAATGCTATCAGGCAGAGAAGCTGTTGCAGTTCGTTGCAGTAAGAATTTGCCAGCATGCTTGCAATGATGTGTGCTGAGAGGACAAATTCTGCTCTGGAGGTCACAGTGGACCCTACCCCCATACCTGCTCCAAGCCCACTGTAATTAAATTTGTTTTTTCTTCTCGTGTCTGAAACACTCATACAGTCAACAGCTTCTCGCTCACCTAACCCAAAACTCCCTTTGTCACCCAAAGCATCCCTGTTCTGTTGTCTTTGATGCCTAAATGCTCTATCTGCATTGGGGAAAGGGGAGGTTTGTGAATCCCTACAGGTGAATAAATTTTTGTCTTATCACAATTAAAGTAAGAAGTAAAAAGAGAAATGAATTTAGACACAGGATTGTTGAAATAAATTTTCTCCCTGCCACCCCTAACTACAGAAGAGAAACATCATCTGGGCATTCTGGTGGCCCACTCTCTCCCCCTCCCATTGTTTCTTTAGAGATATTTTTCTGGATTTTGGGTGTATTTGGGTGATGTACTGAAAACATTCAGAAATATTAATTACTTATGTAGGGTGCTGTAGGGCAAATGAGTTTGTAAAATTTGTATTTTTTTAGTTTGCTCACCTTTATTGTTGAAAAATGGCACTAGGCAGCCACGTGTGTGCTTTCCCTCAGAGCAGGGCAGTTGATTGCGAATTTTGGATTGCATTCCTGCTTGGGAGGGGCCGTTGTTTTTGCTAATGTTTGCCGGAGGAGAGGTTTTGGTTGCCCCAGCCAGTTTTGCAGAGAGAGCAAAGATTTGCAGATGGGAAACCATAGCAGAGGGGCTTTGTGAGCTCCACTGAGACTGGTGGGACCTCTGATTCTAGGAGGAACCAAAGAAGATTCTCCTGGTTGTAGAAGCAGAGACTGTGTCAGGGCTTTGGGAGCCCTGAATGAAAAGCAGTTTGCTCGTCGGCCGGTGCGAGACTTTAATAAAGGAATGGCCCATGATATTTTGGCTCCACTGTTTCTTCACAGTCTGTCCAAATTCAGTGAGAACCTACATGGCCATGACAGTGAGTGGCCGCTGGTCATAAAGGTGCTAGAACCACTGTTTTTAGTTAATTCTGATAATGAGAGAGTAAGGAAGGTATTACAACTGTATTATAATCATTAGCCATTATCAACCAAATCCATTTTACAGCAGAGAAAACTGAATCTTATGGCCTTGCTATTCAAATGTGATCTATGGACCAGCAGGGGGTCAATGTCCTCTGAGAACTTGATAGAAATGCAGGCCTGCATTTTGTCTTACTTCCCAGATGGTTCATTAAACTATGAGAAGTGCTGACTTATTCTAACTCAGGCTTTGGCCTCTTGTGGCTGTGTTGGCCTGGGTCTCCTTTGCAGGCTTGAGGATAGGGAATGGGGTGGTAAAAGTAGACACCTCTATCTTCAGGAGGCTTCTTCTGGGGGCTGCCCTGGGGGCTGAGGCCCCAGTGACCCAGGAGGCAAGTCTTTGTGACCTTCCCACTTTCTCTTCCTCCAGGTTGATGATATAACTAGCCTTTTTAAGTGCTGGCCCCAGCCTCCAGCCCTTTGTAGTTGTGTGTTAGGAGGTGGGAAGCTGCTACTTGGCATTATGAGAGTGGGGAAGGACAAAGCCGCCTCTAATTTACACTGTGGGGCCAAGAACTTAGGGTCATTTTTAGTAAACTGCTTCCCCTAGCAACTTCTCCTTTCCTTTTATTCTCTGTCCTGAGTCTCTGGGGTTAGGGGACTGTGCTCTACTTTGCTTAAATTTAACAACCCCTTGCGACCCATCATGGCTCCCTGCTCTGGTAGTGCCTGTCAGAGTCTGCTCCCTAAACCTTTCCATGCTTTAAATAATCCCGTGTCTTTCCCATAAGCTCTTTTTAATTCTCTTGCTCACGTAACATGGAGAAGAGACGTGTTGTTATGCCAAAGCTGGCTTCTCCCATGAGCCTTCGTCACACAAATAAAATAGATGTTTGCTTTGTTCCTCATGCTCCACTTTTCTTCACTCCCCGGCACAGGCTTTTTAACAGAGTTTATTAGAAATGGAAAAGAAACCCACTAACGACAGCAAGGGCTCCTGTGCATTCTCTTAATTCTAGCTCCTGCCCTTCCCTGGTGCCTGTGTTTTCGATAATGAATGTCACAGGGGGACAAGGAGATGAATGGGGGCTGACAAGTATAAACCATATTGCGTTCAGCTCTTGGGAGCTGGCGAGGGGGTGCCACCATCAGAGCTCCGGAGCTGCTGCAACAGGAGAAAGCACCTCCCTTGCTGTTCTCCCATTCCTCCACCCTTAACCCCAAGGTCTTTTTTTGTGATGGTGCAGAGGGGAAAAAGCCCTCAGAGTCCCAATACTTTTTTCTGGCTTTGCCACCAACATTCAGTGAAGCTGTGACCGTGTGACTGAAGCTTTTTGGGCTTTGGTTTCTTCCAGTGTAGAGTGAACCCATAAACTTGTTCTTCTTGCTTTCTAAAATTGTACTACTACATGTTAAGAGAGTCTTCCTTGAATTAAGAAACAAATATATAGGCCCCTTTGTAGGAACCTCAAGGTGCCTACTGTTTGTTGCTTTTCTGTGGGGCTGCAGAGAATAAGGCTAACCTAACTTGAGAGGATAATAGACAGATGTGTAAGCAATTGGCAAGCTGTAAAGTGCTGTATCTGAGTGCAGTACTGTGAACCTAAGGTGGGATAAAAGTTGGATAATATGTGAAGGGAATGCTGAGGGAAGACAACAGGCCAGATGGTAAGAAAACAGGCCAGACAATGCATTGGAGGTAATGATTTTCTTAGTCTGTTCAGGCTCTGTAACAAAGTACAACAGACCTAGTGGCTTACAAGCCATTTTGTTTTTGTCAATCATATTTTATTTCAGACTGTCTGAGCTTATGGTCAACCAATGCAGTCCTATCTTTTTCTTATAAGTGAGTACCAATGTGGCTCTCACTGATTCATATATATATATATATATATATATATATATATATATACACACACACACACACACACATATATATATACACACACACACATATATATATATACACACACACACACACATATATATATGCCACTGAGTTTGAGATCAGCAATAGGTAACTAATACAGTGGGTGGAAGCTCGGTGCCAGGGAGAGCTGAAGGTCAAGTGTGTGTGTGTGTGTATATATAAAAGGTCTACCGGAAAGTTCTGTCCGTTTCTATCACAAGTTTCGACACATAAGCACATGTTTATTTGGCGCATGTGTGCCTCTCTATTTTTATCACTTAATGTATACATACTGACATAGCAAATTAACTAAAACAAAGTTGATTCACGTTGGTCTTATGTGTGAAGTGATAGTGTACCCATGGCTACTGATAAAGTTCATTTATGCCACTGTAATTTTTACGAATTTCAACAAGGAAGAAATGCTACAGAAGCATGTCTGTCACATCCACCATATTCCCCGGACTTAGCACCCTCCGACTATCACTTTTTTTTGTCCTTACAAAATTATTTGAAGGGCAAAAAATTCAAAAATGAAGAAGATATCAAACCATATATATATATAGTTTTAAGAGAAGAGCTTTGCTCTAGTAAATAATAACATCTTTAATAATTTTAAATGTTGGTAGCTTAAAAAAACATAATGGGTAAGGGTCCAGCCAAGTGGACAAATCCTCGTATGAGTATCCAGGGACTTAAATGGGAAGGCTGAAATGGTGACCAGAGCAGAGCAGAGAGGGAAGGGCCAGATGGTTGAGCATGGGAGCAGCCTCCTAGATGTCTGCCAGCAGTTCTGGACTCCTAGTTTTCACACCCCTGTATAACCTGCTCCCACAGTGACTCAGAGGACCAATCAAGTATGGCAGTTGTTACAGTTTGTGACTTCTGAGGCTAGGTCATAAAGGGCATGCAGCTTTTACCCTTGCTCCTTGGATCTCTCATTGTGGAGCAAGCCAGTTACCATGACATGAGAAAGCTCAAGCAGCCCTGTGGAGAGGCCCACTGCAGAAACACTGGGGTCTCCTGCCAGCAGCCAGCACCAATTTGACGGTCATATAAAGAAGCCTCTTTGAAAGAATATTTTCCAATCCCAGCCAAACCTTTAGATGACCACCGTCCCGGTCAATCTCTTGGCTACCAATAGAGATCCTCAAGTCAGAATTGCCCCATTAACTTGCTGCTGAGTTCCTCACACATAGAAACTCCAAGTGATAATAAATGTTTGCTCTTGCTTTAAGCCACTGAGTTTGAGATCAGCAATAGGTAACTAATACAGTGGGTGGAAGCTCGGTGCCAGGGAGAGCTGAAGGTCAAAACTTAGAGAATCCAACTTTTGCTTTTAGTCTAAAAGATTTTACAGAAAAAAGGGATACTGATTTGTTTAAAAAAGAAAACTTCATAGTTTATGGAATATTGTAGGAAGGAAGGAGTAAAGTATAGTAGTCATTCCTTATCCATGGGACATGTTCCAAGACCCCCAATGGATTCCTGAAAAGTGTGACTAGTACTGAACCCTATGTATGCTACTATGTTTTTTTCCTATGTATACGTACCTATGATCAAGTTTAACTTATGTATTAGTCACAGTAAGAAATTAACAATAATAACTAATAATAAAATAGAATAATTTTAACAGTATACTCTAATAAAAGTTATGTGAATGTGTTCTCTCGCTCTCTATATCTATCTTGAAAATATCTGATAACTGATCTGATAACAGAGATGGCTACTAAATATACTAAATGACAGAAAGGCGAGTGACATATACAGTGTGGATGTGCTGGAAAAGGGATGATTCATGTTCTGGGTGGAACAGAGAGGGTTGGCATGAGAGTTTAACACACTGTTTAGAATGGCATACAATTTAAAACTTAGGAATAATTTATATCTGGAACCTTTCATTTAATATTTTATTTTTTTCAATTTTAAAAAATATTTTATTAAAAAAATATTTTATTAATTCATTTTAGAGAGGTGAGACAGAGAGAGAGAGAGAAGGGGGAGCGAACAGGAAGCATCAACTCACATATGTGCCTTGACCGGGCAAGCCCAGGGTTTCAAACTGGCAACATCAGCGTTCCAGGTTGACATTTTATTCACTGCGCCACCACAGGTCAGGCTGATTTAATATTTTCAAACTGCAGTTGACCACAGGTAACTGAAGCCACAGAAAGCAAAACTGCAGATAAGGGGGGGACTGTACTCACTATTCAGAGGCCTGAGAACTATCACACCCCAGATCCTTAATACATCAAATTACAGGCTTTAAAAAATCCATAAATACAACAGAAGGCTCCTGTGGACATTGCCTTGTGGTTGTCAGGGGAGGAGAGATCTTGTGACATTCATGGGAGGGGGAAATAAAGCCTCGTGATTCTTGGCAGACAGGAAGAAGGTGGTCCTTACCATAGTTAGCAAACTTCAAAAAAGCTTTTTGAAAAGGATACAGATAATATATCTTTGAAAGAAGTCACTATTTTTGTCCAGTGAAACATGCAGTGTCTCTAATGGATTCTCGCCTTTTTCTAAGAGAGCAAAGCTTTGAAGATCTATAAAGGGGTCACAGTGTGGGCTGAGTGGAGTAAAATACTCTGGCTTTCTCATTAGTTGAGATTTTTCAGTTTCTGAATATGTGACATGAAGTTCAGTTGACTGTGTATTGTCATCAGTATGAGGACAAAAATAAAAGTCAGACCATAAGTATCAGAAGCTTGGCAGAGCTGGGTGACCAGGGCCAGGCCCAGGGCTGAGGGCCAAGTGAGAAGGATTTGACAGTTGTTACAAACATGGCTGTTCAGATATTTTTAGATGGACTGTAAACCTCTATGACTGGAATAAACAGTTCTTTGCTCTATCTGAAATTCTCAGGACTTATTTCCCAAAATTTGGGGGGTAACAAGGGTCTGTAGTGCTTTTCTACTTTGGCAGTTTATAAAGAAATCTATTGACTGGGCCCAGATGAAGCCCTACATGTCAGGCAATGGAAAAGCCTGGCCTTTGCCATGGGAGACCCCCGCCAGGCAGCCTGGTGTGGGGTGTTCACACTGTGTCACCCCGATGGTAGATGAAGACTGGATGGGGGGGGCCTGTCACAGCTGATGCCATTTAGAAAGTGACTGTTATTTTCAAGACATTACATTGTGTTACCTTGTTCATAAGATGGGCCTCTAGATGGGAATTATTTTTCTTAATTAAAATAAAATACAACCAATTTAAGGTGGAGGAGGGTAGAGGGAGATGGATGCTAATGGAGGGAGACTTGACTTGGGGTGGTGAACACAACACAATATACAGATGATATAGAATTAATTGTATACCTGAAACCTGTATAATTCTATTAACCAAGTCACCCCAATAAATTCAATAAATTTTTTTTAAAAAGGAAAATAACATTGGAGAATTTTCTAAAGGCAATAAAAATGACTTCATCCAGGCACTGAAAAATATTGGTCATTTTTATATATGCCATAGGCAAATAATAAAATGACCACAAGAGAGGTATATGGCTCAGTTTAGAATGATTTGATAGCAAGAACTTAAATCCCATTTGAAAGAAAACAAGCAAACCAAAGCAAAGCAAAACCAAATCAAAAACCAAAAAAAGAAAGGGGGAAAAATGTATTGATAGTTCCATGGGATGTTGACTTGACTTAGCTCCCATCTTCTGCTCTCCGTGTTTTTTTGGTTCAAATTCTCAAGAGATGGAATTGAATTGGCAAGAGTGGTTCAGGACCCTTCCCAGGCAGGCAGGGTAAGACACCTGGTGGTGGGAGGCCTGCCCTTGTGGGTGGGGTAGAGTCATTATCAGACAGGAGGGCCATGAACTAGACAGACACTTCAAGTTACCTTCTACAAACTTCTGCCCTGGTGGGAAGCAGTGGTAGACTCATAAGCAAGCATGGACACGGAGAACATTGTGATGGTTGCCAGATGGGAGGTGTGCTGAGGGAGTGGGTGGAAAAGGTGAAGGGGTTAAGAAGCACAAATTGGTAGCTACAGAACAGTTGTAGGGAGGTAAAGTAGAGCACAAGGAATCTCATCGATTATATTCTAACAACTGTCCATGGTGTAAGGTGGGCATGAGATTTATTGGGATAATCACTTAGTAAGTTATATAATGTCTAATCTCTGGGGTGTACCCCCAAAACTAATATAGCATTGTACATTAAGTGTAAATGAAAAAAAAATTAATTATTTAAAAAAAATAAAAAATACTAGGCTATAAAATTGCCAGATTTTAAATAAAGAGGAAAGAAAAGAAGAGAGGGAGAGAGAGAGGAGAGAAAATTATCCTAAGTATGCAGTGCAGTAATTGCGGTATACTAAAATGACTTGTTGTTTATTTGAAATGCAAGTTTAACTGGGAATCTTGTACTTTATCTGGCAACCCGACCCATGGGTTATTTTTCTCTATTAGACCTGTCATGGAAAAGGACTGAGGAAAATTCAAACTGAGTCGCAAACTAAATTTTCCATGCTCCAGGGCTGCTTGTGTCCATGTACTGGATCTGTTTTCATTTTCAAGAGAAGCAATCTGATGTGATGAAACACAGAGAACCTGAACCTGGCTTCTAGGTCTGGATCTGTCGCTTAGCACCTGGGTGACGCTTGGCAAGTCATTTGCTCTCAAGGTGTCTGTTTCCTCATCTAGAAATCATGGATATTCACGCTTAGTTCAGAAGATTGCTGTGGGGAATAAGTTTATGCAGGTAAAATTCCCTAGCAGGATACCAGCCATGTAGCAGGTGCTCAACTAATGTGTATGTCTCCTTCTCTTTTTCTCCTCATAGTCTGAGAAGAAACACAAGCATTGGTTTGTTGTTTTTTTTTAGATTTTTTAAATTCATTTTTTAGAGAGAGAGGAGAGAGAGAGAGAGGAGAGGGGAGGAGCAGGATCAGCTCCCATATGTGCCTTGACCGGGCAAGCCCAGGGATTCAAACCGGCAATCTCAGAGTTCCAGGTTGACGCTTTATCCACTGCGCCGCCAAAGTCAGGCAGCATCTGTTATTGTTTATTGAATAGCTACAATCCCTTATGTGCCAGGTACAGGGTAATGTGCTGTACAGGCATTGTCTCATTTAATTCAAGCAACAATTGAGTGAGAGAGTTACTGTTATCCCCAATTTACCGATGATGACACTGGGGCTCAGGTTGGTACAAGAGTGGTCCAGGGACACAGTTTCTAAATGACAGAACCAGGATGTAAAGCCAGGCCCTGTGCATCTCCAGAGTGCACACTGTCAACTTTCACTCAAACACACGTCGTCGCACTCCTAAAGCACACAGCCACAGCATGGCATGTGGAGCATCTGCAGGGTTGGAGCTGCTGTCTGTCCATGTGTGGCCGAGCTAGAAAAACACTCATTTCAGTAGATTTGTTGCATGCTCACATTGCTGCAGACTTCCTTCTGGACACTGAGGGCACAGTGATGATCAAGGCAGAAGCCTTCCTCATAGTTTCCATTCCAGTTAGGAAACAGACAATAAGCAAGCAAACAGACACAAGTACTACATGGCATCACACTGTAGTGTGTGATATAAAGAAAGTTAAAGAGAAAGAAAATGTGTGACTCAAGGCTAGAGGGTAGAACAGAGATATTTTAAGTAAGGGTGTTTATACCTGACCAGGTGGTGGATAGAGCGTCAGATTGGGATGCAGAGGACCCAGGTTTGAAACCCCAAGGTCGCTGCCTTGAGCAAGGGGTTACTTGGTCTGCTGTAGTCACCCTCCCCCCATCAAGGCACATATGAGAAAGCAATCAATGAGCAACTAAGGTGCCACAACAAAGAATTGATGCTTATCTCTCTCCCTTCCTGTCTGTCTGTCTCTATCTGTCCCTCTCTCTGTCTGTGTCACACACACACACACACACACACACGTAAAGCTGTTCATGGGAGGCTTTTCTGAGGAGTGGCACATGAGAGCTGAGACCTCAAGAAAGTATGAGAAGATAATGGGTGGAAGGTGAGGCAAACAAATCAGAACAAGAACAAGTCTGGAGTGATGAAGCAGAGTGAAGAGCCAGGTTTGAAGAAAAGTGTGCAAAGGTGGGGGGAGGAGACAAGGTCAGACGTTAGCGACAAGTTGGCGATTTAGTCCTCAGTGACAGGAAATGTATGTTTGTGGAGGAGCCAGGGGGGGCTCTTCTACTGGTGACCTGCAGTGCTGATCACAGCTGTAGGAGGAAGGCTCCCTGTCTCTCAGGAGCAGCATAAGGAAACCAATCATGCCACTTATCACCCCAGTTTGAGAAGTAATTGCAGACACATGTGTAAAGGGCAGGGCAATCTTTTCTGCCAATTATGTGCCCTGCTATTAGGCGATTAGAAGCTGGTAAAGTCACGGTGTGAGGTGGGATTAGCGGCACAATTCCCTCTCCAATCGCCTCTGCGTGTCTGCCTCTCCCAGGAGCGCATTCTTCCCTTCCCCGGTACTGGTCTCAGCTGGTTTCAGCCAGACCAGGTGCACCCCCCAAATTATGTTCCCTAAACACACTTGTCCTTGTCTAGAAAAGGAAAAAACCCACTAGAGACTCTTATAAAAACTGTACTTGAAAAGCAAGGCTAAGTCTGCCTGGCTACAAGATTGCAAAGTTGTATTTACAACAATATTTGTGAAGACTGTTTGGTTCTGGGTGTTTCCAAAGCTCCTTATCAAACAGATTGTGCTGGTCTTTATTGCACTTTCACGCACATGATGCCTTTATTATTTTATTTGGCTCTCATGTCTGTGCACATCTGCCCATTTCTTTGGGCCTTTCATTCACTAATCCATCTGTCCCTTCATGCTTCAAGCCAGTTTTTAATTAAATACCTATTTCCTGTCTGGCACAGAGCTGCTCTTTGAAATTAATGTCTAGTAGTTAAGAGCTTCAGGTTCAAACAGTCCTGAATTCAAATCTCAGATCAGCTCCTTTAAATTTCTACAGTCAGTTATTATTATTTTTTGAAAAATGGAGATGATGGCAGGATAGGGTTTTCTGTCACTCTAACCTTCTTCTTTTACCCTCATCTCAACCCCGTGGAGAGGGGAGTTTTAGCCCAGCACCCCATCCACTTATGGCATGGTGAGGGCCAACAGCTGCAAGAGAACACCGGTTGGTTTGTAGGCGCCCACTCTGGATATGAAGCTTCAAGGGCAGGGCAGCTCTGCAGGACATGCTGTGGTGAGGAGGATGGGCCTGTGGGCCTCAAGTAACCGAATGAAGCTGGAAGCCTGGGAGGAAGAAACATGGGGAGGGCAGAGAAAGAAAGGAGCAGAAACAAAAGAAGGGGGCTTCCAAACATGAATCTGTAGGAGTCCAGACCAGCTAAGCTATCCTGTACTGAGGCTACTGCATACCTTGGTCAGCTACAGGGATGAGTTTAGGAACCAAACCACCTGGGGTCAAGTCCTGGCCCTGCCCCTCAGCTATGAGACTCTGTACAAGGCACCTAACCTCTCTGTGCCTCTGTCTCATCTATAACACAATCTTGGAAGGATTCAATGAGTGCATACATGTAAAATGCTTAGAATGATGGCTAGCACAAAGAACCCGTGAAATAAATGTTAGCAATGACAGAATTCTGTGTTTCTTCCCATGCTCTCTCCCTTCCTTTCCTGACTGCATTTCACCAGAATGCTTGCTACCATTTAATCTTATCTTACATTTTTAATGTTGTTTATCCCTCTCCCCAAGCCCATTACTACTCAAGTTCATTGAAGTCTGGGATTTTCATCTGTTTTGTTCACTGTTGTATATTCAGCATTATTTTCTGAAACAGTGCTTGACACAGGGAACAGAAACAATCAATACTTCTTAATGATTGAGTGACTGAATGAATAAATGAAATAATGAATGAGTTATTGTCCTGTGGACTCTGTGTTCTTGATTAGTGCTGGGTGATAATGGGCTGCCTGCCCATTCTTTCAGATATTGTGAGCATAGTGACGGTATTTTATGATAACAATAGTGATACCCGCTTTTTAAGAATTGAGGAACATAGTAACTAACTATAAGATGCTCAGGGTAAGTGCCCAATTATGTTACCTGTTAGTGACATCATTGCTTTGTGTGGTGTACCTCGTCCTTCAAGCTTGCCTATGCCTGTTCTAAGAAGTGACAGAGTAGAACTTAAACCTTGGCTGTCTGATTCCAAAGGCTGTGCTCATTAACAAGAAAGAAAACCAAAGCTTTGTAAATATCAACCTATTCTCCATTCTGGTATAAATAGGCCATGGCAACTCATGTAGGGCCTAGGTGCTCAGACTACCAGGTCAATACTTTTCCCCTTTTCAAACCAAGGCAAGTTTGCCTATCATTGGTCACCAGTAAAAGGCAATACTCATATTTCTTATGTTGCTGATTAGGATTCAGTGAGAAAAACAAGAATGTAAAGCACTTAGAAAAATGTCTGGTACTTAATAAACATCCTAACTCTCATGATTATTTATCATGTACGCATGTATCTGCATAGCTGTTAAATTGAAGTCCTGTGTGTGTTTGGCACTGGACTGAGGATGTAGATGAGAATAAGACTTGGTTCCTTACTTCAAGCAAATGATAATCCAGCAAAGGGACTCTAGTAAATGACTACTGACATGTTCTAAGTGTAATTAACCTAACCTGGGTGTATCAGTGGAGACTTCCTGGAGAAAGTGGCATTTGAGGTGGTTGGCCCCTAATGCTCCGCTGTGGCCCATCAAGTCAACTTCGATCTGCACAAGAGAAATCCTAGAAAGAGCCTCTGCAAAGGTCCTGTGAAATGAAGTAGGCTGGTGTGAGATGGGCTGAAATGTGAGCATGTTCTGTATGGCTGCTACTTGAACCTTACTGAGGGAGATAAAGCAGAGAAGCTATGTAGAATCTGTATGCACAGCACTGAATACCAAGTTAGGGGTTTGGATTTTTAACTTAAAGGCAATGGGGAGACTTTGAAGGTTTTATATATATATGTATACCAGAACAGATACTGGAACAAAGGCCAGGAACAAAGTTGCTTTTATTCACTGCTGAGTAAAATAATGCCTAGATCATATTAGATACTTGATACTTTTGCTTGAATTAAAAATTGCTCTGGCAGCTATATGGAAGTAAGGCTGAGAAGTTGAAGGAGTTGGAAATCTAGAGATCCATTACTTAGCTTGGTTACAGAAAATTACTTTTTATTTTTTACTATATTTTGCTGCTTGTTATCAAAATAATTGCTGAATGAATGCATGAATAAACAAATGAATGAATGAATGAATAGTTGTAGTGTTCTACTTTTTCTTTTGTTAAGAGAGGGATGATATATAAACATGGAAGGCATATTAGCTGACAACAATAATGTCCTGAAATAAATAACTCTTTTATCCTTCCCAAATAATAATAACTGGGTCATGAGTATCTTCTGGGCATATGCTGAGACCTGTCTCTTCACCCATCAGGTTCCATGACGAGTAATGAAAATTCTTTGTATTCTTTTATGACATTCTGTGGTCTTCAGAGTCTCCTGGGGGCAAAAAGCAAATCAATAGATTCATTACAAGAGCAGAACCTGGCACTTTGAAAAGACGTAGATAACTCCCTGACCTATCAAGTAAGAGAAAATGGTGTTGAAAATACCCTACCATGTATTTCTTAGGTGTGCCCCAGCTCATCTCAGCCTCTCCTGATTCACTTCAGGAAAACTGGGTCCTCAGTTCACCTAGGTCAAGCCCCACACCTGGCAAAGAGAATAGAGTGTAGTTTACTTGGCTCGCCTACAGGCCCCTGGACCCTTGGTCTTATGTTTTATACAACATAAGCCTTGAAGTGTGCATACTTAATCATGGCCATATTTTTCTACAGTGGTTTGCTGGCAGTTTTTTGCAGTCATCAACCATTGGGCCACTACTTAGTATTTATAATGAAATAAATGCATCTAGAGAACCACTAGTCTATCTACTTTCATTGGCCATAAGATTATTTTTTTGTTTATTTTGTTAGAAATAAAATAGATTATTGAGTGCATGTCATGGATCAGGCATGGTTCTAGGTCCTAGAGTACAGTGACCAATAAACAGATATTTAGTTGCCATCATGAAATGAACACAGAAAGAAGCAAACAATAAATAAAATAGTGATAAGTGATAGAAAATGCAATGGAGGCCATAGCTGGTTGGCTCAGTGGTAGAGTGTTGATGCAGCGTGTGGATGTCCCGTGTTTGATTCCTGGTTAGGGCACACAGGAGAAGTGCCCATCTGCTTCTCTAGCCCTCCTCTTCTCGGGTCTCTCTCTCTCTCTTTTCCCTTCCTGCAGCCATGGCTCGATTGGAGTGAGTTGGCCCTGGGCACTGAGAATGACTCCAGGGCCACCACCTCAGTTGCTAAGAAGAGCTTAGTTGCTGAGCAATGGAGCAACACCCCAGATGGGCAGAGCATTGCCCCCTAGTGGGTTTTCCAGATGGATCTTGGTTAAGGTATATGCAGGAGTCTGCCTCCCCTCCTCTCACTGAATATAAATAGATAAATAAATGAAAATGCAATGGAAAAACAAATAAGGGAATGAGCTAATAAAGGAAGAGCTGGTGAGAGATGGTTCCTTCTCTGAAGAAATGACATATGGAGAGTTTCCGGGAGCATGAGAATGACCTGGCAGTGGAGGAAAGAGCATCCCAGTGGAGGAAAGGCCTGGGGATAGGGAAGAGGTTGACATGAATGACAACTGAGAGTAGAGCAGGGCACAATGAGCAGGGGGGAAATGGAAATGGAATGGATTTGGAGAGGGAGGCAGGTGATCACTTTGTAAGGCTTCATGTTCTAAAAGAGAATTTTATGATTCAAGACTTACTTCCTTTTGAGTTTTATACAATAGAAATAGAAGCAATGTAGACAATTAACATTTGCATGTGGAGCGTAGCCACTAAATGGGACACATAGTAGGATAACAGTTTGAAAACCACTCCTCTAAGGGATGGATGCTGATATTAGACGTGTGTTGTTTGATTGTTTTGTGGCAGTCAGTATAAGTGTAATAAACAACAGGCATGCAGGGCTAAGCAGAACCTCTTCTACGCACCTGCACTCTTTTATTGATGCATCCCGCTCATATCTACCGAATGTCTACTCAGTGCCAGGCAATGTGTGGGAAAGAGGTATCCGAGCGAGAGAGAGACAGACATCAATCCTGACCTCATGGAAATTGCACACCAACCATTTTAACTTCGTAAAAGCTCAGCTTAAGGAACAAAAGAGTCTTGGATTTGCCTTTTCTGTTGCTCATTTGGTTAAATCCTGGCAGCTGTCACACATTCAGAATCATTAAAATGTAGTTTTCTGTATTTAACTTGCTTCCACAGATTAACTTTCCCAACTCATTATGGTGGACCTGACCTTGGTCTATTCATAAAAGACCACAGAAATCATTAACCGGGTGGGTTGCTTTTTACAGGAGCAGCACAATTTTATCTACTAGAGTTATTGGCAGATTTGGATTACATTGTAAATAAATTTATCCACTACAAACATTCACAGATCTGCCTTGCATTGTAAATAAATTTCCCAAGTAATTGCTAAGTGATGGCCTCACAATTATGCTGGCATGAGAAAAGCAACCAGAGACAGATTCACTAACTTTGCAGTAAATATTCAAAAAGGAGCCTAGGCATTTGCAAAGAGACAGCCAGCTTGGCTTAGGTGGGTGGAAGGAGAGGACTGTTTGGTGAGTTGAGAAATTATTAAGGGCTTGAATTGTGGTAAATACTAAACATCGGTCATGCCCACATCAATGTCGATACTGGATTTCAGTATTCTGCTTTCAACTCGTTCCCTGAACCATTCCTTGGCTGGGATTTGGCTAATCTGGGTTAGACTCTGCTTCTCACTTCAGGTTGCATGTGGGTTCACGTGGTTCAGCTTCACATATTTCTGATTGTTCTTGGAGAAATTGGATAACCAGGGAATGTTCTCTTCATGGAGGTGGCAAAGTGTCAGAGAGCAAACAGAAACACATGAGTCTTTTTAAGACCTAGGCTCAGAACTGCACACTGCCACATCCTCCTCATTCTATAAGCCAAAGCAAACCTTATGGTCAAGGCCAAATTCAAAGGTGAGGAAGTTTACTCCTCACCGTTAATGAGGCAAAGATTAGATGCAGAAATGGGTGCAGATTGGAGCTCAAAGTTAACCTCTTGTAATTTAATAATATGTTTCATTCATCTATGACTGTATAAGCTTCTGTTATATCCTAGACACTACTAGGCAGCAGGAGAGAATGCTGTGCCATATCCCTCTATAGTTCACTGGTTAGAAACCAAAGAAAAAGAGTTCTTGCTCTTGTTATTTTTATATGGTCTGTACAATAGTATTCCAAGAAGTCTCTCTTCCTTAGTTATGGCCCTCCATGCAATCCATCCTCCAATGAGGCCAGAGTGATCTTCCTAAAATGCAAATGAGATATGGAACATTCCCTGTTTAAGTACATAGTTTGGGTGATACTCTTTTGCCTATAGGATAAAGCTCAACATCCATATGTTGACATTTAAAATGAACCTAATCTGGACTTCCAGAATGCCTAGACTTGTTCTGGTCACTAACCCCTCCTCTAAGTGTCCCCTCTTCCTCATTTTCCTTTTGCTCTAGCTCAGTGGTTTTTTGCTTGGGACTACAGATGAACAGGTGTGGAGGGTTGTGGCATGATGGCCGTGTTATCTTTGTAAGAGACCTTATTAAATGCACACTAAGTATTATCTCTCAACTATAAATAATGCCCCCATCCTCAGTTACAGCCATTTGCAACTTTATCTAGATGGGATTGTAAAAAATAAGCTTCAAATTCAGTGTTGAATTTGAGTTGCCTTTTGCTATTATTTAGTTTCTCATCAACTAATATAAAAAGTACAACTTCTGTGAATTAGAGATCCATCATCGTTTTTGACACATAGTGGAAACCAATCACAGTGGATCTCTTTCCTCTTTTAAACATATCCCAATCCCCTATAGCTCTGGCTACCTTGCTCTTAGTATTTCTTGTAGCCCATTGTAATAGAATGATATCTTTCTCTCCAGGAGTCATATTTTCTGAAGCACATAAACCATGCCTTTTCATTTCTTTCCCTGTTGCCTAGTTCAATGGCTAATATAAAATAGGCACTTGACAAATGATCCTTGAATGAATGAATGAATGAATGAATAAATGAATGAATATATGTGAGAGAGTAGTAGATAATTCTCTTGAGTAATGGGTCTCAAGCTATGCATATGAAGAACTTGTAAAACACAGATTGTTGGACCTCATCTGAATTTCTGAGTCAGTAGGTCTGAGGTAAGACTGAGAAGTTTTCTTTCTAACAAGTTCTGAGGTGATACTGATGCTGCAGGTCTAAGGGCCACACTTTGTAAACCAGTGCCTTATGAAGTTGATGCTGAGATGATTCTCTGTGTAGAAATAACCCCAGTAACTAATTTTGGGTAAGAGAGACACCTAGAGGGGGCTTTTAATGGCTTCTAGTTCATAGGATAAAATTGGTGTCTGAACGGTCCAATTTACTACTTAAGGAGGGACTAAAGTCCTAAAGACACTTATGCAAGTTGAATTGAGATGGCCTAAAAATCACTCCAAGTGTTATCTCTCTGTGCTAGTGTGGAAGTCATGATTGCATTAAACATATTCATAGAGGACCCCTCTATTAGTGTGGCACCTCAAAAGCCAAAGGAGTACTTTCTCTCCTAGTCTTAGATGTCTGGGATCTTCATAAATTGAGGAAATTCAGAAGAATGTCCCATCCTAAGGGTCATTCACTAAAGATCTCCAAGCACCTACATGCTCTCACAAGCCTCTGTGGAATGTTCTTTAGTATGTCTAATTCTGGTTGCAACTATTCCAAGGAGGCCTTGCCTTGTCAAAGGCTTAATTAGATGGCCACATTTAAGTGGAGAGTGTCAAGGTCATTGAATGCTTTCTAGGTAGGAGGACTGAATTGTCACCGTTAGAAAGTATTTCTGATAGGGCAGTACACAAAGAGAGGTTTCATATTGGCATAATGCATTTTTCAATACAGAAGCCATTTATCTTTGAACAAAAATCCTTGGAGCAACTACTGTATGCCAGACATTGTTCTGGAAGCTGAGCACACAGCAGCAAAAAGAGATGTAGGAGTGATAGACAACAAACAAAAATATAATTCTTGGTTAACTATTGATGCATAACAAACCATCCCCAAATTCAGAGAAATCATTTATATTTACCTCACATACCGATGAGTCAGCTGATCTGGGTGGGGCTCTGTTAGCTTTGCTCAAGCTTCTCTGGGTTTACGGAGGTGCTCTTCTATCCTCCTATGACCAGTGAGCTAGCCCATGTATGTCCCTTTGAAGGCATTGGCAGAGAACCTAGTGAGAGCAAGCTGAAACACATGGGGTCTCTTGGGGTTTACCTGGCACCATTACTTTTGTCTCATTTCATTGGCCACACCAAGTTTGTATGACCAAACCCAAAGTCAAGGGGTAAAAGGTATAGATGAAGACTGGAGTGAAGAATTGAGACAATAATGCAAGTGACCACTTACAGTATAAGGTCAAGTAACATAAAGGGCAGTGAAGAAACATAAAGCAGGTTCATAGCTCAAGCAGATCTGGGATGCTCCCTTTTGGTGGCCAGGTATTGTGAGATGGTGTATTATCATAAACTTGGGTGGTTTTAGCAGCTAAAAACAGGAGGAGTGTGTAGCTTCAGCATTATTGCTATATTGTAACGCTGTATGATGTGGGCTTCCCTCCCTGTTCTCCATGTATATCCTGATCATCAAACATTCCTGCACACCAGATAGCTGTTGTGTCCCATAAGGACATCTATCTGGTTTATCACTGTTCTATTCAAATACCTCATCACAGCAGCAAATAAGGGTACCAGCATTTGAATAAGTTACCTCTGCTGGATATCTCATTTGCCCCTCTCCACATGTACACGCTCCTGTGCCTGTGCACATGACATATAGCACTGTGCACACCCATGCTGCCCTCTCCACACATTCAGAAATCATGTCTTCATCCACATAAGTCAAAGAGAAGAAACAGTCTCAATCCCTGGAACCTCAGGAGACAGTTGTGGACTGTTGGAGGATGATTCCACCAGCTCCAAAGCCAGGCTGATGTGCCTGGGAAAGGAATGTGAGCCTGGGACACAGACCTGGCCTCTGGGGAGCCCCCAGCTGCAAAGGCTGCTGGGGCTTGTTGGGAGGCTGCAGTGGGGGAGGTAGAGCAGGGGTAGGTAGGTAAGAGGTGGTTTTTAGCTTCAGTGTTTACTTGACTCCATCAATTAGTCTATCAGCCAAAAGACCCTCATTAGGGAGCTGAAGGAAAAAAGTAAAACAAACAAATGGATTTTTTCTTCAGAGGCCTTTTATCACTGGAGTGAAATGACTTTTCTCTTGTTTTTTTGTTGAACAAAATGTGATATGTTTTTGGTGAAATGCACATTCTGTGAGAGTAGGGGGTGGAGGGGGTGGAGGGAAAAAGTAATATCATTTTTTAACAATAATCCTTGGGATGTTATTATGTTATATTCCCATTTTATTGATAAAGAAACTAAGGTGTGGGGAATAAAAGCTACTTGCCCAATATAAGTGAAGTCCAGGCATCCCTATCCAGGTGTTGTTTTGTGGACAAATATTTTTCCAACTTCCTAGTCTCTATGGGTTTCTAGAAATGAGCCTCAAGACCTAAGAATACCCTGAAAGTTAACACCTACCAACACCTCCCCTGCAGAGGTAGAAAGGGGTGGGGACTGACCCTCTGGGTACACCTACCTGGAATCAGGCGAGGTTGACTGGAGCCACTCTGCGTGCCAGCAGAATAGCTCAGGGCAAAAGCCCAGGACCTCAGTGGATGCCTGCACAGCCTCTGGCTGGAGACAGACTAAGCAGAATTTTGGCCAGGCAAATCTATATCTATCTTCACTTGTGCTTTCAGATGCATGAAGTCATCTGTAGCCTAGGAATCACAGCCTCCAGTTACCTGTTGTGGGTTAGGACGTTAGTTTAATATATAGATAATAAAGCTGAAGTCAGATAGAATATTGCCCTTGGCTGAACCAAGCTGCCTCACCCAAGATTGTCTCCTCCTTGGGGGAACAGTTTGCCCCCTGGGAGCATGAAGGCACAGCTCCCTGACTATTAGGGTCATATGTGAAGGACCACTCTAGCCTCAGAGCTCCCCTGGGATTGGCTGAGTCTTCTGCAAGGACAGCTGTGTTCACCTTCTCCCTCTGCCAATCTTATTTCTTTCCCTCTTTCAGTTGTTGCTTCTGAGAACACTCCCCATCAGCCACCTGCACCAATCTCCATCTCATTCCCTGTTCCAGGGAAACCAGCCTATCTCACACTGGCGATTAAATGCTCCAGCCTTGAAGTGACACCTGTCACTTTTGCTCATAGCTTATTGGTTAGAACTAGTCACACTTGCCCATGCTAACCACAAGGGGGCGGCAAGTGCAACCCTTCCATGTTCCGGGAAGGGGGAAAAGACCTATTTGGTGAGCAGCAATAAGAATGATGAAATAGGGAGAACACAGAACGGTCCAGCAGAACTATAAAATCATCAATACTGCCTTGTACATTGTACATGTGCATCCTTGGAAACATCCTACATTTAGGAGTGCTTCCTCGACTGAGAGGCTGCTTGTGGAAATGTGGCTGGAACATCATCTTACTGCCACCTTTACCCCTTATTATGGTTTATCATCCCTTGTTCTGCTTGCTCTCTTTCTCTGTCTTTGTCTCTACTGAATCTATGGGCTCAGCTCAGCTGGCTCCTGATGAACAAGATGATTTCTGCCCTAGAATGGAGAAAAATCAGGATATTTCATGACACCTTGACTTGAAGTAGGTCTGACTCCGAAGTGCCCTGTTTTAGTCATACTGATGAGCAGTGTGGAGATGGGTCTTCATACATATGGGTTCCAATCTGAGACAAGCATAGCATCTATCAAACACTCCTTGAGGCTCAATGGTGACATCTACTTAGACAGAGAGAACAGTGGAAAGCTGGAAGAAGCAGTAGTATTCACCTTTTCTGGGCTCATTTGGAGGTTGTTTGGCCAACGTTGCCATCTGTTGGGCCAGTGCTGGCTAAAGCAGCCAGGCCGTCAGATGGCATTGCATCTTCACTATTGACCTTGGGACCACATGAGATGACCTTGTGATGGAACAGCTGGCAATGAAATAATTTTTAAAAGTGCATCAGTTTATATTTATTGAGTGGTTAGTTTCTTACTTAATCCTCACCACAGCCTTATAAGTTCAGTCAGTATGATGTATATTTTCATTTAACCAGGGGACAGAGGCACTGGCGGTCTGATTAACTTATTAGTTAGTGGCAGAGCTGGGGTGAAGCTTAGGCAATGTGGCTCTAAAACCTTTAGTTCTACTTCACCCTCACTACTTCTTGATTAAGTCTAGACGTCTATTTAACACATACTAATGATGGTTTCCACGTTCCAGGCCCTGTGCCAAATGCCGGGAATACAGCCCAGGCCACTGGATCTCAGCATGGTCCATTGCTCAGTGTCCTGTTCTATTAGATAACACACAATACATTTATTCCATTATGTAGCATCAAGAAAAATTATGTCAGGAGATACTTGTACACATATTTCTATAATAAGAACTATGTAACTTATGTGTTTCTCTTATTGCTTTAGCTGCCAGGAAGCTCGGATCTAAATCAGAGTAGATTTATTAGAGTTTGAGTTTAGCATTTTAGTTTTCTGACTTTTTTTTTTTAACTTCTGGCCCAGATTTTGCATAAATTCTGTTGAACAAATGTCTTTTATTATAGAATACCTTAAATCCTTTTTAGGAGGCTGCATGAAAATGACAGTAAGGTCTTTAATGCCTATTCTTAGATTCCCATTGGGAAAGGCAGACCTGGACATCCCTCTTACCCTCATTTCCATAGGACCCCACTTGTAAAATCCCATGAGACATGGCTACTACTATCCTGAGTTTCTGAGGATAAGGAGGAGCTCCCCAAAGACCACATCTATAGAGAAAACTAAAGTTTCCTCAAATCATGATTTCAACTTTGGTGCCAGATTCACATTTGTGGAGTAGGTGGCCAGTCAGATTCTCACCTGAGCAGTTAATAAAATCTATTGCCCTTTGATGGATTTCTTCTGCAAGCTAGAATTGATCTGTCCCTTCTGTGATTTGTGAGATGGCAGGGAAACACCAAACACCATCCCGACTTGGGCCACATGGGAAAAAAAGAAAAGGAAAAGAAAAAAAAAATCCATTGCCAAGTCTTTCCAGGCATAGAAAGGGCTGGAACTGTTAGGGTCATTTTATTTGATTTATTGGGAATAAAGTGGATCTTATTAACATTTTAATAAAGAGAATCTTTTTTGCACTGGGCTGGAAGTGGCCGCCAGTCCCCAGTGCAATTCCATTCTCTGTGTAAGTGGAATCCACTGGCGTTGCCCAGCGTGATTTGTGGGGCTGGGCCCCAACAGTCCAAAAAAGCAAATGGGCTGCCTCCTTTGAGGGGCTTGCTTTGCGCGGGGTGTTCGCCCGTATCTGCCATGCAAAACGAGGGAGCTTTATGAAGGAATCCGTCTTGTAAAGCCATTGGTCCTGGTCATCAGCCTCTACCCAATGCTTTCGTGATGCTGCCGCTGATCTATTTGGGAAGTTGGCTGGCTGGCGAGGCAGAGCCTCTCCTCAAAGCCTGGCTCCCACGGAAAATATGCTCAGTGCAGCCGCGTGCATGAATGAAAACGCCGCCGGGAGCTTCTAGTCGGGCAAAATGCAGCCGAGAACTCCGCTCGTCCTGTGTGTTCTCCTGTCCCAGGTAGGGAAGAGGGGCTGCCGGGCGTGCCCCGCTCCCCGGTTCTGCATTACAATCGCCTGGCGCCGGCAGAGTGAGGGGGCTTTCGGGGCGCTAGGAGACTCCTGGAGCAGCGGCAAAGACAGCCCTGGGCTCGGAAGGGAGGTCATTCCCAGCCCCGGAGATTCTAAGGGGTCCTGGTTACCCACTCTAGCTTGCGTGTGTGTGTGTGTGTGTGTGTGTGTGTGTGTGTGTGTAGACGGAGAGAGCTCCCGAGTCCTTTCTAATGCGAGCAGGGGCGACATTCTCGCCTACATCAAGTGGGGTAACTTTGATTTGCCTTCTCCCGGAGGCTCCTGCATTGGAGAAAGACTCAGTTGGAGACGACTCCAAGGAGTCGTGATTTTACCCAGCTCAGCGCGGAGCAAGGGAAGCGAAGCCCCTATCCGGATTGTGGGCTGTTCCTTTGCCGGAGAGGATGGCCTGGCATCGCTGACTTCCTGGGGCGCCCGGGTCCCCTCACGCAGCCCAGCGGAGCGCTGGAAGGTGCCTCGGGGCTCGCAGTGCGCCGCAACCCGGCTGCTGCTGTCGCTCAAAGGCGCCGGTGCCACTTGCATCGGCATCGGGTGCTTTCCCTCCCCAGCCTCAGGCAGATAAGGACCAGAGTGCGTCCCCTGTCAGGGCGCAGGCCCCAAACCCCAGCGCCCCCTTTGTCCAGCTAGCAGGAGCTTCAGCCCTGAGCCAGGACTGCCGCCTCTGCTGCTTTCCTGGGCGGGCAGCGCGGAGCAGAGAAAAGTTCAAGCTTTGCCCACCGGGCCACAGCTGCCTGTTAACCCTTGGAGCGCTACAGTGTGAGGGAAGGGCCCCGAGATTCCAGAAAGGGAGTCGCTGGAGACATGATCCTCCAGCACAACCACCTATGCATCTGGGAGATCTCTGGAAGTTTGTTTGTAGGAAAGCAGTACTCAGAGGAGGCCAAACCAGAAGTGCTTGAGGCTGAGGGGCACGCCCAGCACTGCGCAGGGACCTGTGGTTTCTGAGAGCACCACTACCCAGTCCCCTGGGCTCTCCTGGCAGCCTATGGAACTTGGGATGAGCAGGGAACCTACAAGTGGGTGGGTAAGATCAAAGCAGGGCCAAGCAGATAGGAGGGAAGGAGACTGGGAGTGCCTTGGGGTGCTAAGAATGGGTGCTGAGTTCCAGCCAGGACTCTGGGTGCCAGGGGAAGAGGCAGATGTGTGAATATGTAGGTGAGAGGGAGAGTGAGCAGCTAGGGTCCCAGACAGGGTCGGGTTAGGGTGTGCAGATGCAGTGCTGCCTTCTAAGGGGTTAGACTTTGGAAATGGGCCAGTGTCCCGGGAATGTGGTGACCATGGAAAGCACTCAGAGTGGGAGGTGGCAGTGGGTGATAGTCCCTGGAGGCAGATTGAGGTGTCTGGCTGCTGAGCCCCCTGGATGCACATCCCTTATCAGTTCTACTCCTTTTCTACCAGAACTTTGCTGGCTGATTCTCTTGGGGTCCCTGTAGTAGCCTTAAGTCCTGCCAAATGCCCTTTGCCTGTCTATGAACCAGTTTTCCAGTCTTTCTGCACTAATTATTCCTGAGGCTATATATGTGTATATATATCCCAATTTTGCAGGGTGGTTCAGAGCTGGCCTCTGATTCAGGCAGAGCTGTGCTGCTATATGTTAGTGGTACCACCCTGGGCAAGTTGCTTAACCTATCTGAACTTCCAGCTTCTCCACTGTTAAATACTCTTATCGCCTTCCTAAGATTGTAGGCAGATCCCAGGTAATGCCCTTACCACGAGGCCTGGGGCACTTACCACTGCCTTGCCTAGGACTTCATAATACTTGACTCCATGGAAGTATTTTGACCTCAGTTTGGATTCCAGGGCTTTCCCAAAGTTATGCTTGCCTTTAAGCAAGACAGACCACATGACAGCACCCAGCAATCCTAATGCACTAGGGGCTTCTCACATGATGCCTTTTGCAAAGCAACTGGTGTGTCTCCTCACCCAAGGCCCAACTAGCACAGGTGGGTTATAAAGGCTCTGAGCTTACTCAGTTTCTTTAGAGTGGCAGAGCAGAGGTTTTACTCTGAATTAAATTGCCTGCCCTGAAAGGAGTATGGTAGTTCTCTTTTAGAGTGTTACACAAAATCAAAGCAGATGTCTACATTAGGACAGGAATTGATATCCTGTAGCAATAATACCTTGCACAGAAATCATTTTGGTGCAATCCAGTTAACTAGCAAGAGGTTCAAGTGCAGAGCTCTGTGGGTCATAGTGTGAAAAGTGGGGAAAGTCTTGAGGCCTTTGAGTCAACAAGCAGAAACAAAACTTTCTTGAGGCAGACAGAAAACAGATGAAAGGGAAAAACAATATAATAAAGCAAATTAGTCACTCGGCCCTAGTGTTGTTCCGGCAAACGTATGTGTTTTTCCACCTCAGTTGTAGAATGCTAGGTCCAGCTTTGGAAGACATTAATCTCTGTAAGTTTATTGGCTAGGTTGCTATTTTAGTCATTTTGGAGAGGGGAGAAAGGAATTCTAAGCAACAATGGCTGGAAACTGGCAAAGTTGAGGAACAGTCACTTCTCTTCTCCCCTGGGGTGTTTTGGGAAAGACTGTCCCATAAGTGGCCTCTGGAATTTGACTATAATAAAGAATGACTGTGGAAAAAGAGAGGCATGAGCTAGAAATTCCACTGTGAATATGATTCCCCCACACCTATTTTGGTATTACAACTAATTGAAAGTTCTAACAATGAATGAGTAATTTCCCAAGAATTAGGATTTTAGGGAGTGGCTCAAGTTTGGAGAGCAGACTTTTGGGAGTGACTAAAAATGTTCCACAAAATTCTGCCTGAGGTGTTGATTTTAAAATGGGGAGTTCTTTCTTGGAGCCAGAATCTTGATTTTCAAGATTTTCAGTGAGAATAAGTGTCTTCCAGGGCCCCTTCAACTTCATATGTTATATTTTAGGGGCAGTGTTTATTTGCAGAACTGTTTTGATGAGGATAAAAGATTCAGAGCAGCAGAAAGCACCCCTACCCTGAGAAGGCACGTAACATGTGACAGCTTACAAGATTTCAAAAGCACTCAGGAAACAGAGATATAAGTGGTGAAAGAAATCAAAGTGGTAGAGTTAATGTGTCAGAACACCTTTTTTAATCAAGTCCCCAAAGACATTTAATAAACCACAAGGCTGAATATGTGATCTGGAATTCATGTAATGTCATAGTTTATATTAAAAGCCTCAACAGTCATTTTAGCTAATCTCTCCTACTCTGCCTCTCCCTGTCTTCTTTTTTTCTCTCTTTAGTCATTGAGCTTTCCATTAAATAAAATCTATTTCCTTCTAGAAGTACCCTCTATGTATTAAAGTGAAACTGCCCAACAAGCCAATGTACCCAATAACTGCATTATCTTAAAGTACCAGTGTTTAGATGTGTGCATGGAGTGTCAGTCTGAAGTTCACTATTCAGGTAAAAGTACAGCTAGGTTCTTGAGGCTATCCTTCTTTTTTTCCCTCCTTCAAAAGAGACATTTGCTTAGGGTATAGTGTTAATTTCTTTTTAGTGGAAGGTAAGGAAAAGGACAATCTGTGGATTCAATTCACATATGAATGACCTATCATCTAAATAGCCAGTAGAATTTCCTATTTCTCTTTCTCTGTGTACGTGTGTCTGTGTCTGTGTGCGTATGTGTCTATCTCTGTCCGTTTTGATCTTGTTTTAATATCTGTTGAAAAATTTCTCCAGAAGAGGGCTCCATCCACAGCATTACAAAATTCTGAATCTACAGCTCATATTTTAAAGAACTTCAGTGTAGTGGCTCCATTAAAACCAAACTAGTCTCCTCATTCCTAATAATTTTCTACAAGCTCCTCCAATGATAAGTCCTGTCATTGTGCACAGAGTAGCTTTCCTTATTTTTTTTTCTTGTTTTCCCCTACTGTATGTCCTTGCTTCTGTTCTATTTTATTCTTCAATTATGTATCCCCTCTGAGTATGAGAGCAAGAAGCATTGCAAAGACCTTTGTAGACAATACAATACGAAGTGCGAGGAAGTTCTGAAATTTCCTGGCATTTGATTTCAGTTGGACCTAGTTTACCCCTCAGGCAGCCAAAAGGCAGGGATAGTTCGGCCTGGGAAAGGAGATAATCTTCCCCGTTAGGTAACTCCTCAGAAGAGTGAGTCACCTGCCAGAGCTGCTCACCCTTCAACGCCAGTCGAAAAGGAGAGGGAAATACCAGTCCGTCCTGCAATTACAATAATCAGTTGGACAGAATCAAATCAAGTGACCAGTGGTTTTGGCACTGTTTCCACTTAGCTGTCTGCAAGGTACTCACATGCCCGGGCGAATCTGACCCTCCTGAAGGATGCTGCCAATACGATTCCTCACAGCCTGCCTCCTCCACAGCCCCCGGTGGACCTCGGGCCTGGACCCGCTACCTGAGCAGACTGTACAGACGATGGCTAGCTGGACTGTACAGTGCCCTGCACCTTCACCAGGCACTAAGTAGTGGCTGCTACCTGAGCAGACTGTACAGACGATGGCTAGCTGGACTGTACAGTGCCCTGCACCTTCACCAGGCACTAAGTAGTGGCTTTACTTTAGGGTCAGGCTGGAAAGCAATTCCTTTCTTTACTGAGAGAAGCAGGCTAGAGGAGAAAAAAATTACCTCAAACTTGAAATGCAAGCTGAGCCAGGTTTCATGGAGGTGAATGGTCACCCTTTGGTTGAGTGGATTGAACCTCCAGATACCTGTTTAATGGTGCTGAAGCCCGCCTATCCCAATTAGGCAACTCTGGCTGCTGGGCAGAGGTGACAGAGTACAGCCACAGGCCAATGTAGCTCATGGATATATCTTCTTTGACCCAAATGTTTTGTAAAGTAGGAAATTGTACATTATGAAAAAATCTAGGTTTCTTGCATTTCTTAAAATGTCAGAGGTCAGGCAACCCTAGAGCGGCATTTCCACATGGCCACACTTCACTGGAGCTGAGTCACTACTGTCCCCTCTAGGGAGGGCATGCCTCTGTAGTTTGTCACAGTCCTTACCACTCCCTATTTATTCACCCAGCCCATTGTCCTTTCTAATTTTACCCACTTGTCCCTATAGATATTTGCATCAGGAACTTTTGCTTTCCCAAATTTTAAGGCTTGATAAAACATATGCAGTCAATTTTTCAGTAATAGGCTATTTAAAAAGCTTTTTGATTGTTCTGATTGAAATCAACTGATGTGCATTTTAGAACATGACCAAGGGGACTGTACTTTCAGTCTGAGAATGTTATTACCATCAGTGCCATTGGGTGATTAGGGGTACCCAGAGCAACATTAACACCCAGACCATTGTTCCATGTAGAATAGTTACACCTCGAGAAGTGACACACGGCAGCTTTGAGTTCGTCTGAGTGCTGGCAGACCAGCATGTTGGTACACCCAACACATTGTTATGCACCGGCAGCTGAGGGTCTCTGGGACCACTGGATAACACGTAGGCTCTAATGCACATGTGCAGTGTTATACTGTCCTTGGAGCGCAGTGGCACACTGGGCATCACCATCCCATCAGTGTTTTACCTATAGGGTAAGTGTAATCAAGACATCCCAAAAATGTATTGTACTTGTACTTAGCCTTGCAGGGTATTCTGGAAGCACCGGGCTAACAGAGCATTTGTAACATCAGGGTAATGTTAGCTTCATAGCTCTGTTGCTCAGAATACTTATATACACAGGACATTGTTACCCCTAGCACCAACTGGAATTTGTGTGATGTTTTTGTAACTGTTTTTAACAGTTAACACCCACCACAGCCCACACATAGTGTTAATGCGATAACTAATGTTCTCTGGCTCTGTAAATACTGGACAAATTTGTCTACTCCTCCCATTCTAGCAGGTAAGCCTCAGACAACGCTTGTTTTTCATAGCTCCAGACCCTAAAAATCAGGGTAAATATAACTACAGTACATACATATACAAATACAAAAAGTAATTGTTTTTCCTCTGTCAGTTGCCAACAGAAGTCAAATTCCCCAAAATTAGCATTATCAATAGGCAGGTTTTGACATGTCATGTTTCATTTCAAAGGCCCCACTGAATGTCACCCAATGAGACAAAGCCCCTGTGTCTCCCCGCCGAGCGCAGGCTGGGCTAGGGTGGAGGGCAGCAGCTGCTCAGCTGAGAGCAGCCCTGCCACATGCCTGGGCAGGGCCAGGAAATGAGCTCAGCCTCTGGAGAAACCTGGGGACCCTGCAAAGAGTGTGGCAGCCACGTCCCTGCCTTTTGTGGCCTGTAGGCTCAAGTCTCTTTCCCCTGGGAGTGGCAGGGAGCTGCTTTCCCTTGTGCGCTGGGAGATGGTACCTGCCAGCGCCTGAAGCTGGAGCTTCTGTGATCATCTTCCTGTTAATTATGCGGTTCTGTGCAAAGCTGTTGGATTCTGCCGGCAGCAGAACCTATAGTTGACTCGGGCCACACAGCCTCCGCCTTCAACTGCCCTAAGCTTCTGGGCATCTGGGGTCATCTAACTTAATGGTGGCATACTATGACCTGTGGGCCAATTCCTGCCTGCAGCTTGTTTTTATAAATAGTTTGATTGGAACCTAGCCATGCCCATTCATTTACATAATTGTCTATGGCTGCGCTTGTGCTGTAACAACAGAGTTGACACCATATGGCCTACCAAGTCTGAAATATTTACTATTTGGCCCTTTCCAGAAAAAGTTTGCTGTCTTCTGCTCTTACTTAGAATTATAGTGAGAGAGGATGCAGGGAGCCTTCTCAAAGGACTGAGGGGCATTAAGCCCTGGCCATTAAGGATGGTCCCTCTTAGGCCCCAAAGACTTGAACAACTTGACTTCAGGGACAATCATTCACTTGGAACCAAATGGTTTCAATAAATATCAATGATCCATATAAATATCCATAGAAGACCTGCTATGTTCTCAGGATAAAGTTGCTAATAAGGCTGACTCAATCTCTGTTCTCTGGGGGCTCAGACCCCAAGCGACCCCCGGGCAGGGAAGATAAATATCAACTGATGAAGAATTCAAAACAGACAACTGCTATGAGGGAAGGAAACACAGTGTGAGGAGTCATGCCATGCTACACATTTTGCTTGTCAGTAACATGTCCTTCTCTCCCACTATAATTTAAGCTCCATTATAGTGCATGTTGCTGCCTGAGTGGTTCATTTTGGTATCTCCAGGGCCTAGAACAGTACCTTCCATAGTGTTGGCTCTCAGTAAACATGAGTGAATGAATGAATGAGTCTAAGAAAGTAAAAAATGAAGGATCTGGGGGGCTCCCCTGATAGCCCAATGCACATTACAGTCTGGAGCTACAGTGAGTCTTACACAGACAAAGGGACACTAGAGGGTGTGAGTGAGGGGAAAAGCATTCTGAGTAGAAGGCACAGCCTGGTGGAAGTCTCTGGGCAGGAGGAAACATGGTACAGCCCAAAGAGAGTGAGGTGAGGAACAGCTGGAAGGTGCCAGAGCCATTGGGCCTTGTCAATCACTGCAAGGATTTTGGTGTTTGTCCTGGAGCAATGGGGAGCCATTGAAAGTAATGAGGGGAGGATAGAGTGTGATAGGTCAGATTTCCATTTTGACTAGGAATGTACTAGTCACCCTGGCTGCACTGTGGCAAATGGACTGGAACTGAGGATGAGTGGAAGGGAGAGGCTAGGGTAGGCCTGAGGCCACAGGAAGAATACAGACCAGGGAGTGACAGTGCAGATGATAGAAGCAGACACACCCTGCTCAGAGCACCCAGGAGCTATTTAGGGAGGAACTTGGCAGGGCATAGTAGCTGGGTTTGGCGATGGCAAAGCAAGAACTGGGGAGGGGTTATCTGACTCTTTCAGTTGGCAGGAAGCTAGAGCCACTTGCCCAAACAAGGAACCCAGGTGTTTGACATCGTAAACAGGGTCTGAGGGCTGTTTCCATGGGGGTGTTAGCCAGACTGTAGTAATGCTCCTTAGGAGAGGTATCTGGGCCTCAGTTACACTACTGCCCACAAATCCAATCAGTGCTTGCATCTGGGATGGGCACTCTGGGTGCCTGGAAATGCCCTTGACTAGAGAAACTAATGTGTAGCCTCTATAATTAACCAATCTCTGAGGCTTTTCATGCAAAAGATATTTGAGTGAAACATTGCCAAGGCCTTTAATCGTTTTCTTGAACATTCAATCAGCAGCACTAGAAATATTTTTTGCACGAAGCAAATAATGATCTACTACTTTCAGCAACCACTTGGCAAATGCTAACAAACCGTTGGTTCAGCACATTAGATAGAGCCTTGGCGACTCTTACGTTTTTAGGTGTCATAGCAGAATCTTCCACTGGGTGCCAACCAGTGGTGTGCTAGTAAATGTTTAACTGGCTTGCTTAGAAAACAGCGGTAACAAAACCAGCAGTCCACTTACATTATCCTCAGAAGGTGAGGAAAATGTAGTTGTTCACTTGCTAAGTATTTATTGAGGTTTTTATAGAGAATTCAGGGGTAAGAAGATGCAAATAAAACCTGCTCTCATGGGGCTTACAATCTACTGAGGGCATCAAATAAGAAACAAGGAAGTAAGTAGCTGAAATAAAAATCTGGTACCTGTTACAATAGGAAACACTAGGGGCTGGAATAGTATGGGTTGCTGTGCCCTGCCTTCTTTCCATCCATATTTCTTCCCTCCCTCTCTTCCTTCCATCTTTTCTTTTTCCTTCCCATAATTTTTGATATCTGCCAAGTGCCAAGAACGCTGGCAATTTGGGGATCCAGAGATGAATAGTCCTGGTCTTCAAGGGAAAATGATGGAGATGAATCAGGGCCTAGAGTTTGCCTGGACACAGAGAAGTGAGCATCTTACACCTCTGAGCCTTTAAGAAGTGAGTTTAAATCCTGGCCCAGTCATTTGCATGCTGTAATTTAACTCAGATAAGTTACTTTATTCTCCGCCCCTTCTTTTTCCTCCTGTGTCTAAACAAAGAGAGAGAAGAACCATACTTGCCCAGCAGGGTTTTGGTGAGAATTAAGTAAGTGTATGCTCCTGACTTTATCTCACCATTGGCAAATGCTAGGTGCATAAGGAATGTTGGTTGTATTAACTTGAGCGCACTGTGTTCCAAGGGAGTTTATGGCTGGAAGGTACTATGGGGCCTTGGCCTTGAGCATCTGGCTAACTCAGAGGGGGAAAAATACTTGTGTATTTAAAAATTCACAGACGTTTAAAAAAGTGAAGTTTGTTCCCTAGAGAAGGATTTGCCAATTCCCATATTGGTAGCTCCACAAAGATTGTTCCCCTGGGGATTTCATGCCTCATAATGGGATCGTCTAGATGTCTCTTCCCAGCATCTGTTTCCTAGGAAGCTTTATCAGGGCAGTATATGTGTGGGTGTGCTTGCTAGCATCATGGGCACTTTTGATTATTATTATTATTTAAAATATATCAAAATAACTGTGGTAAATTGACTGTGCTGTGCAAGTCACTGCCATGTGCTAGTTGCATATATTATCTCCAGTCCTTACTGCAGTCCTTAGGGGCGACTATTCTTGTCTCCATTTCACATATGATAAAAGACATTCAGAGTGGTTCGTCATTTGCCTAAGGCCACACAGAACTGAGACCAGGGTTTGAACTCATGCATTTCTGATGCCTGTGCATGTACATATTTCCTGCATATTTCATTAGTGTATAAAAAAGTCCTCTATTGTTCCTGCAAATAATGTGAGAATTTTCCTTCTTAACTATATATTTTGTTCTCTGGCTTTCCTGGAGTCAAAATGGCTGCCTGCAGGGACCCCATTTTTGAATTATTGGTCTCCAAAAGGGGGTCTGGGACCTGGACCTCCTGTCTGGGTTAACAGTTGCAATGTTTTAGAATTGGATCAGTCCATGGTTATTTGTATTCTTTGTCTCTGAGTCCTTGCTTTTGACTGGGACAAACAAACAACCCACCCACAGTGCATTCTTCCACCAGCAAGAAGGCCATTCCGGTAAGAACACAGCTGCCAAGACCCAGCTCCGGTGTTCCTTCTCTGAAGTTTCCAAACATGCAGGCAAATTCTCTGGCACTTGCCTCGCTTCTTGCCTGCTGCTGAGCTCAAAGGATGGATGGCATCCCTCCCCAGGGGTGCCAAGGAACTCCATGGTCTGAGCCAGTCTTTCCTGAATGCAACTGTCTACAATAACATTTTCCCAAATCCTTAGGAAAATGAGAAATATACAGCTTGTAGTTGTACCAACACACAGAGATCTATATTGAGTTGCAGTTGGACTGAATCTAAGCTGAAGTTTAGTTCTGTTTTACCAGAAGAGGGTCCCCTGCTCCTTTTAATTTAATTTAAGTGCCTTTAGACAAGGTAGCCATTGATTCAGCAAACATTTGTTGGCTGCTTATTGTGTGCCTGGAGCCATTTTATGTGCTGGCATTAGAGCAGTGAATGTTCACAGAGCCCCTGTGCTGATGGGTGTTCTGTTCACACTCTTCCTTTGCCCCAGTCCTCACCACTCCACAGTGACCTTACATTTCTGCTTCGGTCTGTGCCCCCAGTCTACACATTCCATATTTGGTTAAGTCATTCATTTCACACACATTTACTGATCAACGACTATATCTATGATGCTTGACCCTGTGTAAGCAGCAGTGATTAAGAAAGACAAGATCACCTGTCCTCATGGAGTCTGCATTCTAGTGAGGGGGAAAGATAGTAAACAACAGAAGTAAATATATACAGCAATTTTGGATAGTGATAGTGCTATGAAAAAGAAAAATTAAAATGATATAAGAAGTTGTTCTGAGTTTATCCACCACCCTCTCTTGGAATGGAAAATTTGTTATTCTGATGCAATGACCTTTCTACATTTTAGGGGTGAAATGTCCCATTATTTGTGAAATGAAGTTGGTTAATTAATAGAGGGCATTTTTGTCCTTAGTGGTAAAAGTGTTGTTGGCAAAACATCCGTTCTCTATTTTTTTTTCTTGAAATTTTGCTTTTGGGAATCAAAAAATATGGCAACTAATGATTTTAACCACAGATATGTAATCTTTTCCTGTAAAGAGAAATAGAGTAAATATATGGTCACTCTTGCAGCTATTCAATGCTATCTATATAATATAAAAGCAGCTACAGACATTATGTAAACAGATGGGCAGGGTTGTGTTCTAATAAAATTCTATTTACGAAAACAGGCTGAGCTGGATTTGGTGCTTGGGCTATCGTTTGCCCACTCCTTATCGAAAGCATTAGCCACCTCACCAGTTGGTCATAGTGGTGTAGGGCAGAGGCCAGGGAGAGACACCAGACATTTTCTTTGGCCTCTTGTCACCCTGAGCATTGTGGTACTTCTTTAGGATCACACATCACTGTATTATTTCGCCTTAACTTTGGTCAAGGTAAAGTACTGTAGTCAATGATGGAACATAATTCTCAGATCATCTTTAAAATATATAATAACCTACCTTTTGTAGTTATTATCTGGAGTATAATTCTTAAGACTTTCTTGCCACTTAAAGGTTTATTAGTGTTTTGGATTGAGTTCACTTAATAGTGATGGAGATACAGGCTTGGATGCAGGGAGTTAAATCAGGAGATAATTCCAGGATACATAAGTGAGGAGTGTGAAACAAGAAAGAAAGCAAGCCAGTAATGACTGTGTCATTGAGCTGGTTACTGTCATGGATAACTGGGGCTCATTGCGGCTGGGACTCCAGGGAAGGGCTGTGTAAAACTCACTTTAGGATGGTCTCTTTGCAACATGGAAGGCTAGGATATATATCTACCCATACCCATCTTCCATTTGTAATAGATGGCCCCTGGCACCATTAATTCCTCTGTACTTCCCCTGCTGAGCCTTTGTGGCTCTGGGGGAACAACTGTGATTTTGTGAAAACCCTGAGCAGGAAAATGGAGAGGCATGACAAGTGGTGGGACAGGCAGTATATGCTCTGGGTATGGCACGAGTATGTAAGGGGTTCCGCTTGCCACCATTATGTTTTACTGCAAACTTCCTCAGTATAACTAGTGATGTAAGAAAGTTATGGTTGTTGTTGTCTTAAACCCTCCGACTTTGGTTTAGCACCCATCTGCAGATACTCTCTTTCCCACTAGATGGTACCAGTATGCCAAAGCCCTGGAAAGCTACCTTAGGGTCTCATCTTTGGCTTGGATATAGTCCTACTCACTACTTTTAAAAAATTATAAGGAATAAGAAAATTGAGTTGGAGCCCTGGACTGATAGCTTGGTTGGTTAGAGCATCGTCCCCAAAAACGCAAAGGTTGCCGGTTCGATCCCCAGTCAGGGCACATACAGAAACAGATTGATGTTTCTCTCTCTCTTTCCTTTCCTCTCTCTCTGAAATCAATAAATAAAACTATTTTTAAAAAGAGAGAGAAAATTGAGTTGGAGGAACAGACTGTGGGTGTTTTGAGGACAGAAGATGGGAGAAAAGTGAAGGTTGTCTAAACAATTACCCTCATTCATTCATTCACTGACAAATGGTACAGACCATCCCTAAGCCCTCAACACTCTTCTCAGCCCTGGAAATACAGAGGCGAGCAGTGCACCCGCAGTCCCTGCCCCAGTGAGCTTCCATACTGGTGAGGGGAGAGATAATAAAAGCAAACGGGTAGATACAGGATGTCTGCCAGGTGGTGATGAGTGGTGTGGAGACCAACAAAGCAGACTGTGGTAGCAGTAACAGAGGTTGGCATGGACAGGGCAAGGAGGAGCACAGCCCTTCTTGTAACTGTCTGTCCTCTGTCTGTCTTGTCAGCTGGTAGGGTGAGAGGTTATTTCTATTTGTTTCCTAAATCCAATTCCTCCATTCACCAACCTCTTATGATTATGCTTTTGTGGTTTATTTTCAAATGAGGCTGTGGGCTTGTGGAGGGCAGAAGTGGTGCATGGCAAACAGGTGTGGTCCAACTGTACCTGCTGCAGCCCAATGCCCAACCCAACCGACTGCTTGTTGGTTGATATCATTTGTCTGGAATCATTCTGAATTGTTACTGTTGTCAACACACAAAAGAGTTGCGTTTTACTCAGGGGTTAGATTATAAAGTCAAGGTTTAAGGCAAACACAGTCGTCATTAACCTTGAAATCTCTTAAATGACCCTTTAAATTTTAATTTGTGTGGTTTTGTGTATGCAATTGAGTACTGTAATCAATGTATAACAATGTATAATGCATGCAAGAATGTACAGTGTATAAGGCCCTGGCCAGTTGGCTCAGTGGTAGAGCGTCGGCCTGGCGTGCAGAAGTCCCGGGTTCGATTCTTGGCCAGGGCACACAGGAGAAGCGCCCATCTGCTTCTCCACCCCTCCCCCTCTCCTTCCTCTCTGTCTCTCTCTTCCCCTCCCGCAGCTGAGGCTCCATTGGAGCAAAGATGGCCCGGGCACTGGGGATGGCTCCTTGGCCTCTGCCCCAGGCGCTAGAATGGCTCTGGTCGCAACAGAGCGACGCCCCGGAGGGGCAGAGCATTGCCCCCTGGTGGGCAAAGCATCGCCCCCTGGTGGGCGTGCCGGGTGGATCCCGGTCAGGCGCATGCGGGAGTCTGTCTGACTGTCTCTCCCCGTTTCCAGCTTCGGAAAAATACAAAAAAAAAAAAAAAAAAAAAAGAATGTACAGTGTATAATAAAGCATATATGCATGATATAATTCTACAGCATTTACTTGCAGGATTTAAATTGCTTTTATTCTTTTTTTTCTTCTTTTTTTTGGTAGAAGAGCTGGATTTCCATTAGTTAAAGGTCCATTTGATAAGATTTTACTGTATTCATTTAAGCTAGTTTCCTAATCATATAATTCCCACCAGGCTGTGCACTGGGGAGGGCAAGACCTGTGTTCTCTGTGCTCTATCTTTGGACTCCCACCACCCGTCACATGCTTGGGGGCTGAGGGACAGCCGCAGACTAGTAATAAAAGCAGCAGTAGCAGTAACAGAGGTTGGCATCAAAGTAGTACTTACTGTGAGCTAGGCCCTGTGTGAGCACTTTAGATGTATTAATTAGTATATTTAATCCTCCTAATGACTTTATGGTGTACCTACTATGATTTTAATTCCATTTCACAGATGAGAAAATTCTGGAAGAACTTGATGAAGATTACACAGCTTTTGAACTCTGAGACTGAGATTGAACAGTCCCAGACACAAAAGGCCACATGTCGTATGATTCCATGAAATGGAAAGAGCTTTCTAGAATACACAAATCCATGGAGGCATGAAAGTAGATGAGTAGTTGCCTAGGGCTTGGGAATAGGGAGTGACTGCTGACGGGTATGGGGTTTCTTTCGTGGGTGATGGAAATATTCTGAAACTAGGTAGTGGTGATGGCTGCACAGCTCTGTGAATATACTAAAAATCACAGAACTGGATATTTTAACAGGGTGAGCAATATAGGATGTGAAGTACGTCTCAATAAACAAGACACATTGGGCAGCCTAACCCTCAAGGCTATTGTGTGTGCTGAGCACACACAACCCTTCCTACTGGTGCTTACCACATGCTAGTAGAATTCTGCTTTTTTATACTTTCTTATTAAGTGAGAGGGCAGGGAGGCAGAGAGACAGACTCCCGCATGTGCCTTGACTGGGATCTACTTGGCTAGCCCCCTGCCCGGCAATGCTGTGTCCATTTGGGGTTGCTGCTCCATTGCTTGGCAACCGAGCTATTTTAGCACCTGAGGTGAGGCCATGGAGCCATCCTCAGTGCCCAGGGCCAACTTGCTCAAACATTCCAGTCATGGCTGGAGGATAAGAGATAGAGAGAAAGGGGAAGGAGGGTGGAGAAGCAGACGGTCGCTTCTCCTGTGTGTCCTGACCGGGAATCAAACCTGAGACTCCCACATGCCAGGCCGCCAGGCCGATGTTGTACCACTGAGCCAACTGGCCAGGGCCTTCTTTTTATATATATATATAATTTTTATTGATTGATTTTAACGGGAGAAGCATGGGTTTATATAGCACTTATTTATGCACTTATTGGCTGAGTCTTGTCTGTCCTCTGTGTAGGGCTCAAACAGGCAACCCTGACATTTGCAGGCCAGTACTCTGAGCTAACCCGCAGGGCCACTGCTTTTTTATTTATATAAACTTAGCTATCTGTCAAAAGGGCCCTATCATTCAACTCATTTCAGAGAACAGAAAACTGAGGCAGAAAAACCTGGGGCTGGCAAGTGACCCAGGCAGTTCTGAATCACACCAGTTTTCACACCTGTTTCATGAATTAAAAGCAAATATGGTGGTCCAGAGCTGCAGGTAACTTGGGCCCTTTATCAGAAATAAAGCAATGGTTTTTCACTTTTTTTTATTGCTAATTTGTAAAGTCAATTAAAATTCATCTTTGTCTCACTGGTTATTATTCCCATCTGACCAAGGTGTCTCTGGTGTTGGGTTTTGGCAGTAAGAGCCAGAGGATGTAGGAAAAGGAGATGAGTTAATGTGGCTGACCTTTAAAGTAATGAGCAGAGTGCCCAGGAAGAAGGAGAGAGTGAGAGAGGGAGGTGAGAGGCTGAGGTGGGAAGAGGGGAGACTGGGAGAAGAGGGAAGACTGGAGGGGAGAGGGGCAGAGAGGGGCAGAGAGAGAGAGAGAGAGAGAGAGAGGGAGGGAGAGAACTGAATTGACATGCTAATTATTATTGTGCTCAGATTGATACTAGATTGCTGTAAGGATTTACCCAAATTAGTAAGAATGTTTGGCACCCCTTGGCTGGTTCAGTTTAAGAATTCCACGGGCTTGGCTTGGCAATAAGAAGGTGTTGAAGGCCTCAGGCAGGGGAAGGAGGCCTTGCTCTTCATACTTATCACTCAGCACTCTCCAAATCAAGCAACCCCACCCCTGCAAACCAGAAAACACCCCCACCCCCATCAGCACTCCCCTTTGTCTTTGATTCCCAAGCCCCTTAAACATGGGATTTATTTCTCTGTGCTTTCAGACTAAGGTTGATCATTGTCATGTGTCTTTCATGTTTACAGTACCGAGTGACAAAGCCATTAGCCATGCATATTGCAACAGAGAAGGAACACAGGCCTTACTCCCTGACCGGGTCCAGGATACCTGTTTGTTGTCCCAGGAGACTAGGAGTTATTAAGGCAAAGCTAAGGAATTGTAAATACAGTACCTTCCTGGGGCTAGGACAGGAGCTGGTCTCCCAGGTGGCACTCTCCTAGGTGACAAGGGGTCTGTTGGGCTCCCCATGACTCTTAAAGCTTCCAAGGTGACAAGAGGGGATCACACAAAGCCACACAAGTGTCTGGTTCAGCCCTCTCTGACCATGTTTCCAATGCAGTGTTTTGCAGTGTGTGTTATGAAGTGGTACTGGTTTTATGGGAATTAATAAGGGCTCTGGAAAGAAATGGGTTGCATGAGCTAATAATATTTGGGAATCTCTGAACTTTCCAAGGAAAGGAAACCAAGGTGTTTTTGTTTGTTTGTTTGTTTGTTTGTTTTGCAACTGATTGTCTCTGAGGTTTCGTTGTGCATTTGAATTTCAAAGATGGCTGCATTTCTAATGCTCCTCCCAAACTCCCAGGGGTAAGAATACTCTTCCATAGAGTATGTCATGAAGTAGTGCTTCACAGTGATTCACCGACACATGTGGGTAAACAAGCTGCATGGTCTCAGAAGTTGGCCTTGACCACCAAGGCAGCAGTGGCAGCCTCACCTGGGAGCTTGTTAGAAATGCACATTCTCTAACCAGGTCCTACTGAATTAGAGCTCCTCGGGGTGGACCTAGCAACCTGTGTATTTACATGCCCACCCTCCAGGGAATCATGGTGCTCCCTCAGGTTTGCAAACTGCTGCTGGGTGTGGAGGAGACAGACCTGATGTTTTTCTGGGTAAAGGGGAGGTGTACCTGGGCCAGGAACTTGGCTTCCCTGAAGCAAAAGCAAAGATTATAAAAGGAAGACCACAGAAATATAGGAGTGGGGACTGCCATCTCATGAGTATTTACTTCTGTGAAGCCCTGAGCTGTATTCGCAGGATGTCTTTAATGAAAGCTGTTGTCTACACAGGTGGACCAGGACACCTGGGTAATGACAAAGGAAGAAGCATTCAGGAAGTCTATGCAAGGGAGGCAAAAACTTTTACCTCTACCCATCTTAGGTATTCAGCTGGAAATCTTTAGGAAAAAGATAGATTAACAAGAGAAAAACCAACACTTTATTAACATGTTTATCTTATGTATATGTGGGAGATACCTAGGGTAAAATTACTATATCTCAGAGGTGACTTAAAGCTCCAGCTTCAGTACCATCTTATGCTAAGGACACACACACACACACACACACACACACACACGCACACACACACACCTACCTTAAGCACTAATCACTATTGCTACCTACTAAATTTTAAGTTCTAGTCTTGGCATTCAGGATTCGAAGGTGAACCAGACAGATGCAGATGCTGCAGTTGCTGATCTTGAGGAGATTACAGGGAAGAATAATGAAAAGACAAAGACACTGCTGGGTCCATGAGAAGAGCCCAATGCCAGCCAGGTCTATCGCCATTGGGTTTTAAAACCCATCCAGAATAATTCTTTGTGTACCATTGTAACTCTTTGCTGACCTTTTAATATCTGCCTCAGATGAGAACCATCTAAACTAGTGGTTCTCAACTGAGGCTAATCGTACCTCTTGGGACATGTGATATCTAAAGACATATTTGTTTGTCACGTGGGGTAAGGGGGGTGCTACTGTCATTTAGTGGGTAGAGGCCAGGCATGCTGCTCAAATGTTGCTCAACATCCTACAGTGTGCAGAGCAGCCCCACCACAATGAATTATCCTGACTCAGTGTCAGTAGTGCAATGTTGAGAATATTTGGTCTAAGTGTAGAGCTTCATATTTACCCAGTACACATAGGCCTCTATTTCTCTCTCTCTCTCTCTCTCTCTCTCCATATATATATATATATATAATATATATATAATATATATATATATTATATATATATTATATATATTGTATTTTTCCAAAGTTAGAAGTGGGGAGGCAGTCAGACTCCCACATGTGCCCAACCGGGATCTACCCAGCATGCCCACCAGGGGGCAATGCTCTGCCCATCTGGGATGTTGCTCCATTGTGGCCAGAGCCATTCTAGTGCCTGAGGCAGAGGCTATGGAGCCATCCTCAGCACCCGGGACAACTTTGCTCCAATGGAGCCTTGGCTGCAGTAGGGGAAGAGAGAGATAGAGAGGAAGGAGACAGGGAAGGATGGAGAAGCAGATGGGCGCTTCTCCTGTGTGCCCTGGCGGGAATCAAACCCGGGACTCCCACACGTTAGGCCTACACTCTACCACTTAGCCAACTGGCCAGGGCAGCCTTTTTTTTTTATCTTGACCCCATCATGTTACTACCAGGAAGCCAGAACCCAAAGTTGGGTCTGTGAAAAGTTAAACAATACCAAGCTACTATACATGTTATGTGTATAATTTTTCAAAACGTAAAACCATGACTCACAGATAAGTATAAATATTCACTCATTAATTTATTAGTCAACCAGTAAGATGCTATGGAAATTTAAAAGGCCATTTAAGAAGCTGAGCTATTTATAAGCAATTTGACAGAGAAATGTTACTATGAGATTGCTGAATTAGGAAAAAAAAAAACAGCCTGACCTATGGTGGTGCAGTGGGTAAAGTGTTGACCTGGAATGCTGAGGTTGCTGGTTCGAAACCCTGGGCTTGCCCGGTCAAGGCACATATGGGAGTTGGTGCTTCCTGCTTCTCCCCCCTTCTGTCTCTCTATCCCCTCTCTCTGAAAATGAATAAATAAAAAAATCTAAAACAAAAAAAAACCCCAACAAGCCCTAGTTAATGTGCAACATACCTAAACTTTTGGGGTTATCTGTTCCACTAGACAGAAGTTACTTCCATCTCTTGCTGAACAAAAATTGAAAAGTAACCAGTCATTTCACTTAGTCTGGGGTCTTTAATCAAGAGTAAACAATGAGCCTGACCAGGTGGTGGCGCAGTGGATAGAGCATCGGACTGGGACATAGAGGACCCAGGTTCAAAACCCGAGGTCACCATCTTGAGTGTGGGCTCATCTGGTTTGAGCAAGGCTCACAGCTTGAGCCCAAGGTCGCTGACTTGAGCAAGGGGTCACTCTATCTGCTATAGCCCCTCGGTCAAGACACATATGAGAAAGCAATCAATGAAAAATTAAGAAGCTGCAACAAAGAATTGATGCTTCTCATCTCATTCCCTTCCTGTCTGTCCCTATCTGTCCCTCTCTCTGTCTCTGTACAAAAAGAGGAAAAAAAAAAAAGAAAAAAGGTAAACAATGAGATGAACTAGAAACATGCTCCTAGACATCTTCTGGTGGCCTTTGTCCCCAAATGATATTCAAAGGATTTCTATCAATCATTCTGGCTTGTTTATAAGCTTTGGATACTTTTTTTCTGATGCTTTTATCATGTATCTTTTAATTTACTAGTTGCTGCCTTACTAAAAATGGTCTGTAAAATGTGGGGCAAAGAAATGGAAGTAGGTTGAGGTCTAGAGTAGGGGTCCCCAAACTACAGCCCATGGGGCCGCATGCGGCCCCCTGAGGCCACGTATCCAGCCCCCGCCGCACTTCCAGAAGGGGCACCTCTTTCATTGGTGGTCAGTCGCTCATGTACAGTACTACTTCCAGTGACATGGGACATACACGTCATGGCTCCGGAAGTGCGTCATATCACTTGTTACGGCTAGCAATGACAAATATGGAACCGGACATTGACCATCTCATTAGCCAAAAGCAGGCCCATAGTTCCCATTGAAATACTGGTCAGTTTGTTGATTTGAATGTACTTGTTCTTTATTTTAAATATTGTATTTGTTCCCATTTTGTTTTTTTACTTTAAAATAAGATATGTGCAGTGTGCATAGGGATTTGTTCATAGTTTTTTTTTATAGTCTGGACCTCCAATGGTCTAAGGACAGTGAACTGGCCTCCTGTGTAAAAAGTTTGGGGACCCCTGGTCTAGAGGGTGGTGGTTGGAGAGGTTGTAGTAGGTCAGATTGATAGTATGCATAGATGGAGCTTTGTGGTGGGAAGTTGGGCCAGCCCTCTAATGGAGAGCCCAGAGGGTGTGGGCTTGGGGTGGCTCAGAAGCCCTCAGCACCTGCTATAGCCAGCATCAATAGCCATAAGAACCATAATGCCCTTTGCACCAGTAATCTATATCTGAGAAATTAAAGAAACAGCTAAATACAGAAAACGATATATAGAAACACTTCTCTGCATTATATTGTATATGTGATAGCCCAAATTGGAAATAACAATAGTCAACATCTATTGAATGTTTGCCATATGTCTAGCTTTCCTAAGTGATCAACAAATCAAATAAATTTCTAGCAAATGGAAACTGGTTAAGCAACTTAATAAAATATTACACAGCCATTGAAGAGGGTGGTTATGAAGATAATAATGACATAAAAAAATCAGATAAGTGAGAAATTAATACTGAACAAGAGATCATGTATAGAGTAGGATTCCTACTAAGCAAACAATAATAACAACAACAAAACCAAACAAAAGCTTCTATATATGGGGATGGGGTGGAGTCTGAGAGAAAATTTATCAAAATCTTAAGTGCAATTTTGTTCATATAATAGCTTTGTGAGTGATATTTCCCCTCTAGTTTACAAATCTTTATTGATGTGTACTTATTATATTTATAATGAAAAAAATAATAAACTTGAAAAAGTGAAAGAAGAAAAATACATCTAAAAAATAGGTGGTGGAGATCCAGTAAATCTTTTAAAAAGGGAAAAGCATAATTGAAAATGACATTTCAGAAAGATTAATCTGGGGATGGTGTGGAAGATGGATTACATTGGTAAAGACCCAAGGTTAGAAGTCCAGCTTGCAAACTAATAAGGGTCATTGAGAATGTGGAAAGAAAAGGACCAGTTTTAGAGGCTTGGTGTTGAATGGGATGATGGAGAAGAAAGAAAAATAATACTAGAAAATGATCCCAAGGTTTTAAAGCTCAAGTGGGAGAAAGTTAGCAATGGGACAAAATATGTATTTAACACCCTTTGAGCCAGGTTTCTTTAAATCTGCTATCTCATTTAAATCTAACAACATTCCTATAAACTATTTTTTTTAAATATTTCTATTTTACAACTGAGGTAATAGATCAGAGAAGTAAAATGACTCGTTTAAGGTCACAGAAAAATTTAAGCTCAGATAATTGTCCAATGAAGTGGATAGATGGATGAGTGGATGAGCGGATGGATGAATGAGTGGATGAGCGGATGGATGGGTTGGTAACCACATAAGGGGAAGAAATGTAGGCTATTATAATGTCAAAGAAAAAAGGAAGAAATTTCAAGAAAGCCGTTGCAGATATCTTAGAAGGTAAAGAAAAGAGGGATCTTGGGAAAGCACTAGATTCTGCAGAAGGAAGGAGTGGTCACTGGTTCTTTTTGAGACGGCCATTCCATTCAGGTAATGGGAAGTAAGTTTACGCAGCATAGGAGGTTGAGGGGGCAGGACGTTGTGGAAAGAATCTATCAAATGACAGGTCAGACTATGGAGGAGATCAGAAAAAGGCATAAGTATAAAGAATATTTTTGGCCCTGGCCATTTGGCTCAGTGGTAGAGCATCGGCCTGGCGTGCGGAACTCCTAGGTTCGATTCCCCGCCAGAGCACACAGGAGAGGCACCCATCTGCTTCTCCACCCCTCCCCCTCTCCTTCCTCTCTGTCTCTCTCTTCCCCTCCCAGCGAGGGCTCCATTGGAGCAAAAGATGGCTCGGGCGCTGGGGATGGCTCCTTGGCCTCTGCCTCAGGCACTAGAGTGGCTCTGATCGCTACAGAGCGACGCCCCGGATGGGCAGAGCATCGCCCCCTGGTGGGCGTGCCGGGTGGATCCTGGTCGGGCGCATGCGGGAGTCTGTCTGACTGCCTCCCGGTTTCCAGCTTCAGAAAAATACAAAAAAAAAAAAAAGAATATTTTTAATAATAGGAAGGAGGGCCAGTATAAGAGAACAAAGGGAATAAGGAACAGGAGGAGAAATGGAACAGGAAAAGAAATAACTGGTTAAGAATGAGGACGCCAGACCGCCTGGCCTTGAGTCTCAGTTTCACCACCTTGTGACCTTGAGCAACTCTTATAACACTCTTTGCGTCAGTTCCTTCATCGGTAAAATGGGGAGCATAATAATAACCCCTATCTCACTGGCTGCATAGGAAGATGAACTAAAGCAGGTAACGTGCTTAACACAGGACCCGGCACACTGGGTGAATTCAAACTGGGCAGGGATCCTGATTCCTTAACTGCCACAATAAACGTCTTCTCATAGGAAAAGAGCCACAGCTTTATTTAGATCAAGAAACTGAGACCTAGTCACTTGGAGAATGTGCCTCAAGAAAGTACACCAGAAGTCCCAACATTGCACTGTCCAGGAGAGCAAGCAGTCAGCTCTCCCATTCTTTGGGAGAAAATAGATTTTGTGCAAAACACTATACTGGCTTTGTTAGGTGGAAACTGACCTTCAGCAATTTGCAATAAATGGGGCATACTGGGTTGCACTGTTTTGATGCTGTTTTATTTTTTACCAGAATTCATAGATGGAGCCTGCCCATTAATGCAAAGTTAGAAAGAGTTTTGGAGGCACCAGAGAGTGGCTAGAAGAGCAAAATAACGAAGCACTTGAAGATTCCAAGGGGACAGATGAAGATCCCTGAGACCCCAACAAGCACCCTGAACTCAGTGCCCCTTCTCTGTTCCAAAAAGTGTTGTGCTGCTATAACTGATGCTTAGAGAAGTCTGCATAGTGCGGACTCAGCATGAGGAATCCTAAAAACCTGATTAACCCAGCCATTTAGCCTTCCTGAGCACAACCCCTACCCTGGCTGTTTAGACTCAGGATGAGCCGAGCTTCCCAAGGTCCCCCTGTTAGGATGAAGAGGTTCAATTTAATGCCTTTCTCCAGTGGGCTTTCCTCCCAACTGCTGGCAAGTTTCATTCGAGGTCAGCCTGCTCTCTCCTCACTCTTCCCCTTTGGGATCGTGTAAGCTACCAAGGAAGTTTTTTCTCCTAGGCTGAGTCACCAGAAAAATTGCATGTCCGGGATTGATTTTGCATAGTATAAAAATCAGTCTGCATACCAGGCAGCAGAGGCACCCTCTAAGGTTCCCATCTGCAAGAGAACTAATTTAAGCTGGTTGGCGGCCCATCAGGGCCAGGGCAGCAAGCAGTTTAAGTCAAAAAGTAAAAAAACAAAACAAAACAAACACAAAAGAATGGAGGGTGTGCTCTGCCAGGCTAGAATTGGCTTTCTCTTTCTGTGTTAATGAGCCTTGTCTGGCGCAGCTGGATAGTTTTGGTGGGGAGAGGGCAATTGCAAAGAACAGTCTACACCAGAAACATTTCTTGCTGGCAGGAGCAGCCCCAGGGAGACATTGTCAGCTTGACACAATCTCTCCAAGGATAGAGCTTTCGTATCCTTTGGTGATGAGACTAAGAACAATCATCATCATTTGTGTTCTAGTAATAATTATTTAAAATGGCACTCAAATGCTTAAGTTAAAAATGACATTTGTGGAGCACCATCTATGCGTCAGGCACTCATCTAAGTAGTCACATACACAGTGTCTAATTCAAGCCTCCAAATCCTCCTGCTCCTATAATTCACCTCAATTTATAGCTGAGGAGTTCACAAGGTTTGAGGCCTGCTCAGATATACCATCTTCATTGATCTTCACTGAACCCTCAGGAGGCTACAGATATAATTTGCAGTTAAGAAAACAGCTTCAGGGACCTTGTCTTCTTTGGCGAATAATTGGCAGAACCAGGATTCAAATCCAAGTCTCCTGACTCTCCATTGTTATGATTTTATTGGGAGAGAAGAAGTGGTGTAGGTTAGTTGAATTCCTAGGTATGCCAGACCTGGAGAAAAGAGATTATTGTGCATGGTCTCAGTTTTCAATCAGGAGGGTATTGTTTTCTTACTTCCCAGATGAGGAGGCTGAGGTTCAGAGAGGGGAAGCCATTGGAACAAAGCCACACAGGCTGGGTATAGAGCTGGGCTCATAACTTCCCATTTTATCCTATAGGTTTTCACTGCTACCAGTACCTCCCATTTCAATAGGAGAAACAATGCTATGTGATTTCCTAGCAGGGACAGGGTGATTGAGGCCTTGGAGCTTAGGACTTTGGATGGGTTATTGGTATTAACAATTAAACAGGCTGCTAGAAATGGGATTTTGGCCTGGATGGACAATCAGACATGACCAAGAATTCAAGAAAGCCCAGCTCTGTCCAATCAGAAGGAATTTGGGGCCTTTCAAATTCCTTGAAGGCAACAAGTTCCAATGTATACTTTGAAAGTAACAACTTGCTGGATCAACCTATTGTTGCTGCCTTCCTCTGCCAATCACAGTCATCAAAGCAAAGGTCTCAGAATATGTTAACGTCACAGCACTTTTGAAGGAGATCACGTCCCAAGCAAAGCTCAAGTTCTGGAAAGGAGGGATCAAGTTATAGACTTGAAGCTCCATTTCCCTGGAGTCCTGAGCTTTGGAAAAAGTATTATTAGTTTGTCATTTGGGGCTGTCACCAGTGACACCTCTAGGCTCTGAAAGGTTACAGGAAAATAATAGGCCTTCTGGCAGTTTCCAGCAGGTTCTGTTTCTCACCTGGGCCAGGATTGTGCATGTGCTTTTTATTTGTGACAAGATGAGAAGAGCTTGGTTAAATAAAGATCAGCTGCTCTTTATACATCTGCTTTCCTGATTGATGGCATCAGAAAGCCATTCATCTGGTTTGAAGATAGACAGGTGGTTGCCAGCACTACACTGTGGGCTTTTGAAGTTCACTCTGTGATGTGATTACAGCACATACTTAGCTTATGCTCCAGGGAGTAAGGTTGACCTTTGATCCTACTTTTCATTTAAAAATCACACATCTTGGAAAATGAACCAACTAGGAAGATGCTGAAAGCTGCATTTGCTGCTGAGGTTGGTTGTCAAACCAATTTAACTGGCCTGTTTTTCCTAGAGTTCTGGTTTTTCTGATTAAAACCAATGACCTTTAAAGTCTTTTTACCCTCTGACAATCTCTAGAGGATATCTGGTCTTTTGTAAATTCTGATGGGAATCCCAGAATCATGCTACAACTGTGGGTTCCGAAGTGCATTTAACAAGACGTCAATCATAAGAAATTCAAGACTGTTGTTCAAACTGAGAGTGCATGTTCTTTACCCTTCTCATTCATTCATTCATTCAGCTATTTATTCGTTCAACATTTATAGTCCCCATTATGTGCCAGTTTTGTGATGGGAGCTGATCATAAGGAGGTGACCAAATTATAGTCCCTCATACCAGGATCTTATAATTCAGAAGGCTAAACAGACAAAACAGTCAACTTTATAAAGGTAAGATGAAAGGGCCTGGCTATACAAAGGACCTGGAAAAGTGTTTGATTTGGCTTTGATAAATATACACACACAGTTTTCCAAAGTGGTTGCAAAGAAGTCAGGGTGGGGGCTTCTGAAACCTGATAGTGTTTTATTTCTTGACCTCAATGCTGTTTGCATAGCAACTTGTGGGAAATACTGAGCTATACACTGAGGCTTTTGCACACTTGCTACAGTGCTTAGTATAATTTAAGTAAAAAGTAAAGAAACAAGGTGTTAGCAGCTTCAGGCCCTTTGGGAGCACAGAGCAGAGATTGGCCCTGCTTGGGGGAGGATAGTAGAGGGAACAAGATTAAGGGAGGCTTTCTGGGGAAGATGATGTTTGAATTGAGCTCTGAAGGATCGATAGAAAGTTAGGCAGACAGAAACTGGAATGGGATGTGCTTGCGCAAGGCCCTCAGTAGCAAGGAGGCCAGAGTGGAGGGAGCTGGTGGTTGGGGCTTGGGAGGGCTATGAGTTGCTGGTGTGGCTGAAGCCAGGGTGTGGGGCTGTGGGGGTGGGAGGGGCTGGAGGGAAGGGGGCTGGGCTGTTTCACACACAGGATGTCCTGAAGACAGTAGGAACCATGAGAGATTTTTAAGCAGTAGAGTGATACTGTCAAGCCTGGGTTTTCCAACAATCAGCATGCTTGCATGGTGGTGCAAAATGGGAGACATTTAGGCTTCTTTGCAACAATCCCAGAGAGGAAGGCACTCCTTTGAGGTCCTGAATTAGGAGAGGAGGAGACAGATCAGAGATCTGGGAGAAAGCATGCAATCAATGAGACTTATTAACAAACTGCAAGGTAGAGCTTGGTGGAAGAGACAGGGGAAAATCAGGCCTTTCTTTCACACAGCCTCTAGTGAGAATCACTTAGCTAGAAACACTTTGGCCTAAGAATCTATTTCCTTTATTACATAAAATCACGAAGATCCTCATTAGTCATTCCAGAAACATCTATTTCAAGCCCATGATGTGCCAGGCAGTGCTGGAGGTTCTGAGGCTATCCAGATGGAAGGGACTAATTCTTACCTCGAGGAGTCACCTGTAGAGTGTAGGGAGATAGCCGGTCTGATTTTTCTCTGCCTTAAACCTCAGAGAATATGATTGAGTGTATGTGGTGGTGTCGGTTTCTTATCTGATTCAAGGTCAGTTCCTCAGCCCTTGCAGTGACAGCGATACGGCATTCCCCAAATCCCTTGCAGAAAGGATTTTTCTTTCCCCTTGAGTAGCTTTGAGCCAAGCATATAACATTGCGTGAATGTTTGAAAACTACTTCTGGTTCTCAGAATGCAATTCTGACAGTGCTGAAGGCAGCCAATTAAATGAAGATTTAGATAAAGGCTGTATGGGAGAGAGAACACAATATTCTTAAACCTAATAATGGTTTCCTTCTGTCTTTTTGAAATTCTCGAAAAATTGTGATTGACTGGCTCTCTGCTTTGGGCATTCCCATTTACTGGACAATTTAATAACATTTAAAATGTTTGACAACCTTTATTTGGGAACAGACATCCCCAGAGGAGTTGGTAAGTATATGAATGCTGTACTGTTAAAAAAAAAAAAAAAGAAACCAGGATTTACATACCGTAGTTTTTTTTCACATTCAGAACAAGTCTCCTTTATGCTGAGTGGCAGGGAGCAGAGAGGGGATGAGAATAGGCTCTCAGATTATATTAAACATGGGAAACATGCAGTGACTGTCATGTGCCTTGCCTTGTGCTAAGTGCTTTTCTCATATCATCTAATTTACTCCTCCCATTAGCGTTGATGTAGATACTTTGACTATACCCATTATGCAACTACTGATCCTTTTACTATCTCTATAGTTTTGCCTCTTTTAGAATGTCATATAATTGGAATTATAGCTTTTCAAAATTGCTTCTTTTACTTAGTAATATGCATTTTTTTTGTTTCCTCTTTGTCTTTTCATGGCTTAATAGCTTATTTATTTTTACTGCTGAATAATATTCCATTGTCTGGATGTACCACAGTTATTTATTCATTCACCTGCCAAAGGACATCTTGCTTTCTATAAAGTTTTGGCAATTATGAATAAAGCTCTTGTAAATGTTTGTACATAGGTTTTTTTTTAAAATAAATTTTTATTTTAATGGGGTGACATCAATAAATCAGGGTACATACATTCAAAGAAAACATTTCCAGGTTATCTTGTCATTTAGTTCTGTTGCATACCCATCACCCGAAGAGAGATCATCCTCCGCCACCCTCCATCCAGTTCTCTCTGTACCCCTCCCCTCCCCCTCTCCCTCCTTCCCTCCCCGCACCCCCATAGCTACCACACTCCTGTCCATGCCTCTTAGTCTCGCTTTTATGTCCCACCAATGTATGGAATCCTGCAGTTCCTGTTTTTTTCTGATTCGCTTATTTCACCCCGCACAATGCTACCAAGACTCCACCATTCCTCTATAAGTGATCCGATGTCACCATTTCTCCTAGCTGAATAATATACCATGGTGTATATGTGCCCCATCTTCTTCATCCAGTCCTCTATTTTTTTTACAGTGATTAAAAGCCTTTAAGCAAACTATTGGCCAATACAGCAAAAATCTATAAAACAGTAGTGTCCTTAACATGTTCCCCAAGTCCAAGTTGGCCCCATCACCATGCCAAATCCCTGAAAAATGCAACCCAACCACAGTTCAGTCTGTTAGGAGCTGTCACAGGGAGCAGGAGTCCAGGAAATTTCCCCACAGGAAAAGTCCACATGGCACTGGAATTGTTGTCACCATTCTATACTTTGCAGCTCATATCCAAGTCCCAATGACCACTGCTTCTAGCTGGTAATGATTCAGGTAGACTGGAAAAAGCCATTTGCAGCATGCGTGGATATGGAGCTTCTGTTCTCCTCTGCCTGGAGAGTTGAGACCAGGTTGCTTTTCCCTGGAGCTCTGCGACTGTGGCCTGGTAAAGAGAACCTTGAGATACACTAAGCTGGGTGGCAAAGGTAAATTCATAATACAAGTTGGCAAAAGGAGGAAAGAGAGCTCTAAATTAGGAGTAGGTCCCAGCCTGAAATATGAGTGGGGCATTGAGGTAGGAGGGATAAAGGAGACACTATATATTAAGCAAAGCAGCAGAAAATAGGACTATCAACACCCACAACAGAGATCTTTGAGGGAAGAATAAAAAACCTGACTATTCAGGCAAAACATAGTTAAGTGGCCCTTGTGCGAATGAGATCAGTTTATCTGCTTCTTGGAAGAAATACCCTAGGCTCGTCCACAGTGTCGTAGATGGGGCCGACGGCCCTGTACATAGGTTTTTGTACGAGTATAAATTTTCAGCTCCTTTGGGTAAAAAACAAGGAGTGAAATTGCTGGATCAAATAGTATATTTAGTTTTGTAAGAAACTGCCAAAGTCTAACAAAGTGGTTGGTCTATTTGCATTGCCATCAGCAGTGAATGAGAGTTCCTGTCACTCCATATACTCATCAGCATTTGATGTTAGTGTTTTGGATATTGGCCATTCCTAATAGCTGTGTAGTTATATGTCATTGTTTTTAATTTGTATTTTCCTAATGACATAATGGTGAGCATATTTTCATAGACTTATTTGCCATCTTATTTCTTCTTTGATGAAGTATCAGTTAATGTCTTTGACCCACTTTTCCTAAGTTTTAAAAGATCTTTGTGAATTTTGGATGAGTTCTTTATCAGATAAGTCTTTTGTAAATATTTTCTTCTAGTCTATGGATATGTTTTTCTTATTCTCTTGGTAGTGTCTTTTTTAGAGCAAAAGTTTTAAGTTCTGGCTTATCAATTTTTCCTTTCTTGGGTTGTGTCCTTTAGTATTGTATCTAAAAAGTCATTGTTATACACACCTTTTATGGTTTTGAATTTAAATTTAGGTGTCTGATTCATTTTGAGGTAACTTGTGTGAAGGATGCAAGATGTGTCTATTTTTTTTCTTTTTTGCATGCAGATATTTATCTAACTATTCCAGCTTGACAGTTTTTACTGAAAAAGCTATCTTTGCTTTACTGAATTGCCTTTGCTTCTTTGCCAATGATCAGTTGACTATATTTCTGTGACTCTTCATTCTGTTTCAGTAATTTTTTTTGTTTATTCTTTCACCAATACCATACTGTAGCAATTACTGTACCTTTATAATACAACTTAAAGTTGTGTTGTATCACTTCTCTTTGTTTTTCTTCAATGTTGTGTTAGCTAGTCTTCCTTTCCAACCAGTGTACCTTTTATTTCTTTTCTTATTGCATTAGAGAGGACTTCTAGTACAGTGTTGAAAGAAAGTGGGGAGACGGGATATTTTGCCTGTTGGTTATCTTAGCAGGAAAGTTTTGAGCTTCGTACCATTAAATATAATTTTATCTGTAGGATTTTTGTAGATGTTCTTTGTCAAGTCTAGCTTCTATGTATTCCTAATTTATAGCCTTTTTATCATAAAAAAGTCTATAATTTTTTTGCATCTTTTTATTCTTTAGCCTGTTTATGTGATGGATTACATTAATTGATTTTTAAATGTTAAACTAACCTTGGATTTCTAAAATAAATCCCATCCTGGTTTTACTAGACACAGGAGAGAGTAGCTCAGTGGTTATAACAGATTGAGGCTGCTTGAGGTTAAATCACATCTCTATTGCTTACAAGGTGTGTGAACTCAGACAAGTTATTTAACCTCTCTGTACCTTAGTTTTCATATTATCAAATAATGTAAAAGAGTACTGATCTAAAAGCATAGCTTTGAAGATTAAATTATTCCTAAGAGTTTATGACTCTACCTACCACATGGCGTATGCCAATGTTTTGCCATAATTATCTCTCAACATTTGGATATCTACTTGGTGTGTTTTATTTCTGTTTGGATTACAAGTGCCCGGTACAAAATAGATGTTCAACAAAAGAAAGCACCATGGGGGTGGAAATGTACATTTTTACCCCCTGTGTGTGTGTGTGGTTAGGATCCTGTACTTCTACTTTGATTGTACTCTTGCTATTCATATACATTAGCACCATGGGAGGTTTCTGGGGGTGAATTTTCTTGAACTTCTCTGATCATAACCACCAAAGCATTCTCCATTGTCTTGTGCTAACTCTAACCGCCTTTTGGTCACCATCTTGGGTTGGCTTATAGCAGCTGCAAACAGGAAGCCTACCATAGAGTTAGAATAGGTATCATTATCCTCATTTTATAGAAAATGATGCCAGGAGAAAAAACATACGTGGTTGTTCATGGTTCCCAAGGGTGCATACATGTCTTTAAAGATTTAACATTGCTTGTTTACAGCAGCTAGATGGTTTAACTTCTCTATGTAACCCTGGTTTCACTACTTCTCTTGTCCTTTGTACAGCATTGGAGTCAGAATACTCACTATCAAACTTGTAGAAATTACTTCCAAGGCCGAAACACAATTTATAAACAAGTGTGAATAAGCATGCATCATAACAACAGAAAGATGTCCTTGGCATTGAGAGGGGAATGGCAAAAGCAAGGCTGCACTAGCACAGTGCACTAGTTGAGCTTATGTGCTGTCTATGTGCATTCATGCAAAGTTATTAAAAATGTCAGTATGTACTCCACTCCCAAGTTGAAATTGGCACAAGACCATGTAAAAGTATAAATGAAAGATCATATGCTAACTGTTGCAAACATGTGAAAACCACATGCATGAATATAAACTCCTCTGTGGGAATTTTCCTTAAAGGAAAAACCTCAAATAAATAAAAACATCCTGTTCAAAGGAGCCCACCACAGGCCAGGTAATGTGTAAGGCACTGGGAACAAAACGGTGATTAAGATGGACTTGGGGACTCATGATAATATCATGACATGAACCTGGGAAAATCTAAAATTGTAACTTTAGGGCAAGTTTCTCACTGTAGCACTGTTGGCATTTTTGGCCAGACAATTCTCTGTGGTGGAGGCTGTCCTGTACATAGTAGAATGTCCAGAAGAATCCCTGGCCTTAACTTACTAAATGACAATGGTACCTCCCACCTGTGACAACAAAAATTGGCTCTAGATATTGTCAAGTGTCTCCTAATGGGAGATTCAAAGTTGATCCTCATTGAGAACCACTGCTTGAATAGAGCAGTTAAGTTATGGAGCATCCATGCAATAGAAACTAAAACTATAATTAGGAGGCTTATACAGCATAATTAGGAAAATAATGTTAATTTTGAAAAGCAGAAAGTAAGATTTCATTTATTTTATTGATTACAACCAGGTTGACTGAAGTTCTAGGTTCAGAGGAACCTGTTAAGAAAAGGGAGGAGAGAAAAATGGTATCTCCAAAATCACAGGAGCCAGGGAGCCCTGATGAGTTGAATCTAACGGCTTGTCTAGGATTAGGAACCCAAAGGTCAACACAGATCATGCAGTGATAAGTAAAACCATCAAATGCAGGAAAATGGAAATTGGGTGCCAAAAATGAGTTAAGCCAAGGCAGACAAATATAGGTGTATCAGGAGCAATATTTAAAATGTTTAATAACAAAATATGGCAGAGGAACTACCAGCCATAATAGCCATCTGCTGAAACCCGCCAATATGGGTATTCCTGTGCTGGCAGGAGTGTGGGGGAAACCCAAGAGGAGCACAAGTTGGCCAGAGTTTCTCAGTCTAGCCATGGTTCCACAGGGGCACAGAGACTAAGTTTAGAGTCAGACCTAGAAAGACAGAAATGGTGAGAGGCCAGGGCCAAGTGGGAGAATAAGGGGATTTAGGGCCCAGAAGAAACTCTGCTGGAGGGTTGAGTTATATTTAATTCCATTTGCTGCCTACCTGGAACCAGACATGAGCGCAGCTTCAGACATAAATTATGTATACACATGAACAAAGACAGAAAGGGAGCACAGAAAAATGAAAACAGTTTGATTTGTAGGGCTTTCAGCATCGTGGATGATTTTTTTTTTTCCTTCCTTTATTTAGAGGTCTGTGGATGCTGCTACAATTTTGTTCCGGCAATAAAAGTAAAATATATGTTGATGGTGACAAAGATGAGAAGAGCCTTTGGAAGGATGTAACTGGTTAGAATTTAATATTAATTAGGTTTAAAAAAATCTATTAAGTTCATTGAAGAAGTCATAAAAACAAATCAAATATTCACCATCTTCTTCCTTCCCAAGAACATGGCAATGGCCCCTTCAAGCAGGCTTAGCCAGTCTCTGTGAAGAAAGGGGCTACTGAGAGTGTGATGATTGCCCAAGGGCCAGTGTGACGTTTCATACATTTTATTCGCCTCCTCTCATCCTGCTCCAGCATCAGCTCATTGTTCATGCTGACCCAGTGAGGCTGGCGTCAAGCTCTTCCCCCCCCCCCCACCATGCTGTAGCAAGAGAGAGTCCTGAGGACATATGCATCATCCATCGCAACAGATTAGCTCTGATCACAGCCTAATTATGGTGAAGTGCAGCCAAACCCCTTATTTATGCTTTTCTGGGGACAGGAAGGAACAGATAGGAATGGGTAATTGAGGGACATTAAGAAATGGACTAAAATATTGCTTGTCATGCTTTAATACGAGCACTATTAACGATGCATTAGTGCAAGCACTGAGTACAGAGGTTACTGCCAGTTTGTTCATGCTGGGCATCTAGCGGACCCTTCTCTCCAAGTGGGGGATTAGTGCAGGTACTTCCTTGGTGAAAGCCTGGCTCTCAGGGGTAGCACATTGTAGAAGGTCCAGCATGTCAGGTTGCTGCAGGGGAACTGTGCAACTCCAATAAAGGATGTGCATATAGGAAGCTCTGTGCCTTAAGGCTAGTTTTTGGCAATATACGGGCACATCTGCCATTTATTCTATCAGAAATAAATGCAGATTATAGGAACCTGGCTTACTATTAATAGAGAACACAAAGTAGTGGGGGAAAACCTCAGGGAATAACATGCTAGCACTCAGATATTCACACACAGAGGTGTGCATCCCATCAAAATATCTAAGAGACAATTTAAGAGATACTAATGTATGCCCTTCAATTTGGTGACTCATTAAATCTGCATTGTCAGTTCTAGTTGGGTAGACTAGTTCATTAGAGTATTGTCCTGATACCTAAAGGTTGTGGGTTCGGTTCGGTCCCTGCAGGGTACATAAAAGAATCAGCCAGTGAATGCATAAAGAAGTAGAACAACAAATTGATGTTCTCTCTTTTTCTCTCCCCTTTTCTCTTCCTCTATCTTTAAAATCAATCAATAAATAAAATTAATTCAAAATCTGCAGTCTAATATAGTAGCTATTAGTCACATGTGACTACTATGTTTAAATTTTAATTAATTAAATTAGAGAAAAATAAAAATTAACAGTTCATTTCCTCAGTCTTGTGAGACACAATTCAAGTACTTAGTAGCCATGTGTGGCTACTGGCTACCAGATTATATAAGGCAAATATAGGCAAGGGCATCACTGGGTGAAATAAATAAATAAAAGTATATTCTCAGAAGAATGAGGTAAATACAGATATTCTGGCATAAAAATGTTTCCTTTGCGTATTACATGTAAGCAAGTTACAAAACTTTATAGTACTGATTTTACCTAAAAACAAATGCAACACATGCACACAGTTTTTGTGTAAGTGTAGGAAAAAGAGTGGAAGGATACTCACCGAAGTGTTAGTAATGATTGTTTTGGGAAGAAACAATTAGACATTTACTTTTTATTTTCTTCACTTATGTATTGGCTGAATATATTTCAGTGAAAATGCATTAATATTGTACTTTAAAAAGGGATTAATTTAATGAGAGCCCATGAAGACAATTGAGAGAAATAAATAGTTTTCTCACTTTGTGTCTTTAGTTGGTTAAACCCTGGTTAATGAGGCCACCTGAGTGGTTTTGATCAGACGGTTCTTTAGGAAGGGGTGCTGTGGGAGGAGGGGGGGGCTGGTTCATCGCAAATCCATGTCTGGAATGTTCTATTTTAGTAAAAAGACAAATGCACTTTATGATCAATTCTGAGGACCTCTTACTATTAATCTTTGGTTAAATCAACAGAAGCTTTTGCTATGGGATGAGGCAGGAAAGCACTGGGCTTAAATGTCAAGTAGCTCTTGGGAGGCATATACAACCAGAGATACATGTTGGTCATAGAGGGCTTCTCTGACATTTAGGAGGGCATGAAACGATGTCTTCCGGGCTGGTGTAAAAGCATTAAAATTGTGTGTGTGTGGGTGTCTGAGGTGCCCTTAATCTATCCTCTCCTAGGGAATTTACTCCCTGCTAGCTTATGTACCATGTGAATAAAGCATGGACTTAGAGAAGAAATACTTTCTTTTTTTCTTTCCTTTTAGAAAGTCTTCTCTGTACTCCTGCATCACAGACTTTCTGCTCTGGGGCAGAGTCACTCGAACTCTGAGGATAACTCTGCTTCTTCTGTTCCTATAGCTATGGCCCACTGGGCAGAGTTCCTTGACCTTAGAAATTCAGTGTCATTCTGCAGAAAACTGGATGTTACTATTCTCTACCTCATACTGTGGGCAATATCAAAGGGAGAGGAAGGAGGATGGGGGGCTTATGCAGTGCTTGGCACATAGTAAGTGCTACATAAGAAATGTTAGCTTTCACTGAAATTGGTATTACTTTTTGCTAAGCAACATTGCAAAGCAATATGCTATTACCTGTTCTTGGGAATGTGTCTCTCTTTTCCAGAAGGAAAGACTGTTATTGTAGTGTAAGAGTGTCCTGCTATACTTCTTTCTATCTATTTGGGTCGCTGACAGTGGCCTGCACCAGCTAAATGTTAAACTCCTGCCAAGTGCCTGGTGCCTGAGAGTGAGAGCCGAGTGCTGCCCAGTGGGAGGTGCCAGCCAGCGAGCCCAGTGCAACCATGGGGTCCTGGCAGTGCCTTAAGTAGGTGAAAGGCATCAGCTATAACTTTGAATTATAACTTTCTAAGGGAGAAAGCTAGAAGTCTTTACATTTTGATGGCTGGGAGAAAGCATCCAAATTTTTCCTGCAAGTATTCTTGAAACAGCTTCTGTGTGTGTGTGTGTGTGTGTGTGTGTGTGTGTGTGTTATGTGTGTTAGTGTTTTTCAAAGACAGGAAAATTTTATTCATCTTTGACTATTGACCGTATTTATAATTTCACCTTGTTTACTTCATGAAAATAAGGATTTACTTTTTCCAAGTGACAGGTTTTTATATGAAACAATAACAACAACATAACTTGTATTTTTTTGAGTATGCATAGTACATAAACTGGGATAAAGCATTTAATACACATATACATATAATTATGTACATATGTATATATTATGTATATATACATACATATAATTATGTATATATTTATATATATCTATGTATATACATACACAGAGTTGATCTTCATTATTTGAGGATTCTGTATCTGTGACTTCACTAAAATGTATTTGTAACTTCCAAATCAGTACTGATAGCACTTCCGTGGTCATTTGCAGACATGCACAGAACTGTGAAAATTTTGAGCTGTTTCACATGCATGTTCTAACTGGAGGACCAAAACGGTGAAAGACACTCTGCCTTCTTGTTGAGGCTCTCATACTGCAAACAAGTATCCTTTTGGTGGTATTTAGCACCTTTTTCTTTTTTTTTTTTTACATTTTTGTGCTTTTTGTTGGCAATTTTGATGTTTAACATGACCCATAAGCATGATGCTGAAGTGATGGCAAGTGTTCTAGGCACAGAAGGCTCTGATATGCCTTATGGAGAAAATATGTATACTAGATAAGCTTCATTCAGGCATGGATGTTGAGTTCAATGTTAATGAGTCAACATATATATATTAAATAAGACAACTTATATATATTAAATTTAAACAGAAACATAAAGTTAGGTTATATGTTGATTGATTGACAGGAATGTTTGACCAGAGGCTCACAGGAACCTAACCCTGTATTTCCATCAGGACCTCTGGTTCACTATTTGCTAATTGACTGTAACTTTATATACCATGAATGAGAACCAACTGTATATGTAAATCTCCTTAAAACCTCCCAGAGCCTATATGAAAGGGAGTAAATTATAGTGCTTTATTCCCTAGACTTCTGGCCAGAGTCACAATGTCCTTCTCTACCTATAGCCATTGTATACCTGTTTTTGCCAAGGCCCCCATCTGCTGGGGAACCTGTCAAGGAAGTTGGAGTGTGTTTGTCTTCAGGTGTCTTTTCATCTTTCCAAGCTCTTGCAATGAGATGCATACTTAGGGAGTGGATGGCTTATCATTCATTATACCAATTATACCCCAGGGAAAACCTTTCTGTATACGTTTACTATTAGAGCCACTTCAAAGGCAAGGTCCCTGGATCATAGCACAACAAGGCCATAGCAGCCCTCCATTTCAGATGGGCAGATGGCCGCACACTGTGTTTATTGCTAACATAGGAGAGATAAACTTGAAGATTTGGTGAGTAGTTTGAGCGAACCTCCTACTTTCTATGGTGCAGGCAGAAGGCTGTGAGAGATAGTACAGGCACTGAAGCCAGATAAAATTGAATTGGAGTCTGGGTTCTTTCAGGTAGAAACAACAATAGCACTCTCCTTCTCTTTCTCTGTCTCTCCATATAGATAGATAGATAGATAGATAGATAGATAGATAGATATGAACACACATACACATATATTTACTATTTACTATAGCCCAGGCACTATGATAATTGAGGTCTCTGGGTTGTCTTTGATAATTTGTTGTGCACATTACAACAATATAAGGTAGGTATTGTTAATACCCCATTTTGCAGATGAGAAAACTGAGGCTTAGAGAGGATAAATCATGTGCCCAAGATTTCACGGAAGGAAACTGGTGAAACCAGGATTAAAGTTAGGTTGTTTAACACTAGAGCTAGCCTTCCTTATCCCAATCAAATGATGCTATTTTACATCTTTGACAATCGGGTTCCTTGTTGAGATGTGTGATGACTCCAACAGAAAAGTAACATAAAATGTGTAAATGTGTTGGGCGAGTCTGTCACTGAGTTGAGTTCAGTAACAGGGCCTAGTGTCTTCCTTAAACATCTTTCTCCCCCATCTCTAGCCCAACTCTCAGCATTCTGGTGTTTCTTTTCAAATACACAAAGAATTTCTTCTGGGACAGGGATAGTTTGACTTGTGTTTTTAGAATTGATTTAATATCAATTATTATTTGCATTATCTCACCTACTTGCAGCAGAAATGAAAGAGTTAAATATTGGAATTTAGGACACGAGCTTTTGGTTACTCCTTAGCTGTTACCCTATAAAACAGAGGGCTTATATGTTCATATTGTATTAAGGAAGATAATTCCAGCATGAGTGAAGGAAAAGGGAAGTGAAGCAGGGAAGGAGGATGTGAGAATGTGCTATTGAGCCAAACACCTCCAATTGCAACTGATAGACATGTTTGCAGGAACCTTCCTTTGAGAAGCCTGCCCCCTAGGTTGTGGGGTGAAGAGAGAAGGAAGAATTTATTCACTTATTTGCTCATTCCCATCTGTCATTGGCTAAGTGTTTCCTCAAGGAGCTTTCCTTTCCTTGCACCTTTGAGTTGTTAGTCCATGAATGGAGCTCTTCCACAGAGTCAAGAAGGAAGCCATAGGGCAGGAGTTGGGAGCCTCTTAGGCTAGAAGGGAGCTGGGTGCTGTTACACTGTCCCTACTTTAAGTTGGATGGAGCCACTCAGAGCACAGTAGAGGCCAAAAGGCACCATAGCAATGCACACCCAGTGTCTGAGACAGTCATGAAATTGTAGTCACCGTTACACCTCCATCCATGCCTCTGCAGCTCATGCCTGCTTACTACATCCCTGTCCCTGTGCTTTTCTTTGCCTGTGCCCTGCCGTGAAGCGCGTTCACCACTGTTGTTAAGGAGCCTTTTCAATCTTTTTTGCTCTACTTTCAAACCTGTCTCAAAATGAGATAAGTTAAAGCCTAATACAGTTTTTCAGAAACACTTGTATTTGTCTGGCTGACCTAATATTAACACAGGTTCTCGTCTCTACCTGAATGTTACTACATCTATTGCTACACCATTACCGGGGCTGTGGTCAGAGCCTTTTGATATCATCTGTGTACTTGATGCTATGAATATCAAGTAGATAATGTAGAATATCTCACAACCCACAGGGGAGACATGGCTAGACTACCCAGAAAGTTTATCAAGACTCGCAAGAGGCAGCATACAAACTATGGGCCTATAGCTTCTCAGTTCAACTGCTCTGGTGAATTTTGGCACCTGTGACTTTGGTTGTTCCCTCTGTCCCATGAGCCCTAATCATAAGGTGAGTGATGATGTCCAGGCTGGGAAAGCAAAGTTGACATTGACAGGAACTGCCAACCCTAGACAGGTGTCAGACCCACTGATAATTAAAGGGCACCTAGGACTCTTTGCCAAGTCTATTATTGGTCTGGTAGACTTGACTTCATTCCACAAAGGACAGAAGGAGCTGACAGTTAAGCATTCAGAGCTTGTGCTGGCAGAGGGGAGATGGTTCTTATCCCAAAGCTACAACTCAAGACAGCCATTTGGGTCTTTTTTGATTTTCCCTTAAGCAGGAGTCTGGACTCTCTGCTTCAGTATTACCTGGGATGGCATGAAAAAGAAAGAGATTCTGAGAACTGCCTCTGATGCAGAATTCCTTGGGGTGGGGCCCAGGCATCTGTATTTTAACAAGCTTCTTAAGTGATTCTGGTGCACACTAAAGTTTGAGAACTGCTGTCCTAGATGTTGTCAGCAACTTAGGCCTCCTGAGCACTTGAAGTTGTGTCATAGTCCAGTACAGTCTGATAGAAAATAGGAAAAGCCAGTGAGTGGCCATGACAAAGGTGTTATGAACCCTCACTTTGGTGTGTGATCTATGCCTCTTTGGACCTTTAGCAAATTCCAGAAGGTCTATGAATACAAGTTTTCCCCTGTGGAAAGTGGAGGTGATAACAGTGCCTGTTATTATCCCAGGGGTTTGAAGGATTAAATGGTATTCATGGTGTGCCAAGTCCAGTGGCATCCTTCTGACCGCATTGCTGTCATTATCACCCACATTAAAGGGGCTGGATTAGCTGGACCCACAGGCCACAGATGAGCCTCAAATTAGAAAAACCCAGAACTCACTTTTAGGACTTCCTGAGGCTCAGACATGAGTCATGCTTTCAAAAGGCATGGCAGGAAACTCACTAAGGACCATCAGACCTCTTGGGGATACCATTCTTCTCTGGTAGGCTTTGGAGCACAGTTGGACATGGGGGCAATATGATGGATAAAACCAAGGCTCAGATTTAAAAAGTTTCCTTAGATACCCCCCATAGGGCAGATGGGGTCTGGCCTTGCCTTTCTAACCCAGTAGAAGAGTCTTATAGGCCTTACCCATTGAACCTTTTTATTTTAAGTGATTCATTCTAGTACTAGTATAATTGTAATTCTGATAACATTACTTGTGATTCTGTCTTCAGTCCTCAGAATTAATTTGGCTGGAAAAGATCCAGAAGGACTTAAATGTTTCTTATTAAAAGCATTATAGATAACTTATTAGACATTGTAACTAATTGTAATATCACCCAATGTAAAGCCACCCAATTAAGATGCAGTTTCTTCTCTTGTGATTAGTTGGCAAACTTTTCTATATGAATACACCCTCTAGAAACTAGATCCATTAAGTATATATAATTCCATTGAACCGTATGCTTCCCCATCATCACTCTCTCTACTAAGAGATATCTCATCTGGGTTGGTAGGTTTGCAAAGACAAATGTTCCAAACTCTGGTTAGGGAGTTGACAAATGAGCTCTACAAGCCGCATATGTGCTAAATATTTCTCTTAGCCCCTTTGGCAGAGATGTATTCTGTTTACTCAGTATGGAAAATTTCCTGCTATTTGTACATTTTCCCTTTAAAGAAATAAAGAAAAGCCATTATGCTCTCTTTATTCTTGACCTGCCTTAAGGAACAAATACAGATGGGAATGCAGTCCCTGTTGGAGACATGATGCTTATTGCAGCATATGAGGTTCTGCCTGGATTTCTTGAGTCACGGAGTCGATGGGGCCTGAATTTCTTGAGTCACTGAGTATACTGGACCAGACTGCCCGCTCCCTGTGCCCGGGAATTTATTGGGGTGGTTTAATAAAGCAAAGCAAGAATTGGCCAGCTGCCACAAAAGTATTTGACCTTATCCTGAATTGCAAATGTTCCCCTAAACAGAACATTTGAAAGTCATCCAGAGGGATCAGGAAATATCCCAAAGGTTTTGTAGGAGAGTTAGAACAACAGTGGCTGTGGCCTGGTAGTAAGAGGGAACAACAGAGCTATTTCTTCCCTACTCCTTCTGTCTACTTTCCCCTAGTGGATTTCCCTTCAGGCACATGTGAGTACGAAATGAGAAAAACATAACTTGAAACAAAATCAAAAGCAACAAACAGCTCTGGAATCAATGAAAAATTCACCTTTACAAGAAAGTATGAGTTTACAGGTTGTGCAACTATATATAGCCCAGGTTTGCTGTATGTGGGTGTGACAGGACAGATGTACATGGGACTGGCCAGCAGAAGGACAGATGGGGCTATAATTAGGGGGTGATTCTTAGAAAAGGCCAGACGTTTGCAGTGTTCAGAGTATATAGACTGGCTCGTAATTTGGGTTAGCGGGGTATGGAACTTAAAGACACATCCATGGATTTCCCTTTAATAAATCATCTCCTCTAGTAGTCATTTTTCATCAACAAGCAATCCAGTAAAAGTTAGAATTGAGCATAATGTTGCATATCATTTCAGAACATCTGGCCCTAATTTGTAGTAACAGCTGTTTAGTACTTGGGATATAAACAAAACATTTTCCCCATGGCTATCACTGGTTATCCTCCTGGAGGCACAGTGTCGTTGGGATAGGAAATACTGGAAAGCTCACAGATAATAGTAACAGCAACAATATCAATAATGCAATGATGATCACCATATCATATTTTACTTATGTGCCCAACACTGCGCCAGCCATCAGCCTTTTGTCCGCATTCAGATGAAGAAAAAAAGTTACAAAGCTAGAGAGCGGCTCTGCTGAAAGTTGAACTAAAGTCTGTTCACTGCCAAATCTAATGTTCTTCTACAATTATAATAATTTGTTCCTAAGTTAGGCAAATGAGAAAGGGACACAACTGTAAATATCATAAATGACAAAGACAGTAGAAGGGAAGCAGAGGACTTTTTTAATGGTCTTGTTTCAGAATGTAGGGTTAATTTTGTCACTATGTTGTGTTGTATACATCACCACTAGGCAGCAGTATTATACTTTGGTCACATGAGCCAATCAAAAAGCCCTGGGTTTTTTTCCCTATAATTCAAGATGGTAACGTCTTGAACAAAACCACACTTATAAACATGGCTTTGCAAATCTTCAATCAAAACTTTTAAAATCAAATTTTTTTAAAAAAGAATTATACCTACATAACCAATATCAAAACAGATAAACTTTAAAGCAAACTTTATAAAAATAAAATATTTTTAAGATCTATAGGTATGTTTTTATTACTAACTCTTAACTATTACTCAAGTAGCACAGCCCATCTATAGTGTTATACCCAGGCTTTGACAAAACAATGGGTATAACACTATAATTCACAACTAAAATTCAATACCTTAGCTTCCCCAATACTCAATTTCTCAGATCTGTATTTGGGTTTCTAAAGCCTTTAGATGTTTATCTTCTGGGTTTTCTTAGGGCTTTTTTTTTTTTCTTTTTTGCTTCTTTCCATTTATGACCTATTGCTTTATACAAGAGGTTGTACACCATGGGGCAGACATGTAAGAGAAAGAGAAGGTTATGCACCTTAGAAGTACCCTCTTTTTTTGAGCATCATTTTTTTTTACACTGTGCCTCACTAAGCAGGAAGAATTTAGATGACTTCCTGCTCCACCCTCCTTCAGCCTAGAACTATCACTATTTCGGAAAGAATGACTTCACTCTCAGGATCTTCTTGGGGATCAACACCTATCTTCTCTTCTGTGTTCTCTCCCTTGGTTTTCAGTGCTCAAGTTGAGAACTAAGACTAAAGTGAACAGATCTGTGTTCAGCTTCTAAATGTAACTTTCTAATTGTGTGAGTTTGGGCAAATTATTTATCCTCCTAAGTTTTCTCATCTACAAAATAGAAATAAAATAGGACTAATAACAGTAACTACCCCATGGGGTTGTAAAGATCAACTGAGATAATGTGTGGAAACTATTTATCAGTATGCCATGCTCATCATTAAACCTCAGTGATCGCTGATATTGTTGTATACTTGATGCATGCATCTATTTCTCTATTCTGATCTTTCTCCTTAGCTCCTGTGTAAACACCAATACCTTAAACTCAGTTCATTAGTATGCTATGATTACCCCCTAATGTCAGTTTCAGTCCCTTTCTAATCACCATATTTCCATTAATGATATTAGTGTTCTTGAAATCACATGGAGTCAAAATGACCAGTGTTATTCTTTTTATTTTATTTTATTTTTTAATTATATTTTACATTCAATATTATTTTGTTTTAGTTTTAAGTGTACAGCATAGTGATTGCATAATCATATTCTTTACAAAGTGTTCCCCTTGATATTTCCAGTACCCACCCCCACCTGGCACCATGCATAGTTCTTAAATATTATTGACTATATCCCTTATGCTGTACTTTTCATCCCTGACAGTTTTTTTGTTTGTTTGTTTTTTTGTATTTTTCTGAAGTTGGAAACAGGAAGGCAGTCAGACAGACTCCTGCATGCACCCAACCAGGATCCACCCGGCATACCCACCAAGGGGCAATGCTCTGCCCATCTGGGGCGTCGCTCCGCTGCGACCAGAGCCATTCTAGCGCCTGAGGCAGAGGCCATGGAGCCATCCTCAGCGCCCGGGCCAACTTTGCTCCAATAGAGCCCCGGCTGCGGGAGGGGAAGAGAGAGACAGAGAGGAAGGAGGGGGGGCTGGAGAAGCAGATGGGTGCTTCTCCTGTGTGCCCTGGCCGGGAATCGAACCCAGGACTCCTGCACGCCAGGCCGATGCTCTACTACTGAGCCAACCGGCCAGGGCCCATCCCTGACAGTTTTTTAACTACCAATTTGTACTTTGTACTTCTTAATTCCTTCACCTTCCTCCCCTCTGTCAACCATCAGTCTGCTCTCTGTATCTGAGTCTTTTTCTATTTTTTATTTGTTTATTGTGTTTTTTAGATTCCACATATAAATGAAATCATATGGTATTTGTCTTCCTCTGTGTGGCTTATTTCACTTAGCATAATACCTTGTAAGTCCATCCATGCTGTCAAAATATTACTAAGGGAGATATTAGAGATTTTATTGCCTATGTTTTCTTCTAAGAGTTTCCCAGTATCATTCTGACTTTTCTGTCCCTCAGTTCATCTCTAATCCCTTTGCCCCATATTGTCTACTCACTTTCCTACACATACCTCTGGGTAATCAGCCATCAACTCCCATCATTTCCTCTTTTATCTTCCTTGGAAAATGCCTCTTATAAGCCTTGATTTCATTCTCTTTGAAATAATCTTTCCATTGAATCATTTGCCTCACTGATTTTCTATTTTCTATAGACTTTGTTGTGACTTCCTTGGTAGATCGAAATATCATATTTCACTAAGGAAAAGATATGTTTTTACTTCTTGTGTCCTCCCTCAGTGCCTAGTAAAGCATCTGACCTCAAGTAAGAGTTTGAAGGGTTATGTGGTTGATTAGTAGCCTTTTCCCATTATTTCTCCTCACAGTTATTTGTCCCTTTCTTCTGTCATTCATTCAACAATTCATTCATTACTGAACAAACACTCACTATGGCTCATGCTCATACAGAGAGCTGAGAATAGTAATATGACAGTTTCCTCTAAGAACTCACCAGCAAGAAAAAAGAGAAAGCCTTGGGGATTCAGTTTTCCAGGATAGCAAACATTTATTGAGCACTGACTGTAATGGAGACACTTCACAGGGCACTGTGTTTCAGAGGTGAATAAGATAGATACAGCCCAGTGGAACTCACAGCCTAGTAGAGAGGATGGCATTAGATAAATAATTCCAGGAGCCATAAAGCTTACAAAAGGGAGAATGTGACAGCATAATTAAAATATTTTTTATCTTGTCTGAGTTGGGAAATATCTCCTTAAAGAAATTGTATTTAATCCAAAGTTTAAAAATTGAGTGTAACAGAGCTAAGCATGATATACATCAGGGAAGGAGAAAGAGTGTTCCCATTACAGGGGACTGAGGGAGGTTTCATAGCATGGGTTCTTGATGTATTTATAGAAGCTCGTTCATCAGTGTGGGAGCATTAGCCACAGATACAGCTGTGTGGGCAACAACACCAAATCTCCTCAAATTTAAAGACCTTTTAAATTCTGTCCATGCCTGACAATGTTCTCTTTCATACATCTGTAGTATGTGGGTTGGCTTAGAGTATTAATGAATTTTATAGAATAAAAGTTTTCTTTCTCCTTCAAACCTTCTAAAGCTGTACTCCAGGCTTGAGGAGGGAGAACAGAGTTGATGATATTGGTTCTTCTGTTTGTGCTTTACCTCCCCTTAAGAATATACTTCTGAAGCTACAGCCCTAAAATTTGCATGACTAGAATTGCAAACAAGCTTATACTTGTAATGGGAGAGGAAAGAGCTGAAAACCCCGCCCCTGTTCAGTAAACCTTGACTCTTATGGTAACATGGTGGCCCTTTGTCTCAGTTTAAGGAAGTCACTATCTTGATTGGCAGGATTGTTGGCTTACCTTTCACCCTTTTCTAAATTGTCTTAATAAAGATCTCTTTCTTCAAGTTAGACTAAAGATTGCACCACTCCTAATATTGTAAGTGAATCACTTGGTTTTCATCTCTGATTTCAGGTATTTGAAATGAACATAAGGTCTAAGCAAATGAAGGGGTTTGAAAGTATTAGCAGTTCTCCAAGGAGGTCAGGACATAGCCTTCTCCTTCTGTGTCCACTATGTCAAAATTGAAGTCCTCAGTTAATTGCAGCAAGGCCAAGTAGCTGGACTTGAAAATATCTTGACACTTGTATTTCTAATTCTGCTCCAGAGAAGTCCTTGGATAAGATACATAAAACTAGAGGGGAGCTCTTACCAAGGATTACATGGATAGTGGATATTTAAATTTGCAAAACATTATTGAGAAATATGAGACATGTCAGCCATCTCCTGTGCTAACATTTTTCCAAAGTGAATTATTTTGTAGATGTTCAAGGTGGGGGTATAAAGGAAAGAAAAGAGACAGGCGGAACCAAATTATTTATAATTGTGTGTGTGTTGGCGGGATGGGGGCTGCCTTCTGAGACACAAGTGGATAACAAAGAATAAGTTACCTCTTTATAGATAGAACATGGCAATAACTGCATAGTTCCTGGATTCAAAAAGTCACAATCTACTAATTTGATGGATACCAAAAAGCCATAATCTGTCAATCAGGTGTCAGAAGAAAGTGTGTCTCAGAGCTTTGAAGCATGACATTTAAAATGCTGCTGGATACTTTTATTTTTATTCTGATAGTAATAGGGAGAAAGGATTCAAACATTCTCAGCATAGTTAGGGAATGAATATTATTTTAGCTGTCTTAACAATTTTGCAACTTAAAAGTAGTATTGGGTCCAGTGTGCTGTATTGGAAAAGTGTGAAATCATGCTGTGGTGAGTTAGGCGGGAGTTCCACCTCGAGACTGTGTTGACATATCCATCGTAGCACTGCTTTCTTGTTTTAAATGTAAACAGAACCTGAGTGTATTTCTTCATAAATTTCAATGAGTTATCTATTATTTCTACATGCCTATGTGATTATGTCCTTGAAGCTTACTAATGGGTAATGAAAAAAATGCTCACTCAATAGAATGTCAAATTGATGGAAGGAAGACATGGGGAATGTCATACACAAGGGAAAATAGAGCTCTTCTAGAACTCACTACACTTGCCAGTACTGGTGAATAAAGACATTCTCCTTCTCTGATAGGAAGAGAACAATTAAATGCTGCAGCCCCTTGATGTCACAACATGCATTTCAAAGCTGAATGGAGGTGCATATGCCTCATTTTAATTATTTCAGTTTAAAATACTCCTATAGATAGTTTGTAAATTTCTTGCAAAAATATTTCTGGTGCAGAGATCACCAAACCCACTGGATTCACCTTCTTATTCATGGCAAGTATGGCAAAAGGACATTGTGTTCTATTCCTGCCATTTCTCCTGGGGTTCTGTTAAAGTTCAAGTGGAAGAGAGAATTATTCTACATATCTAGTTTAGCCTTTATGTCCTCTACCTTTGACACAGACAACTAGTTTAAAAAGCAGAAGGTGCCTGACCAGGCGGTGGCGCAGTGGATGGAGCATCAGACTGGGATGTGGAGGTCCCAGATTCGAGACCCTGAGGTCACCAACTTGAGCACGGGTTCATCTGGCTTGAGCAAAAAGCTCACCAGCTTGGACCCAAGGTCGCTGGCTCAGGCAAGGGGGTTACTTGGTCTGCTGAAGGCCCGTGGTTAAGGCACATATGAGAAAGCAATCAATGAACAACTAAGGTGTCACAATAAAAAACTGATGATTGATGCTTCTCATCTCTCTCCGTTCCTGTCTGTCTGTCCCTATCTATCCCTCTCTCTGTCTCTGTTAAAAAAAAAAAGCAGAAGGTAGGGGGAGCACCCATGTACCCATGTTCAGAGGCCAAGAGAAAGGGATATTGCTCTTTCTGCAAAGATCTATTCTGAATCTAGACCATGTCCTTAGGTGACCAGAGCAGCAATAAGCAGAAGACTGGTTCTTCTCTTTCTCCCCATGAACCAGCTTCCTTAGAGGTTTGCCCAAACTTATTGACCATCCCATTGTTCAAAGGACAGGGAAAGAGGGAAGGAGGTAAGATTTATTAATACCCAATCTGTGCCTGATAGCATTCTAGTGGCTTTGTATATGAAAATTTATTTTATTTTCACAATGATCTCATTCATGTCCATGGTTTCAATTTCATCCTCCTGACCACCAATGACTTACATAGCCTTCAGTTTAGTCATCTCCAGGCTCTAGAGCTATATACCCAACAGCCCAGTTAACATTCTTTCATGTCTCAAAGGCACCTTGGACTGAGCATTTTCCAACCTGATATGTGACCTTCACTCCCAAACCTTGCTGCTTCCTATTGTTTCCTGCCTCAGTCCAGCACCTATCCAGTTTTGCCCTTCCCTCATTTCCAAATTTAAATCTTGCCCCCTAAATATATCAGGAATACATCTATTTCTCTTCATCTATCTCTATTGCCAGAACGCTAATCTGAGCTACCACTGTTTTTTGCCTTGGTGCCAACATGGCCTTCCAGCTGCTCTCCCCATGGTCATTCTTACCTTCCTCCTGAATGCTCTCTTCTCCCAGCCAGTGCGATTCTTTGAAAGCTTTGATACAATGCATCTGATTATGCCACTCCTTTGTTTAAAATCCTTCAGTGGCTTGTCATAGCTTTTGGAATTAAATAAAAAACAAACCCTTGGCATGAGCTACAAGGCCTTGCAAGGGTGCACTTACCAATACCAACTGCTCCGGTCTCCTCTCACACCGCTCTGCACTTCAAACTCCAGCCACACTGGTCTTCGATTGCTGAGATGATCATGTACCAAAGCCTTTACACATACTGCTTTCTTTATCAAAAGTCTACACATAACCCATTCCTGAGCCTTTTTTCTAATTCAGACTCATTCATCCTTCTGATCTCAGCTCTACTGACAGACTACACTAGGCACCCCTTTTATTCTCTTTTGTAATGCCAGATACCCCTCCTCCATAGCCCAAGTGATAGTCATCATTTCTATTATTTTATGGTGAATATGTGATTAGTGCTTATCTTTCCATGCAACTCAAAGATAGAAAAGGGCAAGGACTTAAAAATATAATGTATTGTTGGAGGCCCACTGCTGAGCATGGTGCTTGGCACCTTAGATAACTATTATTAGATAACTAATAAATTATGACTGAATTAATGGATGTATGGGTTAGATAGATAGAATTGGACAATTTTAATAAATTAAAGAATTGAGACTCCCTCTACGTGGGAGCTTAGAAGTATCAGAGGCAGGATCCAGTCCTCAGACCCTCACAAAACCTAAGACACTATAATATCTACAGGAGCACTGACAAATTTTTTAAAAAGGATCCTCTGATCACACCACACTAACTGTTTTCAGTTCAACACTCCAATGCTTTTCCCCCATGCACATAGAGTTTTTTTCAGGGTAGGACCTTAGATAATCTAGTTGAAACAATGCATTTCCTCCTCTTTTTTTCACCATCTCAATGTCAGGGTATTCCGGTTAAGCCTTTCTTCAAGTGCCCAAACTAATCCAAGTGGATTTGACTGCTGACCTTGTTCCCATAAATTTGTCATTATCGAGTGATTGAAGTCTGCTTGGTCCCTGTTGAAAAAGTGATTGCAAATACGATCCAAGAAATCTATACTCACAAATCTAGCATCATTTTAACAAGCTGTGGTCAGAATAGTAAGAAGCACTGCATGGAAGTCTTGCATGAAAATTTTGCGTCTTCTGTCATCTTTGCCCTTTACCTTGACCTCCCCAAGTCCCCCTGTGAGTATCCAACACCAGACACCTCTCTTCTTCTAAGGATATTGTGACAAAGCACATTCGTATGGGATGGGTGAGTGCATGGAGGGGTGGGTGGATGGATGGAGAGATGCTTTATAATATATTCTTATCTCAGCACAGTTTACAAGTCTAGGACCAGAAAGAGAGTGAGATACAGCTAAAGATTACATTTATTCATGTTGGTTTAAAAGCATAGAGATATTTTTTTGAAACCTTTATTTTTACTTACATAATTATCCCAATTATAGTACTTTTTGCAAGGTGTGAGAATTTCCTGTTTACTCATCTGCTTTCAATCTAGAATGTTCACTGTTTAAGAGCAAAGACGAGGCTTATCCCTGGAGACTTGCATAATGCTGCCTGGTGCTAGATAGGCATTATTTTCTTGAATGAAACATAACCTTCTCCACGATGACAGTGAAGCTTGTTGGAAGCATGATTGACTGGTGAGGAGGGTGAATCTCTGCTCATTTTGTTTTACTGAGAAATATTTGAATCTCTTGGTGAAGTCAAGGGTACATGCCTATTTCTGCAAAATAGCCCAGTCTCCCCTTGGGGAGCACAGTTTAAGGAGATAGCTGTGTGTGCCGGCTTCTCCTGCAAGATCTGTGCTGCTCTCTGTGGAACCCATCTCTTAGGCAAGGAGAGCCTGTCATTCACAACAAATACTTACAAAACAAAGCAACTCTTCCATCATCCCTGATTTAGCTGCACTCACCCCAGAAAGCAAAGCATAATATGAGGAATTGTTTGATTCCAGGAAACAGGATGGGGGATTGAGAGAGTAAGACAGGGGAGGAGAGACAACCCACTCAAGGGGACAGATACAGGTTGGTCACCAGTATCGGCAACTGAGACACTCCTTCCAGGACACTGTGAGAAGAATCATAGAAAGTACCTCAAAAATGTTGGTCTTTACAAAACAGTTCCCATTCCCCACTGGTCAAAAGCTTCTCATAGGTTATCAACTTCCTCTCGTTTCCAGGTTGTGCAAACATGAGTGACCCTGCAGTTCCCTTGGGCACTCCCTTGCAAAGTGTCTGAAAAACCCCAGGGCAGAATGGGAGGTGCAGCTAAGCCCAGGTGCTGTGTGATCATACCTATGGGAAGCTGGTCGTCACAGCTATACCTGTGAAGTCAGAGGCTAGAAGAATGTGGAACAGGGTACAAGAAGTGTCCAGCACAGCCTATTAGCTTAGATATGGACTTTAAAGACCATTTATGAGAATCCTCATTCTTCTAGAATGGGCTTATGGGCCTGGAAGGATGCCAAAAGGGGCACTGAGGCCATAGATCAACGTAATGTAGTGAATGTGAAGCCAGGCTCTTGCATCAAATACTCCTGGTTGTGAGTTTCACCTTTGCTGCTTCCCAGCATGAACTTGAGGCCACTATTTAGTCTGTCTCAGTTATAGGTGCATCATAAGAAAAATGAGGATACTAATGGCAACCTCGTACTATTTAAGTTTTGGGTCTTTTACAGGGATAATGTATTCATATGTTACGAGTGACTGGAGATAATAATACTATGTTTGAACCAATTTTAAAAATGTACCTGAAACAAATTTGTAACATTTTAAAAAAGAAATCAATTCATTGGATTGTTATAACCAGTAAATGAAGTATTCTTTTTTTTTTTTTTTTTTTTTTTCATTTTTCTGAAGCTGGAAACAGGGAGAGACAGTCAATGAAGTATTCTTATAAAGGTGTCATCTCAGAGTTAAACCTTCCATACATGGGGCCTTCTTGCTGGTGATAAAAAAGAGGAGGTGAGCATGGGGGTAAGGAATGCCCCAGGGGTCTTCTTTGGACAGAAGGTACAGGGTGTTTTCCTACCGGGAAAGAAAATTGGTGCTAGCACTCGTCTTTGCTGGCTCAGCATCCAGAAAGAGTCTGGGCCAGCAGAGCGGACTCATAGATAATGCCATGAAAAATTGTTCAAGACCAGCAGACGCTAGGATGAATGTGGGCTAACACAACAGCTGACATTTATTGAGCCCTTCTAACGTGTAGCCCTGTTTTGGGAACCTTCTGCATGTTGTCTATTTGTCATAGATAGTCTAGGCAGCATAATTTGCATTTTACACATTATGAATCTGAGGCTTGGTCTGATTAAGTAATTTGCCCCGGGTCACAGTGCCAGGAGATGCAGAGCTGAGAATTGAACTGAGGAAATGGGATTCCAGATCCCACATTCATAATTGCCCCATTGCAATGCCTCCTAGCAATTGCTGTCTGGTTCACATCTGGTCTGGGAAGTGAGGGTAATACACAGGGGCTCAGAGTATTTCTCAGTCCCAAAGTTATGAATAGGCATTATACAATGTGCTTCAGTGATTGAGTAACTATTGATGAGTTACTCTGTCTTTGGTCATTATTGAATTGTATTAGGTCCCAGTAGGAAAGAGAGGCAGACAAATTGAAATAATTTGAAGAAAGTTAAATAAACTATTTACAAAGATGTGAGAAGATTTGGAAAAAACTAAGGGAGGATAATGCAGTACTTGAGAACTGTCAGCAACAGGAAGCTGTTTCCTTATTTAGGCCTGAAAGTACAAAGAGAAGGACCAGCAGATCCTGGAGAGAGAAGCTAAGTGGAGAGGACCATTTGATAGGAGCCCTGGGCTTTGTATCCCATCCAAGTACTAACCAGGCCCGACCCTGCTTAGCTTCCGAGATCAGACGAGATCAGGTGCGTTCAGGATGGTATGGCTGTAGACAGCCCTGGGCTTTGGAGAGGGACACACTCACTTTCCCAGGAACCTACAAGGAGGGAGCTCGAGAAAACAATGCCTTCACCACACTTGCTTTTATCAGCTATCCTGCCAGTAACTTCCACTAACCAAATCTAACAGGAAGATAGAGAAGAGAGCTCGAGGAGGAGGCAGCCCATAAAGGCCAGCAGCATCTTGGAGCACAGATGAAGGTGGAGAGGAGCGACAGGCTGCTCTGGCATGGCAAACAGGGCACAGCCAACACTGCCGTCAGTCTGCAGAGACATATGCTTGGGATACCTCTGCAATGTCCAAAAAATGAGAGAGAGTACAATCCTCACAGTGGATTATTCAACCAGAAAAAGAATGAACCATGGAGACACACTACAACGTGGATGAATGTGGACAGCGTTATGCTAAGAGAAAGAAACAGAAACAAAGGACCACATGATGTAGGGTTCCATTTATATGCACTATCAAGAACAGGCAAATCCAGAGAGACAGAAAGTAGATTGATTGGTGGTTGCCAGTACATTGTGTATGTGTATGTGTGTGTGTGTGTGGGGGGGGTGTATGGTGGGTGATGGAAATGTTCCAGAACTAGATAGTGATGATGGTTGGACACACCACCCTATTAAATGTCACTAATGGTAGTATTATGTGGTGTTATGGTAGTTTTATATAATGTGGAATGCCGGGGAATTACCTGCTCCCAGGAGCCTAGCCAAGCAAGGGCAGGAGTCAGTAAACACCAGCCTCCCTGCCCTCCAGGTGTGAGTACAGGGAGGTGAGAGCTTCTCACCTGCCCCTGCAGGCCCCAGCAGGCTTGCTCTCCAGCTGCCTGCAGTGATTAACTGACAGCAACAACCCTTTACTCTACCTTTCGCTCCTCGTCTTATTTTCTATTCACCTACTGATTCTGACTGTACCTCCCAAAGCAAGCTCTCAAGCCTTTGTCTGAGGATTTATAACAACTATAAAATAATAATAAGCCTGACCAGGCGGTGGCACAATGAATAGAGCGTCAGACTGGGATGCGGAAGGACCTAGGTTTGAGACCTTGGGGTTGCCAGCTTAGCGCGGGCTCATCTGGCTTGAGCAAAAAGCTTACTAGCATGGACCCAAGGTCACTGGCTCAAGCAGGGGGTTACTCAGTCTGCTGAAGGTCCACGGTCATGGCACATATGAGAAAGCAATCAATGAACAACTACAGTGTCGCAACGAAAAACTGATAATTGATGCTTCTCATCTGTCTCCGTTCCTGTTGGTCTGTCCCTATCTATCCCTCTATCTGACTCTCTCTCTATCCCTGTAAAAAAAAATTAAGACTAAGCCTTAGCCTGACCAGGCGGTGGTGCAGTGGATAGAGCGTTGGACTGGGATGAGGAAGGATCCAGGTTCGAGACCCCGAGGTTGCTAGCTTGAATGCGGGCTCATCTGGCTTGAGCAAAAAGCTTACCAGCTTGGACCCAAGGTCACTGGCTCTAGCAAGGGGTTACTGGGTCTGCTGAAGGCCCGTGGTCAAGGCACATATGAGAAAGCAATCAATGAACAACTAAGGTGTCGCAGCGAAAGACTGATGAATGATGCTTCTCATCTCTCTCCATTCCTGTCTGTCTGTCCCTATCTATCCCTCTCTCTGATTCTCTCTCTGTCCCTGTAATAATAAAAAAAAATAATAATAGATAACATATATTGAATTCTTCTTATTAAAATAAGTATGAGAGGAGAGACAGGATTGTGTTCATTTTGCCTCTCCTGTTCCCAGTGATAGGGCTGCCTTCATGTATCAGGCAAATACCTTTCACTTTTTCTGAGACATTCCTATAAACAGAATCTCCTAGGGAAAGTGCTAAAAGTGCAAATTCTCAGGCCCCATCCTCAGACAAGCTGATTCAGAAAGTCTAGGTTCTGGGCCTTAGGATATGCATTTACCAAGCTCTCAGGTTATTCTCATGCAGAATAGAAAGGAAACAGTGTCCACTGAGAAACACTGGCTAGTGGGATCAGGAAAGTTGAGAGGGGAGGCCACTTAAGTACAATAGGTATCCATGACTATCTGCTCAAATAGTATTATTTTTGCAGATGTGATCCCCCCCAATTCTGCAGGGAAAAGTACCCTGTTATACATTTACTTTCTCTTAAACTGATGGAATCTCCATCCAAACTAAGGCAGTTAATTTCAGTATTTAATAATCATTAAGTAAAGAGAAAGTGAAATATCTACCATATGTAATTATATAAAACATGCTTCTGGCAATATTTGCCCCTCTGCATATTCAAATAGGAAGTCTCCAAGGATCAAGGTTGTATTCTTGTAGGTGGACACAAAGTAATTGAGCTTAGCTAATGGAGATAATTAATTGGGAAATGAATGTGCTCACTTCTAAGAAAAGTATTGGATGGCTCTCCCAGAAGGCCTAGCCCTCTGCTCTTGTTATGTTCGAAATTCAGTGACATCTAGAGATCCCAGTGTTTTCTCTGAGTAACGGCCCTGCCATGCTCAGGGATTGAGAAGGCAGAGCACAAACAGGCCCTGCCCACAGCTCAAGCCCAACCCTAAAAACCTCTGGCCTCTACCTGCAGAAAAAACACTGCCTGATTCGACCTGAGGGTCAAGATCCAAACCTCCACTTATTAGCTCTCTAAACTTAGCCAAATTATTTGACTTCCATGGGGCTTAGTGTTCTTATCTTGGAATTAGGAGTTGTAGTTGTAGTAGCAGAAATGAGTAAGAGTAAAATGACACCCTGCAGGAAAACAAGTTGTGAATAAGAAGAGGCTGTTCTGGTGTGGTCTCACTAAACATTCTGTCAGCCCCGATCTTGCTTGCTTTCCTGCCCCTGGATCACCTGTTTGACCCTATCTGCCCAAGTTTGATCTGCATGAAACTAGCAATCTGCTCTGATCTTTCTACCTTGTCTGCCTGCCAGCCCCCTTTCTGCTTCTTTCCTGTTCCGAGTGTTAGCTCAGATCTGTCTAATATGCTAGGCTTAATGGATCCACTCTTGGTGCTACCAAGTGGCAAAGCCATGAATCCTCCAGCCTAGTCCTACATTTTGTCACCCCAATGATAGGGAACAGCAACCCAGTGGTAAGAGATTGCATTCAGACCCTCTGCCTACCTCTTTTCTAATCAAATCACATCAGGGTGGGGCAGGGCAAGAAGTCAAGTCCACAGACATGGTTGGACCAGAAGAACCAGCAGCTCTGAGGGTATGGGAAAATAAGAGGTCAAGTCATAGAGGTGATAGGCAAGGCATGTAAGTGATCATGGATTGAAGAATGCTTCTATCAGAGGGACAAAACCACATCTGTCTTGTTCACCAGGCTGTCCACACCATCTAACTCAGTCAATAATTGTGAAATGGAAGAGAAACTGAGACCCAAACTAAGGAGGCAGAGAGCTGATGCAGATGATGGTTTTGCTAGATCTTACCTACATGTTATTAGAACATGATGCAGAGTCTTTTGGTTTTTTGTATTGATGAAAAATGTATGCTTTTTATTCTTTTACAGAACTAATAGAATCATAGAATATTTATCTTGGTCAAATAAGTTTGTAAATATGATGTATATGTTTGCTCGCTTATAGTTTGCATTGAGTGGGGGACAGGCTGTCAGCAGGCAGAGTTGTTTATACCCTAAGGCAGGGGTCCCCAAAATTTTTTCACAGGGGGCCAGTTCAATGTCCCTCAGACCGTTGGAGGGCCAGACTATAAAAAAAACTATGAACAAATCCCTATGCACATTGCACATATCTTATTTTAAAGTAAAAAAACAAAATGGGAACAAATACAATATTTAAAATAAAGAACAAGTAAATTTAAATCAACAAACTGACCAGTATTTCAATGGGAACTATGCTCCTCTCACTGACCACCAATGAAAGAGGTGCCCCTTCCAGAAGTGCAGTGGGGGCCGGATAAATGGCCTCAGGGGGCTGCATGTGGCCCGCGGGCCGTAGTTTGGGGACCCCTGTCCTAAGGCTTAGTTTTAAGAGTAAGCTTTTCCCACCCTAAGTGACTTTGTATCAGAGACTTCCTTGTTTGTATCTTGGATTAAAGGTTTTGATTTCTACACTATAAATGGGGCAGACTGGGAGTTTGCTATCTCTGGGTTCCTGAGATTAGCATTAGAGAAGAGAGCAGAGAAAGGAGAGCAGAGAAAGGCCACGTGGAGGAGAGGAGAAGCAGCCAAGATGGTGGAGTGCTGAAGGAGAAGCCAGTTTGTGCAGAGTTTGTGCAGAGAGGAGATGGGAAACAGAGGTGAATAAGGCTGGAGAGGTACAAACCTTTGATTCTAGGAAACTCGGATAAGTCAGTAACTTTGTGAGCACTGAATGTGTGGGTTTTGGAGCCCAGTGTGTGTTTTTACTTGCCCGCCAGGTGCAAGCTAGGATTAAAGATAATGGCTCACCAGTTCTTGGCTCTGTTGTTTCATTAACGTCTGTCCAAATCAAATGTGAACCTGCTTAGGCCAGGCGGCTGTGATGGTAGCCGTGGCTACTGGCTTTACAATTTATCTTTTACTTTTCAATCTACTTTTCTTTTAGTGGATCCTCTCTAGGAAGTTGGGTGTGAAATGTCATTTAGCCTGTTGTCCTTTCCCAAAGACATGATTTATATTGCAGCAATGAAAACCAGCAATGAAGAATTAATGAATAGCTGAGATCAAAGTGGGAAGATTGAGGAGAAGTCTCATGGGAGTGAGGAACTATATGGCCAGTGGCTGCCTCCATCGTGGCCATGCAGATTCACATTGGATTTGGCCAGATGGTAAAGAAACAGTGGAGCCAAAAAATGGTGGGCCATTCTTTTATTAAAGTCTTGCACTGGCTGACAAGCAAACACACAAGGAAAACACTTCCCTTTCATTCAGGGCTCCCAAAGCCCTGAAGCATTCTCCAGTTCCACGAAGAATCTTTTCGGGCTCCTCCTAGACTCAAAGGCCCCCACATGCCTTAGTTGGGCTCCCAAAGCCCTTCAGCTCTGGTTCCCCATCTGCATACCTTCTCTGTCTCTCTGCACAAACTGGCTTCTTCAGCACTCTGCATTCTCTCAGCTCTCTCTACAAAACTGCCTGGGCCCACAAAGACCCCTCCTTTAGCAAACATTAGCAAAACAATGGCCCCTCCCAAGCAGGAATGCAATCTGCTATTTGTAATCAACTGCACTGCTTGGAGGAGTGCGCAGGCACAAACACACACACACACACACACACACACACACACACACGTGCTGCCCAGCGCCATTTTCCAACAACAAAAGTGAGCAAACTCAAAAAATACAAATTTTACAAAGTCATTTTCCAACAGGGACTCAAACCTTTTGGGAGGAAATGGCCTAATAATGGGGAAATGCCCAGCTTTTGATACTCACAGACATCTTTTGGTGCCATGGATTAGAAGGCAGACTGACAGAATACAGATCCAGGATTCAGAACAAAAAGTTGACAGTGAGGCATGGCACCTGATATAGGTGTTCCTGCTGCTTATCTCACTAGGGGCAAATATAAATGTCTCTGGGTCATCAGTCCCTTAGTAATAATTGTGTTTTTATCTGAGATAGCAAATAGTTTTCCTTGTGTGAATCAGCTGTCACTTAGAAGCCACCTTGATCTCTATGCTGAGTAAGATTCTGAAATTCAACAGGAAAGTGTGCTGCAGTTGATTAAGTATGTCTGCCATGGGCATGGGTATAAAGTTGTGTCATTGATGCCACATACTCACCATCTCAGTTTAATTTATATACAATGAAGGCAAGAACTACCTCTTCCCAAATATTTCCTTGGGATACGAGGACCCATCTGGCACCACAGAACAGAACTATTTATTTACAGTTGATTTTTCCTCCTTTCCAGATGACTGAGTGCTTTGGCATAAAAGGGCAAATGCATCATTTTGGGAATTATCCTCTATAAACATGACTTGAAGGCATATTATGAACCTGAACTTGGAGTCAGGCCTCAGCCCCTGAGGCTCTGCTTTCCTCAGGCCACAGCTCCCTTCTGAGAGTTGAGGAGGATAAGGGTGGAAGACAGATAACTTGTGTATTCTTTAAAAAAAAATCACATTTAAAAAGTTGCTTGAAAATGATTAATTCAATTGTTTAGTACAGTGGTTCTCAAAGTGCGTGCCAGGGCACACTGGTGCATCCTAGAAGATTTCCAGGTGTGCCCTATGGCATTCCAGAGAAATATGTGCCTGTTGGGGACCAAAAAACCAACAGGGTTTTTGGAGTTTAGATTTTTGGGGGACAGAGGTATGGGGAATTGGCTGTAAACTGACAGTCTGCCCAACCCCCCACCTCACTTGCCTGATTAGGTTGCAAAAGGCTGTTAAGCTGTGGTGCTGGATTGTTTACACTGTCCCCCATGTTCCCCGGAAAGACTGGAGCTAAGTTTCTTCTGTTTTTTGTTTCATGTAAAGTTAAGATGATATGTATGGTGGGGTTTTCTTCACTCAACACAATTAAGAGTAAAAAGAGAGGAATTCTTCAATGTATCGAGGAGGAAATGAGAGTTTGCTTTTCAAATATATGCCCAAATATGGAAGAAATTGCTAGGACACGTCAGGCTCATGTTTCTCATAAACACAAGAATGAAAAAACTTAACACATTTGCTCCAGGACCTGCCGAATTTACTAAATCTTACTAAGAATATATCTATATATATAAAAAGATAACTTTTTTTGTCTTTTTTTAACCCCTCTTTTTTATGAATTCTAAAAAGCATAACTCAAAAAATGTAACATAAAAATGTTTTAATGTCAGAATAAATTTAATTTTATTGTGTTTATTTCATTTAATTACCATAAAAGCACGCTTGGACTTTATATATTTTTTCTTTAATATTTGACTTAATTAATATAACATATTTCTCATAAATTTGTATATAGTGGGCTTACAATTATTCATAGGATTTTAAATGCACCCAACCTCAAAATGTTTGAGAACCACTAGCTTAGCATGTAATATTCTGGATTATGGCAAATTTAGCTAAGTGGAGCAAAACTTAAGGCAAAAGGTATATCACCTACCACAGAGCACCACCCGTGTTTTGTGTATCTGCCTAGTGAAGTTGTAAGTGATTCAGAGCACAGCCATTGGCAGGCAAGACCTATTTTGGAAAAATGACTTAATAAGAGGAAGAATATTTTCAGTTTTGTTAAAAGATCACGAAATCTTGTCCATGTTATAAAAGGTGACATCTGGGTCAAGAAATATTAGTTGTTGACAAAGATATGTTTGTGCATGTATATATAAGTGTGTGTGTGTGTGTGTGTGCACGCGCACGCATTTATATGTGTTTTCCCCTGTGTGTGTATGTGTGTGAGCCTTTGTACATGAGAAACTTCTTGAGCTATGAGGAGTCCAGTGGACATTCAACCAGGCTTGACTCAGCTTTAGCCCTTCTGGGGAAACCTTGTGCTCAGCCCTTAGATACCATGAAGATGCTTGACCAATTCTAGAATGTTTACTATGCCTAGGTGCCATTTCAGAGGTCTTCAAATAGAACCTCGGTTTTGGACATACACAATCTTTAGTGGTTTTTAGTTACACCTCTTATGAATGGCTACCACTTACATATCATGGTGCCCCTTGGGAGTTAAGTCATGACAAATAAGCTTGGTGTTTTTGTACTGAGGGTTGGGTATTAAGGTGAAGAGTATATTTATCTTCTACTTTATCCCTAGTGAATTAGAGTTAACATTTTCTTCCTAGCTGTCAGTGGAAATGATAATGATCCTTCACAACACCCTTCCACACCCTTCTCAGAAATTCAAGTAATGCATAATCACTTTAATCATCCACTTTGATGGTTGCTGTTGGTCAAATAAGTAAGTTTGTAAATTGATATATGTTTGCTGCTTATAGTTTGCATTGTGTGTGGGGGACAGGCTGTAAGCAGGCCAGCCAGGTCATTACAGCCTGAGGCTTAGTTTTAAGACTAAGCTTTTCCCCACACCCTTGACTGTTGCATGATGTGCGGTGGTGCACTCTCATGAGGAATCCCATTATGCCTCAGATAAGTGACTTTGTATCAGAGACTTCCTTGTTTGTATATTGGATTAAAGGTTTTGATTTCTATACTATAAAGTGGGGCAGACAGGAGCTTGCTCTCTCTCGGTTCCTGCTATCACCATTGCAGGGGCCTCCCTGATCCCTTGCCTTTCATGGGAAAAGCAGGTTTTCTGCTTTTCCCTTGTCTTCTCTTGTGGCTTGCCTGTCTTGGTGAGACATCAATAAACAGAATGGCTCACCATCCTCTGACTCCGCCATTTCTTTACCATCTGCCCGAATCCAATGGGAACCTGCATGTGAATGGTCACGATGGCAGCTCCTGGCCATACAGTTGCCATTGGCAGAGACCATTTGTTTGATGTATGTGGGATTTGGAGAAAGTGACTGTTGGTCAAATAAGTTTGCAAATATGATATATATGTTTGCTCACTTATAGTTTGCATTGGGTGTAGGGGACAGGCTATAAGTAGGCAGAGTTGTTTATACCCTAAGGCTTAGTTTTAAGACTAAGCTTTTCCCCACATCCTTGACTGTTGCATGATGTAGTGTGGTGCACTCTCATGAGGAATCCCATTATGCCTCAGATAAGTGACTTTGTATCAGAGACTTCCTTGTTTGTATATATATTGGATTAAAGGTTTTGATTTCTACACTATAAAATGGGGGAGAGGAGCCAATGTATGGAAGAGAGCAGAGAAAGAACTTGCATGGGCCTGGCAGCTGTGATGGTGGCTGTGGCCACTAGCTCTACAGTGACCATATAGTTTTTAGTTTGAACCAGGATACCCTTGAGATCAAGGAGTGGGGGGTGGGTGCTATTAATAATTGTATTAAGGTAATTAAACTAACCCAGGACCTTCCTGAGCAAACTGGGCCATGTATTCAATTTAGCTGGGGAAGATTTTTGAACTCATTCCCTCCTATCCTTCAGAGCACAATGAGAGGAACAGAACGGAATGCTGGATTCCTCAGGATTCCCATGCTCATAAATGTGGAGGATCTTGGCACGTATTTGACTCCTAGCCTCACTTAAGTGATTGGTTGTTGGCGTGGGCAGAGACTGTGGGGGGAGAAGGAGTAAGGAGTGCAGTTTCCCAGTAAATTATTGAACCACTCTGAGCTTCAGTTTTTCAGATCTAAAAATGAGAACATTGATTTCTTCAAATGATTATTATGGTAATTCCATGTGATGACTTATGAGAAATATTTCAGTGTCCAATATACTTTTCTTTCTTGTTTAGAAAACCCAGAAGGTCACTAAATTCACAGGGAAAATGGAGTGACCAAGACGAGGAATAATAAATGACAGTTTATTTTGATAATTATGTCAAATACTGGCAGTATCTGTGGCCATAGCATACTCCCCATCTGGGATAATTTAGGAAAGGTAATTTTTTTGCTCAAGTTACGCAAAGAGATTTCCTTTCAACATCTGTCTTACAGAGAGAAGCCTCAAGGGGATTCCCTATTTACTTATTTATTTATTTTTGTCAAAACATTAGAAGTAAGAGCTCAACATTAGTAAGCTCTTGCTTAATTAAACACAGACACTACATTTGGGGAAGCCCATTGCTTCTCTGTCTTCACAGGTGTAGGTGTCTGCCTCAAAATTGTAGAATTGTGGAGAGAGAGGAAGAAAGCTGGCTGTTACCTATTACATGGAAGTGTCAGGGGTGCAGTAGTTGACCTATGGCAGGCATATCAGGTCCTCTGTTAGGGTAGGTTCTGACCTTAAGGTTGATATAAGGGAGAGGTTAGCACCCACAGAGAGCGGGATGCAAGGGTGGAGAGGAGAAGGCAGGATTTGACACAAAGAGTAACTAAATCTTTAGCCTGGGGGGTGCTGTGCATTGGGATTTTCCAAATGTGTAACAAGACGTAAGTGGTATCAGTAGCAGGTCAGGTTTACTGTTCTATCATTTGCATTATGGTTGCTTGTTGCTTGCCATTGTACTCTCAGACCATCAAAGCTGTGGATCCTAAAATTGTGGCCCAGTGGCGATCTCTCTTCAAACTAGATGTCTTCAGGGTGGGGCAGAGCCAGGGCAAATGGTCACGGGCATGAAGTGATAGGCTGCCTGGCACGCATCCTTTCAGACACAGATGTGCTTGGGATTGTGTTGAGAGGATGCCTTCATCTGTTAATTCTAACGCTGCAGTATTGCAATGAGGGATTTCAGTTCTCAGCAATCACAGTCCCGTATGGTAGCAGTGGTGCAAGTGCAGAAGTGAGACAGGTGTTTGCGACTTCCTTTTTACGTGAAGCTGGGCATAACTGGGGCTTCTGCCTGGAATCTCTAAAGGACATAACCCTGGCCCGTTGCTTGGCTCTTGCCTCAGTGGAGAAGCCAATGGATCCTTTTATCTAACACCGGTATAACCTATCAGTAACTGCTACCTCTTGGATGTCCCGCTGGGTTCCACTCCTGTCTGAAAACAGGTTTTCTTCCCCACACACAACTAAGCACCTAAACACACAAAGGTCCTAAGTGAAGGCAAACTCTTCTAAACATTTCTGAGTCTTGGCTTTCTCATGTATAAAAAGGAGGTCACAATCACAGGAAAGTTTGTATACTACATCAAATAATGACTATTGCAAGTTCAGAACTGACCGTTGTTATTGTTCAAGACTGAAATTCATCAAAACAGAGTCTGTGTTTCCTTGGTTGTATTTCCTGAGTTTGGCATCCGGTAGGGACTCACAATATTTACTGATTAAAAACACAACTATGACAGCATAGTTTAAAGACTAATAATCAAAACATCAATCATTAGATGGTATGTGTCTTTTAAACCACTTGGGGATGCTGCTGTGAGTATCTCTAAAAGGAGTTAAGGATCCAAGAATGATGCAAGTGAGTATTCCCTAAATTATTCACTTCATATATTATGTGTTTGCAATGTTTAGTAATTTAAAAACATACAGTAGAGGAAGGTAAGAAGACTGGAGAGGACCAGACAGATGGACAACTAGAGGAAAAGGGACCAGGGTGACCGCATGGTCAATTGCTGTGCCAAGATGGGAGGAGGGAGGGCTCTGGCCCTGACTCCTTAACCGTGCCAGTACTCGAGAATGCAGAGTCAGACCCACTGGCAACCAGAGCACCTGGATTTTCCCTTGCCAGGATCATATGCTTCAGTTTCAGAACTGGGTCAGCCATGTTTCTCGCCTGCTGGGTTTATGCATGGGAGAATAATGTGCATAAAGTGATGAGCACATTCTAGCAAGTTTAATGTATTTATTCAGGTTTATTTCTCCAATTTTCCTGCATCTAAAGATTTTTTTCAAGGTAAAACCGGTGTGTCAAAGAGTTCAGCTAACATTACCTGGTAGGTTTGAGAAAATATCTGAATTAGAGATGGGCTACACAGGTTCTAGTGAAAATAGATTTTTCATCAGGTACAAGTCACTGCTATTAAAAGTTTATTCCAAGGATAAGCTGTTGGTAAGCTATCCCCTCCACCCACCGTTCTGCAAAAACAATTTTATCAGTTTTGTCTATTTCAAGGTTTACTGTTATTATGATCAGTTTAGTAGTGATCTTTTGTATAACATTGGTTGCTTTGTTTTAAAAAGCCCTTCATAGGGGGCAGGCAGCTCTTAGAAAATGACTCAACTTTCTGTCTTAGTTTAGGACAACTCTAAAGGATCATTGAGATTGGAGTTCCATGTAGGATCCACAGAGGCTTCAGATGACATCTCATTGTGGGTTTGCTTGTTCGTTTGCCCGACCCAGCCTTTCTCATCTCCTTATGGGATATGGTTCAGAACAGTCCCCCAAATTTCCTGGATGCAACTCTGTCTCAGAGCTGCTTTTCATGATGAAGAGGGCCAGCAGGAATGGCTCTTTGAGGCTTTAATTCTCAGGTCATATCTTAACGATGCCCTGTGAAGAATCTACCCACAGGCATAAGACAGAACAAATGCCAAACGCCAAGGCAGAAAAGGGTCTGGGACTTCAGGGCACATGGGGCGAGGGATCAACAGGCAAGGTTAGCAAGACTGACAGAGGCAGTTCCTACAAGGAAGGGGTGGGGCTTATTCAGAGTGCAATAGGAAGCGATCAGCAGAGTTGACTAGGGATGTGACAATATCTGTTTTGAGTCTTTAAAAAAGGTTCTCTTGACTATGGGGAAAGCGGATTTGTAGGAGTGTGGTTGGCTGTATAATGCCCCCAAATATGTCCAGGTCCTGAACCTTGGAACTCATAAATGTTACCTTATATAGTAAAAGGAAATTTGCAGGTGTGATCCAGTTAAGACTTTTGAGCTGGGGGAGATTATCCTGGATTACTCTGGTAGGGCCAATGTAATCATCAGAGTCCATAGAAGAGAGAAGCAGGAGCCCACAGTTAGAGGAAGGGGATGTGATGGTGAGCAGAGGTTGGAGTGATGAGGCCATAAACTAAAAACTGGGGGCAGTTTCTAGAAGTTGTAGTAGATGAAGAATGGATTCTCCCCTGGAGACTCCAGAAGGAACCAGCTGTCAAACACTTGGTGTTAGCCCTGTTAAGACTCATTTTGGACTTCCGATCTCCAGAACGACAAGAGAATAATTTGTGTTATTTAGGTTTGCAGTAATCTGTTACAGCATCAGGGGAAACTAATACAAGAGGTCAGGTGTGGAAGTGAGAGATGAGTCTAAGTGGACATAATGCTGGAAGGTAAGAGCAGATGGTGGCAGAGGCTGGATATCATCAGGAGCTATAATGATGGGGCTGTTGTGATTCAAAGCCCAGGCAGAGCTGAACTGACATTACAGCTCCACCATCCCCTCAGTAAGTTCAGGAAATGCTCCAAGGCTTAGGTTTCTTCTTTGTGAAATGGTGATGGCCCTTACCTCACAGGGATGTTTTGAGACTTAAATTAGATAAACTCCATCAACAATTTAGCATCAGACCTGACACTGTACATTCCTTTGCCTCTTCTCAGAACAGTCAAGGGGCCCATCTCCTCTTCTCTCTTCCTTCAACTCCCCATCAGTCTTACTGGAGCCTAAGTGAGGAAAGGTAACCATAGTCAGCTTCTGGAACTTGCTACCCCCAAAGGCTCATAATATATTTTTGTGTAGGTTCTCCAAATACAGACTCTATGAGAGGGACTTGGGTGCATGTAGTTTATTTGGGAGGTGATCCCAGACAGTACTGGGAGGGAGAGGGCAGGTGAGATAGGACAAGAGGACATTCCAATAAAAGGTTCATGGGGTCACTAGGGTTCAATCCTAATGGGGAGCCTCCAAGAGATGGCATAGTCCTTGGAATTATCCTACCAAAGGGCAGGGAGGCTAGAGCACTTATCTGCTAACTCATCCTCACTGGTTAAAGATCACTCTTGGGTGTTAACTCTCCATCAAGCCCCACCTACCCCAAGCCCAGGCTGAGCAAGTTGCTGCTTGCTGAGAATGCTTGCAAGCAGGAGGATGCCCGAAGCCCCGGCACAGATGGAGATCATCTTCAGGTGGCCTCTGGGATAGGCTGAGAGGAGATGGCTGGGCACTGAGGGCATCTGCTGCACTGTTAGAAAGCAACTGAATTAAACTGTGGATGGCAGAGCCATACTTAAGGAAAGTCAGATACTTAGGGGTACAGTTGCAAGAAGAAATTAGCAGAGCAGCCAGCATAATTTGAGACTGTACCCCAACATGTTGATTCTGCATTCTCAGGTTCAAATTTTTTCCACCCTGGAATAAGTCATTAAAAAGCCTTCCGAAAGGATAATGAATGGGTTGACATGACAATATGGTTCCTAGCAGCCAGAGGAGGGAAAACACAGGGTAGCTTGCAGATGGTGTCTGAATTCCTAGTGCCCATGGAGCTGCATGCATGGCATAACTTGGCAACTCTCAGTAGCTGAGAAGGGGTCTGTGTAGGCATTGGTTTTTAGTATACATGGTTGGCAGCTTATAAGGTGTCCCCAGTGAACCTACCTCCTGGTATTCACTTGTATAGCCTTGTATAATCCTCTTTCCTTGAGGAACTTGGCTTCCAATAAGTAGAACACCTCAGCATTTGGGGAGGTCACTTCTGTGATAGCATTACCAAGGGTTCTGACTTCTGTCTTGCTAGCAGACTCTCTCCCTTGCTGGCTTTGATGAAGCTAGTTGCCATGTTGAGGAGGCCCATGTGGCATGGAATTTAGGGTGGCCTCCTACCAACAGCCAACTGGGAACCGCTGATCTCAGTTTAACACCCCCAAAGGAACTGAATCTACCTGCAATCATGTCATGAACTTTCAGATGAAACCCCAGGTTTGGCTGATCCCTTGCTTGATGCCTTAGAAGAGACCCCAAAGCAGAGGAACCAGCTAATTCATGCCCTTATTCCTGACCCACAGAAACCATGATAATAAATGTGCATTGTTTTTAGCCTCTTAGTTTGTGGTAATTTATAATGCAGCAGCAGATGACTAATACATATATGAAAATCTTGGCTTGAGTATTATCTGAGGATTTGCTGACAAACTCCTTGTACATGATCACGCAGGTGTATAGGACATTCCAATCCACTCTTTTGCTGAAAGTGACATTCTTTGTCTCGGGAAGACCACCCAGGCCCATGATGAGTGTAGATAAACTCTAAACATTTAGGTACTGAACCCCTACATAAATGTATGAGCTATCATGGGGTTCACCTCTTCCTATACTGAGTGTTCTGTGAGAATGTCCAAGTAGACAATTATATAAACATTCCAATATGCAGGCCCACATAAAAAAGACCTTTGCTATCAATAATTCATTAACGAGCACTGCTATGTACACTGCCATGTGTTAAAAAGCATAATTACATTCCAATATGTATTTGAGTTGCTGACTTTAGGCATATTTCATGAAAGGGTCGAAGCAGGAAAAGACATTTGTTTTGTGTTATTGATCTGAGGTGCTCTCAGTGTGTATACTCTGTCGTCCCTTGATAATCTTACTACTTTATTGGTTCAAACTCCTCATCTGTGATTTTATGGGATACACCAAGGTACAGTGAAGACCTGGATTAAATTGCTGTCAATTATTTACTAAGTAATGACCTTGAGCAAGTAATTTAAATAAACTCTGAATCTTAATATCTACATCTGGGTAAAAATAAAACTAAAACATACACTTATACAATATTATCATAAAAATTCAGTGACTGACACTTAGTAGGTGCTCAATAATGCTCCCCCTCAATAATTTATTCACAAGCACATAAAAATATTTATGCAAAAATTTTACGTGACAACTTGCAGTTATGGCTACTTTTATAGAAAATGTGTCTGCTTTATAATAAAAAATAGTGTTTGGCTCGAAGCAGATGAGATTGAACAGTTATTTGAGCTACTTATAATAAAATATGACAGGCAGACTTTGGTATTTCGCTGCCCTAAGTTTCTTTTTTTTTTTTAAAGACTTCTCACTATCATTGCAACATTCAGCACTTTTTTTCTGTGTCAGTGTGATAGACAATATTCATATTCTTCTTGGGTAATTGCCTTTTTAGCTGAATCAATGGCTTGCAGGCATGAGAAGGAAGCTGTTTTATCTCAGCTTTATTTATCCTATGATTATACTGAGACTATTAAACTGAATTTTCCCTCCCTTACCTCCTCCCTGGCCCATTCCCAACCATCTTCCCAAACCTCTCTCAATACTCAGCCCTTTTGTAAAATTTCCCACTGCCATGCCTCATATTTCCCAAATATTTCTCTTCTCTGGCAGAATTTCAAATTTTAAATAAGGGCCTGATGAATGAGTGAACGACTAGTATGATTCACTTATTCATTCATTTGAAAACATTCTTTGAGGGTTTATAATGGGAGGACACAAGAGGGAGGGAGAAGGATGCCATTATCCCTATATGTACAGGGGATACAGCTGTGATAAGTTCTAGAAAGGAGAAGTTTCTATACAGGAGGGTTTATTCTTCATGAGGATAATAAATTCTAAGTGGCTAATCATAGAGAGAAAGGTTCTCTGTGTGAAGGCTGGAGGTGTTGGAAAAGTATCCCAAGGTAGCAGAAACAGCATGTGCAAAGTCCGGGTGTCTGGACTTTATTCTTGGAACTGGAAGAGGCTCTGGACAGGAGCCTAAAATAGGGCCCTGGCAGGGAAAGGCCATATCCCAGGGATCCTGTGAACCTTGTTACACATTCCAGATTTCATGCTTGGGGAAGTGGGGAGTCCAGGAAGTGAATAATCAGGGAAGTGGCACTATTAGAAAAGGACTCACATTTCACAAAGAGCTCTCTGGTTAGAGGATAGGGAATGGATTGTAGATGTGGGACTGTTGCAGTGTTCAGGTAAGATGTGATAGAGGCTCGACCTAGCATGACTGCAGTAGAAACAGAGCAAGGTAGAAGGCATTTTGAGTTACACAGGAGATAAAATTCACATGATACAGTGATGTGGAAGGTGCATGAGAAATGGACATCAAAGATAAGTTCTCAATTTCTGGCTTGCCTTGTTTAATGGTTGGTGTTGCCTGTCATTTAGCTGTTAGAACTGGAAGAAAACCAGATAAGGGGAGGGATGGTAATTCCCTCTTGTATGTGGCTTTAGCTTTCTAAAGTGATTAGACTTCACTGAAACAAAGACTGAACCATATTGAGTGAACACAAGTTGTATTAGTTTGATTTTGCTGTATTTTCCCAGAGACTCCCTGGGTTAAAGAGTAAGTATTTCCCCACCAGTCTATTACAAGCTATCCAAACAATAGGTGCCTTGGTCTTGCGTAAATCTGTGGTGTACATTTCTCCTCCCTTGCTGCTGGAAAAGCTAGAGCTGTATCTTCCTCTTCTTTGAGCACCATAGGAATGCTAACCCTTCCTAACTATGTGTGGACACCTTTTCCTTTCCTGTCAACTGTGTGATAATATCTCAACATCCTCATGCTTTTGGAAGGGATAATTTAGTGTTTTGATCCTCTGCACCAATGAATTCCATTAAACAGGCTTCATCTCACAAACCAGATCGGATTGAGTGGTAGTTGCTGCCCGTATACACATAGAAGATTCTGAGGCCATCTCTAGGCTTAACGGAAAAGAATTCTGGGATTAATTGGTAGTGTCTGTCATGGTCTCAAAGTAGGAGAATGGTGTCCTATAAGCCATTGATTTTTATTTCTCCTTTAGTCTTTACCAGTTGCTAGCTCAGCTCTCTAGTTCTATCAACATATTAGATATTTACAATGTCCCCTACTTTTCTTCATTATGTTGTTCTTTGGATATTTCTTCATTCCTTCAAACACACTATAAATTACATGACAGCAGGGATCAATTTTTCTGCTTCTAATTTTTAGTCTCTTCCTCAACACTAGGGTGCCCAAAAGGGTCTAATAAAATTATGTTTAGTTGTACTTTCCACCATTTTCCCTCCCTTCAAACTGTCTCTCTATATCTACCACCCATGGCAGGGTTACCATGAGGCTCCAGGGCTGAGTGGAAGGAACTTTATCTCTTGTCCTTCCCTTGGCTTTTGAGCTGTTGCCAAAGGAGCTTTGGAGTCCAGAGAAGGAAAATCTGACAGCATTGTTGGGTTAGGCATCCTTTGTCCAGACCCACTCAAGCTTCCTAACACTCTTTGCATGGACAGGAACCTGCTTTGTTGATCTATCGTCAAAGCCCCTGTCTGAACTCCTGCAAAAAACATGATTGTTAAATTATTGATTGATTCCCCATTGAGTTGGAACAGCAGGATAGCTGAATATGAGGGCGCAATGCTATGCACAGCAGCCTGACAGAATTGAGCTGAATAACTTTTGGATTTATAAGAGAGTATATTTAATTTTTAACAGATTATATACAGGATATTGAGTGACATTAAACACAGAGTTAAATCAACCATAACCCATTTAAAGCAGCCTTGCAGATAAAAATCCCAAATCTACTAGCCTGCCAAATATATCCTTTATCTACACACGTTTGTCAATTCTCTCCACAACACTAAGCCTTTCTAATGCTTCTCTGGGAGTTACCTTTCCTACCCTCAGGCCTGAAATATAGGTGGCATCTACTCTGTGAAATAGATAGGCTTGACAATGAAAACCCCTGGATTTGGAATTGTTAATCCTTTGGTGATCATAGACCCTTTTGAGATTCTGATGAAATCTTTGGACTGTTTCCCAGTTAGAAAAGAAATGATGTAAACATTTACAAACACGTTGGCACACAATCTATTGTGTTACATTTGAGATTGATTCTACTCACATTCATGTGATAGAGTATAAAACTAATCTTTATTGAAAAACAAGTGTTACTCTAGTTCTTTTAGATAAATTAAGGGCTACTTTCTAAAAAAATAGAAAAACTTAATATGAAAGTTAAAAAATAAACATTAATTATATTCAACAGTAAAAAATAATGAGAACACTGTTGTTTTGCTAATGTAAGAAATTTTAGGCCCTGGCTGGTTGGCTCAGCGGTAGAGCGTTGGTCTGGCGTGCAGGGGACCAGGGTTCGATTCCCCACCAGGGCACATAGGAGAAGTGCCCATTTGCTTCTCCACCCCCCCCTTCCTCTCTGTCTCTCTCTTCCCCTCCCGCAGCCAAGGTTCCATTGGAGCAAAGATGGCCCGGGCGCTGGGGATGGCTCCTTGGCCTCTGCCCCAGGCGCTAGAGTGGCTCTGGTTGCAGAGGGGCAGAGCATCGCCCCCTGGTGGGCAGAGCGTCACCCCTGGTGAGCATGCCGGGTGGATCCCAGTCGGGCGCATGCGGGAGTCTGTCTGACTGTCTCTCCCCGTTTCCAGCTTCAGAAAAATACAAAAAAAAAAAATTTAATAGTCACAAGGTTCATAACATGGCAACAAGGAAGTACTTTTCAATAACTAGTCTATTTCTGCACCTTTGATTTTGATGGCAACAAATGTAAACAGACTAATGTGGTGGCAGCAACAAAATCAGAACTCCCATAGCACACTTTGTCAGAGAAATGTAGGCTGGTGTCAGGAAGAGTGGGTCATGAGACTATTCCCATTCTGTTTCATAATTTCTTTGTTCTCAGGTTATTTAGGTCAGCTATGACTGGTTTTATTCATTTGATGCTATCTATGTGTATTAATTATCTATTGCTAGCATAAAAATTACCCCAAATTTTGGTGGCTTCAGAATTATTTATTATCTCTGGAACAGCTTACCTAGGAGGTTCTGGTTCAGAGTCTTTCATTATATTGCTATTAAGATGTCATCCAGGGCTGCAGTCTCATCTGAAGACATGACCAGGGCTGGAGGATCTGCTTTTAAGATGGTACCTTCACATGGCTATTGGCAGAAGGCCTCAGTTCCTTAACACATCAGCCTTTCCATAGGACTGCTAGAGTATTTAAACAACATGGCAACTGTCTTTCTTCAGAGTGACATTTCTAATAGAGAGAAAAGCAGGGCAGCAACCAGAATGACTTTTATGTCCCAATCTTGGATGTCACACACCATCACTTTTATCACTCTGTTTATTAGAAGCAAATCATTAAATACTGCTCCACACTCAAAGAGAGAGGAATTAAATTTCATTTCTTGAAGAGGAAGGGTCAAAGAACTTGTGGACATATTTTAAAACCACTACACCATGCTGTTATAAAAAAGATTGTATGTTTGTTTCAATTTTTACGTGTTTGAGAAGAGTTAACTATTAGAACAGTTCATCCACATTTTCAGGTACTGAACATGAAACTGCAGAGAAAATGATGAGTCTGGAAGACTAGAGCACTGGTAAAAATGAGAGTTCTGATTCCAAAGCAATGCCATCTCTACCCTCTTAGTGTTCTCTGTCAAGTGTGAGGAGTTCATGGAGCTCAAGCATATGTTTGTATCCCAAAGCAAAGATGATAGCTGGGAGGGATAACATGCTCTTAGTGAAGACTGAGATGAGAATTTTGTTTTCTTGGGTGTCTTTTGTAGGTGGTGAGCAAAAAGGAAGACAGTATAATCAATTTTTCCATGTAACAAGACCTCAGTATCCCAGGTAGCATTGATTGCCCATGCATATGGGGTTGGCCATCACCTATATGCTTCTCCCGATCTTGGCTGGGTTTTACTCACATGTTGGAGAGTCAGCTGACTGGCCTCAGCTGTGATGACTGAGGTGACTTGGCTTTATCCTGTGACTCTCCCATCTCGTAGCATGTTTAGCTCTGGCATGTTCCCAGAGTGATGGCAGAGGCACAAGAGAGCAAGCACAATCTTACTGGTGCTTTCCAAGCCTGTTTGGCAAGCATTCCATTGGCCAAGCACTTCATGGCTGAGGCCAGCATCAAAGTGGGAAGACACCGACTAGTTAAAGGGTCCAGGGAGTGCTGAAGGATCAGGGCCATTTTTGCATTTGTGCAGTCCATTTCAGGAAGGCAAAGAAGTAACCAGTTTTTTCTTTTTTAAAAACAAGGATCCATGAACATTTTTCTGTAAAGACACAGATAGTAAATATTTTAGATTTTGCAGGCTATGTATGGGCTCTGTTGCATAATCTTCACCTCCTCCTTATTTGTCTCTCCTCCTCCCTCCCCTTCTTCTTTTACTAATCTTTTGGAATGTAAAATCAATTTCTAGCTTACAGGGTGTACAGAATTGGGCTGCAGAACACATTTGACCCGTGGGCCATAGTTTTCCAACCCCTGGTTTAATTGCAAAGATGATCTTCATACTAATAGTAATTTATTATATTTTATGAACAAAACACATTCACATCTGTTGTTTTTACATCAAAACACTCTGGTTGTTGAAGGCAGATTTTACTAATAACCTTGTTTTCATATAAGGAGAGATGTGAACTAATTTGGTGGAAGTGGGACTTGGCTGCCGCAGGGGCTGGGAGCATCACAAACATTTACCTAAGGTTATCCTGCCAAGAACAGCTGCTCATCTCCCCTGAATCTGAGATCTAAGCTTCCAGGAGGACTCCTAGCATGAGGAGGGTAGTGTTCTCCACCCTCCTGGGAACACCCACTGTGCAGGTGGAAGGGAAGCAAGCCCTCTCAAAATGTTCATTTCCACCCAGTACAGGCTGAGACGAAGCAAGTTGCAAGGGTGCAGAAGGCCAGGTGGTTGATTCCCAGGTCCCATTTCCCAGTCTTCACTTCACCAGCAGGACAAGCTCTGCTGTACAACCCTGCCTTCCAGAAAGGCATCCTTTCTGCTAGGAATCTTTTAGAAATAATGTCTAAGGGGATGTGTTTAAAAGAAGTCTCCATTTTAAAAATATTTTTATATTTAATCCACAACTGTAGCTTTTAGTGGTTTTACTTCTACCACCCACAATTCTAAACAGTGTCATAGAATAAATACAACCAAATATTAAGATATTCTCTTTTGTCTCTGCCAAGTGTCATTTAGCTGTTGGCAGAGGGATGCTCAATCTAGTTTTCATAAACAGTAAACAATACAGCTATGCAGGCCCATGGAGGTGGCGCTAACTTGATGTCTCAGCAGAGTTCTCAGAAAGGGAAATAAAACGATTCAGCCAATTAGTTGCCTGGGCACTTGCCTGCAAATTGACAGACAGAAAGCTTTATTCCTTTCTTTCAAATTGGCTAAGATTGGCTTACTTTAAGCGTTGGGTTACTTTAGAATTATGACCTGTTGAAGCATTTCCTAAGGTTGCCCAAAGGGTTCTTTATGAATATTAGTTTCTTAGGATGCTGGAAAGTGTTATGGAATCAAAAATACATTTGGTTAAACAAATTGGGGGACACCTAGGTTAAACAAAATTCGATTATATTTTTCTGCAAGACTTCTCAGAGCCTTTAATATGTGAATAGGCGCTCCGAGTAGGGGTCAGAGTGTGCAGCCCTTTCCAAATCTGTTTACCCATGGGACCTTTTGGTTCACAGAACATCTCATGAGATAATACTCTATAGGATAGACTTTGAGGTTCACTACCAAAAGTGAAATGTCACCAACATTTTATGTGAGAGGAGAATCATGGAATCACCCTCCCCAGTGAAAAGTTATAGTGTATTAGTGGAAGTTAGCCTGTTCTTTTTTTTTTATTTTTAAATAATCAATTCAAATACCACCAGAGTTTTAAGGAAGGTATCATCACAAAAATTAGAGCTAGTAATTGTTTAATGTGTGTATATATAGCCCTAGGAATTAAGAAGTTAAGATGAGAGGTTAAGCTTGATCATTTCACAGATTCTAAGATGTTCAGTCCCCTGCTAGAATTTTGCAGGCATCTAGAGAAAGCTGCTGTCAGGACATCACAGCTTTTCATCCTGTTTTGAGTGTACTACTCGCCTCTCTGCTCTCATGTAAGATTTCACTGACAGCATTGCTGACAGGATACATTTTAATTGCCTTCTGGTATGACTTCCCAATACATCAAGCCTTGTTTTCTCCATATATAGTGATTATCCACAATGATTACCATTCAGAACACTAATCTGATCTCTAAAACTATAAAAAGAGGTTATGTCTTCATGGTGACTGATTTTTTTCTCACTGAGCATTGCAAGGACCAGGAAAAGTATTGCTTTCCATCCGTACTGGACATCACTAACCTCCTGTCCTGAAACTAGCTTCAGGTCCATGTAGCTGCCAGTGAACTTGTTATCTTTACCATGAGTCAGTTCCTCTTCCTGTTTTTTCTCTCACCCCAGCTGATAGCATTAATATCCCCTCCGCCTCCAAAGTTAGAAAGTTCTGAGTAATTTTTTTCTTACCGGTATTTCTTCCTCTTCCTTGCCATCTATTAGTTGCCAAATCCTGTTGACTCTACCTCTGAAATAGTTCTTAAGTTTACATCCCTTTTTCATTCTCATGGGCATTGCCTCAGTTCAAGGTCCTGTTTTGCTTAAAATACCATGTGGTCCCTTTGCCATTATCTTTTTTTCTAATCTATTGTATACTTCCACCACTATTACTAAGATCCTTAATCATTATAACTTCTCCTCCCCCGCCCCCTCCTTTCCTCCTCCTGCTTCTTGTCTAAGTGTGTTAAATACACTGTCATCCAGTGTTTATAATGGCTAAGACTGGTACTACTACTCTCCACATTTTATAATTGGAAAACAAACAAACAAACAAACAAACAAACAAAATAACCAAGGCACAGAGAAGATGTGTGATAGAACCAAAGTCATACAGGGATGGACTTGCAATTTCGGTCTGGGAGATTCTGGCTGGTTACCTAAGCTCTTACCTACTACACCACAGAGTCGGACAACATATGGAGCTTCTGAAACACAACTCTGAGTAGAGGAAACCCTCATCTCAAAAACCCTCACCGGCTCTTCATTTTCTATACAATAGTATAAAGACTCTTTAGAATGATACATATGTTTTTGTCTGAAATGTTTTTATTTTGCATTTATTTTTTAAAACATAAACGGTATTAAAGTTTATATTCAATAAAATGCACGCATTCAGAATACATTTCTATAATTTTTGACAAAATTATACATCAGTGTAACCATCACTAGTTAAGACAGAATATTTTTATCACTCTAAAATAAATCCCTTGTGCCCTTTGCTAAACTATCCCCACATATGCCTCTTGGCTCAGATAACTACTAATTGGTTTTCTATCATTATGAACTAGATTTATTTTTCTAGAATTTTTGTATAAATGGAATTGTATGGCCAGTGGCTGCCACCATCGTGGCCATGTAGGTTTTCACTGGATTCGGGCAGACGGTAAAGAAACAGTGGAGCCAAAACATGGTGGACCATTCCCGTTCTGTTTATTAGTCTTATACCAGTGGGCGAGCAAACAGGCAGGGAAGACCGCTTCCCTCTCATTCGGAGCTCCCAAAGTCCTGACACATTCTCAGGTTCCGCAACCCAGAGAATCTTCTCAAGTTCCTCCTGGAATCAAAGTCTCCACCAGCCTCGGTGGAGCTCCCAAAGTCCCTCAGCTCTGGTTCCACTTCTGCACTCCTTCTCCTCCTGCAAAACCCAGGCTGGAGAAAAACTCCTTTCTCTGGCAAACATTAGCAATACAATGGCCCCTCCCACGCAGGAAGTCAATCTGTAATTTGCAGCCTGCCGCCCTGAGGGCAAGCACTGCAGCCTTTCACAGACTATACACAAGGCACGGCCCAGACCAATGCAAAATATTTATAAGCAAGCAAACCTAAAAAACACATGTTACAAATGTATTTGCCCAAGAGGAATCATACAATATTTTGTATTTGGCTTTCTTTACTCAGCATACTGTTTTTTGAGATTTATCTATACTGTTCAATGTATCAGTGGTTGATACCTTTTTTTACTGAGTAGTATGATAATGGTTAGACTACATTTTATATATCCATTCATCTGTTGGACATTTGGGCCGTTTTCAATTTTTGGCTTTTGTGGATGAAGTTTCTCTGAACATACACAAAGGAGTCTTTGTGTGGGCATATAGTTAGGGTGGTGTATTAGGGCTTTTGATTGCAGAGGACAGAAATCTATTCCCCAAAGGGGCTCAAGAGGAAAATAAAGGAAGTTTATTAGGTTTTACAGCTGGAAAACCTAGAGTTGACTTTAGAAGTTGTCATAAAAAATAGTGTCTTCTTCACTTCCTCTCTCAGATATCCTTTCCTCTTTGTTAGCTCCACTCTGACAAAATCTCTCTCATCATGGTGACGATGTGGCTTCCCACAGCAGTCGCAGATTTATGGTCCATCTCCTCAGCAGCTCCACTAGAGAGAGGAATTTTCTCTTCCCAACACATTAATACAAATTATTGAGCTAAATCTAATTGGCTCTCATAGGTCAAGTGTCCATTCTTCAACCATTGTTATAAACAAGGGGATGAGGAGCTTTGATTTGTTAATCTTCCATTACATGCCCTCCTTCTGACTCCAGAGATGCTTGGGAGGGGGCTCCATCCAACCACATTAAATTGCACGGGGTGGAGGATGGCTCCCCAAGGAAATTGGATCATTGTTATCAGAAACAGGGAAATGAGTGAGTAGCTGGCAAACTGGCAATGACCATTGCTTATGGTACTCTGGTGTTTCATTTCACCAATCTTTCCCACCTGGGCTTCTGTTCCTGAATGCTAAGAACCAGATTTTGTGGACACTGTAAATTACTCGTTCCTCAATGTGAGCTGCAGTTTTCCTGTGCTTACTCTCATCTGTGCTGATCCTTCGCCTGAAACACCATCTGTGGCTAAGGCAAGCTTACTCACTTTGTAAGTCCAGCTCAAATGCCTTCCATCTCAGAAAGCCTTCCTAAACTTGCCCCTGCCTAGATGAGTCTCGGAGCACCTTAGCTATTCTCTGTCATCATTCTTACCATAAAATATCTAATCATAGAATTGGTTTCCTATGATCCCCACCTCCCTTACTAGATACAGATAGCACGGCAGCTATGTCTTGCTCATCTCAGCGCTCCCCAGGGCTCAAACACGGTGCCTTTTACACAGTGAGAGCTCAATAAATACTTATCGATTGATTCTGGACTTTCCATCCATTAGGAGAGGTTAATGGAGGTTTACTGATTGCTAGCAAACCTGAATGTTTCATCGGTCAAATTTCTAAGAATCAACAAAGTCTTCTTTGGATTTTTCTCTCAAAGAATATTTTTTTAAAAATTTTTATTGTATTTTCCCCTCCAATTTTACAATATGTAAGCATTTCAGAGTGCTGGGAGCCCCCATGTTCATGAGCAACCCTCAGCCAGGGATGGATAGGGATTGGAGGGTAACTACCTCAGCTCCCTTCCCCCTTCAGAGGCGCATCTCTGGAGAGTATTCACCCCTTTCTCAGAGTCCCCAGTGGGACTGGAGCCCCAGTGGTGGCCAGACTGATAATGCTTATAGCCTTCCTTCCCATCCCCACGTCACTTCCCACCTCCATATCATTGCTTTCTTGAATCACCTGCTAAATAAGCTAGTTGCACTTGACAGCTAAGTCTGAAGGTTCATTACCTGAGACAAGGAAAACTGTAAAAACAGTTTCATAACACTAAGGAAATGACATTTGCTCCTCTCAAATCCTATCTCAGAGGTTTTGCATTCTGCCTTCCCTTTCCTCTCTGCCCCACACAGACTCAGTGGATACCATTTACAGCCCTGTGTCCTGTTTTTCTTTGGGAAGCCGGTCAGAAAGAATACCCTCAGTGCTGCCTCGACTCAGTGTGTAATCCCGCCCAGCATCCGTGGCTTCAGAAATCCCCAAGGCATCCATATTATAGATGCTTCTGCATTCAGCTCCGCTTTTATCTATTTCCAATTTCTATTTTCAAGGCATTCCATCTTTCTCCTTTTTCCTTCATCCCCAGCCCCTCCTTAACAACAGCACCAAATAAAAAACCTCTCACACTGTTACAGCTGAAAAAAGTTTTTGAAAAAGGCGAGTATTATGGCTTGAGTGTTACTAAATTCTAAAACTGCAAGTCTCAGACAAACGAAGGGGTGAGGTCGGGCTGAAGTGGGGTGTGGGGCTCTTAGCCCTGTGGAGGAAGCCCTCAGGCCACAGCAGGCTCCGAGGGTACAATGCCTCTAACATGGTTTCAATGTGTTGATCAGGCATCTGTCTTGCTAAATTCAGGTTTGAATGAGAGATGTTACTGAATGACACATTAAGTCTGTGTCCAGTGGGACAGCTGTAGCTCTCTTGCCTGTTAAGTTTTACACTGTATTGTTCAGTTTTATCTAAGTGTTACTTTATCCTTGTTTTGGGTAGATGCTCTTTTTATTCATTCATTCACTCACTCCTGCATTCATTCATTTCACAGTGACAGTGACTAAGTGCTGGGACTACAGACTTGTCTAAGGCCCATTCTTTCCTCCCAAAGATCGCAAAATCTATTTAAGGGAAATACACAAGCAAATCAATAATTACACTATGGCCTTGCAGTTGGTGCTGTTCCTGAGTGCAGAGGAGGATTAAGGTTGGTTGAAGCCCCGGGCACAGAAGAAAATATTGGGCCCCTTACATTAGAAAAAAGTGTAAAGTTGGTATTTTGCGGGGTCCTTCAGAAGTTGGGGCCCAGGGTGTGTGCCCAGTGCGCCTGCTGTTAAATCTGTCTGGGTGGGAGCTGTGTGGAATTGCTCAAGAGCAAGTGCTACAGAGTCAGACATACCCGGGTTTCTTGTCCTGGGTAGGGGACCCAGGAAGGTAACCCAGGGGAGGAAGCAAGGCCCAGCTGTCAAGAGCTTAGGATGTGTCTCAAGCAGCTCAGGCTCCTTAGTCTCTGCTTTGTACTAAATTGACTGATTTTACTTAAACTCCTTGAGCCTCAGTTTCTTGACCTGTTAAGTGGCTAGAATAATGTCTGCATCATGGATTGTGTAAAATAAATGGGAAAGGGCCTGAACTGTGCTTAGCAGAGTTCATAACATACGATAGCAACTTAATAAATGTTTATTCATTTTAACAATTAAATCAAGCACAGGATGTGAGAGATACCCAGTGTAGACCTGGGAGGCGGATATAATTTGCTGGATAAGGTGATGCCTTGTTGGAACACAAGGAAGGTGAATGGCAGTGCATTGTCCAGTAAGTGAGTAGACAAATAAATGGTTTCCTCTTTCTGTTCTCATGGGCACCAGTGAGATCCACAATGTCCCTGTGTCAAAACCTGCAATTTACCAGAAATAAAGCCAGTGTTAGTAACAATCTTGCTGGCCACAAAGGCAGTAGGATACAGGCAAATAGCCTTTTTCTGGGCTATTATTTTATGATGGGCTGTCAGGTTTGTATCAGCTTGAATTAAAGCAAGTGCACCTGTCCCTCTGGGGCTTCCGTTGATCAGGTGAGATGTCCAGTGTGTTTTCATTTAAGATTTGACTTTCTCCCCAATTCTTTCCAGGAAGAAGGGGATGTTCAGAGATGCAACAATTAGAATTCAATATGCTAATACAATGTCTCATTAGCACAGCCAAACACTTGCCTCTAGTGGTACATGTGCAAAGCAAGAGAGTTGCTGGAAATTAGCTCGGCTTCCAGCCGTCCCCATCTGCATCTTTCCTCAACTTCTCTGTGGTTGTGAAGAGTCAGGCTCATTTCAGCAGTGGGGATTTCACTGGACCAGCGATCCCAAAACTCATTCAAACAATTAATACGTTTTGCTCTCCCTTAATTTTATTTTTGTTTGGTGGGGATGTATTTCATGACACATGTCTGCTTCTTCCTTGCAAATATTTCATTCAAAATTAGTCTTCAAACTTTAAAGACAGAAAAAAATCATTGTTTAGCAAGATTAAGAGGTCTTACATAATGCTGGAGGTGTTCTTGCTTGTGCTTTTCCTTTTGCTTACAGCTCTGCAAAGTATTACCATTTCTCTGCCAAGTGTATTCTCACTGCACTAAAAAGGTATAGGTGCTTTTCCAACATATTTTGGTCATCTGGTGTATTATTTAACAGATTCAATGGTGCTTCCTTTGGGGGCTGCAGCCTTAAGTCAAGGTCATGCTCCAGTTATTCTTCGTCCCTCCTTTTCTCTCTTTCTTCTACCCTTTCTTCATTCTTCCTTCTGTCCTTCCCTTCCTCATTTATTGCTCCTTCTCTCCCTTTTTTCTTTCTTCTCATTTCTCCTTACTTTCTTATCTTCCTCCTTCTTCCTTTCTACAAACATTTACTCAATACTATTATATACCAGGCACCATTTGAGGCACTGAGAGACACTGATCAACAAGGCACATGTAGTTCCTAGGAGCATGATGGGGGAGACAGGTGACAGATATACAGCTAACAAGGTAAGAGCAATGACCAGTAAGTGTGTTGAAGAAATAGGAACTCTGGAGCGAACTGTGTGGTCATGGAAGGCTAATAATGAGCAAGGAGGAGTCAGTGACTGCCCAGTAGTTAGCAGAGGAGCAGAGTGAGGAGATGGAGTACCATTGCGGGTCAGAGCATGCAACATGGTGATAAGGATTTCTAATTTGAGATAATGTTTTGAAGAACAGGGGACTTTTTTTTTTAGAATAGTCACAATGAATTAGGTACATGTGCTGACCATATTTTCTAAACCAAATCTTTTTATCTGGCTATTTAATTTCAACCTCCATTCTAAAGTTAGATGATCTGTTTGCATTTGGTTCTACATTAGTGAGATCTCTTTTATCAAAACTCAGGGAGTGTTACAGAAACCTGAGATGAAGGACTGAAGTGTGTACCTTTCACTATTCAGCAGGAAAATAGCTTTCGTCCCAGACAGTTGCTTTGCTTCCTAAAGCATAAACTTAGAGGTACAATAATTTAGTCAAGTAGTTAATTTAGTTGTGTTCAGCTTAGCTAATTAACACTAATTCCATGCTTGATTTTCCCTCCATTAACTGAACAAAAGCCATCTCTAATGAGTTATGAATACAGGGCCAGCTGACTTACTTTGCTGTGGAAATGGCAAATGAGGAGAGAGATATAAACATTTGTAGAAAATAGGCAAAGACATGATATTCAATGTATTTAACAACTAGTGAAGGATAGGCATTGGCCAGTCAAAATGCATAATGGTATATGGGCACCACAGGCTATTTAAAGGGCAAGGAGTAAGATGTATCCTCCAAACACAGGTAATATCAGGAGTACATTCATTCACCTTCAATAGTCTCCAAAAACTTACTTCATTCCAGCATCATTCAAAAGTCTGAAGTCTGACACTTGAAGTCTTGTCTAGAAGTTACTTCAATCACATATGGGTACTCAAGGTACAATGCAGCTTGAGGCAAATTCCTCTCCAGTGTGAACCTATAAAACAAACCAATTATATGCTTCCAAAATAGAGTGGTGGGGCACACATAAGACAGACACTTCTATTCCAAAGGGGAGAAATAAGAAAGAAAGAAGGCATGACGGGTCCTGAGCTAGTCCAAAACGCAGTGGGGCAAATTCCTTTTTAACTTAAGGTTTGAGATAATCCTGTTTGGTTTAATGAGTCAGCCTTCCTGGGGCAGAGGCCCTGCCTTCCAGACGTACTGGAGTGAAGCCCTGTCCCCAAGGCCCTGAGCGGCTTCACCTAGGTGTATCTGGAAGGCACGGAGGGTCATCTCGCTAATGTGTTGCTGAGAGTTCGAACTAATGGGAAAGAAATCATAGGCAGACAAATTTTAGGTCAACAAAGAGAGGCATAACAGATAGAGTTGCCCAAGAAAGGAACTGGTTTGAGATAAATAGAAGGTCTCTTTTGCCAAAATGCCTCTGGATAAGACTGACATTGGATAACTTTTCTAAAATCAGCACTGTCTTCTGACCTTGGTGGCATATTGGTTAGGATCAAATGAGAAAGACTGCATTGAAAAAAATAAAATTTAAAAATATATATTTACTTTTAATATATAAAATTATTTATATACATGATATGTATATATTCATTATATATAAATATATATGCATATATAAATATTTAATATATACCTTTCAGAATTAAGCAATCCCATTCTATGCACACATGAAAGAACTGTTCAATTTGGTATATCTTATAAATTGTCACTTGTTTTTTCTCTTAATCCAACATTAAAAAAAAAGCTTATGTATAAACAAGGCTGAGGAAGAAGCTAATCATCTAACCTCTTCCCATCTAGTATCAGGGTTGTGATATGTTGCAGCTGAAGGTCTGGGCCAGTCATCTGCATTCCATTCTAACACCCACCTGGCATTTTCCACTTCCATCTCCAGGTCTTCTGACAAGAATCAATGTGAAAAAGTGCTATGTAAGTGACTACAGCATGGAGGTTCTAATTATGATTATGAAGGGCACACAGTTTACAAGGAGATCTTGAAGGGTTTATCACAGACTTTATTTTGTCTTGCCTTTTGGACAGCCCCTAATCATCTCTTCCCACGAGGATAGAATCTTAGACCCCAAAGTGACCTTGGAGAACACTAATCACATAGGTTTTAAACAGTGTTGTAGAGGTCTATTATTAAGAGTAGGAACTTGGGGTTCTAAAGTGGAAAGGATGTAAGAGGAACAGGATAAAGGGCAGCTGGGATTCCAGGCCTGGGAGCAAACGTCAAGCAGTGTAAATTTACTTTTATCTGTTTTAGACATTAGGGTTCAGTAGGAAATTTCATATGATTAAAAAAGTAGAGAGCTCTAAAAAAAAAGGGTTCAGAATTCCATTATAAGCCTATCCTCTATTTCACTTTTCAGAGACAAAGAAGCTAAGCTCAGATATATGTAAAGGGATTCTCCTAGGTCACTCACCTGGACCATGGTCAAGAGAAGACTAGGACCCAGCACTGTGGTCTCTGGCTATGGCTCTTTCCACCATTAGTTGCTGGTGATGAAGCACAGGAACACGCAAGTTTAGGCCGTCAGCAATTTTACATGGTGATAATGATGACAGATAGTGCTTATGAGTTCATACTATGTGGCCAGTGCCTCAGAGACATTACTTTATTTAATCTTCACAACAGTGCTCTGAGTTAGGAGGTCTTATCAATCCTGTTTTATGGTTGCAGAAATGAGGTTGAAAGAAGTTAAATCACTTGCTCAACATCACAACATGTTTTAAATGTTGGACTAAGAGGAAAAGCTTTAGGCGATAGATGTTGAATTTGAAACCAGATAGTCTTCATCTGGAGGCCTCGGCACTAACCATTATGCTCTCTTGTCTTTCTATACTCTAAACTTCTCACAGAGGATGGATACAATCAGATTATTTCATCTAACGTTATCATTTTTTTCCCCACCAACATAACAATATCCAGCAACTTTTTCTTTATTGAATATTCTACTTCTAGAGTGTTAGGTCACTAGGTAGCATGACCTTGATGAAGGTAATGTTCCTTCCTGTATCAAAATGGTCAATTTTCATTAATTTGTACTCATTAGTTAATGGCCAGTATAATTTAGAGAAAGTCTAAATTATAGAATATGTATTATTTTATTCTTTTAAAACACACACCTTAGCAAAAAGTTATATAAGAATGCTTCCTTCTGGGATTCACTTCAGTGATTTGTTATTAGCATTTATACTGTTTATATGTAAATGAAGGAAAATTTAATATGAGCACTTGCTTATTATTCTCTAATTCTGCCCAATAACCTATGCCAACAGACCTCATTATCTCTTACCAGGCCTATTGTGATGGCCTGCGAGCTCGTTTCCCTGAGCCCCGCTCACCGCTCACCATGTCTTTCCCATGTAACTTTCTCACTGGCTACTCATAACATTCAGGTTAAAGCACACGATGAGCCACGGTCCAAACCCCAACCTGCATCAATGTTTTATTCATCTGCCACCTTGTCCCATCCTACCCCTAAAGTCGCTCCTAACTGGCTGAGTCCCTGGCCTCTTAAGTTATTGGCTGTTTCCATACCATGGCCTGGGGTTCCTTACAATAAGTAGTACCTATTTCAGGTCCACTCATTTTCCAGGAAGTCTTCCTGAGTTCCAGCTCGCAACCATCAGTTTCTCTTGTGAACTTCCCCAGTGCTTTGCTTCTTCCTGGTGTCTGCTCTCACATTGTTTCGTTCAGAGAAAATGTTTACTTGTCTTATTTTCTCTGCCCTATTCTGAGCTCCATGAGGGCAGCCATCTTTATAGTCCTGCCACCTGGGTACTTAGTAAATATTTATTGAGTGAATAGGATCCTAGGGAGGGGTGTATTTGTGCATCTGGGTCTACATGTATATGTGTGTGCAGTGGAAGCAAGGGATGCTTGACAAGGAAAAGGAGTCCCAGGAGATTATATAAACTATAATAAATTTTCCTCTCATTTAGGGTTCCTGCATCATCTCCTTAAAAGGATTTGGGGTGCTGAATAAACATGCAGAGTATCCAACCTGGTCAAGGCCTATTAAAGCATGGCTCCTGGGTGTGGGGGCCAAGGACATGCATTTTTAATACACTCTCTGGATGATCTATACACATTAGTGTGTAAAAAACACTGCCCTGTGAACTAGGGTGCGCATCAAGCCTAGTCTGAGGAATCAATGTGGGTTCTGGATAACATGAGAACAAAAGAGCTTCTGGATCCTCAAGAGTCTAGGGCAGGTCTCCTCCTGCAGCACTTTTATTGTCTTCTCCAAGAAGGGTGGGGTGGCCCCTCCCCTGTGCTTCCTCTGCAAACACTTTGTGGAACATTTCATTAAGACAAAACTGGAGAGAGATCGAGAGTAGCAAAAATATACGTAAAAAAAGACTAGTGATTGCTATATCACCCCAATATAAAATTCTATAATCTGCTCTAAATCTTCTTCAAAAAGCCAACAAGAGCAAATGCATACTAAAAAGACTAAGTATTAGAAAGCATAGGTTCCAATTTCACCAAGACCCTTCCTGAGTCCATAATCTTGAGCAGATTAGTCAACTTCCCAAAGCTTCTGTATATGCAGAAAAGGGGAAACTGTAGTTCCCCTTTTGTTAGGGGTATTTTGAGAATTAAATAAGATCCTATATTGGAAGTGATGAGTTGAGGACTAGGAGCAGAATATGTGCTCACTAAGTGATCCTGTGACAATGATTATTAGTGCCATTAGTATTCAAACCATATTTTTTGCATGATTAGAAACTGTTCCTCATCTCTGTGTCCAGGCTCAGAGCCCCGAGCTTGGCAGGACCAGGCAGTGCTCAGTGTCTGTTAATGTTCTGTTCAATGAGAGCAAGACTGACTATAGTGTGGTTAGGAAGTAGAACCAGAGGGCACGATTCTCCAGGAGGCAAGTTATGACTTCTTGAACAAGGGGACAGCTCTCTTGCTTTAGGCCAAGCTCAGCTTATCATCCTGAGGGGATATTCTTTCCAGCATCTTCCTGCCTAGATGACAGATTCCCTGATTGTCCCTCCAAAAATCTGACTGTAGTTGGGGAATTAAAGAAAGGGTGAGTCCTGGAGTCTGCCATCATACAAGGAACCTTTGCAAGGCTTCTTCTTGACAGTGGTCAAAAGAACAACCTTCATCACATGCTTAGCTAGAAATGATTTTTAGTGGGTGGTACCTGAGCTCATTAAAATGGACTTGGCATATGCATAATTTGTATTACCTGGAAACAGCGAACCTCTCAGAAATTTGTGTAGGTAACTAATGACTTTAAAATTACTAGCAACCCTCCCCACTCCCCAAACCCACTCTCCCTGACAAATGGCTGGGATTCCAGGCCAGCGGGATGTCTGCTTATTTACATAATTAATGTAGTATGAAGTCTTTATATGTCCCTCCTCAGCCTTCTCTGTTCCAGGATAAATAGCCCCCAATTCCTCAATCCATAAGCCCCAATTTTACAACCTTTTAATCATCTTTGTGACTCCCTCCAGAGTCTTCTTCGGGTCCTATTCAAGCTTGATCTAAATTTAACAGGCATGCTACACAGGCAACTAGGTGAGATGACTCCATGAGAACCTGGGGCCATCTCAGTCTCTTATTTGGATCTGAGTCTTTCTCTTTCTCTGTGAGTGTCATAAGGAGGGTTTTCATCACCTTTCCCCCTGATGAATGGACTTAGGATGGGCTGTCAGTTTTGCTTCCCCACAGGGTCTTCTTCAAATGTCCAGAAAAGTCAGTTTCCATAAAGGCAGGAACTAAAGGACACCCCTGAGTCCAACAGGGAAGTCTTTTCCAAGTGGGTTTTGTGTGTGCCATTTTAGTGTATGGGGATAGCAGAGGTCTAATGTTGGCTGGAGGGAGAGGTGAACCCCAAGCTTCTGAAAGCTTTTGCAGACTCTCCTGAGGCAGGGTTGCTGCTCTATGCCCTGTGATCTTATCTGACCTTCCCTGGGAGGCCATTTTCTTATCTGACATCAGGCTGAGCCAAAGAACTGAGCCACCAGCAGATTGAGGAGAGGCCGATTCTTGAGTTTGCAACATGGAGTAGTGGTCGATACATGACTTGGGATACAACCAAATAGCCCATAGAAGGCCACCGGTAAAATCATGATATGGCTAATCAGAGAGGGACTTTCTGGGGTTCTTAGATTGAGGATTTTCTAGCTAGTAATATTTTGAGAGCAAAAGAAAAAGAAAGGAGGCCAGCAGAGCTGAGATTCTAGCTTGTCATTTTGCAAAGACACAACCCCATCACTGCCACTTTGTGCTTGCTGCACATCAGTGTCCTCTCATGGTTCTAATCTCACCTGCTCTGCATTTCCTCTGTTTGCAGCATGGCCTGCTATTTCTCAGGGACTCATCTGACAGGGTGCAAACAGCAGGGATGTATATCTGAACAAGGATTAGCAAATATAGACATTTTTGTGTTGCTACAGTGTCAACAATTCCAAGGTGAAACCCCTACCAGTACAGCAGCTAATTTGGTGAGGGAGATTATTGTTTTGTGCAAAAATCAAATAAAATCCTTTGGGGCTTTTCTTAGCATTGCACACAGCTCTGGTTTGAAGATCAATAAGGCAGAACCTGCTCTTCATTACACATTAATAATGTGCAAGCTGAAACTAGAGCAGAGAGAGGGGCCTCCCTGACTCCCAACAAAAATATTGCCTGACTTGGTGGCCAGCAGCACAGGCTTGGTGCTGACGATGGCTGTGGGACTCATTTGTGGTCACAATTGACTCTAAGCCCGTGAGTCTCAAAATTAGAATACCTTCTGCAACGTGACAGAGCTTCCCATGGTACTTATGGCATCTTTAGAAAAGCCATATCCTGGCTTAAAGTGCTTCATAATGCTCACTAACCGCACATTAACTGAGTGAGTTAATAACAATTAATAACCGAGAGAGCATGGCTATGATACTTCAGGAATGAGTTTTAGCAAGGTTTCTGTCTAAGTTTCCAGTGCTGCTTGAAGACAGGCTCTGGATCTAGATATAGCAGAAAGGGTTTGGAATTTTCTGTTAGGGCCGCTGGAACAAAGTATTACTTAAAACAACAGAAATTTATTTTCTCACAGTTCTAGAGGCAAAAGGTCTGAAATCAAGGTGTCAGCAAGGCCATGCTCCCTCTGAAGGATCTCTCTGAACAGGGCAGAATCTTTCTTAGCTTTTGGTGTTGCTGGCAATCATTGGTGTTCCTTGGCCTATAGATGCATTGCTCCAACCTCTGCCTCCATCATCAGAGTTCTCCTATGTGTGTCTCTGTGCCTTTTCTCTTCTTATAATAACACCAATCATTGGCCCTGGCCAGTTGACTCAGCGGCGGTGTGTCGGCCTGGCGTGTGGAAGTCTTGGGTTTGATTCCCGGCCAGGGCACACAGGAGAAGCACCCACCTGCTTCTCCACCCTTCCCCCTCTCCTTCCTCTCTGTCTCTCTCTTCCCCTCCCGCAGCCGAGGCTCCACTGGAGCAAAGTTGTTCACACTGGCCTGGACTTTGAGTTATTGCTTGAGTCAGTCAGTGAGTGGCAAAGTCACTGACTTATTTGAACAATAGAACCACTCAGCTCTCCTTTGTGTGTCTTCAGTAGAGCAGCCTGGTGTAGTATAACTGGTTTGGAATCAGGCTCCTAGGCCAGTTCCTATACTTATCATGGGTGTGAAGTGGGTCAACTGAAGCTCTTGGCCCCTCACTGATAAATCACAGTCCCACCTCTTAGGGATGAGGTGTGAATTCGGGAGGTCAACACAGGCAATGACATTATTTCAATGCTAGAGGGTCATAGTGACTCAATAAGTATGACCTAATATGATTCTTGGAATAGAAGCTCCATGAGGGCAGAGCCTTGACCTGGTTCATCCACTGTTGGGTCTCTTGCGCCCAGAACAAGATCTGGCAAGTAGTAGGCGTTCAATAACTAAGCATTGGATAAATTAATGAATGGATAAATGAGCTTTCCTGAAGGTGGGATCAAGAACCTGAGTTTCTGAGCTCTCCTCACATGATTATAAGATACAGCCATGCTTAAGAACTACTGGCCAAAATGTTTATTTTATAGATGATGAAATTGCAATTGGGGTTGCTAAGTAATTCACCCTAAGAGCACTTGGTTAAACTGTTCAACAAATAGCCATCCCTTTTATTTAACAAACCTTCACTGACCACTTACAAGGTTGCTGGTGGTATTGAAAACCCAGGTTCTATCAAAAAGAACGAGATATTCTCCAGCCCTTTATAAACTCATAATCTGGTAGAGAATTCAGGTATATCATTGCCATGTGCCATGGTATAATGTGTATGCACCTTTTGTGCTGAAGGAATACAAACAAGGGAGCTTTGATTCTGCCACAAGACCAATGAAGACCAGCTGGGAAAGTTGTATTTAGGATGACTGAGGAATAAGGAGGCTAACAAGTTCTCAGGCAACTAAGAGTGAGGAGTAGATGGTACAGGATGAACAAAGGCACAGGGAGATCATGGAACTGATGAATTGTCAGTGAGGCTTGGGTAGGAGGCCAACATTTCTAAAATTGCTAATGTAGGCTCAGAGAAAGGCACTCAAGGTAGAATAAACAGCAAGGTCAAAGGCCAGGGATCAGTAAATAGATTGATATGTTTGAAGAATTAAAAGTTAAATTGTATGCATGAAGAGGAGAGTGACAAGAAAAGTAGTTTATCTGATACACAGGGGCCACATCGTTCTGGTCTTTGTAGGCCATGGTAAAGAGTATACATTTTACTCTAAATACAATAGGCCATTGGGGATTGTAAACAGGGGACTTACAATAGTCAAGTTTGGGGATCATTCTTGCTACTGTCATGAGCTCAGAGGGTAAGCTTGTGCTGGGTAGAGTCATCAGGAGGCTGTGAATGTAGCCCAGATGGAAAATTACAGTTAGACAAAGTTGATGGCAGTGGAGATGGAAGGAAATTCATTGCACTTCTATGAACTTCGTAAAATGTAATTGGGATATGCTATGTGCTTGAGTTATTACCTCTTCCCTCTTCTAGAGCCACATCCTCAGATAGACCATACTGTAGCTGGGCCCATGGATTCAAGGGGCATAGATTCAAGGAAGACTTCTTGGTTTTGACCAAAACCCAAGAGGGCATCTATAAAATAAAAATACTGCAAATGTTTTTTAAATTTGATTCAATAAGCATCTTTTTTTTTTTTAATTTTTTTTTTTTTTTTTTTTTTTTTTTTTCATTTTTCTGAAGCTGGAAACAGGGAGAGACAGTCAGACAGACTCCCGCATGCGCCCGACCGGGATCCACCCGGCACGCCCACCAGGGGCGACGCTCTGCCCACCAGGGGGCGATGCTCTGCCCATCTTGGGCGTCGCCATGTTGCGACCAGAGCCACTCTAGCGCCTGAGGCAGAGGCCACAGAGCCATCCCCAGCGCCCGGGCCATCTTTGCTCCAATGGAGCCTTGGCTGCGGGAGGGGAAGAGAGAGACAGAGAGGAAAGCGCAGCGGAGGGGTGGAGAAGCAAATGGGCGCTTCTCCTGTGTGCCCTGGCCGGGAATCGAACCCGGGTCCTCCGCACGCTAGGCCGACGCTCTACCGCTGAGCCAACCGGCCAGGGCTTTAAATTTTTTTTTAAAATTTTTATTTATTTATTCATTTTACAGAGGAGAGGGAGAGAGAGAGAGGGAGGGAGAGAGGAGAGACAGAGAGAGAGAAGAGGGGGAGGAACTGGAAGCATCAACTCCCATATGTGCCTTGACCAGGCAAGCCCAGGATTTTGAACCAGCGACCTCAGCATTTCCAGGTCAATGCTTTATCCACTGCGCCACCACAGGTCAGGCTCGATAAGCATCTTGAACCCTATTTTTATTAGGACCCTCTTAACTTTAAGAGATTAATACCCAACTCAAAATGGGAAATATATATTTTACAAAACTGAAAAAGCCCAGGGCATTGAGCTTCACGAACAACTCAATACAAGGTCTTGGATATTGTCAAGTAGAATTTTTTTTAATCTCTTGGATTTGTTTTCTTCTATGGTGACATCACTTTTGGGCTGGCTTTCCCCATAAGGGCCCAAATGGTTGCTGGCAGGCCCAGATTTGTAGTCACATCATTTCAAAATCTAACAGAAAGAGAGCTATTATTCCCCAAGCATTCTTGCAGAGGGATGACCATTATTCACCCAGCTTGGATCCTGTGAACATCTCTAATTCAGGCACCATGCCAGGTGGACTCTTAAAATTAACCAGGCTAGGGTCATAATATGAGCTCTGAAGCTGGAGATGGAGTCAGCTTGAATTTCACAGATTAAATGTGGAGAGTGCAGTGGTTTCCCAAAGGCAAGCTGGGCACTGCTGCATTAAGCTGAGAGATGGTGGGTAGACCAGAAGGACAGATGCTTACTACTAGCACCTGCCATCATATGAAAGGCTCTGCCCAGCTCTTCTGTGGGGGAATCAGAGATGAATAAATACTTCAGTTTCAGTTCCTGCCCTCCAGATGCTCACAGGGGACTGGGGAACAGACACATACATGAGCCTCTTTAATTCAAACCTGCCCTGTTTGATGGCATCTATGGCACCATAAAGCTCTGACTGCTTATTCAATTGGCACCTGGGGCTTGGCACATGTTTCCTCACCTTTCTATTTTAAAAGTCAATAAATTGTTTCTGGGACCCTGACTGAAAATGAAATCTGGGTGCTCCCCTCCCCCAATTATGAGATTGAGATGTCCAAAGTTGACTCACAGCAATAACATTAGGTCAGTCTGATCCAACATCTGGGAATCATGGCTGCAGCCACTAGTGCAGATTGAAGGTAAAACAGGTGGACCTGGGGAACAGTGCAGGGATGGATGGGCTTCTCATGAGCAGGTACCCACAGGGAGCAGTTCCAGCCAGGTAATGGTACAGTAAATCTCCTTAGGCCTGTGTGCAGGGTGATGTCTGCTCCTCCCTACCACTCTGTATCATTCACGCGTAGGACTACATTTCTTTGCTTCTTACAAGCATTCACTTTTCCATTAAACACATGTTTAGTGGTGAACTCTAACTTGTTATTCACCAAATCTTTTCCTTCTTTCTAGAGGGCACACGGCTAGGTTACATTTCCCAGTCTTTCTTAAGCTGGGTTCTGGCCAGTGGTGTACAGGCAGATGTGAGAGTAAGCGTTAGCTCCGTAAACCTCCTGCACAGTCCTCTGTGCATATTTTTTTTCTATTGCCTTGTCTGCGGTCTGGAGACAGAGGACCCAGTGTGGGACAGTAGAGTCACGAGATGAAAAGAGGTTTAAATTACTTCAGGGATCCATAAAGCCCCTCCCTATAACCCCCACCCCCTCCCAAACAACAAGTAAAAATATCCACACAGACTGACAAGAGTGATAGATAAAAATCCTAGTGCTCATTTGTTGAAATTCTTCCTTCCCTCTTCCCTCCCTTCCTTCCTTCCTCCCTCCCTCCCTCCCTTCCCTCCCTCCCTTCTTCCTTCTCTCCCTCCCTCCTTCCTCCCTCCCTCCCTTCCTTCCTCCCTCCCTCCCTCCCTTCCCTCCCTCCCTTCTTCCTTCTCTCCCTCCCTCCTTCCTCCCTCCCTCCCTTCCTTCCTCCCTCCCTCCCTCCCTTCCCTCCCTCCCTTCTTCCTTCTCTCCCTCCCTCCTTCCTCCCTCCCTCCCTCCCTCCCTTTCTTTCTTTTTTTGCTTTACAATCTAGAATTTGGCCTGCCTTGACCAATCAAAGAGTTACAAAACACAAGAAACTGTGCAATGTGCGAGGGACTCAGTATTAAACAAAGTAGGTGCAGCTTTTATTTTGATGGCATTTTCAGTCTGACCTGTTATTTTATCCATTCTTATCTCCTCCATGCCTTCTTGTAGGCATTAACAAACAATACTGGGAATAAGAATTTTGAAATAACTTTGGTGAATATCCAGCATAGTCAACTGCTGGGCTAGATTTTGGAAACAAACATCTTACTTATCTGTTGGTCACAGTCTGATCCTGTGGGTCTCTTGGAGCTTGAGAGATTCTTTGTGCAGAGTAAAGAACTTTTTTGTTACATAGAAAACTTCATTTATTTCTCTCTCTCATTTTTCTCTTGAAACCATTCCTTCTTATTTGTTAGAATTTCATCCATCCATCCATCCATCCATCCATCCATCCATCCATCCATTTATTCATCCATCCTGTCTTCCTAGTTTTATTAACAAATATTTTTATTTATTTGTCTTTTGTCAAATGCTCATTTTCTAGGTGCTGTGCTAAGACATTAGCATGCATAGTTGTTGTTTTTTTAAGTTCAAATGACAATCCTACATTACAGTAGGAGCCATAATTATCACTTAGCAACTGAGGAAACTGAGGACCTGAGGCATAACTTACCTAAATAAGTGGGGAGGCAGAGTATGAACTCATATGTGTCTTTGTTAGAGCCTAGATTTTGAGTCACTATACTGCCTCTCATTCTACTATTTCTCAGGATGCTCTCAAATGTTGTGCCTCACATGGAAAGCTCACCCAGAGTAGCTGATTTGAAGGAGTTCGTACTGTGTGTGTGTGTGCAGGCATGAGTGTGCCTGTGTGAAGATGAGGTGGTTGGAGGAGACGGCCACCAGGCAAACAGCTACTACAATTACAGAGGGCCTAAGCGACGGCTAAGAGAGCCACGGAGCCCTGCCAGAGATCGGAAGGCGCCCTGCTGATTCAGAGTGAGGAGAAGCATTGGGGTCCTAGTCTGCACAGGGAGGGCATGGGGGAAGAGCAAGGGTTAAGTGTTCATTCTGGGGTCAGACTATTTGATTTCACACCCTCAACCTTCCAGCGAGGCGTTTTAGGACACGTCAGCTCATCTCTGAGACTCAGTCTCCTCATTTATAAAACTGGGATAATACAGTTCATACCTAAAAAGTGGGTTTAAAGACTAAATGAAATGGCATGGTAAGAGATAATACACTTTGAAAAAGATCTGTCACAGTAAGTCCTCAATAGATATTAGCTTCTGTTGTGGTGGGGGTGGAGATGATGGGGATGATGATGATAATGACTTGGGATTACAGACAATAGAACAAATGTTCCTCCCCTTAGCTTCTTCAGAAAGAGTGCACATGTGCCCCCACCCCCATATAAGGTATTATCTCTCAAGCTCTGAGCTGTCTCAGCTCTGCCACCAACCAGTTTTGTGGCCCTGAGCATACATAGCAAATAACCTGTCTTGGCCTACTTTTTTTTCTTGATCTACAGGGAGTGCAGAGTAGTATCCTCTGGAGCTAGCATGCTGGCTGCTTTACTGATCAGCTGTGTGCCTTTGGGCAAGTAATTCCACTCTTCAGAGCCTCAGTTTTCTCCTCAGCAACATGGGGATGGAAATAGTAACCATCGCACTGAGGCATTTTAACTTATAATGAAACGATCCACACAAGGCTATTAGCCTAGTTCCTGGCACATGGCAGACTCTCAATGAATGTTAGCTATTGTCATTATCAACTTAAGAAGTCCCTTCAACATTTCTTGATGCATTTTCCTTATGCATTTTACCTCTGTTTTTACTTTGGATAATTATATTCAGTGCCCCTGGCAGTGCATTCTGGATTTGTAAACTAATTTTGACACAATCTCCATTCTGGTTGGCTCTCCAAGAAATGTTTCTCTTTAGTGACTATGATAGCAGGACTCACTCATTACCAGGTTATTTTAGGCAAGAGTGATTTTTAACTCGTTATCCAGATAATCATTGCAGTTCTCTAGTTGCCTTTCTACGTGCAGACGTAATAAGCTTTGCGGACGTGTGGCATTGCTTTTCCTGGCTAGGATGAGAGAATTATTGAGGCTCTCAGGTGAAAGTGGGAAACCTTAGAAGTAATGGGTGTACCCTCGCCAATTAGGCCTCTGGCTGTGAAAGAGGCTCAGCTCCTTAAGGAACCAGGGCAGTATTTTATTAATCATGGGGCATTTCCAGCATGCCTGATGTTGTTAGCTTGGTTTATGGAAAAGATGCCCAGAAATGAGTGGATGCATGTGTGGGCAGGTGTACACATGAACTAAGTTGTATGCAAATGAAACCAGGACCTGGTTAATTCAGCCTTGTTTCCCCAGCACCTGGAGGTCAAACAAGCCGGTTAGCTATCTCCTGTCATGGTTTAGAGCAGGGATTGGCAGGCCTTTCTTGTAAAGTATTTTCTGTAAATATTATAGCCTTTGTGAGCCTTAAGGTCTCCCTTTCAGCTACTCAGTTCTGCTAATACAGTGTGAAGGCAGCAAAAGGCAAAATGGCTGACTCCTGACCAACATAGGTCAGAAATGCACAGGTCCACTTAGACACAGATTTTTCTCCATAAATACTATAAACGCATTCTCTCTTTCTTACGATTTTCTTAATAGCTTTCTGTTTTCTCTGGCTTACTTTATTGTAATCATACATATGTAATATGCAAAATATGTGTGAATCTACTATTTCTGTTTTTGGTAAGGCTTCTGGTCATTAGTAGTCTATTAGTAGTTAAGTTTTAGGAGTCAAAGGTTATACATGGATTTTTGACTGTGCAAGGGGTGTGAGTGGTGATGGGCACCTCTAACCCCTGAGTTGTTCAAGAGTCAACTGTGAAGATTAATTGAATGGATGTGGCTGAGTTCTGATAAAACTTTACTTGTGGACATTGAAACTTGAATTTCATATGATGTTCATAGGCCACAAGCTATTATATTTTTTTCCCAATGTTTTTCACCAATTATAAACATAAAATTCTTTCCTGGCAAGCTGTACAAAAAAAGAGGTGGTGAACTGGATCTTGCTAATAGGCTATAGTTTGCTAACCCCTGGGTTAGTCTCTATCTGTTTAAGTCCTCTTCCTTCCATTGTTGGCTGTGTGGTTGTGGGCATGTTCTTTAACTGCTCCATGTCTCAGTTCTTCATTTGCACAATAGGAGTAATATTAATAGCATCCTCTAAGGTGGCAGGGAAAATTAAGAGTTAGTGGAGATGACATGTTTAAAACTGGTACACAGCACACCCTTGAGAAATATTAGTCATTGATGCAGTCATGTATGGTTTTATGATCTCATTGAATCCCCACAACCACACCATGAGGGAGGTAGTGTTATTATTTCCATTTCTCAGATGAAGAAACTGAGACATGGGTATGCTTAGTCATTTGTCCAAGGCCAGAGTTAGACTAAGACTTATTTAGGCAAAACAGTGGGGACCTATTTTTGATAATTAACAAGGCAGAAATTACTTTCGTTCTCTTCCTAATGTTGCTCCAGGGATCCTCCCCTCCATTAGAATTTCACTATAGCTATTGGAAACTGAACTTGGCAATGGAATATGGAGAGTTGAGAGAGTTTACAAGGCAAGAAGGTGGTCATGAGAAGGGAGTGACAAATCAAATGCCAGTGACAGAGCAATGGCCACTGCATTTTTAAATTTTTCTTTCCACTGTTCTCCTTTTTCAGACACATTTTGGAGTTTACATCTGGGACATCTCTGTTTACAAATTGCTGGAGGTCACAGTTGCAAGATGTGCATTTATCCTCTCCCATCACTGATTTTCTCCTCTTTAATGCATCAAATTAGAAGATTGGCTGATTTTCATTATCCCTAAAAAGTAAAATTTCAGCTTAAATCACAAATATCTATGATGCTCTTAGCAGCTACAACAGCTCCTAACCAGCAGCTATTTCTCTGAGAATAATCAGGTCTATTATGATTAGAGATGCATTAGCTCTACTTAGAGTTAAGGATCCACTTTGACTTCTGGGGAAGTCACCCAAGATTTAAATGGTAAGAATTCATCCCATTTAGATTTTGGTTTATTCCCTTCTTTCCATCCTTGCCCTTTATCTGTTATGACAGGATAAAAGATATAAGAAGGTATCAGAATAAATTCTGGAGGGATTTAAATTACTGGGAAGAAATCACATGTGATGGGTGACTGGCAAGTTCTGCATGTTTTTATGCGGTCAGTTTCCAAAGTTCTTCATCCAGAAAATAGATGGCTCAATTTAGAGGAATCTTCTTACCATGAGATGTCCTTCATGACAGACTCTAGACCTATCCCACCCATCTTTGCCATTTATGTCTGCAATGTCTGAAAGACCTGTCCATTCTGTGTCGTGACACCTCTCATGCTTGTTTTGGAGACAGCTCTGTCTCTCTGCAGATTCAAATGCCCCTTAATGAGAGAAAAATTAGAGTATGCTTCACATATATCCCAGCTCCATCAATCGTTAATCAAGTCCTTGAGCAAATGATTGATTGCTTGCTGTCTCTGTTTCACTTATAAAATTGGGGCATAATATTAATATCATATTTCATGGGGTTTTTTTTTGAGAATTAATATTTGTAAAATACCTAGAATGGTGCTCGATACATAAAAATTACTCCAGAGCCTGACCAGGTGGTGGCACAGTGGATAGTGCATCGGACTGAGATGCAGAAGACCCAGGTTCGAGACCCCGAGGTCACCAGTTTGAGCGCGGACTCATCTGGTTTGAGCAAAGCTCACCAGCTTGGACCCAAGGTTGCTGGCTCGAGCAAGGGGTTACTCAGTCTGCTGAAGGCCCGCATGAGAAGGCAATCAATGAAGAACTAAGGTGTCGCAACGAATAACTGATGATTGATGCTTCTCATCTCTCTCCGTTCCTGTCTGTCTGTCCCTATCTATTCCACTCTCTGACTCTCTCTCTGTCTCTGAAAAAAAAATATATTGAAAAATTACTCCAGAAATGCTCACTGGCATTAAAATATTAGGTAATAGGAACTGGGAGAGATCAAACTACTTCCCAGCTAAAAACTTTCAATGACATCCCATTCCTTACAGCAGGTATCCCCAAACTTCGGCCCGCAGGCCGCATGCGGCCCCCTTGAGGCCATTTATCCGGCCCCCACCACACTTCTGGAAGGGGCACCTCTTTCATTGGTGGTCAGTAAGAGGAGCATAGTTCGCATTGAAATACTGGTCAGTTTGTTGATTTAAATTTATTTGTTCTTTATTTTAAATATTGTATTTGTCCCCATTTTGCTTATTTACCTTAAGATATGTGCAGTGTACTAGGGATTTGTTCATAGTTTTTTTTATAGTCCAGCCCTCCAACAGTCTGAGGGACAGTGAACTGGCCCCCTGTGTAAAAAGTTTGGGGACCCCTGCCTTACAGGATAATCCCTAATCTTCTCAATCTAGTTTTCAAGGCCTTGCTTAGTTTATCTGCCTGGCTTTATCCACACATCCATCTCTGCCCCCCCAGCCATACCCTGTATCTTTCAGTTGGTTAGGACACTGATGTGCTGCAGTCAGCTTGTAACAGTCCTTAGAGTGAGTTGTTAAATATTTGGGAAGTTTAAAAGTCAGTTGTTAAATATAGCTACCATTAAAAAATAAATTATATAAATTTACAAATAAGTTGTATTAAAAACATGAGTAATAAATACATAAAACTTTTTACTACTTCCTAATTATTTTACTACATTTTACTGTTGTCTGTGCTTTTTAGGTTATTTAGCTTTATTGTATCTGTATGATGAAATCCATATAATGATGTGCTACTACTCCACATCTCTTTCTGGCACTTTATCCAGTGATATCACCATCATAGCTTCAAATCAGCGTTGGTAGGAATATTTACACCATAAGAATTGGAAAACACTACAAATTAGGGCTTGGTTTCTTATTTTGTTGATGTAAAATAGCAGTCAGAAAACTTTTTTTTCTGTAAAAAGCTAGTGAATAAATATCTCAGGCCTTGTGGACAATAGAGCCTCTGTTGAAGTTACTCAACTTTGAAGCTATAGACTGAAAGCAGCCATAACAAATGACTTAATACATGAGCATGGCTATGTTTCAATAAAGTTTTACTTACCAAGACAAATAGGAGGCTCATAGTCTGCTGACCTCTAATCTAGGATAAAAGGGATGGAGAAAGTGTTAACAATGCTAATTAAATTTTAAAATGTATCTGGTAGCTGTTAAATTGTATATAGCACCCCCCCTCGCCAAAAAAAAACACCTGATGACCTATTCTTCCAGCATTTGAAAACTACTATACAATTCCACAAAGAAGCATCTCACATTACTGAAAAATAATTGAAGGTCTGACATATATTCATTGTTTTGCTTACAACTTCTTAACTTTATCAATCAAAATTGATATGGAAACCACACTTGCTATCAGTTATGACCATGAGTTGGCTACAAATATAAGAGTTTGACAAAAATCAACAAAAGCATTCTGTGAGAATCAATTGACTGTGTGGAATTTACAATAGAGAATATTGTAATGTTTCATTAATGTTCACAAATTACATCGTCTATCTCAGATATCAACAGCATTTATAAAAGAATTACATATGCATAGATATATGCATATTGGATTTTGTGGCAAGCCAACTGTTAACTTTTACCAGCGCATAATTGCTTGAAGAGGGTGGGTTCTTTCCAGCCTCCAGGCCTTTGAGTGTGTGGTCCCTCCACCTAACACAGTTCTCTTTCTCCTTCACTTTGCTTCTCTAACTCCTCATTTCTTGATTTTCAGCTTAAGCTTGACTTCAAAAGACTTCCTTGATTCCCCCAAGACCAAGTGATTTCACCTCATTAGGCACATTTTTCTTGTAATACTTGCATTAATTAGTTAAGTGATGGATTTTGTGGTGGCTTATTATCTCCTTTCACCAAAAAAATTTAAGTGTCCCCTGGAGGGATTGGCCCATCTCCCTTATCATTGAGTCTTTGGAGCCTAACACAGTTCCTTTAAAATAGTAAGCACTCAATATATTTGTAGCTGAACTGAACTATCACTTAAAAGAAGGAAAATAAACTCTATATTGAAGAGTTTCAGCATTAACTCTATTCCACCCAAGTTGACTATAAATTCAGCAAGTTAGTAACAAATGGCAATCACTTTACTACAGAATATTTGAAACCCGGTTTCGAGGCCCCAACCATTGCTGAAATCGATGCCCACTTTCTTCAGGTATAGTAACTATTTCTCATATTGTTATTGACCATCTCTTTAAAGACCAGCCAGGACAAATCTATTTCTCAAGCTGTTGTAAATGACTTCAAGCAGGAAGATGAATGGAATGGAATGAGGATTGTTTAAAAGAGATTTTTCCCTATTCAACCTTGTTCGAGAAATGAGTGGTCAGTGGCCACCAACCCATCTCAGGTGAACTCTAGGAACATTTTCCAGCCCCTTTCCTAGTGACTACAGTCATCTTAGTGCTGATTTACAAAGGTTTATTATAATTCTGACCAGTAGCATATATTTCCAGACACACTGGGAATTGACTTGCTTTGGATTTCTGGTTTCATGGAGACCATAAAAGGGGCAGAAATGTTTACATCTCAACATGCCCAGCCAACAGAGGACAGGCGGAAAATCATTCCACTAGTTCTCCCCAATGCTTTATTGATTATATGGAAACCAAGTATGCAGTTATCAGCCCATCAGCAGGCACAGAGCAAGAACTCAATAAAAGGTCATTATAATTCATTTTCATTATTAAAATTTTTTTAGCTATATGTAAAAAAAATAGTAATCTCAAACTTGTATATGTGAGTTTTGGTTAAAGCCACATAAAGACCCAGTTTGTAAACATGATCCTGTCTTACCTGGCAGAACATTGATCAAGGGAAAGAGCTAATTATTTAAGAGCTTGATTGTGGCTCCTATGTACTCAGTGACTTCTAGACAACAAGTTCTATGCTGAGTTTTTCATCATCGTCATCCTATCAGATGTCATGCTATGTCTTCATTTTACAAAGGAGAAAACAGAGGCTTAGTGAGGTTATTTATAAGCACAAGGTCACAGAGCTAGTAGGTAACTGAGTTGTTGTAAAACTCAAGGAGGTCCCATTAGAGGGCCTTTAAAGCACTTGACTGTAGTATAAAAGGCAAAAGGATCCTTAAACTTAACATATGAAGACAACAGAAATAAACACACAGGCACACAAAACAAAAACAGAGGAAATATTGAAATGCCTAAATATTCATTCATTTATTCAACAAATGTTTATTTAGCACCGATTTTGTACTAGTTACTGTTAAGGTCCTTAAAGCAGACAAAATCCCTGCCCTGATCTAGCTTACTTCCTAGTAGTGGAAGCCAGAAGGTGAACAAAGCAATAAGTAAAATTTGGAGAAAGTAAGGCAGGAAAGAGGGATAAGTGGGAATTTAAAAGGGGGGAAGGGGGTAGAGGGTGAGATAAGGAAACACTTGAGTTAGGACCTGAAGGAGGTGCAGGAGCCAGCCACTGGACGGGCAGAGGTCACCAAACCACAGCCAAAAGGCCAGATCCAGCCCACTATCTGTTTTCAAAAATAAAATTTATTGGAATGAAGACAGGCCCGTTAGTTTATGCTAATTACCTGTGTCTGTTTTCATGCTAAAATGACAGAGTTGTGTACAGATGCTCCTTGGCTTATGATGGGGTTATGTCCTGATAAACCCTCATCATAAGTTGAAAAAATTGTAAGTCAAAAATGCATTTAAACCACACTGTAGAGAATCGATTGTTTACCCTCATGATTGTGTGGCTGGATGGGAGATGTGGCTCTCTGTGGTGGCCCAGCACCACGAGATAGCATTTTACACAAACGGATAACCCTGGAAAAGATCAAAATTCAAAATTTGAAGTATGGGTTCTATTACACGCGTATCACTTTAGCAGTATCATAAAGTTGAAAAGTTGAACAATTGTAAGGCGGGGACCATCTGCAGTTACAATTGATATTCTGTGGCCCTTTATAGAAAAAAAAAAAAAAAAAGTTGCCTACCTCTGATCCAGGAAAAGTTTTCTAGGTAGAGGGAACAAACACTAAAGGCTTGATGTCCTTGGGGAGGTGGGTGTGGCTGGAGCGCAGTGGGTCAGGGGGAGCCCAGTGAGAGGGAAGAGAAGTTAGAACGGCAGCCAGGGCATAGCCTAGGGGACCTGTGGGTAATTGTAAGGCCTCTGAAGACAGGGAGCTGGAGAGGGGGAGTTCCAAGGAGGGGAGGGTCCTCATCACACTTAAGGTGAGGTCTGTGGCTGTTTGTGATACCTGTACTGTCACAGGCAGGGGCAGCAACTCTGAGATGGAGTTTAGCTTGCAGGGCATATCTGACCTCTCAGGGTCAACTCCTGTGGAGAGAAGGGGAAGAAAGCAGGAGGGGGCAGGGGGAGAATTCCAGCTACAGTGCATCCAGTGACAGTTTCTGCCACTCACATAAGAACTTCAGAATCCTCCCTGAATCAGCCAGGCCTTTATATTCCAGCTGTCACTAAAGGTAGGTCTTTCAATGGCAATAATAATGACAGCAAAGGAGCTTAACCTGAGAGGCTCACAGCGGAGAACTTTCTGCTGACTGCATTGCCAGCAGTGGGGGAGGGGCCAGTGGATTATCTATTGAAGTATAGGACCTTGTTGGCGCATCATAGTGTCCCCCGCACCAATGTTTCAATGATCTCCACAGGATAGAACCTATCACGGGAGACAGGCCATGTAAATCTTGTCATATGACTGGGTCTATCCCAGCAGTGACTGCACTATTCATAAACTGGCCAGCAACAATGTTGTATTGCTAAACTTGGCACAAAACAATAGTTATTTATGCACTGTCGTGGCCTGGAGTATTATCTCAGATTTGAGATTCTGTTACAGCTACACAAGAGGACAAATCAAGAAAATGTATTCCATAATTTATCTTCACTCTGACAAAGATACTGTGTATAAGAGGAGGAGTAAGTGCGTAGATTTTAGCACATTCATTGCAGGGTGATGTGGTTTGATATGCTGTCTATGAGCCTGTGGGGTGAAATGGAAGGTTTAAATGGATTCCAATTTTATTATCCCACTGTGATCTGAGGAAAGCCGAGACCAAAATGTTGCCACTCAATAAAGCACTTCATCAAATTCCCTCCCAGGCCAAGCAGCACTATTCTGCCAAAAAAAGCTATCTGTTGGGTAGACTGCTTAGCAAGTTGCATTTTTAATGCAGGTGCCCAGCCAGCCAATGAATTCTATCAGGCTTTGCTTACAGCGTGCATGGCTTGGCTTTTTAAAACAAGATTGACAGTATGAGAAAAACCAGATCCTACACTCCTGAGGTTGATTTTAGAGGTTTCTCTACTCATTTGAATTCAGCAGGGCTGGTCAGGCTAGCCCAGGAAAACCTGCAGGAGTAAATAAGAACCAATGGGAGTTATTCATGACAAACCAGAAATGCATAGGAAATTAATTCCCCTGAGTTTCCAAACCAGTCAGCTTTTCTTACTGTAGTTTTGCTGTCTATGTCTGACCCTTGCTTAGGGCTTGGGAAAAATCTTGAAACCATGTGCTCACTTGTTTTTCTGTCTTTGGACTGAAGGATAGATGGAATAACACCCGGAGTTGTAATGGACATGCAGAGGCAGGTGGCAAACTAGATCCTGGAGGTTGAAGGAGGCTTCCTGGAAGAAGTGATGCCTAAGTTTAGACCCAAAAGACAGAGAGAAGTTAACCAAGTGACCATAGGGAAGAGCCTCTTAAAGGTTGGCACTATGTCATTCATAGATTCCATAAAAATTTGTTGAGCGTCTATCACACGCTAGACACTGGGATAGGCTCCAGGATACGCTGGTGAACAAGTCAGAGTTCTTGCTCTAGTGAGAAAATGGTCTATGAACAGATCACTGCAATACTCAGCCTTAAGTGCCGTATATAGAAGTCCAGGTCTTGTTCTGCATCATATTCTTATGCTCGGTACATAGTAGGCACCCTCTAAATATTTTGCTGAATTAAAGTTTGTTGTCTTATAATATTTTCTCCTTTCCACTAGTTTATTGCCTTTTGTTTAAATATTAATTAGTTATTTACCAATACTATCATTTTACTAATATCTATCACTAACAAAATTTTAGAACAATTAGATTACATGGTCACTGTCTCTATTTCCTTATGACACACTCATTGTCTTGTCCTTCCATTCCCTCAAGCCTTTTGATTGGCTATGTACCCACACCACCTTAAGAGAAGGACTCTCTTGATGATCATCCCAGACCTCCATGTTGCCTGACTGTATGGCCTCTTTCAGTTTTCTTCCTCCTCAACCCCTTTACTGTGTTGCAGTTAGTTTATTCCTCTTCCCTTGGCTTCTCTGATGCAGCATAATATTGGTTTTTCTTCTTTCTCTCTGACTATTCTCACTCTGCCTCTCAGGGTTCCTTTCCTTCTTCCTAACACCCATGTGATATTTGAAAAAATTCCACTCTTTCTATACTTTCTTCATCAACATCTGTTTCAAGTATCCTATCATAGTTTCATTCAGGAGATAATGTCCCATTCTTTATACAGGCATATCTTAGAGATATTGAGGGTTTGGACCCTGACCACAGCAATAAAGCAAATATCCCAATAAAGTGAGTCACACAAATATTTTGGTTTCCAGTGCATATATGAATATATTTTTACACTGTACTGTAGTCTATTAAGTGTACATAATGTCTAAAAAATGTACATACCTTAATTAAAAATACTTTATTCTAAAAAACATTATCCATCATCTCAGTCTTCAGCTAGTTGCAATCTTTTCAGTGCTAATAGACTTTCTTAATGCAGGATTGCTACAAATCTTTAATTTGTAAGAAACACAATATCTGTGAAGTGCAATAAAGCCATGTACAATAAAACGAGCAATGACTGTGTTAATTCCTGAACACTTTGGGACAGTTTCACTTGTGTGCTGGGCTTATGGATAGCCCAAAGGCATACAAACTCATGTAAGGACCAAACTCCTGACTTCCAAATTTCATTGAGTGCTATCGCCATTCTTTTCGATCCAGGCTAAAGACCAAGGGTGAACATGGAGCTTTCTCCTACTCCTCTGCCTTTGCTGCCCTCAGTGACCATATATTGTCAATTCACCCCTCTCTCTATTTCTCTGCTTGGCCTTTCCATGTCATTTTCATTTCATCCCCCTCATAAGGGTCTATGTTACTGCCCACTGGATAAAAGAAATATAACCACAGAAATATGCTCCTTTTTGTGGAAGGAAGGGATGGTATGATGCTTCTTATTGTTAGCCAGTATGACTATAAACAGAGTCCCCCCCCAAATGCCCCAGAAGTCTTGTATTTCATACATCAGCTATATATGTTCCTATGCAGAAAGGATCCTTAGGGTGGTAGAAATTTGAGGGTGGCCCTGGCCGGTTGGCTCAATGATAGAGCATCGGCCTGGCGTGCAGAAGTCCCAGGTTCGATTCCCGGCCAGGGCACACAGGAGAAGCGCCCATCTGCTTCTCCACCCCTCCCCCTCTCCTTCCTCTCTGTCTCTCTCTTCCCCTCCTGCAGCCAAGGCTCCATTGGAGCAAAGTTGGCCTGGGCGCTGAGGATGGCTCCTTGGCCTCTGCCCCAGGCACTAGAGTGGCTCTGGTAGCAACAGAGCGACGCCCCAGAGGGGCAGAGCATCTCCCCCTGGTGGGCAGAGCATTGCCCCCTTGTGGGCATGCCGGGTGGATCCCGGTCAGGCGCATGTGGGAGTCTGTCTGACTGTCTCTCCCCGTTTCTAGCTTCAGAAAAATACAAAAAAAAAAAAAATTTGAGGGTGGGTTTTCTGTTCATTTATTTGATTCCTGAACTCTGACCCCAGATGCAGAGATTTAACCCTGCAGAGCCTGCTGTGGGTTCCAGAGAGCACACCTTCCCAATGCTTCTTTGTCTCTCTTTTCAATCATGACCTTTAGTTTCTTTGCATTTTTTTCAACAGCTTTATTAACATATAATTAATATACAAAGACTGCACATATTTAATGTGTACAACTTGATGAGTTTGACACATGCGCATGCCAGTGAAACCACTACAATCAAATTAATACACATATCAATCACCTTCAAGGTTTTTTTGTGACCTACCTCTTTTGGTGGTAAGAACGCTTAACATGAGATTTACCCTTGTAACAAAATTTTTAAGCACACAATACAGTATGGTTAACTATAGGCACCATGTTGTAGTACTATCCACTGGTGGCACATTCACTAGTTTTCATATGAACCTGTCCTTGGGGATGAGCTAAGAAATTATCTTTGCTCTATACGAGTCTTTTGCTAGAATATGATGGGTGTCTCATGGTAAAAGATAGAATGGCTACAAGATAATCAGTTTTTTCCAATGTGAAAATAAACTAATGTCTCCAATACCTTATTATGCTAAAATAGCGACTGAATTCTCACCTGACTTGAGTTGCATCACACAGAGTCCCTCAGTTTTTGTTGATATCAAACTCTGGGAACATGAAGGTGTGGGAAATCCACCTCAAACAGAAATAATTCCTTGGTTAGAGTCCTTACTTAATGTCTCCATCATTCTAATACATTAAATTTTTGGAAGGATGCTTTTAAGACATTTTCCTCCTGATCTAAAATGTTTAGTGATTCACAAGCTGGTCTCCACGTTTTTTAGCCTGTTGTTTAGCGCACCTGCTCTTAGTATAAATTTCTAGATTACTTTTCTATTTTTACTCATGTTTTAGCTTAAACAATGCCTGAAAGGAATACACCTTTCAGGTTCCTGAAATCTGTGCCAGTATCTACCATTTCCTCTTCCTAGAATGCTCTCTTCTCTTTCCATATTTCTATTCAGTCTGTCTCTCTGTGTAAGAATCAGCTGGATATGTTCTGCCAATGGCTGCCATACTAATTTTGGCATGCCTCACACATCATAGGCCTTTCAAGACCTTTTGATGGATCAGACATTTTATTGTAGAAATAAATATTCAAAAATGCAGTTAGGAAAATATGTTTATTAGACCACCTTTTAGAAACAAAACTTTACCATTCTCCATTCCTAGGAACTATGCACTACAATGTATTGATAGAAATGATAGTCACCTGAAATTTATTCTGTGGTATAATCCTAATTACATACAATTTTATCTTTTTCTATTAAGGTGATATGTTAATAGCCTAACCAGATGTGAGCTATTATATATATTTTTGGTAACTTTATAAATTAGGAAAAATCCTTTTCAGATGTGCCCTCATAGTGGGTTATGCAAGCTGCCCAGCCTACTTCCAAATAAAGAAATCTTTCCCTACCAAGACTTTGCTCACCTGTAAGGAGGAGATGTTCCCTACCAAGAACTCATGTTTTAATTCAAATTTAGAGGCATTTTAAATAAGCAGATCTTGCTCTGCCTCAGACAGTTTGAAGTTCATCATGAAATTTGATTTGTTTCACTAAATTTAAAGTAAGAGAAACCCAAGTAACAGTTTACAAAAGTAGGAAATCGTTAAGCCTACTTGTACTCCCTGTTTAAGGAATGAAGGAGATTCAGCTATTTATTTTAAAAAATGTTAGATGAGAAAGTGCTACTTCAAATTAATGGAAAGTAAAAGTATATATTTGTTGCTAATTACTTAAAATAATGTAAATCTTGGTTTAACTATATTTTAGAGAGCAACTTGTCTTTGCAAGAGAAAAGTGAAATATGGTGACATTCAGACTTTTGTCAGCCCTTTTCAAATATTAACAAGTTAAAAAAAAAGTTTGTTCTGAATTGTGAGCTAAGCATATGCCACCTAGAATATTTACCTGAATAGTGTACATTCAGAATGAAATGTAGTTTAATTTCTTTTAACTTTCAAAGTACCTTTCTCTTCTCTGAAAAGATACTTGAACTTTTGATGCTGTCTACATATGAAAATATGTCAAACACACAGAGTCTACATTTCCAGACATTCAAAACTAATTATCCCTTAATTTGCATGTGAAAGCAAATTACAAGCTAATAGACCATTTCCCTGGCAAACCTTTTTTTATCTTAATGAGCAGAATGAGGAGGCCTATTACAACCTGATTAAAAAGCCTCCATGCCATATAACATGATCAGAAAGAGACAACAGAGATGCAAGTATTCTTATTTACAACAAGGAGCTGAGCTCAAGTCTCGCCATTTATTATTTTATTTTAATGCATGTCATCCCAGCAGGATCAATAGTCAATTCATTTCTTATGTACATGTTAGTACTTTAATTCTGGATGGATATTTGGCAAATTCCAGTTGATGAGATGACATTATGCAATTGCAAGGACTGGGCTATATTTAATCATTACAGATTTTCAATTGTATTTTCCCATTTTCCAGATAATGCATGTAAGGGGTATTCTTCGGCCCAATCTGAGTTCTTTAGAAATGTCTTTAAACAAAGATGGACTGTATCTAGAAATTAAAGGGAACAGAAAAGGCTAATGTATCAGTTACCTGTTGCCATAATAATGCTTTATACAAATCATGTTAAAATTCAGAGGCTTACACAATTACAGGTTAGCTGAAAGGTCCGCTGATCAAGGCTGGGCTCAGCTGAGCTGGGCTCCAAATTGTGGGTTCCACTCAGGTCTGCTCCATGTGTGTCTACACTTCTGGGAACAGCAGACTCTCTTGGAGCAAGTCTTTTCCTGGTGGAAGCTATAAGTTCCCAAACTAGCATGTGAAAATACTACTTGAAGTGTAGGCAGAAACTGGCACAAGGTCACTTCCACCCACTGGCCAAAATAAGTCATTTGGGAAAAATAATACATTCTATCACAGCTACTGTGTCTTAGGAATTCTTAAAAAGGAATGACTGTTCAAAATGGGTTACTTCTTCCTCATGCCTACATATTTTAAAGTAAGTATATTACTCTACATTGAATACCTTATGCTAAAAGTAGCTTACAGTTATCCTTGACCCAATTCACTCTAATTTCCAAAATGAATCCAAAACTTTGTTTCCTCCTACTTTCTAAAACCTAGAACTCATCATGTCCATTCTTGGCTCAAAAACACATCCGTAAATCCTTGTTCCCACTGATATAGTTAAAATTCTTGGCTGGCTTCATAAAATCCTTCACAATATGTTGTCTTCTCTATTGATTTCTGCTGGACTCTCTTTTCTGTCTCCCACCTGCCTGGTGAATGACTATTCATTTGTCAGAGTCCAGCTGAAACTACAGCTTCTGCATATCCTTTACCAATCTTCTGAAGACGTTGCTGCTTCCTTATCTGTGGTTTCCTAGCATGTTATAAATATGTTCATGTAGCACTTATGATAGCAGATTGGAATTAGTCATTCACATGTCTATTTTTCTACCAGACTGTGAAATCTTTGACGATGGAGTCCATTCTCATTCATTTTCATTACTTAGCACTCATCTCTATCTCTACCCTGGTAGACTTCAGATAAGGAAGCTGGATTGAATTGAAGGAAATTTTTTAAATGACTTTTTAAAAAAAATAAAAATGGCCACAACACGAGGAGATATGTACAATCTCACTAATCATTAAATAAACTATAAAAAAACAAATAAATTATAGGAGGTGATAATTAAATTGGCAATTATACATTTAAAAAACTTGTAAGCATCATGATAGTTGGAATTGTCTGTGGAAGTTTTAATGACAAATTTTAGAAATTTTTATCATCGTTTCAAATATTTAAATATACCCATATGTGTTGACCCAGAAATTTGATTTCAAATAATTTATCCAATGGAAATAGAGATGTGAAAAATTTTTTATAGAGGGTCATTGACTATAACATTATTTATAATAGGAAAAAATAGAAACACTCCAAATTTCTAACAGTATGAGATGGGTTAGATAAATCATGTTGTAGCTATAACACTGGAAAGTCTGTAGTTATTATGAAGGATAGTTAATAAAATGGGGAAAATGTTACTATATATTTTCAACAGAGAAATTAGGTTATAAAACAGAGCAAACAGAGTATACTGTATAATGCTAGTTTTGTAAAAAATAATGGGCTATTGATACTTGTATTCCATATGAACAAAAATGGACTTGAAAAAAATGTGTCAAATTATCAACAGGGGTTATATTTAGGCATAGTGATCACAGAGTGATCTTAATTTATTTTGGTACTTTTGTCTAAATTTTCAAATTTTCCATAATGAACATATATAATAGTTACAGTAAATAAAAAGATCTAAAAATAGTTTTCTTAACATATAATTGTGATACAGTGTCTGGTATTGTTAACTGGGCTAGTGAGAACTCTACATTATTGATTACACAAAACACTTTACTGTGAGTCTGCTACTTTTGAGCCTTTACTTTTGTTTATTTTTAGAATGGCATCCATTTTTCTTCTGTAATTAACTAAGAACTAAAATGAATTTTCTAAATAGAATTGTTCTAAATATAAATGCAAAATCCTGTTTTCTCTAATGTAATTGTACCTGAGTGAAAGTAACTGCAACAAGACTATAAAGGAAGATAAAGTAGGAATATACTGTATAATTTCCCTTTGCGTAATTGTAACTCCAAAGAATGCATACTCCCAGCAGAAAAGTAATTTAAATTATATCACAACAAATGCCATATTTTAAAATAGAAACTATCCATCATGTGCTGAGTAAAGCTGGTAGCAATGTATATGTCTCAAGAATATACTGAAAATTCCTCCATGAGTCCATTAAAAATAAATTGATTGGTTTAATTCCAGCGCATGCTGAAATAAAGTATAAGTGACATAATATAATTTTAAGTGCATAAAATTACTAATTACACATTTTTAAAAAAGACATAAGTAACCATTACAAAAATTTTCATTATAGAAATATTGAAACCTATGTAATGCAAACATAAAAGTATAATAAACTGTGTATTTATCACCCACAGCATTTTTTCTCTTTTGGCACAATCTCTATTTTGGGGATGATTTTAAAAATCTGAAACAATACTAAATGCTTACTTTTTGGCTCATGTTATGAACAAAGATAGTTACAGACTAATAATAATACATATTTTGAAGGCATTATTTGGAATGTCTTGGAACCATGCTATAGCATGGATATTAAAAAGGTTTTATCTAGACAAAAAATGGACACATCTTTAACTTATTTCCACAATTTAAAATACAGACTGAAACATTCAGCAATCTTTTCCTTAGTCAACATAAAAGATATGAATGTGGAAAATATATCAAGTATTGTTTCTCCCCCTACTGCTAATTGTTTTACATACTCCTTTCCGGAGTTTCTTTCTGCATCTATTACAGAAAAGACTATCTGGTTTTAAAAATAAAAAATTTTTTTATTTTATAAACATAATCTACTTTAAAAATGTTAGGCTATTCAGACTGTGTAAACTCGATCTTTTTATAGGAAAATTTGAAATTGTTATATTGATTGATTGCCTTGTTCATCCAGCATGTATTAGGCACCCACTGTGTGCCAGGTTCACTTCTGGACTTCAGAGAAAACAGTGAACAAGATGGATAAGGAATTCCATCTATGAAGCACAAAGTTTTCTCCAGCTACTTCTTATTGGGGAACTAAGAGGAGCCTTTAGTGGAGGACATACTGGGTCTAACCTCCCATTATTGCTCAGGCCCAATTTCCCATTCCAGTGAGGCAACCTCTCCCAGCATATTACAAGGATCTGCAGCCACATCCCCAAGAAGAGAAACAAATACACAGTGGAAACAACCCCCAAAAGCAAAAGGATGGCTGTTATAAGAGTAATTATAGTAAACACTGAAAAAATTGTGTCTATTTGGGGCTCTAATTTTCTCCCCCTTATAGTCATTTTTCACAGGTTGGACTCCCTGTGCTCCAGAGAGAATGAACCAAACTGTACATTATCTGTAGGTAACAGTAGCTAGAGTTGAAGATAGCTTCCTCTGGTTCCTAGTGATTTTTTGAAACTCAGGAGAAGATTTTGTAAACCCAGGTAGCCTGGTTGCTCTATCCATGTATCAAGCCTCTCTCTTTTCTGGGCTGGCTTAAAGGGTATCGGGTCCTTTTTGCCCCTCAAATTTCTATCCCCTATGATTCAAGTTCCAAAGAGGAATTATATCAGGCTGGAAATGAAGATGCCCCCTTCCCACAATTCATGGATAAATGAATGCTTACTATGTTCTAGGCCAGGGGTCCCCAAACTTTTTACACAGGGGGCCAGTTCACTGTCCCTCAGACTGCTGGAGGGCCGGACTGTAAAAAAAACTATGAACAAATCCCTATGCACATTGCACATACCTTATTTTAAAGTAAAAAAACAAAACAAAATGGGAACAAATACAATATTTAAAATAAAGAACAAGTAAATTTAAATCAATAAACTGACCAATATTTCCATGGGAACTATGGGCCTGCTTTTGGCTAATGAGATGGTCAATGTCCGGTTCCATATTTGTCACTGCTAGATGTAAGAAGTGATATGACACGCTTCCGGAGCCATGACGTGTGCATCCCGCGTCACTGGAAGTAGTACTGTACATGAGCAAGGCAGTGCTTTGCGGCGCTGCCACATACAGTACTCCAGGATGCATCCTGTGCTCCTCTCACTGACCACCAATGAAAGAGGTGCTCTTTCTGGAAGTGCAGTGGGGGCCGGATAAATGGCCTCAGGGGGCCGCATGCGGCCCGCGGACTGTAGTTTCCGGGCCCCTGTTCTAGGCCCCGTGATGATACGCTGTTCACATTATCTTACTTAAAACCAACCACCTATGTCATGGATTAGATGTACTGATATCCTTGAGGTACAGATGAGGAAACTGAGGCACAGATAGCCTTGATCATTTGCAATAAGGTGCAGAGCCTATGAAATGGCAGCTTGGTAGTGATACCCAGTTGTATAGCTCTAATCACTGAAGCCATCGTAGGGGCTGCCTCTTCCAAGAGACGTATATGGCCAGTAGGCAGCATCCAGAGAATTGCTTCTCTTGTGCAGAAAGTGGTGAATTTTGAGGAGCTATATTCATAGCAGAAATTCAGACTGGTGGAAAAGCATCAGAGGGTGAGAGCCTGGATTCAAGTTTGGATTTTCTAACTTTAGGGCCTGCATGTTAATCCACCACACTGTAAAGGCTCTATAAAAAAAGAGGATGTGGCTGGATCAGACTCAGGAAGTCATGTGGGTAAGAAGATGCCCTCCCAAAGATAGCAGCTTTGGTCCATGGTGATCTGGAAAGAGATTCAAGCCTCAGTGACATTTACTGCCTTAATACATAATCAAATAAAGATACAATGTGCCTTAATACATAATCAAATAAGTATCTTTATTTGATTATGTGTATCTCAGGACTGATTTTGATTCTTTTAAATATGATTTTTCTCTGTTAATAAAGTACCATAAGGTCAGTAATAAAGACATTCCAGAAAGTCCTAAAAATAAAATAGAAGCTAAGACTGCCCATAATCCTGCCACTTGGATATAAATAACTATATTTTTGTATATTTTCTTCTATTCTTTTTCTTAGAAGTTTTACATGCTTATGCTCATAGAATGCATGCAATTTTTAATTTTTTTCTTCCTTAGATATAAGCATTTTTCCATGTTATCACCCCTCTTCATAGATTAGACTTTTCAAGGTGATGATATATCATTGAATTAATAAACCATAATTGATGTGGCCATCTTAAAATTATTAAATATTTAGTTTGTTGTTTTATTCCCTTCCAGTTTGAGGCTGCAAAGTTCAAACTTGATCTTTAATTATTTTATTCCCAGAGAATAATTTTCTAGAAATAAGATTACCTAGTCACTAAGTACAAATATTGTTGTAGTTCCTCATGCATGCATAATTGCCAACTGCTTTCTAAATTTATTGGGATATTTGATAACAGCATCAAAATGTATCCATTCACAAGCTAAATACTGTAATGCCTTTTTTAACATTAAACTACTACTGCTTTTAAATATGACTGCTTACCTAACAGGCAAAAATATATTTTTCTTCTAAAGAGTTTCCAAATTATTCTCAATTAGAAAGGATGGTACGCTGACATTTTCTGCACAGTCTAGGCAAATCTGCAGTTGCTTTCATCACTGGAAGCAAAAGGTATTCACAACAATCATAGAGCAATAGACTCATGAATTTAGGATTCTTTTCATGTTCATTGTTGAAAATGAGAACCAAAGAATGACTCTTAAGATTCTTTTCATTAAAAAAATAGTATTATTAGTTTAGAAGAAATATGATTTTTTAATTTTTCCGAACTGAGAAGAGGGAATGGTGGGGGAGGCAACAGACGGACTCCCACATGCGCCCGACCGGGATTCACCTGGCATGCCCACCAGGGGGCAATGCTCAGCCCCTCTGGGGTGTTGCTCTGTTACAATTGGAGCCATTCTAGCACCTGAGGTGGAGGTCCTGGAGCCATCCTCAGTGCCTGGGCCATCTTTGCTCCAATGGAGCCTTGGCTGCAGGAGGAGAAGAGAGAGAGAGAGAAAGAAAGGAGAGGGGAAGGGGTGGAGAAGCAGATGGGCACTTCTCCTGTGTGCCCTGGTCGGGAATTGAACCTGGGACTTTCACATGCTGGGCTGACACTCTACTGCTGAGCCAACTGGCCAGGGCTGAAACATGAATTTTTTTTGCTTTTATGTTTAATTGTAAAAGTTTGGTTTATAAGTCAAGTTGTCCTATCAAAAAATATTTTTAAATTTGAAATGCCAAGAGACATACTAGAAAGAATTAATTCACTTATCTTTTCTTAAGTAGATTGTTTACCCATACATATATTTGTATAAAATATCATTTTCCTAAGACACAGAAAAATCTGAAATCTGCTTTCCTAATATTTTTTACTTCAAAAAAGTGTCCAATGTGCACAGAAGTTGCAAGAATAGCACAATGATTAGAGCTATTATTAATTGTTTTGTGTTGTTTTTCTTGATATGATATAAACTGTATTTTTAATAGATTTTATTTTATTGTGTTTACATAGATTCAAGTGTCCCACCAAATATATCTCCCTCCTCCCACCTCCGTGTTACCCTTTATACTCACCTTGCTCCCTCCCCCCAATACTCTCTTCCCTTCAGGATTTGCTGTCCTGCTATCTATAATGCTGTTTTATGTATATATAATGTCACTAATCCCATCCTCTCCTCCCCTTTCCCTCTGACCGCTTTCCCTCTGGCCCTTTTGATCCTGCCTCTACCTCTATTCCATTCCTCAGTTCACATTGTTCATTAAATTCTTCATATCAGTGAGGTCATATGATATTTTTATTTCTCTGACTGGCTTATTTCACTTAGCATAATAATCTCCAGGTCCATCCATGTTGTCAGAAAAGGTAAGATTTTCTTCTTCTTCACAGCCATGTAGTATTTCATTGTGTACATGTACCACTGCTTTTTAATCCACTCATCCACTAATGGACACTTGGGCTGTTTCCAGATCTTGGCTATTGTAAACAGTGATGCAATAAACATGAGGTGCATTTCTTCTTTTGAATTAGTGATGTGGTGTTCTTAGGATATATTCCTAAAAGTGGGATAGCTGAGTCAAAAGGCATTTCCATTTTTAATTTTTTGAGGTGTCTTCATACTGTTTCCCACAGTGGCTGCACCAGTCTGCATTCCCACCAGCAGTGCAGGAGGGTTCCCTTTTCTCTGCACCCATGTCAGCACTTATTATTGTTTTATTAATGAGTGCCATTCTGACAGGTGTGAGGTGGTATCTCATTGTGGTTTTAATTTGCACTTTAAAATGAGTAGTGATGTTGAACATTTTTTTCATATGCCTATTGGCCATCTGTATGCCCTCTTTGGAGAAGTGTCTATTCAGTTCTTTAGCCCATTTTTTGATTGGGTTGTTTACTTTCCTGATGTTGAGTTTTACAAGTTCTTTAAAAATTCTGGTAATTAACCCTTTATCAGATGTATTGTCAAATATGGTCTCCCATTGTGTGGTTTGTCCTTTTATTTTGTTCATATTGTCTTCAGCTGTGGAAAAGCTTTTTAGTTTGATATAGTCCCATTTGTTCATCCTGTCCTTTATTTCACTTGCCCATGGAGATAAATCAGCAAATATATTGTGGTGAGAGATGTTGGAGAGTTCACTGCCTACATTTTCTTCCATGATGATTATGGTTTCATGACTTACATTTAAATCTTTTATCCATTTTGAGTTTATTTTTGTGTATGGTGTAAGTTGGTGGTCTAGTTTCATTTTCTTGCAAGTTCCTGTCCAATTTTCCCATCACTATTTGTTAAAGAGACTATCTTTATTCCATTGTATGCTCTTACCTCCTTTGTTAAATATCAGTTGTCCATATAGGTGTGGGTTTATTTCTGGGTTCTCTGTTCTGTTCCATTGATCTATATGCCTGTTCTTATGCCAGTACCAAGCTGTTTTGAGTACAATGGCCTTGTACTATAACTTGATATCAGGAAGTATGATACCTCCCACTTTATTCCTCTATTTCAGGATTGCTGAGGCTATTCATGTTCTTTTTTGATTTCATATAAATTTTTGGAATATCTGTTCTAAATCTTTGAAGTATGGCATTGGTAATTTAATAGGAATTGCATTGAATTTATAGATTGCTTTGGGTAATATAGACATTTTAATGATGCTTATTCTTTCTGTCCATGTATATGCTTCCACTTGTTTGTATCTTCCTTGATTTCCTTTATCAATGTTTTATAATTTACCGAGTACAAGTCTTTAACCTCCTTGGTTAAATTTACTCCTAGGTACTTTATTATTTTTGTTGCAATAGTGGAAGGGATTGTTTTCTTAATTTCTCTTTCATACAGTTCATTGTTGGTGGATAAAAATGCCACTGATTTCTGAACATTAATTTTATACCTGCCACCTTGCTGAATTCATTTATCAGGTCCAGTAGTTTTTTGACTGAGATTTTAGGGTTTTCTATGTACAGTATCATGTCATCAGTACATATAATAGTTTTACTTCTTCTTTTCCAATTTGGATGCCTTTTATTTCTTCTTGTCTGATTGCTGTGGCTCGGACTTCCAGAACTATGTTAAATAAGAGTGGTTAAAGGGGTACCCCTGCCTTGTTTCTGATCTTAAGGGGATTGCTTTTAATTTTTGCCCATTGAATATGATGTTGGCCGTGGGTTTGTCATAGATGACCTTTATCATGTTGAGGTATGTTTCCTGTATTCCCACTTTGCTGAGAGTTTTGATCATAAATTGGTGCTGGATTTTATCGAATGTTTTTTCTGCATCTATTGATATTATTATGTGATTTTTCTCCTTTCTTTTGTTTATGTGATGAATCACATTGATTGTTTTGGAAATATTGTACCAGCCTTGTCTCCCCAGAATAAACCCCACTTAATCATGATGTGTGATTTCTTTTTTTTTTATGTATTGCTGGAGCCGGTTTGCTAATATTTTGTTGAGAATTTTAGCATCTAAATTCATCAGAGATATTGGCCTATAGTTTTCTTTCTTTGTAGTGTCTTTGCTTGCCTCATAAAGGAGCTTGGAAGTCTTCCCTCCTCTTCAGTTTTTTGAAATAGCTTGAGAAGAATAAGAGTTAATTCTTCTTTGAATATTTGGTAATATTTGCCTCTGAAGCCATCTAGCCCAGGACTTTTGTTTGTTGGGAGTTTTTTGATAACTGTTTCAATCTCATTTGTTGTAATCAGTCTGTTTAGGTTGTCTGATTCTTCCAGATTGATTTTTAAAAGATTATATGTTTCGAGAAATTTGTCCATTTCACCTAGGTTGTCTAATTTTTTGGCATACAGTTCTTCCTAGTATTTTCTTACAATCCTTTGTATTTCTGTTGTGTCAGTTGTTATTTCTCCACTCTAATTTTATTTATTTGAATCCTCTCTCTTTTTTTCACGGTGAGTCTGGTTAAAGGTTCATCAATATTGTTTACCTTTTCAAAGAACCAGCTCTTGGTTTCATTGATCCTCTGTATTGTTTTTTTAGTCTCTATGTTATTTATTTCTGCTCTGATCTTTATTATTTTCTTCCTTCTGCTACCTCTGGGCTTTGTTTGTTGTTCTTTTTCTAGTTCTTTTAGATGTAGGGTTAGGTTGTTTATTTGAGCTTTTTCTAGCTTCTTAAAGTGTGCCTGCAATGCTATGAACTGCCCTCTCAGAACTATTTTTGCTGTGTCCCATAAATTTTGAGTTGTTGTATGTTCATTTTAATTTGCTTCAAGGAAATTTTTTATTTCTTCTTTGATCTCATTGTTAACCCATTCATTATTTAATAACATTCTGTTTAGTTTCCAAGTGTTTGAATATTTTTCAGTTTTTCTAATGTAGTTGATTTCTAGTTTCATGCCATTGTGATCAGAGAAGATGCTTGATATGATTTCAATCTTCTAAAATTTATTGAGACTCATTTTGTGTCCTAGCATGTGGTCTATCCTAGAGAATGTACCATGAAAAGAATGTATATTCTGCTGCTTTAGAGTGAAAGGTTCTGATGATATCTATTAAATCCGGTTGATCTAGTGTGTCCTTTAAAACTGCTATTTCTTTGTTAATTTTCTTTCTTGAGGATCAATCCATTGATGTTAGTGGGGTATTGAAATCGCCTACTATTATAGTATTGCTGTTGATCTCACCCTTTATGTTCATCAAAATCTGCTTTATATATTTCGGTGCTCCTATATTAGGCGCATAGATATTTATAATGGTTATCTCTTCCTGTTGGATTGTTCCCTTTATCATTATGTAGTGACTTTCTTTATCTCTTATTATAATCTTTGTTTTAAAGTCTATTTTGTCAGTTGTAAGTATTGCTTATCCCCAGCTTTTTTTTCATTTCCACTTGCATGAAATTTTTTTTTTCCATCCCTTTACTTTCAGTCTGTGTGTCTCTTTTATTTTGAGGTGGGTCTCTTGTAGACAGCATATATATGGGTCCTGTTTTCTTATCCACGCAGCTACCCTGTATCTTTTGATTGGAGCATTTAATCCATTTATATTTAAGGTTATTATTGATATGTAGCTGTTTACTGCCATTTTATTCTTTAAATCTACATTCTTTTTTTTCTAGATTTTCTCCCTTTGTTCTATTTAGAACATGCCCCTTAACATTTCTTGCAGCACTGTTTTGGTTGTAATGAATTCCTTAAGGTTTTGTTTTTGTTTTTATCTGGGAAGCTTTTCATTTCTTCTTCAATTTTAAATGATAATCTTTTGGATAAAGAAGTCTGTTGTAGGTTTTTGTCTTACATTACTTTGAATATTTCTTGCCATTCTCTTCTGGCCTCAAGTGTTTCTGTTGAGAAGTTGAATATCATCCTTATTGGGGCTCCTCTGTAGCTAATTGACTGCTTTTCTCTTGCAGCTTTTAGTCTTCTTTTTTATCCATTAATTTTGGAATTTTAATTATGATGTGTCGTGGTATAGGCCTCTTTGGGTTCATCCTTAAAGGGACTCTGTGCTTTTTGAACTTGTGTGATTTTTTTCTTCATCAATTTAGGGAAGTTTTCAGTTATGATTTCTTCAAACAGGCTCTCTATCCCTTGTTCTTTCTCTTCTCCTTCAGAAATCCCTATTATGCAGATGTTGTTTCTCTTATGTTGTCAGGGAGCTCTCTAAGTGTTTCCTCAGACTTTTTGAGTCTCTTTTCATTTTGCTGCTCCTCTTCCATGCTTTCATTCCTCTTGTCCTCTAAATCTCTGATTTGATCCTCTGCTTCATTGAGCCTACTTTTAATTCCTTCTAGTGTAGTCTTCATTTCTCATATTGTATTTGTGATTTTTGACTGGTTCTTTTTTTTTACTTCAATGCCCTTTTTGATGCTTGCTATCTAATTAGATGCTCATTTTGCCCATTCATTGTTGCTCTAAGATCTTTGAGAATCCTAACAATCGTTATTTTAAACTCTGCATCCAGTAATTTGGTTATTTCCATCTCACTCATTTCTTTTTCTGGGGATTTCTCTTGTTGATTCATTTGGATTGCATTTCTCTGTCTTCCCATTTTGTCTATGTATAGACTCCTCCTTTGGGTGTGTTGTTTGTGTAGCTATCTGAGTCTAGGGTTGGTATTGTCTTCCTCCAATTTCCAGTTGTGTTGTTTCTATATCTTCTTGGGTTGGCATCAGCTGTTGTTTGTAATCCGCTGTGGGCTACTTGTCTGCTGTCACTGTTCTTTTTGCTATTTGTGTCGGTGTTTTCTATGTTTTAGCTGGGTCGGGTGTGAGGAGCCCTTCCTTAAGATACCACTCTAACAAGGGTTGCTAGGTCCTGAAATGATGCTCTCCATATCTGGCCACTGGATGTATCCACCCTGGACCTCCCTGGCCAGAGCCTGGCACAGATCATTGGGGGTCACAGCCTATGATTGGCCCTTATCAACCTTTTTGGAGCTACAAACGATCCAAATCTTGTGGCTGCCTTTGCTGGGCCCAAGTTCTGTTGTAAATATCAGCTGCAATCCTAGGCTAGCTCTTATCTACTCTTGGCCTGGGGAAGTTCATTTAAAAGTTCAAGTTCCCCTGAGATCTGCTTTCTGCCACCTTTTATTGCTGGCTATTTGTTGGGCTCAGTACTATAATTCAGTGATTAGGAACAGTATTAGATGTTACTTGCCCGTTAGCCTCAAGTGTTATTCTATCCAGACCATTTTTTAAAATTTAATTTAATTTATTTTTTTTCTTCTTTTTCAGCCCTCAGAAGGGTATGGCTACAGGAGTTCAGTGTGTGTGGCCTCTGTGTTCCCGATGTGTGGTCTGTCCACTGGCTGCCACTGCTACTGCCACCTCAGGAATTCAGGCTCCGGCACTGCTGGTGCCGGGCCACCACCAGAGGCGGGCTTGTGTGCACTCAGGCTATCACCACAGGCGAGCTTTTGAGTCTGTTCAGGGCACCTCCGTGGCTGCCCCAGTATCCACTGCCATAGGTGGGCTTGTGCGCACGCTTGGGCCACCCCGGCCCCTGCCACTGCGCTGCTGCTGGCCCACCTGCCCTCCGGTGTATATTCAGCAATGGGGGGGTGTAGCTCAGACCTCAGCATTCACTACCTGTGTCTCAGCACTCACTACCTGTTCTCCCTGCTTCTAAGCACCTCTTTGCTCTGACTGGAGCAGGAGAGTCTCTGGTGGGCGGGGTAATTTTTTCCCTTTGCTGGTGTTGCTGCTCCAAGGAAAAATGGTCACTTTAGATTTGGGTAGTGACCCAGCCCAGGGTTAGGGTGCCTGTACCTCAAAGTGCCTCTCCCTGTGATTCTGAGATTACACTCTCTTCTGGCAACTCCCTGCACTCCCTGGGGAGTCCTCTCAGCACTCCCTGCTCCCAGATCCCTGGGTAAGTGGCTGTGAATGAGGTTTTCTGCACGGTCTCTTTAAGATGGAACCTGGGTCTGAGAGTTCTGTCTCTTTCTTGCAGACAGTATCCCTGCTCTTTTCTCAGCTAAATACTGTTCATATGCCTCTTCTAGGCTCTGGGGCTCTAGGCCAGGGCTCTGATCCTGGGGCTGAGGACCCACAACTCTCCGGGCAACGCACCCTGCTGTGAGAGTACCTCTGGGTCACCGCTCCTGGGAGTGGGTCAGCCCTTTCTGCATCTCCGCCTTTCCTACAAGTCTCAGTGTGGTGTTTCAGTGGTCCTTGGTTATAGAATCTTCTTAGTTTAGTCCAAAGTTGGTTTTTCATGATGATTATTCTTAAAACTAAGTTGTAATCCACCTTGGTTCTGGGAGGTGGGAGTTGGAACGTCCACCTACTCCATTACCATCTTGCCACTCCATGTATTTTTTTATTTTAATCAAGATCAGGGAAGGCAGAGAGATAGACATGTGCCCCAACCAGGATACACCTGGTAAGCCCCCTATGGGGCGATGCTCTGCCCATCTCCACTGTTGCTCCATTGCTTGGTAACCAAGCTACTTTTAGCACCTGATGCAGAGGCCATGTAGCCATCCTCAGCTCCTAGGGCCAACTCACTGGAATCAATTGAGCCATGGCTGTGGGAGAGAGGGGAGAGAGATAGAGAAAGAGAGAGAGAGAGAGAGAGAGAGAGAGTAAGAAAGAAACGAGTAAAGAAAGAAAAGGGGAGGGGTGGAGAAGCAGATGATCACTTCTCCTGTGTGCTCTGACTGGGAATTGAACCCAGGACATCCACATACCAGGCTGATGCTCTACCACTAAGTCAACTGGTCAGGGCTAAACTATATTTTTGATGACTGCTTACAACAATTTACCTGAAGTATTAAAATAAATATTAGGGACCTGGTGTATAATCAGAGCAGCCCTATTTCTTTTCCTTTTTTTTATTTTTTATTTTTGTAACCCTGACAGTAAAAATTTCCATGCAAATAGTAGATGTGTTGTTAAATTGACTTAGTTTCCATTTTTGCCAGGCACTTCTGAAAGAATGTGATTGATTAAAAAAAGTAGAGAATATGCTCCTTTTATGCACATAGTTTATTTCCAGTGAGACTCTTTAATTGGAATAAAATGTTGTTGTGCTATGGATAATTGCCCTGCCCAAAGAGGTACACTCTTTTATTATGGAGCACAAACAATAGTTCTCAGACCAGCTGTCTGGGAACTGGTTAGAAATGCAGAGTCTCAGGCCCTCTGGAAATCTGCTGAATTGGAATCTATAGTTCACAAGATCCCCAGGTGAAGGGGTTTTGTACTTTAAAGTAGGAGGAGTGTTCTTCTTATATCCCCTTTAGGTATAAAGTCATGGGCTGAATTCTTTCATACATTGGGGTACTTATTATTATTATTATTATTATTATTATTATTATTTTAGTGCAGTGCTTCTCAAGGTGTGTTTCTCAGACCAGTGGCATCAGTATCACCTGGGAAATTGTTAGAAATGCAAATTCTTGGGCCCCAGTCCAGAGCTACTAAACCAGGAATGCTGATGTGTGGTGCTATTTAACAAGTCCTTCAGGTAATTCTGATGTCAGGAGTTTGAGAATAACTCCTTTGATCCTAAAAAGGACTGAATCGGTTGTTTAAATAGAAAGTTTAGAGGCTTTGGAACCATTTACAAATTAGTGTTCCAAAGCTGTTTGTTTGTTTTTTAATGTCTGAATGATGCAAATGTTGTGAATTATGTCAACTCTTAGGATTTAGGAATAGCATGGTATTAGTGTTACAAAATTGCAACTTTCTTTTCCACTTTATTTGACAAGCAACAGAAGACTGTGATTAACAGCAGAAAGGCCATTTATTTACACCAGACAATCTCCATATTTTCAAAACCAAGGCATGCCTTTATGGAGCTGACAATACCCAGAAAAGTTTGGGTTCAAGTTTAACGAGTAGGTTCCACTTGACTTTCCCTGTATTTTGCAAGTGTAGAAAAATTTATTTATATGATCTCTATGGGTCCAGAGTTTTGTGCTCCATTCTCTGTACTCCAGTGTCCCCCATCTGACAGAGCAGCTGGTCTGTAAAACATGACTCACAGCTGGGGCCTCTGCCAGAGCTACTGGTGTTTCTCCCTGGTGTGACTTACAACAACTAAGGACAGAGACTGGATCCACAAACCCCATAGGAAATTAGTCTCATTTTTGCAACTGAGTTCATGTTCCCATCCAGGAGAGGGCTGCAGCTGCAATTGCGCACGGTAGTTAATATACTAAGCAGAGTGTGCTTTGCCTGGTATTGGCTTTTATTCTTACTTTCAGAACAAGATGAACGCACATGTCCTTAATTGTATGTGCAGTTTGAGAGTCACAATAGGCTTTGAGTAATCTCTTGGCAGTGTCATAAACAAAGAGGAAAGTTTTCTCTGAGTTGAACTTTGATTTTATGTGACAGATAACTTTTTTTTTTCTTCTTGAACTGTGACTTCAATATAACTAAGCAATGTGATAGATACATCCTCAGAAAGAAATAGAAATCACTCTAAACTCTGTTAATAATTGTACATTGTATAAAAGTGAGGCATATTGGTCTCATTGTGCTTGCCACAGATATGAATCAACCTAGAGAATCAGGACATATACAACGCCTAAGCATAATAGATGATTCTCTGTACAAGGCCAAGATGGTGGAAGACCTGTGTACTAGATTTCAGCTACTTTTGTGTATGCCTGGCACCTTCCCCTTCCTGCCATTGACTATTTCAAGCAATTCTACTTGGACTTTTTAAATATGCCATCCCAGCAGATAGCTGCAAACCTGGCCAATCAGATATCTAACGGTCTGGGCTTCGTGATCACACTAGAGACACATTTATGACCCACATAGTCAAACTGCGAGTTCTTTGGAGGAGCAAATTTGAATGTTGCAGAGAGTTGGCCATTTTCACTCCTCAGAAATAATTAGTTCCAAATAACAGGTGAGCCTGGAGCTGCGAGTTAGATAAAAAGCTCAACAGAGACAAGAAAAAAAGAGAGAAGAAGTGAGGGAAAAGGAAAAGAGAGAGAGCGAGAGAGAAATTTGATGGTGTTATTCTAATTTTTGGATCCAGCCGAACCTGAAATCCATACCCGGGACTCGCAGCTACAGGCACCAGTATCTTCTCTAGTCACTTACAGTTCAAGTCCACTTTACATTCAAAGAGGCTTAACTTAACCACATAGCCTGGAAATCCCTTGTATGAGAAGTTGTTAAAAGAGGCAAAGTTTATAAGAAAAACAAAACAAATCACTTGATGATACAGGGTAGAGCAGGAAAAGTTTCACATCAGTTGTGTCTGGGTTCAGAGTGCGGAAGAAGGCGTTCACAGTTCTCAGTCCCTGCGGGGAGCAGGACCAGGGGCAGCCATGGAGGTGGCAGAGCAACAGTGGAAGCCACAGGGGGGCAGACACTCAGGTTTTAGCTGCATGGAACTCAGGCGCCCACTCTAATTCTGCCATTTTCAAACCTTGCTCAAGTTAGTCAACTTTTCAGAGACTCCATTTCTTTATCTATGATATGGCTATGATACTCTCTGGCCGCTTATCTTTCTGTATGAAGTAAAAATTACATAATGATATGTATTGAGTACCTCGTAGATGTCAAACACTGTAACAGGCATTCAAGACCCGGGGATGAACAAAGAAGACAAAACCTATGCCCTCATGGTACTGACAGACTACAGGTGTTCAGGGTGAAATGGATTATTAATAACATCAATGCCACAATCATGCACATGACTGCAGAATCGTCAGCACGAGGAGGATGAAGAAATGTGGGGGCTGTGACAGCCTGTGGGAGGCTATGGAGCCTCCTATGGAGACACAGAGGAGGAGGTCACACCTGAGCCTGAAGGGTCAGGAGGAGTTTAAGGGTCAAAGGAGATGTTCCCTGCAAAGGGACCAGCATGTGCCGAGTCGCTATGCCATGAAGGAATATAAGGAAGTTGTAGTGGAGCTCCCAGGGAGCTGTTGTAGATGGAGTTAGAGAGGTTGGTAGGGACCAGAACATGCAGATCTTTGGGGGCTGAATAGGTGTTTTGTGCCCATTTAAAGGGGAATAGGAAGCCAAAGGAGGGATTAAGTGCTCATTTTTATACCATTCTGGTGGTCCCGGAGGACAGGTTGAAGGAGAGCCAAAGTGGATGAGGGGATATACATTATTCAAGAAATATTTATAAAATTACAAAAGAATAAATACCAATGAATCAACAGCTCCATGTAGATGATAGTAACTACCTCTAAGCTGACTTTATGTATAACTTATCTGTTCCTCCAAACAGTGCTCTGAAGTAGGAGCTGTTAATAAATCCTCGTTATAGATATGAAAACTCAACACAAGTTTGTAACTTAGTTATATACAAAGTGGTAGAACTGGGATTAGAACCCAGAACTATGCAGTTGTTTTAAGTAGGTTTCTTACTCTTGAGTTCTCATTGTATTGATACCTACCTTCTTTAAACCTCCTTAAAATTAACATATTTTAATTATTTGCATGGTCCACTAAACTATGCCAGGACAAGATCATTTTCTTCTGTCTTCCCTCCCACCCTCCCTCCCTCTGTCTCTTCCTTTCCTCATTCTTTCCATCTTTCTCTTCCTTCCTCCTTTCCTTTAGTTTCACTAGGACTTAACTATAGCTAGTCCCATCCAAGGTGCTCAATGATATTTTTTTTCCAGTGACTGACAGGAAGAATTACTGTATGCTTAGGTAAGGGCTTTCAGTCCCTGGAAATATGGAACTAAAGGCGAGCAGGTTTCTATTTAAAAATTCTGGGGAGGGAACCCAGTTGAGTCAAAGATCAGATTAAGAATCCTCAACAGCCTTTTGTAACCAACAGTCCATGCAGGCACCAGGAGACTTTCATTGTAAACACTTGTGTGTGATTCCTAGCGGACAGCGGCAGAGGCAATCAGTGGAGGTTACCTCCACTGGCAGTGATACTCTGGGGGCAGTGGTAAACAGAAATTAGGAAGCAGATGGTGGTGGGATGGAAAGTGTCTGCGACCAGAAACAAGAATATCTTTATTGCTGAATAAGAAACCAAGCCAGGTGCCAATCTAAATGAGCAGAAGTTTCCTGAACATTCAGGAAGAATACCTGGTCTTAATTTGTTTTTGAAAAGCCAACCGCAGAGAGCTGGATCTGAGTGTGTGTCTCCCTCAGCCTGCACCTCTATTTTGTGTTTCACTGCCCCTCTCTCCTGTGTGAGGAGCTTGTGGGTTACTCGCCTTGTGACCCATAAAAGAGACCCTGCCCTTGCTCACCCCCGCAGATGAGAGTCACCAGGCTGTCCGGCTGACACTGGAGTGAAGCAAGTGCCAAGGGCTCCCTGGAAAGCTGAGCTTGATTCTGCTCATGGTTTTCTTAAAAGAAAGCCCTCAGATGGAGAAGGAAGGCCTTACATGATAGCACTTTTGATTTTTTTTTAATAATGAAAGGGGGGAAATGTCTGAAAGAATGCTTCCAGCTGATCGGGGTTGGCCAGAACAGTGAGGAGAAATTCTCTTAAGTTCACCCAGAGCTTGTAAACAGCTTAAGCTGCTTCCTTTTCCCAAAAGCAAAGGCGAAGACTTTGATTTTCACTTTTCTGTCATAGTTGAGTGCATTCTTTTGGCAAATACTTACTAAGGACTTTTTATGCTAGGATCGGTCACTTAGAACAAGTGTCTTCAAATATTTTTCATGTGGACATATAAGCTTAAAACCGCAACAGTGATAGATGGCAGAGCCAGTCATCCGCGATTTGCAAAAGTTGTGGTGCTGTTCCTCTCCCCAGCCCACTCAGCTGGGCTTCTCCTGTCCTCTCTTCTTCCTGAGCATCTTCTGTTCTTTCTGAGCACCTTTCCCATTTGCTGCATAACCATATGTAATCTTCAATACATGCTCTTACATATAAAGCCATGCGTGTGCTGATACCCCCGTAGCAGACAAGAAATCCACAGTGAGGGACAACTACATGGGCGTATGATATTTGCAATTGTATGGTTCCCTGTGCTCAGAAACAGGGCGTGTGATTGCAGGTGAATGCTCTGTGGTCACCATGTTGAAATTCTTTTTTTATTAATTTTAATGGGGTGACATTGATAAATCAGGGTATATATGTTCAGAGAAAACATCTCAGTGTTATTTTGACATTTGATTATGTTACATACCCATTACCCAAAGTCAAATTGTCTTCTGTCACCTTTTACCTGGTTTTCTTTGTGCCTCTCCTCTCCCCCCACCCCCTCCCTCTCTTTCCTCCCCCTTCTCCAGTAACCACCACACTCTTGTCTGTGTCTTTGAGTCTCATTTTTATGTCCCACCTATGTATGGAATCATATAGTTCTTAGTTTTTCCTGATTTACTTATTTTACTGAGTATAATGTTATCAAGGTCCATCCATGTTGTTGTAAATGATCCTATGTCGTCATTTCTTATGGCTGAGTAGTATTCCATAGTATATATGTACCACATCTTCTTTATCCAATCATCCATTGAAGGGCTTTTTGGTTGTTTCCATGTCTTGGCCACTGTGAATGCTCTGTGGTCACCATGTTGAAATTCTTAATATTTTTTTTTGTCTTTGTGTTTTGTAAATGAAGTTCAGTAGGACAATGGAACATGAATTGGGGCCTGGAACCTCACTTCACTGGCAGCCCCACCTCCCACTGCCTCCTCATTGCCCTGAGCTGGGTTCTTGGCTCCCTGCTCCCTGTTCCTGCCAAGGTCAGAGCTCTAGACACCTGGGAGGGTTTATACTCACCCCATGAATATCCTGTGCCTGAAGGAACATGACATTAAATAGCAAATAAAAACCATCATGACAGGTTCAGAGACAGGCTATGGGAAAAAATGGAAGAAAAAAGTTTTATCTGTTTCTTGAAGACACTTTTTCATATTGCACCTAGCCCTGAAATTCTATGGCTGACCCTGGTCACAGCCTTTAATGTTTATCAGCACATGGGGCAATGGGTAGATGAGCAGTGTTGGTCCACACATGTGAGTAGGGAAATCACTCTCTAGCTTAAAGCAGATCCATGCAAACTTGCTCTGCTCTCAGCTGGCCTGCTAATTGATTATATCAGTCTCCTAGAAACACACTGGCTAATGCACCATCAAATAATGACCGTGTCTAACTATCTGAATATTCTAAAAATTCTACTGCTAAATTTAGAGAAAACAGGATGGTGACTGAAATGAACAGACTGTCTCCTAAAGCAGCAGCCTGGGAAACAAGTGTATTATTTACTGTGTAAACTAACAAGGCAGGCCCTTGACAATCAATGCGTGCCCCTCCTCTCCACCAACTTTCTTCTCATTATGTAAATAGGATAGCCTGAGGTGCAGGAACAACAAATAGAATAATAACTGAAAATGTAACGGAGCTAATAGTGGATTTTTCTGGACTGTCAATTTCTGTTCAAAGATCCTGGCAATGAGGGGTAGAGAGCAGCATGCAGAATTGAAGTCTTTCAATATTCCTGTGGTGTGCTGCCCTGTGCAGACTCCGTTCTTCTCCCTTCTCCCACCCTCACCCACCACACCTTAGGTGTCTACAACAATATCCTATGCAATCCTTCACTTCCTAAATGATTTAGCCCAGAGCCTTGTTGTAAATAGATACTTGCAGTTTTTTGATTGGTTGATGCAAGTCTAAATTGATGCAAGTCCTAACTCTACCACATGTGACATGATATTTCCTTTGGAAAATGTCCAATTCTCAGTCATTGGTTATTCATCTGAAAGTCGTAAATGTCTACTCACACAAATGTAAGAAAAACAAGGAACTTTGGGGGAGGACACATGGGGCGGAAAGTACAGCCAAGGCCTTCCAAAGGGCCAGAACTAGAAAGAAGAATATTGGGTCCTGGGGAGACCTCTCATCTCTCCCCAGAGGTGTCCAGTAGCATTTGCCTATTTCCATCATAAGTGATTGTACCATGCTGATTTCAAGCTGCCAAAAAGATATCACTGAATGAGGAGTTGGAACGAGACAGCACACTTTAACTCTCACATCTCATTGTTTCCTCCTTATGGGTACAGGGGATCAGCCTTTGTAAGAAGAAGACAAAAAGCATTAGGTGCTATAGATGTTGAAGGAAATGACTGTTGGAAGAAGCAAATGACTGGCATCTCCAGTTTAGGCCTTCCAGAGATATTTTATTTTGGCAGAATTCAAAGTTAATATCTCATTCTATATTTTAAAAAAAATCTAGATCTGTTTTTGTCTTCCTTTTCTCTTAGCTCCCCAAATATCTCTTATCCGGCTCTTCTTTCTACCCCCCAAGTGGGGGCTTTCTGTCCTTTCTTTGTACATCATTTATCCTTTCTACGATGACAGCTTAAATCTAAGAAATTGATATTCTTCCTCTGAGGAACTGAAGATCTTGGTATTTGACTACTTCCTAAATACTGCCACATGGATATCCCACCATTACCTCAAATTCAAGGCATCTAAAACAATTGTGTCTCTTCTTCAAAAAATATTCCTCTAACCAAATGGCAGTGTGCTACAACAGGCGAAATTGACTTTGAGTCTAGCGTAAATTGTATCCCTAAATTGGTTTTGTTACCTTGAGCAAATCATGGAATCTCCCTAACCTCAGTTTTGCCATGTGATAAATGGCTTGACTTTGGTGAATGATCTTTCTTCCATATTTCGTGAAGACCTTTAGAGTGATAGGTCTGCCTCAGAAGATGTCCAGGCATTAAGAGAGGACAGGCTCTGGTGGAGTTCTGGGAACCCCATCCTTCCTTTAGCCAGGAATACTCCTCTTTCATTCCTTTCATATGATGAAGTTCCAGGAAATATTTCTCTTTTGAAACAGTTATCCAGGAGTTTTTTTTTCTTTTTTTTTTTTTTCTTTTTAGCATGTGCATGCACAAGAGAGATTGCTTTCTCTTATGTGCCTTGATTAGGGGGCTTCAGCTGAGTCGGTGACCCCTTGCTCAAGCCAGTGACTTTGGGCTCAAACCAGTGACCTTGGGCTTTAAGCCAGCAATCTTTGGGCTCAAGCCAGTGACCATGGGGTCATGCCTATGATCCCATGCTCAAGTCGGTGACCTGCATTCAAACTGGTGAGCCTGCGCTCAAGCCAGCGACCTCAGGGTTTCAAACCTGGGGCCTCAGCATCCCAGGCTGATGCTCTATCCACTGTGCCACAACCTGGTCAACCTCCAGGAAAGTTTTTGAATCACTGAATTAGAGATTTCTTAGGTCCCTTCTAGGTATACCTTCTCCATGATTCTTTAGGTTGTGCTTAAGCTTCAGGTGGCTCCAAAGCCACTGGGACGGTAGCTCCAGATTATAGGACTATCTAGTGTCCTCTGTAGTTCCCTGTGTAGGGTGAGGGTGGGAGCTCCTCAACACTGAACATAGTTGGCAGGAATTCTAATGCCTCATACTTGATTTCCACTTAGCATTCTACAAAACCCTTTTATATTTATTTCTGCCTCAGGGTCCTAAAACATAAATTTTAACATTCTGTGATTCTCCTAGCTTATCGTTCTCTAATACAAATAGACTCTCATCAATACTTATTGTTGAATAACTAAGAAATGATTTTCAAATGAATGATCGAATAAAGATCACCAGGGAAAACTGCTGTTCTGAATTCATCTCGGGGCCTGAACTTTAGGAGAGTAACTATTTGCTAACCTACTAAAAAAATGCAGCTGTTGAATTGGTCTTTCAACCAGCTTTCTATTTTCTGGAAAACAGTTTAGTTTTTTTGTGGGAATTGTTTGGGGTTTCTGAGAATTGCCATGAAGCATATATTTTGCTTTCACCTATGCTGAGCATTACCAGGCAAAGATGAGGCCTTTACACAAAGAGAGAGAGTATACCTTTCTCTATTCAGGGCTGCTAGATCAATATTGTTATCATTTGATTTATTAATTAATTTATTTAGGTTTCTGAGCAGCTCTACCTTTTGTTGTGGTGATGACATGATAAAATGCAAAACAGCTTCCAACAGACCTTTGCTATCTAGACTGTCGATAATGATCTCTAAGAGCCAACTCATTTCATTTGCATCCTTTTATTAATAATACAAAAAACCCCAAACCTCAACTAGTGCTCGTCACAGTCAGTGGGTACTTCACAAGCCAAGAGTGCATGGGAGGATATTTTTGGTTCATTATTGGATTTCTGTAATTGAAATGACATTTTATGAGAGCCATCATGTATTTTAAGAGGAAACTCAAACCAATGCAGTAGTTTCAAAGTTTTTAATGACTATAATCATGAAAAACAACATTTTTTTAGAAGGGTGTGTATGTGTGTGGGTATGCAGACACCTATGTGTATATACATCCACAGGCATGTGTAGACATTAGCATGAATGGATGTGATAAAATATATGCAGGATCCTCTTTGTTCTAATTCCAGTTGGTCCTATAGGGACTATAGAGACCCTTAGCGATTGGTTGCAGCCCTCCTCAGTCTTTTCTCCTTTCTCTGATGCTTGAGGCTTACCCACAAGGACTGGGGAGGGGGGATGTGGCCTATGCATTTAGCCCCAAATGATGGCTCAGAGGGGCAGAGAATTTACCAGCCTTCTCTTCTGTCCCTTTGGTTATTTTGCAGTGATTGCATTGAGAGAAAACTGGGAAATAACAAAATAACAAAGGAAACTGCTTAAGCAAGTTGTATTTGGGAGGATTAGAGAAGGAAGTGCACAGAAGGATTAGTTTAAAGTCTCTAAGGAAGTAATCTTGTTCAAATAATAGTTTTGCTTGTAACCATATTTTTTCAGGTTGGTTATTTCTTATGGGGCCTCCAATTTTCTGAAATCTTTCAAAACTTAGATTCTAGCATCTTTCCTTCAATTTCTTTATTTCTTATTTTCTCATTCTGGTACATTATCTGTTTATTCAGTCCATTGTTCATTCATTCATTCAGCTGACATTTACGGATGATTCAGATAAGTAAAATTCCTGACTCTAAGATATAGAGGCAAAACCAAAACTCACTGAGAATTCATTGTGGCAGGGCTGACCGTTAGGTGGTGTTGGCATTCTATGGCCTTGTTGGGTCTTTAGGCATTTGTGCTGGTTAAACGCCTTGTTAAAAATTTCATGCCAAAACTGTGATAAGAGTTATGATAGAGACATGAGAACAATGAAGAAAATATAGAGAGAGTCAGTACAACTTTAACTTTAGATGGAGCTCAGAGAAGGATCAGGAAAACTTAATCAATTGGGTTGCTTCTGCCTTAGGCATAAAAGGAGTCTCAGAGCAACTAGATGAGGAAGAGCATTTGAGTAAAGGCTGGGAGGCAGTGAAGCAAATGGTATTTTTAAGTTTAACTGAGTCCACAACAGTTTAAAATGTTCAGTGTTTAAGCTAAGGAAAGGAAATAAGTTAAGGAAAAGTTTATTTATTTATTTATTATTTATTTATTTTATGAGGTGGCTTATGATAGTTGCATACTTTCATGTATTGTATGCAACTTGGGGAGGCTGACCAAGACCTTACTGGTTAAGTGTGGGAGTACCATCTGTCAATTAGACATAGACCAAAAAAATAAGAAAAACACCGAGTAAAGAGAAGACTCATGCTTCTAAGAAGGGCAACTGAAAACTGACACCTTTATGATGGGGGGGGGCGAGTAATGATTCTTGGGTTTGAATTTTTCTGATAATAATGTTAGTGATAATATTCACCATTTCTTGATCACTTAGCATACACCAAGCACTGTGTTAAGTCCTTCCCATGTACTGTCTTTTTTTGTGTGTGTGACAGACAGGGAGAGCGATGGAGAGAGAAACAGATAGGGACAGACAGACAGGAAGGGAAAGAAGATGAGAAGCATCAATTCTTCGTTGCAGCTCCTTAGTCTTCTTAGTTGTTCATTGATTGCTTTCTCATGTGTGCCTTGACTGGGGGGCTATAGCAAAGCAAGTAACCCCTTGCTCAAGCCAGAAACCTTGGGCTTCAAGACAGTGACCTTTGGGCTCAAGACAGCGACCATGGGGTCATATCTATGATCCCATGCTCAAACCAGCAACCTCGTGCCCAAGCCAGATGAGCCCGCGCTCCAGCTGGTGACATTGGGCTTTGAACCTGGGTCCTCTGCATCCCAGTCCAATGCTCTATCCACTGCACAGCTACCTGGTCAGGCCCATGTACTGTCTTCTTTAACCTGCCTGGCAACCAAGATGACTGGGCTGTACAGGTAGTGTGGCATCCTTGCCCCAGTGTCTTAGCCTCTTTCGGTCTCAGTTTTTCTGTCTGCAAATGGAGAACACAGGTCTGTGAGGGACAGTAAATGAGACAATGCCTGTTATGTGCTTGGCATAATATCAAGCAGGGAGTAGTAGGTCAATAAGTAGTAGACTATCAGCATCCCTCTTCCTCTGTTAAGAGGAGAAAACAGGAACATTCTAGATAAGAGCAGCAGTACCTGAGGGCAACAGATCATGCTCTCGTGAGCTCCTATTAGAACTAAATATTCTCTGATGCTTTGAGTGGCAGCTAAAACAACTCTCACCAATGTGTGACCATCACCTTGACATTATTAAAGTACTCTGCACATACTTGATCTCAATTGGTTCTAATAAGCTTTACGAGGGCAGATATTTGGTCCTGTCTACTGTTGTATCCTCACCTGTAGCAGTTTCTGGCACATTATCTTTGTTGACAGACCAATATTTTTTCTCCTTTCTCTGGCAAACTCCTACTCATCCATCATGATCCATGGGGCATCGACACTGTCCCTTTCCCCTAGCTTTATCAATTCTCTGGGACTCCATCACTCTGTCATTGATTCCCTCACAGTTCTTAGTTCATACCGTGGTTAGACAATGTTCATGTGGTATTGTAATATATCTACTTTCCTGTCTATTATTCTACTTGCTCAGACTCCATGAAGGCAGGGACTAATTTTTACCCATTTCTGTGCCCCAGCTCCTTGCTCAGGGTTGGCTTATGGCAGACACTTTGCAAATACTTGAATGTATAACCACAACTACTGTAGCTGATCAGTTTTCTTGATATTTGAACTTCTCATTAACTCCCCCAAACCCAAAGACCTTTACCATTTGCTCAGAGGTTTTCAAAGATGCATATATACCTGGGGATTAGGCAGTTCTCACTTGCCTGGAAGGGAGCCTTGGAGCAAAAGCAAGTCTCTAGCTCTGAAGGAATTAGGTTCCACATTTAATTGCAAGAGATAGTTGTGCCGCTTGGAGGGCTTTCAGGACAACTTAGTGTTTGTTTTAAAGCTCAATGTTTAGGTAATTGATCAGGTGGAAGCAATTTGACTATTTCAGCTTGGAAATGTCAGCTTTGGTAATACCTTAGTTTCTTAAAATGTCACTTTGAGGATTGAAAATGTCTGTGGCAGTTATGTGATTGTGAAGGTGATGACTGTGCCTTTTGGGATGTTTAGAGAAGAGCTACATCTTTGTTGTTGACCTGCCACCTGTTAAAGGCAAGAAAGATTGGACCCATGATTACAGCAATGGTCTGGTGGGTGCCAAGACCCCAGCATTGAGTGCATAAACCTCAATGGAAATTTTTGTTACAAATGGGAAGAAAAAAAAAACTGAACAAAACTGGGTCATTGATGAATACTCTCTGGCACATGTTAATTTTGGCTCTTGGAGATGCAAGAAAAAGTAACACCCTCAGGTTATGTTGGAGTAACAGAGATTTGAGAAATAAATAAGGGCTATCAGAAGCTTAGGGAACACAGGAATAGCTGGACATGAAGGCCTCCCAGAGATGAAAAGTTGATTGAGGATCTAGAGCAGCGGTTCTCAACCTGTGGGTTGCGACCCCAGCGGGGTCACCTAAAGCCATCGGAAAATACATAATGCATATCAGTTTGCATAGCAAAATTACAGTTATGAAGTAGCCTCCAAAATTATTTTTTAGTTTGGGGTCACCACAACATGAGGAACTGTATTGCGGGGTCACGGCATTAGAAAGGTTGAGAACCACTGATCTAGAGGGAGAGTTATTTTTCCAGCTCTAGTGATGATTTTCATGTTACCACCTTGGCTCACAGGTTTGTTGAAATCACTCTATTTGCTTTGATTCTGCATCTCTCTTTGTATGTGTCTCCTTTGCTGAGTGACCTTTTTAGTTTTGCCTATGTCACGTTCTTGGGGAGTATCTGATTGGGTTAAGCCTTTATACTATTGGGACAGCCTATATACATAGGGTTCCTCTTAGGTCACATGGTCACTTTGAGCCAATCAGCAGTATCCAGAGGAGGGGTCACATGGTACAGACCATGGCCACCAATGCCTTCCTCAAGAGGTGTCATAGACTGGTGTACTTTCTTATAAATGGATTGTTAGTGTGGCAAGCATTGGGATGTTTCTAATTTTTCAGAAGATGGAATCATGTTTAACCCAATGAGCATTCACTAATTATTAAAATTTAGGCATGGTAGCCTGGAATGTGACAATAACTTTAATTGGCATACCTCAATTCTCAGTTCTTCTTACTCACAAATAAACCTGTAAAACCGCTGGTAGTCTTTACTTAAGTGTGTGCAATAGACACTGTGGTTCTCTTCCTCTTAGCCCATTGACCCACCTAAGTTCACCTATATGAAGTAGACAGTTTGCAGCACCTCAGTTGCCTCCATCTCTTCTCTGTCTAATGGCTTTCTTAGCATGGCAAACTTGCTATGCAGCAAGCAGGTGAGTCCTGGAAATATGGGAAAGTTGACTCTCTGGGGTTACTCTCAGCAAATGAGAGTAAGTGATACATGCCCCAGCTTCCCCTGTCTCCTGTGAGACAACTGTGAGTCATACTTTACTTTATATGGTTTCACAGAAGGTCCTCTTTGTGGTTGGGCACGAGTTGGCCCACAGCAGAAACCTGATCATTAATTTAGCTTTATTTGTGTATATCCCTTTTCTGCCTTGTTTTTCCACTTCTACTTTTGCTTCTTGGGATAAATTCCCAAATATATAACCTGTACCAAAATCCTTATCTCAGTCTCAACTTTTGGGAAATCCAAACTAAGACATAAAATATTGTACCCATTTCAAGGAAGATCTATAAACATGGGGACCATGTATTATGGTCTTCATCTAAATAAAATCAGTTCTACTATATTGAATCTTTTTATAATGCAAACAAGCTCATAGGCAATTGATTAAATGTGGGAATATTAGTATAACATAAAAATTACTTTGGTCTATATGCAGTATTCCCCAGAACAATGATGTTTTGCACCTTCAGAAGGAGCAGCTAAATGAAAGTATACTGACGTGCTAAATGCAGCAACCCTCAGAGGAATACAGAATGGTCCATGTGTTGTTTGCCTCAAGTTCTTGCTTTTGACTCACTTGGCCAAATCCTTCCTCTTGGAAGTGCTTATTGTGTAATTTCCTTCATCTTGCTGCATTGTGCCTCTGTTTCCATAATTCTGCAGCCTCAGCCTTTCCTTATAACACTTCCATCAAGCTGCACTTACTTTTTTAAAGGTAAAATTGTATATACTTTTAATTATTTAGAATTTATTATGTCTTTTTAAACATACCAGTTTTAAAAAATATGATTATTATTCCTTATGTTGATTATATGGTTACAAATTTGCAAAGATCTGGAATGGCTTGTCCTAATCCTATTTTTTTCAAAAACTATGATTTCACTGCACAATTCTCCCAAACATGGGGTTTTTCTAAAACACAAATCTATTTCAGGGCTCTTCTAAGCATAGAAGCATCTGTTTTTGTTAGATATAAGCACACAATTTATTGTTGGTACTTACTAAGGGGTGAAGGGAGGGAAGGCAGTACAGGCCTAGCACCACACAGTTTAGATAGGATGGGATTGGCAGTTGGCAATTAGCTTTGATCCTCTGCCCAGCTAGTACTCAAAAAGAGGACAGTTGAATTGCCATCTTCCGTTAGAAGGTGGGAAAAGATATTTGGTTTAGGCAATAGCCACATCATGATCATTTGGTGTATTGCCAGTTATATTTAGTATAAGACTTACCATTGTCGTCTCTTTCCTTTCTTTCTTTCTTTCTTTCTTTCTTTCTTTCTTTCTTTCTTTCTTTCTTTCTTTCTTTCTTTCTTTCTCTTCCTCCCTCCCTCCCTCCCTCCCTCCCTCCCTCCCTCCCTCCCTCCCTCCCTCCCTCCCTTCCTTCCTTCCTTCCTTCCATTCATCCCTCCCTCTTCCTTCCTTCCTTCCTTCCTTCCTTCCTTCCTTCCTTCCTTCCTTCCTTCCTTCCATTCATCCTTTCCTCCCTCTCTCTCTCCCTCCCTCCCTCCCTCCCTCCCTCCCTCCCTCCCTTCCTTCCTTTCATTCATCCTTCCCTCCCTCTTTCTTTCTTTCTTTCTTTCTTTCTTTCTTTCTTTCTTTCTTTCTTTCTTTCTTTTAATTGAGAGGTGGAGAGGCAGACAGACAGACAGACAGACTCCTGCATATGTCCCAACTGGGATCCACCTGGCAAGCCCACTACTGGGTGATACTCTGCCCATCTGGGGCTGCTGCTCTGTTGCTCAGCAACTAAGTTATTTTGGCACCTGAGGCAGGCCATGGAGCCATCCTCAGCATGCTCAAAGTCAAATTACTTGACCATTCGAGCCATTTTGCAGGAGGAGAATAGAGAGAGAGAGAAAGAGAGAGAGAGAGAGAGAGAGAGAGAGAGAGAGGAAGGGAAGGGGTAGAGATGCAGGTGGTTACTTTTCCATGTGCCCTAACCAGGAATCAAACCTGGGACATCCACACACCAGGCCAATGCTCTACTATGAGCCAACCAGCCAGGGCCCACCAGTTTCTTTTTATAAATTTTTTAACAATGTAGACTAAGTAAAAAAAATATTTTCTTATTAATATTATGGTATCATAACCACATATTTTATGTTATTTTATTTTTTATTTTTTTTGTATTTTTCTGAAGTGAGAAGCAGGGAGGCAGAGAGATTCCCACATGTGCCCAACCAGGATCCACCTAGCAAGCCACCAGGGGGCGATGCTTTGCCCATCTGGGACATTGCTTTGTTGCAACCAGAGCCATTCTAGCACCTGAGGCAGGGGCCATGGAGTCATCCTCAGCACCTGGGCCAATTTTGCTCCAACGGAGCCTTGGCTGCAAAAGGGTAATAAAGAGATAGAGAGAAAGGAGAAAGGGAAGGGTGGAGAAGCAGATAGGTGCTTCTCCTGTGTGATCTGAACAGAAGTTGGACCCGGGACTTCCACACACCAGGCTGATGCTGTACCACTGAGCAAACCAGCCAGGGCCTATAACCATTTGTTTTAAATAATTCATATTTGGAACCCTATTTATAAAAATGTGCTAGGTTTTACAGTTTTTATTAAGTACCTCTATGACATGCTAAGAAACATACTAAATGGGAACATATTTCCATGTGACTCTCACAGCAATGGGGATATATATACACTCATATATTTATTTTTCAGATGAGAGCACTGAGGCACAGAGCTTTGGGGAGCTAGCTGAGGTCTGGTGTTCAGAATCAGCACTGTCTAAATTCAGCTTCCCTATTTGTTTCCACCCAGGAGGCTGCTCCTCAATACATTAGTTGGGGTCATTTGGTTTCAGCATATGGTGTTGCATTATGAGTTTGCTGGCTAAGCTCAAGAGAAGGTAACAGCAAACTAGGAGGTACAAATATTGATCGACTTACGACCTATGTAACTTACTACCATTCGACTTTATGACCAAAATAGCTAGCCATGACTGCTCCGCATCTGGCAGTGCAAGCGTTGCCCAGCTGGGCATTCAACAGTGAGGACCAGCTTCCGGCAGCACTACCATCTCTATGTGCACCATTTCAACTGTTATCCCAGACTTGGTACAGCAATTTGTGTTTTGTGTCTTGGATATTTTTCATCAAACTCCTCCCAAGATGTCTACCAAGAGGAAATTGTCTGCAAATATTAAACCAGTTACACTGGTAATGCAGTGTTTTACTTAAACCTGATGAATGTAAAAATAAGAAACAAAATGGTGTAGAGATGATACAAATGGCATAAAATGAACAAAGGAAATTATGATATATAACAATAATGAAAGAAAATTATGATAAAATATGACTTAAAGATTTTATAACATCATTTCACAGTACTGTACATATAGCCTACTCAACTTATGACCAAATCATGTTACGACTGGTCTGTTGGAACCAATCATGGTTGTAAGTCGAGCACTAGCTATAGTAGGATTGTGATTTAGACATGATTGAACACCATGCAAAATTTCAAAAGTAGTTTATTCTCCCCTTGCTTTATATCTCAAAAACTTACAGTTGTTTAAGCTAGTGTTTTTTCAAGTGGCATTGTCATGAACAGAATGTGACATTTTTGAGGTGGAAAAATGAGAATGGTTCAAGGCTGTGATAGTTGGAGTGATGACTTAAAAGCCTCCCCTAACTTTGAGTATATATATGTATACATATATACACATATATATGTATATATATACTGTGTTTGACTTTTGACCAAAATTATTGTATTTTGATATTTTTTATTATTTTGTGTTTTGATAGTTTTCCTACTAGGATAATTATCAAAATACAATAACTTTAGCTAACAAGAAAAATGGCTTCTGTTTACACTGAATTATCACAGGTGAGGTACACATTAAAGGTACAAAAGCTAAAAAACAAGGAAAGGCACTTGAAAGGCTCACTGAGTATTTTCCAAAGCTCATCAAGAGGCGTTGCAAAGTAAAACCACAAACCAGGGGTGAGAAGGGTAGCAACTGGGCAATGGAATAGACTGTGGACTGGTTGTTGCTCTTCTATTTCCCCACAGTGACTTGCACCTTGGAGTTCAACCCATGTTAGTCTGTATTCTCCGAGTCAAAATGAGGGGATTGAATGCAGTGATTCCTAAGCTTCTCCTTCTGCTCCAAAGATACTCTGATTCTCAGGATTTCTAAGAGTTCTGTGCCATTAGAACTGATTACCTTTAAATTATCTATTATTCGTAAAAAGAAAATTATTCCAGCTTGTACTTTTTGGCACAAAATTTACCCATGACTTTTCTAAAATATTATCTCTTAATGCACACAATTCTCAAGCATTGAAGCTAACTGGAACTACCACAGAGTATTAATAGAAAATATATGTGAAAGGATGTTATTTAATAAACCCTTAAGTCAGTAAGTCTAATGATTCACCAACTTTAACTTTCCATTAAGGAGCCAAATTCTCATCTGTGGCTCGCCCTGTCTTGTGCTGCACAGTGACACCGTGGTCCTGGCTGGGTCACTTCTTCCATGTCTACTAATTCAAGTGCCTGGCCAACAGTGGGCATGCTGGACTTGAGGATTTCCTAGGAAGCTGTGAGCAAAAACTTGGGGGCTAAAAGCAAAGACCTGCTGTTTTGGAGGAAGAGGAAGGGAGCTCTGCTCCTTGTGTCTGTTTGTTAAGGTCTTTTTAAACAACAGGTTCTCACTCTTGGAGATGCTCCGGGCGGTTTGGGCAGACACTCTCTTTATTATCCAGTCATTGTTGTGGAGTGATTAAAGCAGCTTAATGACTTTGATGAAAAATAATTGTCCCCTTGCTTTCCTGGAGGTATGTAACCTGCTCTAAAATGGCGTACAAAACGGGACATTTCTGGCACAGCTGTATGAACAATAACCAGCAGCACCTGTATATCTGTAGATTTTACTTAAACACATGACAATGGGATTCCATATGCACAGCCTCTCTGCTAACCCTGGAGCACAGCAGACAACCATCCACCCTGGGACCTTGCACCTGCTCTTCCCACTGCTTGCCACACATGTCTCCCCACCCAATATCCTCATGACTTGTTACTTTTAATCAGTTTTTGCTCAAATGTCACCTTTCTCCAGAGGTCGTCTGCATATCCTTTGTCTCCTATTACTCTTTGGCCTCTTACCACATTTCTTCTTCATAGTACTTATCACATCCTGATATAGTAAATATTTAAGTTGTTTATTTTTCATCTCCTCTCTTCCTCTAGAATATTCTATGAGTGCCAGCTCTTTGCCTGTTTTGGTCCATTTCATCCCCAGCCCTGGCAGAAAATAATGAGTACTCAGTAACTATTTGCTGAGTAAATGAAACTATACACATGGAGATCTGAGCTACTGATCAACAATTTAAGTCAAAAGGCAATCTTCACCTAAAAAATGCACTGTCTGCACACGTTTGGCATTTAATAGCTATTTATGGGAAGAAATGCCCACATGAATGGATGACCTTCCACTCAACAGATACTTAAGTGAGCCCCTGAATTGCAGAAGAAAAGTGATAAGAGTGGCAAGACCACGGTCTTGGGAACCAAATAGTTGACAGCCATGTTCAATTTCTAGATGCTCTAATTCTGAGCCCCATTAAAATGCACAAGCTTCAATCTTGTGCAGCCTGTTCCTTATCTGTAAATGTGAGATAACTATTCCAACAATAATAATGATACAAATAACACCTGCTTCGCAACTTCTCACAAGGATTAGGTGAAACAATGGTTGAAAAACAATTAACTGGGTTTGGGTCTAGGTCTTGGTAGCAGTAAAATTTCCATGTATTGAGCATATTTGGAAACAAACAAATGTTTGAAATCAGGAAATGCAAGAGAAGATTCTAATTCGGTCCATCCAGGTTTTTCCCCTTCCCTATGCTCCAAGACCAGACTGGGAGAAGTGGAAGGGGAAAGCTTAAACCTTCACCTGGACACAGGAAGGTAAAACCTGAGGGTATAGTATGGGGGAAGCAGATGTGAGAGCAGACCAGGCATTTTGAGATCCAGTGTGCCTCCTTTCTGGGGTTAACTGTACAATTTGTGTGCATTTATTTCATGGATGCATCACAGGCTATAGCATCAGCCTGGCACATAGTTGGTGCTCAATAAATATCTGTTGGCTAATGAGCGAAGGACCTGGATTATTTTGGAATTAATTTTAGTTGTTGGATTTGTGTCACCTTATCCTGTGAGGTTCAACCAAACTCACAGTTATATCATTCATTCTTAATTCATTCATTTCTTTATGGAATCCCTTCATCTCCAAAACATGTCAACTTGAACGTTATTTTTTCTTTCACTTTTTAAAGAGACTCGTATTTGGTTCTTTGGATCTGCAGTGAATTTCAGAATTCCATTGGCTAAACAGCTTGTGAGGCCCCAATTACTAAGGTTGTACAGCCCTCTTAGAATCATAAAGGCTTCCTTGTAAAGATACTGCTACTATGCATCTTGTGAAAAGCCCCCTCATCTTTAGCTCAATTCAACAAGTTTCCATTGAGTGCCCAGCACTAAAAGTCTTAAATGGAAATTGCTTCCCTACTCATTCTATTTTAACTGTCAAAATCATAAACTACATTGTTTCAGACTGAAAACCCACTAACAGCTCCCTGCCGACCACCTCGGAGCTCCTTCTGAGCACTGGCTCTGCCTGATACCAGTATCAATGGGGAATCTACATTGTGAATGGTGTTTATTACAAGAAAATCATGTGGCATAGAAAAGAATAATTGCCTTCATAAGCATGTAATTTTTTATACCATGAGCTTCTCAATGGAAAGGCATTCTAAGGGAGACAAAATTGCTAATTCCAGTGTTAAACACACCTCTGAGGGGTATCTCATGGTCCAGCTTTCTGCGTGTCATTTCTTCCTGTGGACCAGAGAAGACAGTGGGAAGAAAATAAATTTGCATTGAATATCTACTCAGGGCTAGGCTCTGTAGTTCCCAGACATGGGTTTCTCCATATGATGACTAGAGAATTGCATGAATTATCATTATTATAAAAGAGAACAGAGTTGCACAGGGCTTAAATAACATCATAAAATCACCTCCCTACAGTTATGTGAGATTGAGATGCAAGCATGAGCTTCCTAGGGAATACGCAGTGACTCCATATCCTACAGCAACATTTCTTTTTACCAAATTTAAGTAATGAGGTGTCCCCAGGAGCTGCCTGCCTCTCACCGCTTCAGTCTGAAAATCCACTATAAAATCACTCGTGACACAAAGCATGAGTCTTCTTTAGGCGTCTGCTAAAATATCTTGTGCTACATGTGATGTCTAGCATAACCTCTTTTTTAAGTCAAGGAAAACTTGTAGATTTAGGTCAAGAAGCACTGAGGATAATTTGCAAAACCTATAAATCCAAAGCTGATATATGATATATAGTACCAGGTAGAGACCATGTCTGAAGAGTTGAAACTCTCCTTAACTCTGGAAGGTGTTGAGGGTCAATCTGAGTCTAGGGGCAAACCACTATGCCATCTGCAGAATGTTGTGACAAAGAATAAAGATGCTACATAAAGTCCAGGTCATATAGACCTGGGTTCAAACACAGGTCCTGCCCATTTCCTTCTGTGTTCCCAGTGTATGCCTGCGTAAGCCTAGGTTTCTATCTCAGCTCCACATCCTGTCTGATTAGCTTTGGACAAGTCAATTAATCAAAGCTTAGTTTCCTCATCCAATAAATGGGAATATTGGTACCTCTCTCTTAGGGTTGTTGTAGGGTTAAATAAGATGGTTTTTGAAAGCATTTAGCTTAATGCTCGACACAGAGAGAGTGGCCAGTATGTGGCAATAACAGTAGTTGCCATTGCTATTATCTTTACTATATATCGTTATACAATAAATTCCAATAAATATAACTAAATTCCCCCCAATTGCTTCTTTTCAACATCCTCATTGTAAAATGTGAGATGCCCTTTGACAGGGAAAAACAGTAAATTCTCAACATCATCAAAAGGAGCTTTGAATTTAAGCAATATAATGTATAATGAAACCAGTTTTATAAACAAGAGTTAAGTTCCTGTAGCATTTTATCAATGTTATAATGAAACAAGGTTGAGTAAAATGACATTTCTGAGGACCTGTTACATAACATACACCTTAACTTCAAGGCCCATTTGTGCCCAATGTATTTTTTTAAAGCAACACTTTATTATAAAAATCTTCAAACCTACAGAAAATTTGAATTTTACAATGGTATGTGTACTCACCACTAGATTCTACCATTAACATTTACCTCTTGCTTCTCTACCTTTCCCTCTATGCATTCTTCTTTCCATCCACTAATTCATATATATATATATTTATTTATTCATTTTAGAAAGGAGAGAGAGAGGGGGAGAGAGGGGGGGGAGGATCAGGAAGCATCAACTCCCATATGTGCCTTGACCAGGCAAGCCCAGGGTTTTGAACCGGCGACCTCAGCATTTCCAGGTCGACGCTTTATCCCCTGCGCCACCACAGGTCAGGCCATATATGTTTTTGATATGATGCATTTCAAAGTAAATTGCAGACACTGGTATCATTTCATCCAAAACACTTCAGTATGCATATTATTAACTATTGACATTAGTGTATACTTTTTCTCTTTTGATGTAAAATTTACACACAGTGAAATACATAAATCTTAAATATGTGTTCTCTGAGTTCACACAAAAGCACACCTCTATGTAATCCAATCTTTTGTCAAGATGCAGAATATTCCCATTAATCCAGAAAGTTCCCTCAAGCCTCTTCTTAGCCAGTTTGACCCCCACCATTGCCAGAGCAACCACTGCTCTGATTGGTTTCTACCATCAATCAGAAGTAAAACCAGAATAATGATTGCAAGACCCTAAAGAGAAAAGGAGTGTGGAGAGAGGGAGGAGAAGTAAAGGTTATCAGCTAGTTCTATTAATAGTGAGTGTGAGTTAGGTTGATTGAGGCTGATGGTCCAGGAGGGAGATAAGGGAAGCTATTGGGAGTTATTGAGCGCATGTGTAAGTTTTCTAAATACTAAGTAACTAGGTCAGTTTCCCTTGTGGCTGTTGGGAATGATCCTCCTTGTTACATGATCATCATGCAACATATGTCTAATTTTCCCAATTAAACTTCAAGGTAGTCTCTTACTATTGAAGGGGACAAAGTTACATAAGGTGTTTCTTTTGTTCTCTGCAGTGATATGCAGTTGGGAGGCCTCAACAGAAACTGCTGATTGCAAATGATGCCTCTCACCTAATTGGTCATTCTAGCAATTAGTTTTATTGATATTTGGGAGACCAATTTAACGTGTATTTGACGGACTTGACCACTTTGGCCATGTAGCAGTTGTCTCTGTCAACGCTCTCAAGGAAATGGGAATTGGGCACTGTAACCACTTCACTTTGTTGCCATTTTACTACCATAGTATAGTTGCATCCAGCATTAATGTTCATGGTATAAGGTGCTTTTATTGTCTTTTAAGATGTGGTACAGTATCAATCTTTGTTCCTGTTACTCTAAAATTAAAATAGGAAACTTTGTCCCCAAAGTTTTGTTCATTACACTTCCAGTCTGGTGTTTAGGTCTATTTTTATAGCTCAGCGATATCTCCATTAGAGGAGAGAAATGGTCCAACAGCCCCGGGACATATTTCTTACCTTTTCTTGTTTCTTACCCCCTCAAACCAGCAGACTTTTCTTAATTAATACTGACTCTGATTCAATCTAACAAGGACTATCAGAAGCAATTCAGCTCCAGCAGACTCCCTTTTATACCTTTCCTATTTTGTATTTTGCCATCATTTCAAGGTAGTTTGAAGGTCCCCCACTTTCTCATGAGAGCTGGGGACAAATGTTCAAGAGTGAGCATTGTAATGACATTTTTCTGATTAAAAAGACAGCTAGTGAAATCGAGCTAGAACATCAAATTCAGAAACATCATTAGCAGGATTCTATTTTGGTTAGGTCTAATCTTCTGTGGGGTCACTATGTTGCCTTCAACGCGTCTGGCCATTTTATATCATTTAGACTGAAACAGACCCATCATGTCACAGGCAAATAGCTTTATCATATTTAATTGACCCGACACCATGTAATAATCTCTGTGGCAATTATCACTCACCAGTGCTTGAGAGCATGCTGCAACAAATAAATCATCAAGGTTGCAGATATATTTAAACCGTTATTTGGTGCCATGGCAGAAGAATATCGACAATTTACTTCACGATACTAATTATACTAAGGACATTTAAATGGCTTCATCAAAAACAGAAAGAGTCACATAGCGGGTTTTATATATGTACTGTATTCTTATGTGTTAGAAAATAGGGCATTAGAAAGGCATCATGCCCTCTGTATCAGGGAAGGAGGAGGAATAAAGAAAGATACCTGCATCCTCACGGGTGACAGGCTGAACCTCCAATTGAGGAAGCTGTCTGCAAAATGGTAACATTCAAAAGGACATTAGTGGCTGTTGACATTTATGTCTCATGAGGCCACCCAGTATATAGGTGAACAGATATTACTTAGAATGAATGCTACCTTTTCCTTGTAATAGTCATCGCTGGAGGGGGTGAGGGGCACTGACTTGCCTCACAATACTCCGACTTTTCCTTTATGCTTACAAATGAGGGCTTGTTCATGGGAAGACATACATGCACTGGGTGGTGAATCAGAGCCTCCACTGAGCTGGTTTTTCTAGTGCATCAACAAGAACATACATACCTGAATGTATTGCAATTAAAAAGGAAAATTCAGTTAGAAACAGTGGACTTAAGCCTGCAAAAGGCAAGAGCACACAGCCGAGAGGAAATTTTATTTCAAAGGTGAGATTTGGCACCCGTGAAGACTGAATTGGATTTTCAATAAACGTAAAGTTCTGAATTCTCTTGCTCTTGAATTGCATACCTTATCACCCAGCTGCTGTCCCCAGCTAATGCTGCCAGAGCTGAAGTGACAACCAAAGTGTAACTGGGGCTTGGGAAGTTATCTTCGAGTGAATTCTCTGGTTAAGTTGGTCTGCAACCTGCTGTAGAACATGGATGTGATTTAGCCTTATTAGAAAACGAATTTGGAAACTATTTAAAGAGAAGAGTGTTTAACAATGGTCTTCCTTGCTTTCCACACCTCACTATTTCATCTGTGGGTATGTATATTTGTGTGCATGTTGTACTGTTGTGTCTCAATCAATCAATCAAAAATGCTGTTTATTATAAATGTAATACTCCTTAAAGAAAATTTGGAACATAAAAAGGAAGATCAAGAAACCCTTCAAGGGTTGCAGTTTACATATGATTATTCTTAACAGTTGGCTATGGTTAAGAGTGTTTTTTCCTTTATGCATCCTTTTTAATTGAAGATTAGTTGACATACAATATTATATTAGTTTCAGATGTACAACACTTATTTAAATACCTTATGAAACGATCACCACATTAAGTCTAGTAACCATCTGTCACCACACAGAATTATTATATTATTGACTGTATATATATTCCCTATGTTGTACTTAATGCTTGCATTTTTAAGTTTGTTTCATTTTTATGTAGTTGAGCCTATCCCAAATCATATATTAAATATTCTTCTAAGAAATCTTCATAGATTTAGTCTACATAATTACATTAGCAATAATTATGCTTTGAGCTATATTGCCATTTCATAGACAGATACTATTTTATAAATTTTACATAGTCAATTTTCAATGGCTGCATAATATTTCTCTGCTCAGTTATACCATATTTTAGTTACACATTCTCTTATTGTGACACATTTGTTTTCAATGTTTCCAGTGTTTTTTCTTTTTATATTAAAAAAATTAAGTTGTGACTTTAATTTAAAATTGGATCTATTCAACTTCATAATCCTTTACACAGGTTTTGTTTTATACATTTTTACAAACATAATTTTTAATAACCACAGTTTTAAAAATCATAAGGTTGCCTCATAACATTTATCTATTCCTTTGTAAACACAAAATTATTATTGAGATCAAGGTGCTTTTTTACACTGATAAATAATACCCTGACTTATTAATTAAAATGTATTATATGTCAAATATATGCAAAGTGCCAGGCTACATTGTCTTTGTACATAAAGCTTTTCCAAGTTTAGAATTGTTTACTTAGGAGATTTGTCTAAACTTTGTGTCATTGGACACAGTGAGATGGGTGTTTCTAAGGGTCTGGGTAGAGGCTGCCTGATGGCTTTGTGAAGGGCCATTACTAATCTAGTCTGCCATCAGCATGATGCAAGTGCTCATTTCACCTCTCCTGGGCAGTCGCCTGCTATTTTTTCCCCCAGGGAGAAGGTGGAGACAATGGGGAAAGGGGCTTGATTGGATCACAAACAAGTGCACTGGCTCCATCCGTTCTGGGGAGCCTACTTGTGTGGGGCCCTCCACTGAGCCCTGTCTGGGGTGCAGGTTTGGGAGAACTCAGGGTAAGGCATGCTCTAGTTACCAAATTCCAAAGCTGGTCAGGTAGACCAGTGCCCTGCCAGGATACCCATTTCCTCTGCAGTAGAGGAAGATGGGTGGGGACCTGTTCCAGGGAAGGACGGCCAAGGAACCTAAACTCTGGTTCCAAAGGGCAGTGTAGGTTCAGGGATGGCTCAGAAGGTCACACAGCTCTATTAGGTAGGAGGGTCCAATCTTCAACAATTCCAAGCGAAGCTCTGATCGAGAGGCCAGGCAAGATGCTCTCCTTAAAAAAATAATAAGAAAAATAATAACAATAGCATTTATGAGAAATATATCACAAGCCAGTCTTCGTGCAAAGCCCCTTGGAGAGATGATTTCCCTTTTATCATTCTCTCAGCAGCCCTATGGGGAAGGACTGATCAGAACCATTTTAAACATGTAGGTTGAGAGACTTTAACTTTTTCCAAGTCACATAGCTTGTGTCAAAACCAGAATTTGAACTCAAGAGTTTTAGAATGCAAGCTCATCAGCACTGCTTGGGCCGGGTCTTCCGGAAGCTGACTCTGGGATGAGAAGTTGTGTGAAAGTGACTTATTAGAAAGGTCTCCAGAAAAACTGTTAAGTGGGAGAGTAAGACTGAGAAGGGAGGAAAGTGAGCAAGGGTGTGGTATCAAGCAAAGTCCCATGAGGTAATATTGTCCCAATCCCCCAGGAAAACTAGATGATAAGGGTAAAACTTCAGTGTTGGTCCCATCAGAGGTGAGGGGATTTGGGTATATACATCTCCGAACCCACCAATCCTTGGGCTAAGTAAGGTCTGCTGGGATGGGGGACGAGCAGGGGCATAAATGCCCAGACTCTTCCTTTCCTGGGTAGAGCAAAAGCAGATCCTGGCAGCCGGGATGCAGCTTTCTAAAAGAGAGACGCAGACGCAGATGCCTGTTGCTCTTACTGGCTTGTGAGAGTTGGGTTTAAATTATTAGGATTTTTGCAAGCTAGTTAACCTCACATCGATAGCAGGAGATCAGCCATGGTTGGAATAGTTACACCATGACAACTGGCAAACATTACAAATTAGGGCTCTCCCATCCCCAAGGGGGTTGTTAAATATTTACCAGCATACCACTGCAGGCGCTGGCTATCAGGAATGGAAGGAAAGCACACTGGGAGTCGATGTGCAGTAAAGTAGCGAAGGGGTCCGAGGGGCTGTGGATGGAGCACTGATAGTATCTGCCGCAGCACTGACCTGTATGCTAACTATGAATGGAGCAGGAAGCCTGCTGCAGCCCCCTCACCCACAGGCTAGACAAAGGGACTGGTGAGAAGGAAGGTGACCAGCTGAACCTAGAGGTAGTAGAAGTGTTAAACAGGTGAAACCTAGGAAGATCTAACTAAAATATTGAGCACTTACAGTGCCAGGCACTGAGCTAGATGCTTTACTTTGACTCTTCTTTATAGGAACCCTAAGAGGTAGATAATATCATCATCATCAATCATGGCAATCACCACCATCATCTTCACCAGCCCTTTTGTACAGATGATGAAACAGGTTTAGAGAAGTAAAGTAACTTGCCCCACATCATAGGGGAATATCTGAACTTTGAACACATTAAGTCAGGTTCTAAAGGCAATCCTTTCGGTAATGAAGACAGAATCCCTCCTTGGGCTACTTCTCACAGACTGAATAACACGATGGGGGGAAAAGATGGTAAGGGGTCATCGGGATGACCCAGGAGTACCCTAATCTTACGTGGTCTGCTTATTAGAAAAGGAAATGTAGAGAGAGCATGGGAGCCCAGAAATACTTGTGGCTAACAGTAGGGAAAGGATGGTACCCAAGTCCCATCAAGTGATGGAGTTCTGGGTGTACTCCCTTCCTGTCAGAATCAGCACTAGGCTGGGGCCCAAGACAGAGAATGCAGAGGCTGAGGAAGGCAGAGAAGACCTTGGAGATGAGCTGAGCCTGCACAAACATTTACTGTCAGGCTGTCCGAGTTCTCCTGTGGCAAGAGAGATAAACGGCCTCTTAGTTCTCGTGGTTTTCTTTGCTGTGAGAGCCACCACTTTGTGAAAGTTCCTCCTCTCCTTTCTCTGGTTTGCCCACCCTTGGATTGATTCGTGGTCAGCAGCGAGGATGTGTGGAAGGGTCTAGAAGCCTGCCACTGTAGCTTATTCCTGCAAGGCTCTGCCCTCTTAGGCCCGCAGGGATCCCTCGACATAAATAGTTTTGCAGGGAGGAGTTGTAGAGGTACTCACCCCTCTGACACAGTGGAAATACATCTGCAAGATTCCTTTGAGCTTTATCATGTTACAGCTCTGTGTGTGGGGTACTTTTATCTTGTGTTTTATCTCATAAGAGTCTAGAGCTGCTTTTCAAGTGTCACTGATTTCCAATATGTTTTGTATTTTTTTTCTACGTATGGAAATTCATATGTATATGTGTTCACTTACCATTGTGAAGTAACTTGTTGAAACAAAATTGAAAATATTACCTTTCCTATGTTGCCAATATCACGTTTTTCCTTTTTCTTAATTCATCCAGGAATATTGTTCTTCTCTACACTTAGCTAATTATGTAATGGAATTGCCTTAAAAAGGATGCTTTCCTACCACTAGCTCATGAATGTAGGCTTTGGCCCGCACAGCCTGGTTAGTGACCCAGGTCTTTCATTTACAGCTCTGACTTGAGTTCTGTCCCTTCATTTACATGTGCCTCGGTTTGCCCATCCGTGAACTGTGGATAGTTACAGTACTTTTCTCATAAGAATTATGGGAGTCAATATGTACAAAGCCCTTGGAAAAATACCTGGCACAGACTAAGCCTTACGTGCCTTCAGCTATCAGTGATTTGTTCTTCAAAAGATTTTCATTTTTGTCTTCAGAAAAACAATTCTCTTCTTACATTCAATAAAGCGTTATTTGAGCATTTATCATGTGTTTGGCTCTGTGCAATGTCCTTCCATACAAAGTTTATCTGATATAACTTAGTTTTCACAACCACCATTGTTGTTCTCATTTTCTAGGTTTGAGCCCTGGAAACACTGTGCACCATCAGCTAGATCAGCCAGGATAGGTGAGGCTGTGCCACAGTCTCAAACACAGGGCTCAGAGCCTGCACGCCTCATGAGGGCACTGAGCAAGCAAGGCTGCCCAGTCTGATGGCCCCTCTATAGCAAATGGGCTCCTACAACTGCTATAGCTGGAGAAAGAACGTTAAAGGGTCTTGGCCCTTAAGTGCTTTGACTTGGAAATGAAACAGGTTACTTCTTCCGATATCCCAGTGGTGCTAGGAATCGTAATCCTCCCATGTGCCTGGCAGGAGAGCAGGACAGGGTATGATGAGCATTAGAAGTCTCCATCTCCCACTTGTTACTTGGAACACATTGCTTAACCTTCTTAAAACTCAGTTTCCCCATCTGTGAGATGGGGATGACAACTGCACCCACTGCGTCCAATTGTGAGAAAGAGAAAATGACATAAATGCATGTGATGCTCTTAGGACAGGACCTGGCACACAGAAGACGGTCGTTTTGTGGTCACTGTGTCCTTATCATTGTCTAGAAGAGAATGAGCGGAGCTTCATCACTCAGGGGTTACAGTGGCCACGACTTGGGATTCAGTCATGTGTGGGTTCGAGCTCCAGGTTTGTCACCAGCTGGATGAGCTTGAGGAAGTATTTTCCCTTTTTCACCTTCACTTTTCTCTTCTGTAAATTGCAGTAGACTCACACCCACTCCACAGACTATATTGAGGTTTAGATTGCTAATATTTATTGATTCTTTGGTAAGAAGAACTAAATGTTTAAAATCTGGTATCTTATTTAATCTCTATGAAGATGTTATGAGCTAGTACTCTATTATTTACATTTTACAGCTGAAGAAACTGAGCCACAGAGAGTTTAAGGTGCCCAAGGTTCTCTAGTAAGTTAGCAAATAATGGACTGAGGGTTAAAACCCAGGCAGTTTGACTCCTCAGCTAATGACCTTAACTCATGCCTCATAGCCTTCCCGAGACCCACAGCAGAAGGCTCTCAGCCCAGGCTGGGCACACTGCTGATCCTTGCAACATTATTGCCTTCCTGCTTTGCTTGGATGCATGTTGGCAGAAATATCCTTTAGTCTCTGTTCCTAACTAGACTGACTTTTTTTAGGACACATGCTGATGGCCTTTTTTTTTTTTTTTTTCATTAATGAATGGAGGTGTGAAGGGAGTAATAGGAAAGGACATTATGCCATGTGCTTCTCTGAGAGTATCAAAACCTCTATGCAAAAATGCCCAGCACAGAGTTGGTTTTCAATTAACAGGAGCCCTTTATTGTTTTTAATAAGCATCCATGTTTAATGGGAATCTTTTGAATCTATCAACATTACCGTAGAAAATAGGGAAGCACAGGGACTGTCTGGAAATAGTAGCAGATTTAATCATATGTAAACCTACAAATACGAACCTTCCTTTCACATAAGAATCTCTGATTTGGGGAGCACTGCACGAGAAGTTAAATCCATGTTCTGTTTCCTGTTTTCGCTGTACCTGGATGGGTTGCCCACGGAGTTGGCTTTCTTTCCAGATAAGCCACGTGGTGCTTCGTGGTCTAATGGAACACCGTGGGGGATCTGTCTTGGGAAAGCGGGACTGGTTTGAGGTGACTTTATTCCTCTCTTCTTCTGCCAGAGAAGAAGTGCGGAGGGGTCCACTTTTGCTGGAGTACTACAGAGAACTAAGTGTCCTAGCACTTTTCACAAAACCTGAGCCCTAGAAGCTCTGCTTTAAGCTAGAGACTCATAATTATTGAGTTTATTTGGCAGTTTCTGCTATGTGCCAGATACTATGTTTTCCACAAACACCTAGTTTACCATTCCCAGAAAATTGATGAAACCAAGATTCTTACACCCACTTTACAGATACAGAAACTGAAGATCAAGGAAGTGAGCACTGATACAGGTCAGATATGTTACAGGGCCAAAAATAAAAATAAAAAGATGAAAAGATGTAGTCTACAGATAGTCTTAGGGCTTTATGCTTGTTGTGAATGGTGCCTCCTAGTGTGCAATATGGGGAGCACAGAGTGGGCATATTGAAAAATTAAATAGATACAACAAACCTTATCTTTTTTGATAATTTTGTACCCTAGTCTATAATATATCTGCATTAGTCATCTATCACTGCATAATAAATTACTCTTAAGACTTAGTGGTTTAAAATTACAATAGTGTTTATCTCACAGTGTATGTGGATCAGGAATTTGGGTGCAGCTTAGCTGAGTCCTAACTACAACCAAGACTGCAGTCAACGTGTGGTCTGGGGCTGCAGTCATCTCAAAGCTCGACTGGGGATGGATTTGCTTCCAACCTCACTCATGGGGTTGTTGACAGAATTCTATCCTTACAGACTATTAGACTGAGGGCCTTCCTTTCTGATGTCTAGGGAAACCTTCCATTCCTTGCCTTATGGACTTCTCCATAGAGCAGCTAACAACATGGGAGCATGCTTTTCAGAGCAAACAAGTGAGAAGAATTAGAGAGCCAAATGCCAACAAGATAGAAACCACAGTCTTTGATACTCAAAGGAGATATCCTGCCATGTTTGCCGTATTCTGTTGATTAGAAGCAAGACACTAGGTTCACCCCATGCTTAACAGAAGGGTATTTCCCAAGGGCATGAATATGGTGAGGGGGATTATTGAGAGCCAGACACTGCCTACCACAGTATCCATGATTACTGTAATGCAAAATAATGCTTCAGGTTACTTACACTGAATAGAATTGTCCCTCCAAAAAAATCTTGCTTATTTTGAGAATTCATACATTCCCTTGTAACTGTTTACATACTTTTCACAAGATAAGGGCATCCCAGTCTGGAAAACCCAGTTTACCAATCAAGTTTTGCTGGTCTAGAAATATTAAGTCTCTTTCAATAACTTTGAATTCATCTGCTTTGATCCATGATGCTCAAGCCAATCTTACTGCTCAGTCTTGTGATGTAGGGGCATTTCTGTGTTGCTGCTGTGTTCTTTCTATATAAATAAGGCCTGACCTTTGAAGAATTCTCCCTGGAATGAAAGGCTTTATACTCATTCATGATGCAAACTTTGCCTAAGAACTTGTTGCAGCTCCTCTTTGGGAATGGCCTTTGGACCACATCAAAAACAAACAGAAAAATCTGCCTCCTTTCTTTAAGATGTGATCATGATCACCAGGAAGCATTTATTAAATACGTTTGGCAGGTAGACATCCCCATTCTTATTTCTTATTTCATACATTTCCTCCCTAGAACTAGTAGATTTGGACTCAGACCTATCCAGAGCCCTCATTATTTACAATAGCTTTATACTTTATGCACACAAGGCGATACGAATTTATATTCAATTATTTCTAAACATATGACATGGCAAAGACTACCACTTCCCTTGCTTATTTCAATAGTAGATTTAAAATGCTTAGATTGGCCGAGTCTCAGGAACTGAAGTATCCTTGGTCTTCGATTCTGCAATAGTTTTAAATAGAAGTGCAGGTCTAAGAAAAGAGAATAATCAGGAATCTGTCCTGAGGATTGCTGGGTACATTATTCAATCTCAAATGGAAAGATTGAGATGCCAGAAAGTTAAGAAAGGTGTTGGCTTTGTAGAGGAGATGAAAGGGAACTCCGAAGTAGAAAAGACTGGGGAGGGAGAGGGTGAGTCTTGAATAATCAGCCCCTTAGAAATTATATCTAATGTAACAAATAGGTAAAAGGACTTACTGTGTGCTAAATTTCATTCTAAGCACTTGATCCCTTAGGAGGTAGAGATAATTCTCTATAATTTATAGATGAGAAAACCGAGGCACGCAGAAACTGAGGACTTGCCAAGGTCACACACAGCTGGTAAGCAGCACACTAGCTCCAGCACCTGCGCTCTCTACAACTGCCCTTGGCTGTGCCCAAGAGCTATCCGCCCAGAATAGAGTCAAGGCTGCTCCTGAAATTCCTGTACGGAGTCCGAGCGTCACTGTCACATCAGACTGCTGGCACAACAGGGGTTATTCCTTGGTGGTTACTAGAAAAGAGTCTTGTTCCCTTGGGACAAAAGGAATCTGAACTACATTGTGCAGAAGAGGTTTGGGAGTGAACCTAGAGGATGATCAATGACTTCCAAAGGGCAGGGCTGGGGGGGGAGGGGGGACAGAACAGAAAGTTGAAAAACTGGAAATAAGGAATTAAAGTAATCTAGTAATTTTTCTATAAACAATCAACTTTACTTTGGGAGTTTATTTAGGCACTCCGTCCACCAGAACCAAATAGCTGGAGTTGTTTAAACTGAGCGGTGCAGCACTTGAGTGTCTTCGTGTGAGTGCGTGTGTGCCCTTGCATATCTTTGTGCAGCAGATGGTGGCAGAAGGATATGGGGGCGGGGGGCCGTAACTGCAGGGAAGGGAAAGGGGCAAGGTCATGGCGCTCATCTTGTCTTGTCACACACATACCTTTGACAGCCTCAGTGAATCGATCATTCCCCCAAGGAGGCAAACACATCTGTACACGTGTATCTTGTTCGCTGCTCCTTTCCCTGACAGGTGCACTTTAGGGGATGCATGCTCTGTCCTTCTGTGCCAAGAGAAAATTCATTTTGCTCATGATTTCAGGTGATGATTACCTAAGCAAAGAAACACAGCTGAAACCTTGACTTCAAATCAAGTAATGGTGTTTGCAATTCATCTAATTACTCCCTTTCCCATGTAGTTATTGGTAGTAGGGGGAGGTCAGTGCCAGTGATATAGACCCCCAAGTACAACAGAATTAGTTTATTTGAAAGTTCTCTCTCCACTTACCCTACAAAAATTCAGGTAACGACCTGGGGATTCAAAAAGGTGGAGAAGTTTTCTCTCCATGCCAGTCCTTCCCTTGCTCTCTGATAAAGGAGGTAGCCAGGCGAGGAGCAACTACTGGGGAGCAAGGGATATAAATACTCAGTCATTACAGTCCCCAAAGGATAAATGACAGCAGCCCATGCAGTGTGCCCTCAGCACACTTTACACTGTTGTCTTCCACACCCGGGTTGACATATTAGTAAATTGATTCCAGGTGATGCTGACATTTTGTAATTATCACTATCTATAATTTTTATCTTATTCCATTGAATATTTTGATCATTTAAAATAGAGTAGCATACCTAATAGTGGTCATTAGTTTAACTCAAGGGAAAACTCATGGTTTAATAAACTCACATTAGGAATAGCTTACTAAAATTACAATTGGCATGATTAGCTTCCTATTTTTAATAATAATAAAAAATAAAGCAGTTTAATTTTATTCAAACTGACAGCTTTTTTCTTTTAAACTGGTTTATTGTTTTGTTATCACAGAGAAAGGAAAGACATCTCTAACACCGTAGCAGTAATAAAAAACGTAATAACCCAACACACAAAAACAAGGGTTATGTTTCTTCTTATAGTGGGCAATACAGGGTACTGTACATTTTTTTTTTATTTTCAGGCTAATGGTGGACTAGAGCAAGGGAAGCCATGTGGCTTTAAAACAAGGTCACATTTGGGAAAGTCAGTATTATTATCCTATTGGAAGCGACTGTTGTGAGGATTGCCTGGAAAGGCAGGTGGTTCTGGGCTTGACTTTCTTATTTCCCTCGGTATCAATTTTTATTTTAAACACATCTTTTGCAGCTTGCCTCTACGTTCATTTTAAGCTAATTTCTGAAGCAAACAAGGGTTATTTTTAATATGCAGAAAATGATTTTTTAAAAGTAATGAAATAAATTTGTCTTTTGCCAGAGCAATGCTGTTTGGCTGCCACAGGGAAACATTTCACCTATTGGCCAATAGCCTGAAATTACAGAATTCTTCCTATTCCTTCTGCTCCAGGGAATGCAGGCCATGAGGGGCCTGCCTCTTGTTTCACTTGCTGGCAGTTTCAGTTTTGTGAGTTTATTCAAGGGGTTACTAATGGGAGATTATTTTACTGAAAGTAAGCTATATTGTTGATACATTGGCACCTTGATGGTTGAAGTCATTCTTTATTCATTCATCTAGCTACCCACTCACCCATCTACCACCCCTCACTCTCACTCATCAAGCATCTATTTATCCTCTATTTATCCACTCACCAATTTATCATCCATCCATCCATCCATCCATCCATCCATCCATCCATCCATTCATTCATCCATCCATCCATCCATGCATCTATCCATTTATCCACTCAGCCATCAACTTACCCAACCATCCATACACTCACTCATGCATCAATCCATTTATCTGCATACCTGTTTATCTATCTATCTATCTATCTATCTATCTATCTATCTATCTATCTATTATCTATCTATCCATCTATCGACCCATTCATCCACATATTAATCTACCTATTTATTTACCTATAAATCCATTTATCCAGTCATCTTTTCATGCATCCACCCACTCACCAACCTATCAATATACTCTCAGTCCATCCATACAACTCCTCCTTCCTTAACACAATCATTTAGCAAACATTTATCAATCCCAGCTCTCTCTCTGCTTTACTCCTACTGTTGGTGAGTCTGCAGGAATCCTAACAGGCTCAGGCTGCCTTTCAACTCCAAGTACCTTTGCCCAAGGGCCTGGGTGAGCTCTTTATGAGTTTCCCAGTGGCCTCTGGTCTCTATTGAAGCACAACAGCTGTCACCAGGGGCAACTCCACTTCCCAAATAAAAGCATAGACTTTGTGGAGCTTTCCCAGGTGCTGTGGACCCAGTGTTGCCAGAAAATGCCTGAGATCCACACAGCCTCCTTCCCCCATGGAGCTTAAATAGATTGGAAGCAAATGCTTGTTGACAACAGGTGTGGCTCAATGTGAGAAAATGTTCCATTCTGTTATGGCAGTGCTGGCACCAAGGGACATTTCCTGTGGAAGAAACGGGCTTTCAGGAGTATAAGAGAACCATACTCAGAGCCAGAAAGTTCTCAGCTCCTCCCTTTCAGGGCCAAAGGCCCCACAGCTCTGTGAGCAGGTGCTCCTAATAAGAGCAGAGGTTTCCATGGCCAAAGAAAGGTCAGGCAGGGTGAGACAGGCTCCCTGGCCACCAAGCTCCAAGCAGCGACTGATCAGGCTTTCGGTGATGGTGGTTAGCGGCTGGACCTTCATTAACTCAGCTAGATTAACTTGCTCAGCAGAAGCTTGTAGAGCTGCCTGAGCCTGCCTTCTGCTCAGCTTGAGTTAGAGATTGGGCAGTTAGGGTACAGAGAGGCAACCTCCAGAAGGCGGGGCCTCAGCGCACAGCCAACTTGACGGAAACCCCAAGGACACAGAGAAGAACTTTTTATTCGTTTGAAAAATCTTTCCGGTGATTCTTTCTATCCCTCAGCTGTCTTGGGGTAAAAGGAAGTTCTGCATTGAACTAAATAGAATTACTTGCTAGATGAGATTCTAATTTCAGTGATAAGACTGCTCGACTTTCTATTGCTTTGGGAACTTTCCATCCTGGTAACTGTGAGGGCTCATCCATACCCAGAGCTCTGTGTGGAATTACTAGGGCAGCATGGAAGACAGCGAGAAATATAAAAGGCAGTGAAGACTTTTTTTTTTTTACCAGAAAGCACCAGTAATCAGACTATTCTCATAGCTACTGGAGATTGAGTTGGTAGAAGAAAATAAATAAATTGAAATAAATGGAATTTTTAAAAAATACTATTTTTTTAATATGATTATACTTTGTCAGATCTTCAATTTGGTTTTTATTCTACCTCTGTAGGCTCTACTTATATGTTCATGGGAGTGTAAGTATGTGTTGGGGGTGGGGGAGGCCTTCTGTTCACGCATTTCCAAGGCCTGGAATCCAATGTATTAGTATCCTGTATTAATTTGAGTAGGCTAAATTGCACTAACAAATTGACTCTAATATTTCAGTCCTTTAGGAGCACAGAAATTTATTTCCTGTTCACACAACAGTTCTGGGCCAATTTAAGTTCCAGAGTTTCTTCCACAAGAAACCTGGGATAATGGGTTGCTTTACCATTTTCAACCATGGCTTTCAAAGTGAACCTAGACATCAACATCCCAGTCAGCCAGAATGCAGACCTGTCACAGAGCTGCTCCCAGAGCTTTATAAGTTCTAAACCTAGAGCTGGCAAGTGATCCCCGTTCGGTCACATGACCAACTACCTACAAGGGAGTTTGGGAAATTTAGTCCAGCTGGGCACTGATTTGGATGGGCAGCTAGTCATCTCCCCTACATTTCATTATTGTTGTTTGACCCCCTCATTTATTGTGGGCTTGCTAGGAACCCTGCACTCTGTTCAGGAGCTGAGGATATAGCCCATACATGGTTAGATCTAGGGAAAGAAGAAAAAAAGTGCTAATGGCTAATTATGAAAGTAATTAGTGACAAGTTTTATATGGGCTATAAAAGAAAACTACAGGCCACCATGAGAGCTGGTAACTATCTCTAGGGTGAGATAAAGGGGAGGCAAGTAAGGTTTCTGGGAGAAAGTTCCATTTAAGCTACAGACAGGAAGACAGAAAGACAGCCAGTTAGAGGCACAGCAGAAGGGCGTTTTCAGAAGAAAATGACAATTGAAATGAAGAGAAGTAGGATAGATTGGAGAAATATGTGGGAAGGAGAAAAGATGGGACTCTTTTTTTTTTACTTTTTTTTATTTTTATTTTTTTGTGACAGAGACAGAGAGAGTCAGATAGGGACAGACAGACAGCAGACAGAAAGGGAGAGAGATGAGAAGCATCAATTCATCCTTGCAGCTCCTTAGTTATTCATTGATTGCTTTCTCATATGTGCCTTGACCAAGGGGCTATAGCAGACTGAGTGATCCCTTGCTTGAGCCAGCAACCTTGGGCTAAAGCTGGTGATCCTTGCTCAAACCAGACGAGCCCATGCTCAAACTGGCGACCTTGGGGTCTCGAATCTGGGTCCTCCACGTCCCAGTCTGATGCCCACCGCCTGGTCAGGTGGGATTCTTATTTAGACATAAATTAGGAAGGCAGCCCTGATGTCCCAGGTTTACAGGCTTAGGTTGGCACTTGGCTCATTATAGACTGAGACAGCTTAGCCATAACTGGTTTATCCTTTTCCTCTGTAGTTTTATGGGCTTCTTGACTTCAGTCCTACTTAATAAAAGTCAGCTCTTTAAAATGGATGTTCGGTGAAGCTCAAATTTACCCTTAATCTGCACTTCTGTGGGCTTTGATTAGTATTCATAATAAAGTGATACACCTGATGTCCACAGCAGGCATTTCCAACACCAGTAGAGAGACGTACAAGATAAATCACTCCAAGTAAATGAGTAATTAATCATGCTCTTGATTTTAATAATGTACCGTCTGCTCAAGATTCATCTGTCTATATTCTTGCATTCTATTCTAGAAATTTGATAATCAGTAGAGCCAGCCATGGAGTCCTAATTGACTACAATTTACTTTTTTTCTTTTAGAATAGTTAGGAATCCAGGCATATCCCGTAACTGTATGGAGGAGCATGAATGGAAGAATGTGCATTGTTTTATCTTATCTCAAAAACCATCATTGATATTTCAGAATAATCTATGGGACAAAATTGACACTATCTCATTGAAAATGTGTAAACTCATTTCTGGAAACATCTATGTCACAGAGCTTGCTTGAAATGTATCAGTGCTCCTTCAAATCAGAAAACTGTTATTTTCAAGGGTACTTGGACAAGAATCATGCATACTTAGCAGTAAAACATGTCTCACTGTGTGTGGCCTCAAAGACCTGTAAATCAACAGGGGTATGAACCATGTGAGGATTCATAATTTCCAGTGAGTCATGGCTCTACTTGTTTGGAATAGATAGCTCCATAAAATAAAATACAATTCACTTGTAAGAGATCCTTTATCACACATGACAAAACTCACCCATGGTCTTATTGCGAGAGACTGTTCTCTACGGAGGCTAGTCTCAGGCTGTGCAAGGGAAATAGCTATAGGTGCAATTCTTCTGGAAACAGATTCTCCAAACTTTTTAAATAACTAATTTGACTTTTTCACCTTACCCATTTTTATAGCTGGGCAAGGCCAATCTACTGGCATATGTTACACTGTTAAAAACAAAAACAGCCCCTCCCCACAAAAAAGAAGCAGAACATTGTTCTTGGTTGTGGAAACAAAAAAATAGCCTTGTCCCATTTGAATCATTACATTATTTGGAAGAAAATATCATTAGAGACTGGTGATGTGGGTGGATTGATATGTAATGATGAAAGAGAACTTCTGAGTAGTTACTATGTGCAAAAAATTACACTGTGGACTTTGATTATGTATATTAATTAAAAATACTTTAGGTGCTGCTCATTGAGCACTTATTATATTCTCAACATATGCATCGCCTCACTTAATCCTTAAGATTAGCCTCAGAAGTAAGAATTATTATTAATAATAATTATAATCCTAAAATTACTAATTAGAGAGATATGTAGACCAGAAAGGTTAAGGCAGTTTAAGGGGCTTCCGCAGGACCCAATTCTCAGTCAGAATTCCAAAAAAATGACTAATCATGTTCTTGATTTTAATAGCACATACCATCTGCCTTAAGATTTGTCTGTCTATGATTTTACATACTACTCCAGAAATTTGGTGACCAATAAAGCCACCCTTGGATTCCTAATTTATGACAACTTTTTCTCTTTTAGAAATCTTAGGAATTGAAGTGTATTCCAGTATGACTGTATAGAGGGGGATAAAGGGAGAGAGTATACAATTTTTTTTTTTCAGAGACAGAGAGAGAGTCAGAGAGAGGGATAGATGTGGACAGACAGACAGGAACAGAGAGAGGTGAGAAGCATCAATCATCAGTTTTTTGTTGCGACATCTTAGTTGTTCATTGATTGCTTTCTCATATGTGCCTTGGCTGTGGGCCTTCAGCAGACCAAGTGACCCCTTGCTCAAGCCGTGACCTCAGGGTCTCGAACCTGGGTCCTCCACATCCCAGTCCAACACTATCCACTGCGCCACCACCTGGTCAGGCGAGAGTATATGATTTTTAATCTCAAAAAACATCAAAGATGCTTCAGGATAATGAAAGTTAAAATCTGAAAATCTAAAACCTGACATGTAATCCCTGTGTTGAACTGAGGACCCAATAAATAGGGGAATGGTGTCATTTGTTTTCCCCTGAAGTATTCCATTGCTGCATACCACTCACAAGGTATAAATTCATGTCCAAGAACTACCTTGTTTGAATAATAAGTCAATGCCCTCTAGAGACTATGACCAAATATCGTTTTGGCATATAAAAATGTAAAAATGTATGTCCAAGAAACTAAGTGAGAGCTAGCTAGGAGCCAAGTGTCTCTTTCAGAAAGAATATACAGTGGATCCTTGACACACGAGCACTTTAAATCACAAGCAATTTGAGAGAGAGTCACCCACGGAATTTTTGCTTTAAGTCACGAGCAGATATTTGAATCACGAGTTTCCGCCACCCTCCACTAGATAGCCTGCTGAACGTTCTGAAAAGGAGGAAGAAACAAACTTCGATGGAAAGGTTTTTGTTGAAATGGCCTCTAAGTGAAAGTGAGAAAAGTGTGGAGAAAAAGCCAAAAGTCAGTGAAGAAAATGAAGATTGTTGGGCAAATGAATTTGTAAAATTTGTATTTTCTGAGTTTGCTCACGTTTATTGTTAAAAATGGCGTTGGGCAACTGTCTGTAAAGTTGCTAATTACCTTCCTGCTTGGGAATGGCCATTGTTATACTAATGTCTCCTCCCCCTCCACCAGCATCTTCACCTGACCTTGAAGGTAAATACACTTCATAAACCAGTTTATTTCTTTACATTCTCTTATTTTGTGTATATATATATACATATTTGTTATTTATAAAGTATATTTTCTTATTTAAAAGCATATAAAACAAAAAATTCCTGTGGTTTTGGGGGGCCAAAATGGATTAATTGCATTCCCATTAATTAAAATGGAGAAATTCGATTTGACACACAAGCAAATTGAGTCATGAGCTCAGCCATGAAATGCATTAAACTCGTGTGTCAAGGTACTACTATATATATAAATATATATGTGTGTATATATATACACATATATAGATATATATGTATATATAGATAGATATAGATATATTTGTGTATATATGTATATGTGTATATATATTTATATATGCATATATAAAAGTATATGTATATATATGTATGAATGGATGGAGAGAGAGAGAGAGAGAGAGGTATGTCCTTTGTATGTGTCTTCCAGATTTTGTTTCCAAACCCTGCAACTCTGGCTTGGACTGGAATGGTCTTCTCCAAGCAGCAGCATAAGCTCATTACTACCCATTACATCTGCCCACATTTCCAGCAGGTACCCAGGAACCACTTGAACCTTTGGACACCTTGTAAGGTGGCTCTGTTTCCCCCACCAGGTGCCTCAGCCTCTGCACATGTCTGGCCTTCTCTAGCATCACCCTAAGGAGACCCTCCCTCCACAAGTTCACAACTGCTGCTTTTAACACCCAGCTTATGGAATCAGACTGAATTTGTTCTTTGTGTTATTAACCAGAGGAGCACTTACATTTTCTGACATCTCTAATCTTGGAGCTCAGGGAATAGCAAAGAGCATTTGCATGAAATTACCCTCACTCTATCTATAGGAGCAGTTGCCAGTGTTTGTGAATTTGGCAGAAGCCAGCAGAGCTCACAGTTAATGTCTTCCTCTTCTGCCAGGCTCTTCAGAACAGGGTGCATTAGAGTGCTGTGTGACAAAGAGCAGGACGGATCCTATGATGTGGAGCCCAAGTGATGCTATTTGCATCCAATTAAAAAAGCAACAATTAGTGGCATTATTCACATGCACGATTCTAATGCCTTTTGGTTCATTAAGTCTTTGGATCAACTTTTGAATGAGATGTTGGCAAGAACATGTGCAGGGCTTGGGCACAGGTACAGGTAAACTTCCAGGTCAGGAGCCCCCCCCGCCCCCAGGCTGTCAAGTGTATGTTTCCTTTATGGACTTTCTTCTGTGTTCCAAAGAATAACAGACTGCTTTGACTGTTTCTTGTTATATCCACAGAGCTAAGGAGCTCGGGTTAGATTTAACTTGGTAAAGGTTGTCCTGATGAGTCCTATATATGGCCTTTTTCTATTTCTTTTGAGCATTTCACATTCACCACCCTCCAGGGTGTCTTGGAGGTATTGGGAGGCAATTAGTTTTCAGTTTCTATGTGGTTGGGTTGTTCACAGAAATTAAAGATACTACAAAATGTAAGTGCTTCTCTGATTAATTACACAGAGATTAATTACACAGAGAACTAATTCAGTCTGATTCCCTAAGCCTGGGAGTTAATGACAGGGACTGTGAACTCATGAGGGAGAGTTTTCTTAAGGTTATACTGGAGGATACGCAGTGTGTGAAGAGGCCATTGTACCCTGTGAGAGGATAAAGCCCAGCTTGGAGGGTCACTCTGACTTCTCTCAAGGAGGTGCCGCAAGAGTGAATGGTCCAGACTTGGTGGTGTGCCTTGACAGGACACTTCAGCCCCTGAGTGCTCAATTTCTTTCCAATTTATAATTAGGGAGCTGAGCAAAAGAAATAGTATCAAGGGGCCTTCTGGGTTGCAGACAGGCGGGGCAGCAACTGGAAGTTCCAGTAGACAGGATACTCCTGTTCTTTCCAGAGAAGTTCACTCATTTTGTTGTTTGTTTTAATGAAGAGAGTGGTGGTTAATATCTTATTTGAAAAATAGAGTTTTATCTACAAAGCTCACAGGTTTATAATTAACTTCTTCCCACTCCAAGAGTCTTAGGCCATCTATAGACCAGTCTTTAGATTCTGAGAGCCATCATACCTCAGGTCCCAATTTCAGGCTTCATTTCTGACCAGTTTGCACAGTGAGTGTCTCCTTTCTGTGGACAGGCATTGTGGGCATGCTCCAGGAGAATCGGGGTGATGAGTCAATAGATAGCTATTTCCCAGTCTTGCTGTGCACTGTCTCAGAGTAGCCCCTGCCTTCGCTTCAAGGGAGTGCTCCTTTTTTAATTACCACTCATTGTGATGTGAAGGGTTGCTTCCTCACCCAGATAGTCCTGGAACTCTGGGTGGATGCTGACTTACTGATTAGTGGAGTTTAATAATATATTTCACACACACATATCTTCCTTGTAAAATACATTAGGAGAACCCTGGGTGGAGAGTTCGGTTGGAGCATTGACCTGATACGCCAAGGTTGCAGATTGGCTCCCTGATCAGGGCACATATAAGAATCAACCCATGAATGCATAAAGAAGTAGAATAATAAATCTATGCTTTTCTCTCTCTAAAATCAATCAGTTGAAAAATATGTATAGTATGTCTAATTATACTGAATGCTTTAGATCAACATCTCTCAAATAGGGTTTCTTGACATATTAATAGGCACACAGAAGAATTCTTTGGTCAGGTAAGTGAAAGTGATACATAGATTATAAATACTGTGGCAGACAGGGTGGCCCCCATGATTTCAGCAGCCCCCATGTTCATGACCAGCATAATCCCCTCCTTTTGAACGTGAAAATGTCTGTGACTTGCTTCTGTCCAATAGAATATAGAAAAGGAATAGGGATGTCACTTCTTAATTCCATTTTGCTATATAAGACACAGTTTTAGCACTGGGGAGATTCTCCACTGTAGGCTTTAAGGAAGTAAACTCCCATGTGTTGATAGAGCCTGTGAAGAGAGAAAGGACTGGTGGGCAGCCTCTAGGGTGAAAACAGCTGGTGGACAATGGTCGGCAAGGAAACAGACTGTTCAGTCACCCAGGAGATGGATACTGCCAACAGCCTGAGGGCGCTTGAAAGTGGGTTCTTCTGTAGAGGAGCCTCTGATAAGATCAAGCCTCAAAGTGACACCTGGATGCCAGGCTGGGGAGGAGCTGAAGCAAAGAACCCCGCTAAACTGGAACTGAGGTCCTGAACTACAGAAACTGCAAGATATCAACTTGTGTTTGTCTTAAGCAGCTAAATTTGTGGTGATCTCTTACAAAGCAATAGAAAAACCAATAAAAGGCCCTTAGATATTTACAAAGAACATTAACAAAATGAAAGCTTTGAGAGGTCATGAAAAAGGTAGTATATTTAACTATTTAACATGGTGCCTGACCAGGCGGTGGTGCAGTGAATAGAGTGTCGGACTGGGATGTGGAGGACCCAGGTTCGAGACCCTGAGGTCACCAGCTTGAGCGCAGGCTCATCTGGCTTGAGCAAAAAAGCTCACCAGCTTGGACCCAAGGTCGCTGGCTAAAGCAAGGGGGTTACTTGGTCTGCTAAAGGCCCATGGTCAAGGCACATATGAGAAAGCAATCAATGAACAGCTAAGGTCACAACGAAAAACTGATGATTGATGCTTCTCATCTCTCTCTTCGTTCCTGTCTGTCTGTCCCTATCTATCCCTCTCTCTGACTCGCTCTCTGTCCCTGTAAAAAAAAAGTTTAACATGGCTTTTCTATACTGAAAAGAACATGACACTCCCCTTTCTTATTCCCCCAGAAATGACCTAGGAACATCTTACAGATATCTGCCATTCAGGAAACAAAATTTGGAGGGTGATTCTTAAACATTCTGGTCTCAAGACCCTTTTACAGTCTTAAAAACAGTTGACGACTCTAAAATATTTTATGTGGATTCTATCTATTGATACTGACCATATTTGAAGTGAAAACCGAGAAAAACTTACATCTATACTTATTAAGTTATTTTATAATATTAATAAACCCACAAATAATAAGTCCAATAATAACATACTTCTGTAAAAAAAATAACCATATATTCCAAGAAAAGTAGTGAGGAAAGTAACAATGTTTTACATTTTGACAAATCTTTAACAGGTGGCTTAATAGGAGTTGGCTGGGTTCTCATATCTATTTCTGCATTCAGTGTGTTGTGACATGTTGTTCTGGTTGAAGAACATGAAGAAAATCCTGCTTCACACAGATACACTGTTGCAAAAGGGATGAGCATTTTAATACTCTTTTTAGATAATTATGGATATTCTTCTTTGATACTCAAGAAGTACTGTTTCTTAAAGGCTAGTTATGATGTGGACTCTGAACCCCTGTCAATGAAGCTTATGCACTGTACATTTGTAAAAGAATGAGTGAAAAGGGCAAATGATATCTTGGCATTATTATGAAAATAGTTTTGACCTAATATACCCACGGAAAGGGTTTCAGGGACCCTTTGGGGTCATCAGATCACACTTTGACAACAACTGATTTAGCAAATACTCCATTAATCAAATATGGAGCCTAGATTCATCTTAACTGATACATCAATTATGTATTGACTGCCTTGTTCATATAAGTCAGAACAAGGTGCTGGAAAATATGGAACTAAATAATATATGGTGCCTGCCTCAAGGAGATAATATCTAGCTGGAGAAGAAAAAAATAAGCAATCAACTATATAGTAATAAAAAGCCACCTGCAGCAAGTGTTTGATAGCTATTTCAGATAGAGAGAGAGATAGCTATTTAAGGTAGACTGAGAGAGAGAGAGAGAGAGAGAAAGAGGTGACTTATTTTGGTAGTAGTCCAAAGGCAGGAGTGTGTTCCAGGCATGGGTCATGCAAGCATGTGGCTCCTTCAGGGAATGGCTGGTGGTCAGTTGGTTCTGAAATATCAGGTGTGTGGAGAGATGGGGTGAGAAGTAGGATCAGGAAATCCAGTTGGACCAGTTTATGAAAAGACTCAGATGCCATGTGAAGGATTTATTCTTTATTCTGTAAGAAACAATGTTTTTACGGGACTTCATGTGCATTGGTGATGCAGGAAGATTAGTTATTCAGGACTGTAGGGGAGAAGTAGAAGAAGAGAGTAACGGGGGACCAGGAGATGCATCATGTGACAACTCTAGTCATCCAGTAACAGCCGGTGAGGACAGTTGCATGTGGATGGAATTGCCGAGGTCCAGAGAACCCACATGGTAGAGGCTGAAGTGACAAGGCTTGGTAGCTGCAGAAAGAATGGTACTGAAAGAGGGATGGCAGTCAAATGGATAGGATTTTTCTCCCTCATCAGATTTCCTAATAATTCTCTATCAGGAAAGTAATCATCTTCCCAAAGGGAAATGAAAACATTTCATAGGTAGAGACTTTGGTTAATAAAAGAAAAAAGTATTTTTAGTTTGATAATAGGCAGTACCTTGCAGGAGTAACATGGGAGGAATAAGAATGGACAGGAAAAGAGAAGTGAATGTGAATAGATTTTGAAACACGTAAGTGGCATTAAACCATGGTAGCAAGTATTCACTCTAATTGTAGTTTTTAAAGGGGATCCAGCCTTGTCCTATAATTCAATCAAAGCCGTATGATGAGCAATAGCTTTGTGCTTTGTATGAGTTCATTCACTTATTCTTGTCAATAATCCATTGAGGAGGTAGTGCCGTATCTCCATTCTGCAACTAAAGAAACTAAGTAAAGAGAATTTAACAGAGATTAAAGGGAGGGGTGGAACTCAGGCTGCCTGATTCCAAACTCAAGTTTTTAAAATCTCCTTTAGACTCCTCCCTGTCCCAGTGGAGCCCGAGCTCCAGGTCCATCAGGCATCCCTGATTCGACTTCCCCATACAGTGAGACATTCCTGCTTAACAGCAGGGCTGGAAGCTTCTTCGAGATTACTCTTGAGGTGGCTACGAGGATTTTAATTACTTATTGGTACCGACACCAATTGGCATCGAAGGTAAGACATGATCGACACACAAGTTAGTTGCAAGAATCACACCGGCAGTTTATTATTTACAGATCCTATGCTGTTTCTGGACACAGCTTAATGAGGCCTCATCTGAGTGCTCCTCTAGGCTGTCCTTGGTCGAAGGGGTACGGGGACAGTCCAAGTTCAATGTTGGAGTCTAGATGACTAACTGCAGCTGGGGGCCCCTAGGCTTTAGTACCCTTTTCTGGCATGTGCCTTCTAAAAGGTACTAATCTATGGGATTATCACATCAAGCCACTTTTGGGGAGTTCCTAGCAGGAAACTCTTTTTTATGTTAATCTACAGAATTGTAACATCAAGCCACTTTTAGGAGTTCCTCAAAAGGAGCTTTTTTTTTTTTTTTTCACATACACACTAACTGGGCCCTGCACCAAGGCATAGTCTTGCCTACCATATCTGTACACACTAGATTAGTTCCCACCCAGAGGGCATAGCCTTATCCACTTACCTTAATGGCTTTTAATATTATATCCTAACTTATTTCTATATATCTTCTATATTTCTATATATTTAATTACTATAACATTATATTGCTGAAACACTCCCTAAATATTGTCCACCATTCTCCCACACTGCCCTTGTACTTGTGTGGTTTGACCTATTGTTCCCGATCCTTTCTCTCTATGGTCTTTGGTACCTACTCTTGCTTAAAGTACCCATGCAGACTTTCCTTGCTTTGAGAACTTGCTTCGACCTCCTTCTCATTTTCACTTTCTGTTACATGAGCCATTCATCTCTGAACTTTTCCCAATTCCTTGACTTCTTATATTTTCAACCTGAGCTAAGAGAGGATTCTACAACTTCTCTGTCCTAGAACCATGGGGCTCCTGTCAGACAGGCTGACCTGTGTGCCCTTCCCAGCATGGAAATCACCACTTACTTTCAAAACCCATTATCACATGCTTGGGAAATACAAAGTCAAAAGATACTAGACTAGTAGCTGGTAGTTTTGATAAAAAGCCATGGATCCGTTACTCCACATTTATACAAATTCAGTTCATGTACAATTCTAGAGGTTTCTGCACTCTCTAAAGACCATTCATAAGGTCTCTCCAAGTCCTGGACTTCAGGTTAAGCTCCCCTGATCCCTCCACTAGTCTCTAAGACCCTCGAGACAAAAGTTGTGTCTTATAAATCACTGCACCAAGCAGCACACACCAAGTGTGGTACCCATCGACTTTTAATCAGGGTGAGTTGAATTGGCTGCATGACCCCTCAGGAACTCTTTTTCCATTTTTTGTATCCCTACTATGTTGCCACACTCCAGGAAAGGATTGTATACCTCTGCTAGTACAATGACAATTAATTTTGAAATCATCGCCTAATGCCTGACTACTCACAGGCTGTATGACATCATTACAGACTATAAAATGCCAGTGCTAATTGATTTGTAAGAAAGCCCACATAGAATGCATGGCATGCTCCCAAGGGCTCCCAAGGGCTCCGAGGAGGGACAACAGCATCGGCCTCCTATGTCAGGAAATCACTCTTGCTGCCCTGTGCGAGACAGGATGACATTCTGACCAGGGAGCAGTCTTGACTTTGGATTTGAATCTGTCCCTGATGGAGTTATTCACAGATGGCTAAGTTAAATGCAGCCTTCCTAGCACTAAGGCATTTCAGAAGCAGCTAAGCAAGTGGCCCATGAAATGGAGGCACTAGAAGCCTCTGGAAGCATCGCCAATGCATCATCTAGTGAAGCTATTGTGTCTTTCCTTGGTAATGAGCATTTCCAAGGGCAACGTGGGGGATTTTCATCAACCTGTGAGAAGGCAGGGTATGCAGGCATTGTGGATCTCCAGAGAGAGTAAAAACAAGCCATAAAAATCAGAAAAAAGGAATGGGACCAGGAGCTGAGAAGATACTTTCTGTGGAAATGAGAGAGAAAGAGAGAGAGAGAGAGAGAGAGAGAGAGAGAGAGAGAAAAGGCTCCACCCCTCCCGTCCAAATGAAAAAGCATTTAATTGAATGTTCTATATAGAGGTGAAAAAATACCCTGTGGAGTTCCCAGTGTTTCATTATCCAATTGTGTTCGGTTTCTCAAGTTTCAAAGACTGTTCTTCTGAATGATTATTCTTATTTCTGTGTCAGTCTGCCCTGTGCTGAGTGAACCCCTACTGGGCCATATCATTTAAAAGTCAAAACCCTGGAAGTATTTTTATGCCCAATATAGTAACAGCAAATTGGGTATCACTTATTTTATTCTCTGCAGCTTCCTTCCTTTGTCTGTTACGTAGATTTCTGTATTGGGCGGTATGCTTGGAACCAACAGGGCTGCCCCTCAAGCCCTGTCTTAATTCTGTGAAAGGCCCTAGAAGGAAAGAGATTAGAAGGTTTAGTGGAGGCAGCATCATTGCAGGGCAACCATTTAAGCAGAAGAGGGGCCTCTCAGAGGTTTCCTCTTGGAGTTAGAAAAATAAGGAATGGTCTGGGGCATAGGTGAGTGGCTTGAAGTAAGTAAATCTATCAGGAGACAACAAAGCAGTGCTAGGCTGAAATGGCCCAGAGTATACTGTCTGCAAAAGAGCTCTCAGTGAGGACAGCCTTTCCTGGGAGAATCAGAGAAGGGTACGAGGATACAAACCCTCCCAGCAAACTCATCATTTCTGTGAAATAATCCTCTTTGTTGTTCTTAAGAACACTGTAAACCAGTTTTAAATCATTTCAACATCAAGGAGGTTATTTTTGTTTTTCTCCCTGGAGAAGGAAATCTGAGGATGGGCTGGAGGATTGTTTCAAAGATTCGCCTTCAGAGAAAAAGTGGTAGGGTGTTGGTCAAATAAGTTTGTAAATATGATATATATGTTTGCTTGCTTATAGTTTGCATTGGGTGTGGGGACAGGCTGTAAGCAGGCAGGGTGGTTATAGCCTAAGGCTTAGTTTTAAGACTAAGCTTTTCCCCATACCCTTGACTGATGGCATGATGTGAGATGGTACACTCTCATGAGGAATCCCATTATGCCTCAGTGACTTTGTATCAGAGACTTCCCTGTTTGTATATTGGATTAAAGGTTTTGATTTCTGCACTATCAAGTGGGGCAGACCAGGAGCTTGTGCTCTCTGGGTTTCTGAGATTAGCATTAGAGGAGAGAGCAGAGAAAGGCTACGTGGAGGAGAGGGGCAGCCAAGATGGCGGAGTGCTGAAGGAGAAGCCAGTTTGTGTAGAGAGAAGGAGATGGGGAACAGAGGTGAATAAGTCTGGTGAGCTAGAAACCTTTGATTCTAGTAAACTCAAATAAGTCAGTAGCTTTGTGAGCACTGAATTAGTGGGTTTTGGAGCCCAGTGTGTGTTTTTACTTGCCCACCGGGTGCAAGCGAGGATTAAAGGTAATGGCCCACCAGTTCTTGGCTCCGATGTTTCATTACCATCTGTCCGGATTAAATGTGAACCTGCATGGGCCAGGCGGCTGTGATGGTGGCCGTGGCTACTGGCTTTACATAGGGGTAACTGATAAACAACATAAAGTAACTGTTTAAAAGTTTCCCATCTGACCCAAATTGCACCTGGCTCATTTTGTTAATGTAGAAAATACTTGATGATACTGAAGCCAATCCCGTTTTCTGACATGTAGGCTTAATTTCTCTATGACTGAAATAAATAGTTATGTCATACCTTAGCCAAATACCCTATAAATATAATATGCCTTCAGCCTTAATATTTCAAAAACTATAGTTTTCATTCCCAGCTGTTATGATATTTTATTTCTTAAGTTGTAATTTAAACCAATTTTTTCTACTTCGATTCTTTGAGGTTGGTTCTTCTGCCTGAATTTCTTCTTGGCAGAACATGTTAAATCCCTCTTACCTCATGGACTGCCAGAAAAGCTATTTGTTTCCAAGATTCAGGATGCCCAAAATGTCTGTGTAATAGGAAAACCATCATGCTGATCCCTCCTAGACTCAGCGTTCTCTGCTCCACTCTAGAGGTAACAAGCGCTGACTTCAGCTGAAGACTCAGGTGAAGACTCAGAGTCCCTCTCTCTCTGCTCTCTCCTCAGTGCAGTGTTCCATGGTTCTTAGTTTGCATATTCATCTTTAACAAACATACACATTCCTTCACCAAATGGCACAAACAGTTGGGTGGGAAAGTCCTTTTGTCTGCAGTTAGCTAACTCAGGTCTCTGCTTGGCAGCTTTAGCTTCTGATCTGAGAGCCCTAGTTCATGGACTGTTGTCTAAGCGGACTGGAAATTAAGGGTCCATGCCAACTTCAACCTTTGTGAACCCCTTCAGTTTGTTAACTCGGAGACCATGTTCTCCATCTTAGCAACCTAAACTAAGGAGAGGGATAATGGGGAGTGGAACTGAAAAGACCAGTCCAGTGACAAGTTGCAATCAGCTTGGGCCTAAAGGGATCAGGGCACCTCAAAGTGGCATCCCTTTCTAAATAACAATGACTGCCATTTCCAAGGCTTTTTTTTTTTTTTTTTTACCATGCACAGTCATTTGTTTTGTCAAATGCTTAAACCAACTCTGTCAATCATGTATGTACTATATTATCCCCCTTTTACAGATGAGAAAATGGAGCTTTAGGCAGGTAGAGCACTTCACCCAAGGTGATTCAGTGAGTAAATAGTGGAACGGAGCACTGTACCCAAGCAAGTTATCTCTTGTTTCTTTACCCTTAACAACTATACTAATCACCCACTCCTCCCCAAAGGCCACTGATTCCTACTTCAGACATCCAACAGGAGGGAAACAGCAGCTGTGGTCATGAACTGGCCCCTCTTCGCCAGACTCTATCTTGGACCCTGATGAACTCTTTTGTCCATTCTGGGAAAGTACCCTAATTCTTGACTCTCTTATCTTTTACAGACTTTGTGGGTATCCAAACAGATTGTGTCCCTATTCACTTAACATAATAAAAAAATTGCCACCATTTATTTATTTACTTTTTTTTGTTCAACAGACATGTATTGTATCTATTGGTTTTTTTGTTTGTTTGTTTGTTTTTTTAAGTTTAGTGAGAAGAGGGGAGGCAAAGATAGACTCCCACATGCGCCCCCACTGGGATCCATCCAGCAAGCCCACCAGGGGGTGATGCTTTGCCCATCTGGGGCTCTTGCTCCATTGCAATTGGAGCCATTATTTTTTAGTGCCTGAGGTGGAGGCCATGGAGCCATCCTCAGCACCTGGGCCCAACTTGCTCTAACTGAGCCATGACTTCAGGAGGAGAGAAGAGAGGAAGAGAGGGAGAGAGAGAGAGAGAAGCAAGAAGGGGAGGGGTGGAGAAGCAAATGGATGCTTCTCTTATGTGCCCTGACCAGGAATCGAACCCCAGACATCCACATGCTGGGCCGACACTCTATCAGTGGTGTCTATTGTTTTTCAAGAATGCGCTGGGCCTTGAGATGCAACTCAGTGACCAAAACTGACAAACCCATTGCCCTCTTGAAACTTTCAGCCTCATGTCACCTTCCTTACATACATTGTCTGATTAAATCTGACAACTTCCCTGAGAGGCATTTTACAAACAGAGAACAAAAGTTCTGGAAGGTAGAGTGGCTGGGTCAAGATCATCTAATAGAAAAGCTAGGTGAACTCAAATCTCTGATTCTGTCTAGCTAGAAGTTGTATTTTTGTTAGTTTGTTTGTTCGTTTCTGTTTTGTCACCAGTCTCATCTTTCCCCTATGAACGTGTTGAGGGAGTACATGGGTCCCTGGAAGTAACAGGCCTTACCTGGAATCCTCCCTCCTATTCCTGTTCATCTCTTCATTCAGAGCCAACTTCAACACCTCCCCAGAGCACATTCTCAAAATAACTCCAGTCATTATTTTATTGAACAGTCAAGCTATCTAGGAGCTTTGAAAGCCCACAGAATATTTAAGTACTCCAAAGAAGTGGAGGGCGGGGTGGCAGAGGAAATTAGCAAACATTACCTATAAAGGACAAAACAGTAAATATTTAAAATTTTCTACACCAAAAGGCCTCTATTACAGCCACTCAACTCTGCAGTTGACAACAAGTGAAAAAATGGGTGTGGCTGTGTGCCAATAAAACTTTATTTAAGAATACTGAAAAAAAATACTCACTTGTGATATTTTGGCTTACAGGCATGAAATCCAAGGACAATATTTAAAATAATTAGCACCTGGTTCAATCAGAAAGGACACTGGCCCTTCTGTGTCTGGAGTTCCTAGAGTTTTCTTGCTGTGCCAAGAATTAAATTTTTAGTTGCTGAATTAAAGCAAGGTTCTGGGGGATCCCAGAGGCAGGCTGCAGTACTAGGGCAGGGAACTCCCGAGTCTCAGGGTATCAGCTTTTTACCCAGGGGCGCAGAAGTATTCCAGTGTTTCCACAGTGACCATTCCTGTGTGTACTGGCTAAATGTCAGCCCTGCTCGCATAACATACAGGAGTTGCTGTTTCCAACTATACCAAACGCCCATTAAAGGCAGGGTTCTGCCATCTTTTCTTTCTTCCAATTGAGCCCAGCCCACCCCTGGACAAATATCTCAATTGGTTAGAGTATCATCCCAAAGCACAGAGGTTGCTGGTTCAATCTCCAGTCAGGGCACATATAGGAGAAGGTCGATGTAATAAACATTAAAAAAAAAAAAAAGACTAGAACAAATGAGCCCAGCAAATTTGCACATTTGATCTGATTCATCCATGACTATGTGCTTGGCAAAAGTTACTCCTTATTCTTTCACAATTTGACTTCAAAGTTGAACAGTCCAAATGAGATATGGTTCCAGTTTTTATATTGTAATATCTCTTAATAGTTTTTCATACAAATTGCCCTTTCATCATGGGAAAGAATGGGACTTTTCAGTTGCTGTTAAATAAGCTTTGCTGTACACTGTGTATTGCCATGTGATTTGATAGAACCCAGTCTGGGGAGACTCATGCGTGTAGTCCACAACTCAACTGTCTTCACTCATACACCCAGGGGAGAGTTCAAGAGTAACTTCAGAGTAAGGGCAGCAGGAGCCACAGAAAGAGCATGACCACCATGCAGTCAGCCCACAGTCTTGGACCAAAGGTAGCAAATAGGTGATACTTGTGCTGCCATCAGTCCCTTACTGATTTCAACGGGAAACATTACTAAGCCATGACTTCAGTTTTCAAGACCACAGAAAACTTTTCATCACATCACTTCAGGCAGCTACCATCCATGGATCTGAATTAGCAGAAGAAATTAAACCTATCACCACGCCATATCCAGGCTGCTGTTTAACTAGAAAACAAACAGACCTCCTCTATCCCACCCAATAAGATGCTGATAATTATTTACATTTAGAAAAAAAAACAAAAACATTATTTAGATCCTGGTTTAAATACTAATTTAATTTAATACTCAAGACATATCTGTTATTTGGGTGGGACTTCAGCAAATACTGGTGAGATTTACAAGGGCCCCTGAAGCGCTGTGTGTGCGTGCGTGAGCAAGTGTGTGTTAGTTATCCTGCAGTAGGATTTATTTAGATCTGATGCCTGACAAAGCAGGAGACCAGAGCCTTCTCAGGAGACCCTTGCAGTGTGTCCTTATCACTCACTGGTTTGTGCTTGTTTTATCAAGATCAAAGGTCACGTGCATGCAGTGATCGCTCTGTCACCATCAAGGGTCCGCATTTAAGATATCATTGAACCTTCACAAAGTAATCAAACACTTTCTTCCCCAGGTAGTTCTGAATTGAGAAAACTTTCTTCTGATGGCTATACCATGAATAAAAACAAATGCAGACTCAGTGTCTTGATCTGGAACCATGAAAGAAAAGAGGCTGGCAGTTATTGACTATCTATCGGATGCCAAGTTACTCCATTTCCTTTAGTGTGAATAATAACCCCATGGAATGGACATGATCACCCCCATTGCACAAATCTGGAAAACAAGAGCATCAAAGTGATTAAACATTTGGGCTGGAGCTGCACAACCACAAGGCTAATATTAGAACTCAGGTCTGTGTGATTTCAAAGCTCTTTTCCACACTACCTAAAATATTCATGCACCAGATGAAAGCTTTTCTTTTTTTCCCCTGGATTGTTTCTTAAATTTGTAGCTCTGCTTTCAATGCAGGGCTTCCGGAAATGTAACGATGTGATTATACTTCTGGTTACTACTCCCCAACATCATTTCAAAGGGAACTGACGTGTGAGGCTGAAGGGATAAAGGCAGGGTGAGCCATAAATGCAGGTCAACCTTTCTAATGTGTGCTCGGTAAAATCCGAATTACTCAGCACTGTTTTTAGAAGTCAGTTCCCCACCCCAGGACAGGGGTTATAAGCACAAATACCCACAGAGGCTGGGCAGTTACTGTAAATAAATGCTGCAGACTGGTCTGTGGTGGGAGGTCAGTGGTGCGTTAAGGGAGCTAGGCTGTCCTGGAAAACACAGGCCCAAGCTAAGTGGGGGGTCTTTATTCCATCAGGATGATGGCTAGGTCCCAGCAGCAAGACCATGGACAGCTCCAACTGGGTCATTGGAAGAGAGACTAATGAAGGAGATGCTTACAATGGCGTGGGCAGAGACATACACCTCCCAAGTCACTCTCCTTCCTCTCACCAATTTCCTGCTGGTGCTCCTCATTTGAAATTTGGACAAACAGCCAAAGATGTGGTCTTGGGAATCAGAAAAAGTTCCAAAATTGGCCAAAGTATAAGAGCTGCATAGATAGCAACTTAAACATTACTCAATATTTTAAAAGGTGGCTGTGTTTTGTTTACTGTTTGAGGAGGGAAGTTGGCCATAACACAAGGAACCATGTTGATAGGTCCATTTTCTCTTAGGTAGGTGGTTATTAAAATTCTTTTATTTCAAAGACAGAGAGAGAATCAGAGAGGACAGATAGGGACAGACAGACAGGAAGTAAGAGAGATGAGAAGCACCAAGTCTTCATTGGGGCACCTTAGTTTTTCACTGACTGCTTTCTCATACATGTCTTTACCAGGGGCCTAGGGTAGAGTGAGTGACTCCTTGCTCAAGCCAGCAACCATGGGGTCATTTCTATGATCCCATGCTCAAGCCAGTGACCTCATGCTCAAGCTGGTGAGCTTGTGCTCAACCCAGATGAGCCTGTGCTCAAGCCAGTGATCTGAGTCTTCTGAATCCCAGTCTGATGCTCTATGTACTGCACCACTACCTAGTCAGGCAGTTATCAAAATTCTTTTTGGATAATTTTAAATTTCATGTTTGTAAAGGTGATAAAAACAAAAGAATGAGGACACTTGGTTGACTGATTGCCTAAAATAGCCCAATTTACATTGGTTACTTGTGAAAACCACAGTCTTTTCCTTCTGTATGTCTGAGAGTGGTGGCCTCAATCTCAAGGTCTTGAAACATTGGTGGCTCCCATGTGTTGTGGTTGTAGACTTTAGGAAGAGTATGATTGTAGACTATAGGAAAGGTGTGGTTGTAGACTGTTGGAAGGGTGTGATTGTAGGTTATTAGGAAGAGTGTACATATCACTCAGAAGTTTTTATTGTTGTTCGTTGTTGTAGCATTCTTTAAATCTGTGTATTTGATAGCATCAAGTAGAGTTGTTAACAGAGACATGCTCGGGACACATTATTTTCCCCCTCCTTATTTATCCTTCTGCTTGTCTTTATTATTAGAAACAGTAGCATCACCATAGCTAACACTTAATGAACATTTGCCATGTGCCAGGCACTGAGTTCTTAAATGGATCATCTTACTTAATACTGACAATTACTCTAGAAGGCAAATGAGCAGTTTTGATTCTCAACTTTTTCAGATGTAGTAACTTTATTTAAAATTTTTTAAAATAGATTTTAGAGGGGGTGGGGGAGAGATGATGAAGAGACCCAGAGAGTTGAAGTAATTTGCCTGAGGAAGCTAAGTTATTTAGAACTTGGCAGAGGTAAGATTCTAACTTAGGAAGTCTGCTGCCAGAGTCCTTACTTATTCTCCAAAATTCATACCTCTTATGACCATTCAAATAGCAATTCCACTCAGAGAACAATAAATAAAGTTAGAGATAATAGACAAGGCAATAATCTCTTCTCCTCTTCCCAATTTCTTTCAGCATCTTAAAAAGCACTGGGTTAATAAAGCCAGAGTGTGATCAAACAAAAGCCCAATATATGTTATTTTTTGTTGTTGTACTATTCAGTTGCTTACACATAATTCATTTGTAAATTGATACTAATGAAAGTTGGTCTTGAAGTATTGTATACAGCCCAAATTAAGAGTTTGGCACCAAATCTCATTTTGGACCACAAATCATTTACTCCCGCCAAATGAGAATCTAGAGTAATTTACCATAAGATGGGCTTTTAACCCTAATATCAAGATGTACTCAGCAGTTTGCTATGTAAGCTCATAAGCTTCTAGAAGCATCTCTTGTTAACGGATGCTATATGGGCGAGCACGTCACTTTAATTTTTTTCTTCAACGTTATTAATTCCATCTTGTAATGAAGGAAAAATGAACAGAAAACTCTTGTTTAGTATTAATTCATTTAGACTCATTTATTTCCATCAGTGGCTTCTCACAGTATGTTGGTTCAGTTCATTTTTTCATGTTTAATCTCTGATGCAGTGTGGGACTGTATGTCTCCATAATTAACAGAGACATTTTTCAAATGGAAAAAAAATTGTTTTTGTGCTTTCTGGGGAAAAAAGTAAACAAAAACATGAGGGCTACTGAATATGATTTTCTAAATGCAGTGTAGTTTTTCATTTCCAGCATTTGTCTTTGTCTATCTCCTGATGTTATGGATTTTGGCTCTATGACAACCCACTATCAGACTGCTAACTGTCAGATTGGACAATGTATTAGCTCCTAACTAGGAACATTGAAACCACTGCATTATCACGTTGTGCTGTTGCAAGCAAAGAGCATTTATTTTCTAAGAAGATATTTTCTGAGAATCTGCCTACTGCACACATGTGAAATTGCAATTTGTTTGAGCGGAGGTAGTTGGTACCGTTGTGGTTAAAAGATGCACAGACTGTTTGGCTGACCATAAACTATTGCATATTTGGCCCTGGCCAGCTAGCTCAGCGGAAGAACTTTGGCTTGGTGTGTGGAAGTTTCGGGTTTGATTTCCGGCCAGGGCACACAGGAGAAGTGCCTATCTGCTCCTCCACCCTTCCCCTACTCCTTTCTCTCTGTCTCTCTCTTCCCCTTCTGAAGCCAAGGCTCCACTGAAGCAAAGTTGGCCTGGGCACTGAGAATGGCTCCATGGCCTCCATCTCAGGTGCTAGAATGGCTCCAGTTGCAACAGGGAATGCCCTAGATGGGCGGAGCATCACTCCCTGGTGGGCATACCACGTGGATCCCGATCAGGTGCATGCAAGAGTCTCTCTGCCTCTCTGCTTCTCACTTCAGAAAAATATAAAAAAGGCCCTGGCCGGTTGGCTCAGTGGTAGAGCATCGGCCTGGCATGCAGAAGTCCCAGGTTCAATTCCCGGCCAGGGCACACAGGAGAAGCGCCCATCTGCTTCTCCACCCCTCCCCCTCTCCTTCCTCTCTGTCTCTCTCTTCCCCTCCCTCAGCCGAGGCTCCATTGGAGCAAAGATGGCCTGGGCGCTGGGGATGGCTTCTTGGCCTCTGCCCCAGGCGCAGGAGTGGCTCTGGTCGCAACAGAGCAACGCCCCGGAGGGGCAGAGCATCGCCCCCTGGTGGGCAGAGCATCGCCCCCTGGTGGGCATGCCGGGTGGATCCCGGTCGGGCGCATGCGGGAGTCTGTCTGTCTGTCTCTCCCCATTTTCAGCTTCAGAAAAATACAAAAAAAAAAAAAAAAAAAAAAGAAAGAAAGAAAATACAAAAAAATAAAATAAAAACCCAAGTAAACAAAAAAACACACAAAAAACTATTGCATATTTGTCTGTATATCTTGTCAATAAGATAAAGCCTTTCTACATATTTGTTTTCATTTATTTGTTTATTTTGGGTTACCTGAATTTGAGATGATGTCAAAAGCCCTTCCCAATTGAATGAGCGAGTTGGCTCTCATTCAGTGGGCTAGGTGTCTTTTAAAACTTTATAACTCTCTTGTATCAAGACCTAGTTCAGTGGATTACTCAGTGAACTTGAGACAAAATGATGACTATTCACTTCTAAACCACTTTTCTTATAATGAAGAGATCGCCAGGTGATTCCCCCAAACATAAATCACAGTTCTTAACTTGTGATCCATGGAACAGAGACCAACGGTTAGACTTTAGGAGGCCCATAAACCTTCAAATGTATGCTCAGTGCTGCAGATGTGGACATATTTTACAAATACCATCACATTAACAGGAGGGCTTATGATCCAGAAAGGTTAAGACCAATGATCTTAGGTAATTCTTCTAAATAATGGGATCTTAGGTAATTCTTCTAAATACATAATTTGGGGCATATTTACCATATATTTGCTTACTTGTTCATACCATTCAACTACTGCCCACCTCATGATATTAAAGAAAATGAACAGGATTTACTTAAAGCCCAAAGGAATACTGATCCTGTGATAATTAAAGTTTGTTTTGGGATTTTGGAGTCTCAGATGAGAAACCCAGAGTCATGTTAAGTGTGCTTATTTTCCTCTTTTGCACCCAGTATTCAATTATTTAAATTGAACGTGAAGATTTTCAGGTATCTTACTGTCTTTTTCTTTCTTTTGACTCCATCTGGTACATTTTCCACCACTAACAAGGGTAAAAATGGAATAGGAGGTCTTGAAACTCAAAAGCAGCCTAAAGTTAGATGTTCGTGACCCTGACTGTGCAAAGGTTAAGAGCACTGTTCAAAATTTTTATATTTGATCCCTTGGTAGTTCTTGATGCTTAGAAACTAGGGTATATTGTGTTCTTTTGTGAGAAACAGCAAGTATCCAATAATGTTTGACTTTTGAGGCTCTTTGACTCACCCTCCACCTTACAGCAACTTCAAAAGATGGCCAGCAACACCCAAGAATTATTACACACAGGTTTATTCCTGATTTTTTTTTGCCCCAACCCATCTTGCAAAATACTTTTAGCCTGTTTCCAATTAACTTGGCTGCTGGCTTTATGAATGACTGTCCTTTTGTGGGTTTATCTAACTTCCTAGCTTGAAGCTCCTCAAGAGGACTTTTGCTCCTATAGATTCAAATGTTTAGGGGGAAATCCCTGTCTAATCCACCCTGCATTCAGGACCTTCTAGCTTAGTGCAATCTCTCAGGAATCTCTCTGCCCCCTGAGTTCCTATCAAGTCAGCAACTATCAGAGTCAGCCCTCGATCTCAGATGTGAACTCATGATGGGCAGCCAGGGAGGAGAACAGTAGGGTTACTGCTCTGGGCTATGAGTCAACAATCCTTGACTGTTTAGTCAAGGATTGCTGACTCAAGGCAACAAGAGGAACCAGCATGACATTCTGAGGTCATTAATTAAGGAAAGTGCAAAAAGGGCAAAAACTAATGGGAAAAGACTGGATAAAAACTTGAAAATGTCAATTTAATCTCTTCAACTAACCCATACACAGCATATAAAATGATTCCATGTGTGTGTGTGTGTGTTTTCACCAAGACTTGTTTAATGGTTTTTAAATTGCTTGACCCTATAGAGGTATAGATGTGGAAGAAGGCCATTTTAAAAGTTTGTCATCCACATTCATACCAATCCCAGTGTCTTAGATTCTGTTCCCCAAGGCAGATGATGAGAAAATAATTCAGTGCAAATCATTTATTTGTGAAGAGACAGGAACCCCCAGTAAGAGAGTAGGTAGTGCTATAAGGAATAAAAGTAAGGCAATAGGTTGTGTGCTGACGGGCATGCTACCATTGTGGGTGAGTGAGGCTCAGTCCCACTGAAGGTCTCTGGAATCTGTGTCGAGACTCTTCAGAGCTGTGCTACCCACAGCGCAGGAAGCTGAGGCATCTCCCTACCAGCTCTCTTCCAGAGGCTGAAGGGCGCTCCCGGAGACATTACTTCCTGATGCTTCCAGCCCATCAAGGGAGCAGGCCAAACATGGTCCTATGGGCACAGAAAGAAACACAGATATTGGGAGAATAACAAGCACCAAGGGGACACAGGTGCAGCAGTAACAGTGCTGCTGCACCCAGCATTGCATAGAACTGAGAGTTGACCCTGATGAAGCAGGTGGCTTCCTCGGCTTTTCAGAATGCTCTTTTCTGCCTGTAGTGATGTAGGCAAACCTGGGGGAAGATGTCTATGTCAAAGTTTTCTAAAAAAGGAGGCCCAGAGATCCATGGAGTGACAGTGGATCTGTTTCTCCTGTGGTGCTGAACCAGGGAGCGACAGGTCCTTAAGGCATAGCAGAAGAATTGAAACACCCATACATGGAAGCAGTATGGCCACAGTGTGGTTTCATCTCCTTCCTCTCAGCCTCTCTCTCTGGCTGCACTTCTATTCTCCCTGCCACAAGCCCTGAAAACAAATAATGCCCATTAGACAGGCATACATCGAGGACAGAAAACCTGTCAATGGACGAATGGATAAAGAAAATGTGATACATGCATGTGCACACATACTAAATAAAATATTATTCAGCCATAAAAAATAAAGCAAAATTTCCATTTGTGACATCACAGATGAATCTGGAACATTATGCTAAGTGAAATAAGCAAACAAAGAAAGACAAATATTGCATGATTCCACTTTTCTGTAGAATCTAAAAAAGTCCGATACATAGAAACAAAATAGGAGGGTACCACTTTTCTAAGAACAAGTTCTGGGCATCTCTTGCCCAGCATGATGGCTATAGTTAACAGTACTATATTGTACACTGGACGGTTGCTAAAAGTATAGATCCCAAGTGTTTTCACCACGCATGAAAAAAGGTTAACAGCTTGACCAGTGGTGGTGCAGTGGAAAGAGCTTCAACCTGGGATGTTGACATCCCAGGTTCGAAACCCTGAGGTTGCTGGTGCAAGTGCAGGCTCACCAGCTTGAGTGTCATGTCGCCAGATTGTGTGTGGGGTCATAGACATGATACTGTGGTTGCTGGCTTGAAGCCCAAAGTTGCTGGCTTGAGCAAGAGGTCACTGTCTCAGCTTAAGCCACCCCCCCCGCTCCTGTCAAGGCACATATAAGAAACAATCAATGCACAACTAAAGTGACGTAACCATAAGTTGATGCTTCTCATCTCTCTCCCTTCCTCTCTCTCTCTCTCTCTCTCTCTCTCTTCTCTCTCTCACTTGCTAAAAAATGAAACAAAATAAAAAAGTTACTACATGAGCTAATAGATGTATTAATTAACTTGACTTTGGTAGTCATTTCACAATATATATATATATTAAATCATCATGTTATGCATTTTACATAGATATATTTTTATTTGTCAATTATATCTCAATACAGCTGGGGAAAAAGTGAAAAAAAGAGAAAGAGTTGATAGAGACAGAGCAGCTATGACTAGTAGATATAGCAATAAATTGAGTATACTGGGGAGAAGTGAAGAGCAACCCTTAGCAAAATGTTCAGGCAACATTTTGTCTTCCTTCTTTGGCTGAAAAGTGCACTTGAAGTGGCCGTGGAACAAACTTCCATAGGTCTGCCAACAATCACAGCTGACTGTCTGCCTTCATCTTTCTCATCTGTACACTTCACCTCTGCCGGTTTCCTCACTTTGAAATAAACTCCACTCCTCTGCAGCCTCTGGATGCTACGACATCCATTTGGATCCCTGGGATGGAGTCATTTATTTCTGTTTGTTTCCCCCTCCAGCGTGCTGTTCTGTGGCAGAAACACAGCCTGCATGGAGGTCAGAAGTCACAAGCGCTCAGCTTTATAAAAAGGCACAGATCACACTGAAGTGTTTGCTTTTCTGTTAGTTGGCCAGTTCTTCTCACTGACTTTGGAAAGATCCAGACCACCCTCAGCTCAGCTACCCTGTCACTGACAGAAGTGTTGTCCATAGCACTGGGTAGCATCCTGGAGACTTAGAGTAAAAAGATTTTAGTTGACCTCAATTTTGAATAATTCTGCCCTTTACCTTTGAAGGGCAGCGATTATTTGTTTTCTGGAAAGTGCACATCCATTTATTTACCTTTGCTATTTGGACCAGAATTCAGGAAGAGGTGTGGTCTTATCTTCCGAAATTACTGACATTTGTGCACCTAAGACTCAAACCACAATGTTTATTAGGGATGTCAGAGCAGCTCAGACTCAAAAATGTTTTTTAAATGCCAACATATAGACAGAATGTGAATTTCTCATCATTGTTTTAAATAGAAATGTAGAAATCAACGCAAATTTTCCTGCAGTCAGGTTAAGTCTTTACATGTGGTATACAATAAAAAGGAAAGAAAAAACACTAGGGATTCCTATTATCAGATCATCATGAGATTGAACCCTGGTTCTACTGTATGTATCTCTTCCTCAGTTTCCCCACATGAACAAGGATGGAGTTAATATACGACTTACAGAGGCACCATATGGATTAGGGAACACCATGTACATGACACCCCTGGCCCAGGGCATGGTTCATGGTAGACACTCACTATTTGTATCGCCCCTGCTCCTACTCTCCGGGCACTTTGCAAGCTATATAACAGAACACAAGTCCCTGAACTAGGCATCCAATGAAGGAATAAAGATTATAAATTGATGACCCATCAGCACAGCTTAAGCTTGAAAAAGCTTTATCTAAATTGTAATATCTGAGGAAATTTAGAAAAAATAACATAAGGTTATCAAAGAAAGTGAACCAGTTTCTCAAAATTTTTTCCACCTTACCTAACTCCATATTTTTATTCCTACTGTAAGCAGAGTTAGTCCTAGTTATTTACTTAGAAGACATCCAGTATTGGTACTCTCACCTTATCCATCTTTCCTTATCCAGAGACTTAAGGTAAAATCATTAACATAAAACGCCCAGCATCAGTAAGATTCCGAAGGGTTCGTTATCACAGAAGAGAATCTGAACTTTTTTGTTCATTTTCACTATGTTTATCTTCTTGGGAGAGCCTCAATCTTCACTCCCAGCCACTATTACCATGTATTCTTCTCCTTTTTAGAACCACAGTATGATAGATCTTGATGGGGGACAGGTTGTACAAACCACGAGAAAAGGGGCACCATGTACAGAAGACTGAGGTGATTAAATTATTAAGTTGATTGTTGAACCTTAAGACCAAAGTAACTGTAAATTTGTGACTTCTCTGCCTTTCAACTCATTTGATGATTAAATCCTGCAGAGTATAAATCTAGCCCTTGGTTTATCTCAGCTATTCAGAGTGTCATGGCAAGTTCAAGCAGTCCATGGAGACACAGAAGTATGAAGCCAAAATCTAGCAAAATGCCAGAAGAGTGTTTGGGCGGTATACCAAAATACAGTTCAGGGGCCTGCACGAATCTGGGACCAGGGCCAGTGTACATAGTTGGAGACTGCAATAAGAGGTGCCCAAATATGAATATGACAAGTGGGAACATCGTTCCATGAGTAAGAGTCAAAGTCAAAAAGACTTCATAAAGAAAGACACACAATTTAGGGATTGAGCGTGAGAGTCTGATTTGGAATATTTTTCATAGCCTAGAGATTTCTAATGTTGCTTTTGTTGGAGGAAGTCCTGGGAGAGTCGAATTCTATTTTAAAGGCATGGCTTTGCCAGGGCAGTGTGGGTGTGCTATACTGTATCACACAGAAGTGAGGATGGGTGTAGAAGTCACTAATACCCTTTTTATAAGCTCAGGGTACGTATAAGAAAACTGTCTTTATCTTCTAAAACTGTACATACCTTTCCATGCTGATCACTCTTTCCACCATTTGGTGGAAACTCAAGCATTCATTGCCTCCGTAATTCTCTAGGTTTCTGTATAATTTCTATTGAGTTTACATGCTGCCATGACACATGATAGGTGGTGGGAGGCACTCTGGCATCCACTGAGATGTTAATATACCCATTTGGTCTTCAGTCTTCTCCTCCTTGAAAACTTAAGATTGATTCAAGTCTTTTAGCTCTCTCTTCACTGTTCAATCCCTTCCAAAAGCCTGTGGTGACAATTCTTTTTGCTCCCTTTACTGAAATAGTCTTAGAAATGCAGTGCAGAGAGATGAGATGTCATTGTCCCCATTGTCTCTTTTACCATGTCTGTCGTACTTTTCCTTCTCCTTTTAACCCAGGGAATTTTTATCTGGAAAATAGGTGGAAATACCCTAGACCACAATCCTGAAAATCTTCCAGGTATACTAGTTGAAGCCCAATACCCAAATTCCTTTTAAACTTAGGCTTTGAAACATAAAACTTTGGACTCTTATAACAACAGCGAAAAAACACTTGGCTGTTTAAAACTTTAAATTTGTTTGTTCTCAATATCTCTGTTTTATTACAACAACCTCCCTTTCCTGAGGCAAATGGTGAGAAGTGGGATAATGAGCAGAGAGAAACTGGGAGAAGGTCTCATTTAATTCCTGTGCAAACTTTCAGCCTACTTGATTGGAGCCTCAGTTGAGAAATGATGTTTTGTCTTGAGGACACTTGTCCCAAGCACTCTGAGTCAGAGAGAGCTGAAGTGTTCGCATGTATGTCTTGGGGCTCACGTAGAAAGAAGATGAATGAACTATGGCTATTTCTGCAGCAGAGAAATCGCAGGATCACAGAAACAACAGGCTTTTATTATGACACAGTAAGGAAGGAATATAACTGAGGAAAAGCATAACTGAGGAGGAGCACAATGTATAGGTAAGAAAGTGAATTTTGGATGGTGTGATATGCTCTAGTGCAGGGGTCGGGAACCTTTTTGGCTGAGAGAGCCATGAATGCCACATATTTTAAAATGTAATTCCATGAGGGCCATACAACGACCCGTGTACGTTACGCATTATCCAATAAAAATTTGGTGTTGTCCCGGAGAACAGATGTGATTGGCTCCAGCCACCTGCAACCATGAACATGAGCGGTAGGAAATGAATGGATTGTAATACATGAGAATGTTTTATATTTTTAACATTATTATTTTTTTTATTAAAGATTTGTCTGCGAGCCAGATGCAGCCATCAAAAGAGTCACATCTGGCTCGCGAGCCGTAGGTTCCCGACCCCTGCTCTAGTGTATCCCCGTCAGGACTGATGGGATGTGGGTGCAGCAGTCATCCACGGGTGAAAGCTAAGACAGCTAGGGGTGGAAGAGGAAGTAACTCTCTTTGAGAGAACAAGACCAACACGGGTTCTTTTCCTTGTTCAAATGACAAGTAACTTCTACTTTCTAAGTATATACTTTTTGCATTAAAGACAATTTTTTTTTAAAACAAAAAGACTTAAAATGCTTTTACTGAAAACAGACATGACCAGATTTATCCACACAACCAATGTTCCAAATGCCATGTAAAAATGAAGGAATTGGCCAGATTGTTAAGTAACCTGTCATACTTGCTTTTATTTGCTTAATCCTTTTGAACAAATGGCCTCATTTATTTATTTATTTATTTACTCAAAAGAAAAAAAAAGAGTTGAAATGTTTTAGTTGTTTTGCAGGAAAAGGAAAATTGAATGCTTGTTGGTTGAGGATGGAAGATCATTTTCTTTAGCAGTTTGGGCAGCATGATCAGAAGGGAGAGGTCTGGCAGTGAGTAAAGTGGATGATTTTGAGCTCAAGGATAGAAGTCAGGGGCCCATTTGGAGTGGATGAGTGGGAGTTAACACAAGATGAGGGCGAAACAGAAGAGCAAAACCATCTAGGTACAGATGGCACCATAGCTTGACTTGGGAACTAAAGATTCCTGGAAGATGGAACTACTAACCTCTTACCTTGGAGAACCCTCTTGTGGGTGTAAGGACCACCCTCAAGCTAAAGGCTTTATGTTTTGTAAGAAGAAAAAGGATACTCCTGATTTCTTATAAAGCATGACAGGAACAATTAATCTCAAGATTTTACCCATCCAAAGCCATAATGAAGTATTTTCCATGTGGAGAAAAACTGTCGAAGGGTGATTATATACAACTCTTTAGATCCAAAGTAATGATTCTTGGGAAATTTAATGAATTCTATTTAGGTTCTTCCAAACTTAAGACATTCACTTAACTATATCTTGTGTCATTTTAAAATTATATTCTTTTTCTCTTAAAATGATCAAAAGGAATTGCTTTTTATCCAGGATCAACTTGTTAACTGGAGACAACATTTTTCCTAACTATAGTATCTCTGCATGCTCATCTTACTTAGCTCTAGGCAAGAGGTGAACGGGGGAGGAGAGGAAAGAATGTAGTAAAAAATCCCAGAGTTTTACTCTGGTCTTCAGCTAACTAGCTCAGTGACCTTGGACAACTCTGGTGAAGCTTTTGCATATTTCCTCATTTGCAAAATGAAATGAGATGGGGTAATTTCATAACACCCTTCTTTCTCTCTGCTTCCTAACTTTTTAAAACTGCTGAGTTACTATAGGCATGAAGTGATTTACTTTCTTCTTTGAAATAATGAAGCTTATTTTCTAGGATCTCCATCTCCCTATAGTTCTGTTAAGCAAAATCCAATAGCCTTTGGTATCTCTCTGTCTACTTTCTAGGGAGTTACAGGCATAGTATTATTTGTTTTTGTGGAGACACTTAGTCAAAAATTGTCACAGCATGCCTTATGCTTTCGCTCAATGCTATCCTATCTGAGCTGAGTTCTTACAGCAGACAAGCCAAAGATGTAAGAGGGACTGACAAGAAAAGGACAAAGGCAGAGCTTATGGACTCAAATCGAAAAGGTGCTAAATAGGAGCATGAAAAAAAGTCGCCACAAAGAAGGTTCTTTCTCTGTACTTGAGGGTATAGTAATATTGACTTATCTATTTGTAAGGTGATGTTGGAAAGGCAGCAATGGGAAGGCTTGGTGAGTGGCTGCTGTGTTCCTGGAACTGCCATTTTCCCCGTTTTGGCTGTGCTATCCACTTTGTAGATGAGAATATTGAGGCACAGGTTCCCATGTGCATATGTAAAAGGGTTTTTCTAGGTAGATTTGAAAAAGTAAAATATTCATGTACAGGGGTAGGCAAAAGTAAGTTTATAGTTGTTCATATGGAAAATGCAATATTAGTAAATAAAAATACAAAAAGCTGTGTTTTGTGAACTCATAACTATAAATCTACTTTTGCTGTTCCTTGTATGTATATGTAGGTGTACATACATATATGTATATTTATATGCATGTACAGATCTGTATTTTTTTTCCAAGTGAGAGGAGGGGAAATAGAGAGACAGACTCCGGCATGTGCCCCAACTGAGATCCACCTAGCAACCCCATCTGGGATGGATGCTCTACCCATCTTGGGCCATGCTCGCAACCAAGCTATTTTTAGTGCCTGAGGCAGAGGCTCCATGGAACCATCCTCAGCGCCTGGGGCCAATGTATTCAAACCAATGGAGCCATGGCTGTGGGAGGGGAAGAGAGAGAGAGAATGAGGAAGGAGGAGAAGCAGATGGTCGCTTCTCCTGTGTGCTCTGACCAGGAATCAAACCCAGGACATCACACAACGGGTCAATGCTCTACCACTGAGCCAACCAGCCAGGGCCACAATCTGTATTTTTAAAGATTCTGCCAAATTCCCCTTAAAGACTGGTTGTGCCAAATCACCTACCCCTCCACATTGTATGAAAGTACCTGTTTCCTCATACTGTCACCAATACTTGATATTATCAAACTTTAAACATTTGCAAAGCTATTATTTCACTATTTTTAAGTGCATTTGTCTGAAATTGAGTAACTTTGACTACCTCTCAAGTTATTTTCCTCTATAAAGGGTTTCCAATAAATAACAGGACAACTGAGCCCTGTCTGGGCAGTGCAGGAAGCCAGTGAGTGTCTTTATGAAGATGCCACAGGGTCATTTGGCTTGGAGATCCTGGATAGGAGGGAATGGTATGATCACACTCTCATTAGGAATTCGCCCTGGGGGTCACAGAGGAGGTTGAGCATGTCCTTTAAGCATGTAAGTGATGGTGCTCAAATCTAACAGAATATTAACCCTGAAATCAGGTCTGAATTTACAGCCCTAATATCTATCTTTGCATTTGGTTTTATGTTTTTACCCTTGATTTATGTGTGTGCCTTCCTTAGCATCTCATATCTCAAGCAACATAAATGTATTAAAGTAATGGAATTTAGCAAATATGTTACGGTTACCATCTTTGTTCCCAAGAGGGAATTTGGAAATCTGACAAATATTATAGCTTTCATTTTCAGGACCCATTTTCTGAGCAGTTTCACTAACAAGTCTCCTGATTTACCATGCCATTAACAAAAATAATTCTTTCTGGACAGCAGTAAAAGAAGTGGATTAGCACAATTTACGGCTTTTTCAACATACAGATAAGGTGCCTGTTAAGGGAAAAAAGGACAGGTTTTTGATTAACTGATACATAGACTTGCTTTTAAGGCACCTCACTTCATTTGCCGTAAGCTCAGCTATTAGGTACAGTGCCCCTCACGGACAAAGCCTGCCATGGCCCCATGTCACAGCAAGGTCTCAAGTTTGCCAACAGTGATTAGGAATTACTCAATTGCTGACAGCCCTTTGTCATTGATTGAAAGAGGAAACCTTTTCCACTTCAAGCTGAGGACATGGTTGCTTAGATTTTTCCCCTTTAAATAAAGTGTTATCCAGAGACAACCCTTTGAATGTGTACGCAACCACACATCCAGTTCGACAAAAGAGTAACCTGCAATAAGCAGAGATATAGACTGGCTGAGGACCTGGGACAGCAGCTCATTAGGAAAAAGCTGTCCATTTTCTTTGCTAAAGTCAGGAGGAAACAAATGTCTGCCAAACAGAAGGAGTAATGAGAGGATCCTGTCAGTAGGAGAGATATACAGCTATGGGGAAAACACTGGAAAGTTTCCTCTAATCCATGAGAACTCTAATTATGTTCTCTATTAGCCTTGTGTTCAGAGGATCTCAAAGTGATTGGGGGCCCATTAAAAAGTTCCACTGTAGCCCAAAAGAGATGCCCAGTGTGACAAGGGTGCCTTTCTATGGCGGTATAAATTGCAGGGCCATTCAGGCTGTGGCATTAGCCCACAACTCTGACCCTGAGATCTGATTCCCAGCTTCCACAGAAGTTCATAAGGTCAGCAGATAAGATTCCCAAGGGCATGGTGGTGGTGGTGGGTGAGTGGGTGGGTAGGGTTCCAGGAGAGATGGACAAGCTGATGCTTATAATTCCACACTCAGTCAGTAGTGCACTTTCGGTAAGAAGGGCATGAAGCAAGGGGGAGAAGAGAGGAGATGGGCTTGGCCATGCAGGGCTTTGTGGGTCACTGGAAAGATTTTGGCTTTGTCCTAAGAGCAGTGGGAAGCCATTAAAAGCATTTAAAATGTGTATGTGTCTGGCAGGGGGGAGGTATACAAGCATTGGGCAAGTGGGGTAGTAGTTTTAATTAGATTTCTCTTTGAAACTATTATTCTGAGAATTGCAAGGGTTCCTAACCATTTTTTGTGCCATGGACTTTTTTTTTTTTTTTTTTTTTTTTTTTTTTTTGGTCAGGCTAGTAAAGCCTGTGGCCCCTTATATTTAGATGCATAGGTTAAAATATTTAGAAGTATGCTAGGACCTACTTATACTCTACTGTATGAATACTATAATACTTAATAGCAAAAAGTCATGTTTGTGATAGAGTAGTATCTCTCTGTGAACACTGTGCTGGAACCACCTCATTCTTACAGCTCATAAGAGCCGATTGTGTGCATCTCTTTCCGACTCTATGATGTCAGGTTGATAGCTTGAATGTGGCCGTGATGGGAGTATCTATACGATGAAAATTGACAAACATTAAAAATAACCCCCTCTCCAAGAGCCTTTTTCTAAAACACCACTGCACATATATATTACATTATATATATAAATACATATAAGGTATATATATATATTTAAAAATATATATATGTATTAAAGCTTTGATCAAATTGTATTTAAGGCATTAATAAAGAAGTAGATATATAAACTTTATTCATGCCTTTAATAATAGAATTTCATCACAAGTTTAATAACTATCATAATTTTGAAGTAGTGATGAATATAAATTATATTTCAGGATATCAGCAAGCACTGTAATGTGATATACTTTTTTCTTTAATTGATGACAAAGTCATAGTTATTGCTAAAACTACTGTGATTTATTGCCTACTTCCAAAGTCAAAGGAAATGATAAATTTCTGTTGGAGGTTAATGTAAATAAAGAGCATTTTTTCCCTAAGGAACCCTTGAACTACAGTGTCCAGAAAATGAGAAGGGGAGCAAGGAGACCAGTTAGTATGTCATAGCAATATTTCAAATGAGCAGTCATGGTGTCTTGTACTAGGCTGAGGACATAGAGAAATGTATATGGAATTAGAGATAGTTAACAGAAAAAATCTACAAAAATTAGGGATATATTGATATAAAAGTAAGGGAGGTGTCAAGCATGACTCCTAGGGTTTTGACTTAAGCTATTGGATTTACTGACAATGGAATATCAGAAGGGGCTGGTTTAGGGGAGATGACTGAGTTTGCTTTGGTATGTGTGGAGTTAGAGGTGCCTCTCAAGCATCACCGTGGATCTACTAAATAAGCAGTGGGATGTAGCATCAGAAAGAAAGGCCTAAGTAGGTTCTATGATTAGTCTTGGGTTGAGACAAGGATAGGAGAAGTTGTTCCATGCTCTGAGTTACTGCTTTCACACTGCATTTCCTACCTTCCATATCTCTTAATTATTAAGGTGTCATCAAACTGCCTTTCAAAACTGGTGATGTGGCCTCACTTTGGGGGAGTCATAATCACAGAGTGTAACACCTACCCCAGTTCCTGCACAGCCACCTTCCTGGGCCTGGAAGTCAGAGGAGAGGCCAGGACAGTAAGATATTAGGATATTCGCAATAACGGGAGCTCCCATCCTATTTGAAACTTCCCTGAGGGAAAAGGACTGCATTTCAAATTCAATGGCTAGAAGAAGTGGCAAGCCTAAAAAATGAGACGAGGAGGGAACAGCCAGAGAGAGAGGCAGAAATCCAGGTGAGGTGGTGGGAAAGACAAGGGGAGAGCGCTTTGATAAGAAGAGAGGGGACAAGTACACTGCAGGTTTCACTGAAAGCTCTTCACCGGACCTAGTGATAACAGAGGGTATGCACTTTATGGGAGCTGTGTTGGTGGAGTGATGACAGTGAAAACCATTTGGGAGAGAGGAAATGGTGGCAGAAGTTATAGATACATTTTTAAGAAGTTTAGCTGCTAAGGACACAGCTAGTGAAGTATATAGTTGAAGGTAGACATAGAGCCAATATGTTTTTCCTCCTTCCTTCCCACTCTACTACCTTCCTTCCCTCTGGTAGGAGAAACCCGCCTATAAGAAGAACCCATTTGAGACAGAAGTGAAAATACACAGGAGAAAAGGAATTAATGATAGTATAAATTTGGTAGGAGCGATTAGATGTCAAAACTTGGAGTGTTAAGATTTTATAGCAGAGAACTGAATGAATGAATGATTAAATGAGTGATGAAAGCACCTTTAATGGTAGGTGTATATTGTCCTGTCTTAAAAAAAGAAAAAGAGTTCTGCCTGACCAAGCTGTGGCACAGTGGATAGAGCATAGAGCTGGGATGCAGAGGACCCAGGTTTGAAACCCCAAGTCACCAACTTGAGCGAGGGCTCATTTGGCTTGAGCACAGGGTTGCCGGCTTGAGTGTGGGATCAGACATGACCCCATGGTCACTGGCTTGAGCCCAAAGTTCACTGGCTTAAAGCCCAAGGTTGCTGGTTTGAGCAAGGGGTCACTTGCTCTGCTATAGCCCCCTGGTCAAAGCGCAGATGAAAAAGCAATTAATGAACGACTGAGGTGCTACAACAAAGAATTGATGCTTCTCATCTTTCTCCCTTCCTGTCTGTCTGTTCCCATCTGTCCCTCTCTCTGACTCTCTGTCTCTGTCAAAAAAAAAAAAAAAAAAAGTTTTATACTAGCTCTGAATGCAAAGTGATTTGTTCCAGGGCTCAGAATAGTGGAAGCATTACAAGAGGGAAGGGGGGTGGGGGAGGTAAAAGAGAGAAAGGGGGGATAATGTTTCCACACTGTTGTGAATGAATGGGTGCATAGACTCCGAGCAGGTCTTCAGAGAGGAGCTAGTACTCCTTGTCTCGGAAGTACACGGTGGTGGTTCTCGTATTTTGGTGGCATTCTGTTCTTAAGGGCTGCACACACTTGTGAGGCATGTAGGTAAGTAAGTGTGTATTAAAGTGAGTTGAAGATTGAGCTGCTTTATTGATGTTTCCTGAGTAAATTTTGAAATTGGGATTGGGGGAGGTGTTATCTGGGCAGGAAAGATTGGATTTAAGCGCTCTGGGTGGTTGAAAACTAATGGTGCCCTCCTTGGGGAAGGGATCTGCGGTGCAGATGGGTTTGGGGCTTCAGAGACACACCCTCTCTCCTCCTGGGATCAGAGCTGCGGTATCTCTGAGGTGCCAAACCCTGCTTTGACACCCACATCCAGCTGAGGGTTGCAAGCCTCTTAAAACGCAGACACAAAAACCTTATTGACTGATGTGGACTCTTCTAGGCATCAAAGGGCTCAGTAATGGCAGACTCTTTTTAAGTGCAGAAAGTGCTTCTCTGTAGATAGTGAGCCATGCTACCTGGGGTTGAGATAAAAGGCTTCAAAAAGGAAGCAGCTTCCCGGAGGCTGCCTGTGGCCACTCATGTTGCTGCTTTGGGCATGCTGACCTCAGACTGCCAGGGCCAGCCTTTGCCTGTCTCTCTGTGTCACCTCCAAGCCTGTGAGTCACCTACTTCTAAGCCTTTACTTCTGAAACACACTGAAACAAAACTTTAAAAAAAATTTTTATGTTTTTATTTTTAAATGAATATAATTGGGGTAATATTGGTTACTTAAATTATATAGGTTTCAGGTGTGCAATTCTACACTACATCATCTGTCAATTGTGTTGTGTGTTCACCACCCCAAGTCAAGTCTCCTTCCATCACCATTTGTCTATCACCTTTCTGCCCTCTTCTCCTTTGCCCCACCCCCTTTCCTCCTCTAATCCCCACGCTGTTGTCTGTGCCTATGAGTTTTACTTCTTTGCTTAATCCCTTCACCTATTTTTACCCAGTCCCCAACCCCCACCCCTCTTACAGCTGTCAGCCTGTTCTCTGTATCTATGAGTCTGCTTCTATTTGGTTTGCTAGTTTATTTTGTTCATTAGATTCCACAAATGCCGAAACAAAACTTTTGAGTTTAGACTGTTTGAGGCTGCTCCTCCTATGACCTCTGCTACCTGCACCATTTTGGAAAACACAGACTTTGAAGTTCAATCAGTCTTATTTTCAAATATCCGCTCTCCCCTAGTTGACTGTGGGATTCCTGAACAAGTCTCTTGCCCTCTCTGAAGAGGCAGTTTCATTATCCATGCAGGAAGGATAATCTTGCCTACCTTGTAGGACTGTTGTAGATAGATATCCATTCAACACATACCTGAGAGCCTATTCAAATAGTGGCCACTGTGCTGGGCACTGGGGTCTAACTGCACAAAACAAGCATGGTCCTTGACGTCAGGGAGCCTCTAGTGCAAGAATGGATACGCCAAAGTGCTAGGTCCAGGGAACACATTTAAGAAATGTCTCATTCATTTCTTTTCTTGTCCTTCATGTACAGAGGCTCAGCTGAAAGTGTCCCTTGTTGCCCCATCTAATACACAGTAGGCTGCTGGGAGGCATTGCATAGTTGGCAGACAGCTCTGCAGGGAGTAAGAGCAGCAATGCAGTGAGAACTGGGAGCAGAGAGGGGTCAGGGTCAAAGACACTAACTGAGGACAGCATGTTGGCATCCACACCACGGCTCCACCTGTTACTAGCCACAGGACCAGGGGCAATTTACTTGCCTTCCGGTCTGGGCCTTATTTTCCTCACCCACACAGTGGAGACAGTAATGGTACCTACTTCTGAGGATTGCTGCAACAATTAAATAAGCTAGTATGTGTCAAGTGTTTAGACCCATGCCTGGAAATTGGAAAGTGTTTGATAAATGTTAGATATTATTTCCATTTTCAGAAACAAGCTATTTTCATTAGAGCTTGCCAATCTCAAATGGAAATCAGATGGGAATAGTGATTAGTTGAAATTCTGCACCAGACTGCCCCTTTCAAATGCTGCTTTATTTGTAGTCTTTTTCCGTTTCCGATCCTGGGTCTCATATGTGGATCTCCTCCTGCAAAAAAACAGTATCCCTAATAGTAGAATATCACCTTACTGGCACTATTGGTTGACCATTCATTATACTATGGGGTCTCAACAGCTTTAATTACAATAATTTGAGGTTTGTTCAAAGCATTATATTTCTGAGAGTTCAGAGATGCTTTTAATTTAATTATATGCAGTTTAATGCCACAATGACTGTTTGGAAAAGGAAAGTGATGTGTTTTTTTTTTCTGAATACAAAACACGTGTTTAGGCCTATAAAACACATTACTCTGTTTTGTTTCAGAATAAACAGAAATGTATTACAAAGTATGTGACAGTAAGTTGACTCTGGTATGCTTGGAGGCTTGATTCTGGTTAAGGGGAGAGTATGCACAGGACCAGCCATGTACACATGTTAGGGGCCACAGGCCAGCTCTCACAGGGGCCCAGAATTAGCCTCTCTCCTACAGAAACCTGTATTATCCCTCCAAACAGTTACATTCATATTCTTCCTGCTATCGCTATTGCTACTGAAAGTAATACTTAGCCATTGCCACCCTGAGTTCATTCATTCAGTGAATATTTATTGAGGACTTACTATGTGCCAAACACTGTTCTGGTGATACAGGTGTGAACACAACAGACGCAAGTCTCTACCTTCAAGGGGTTTATATTCCAGAGGAGAGGAAAAGGAAAACAAGTCAAACGTGAGTGCGTGTTTGTGTGTGAAGTTGGGAAGCCAGTGGAGAAAAGTAAAGCAAGGACACCACTGAGGAGACATGACTACGTGCACATGAAGTGGGCCGGGAAGGCCTTCCTGAGAAAGCAGTGTTTGATCTAAGATTTGAAAGGGGTAAGGCAGGGGTCTCCAAACTACAGCCCATGGGCCGAATGCCAGCCCCCTGAGGCCATTTATCCGCCCCGCCGCACTTCCGGGAAGGGCACCTCTTTCATTGGTGGTCAGTGAGAGGAGCATAGTTCCCATTGAAATACGGGTCAGTTTATTGATTTAAATTTACTTGTTATTTATTTTAAATATTGTATTTGTTCCCATTTTGTTTTGTTTTTATACTTTAAAATAAGATATGTGCAGTGTGCATAGGTATTTGTTCATAGTTTTTTTTTATATAGTCCAGCCCTCCAATGGTCTGAGGGACAGTGAACTGGCCCCCTGTGTAAAAAGTTTGGGGACCCCTGGGTTAAGGGAATGAGGAGGCACAGGTAACAGTCCATACAAAAGTCCTGAGGTGGAAGAGCACCTGGGTGTCTGAGGAAAAACCAATGGAGTGATCACAGATTTTAAGGGCTTTCAGAGGGTGGACAGAAAACAGGCCTAAAGGAGAGAGGATATGGAAGACTTCCTGGAAGATGGCGAAGCCTTGATGTACTTGTGAGGCCAATAGAAATCAGCCAAGTGAACTGGTCAGGATGAGGCTAGGTTTTGCTGTTAAGAGAACCCTAAATTCCCATTCTGTAGTTTTTCAGGCCTATTCTTTCAACTCTTTCTACCCACTCTCCACCAATTCTACTGTAAATATCATTCCTTTTCCTGATCACAGCTCTGGTCTTGGAGTTTTCTTCCCTAAGTTATAACCCCTCGTTGCATTCAGCAGCATCTGGGTTCACCTCTCCTGGTTCAGCATATTGACAAACAGCTCTCTTCAGTTCCACCATGCTTACTCTATTAGGAATATATTTCTACTAAATCCATAACTCTATGCAGAGACCCAGTGAAATTGATTCCAGTGACCTACAAGGGGAAGGGGCAATGAATAAAACAGTGACAAAATAGTCACACAAACACATGCATAGTTATACTTAAATATCTGAGCACATAGACACTGTTTTTGTATAGTTTCCTGATTATTTTTGTTTTTATTCATTTTCTACAATTCCTTGATTTTAAAGTACACATGAATATATGCACATACAGTTATATATAAATGCATGCACACACTCATACATGAACATACATACACACCTATGCTTATATATAAATGTATGTATACATACATATGTGGATATATATACACCTAAGTTATATATAAATGCATTCATGCATACATGCATGTACATATCTATATATGAATACATGGATATTCACATATATGATAATACAGATGCATACATGTCTATATATATGTATGCATGCATATATATTTGCATGCCGTGAGTGCTGTATTGCATGCATGTGTACTTTAGAAAACCTACTTGTGCCAGGAGCTTTAAACCTAGTCTCCCCTTTTATGTCCACCACCACCCTGCTGTGCGTGTGCTACCACCATCCTTGTTATATGGATGAGGAATTTGAGGCTTTAGGAGTTTAAGTTTCTGGTCCAAGTTTGCACAGCTGGTAACTTATGAAGCTGGCATTTAAACCAAAGGCTTAAAGAAAAGAAAGCCAATTTCATCTCAGTGCTTAAATGATGTTAACAGAACAAGAAGGCAAAAACAAAACAAAAAATAAACTGTAGATCTGGTCTTTAAACTGCTCTTAGAAAATACGCATGGAGAGACGGATGTTACATAGTGTGGTAATTTCCGTGAAACAGAAAGCAAAAGCTGTGTGGGAGCATAGAAGAGAGAATGGCATTTGAGCTGGCTCTTGAATGATGAGTAGCAGTCTGCCAGGAAGGGGTGGGGGGAGTTAGAGTTTGCATTGCATTTCAAGTTACAGGTATCATTATACCAGGATAGCCAGTGTTGGCCTTTTGAATGTGTTTAAAAGGTTCTAAACACCTTTGGTTTAATAGCCACAGAATTGAGGTAGAGGTGGCACCTCAAATCTGGCCTCCAGCGTCTTTTAGCTGCCTGGAAGTGATGGAGAGCAGTCTCCCCAAACGACTCTCCTCTCTCTCTCTCTCTCTCTCTCTCTCTCTGCTGTTACATTTGCATATTCATATGTCTGCACACAAAAAACAAGGCTGCCCTTAGTGGTGTCATAACTTTGAATAAGGAAGGAAATGTGGTTAAAGGTGAAATGAGTTATGCCTTTATAAAGCATTTTCATTGGCAGAACCTGCTCCCCTCTGAGCACTTTTTGAGGCTCGGTAATCACAAACTGCCGCTTTGCCGGGAGGTGTTGTGGAAGATTGTGTGGACGTTGTTTCAGCAAAACCATTGGGCATGTGTGATTGCTTCTATTTATTCAATACTGAGAAATACAAGAATGAGTTTTATGAGAGAGGGTGGGGGAAAACAAAAACACATTCTACACACAGACTAGATAGGTTTCGTTGTTTAGGGTGTTTTTATTGCCTCAAAGTAATCTTCTGATTGCTCCATGGCTAATCCTGTAATTACACAAACAATCAATTAGTTGATCTAAATTAACCAGATAACATATTTTATCTTGCTAAGCATGAAGGTAGATTTCAGGTAACTCTCCAGATAAAGGAGGCATTGAACTTTTAAAGCCACCAGCCAGAGTTATTGATTCAAATTCCAGTTTTCAATGCTGGTTCCTTAATCAGCATATTTTAGAATTACTCTGTGAGGAACATCTAACTAAGGACTCATGAAGACCCATCCCTTCCATACTGCCTAGAGCTCCCAAGGCACCTGTGTGCCAGTGCCCCTCCTCCCCCTCTGTCCCAGTTTCCCTCTCTGGGGTTGAGACCTCCTTAACTCCTTGCCTGCCTCTTCCATGTCCTTATTCTCACCATGTTTTATTGACAGAATGGTGGCCCTGGGAGACAGGGGATATGGGGCACATGCACTGACGGTGGCAGAGTTATCCGAAGGAGATGCCACTGAGCAGGGACCAAGTAGTTCGTAGCGGGGTGAGAAGTGTTTCCTACTGCCCCTTGTCCCTTTATTTTATCCCTTCCTTCTTCCTCAGTATTTATTGTGTGCCCTCGATGTACTAAGCACATTTTAGGCACTTGGAATACATTGTTGAAAAAAAAAGAGTAAGATTCTTATGTCAGTGGCACTGACATTCCAGCAGGAGTGACAAGTAATACAAATGATAAGTAAGTACATCAGAGTATTTCAGAAGATGACGAGTGTTAGAGGAACAACAGAAGTAGGCAGAGTGAGGGGCTGGAGTGCCAGGGCGGTAGGCAGAGTTAAGAACGGCCTGAGAAATGTTTCGGAGATGGAGCAGTAGGAGTTCATTAGGAAAGGGCACAGGGCAGTGAGACAGGCCAGATCCACCCCAGCTCTGCCCGTACATGTCACTTATGTGAACACATCAACTTCTCTCAGTTCCTTTATCTCTAAAATAGAAATAATTGTGTCTTTCACGTAGGGATGTGGGGAGTTGTAAGTAAGGTACTATTGGGAATATACGGGTTTGTTTACAGTACTCCTCATTTAAAGAACAAGAACAGCAACAACTACACAAAGGGATTGAATTGGTCAGGAGTGTGTGTAAAGCACCACGCTCAGGGCCTGGCACATGTTGGGTGTTGAGCACATGTACAAATCTGTAATCATAAAAAAAAAACAAAACAGGAAAGCTTGAATGTGGCACTCTTATAGTGCATAAGGCACTGTTTTAAATGCTTCTTTTAATCCTTACAACCCTGTGAGGTAGGAACTATTTTATGCCCATTTTATAGATATTAAAACTGAGGTACAGACAACTTTTCATTTCTTCAAGGACTTACAACTAGTTAATGGTGGAGGCAGGATTTGAACCCAGGCATTCTGCTTCTGGAACTGCACTACAATTATTCCAGGGCTCTAGAATATGGAAACAAACCATTCATTTATTTGACAAATATTTATTGATCATCCACTATGTGACAGACCTGTGCTAGGCACTAAAGATACAGAGGTGAACAACAGAGATAGGGTCCTTCCACAAAAACATGTGAATACATGTGAGACTCACACTTTAGAGATTTAGGTCTGGAAAGATATTCTTTAATAAGGATGAGACACATATGCTTTAGATTTTCTGAGTGTGGCCCTGAATGTAAATATTCTACTCCCTTGTTGGACTATGAGCACTAATGCTCAGCCTCAAGCATATGGTAGGTTATCTTGATTCATATGAAGAAGTATGCCTCTCCTTTTGCAGAGTCCTTCCCGGTAAGTCTATGGGCCCTGCCTCTACCGAAAAGGGGTGAACCTTGTGACTTTTAGACTATGACCTTCTCATTAGATAAAGCCATCAATTATAGCAGAAACGACCATTATTGGCAAGCTGGAGACTGGCCACTGTCAGGCAAGAATGGACAACCGTGGAAGGTTGCAAACTGATGAGTATTTAATCCTTGAACTTTGACAGCAACAGTATTAGTTGAAGGTCTGTAATGTATTTGCAGTTCTCATCTGACATTTTCCTCACATCATTATTTTGCTGGTTTTACTTTTAAATTCCCCATAGGATCATTGACATGAAATTCTGAGGGGAAATTTGGAACATTAATGACTGTTTAAAGCAAATGACCAAGTGTCCTTTCCAAAAGGAAATTACCTCTATGGTGTTGGCATAAAGCTATTTTTAAAATTTATACTAATGAGGAGGCAACATGAGGTGGCTGGCTATATTTTCCAGGCTTTGTGTTGGCCCATGCAGCCTCTGTCAATTCAGCCTGCTGTGGGCTCAGCGCTGCCTTGCAAGGCTGGTCCAGGTGCAGGGGAAGGCCTGTTTTCTCAGAATTGCTTCTTTCCATGACTGATTGTTGGGAACCCATCAAGGCCAGCACAAGGTGGAGCCTTGGGCTCCGGACAGTGAGCATGGACAGTCACAGACCTTGCTGCCTAGGAGAGAAGGAAGACACTCACCAAGTAAAACTGCTCCTTGAGCTCTGAACTACAAACATAAGTGCCTTGAAGGAGGGAAAACAATATTCTGTGCTTGAATAACAGGTCTCTGATCCTCTCTGGGGTTGGCTGTGGTTATGAGAGGGCTTCCCTATAGAAGAAATACTCTCAATCCTGAAGGAAGGGTAGGGCCTGGAGAGACAAGGTGGAAGGAAATTGTTTCAAGAAGAATGAGAACAAGGGTTCCAGTGAGTTTCTTTCAGACCATCCTTGCTTCCTAATCCTGGTATCCCAGCTCTAGTGGTGTGAAAACTATGCCTGCACTGATTGGCTCCCATCCAGCGGTTTTCCTTGGTACATCTATAGTTACATGTATTGAATGCTTACTATGTAACAGACACCGGTCCTGGTCCAAGGGTTTTACAACACTAGGTTGGAAAAATTGACATTAACAATGATAAAAAGAAAAGTCAGCTAAGTCATTACAGCAATATTTGCTAACAAGCAAACAAATAAAGAAAACATGAACGTTCTTACATGTCTGTTAAGAAGGGCCCTGGGTTGAAGAAACAATGGGAGTCTTGCATAAGTGCGATGCAGTTCTGAAAAGGAATGAGGAGTATGGCAGGCTATACACTACTTTAGGATAATCTCCAGATATACTCTTCAGGAGGAGAATAAGTGGAGGAAAATATGTAGCGTGCTGCTACCTATGTACAAAAGCAGGTCATTAGAAATTTATATACAAATTTTTTTCTTTGTATATAAACCATGATATTTTAAAGGAAGCTACTGTCCCGATGATCTATTTCTGTTTAACAAAATTAGTGGCTTTACATATCAACACTGTTATCTCTGACAGTCTAGGGTTTTCTGGGCTCTGCATGGCAGGCCTTGGTCCTCTGTGCCATGAGTGGATGAGGCTGCGGTCCTGGAGATCACCGAGAAGCTTGCTTGCTCACATGTCCTGTCTAGAGTGGGGAGACTCAAGCTGGGGGTGGGACTGGTAGAGCTGGGGCTCCCCAGGCATCTTCCTTTCTCTCTGTGGTCTTTCCAGCTTGCAGGTAGCTGGTTTTACATGTTTACTCTGGGCCCCAACTGTCTTTCCTGAGAGAGGCAGGTCCAGCTGTCTTACTCTTTGTGATTAGTCTCAGAAGTCACACAGTATCACTTTTTCTACACTTCACTTTTTGAGACAGTTATAAGGCCCACCCAGGTTCAAGTGAAGTGAGAGGGGAACAGACTTTCCCTCTTAGTGAAGAAGTGGTCAAGTCTGCAGGAGCACGTACATCTAAAAATAGTGTTGTGGCCATTTCTAGAAAGTATCATCTGACACAGTTACCTAAAGTGTAGAAAAAGCACAAGGAAACAGAACAAAAAAGTGGACTTTTAGAAATAAGCTTTGTTTCATAAATTAGAAAATGACATTAAACAATTGAACCTAAATGTATACTCAGGTAATGGCATAACCTGTAGAGAAAAAATATTCCCATTGACTTCAAAACACAGTAATGTGTCTACATGCTTTAGGGGAATATACTGTAATGGAAATTGAGAAAAGCTAAAAAGGGAAATCTTAACTGTTTCAATACTATTGTTAGAAGTAGCATTAAAATTGTTATTGCTATTGTTAGGATATATTGTGAGATACAGAAAATGAGTAATTATGTTAGCTTTGAGGAGACTTAATATTTTAAGGTGTGGAAGAAGAAATAGATGAAAGACCAATGAGATTTATTTAAAATATTAGAGCCCAGAATTGCAAGTAGAATTATTAATATGGATTAATTATGCATTTTATATTCAAATTTTATAGGGTTCTGTCCTATTAAAAAGGCCTAGAATCAATGACCAACCCAGTAGCAATGAGCTTCCTTAGCAAATAGATTATGGTCTCTAATTACCATTTCCCAGAAAATGCCATCAAGTCTTCCTAAGAAAATGGTTGATTTTATTTCTGGGGCAGGAAGCGTACCAGATAAATCTGTAAAATCTTGTCATATCAAAAAGCAAAAGAAGTTACCTGAGGCTATTAGGGTCATGTTATTTAGAAAAACCTACAGCAATAGACTAAAGATGAGGCAGTTTGGGCATCAATATAATAAGATTAGTAATTTCAGTGGATTGAAAAACATTAAGTATATTTCAATCCATAATTCCATGATGACAGGGAAAAATTACTGGTTGGGCACCTTTCAAAGATAATCGAGACCATCTCATTATTTTAGAGACAGGTAAATGAAGGGAAAGAACCAAACACGTATTTTGTCTTTCTTTTAAGAAGCCCAAGGTGGGATAATTACATAGTTATAAAGGGAGTTCCTCTTTACAGTTGATAAGTAATGAAGAAAAGACAGAAATAGAATATCATGAATTTGCAACCCTTCCTTAATGAATGGATCTAAGCAATGACCATCATGGTCGCTAACATAAAAATGGAACCCAGCATGCAATTCACATTCCTGAAGAAAATTCACTACAATAACCTATGAAGTGATCTTGAGCCAAAAATATTAAATCTGATCTATCCTCCAGTATATAACTATCTATTTATAGGAAACACAGGCATAGAATTTGCCTGACACTATGAAAACACCCAGATTATTCAGTGAAGAATTGAAAAGACAAAAAAGAAAGTATGAATGGGAGCTCTATGAATTAAAAGCTAAGAAATATATCAATTAATCATAATGTTTCATTCTAACTTGGATCCTGATTAAAAATAAGCTGTAAAATTTATAAGGTACTTAGGAAAATATGAACACATGCTGGGTATTGGTTGATATTTAGATACTTGTTATTTTTTTTTTTCAGGTACAGTAATGTTTTGTGCTTGTGTTAGAAAAAAGAACTTCAGTTTTTACAGAAACATTATAAATATTTACAGATGAATGGCATGCTATCTGGAATTTTATGTAAGACAACCTGTGGAAGGAGAAGGAAATGTTCAGTTGAACCAAGGGCAGCCATGAGTTTAATGTTCATATTGAGTGATGGATACAGAGAAGTTTATCATATAACTCTCTCCACTTCGGTGCTTGAAAATTTCAATATGAAAATATAGCAAAAATAATTGACAGGGATAAAGTACTTTTTCTCCCAAAAGGCCTCTCTTTTATGATTTTAGTCAGTAAATATCAGAAAGGTCAGATATCACAGGTGTGTCTCATGGGAGCTTGCCAGCGCAGTCAAGGGGCACCCCCCTCTCCAGTCCCTCTCCATTGCCCCTTGTGCCACAGCTGAATTCACCTGGGAAATGCCAGGCATCTACTTTGTATTGTTCCATCCTTAAATAATGCCTCTTTTTCTAGGAACAAAGCAACTCATTTTTCTCTTCTTGATGTTTCAAAAAACAAAATAATAGAAAAACTTCTCATTAGCTGAACAGTGTTTTTTATTTTGTTTTGACTTTAGTGAATAGTGAAGACTAAAATCTCCTTGGCCTATTTTTCCTAGATCTAAACAATTTTAACAAATATTTTCCAGGTGTATTGTCTGCTAAGGGAGCGGCGATTTCGATTCTGAATTACTGTGCTATAAATAGCCACACAAGAGCCAAATGAAAACCTGAAATCAGTGTTGCTTTTGCATGAAGTCAGACTATTTCAGAACTGCAGTGCCTTCTAGATGGTGGGAGGCTCAAATCATCCGAGTCAAATTCCGATTTTAATAATGGATGGGACAAGGATATAAAATGGTCATGTGGTTTTTATTTTCTGCATACAATTTCAAATTTACTCCCCAACTTGAATCATTGATAAAATTTTAAACATTTTAGTAACCTCAAATTGTTCAATGTTGCATGTGATCATAACTTCAATCATCTTTAAAACAGGTGCTTCTATTACATGTATATGTATAAAAAGTCCTCCAGAAAAGTTAAATTACCTCTCTCGTCTCAGGAATAGCATCCCAATACCTTCCAGATTGAAGCACTTATGGGGGGGAATGAAGAGCTCCAGTAATTTTAAATTGCTTCTTACAATGAAAAGTACCTGTAAATTACTGGATGTGGCAATTTGTTCCATAAGCTTTTTTGATTTGTAAGTAACTTAGTGGATTTGCTGGTGAAACACTTTGGCAGGTACCTTAGATAACTTCAAGACTGAGCATACACATCAGAACGTGCTTACAATATGGCATTAGCAGGTATTGACCACAGAAAAGTGAGGGGGCCTTTCAAGTTTCAACAGCTGGAGAGGCTGAGAAAGACAATAGATAACTCTCAGGGAACCTGGAAAAGATACTCAGAATGCAAAATAGAGCTAATGACAGAAAAATGCCACATGCCTGGCTTTGGAATGATTTATCAAGCCCCTGGCATGTCCTGCTCCCCCTCTGCCTGATGATCAAGTAGGGGTTATTTCTGTCTGTGGGTACATTTGGATTGTATCTCACCCAGGCAACACAGCTTCAGCCTTGCTTTGCTGGTGCTGGTTACTTTAAACAAATCATAATAATGTTTTAGTAAACTATATTTGATGGGCTTTTAGGAAGGGACAGAGGGAGTTTCGGTTTATAATTTTCCAGGCATAGTGCCTTGATCATCTTGTGAACTCCTTTGGCATAAGATGTCTTCATTTTCATTGTTTTGATAAGAATTCATTGTTTAGCCACAAGAGGGCTTTGGTTACTGGCTCTGGAGACAGCTGCAGGGTCCCAGGATAAAAAGGGTTCACCAGGGCCCACAACCCAGTGAGTGAGGGAGATGGAGCCAGGGGTTCTGAGCAATGAGCTTTAGCCAATGTTTGGGAAGGAGCCCCATGATGATTTTAATGACATAGTGATGATATAAGTCCTGTGTTACAAGTGAGGTTGGATAGACAAGCATCCCACCCTTCCAAGAAGTATACAGTAGAATCACAGAACTCAGTAGCCAGAGCTAGGCTAACTTCCTTCTCAGCAGCTTCTGAACTCTTACATCTTTGGGTTTCATGAAAGTGTCCCCACTGTGGGGAAATCGAGGCAAGACATGCAACCTCTGGGAAGAATCAGGTCTAAAAACAGCTTTAAAAAGACCCATCAATGCCCTTTTCATTCCAAGGGAATAGGCCAGATATTGGTTGGGTTATCTGAACAGAACAATAATGAGTAAGGGCAAAATAATTGTGCAAATTTATGACATCGGGATGGTCAAATGTGATAGTGCAGATGGCATGGAACCATAGCTTCCCTTTGTTCACGATCAGATTTATCACCCTGAGGGAAATAGAATATTGTGTCTTAGGAGATGTGAGATGGGAGTAGACTGTCCTGTTTCTAGCACTGAAAGTCCTGTGTCCGAGGACCTTTCTCTCCCTGGGAAACAGAAACAGTTGGTCGTCTTATCTTGAGAGGTTAAAGAGGATGCATTTTCTGGATGGGTTTAGTCTGTTAGTTTAGCTCGACTGGATTTGATTAGAAAGGCTCCCACTAGGATAAGATTTCCAGTACCATCCCAGAACCCTTCTGGAGCTGTATCTAGGAAGAGGGGGCAGGAGCGAGAGGAAGCTGGACCCCTGACAGCTGCTTCCTCCATGCTAACTCCTTTTGTATCAGTTTTATGGGCTAGGCTTTTAGATAAAGTTTCACGGATCAGAAGCTTCCTCCGTGAACATAGGGTTGGAATTTTTAGAGTGATGGGCTTTAGAAAATGGTAGTGCTAAGGGATTTGTGGATATGCACATTGTCTGTAAATAAGAATGGTCCCTGGAAAACAGTGAGAAGGGGTTGAGAGAACAAGTCAACCAGGGACTTAACCATATGCACACACGCACGTGTGGGCAGGAGACAGACAGAGAAAGCACCATCGTGAAGGAATCAATCCTTGCTTTTGATTTAATTTTCTTTGTGTCTCTCCCCCCAACCAGAGTTCTTCTCTGTAGAGATCTAGAACAAGGTAATTATAACCTTTAACATCACCTGACTAGGATGATGGATAAGAAAAAATATATATTTTGGAGCCCTGTTTGTTTCCCTGTTAAATTATATTATATATAATTAAAATGTTATTAATCTAGGGCTTAGCACACGTCCCAGGAAGTGGGGGCTGGAGCTGCATTTTCCTTCATCCCACTTCTGTTTTCACTGCTACCCAAGTGGAAATAATTTGATTTGGGGCTGCAGGGGGTAAGGTAGGAAAACGTCTTAGAAAGCCAGAAAAAAGTCAGCAAGAAAATTACTAAAAAGGAGGGGGGGAATCCAACTACAGGAGTTAATCACATTCTGTTCCTTCTTACACGGCTGTATTCAGTTTGTATTACATTGTTGGGTATGTAAAAGGATTTGGCTTTGTGTTATAGAACTAATTGCTTACTAGATATTACATGGATATCAAAATACTTTATAAATATTAATTAATCTTCACCTAATTCCCTGGCAAGCACAAATAACCAGTGGCATATTTACTGAATGTGTAAGCAATAGTCTGATTCTTCAGGACTTGTTTTCTCTGCAGCATCTTTCTCATCACTCTGGGTGTCAAAATGCTTCACCTCTTTTGAGAGCCGTATCATATGCCATTTCCATAGTAACTCTTAGGAAAATAGTAATAAAGATGGTGCTAAGAGCAACCAGCATTCTGCCAGGCCCTGGAGGAAGCATTTCATATATACTATCCTATATAATCCCCACAACAGTCCTATGAGGAAAAGGTGTCACTTTTGTTTTTTGGGTTTTTTCTTTTAGGGCTAGAATATATATTCCACTCTATCTGTACAGGAAACTCAAAAGAGCCACTGTATTGCACCTTTTCTGACCCTCACATCTGGAGAATACTCTTGGCCTGTGCTTATTGGCTTCTCCGTTCATTTATTCAGTCAAACGTGTCTATTTGAATGCCAGCTCTGTGGAAGACACCATGCTAGGCTCTGTTGTGACACATGTCCTTCTGAATCTCAATTAGTAATTATGGAAATAGGCATCTTTTCTCTCCCTCCCTCCTTTGCAGTTACTGAGAGCAGCAAGTGGTGTTTTGCATCAGGTGTGGTACTTGGCACAATGAACCTTCTTGAGCAAATGCAGAGTGAGTGGCACAGTGGAAGTGAAGAAGGGGGTCTACAGTTTTGTTTGCTTTTAAATGGGTGAGGGGTGGGAACACTGAGAAGATTAGAGAAGGCACTGTCTTCTTTCCTGATGCTCAGTATATACAGTCGCAGATTTTCGTATTCCTACCTGTCAGTGTCTTCCTAGCTCAACACTCCCTGAGAGCAGGGGATGTATATATCTGTTTCTTTTAGCTGTATATACCCACTGCTTAGTATAGTTTCTGGTCCATAAACATTAGTTAAATTACTCCGTGAATTATTACATGTACGGAGAAAGGCCAGTTAAAATGATAGTATGTGCTTATTATAATGGCTGTGGAGATAATCCCAATCCCAGGCATAGTGGAGCTCTTTTCTAGAATGCACAGAACTTTTATGTGGCAAGATTAGAATGTACCATTGAAGGCAAACTGTCCCATTAATATATTACATATGGAAATGTACCTGGTGTTACAATGAGCCTGGCACAGAGAAGGTTCTTGGAGCTGAAGCAGCATCATATCTTGTGACCCAGTTTCCTGATTGCTCTCCCTTACTATTCAGGGCCTTGCTTCTCAGAGTGTGGCCCATGCACCGTCCCCATCAGCATTACCTTGGAACTTGTCAGAAATGCAGTTTCAGGTCCCACTCTAGGCCCATTTATTTGGAATCTGCATTTTAACAAGATCCCAGATGATTTGTATGCACAGTGGCTTTGAGAAGCCTTCACCTAGGGCTTCTTTTGTAGTCCGTGATTGTGATTTGCAAGTTGTCAGCATTTCAGAAACTTCATCTGAAATCATACGTTTATCCCGGGCCAGTTCGACATCAAGTTTCTCTGCTTTGAGCCGGGAGTCTATCATCTCAGTTTGGTCTAAGAATGCTTCTATTTGACAATTATGTGTACCTTTGATTCTCTTTTAAGAGGCAGGGGTGGGGAGGCCCTGGGAAATGAAGTAATCATTACTTAATAACTGCAGTTTGCTTGGAACACCAACATTTTTCAAAGAATGAGAAGCATCAAAAGAAAACAACCGAAACAACACTACAAAGGTTTCCTGCTGATAAGGGGCTGAGGACCCCAGCTGTGGATCATACTGCCCCAAGAAAACCAGCCACGAAGTAAATGTGAGACAAAATTACATCACATCCAGGTCATTTCACTTATGAAACACAAGGGGAAAATAGGAAACAAATTCTCAAATACAAATATTTTTGTTGATCCATATGCTTTCATGGTGGTGGCACTGTGGAGACAGCCTTCCTAATGATTAATTGAATTCTTCACCTTTTGTTCAAATGCCTTGACCCCTTGGTTTTTAAATAACATCTAAGGGCAAAACGGACCCAGGGCTTTGCGGCATGACTTTTCGGGATGCAATGACAGACAGAAACACCCATACTCCTTGGTTCCCTCTGTTAATGGTGAAATTATATCAAAGATGACCTTTTGAAGAAATAAAACCCATTATCACATGGAACATGGTCCCTATAAAAGATCAACACTCGGAAGCAAAAGCAAAATCCCACATATGATAAATTAATTAGAATAGAAGTTACACAAAACCTAGACCTTCTGTGTGACCATTATCTTATAATTACCTCTTCTTTAAAAACAGAATGGGATCTTTTATGCATGAAGATGTTACTGTTGACCCTAAATGCATTAAGAATGAAGAAGACATTTTTCACATATTGAAAATAAGATTTGATTGAGTGCTTGCAAGTGGCCTAGTGAAATCTCATTAAACCGCTGTTTATTTTAGTCCCTTATAAATGGCAGGATATTAGCCATTAATTATGAACATGAAACTAGTTAGCAAATAAGTTTTGCAATGTCTAGAGCTTGCTTTTCAACCCTAATGAGTGCATTGTATTTGTCACAGTTTTAAACATTTAGAGCAAATAGGTACTCAGAACTTGGGTGTAGCTTTTCATCTCTTCTTCCTCCTCTGTCTTATCTTCCTCCTCCTTTTTGTTGCTCTACCAACATGGTTACAAAAATCCTGATGAAAACCAGAAAACTCAGTTTACTAAATACATCTGTAGGCTGTGTCAAACCTGCTGTCATTATCCACTGTTCTAATTAGATTTATAAATCACGTGCAAGATTCACAGTGAAATATATTAAGCTAATGCTCTTCAACTACTATCACCACAAAAAAAAAAGGAAAAACAGTAGCAATTTGAAATCATTTTAATAACATTGCCATGTTACAATAAGCTCATACCTCTAGATCAGTCAGCATTGTTATTCGGAAACATAAATGGATAGAAAGAAAATGAATTTCTTGATTATCTAGAGGGTATCAACCACTGAAATTGTATCAGAATTTGACTGCACAAAGGAAAATAGGCCCATTTTGGTTCAGGTGACAATTTCCATTATTTGGCAGCAGATGCTGGGAGGTTGTGTTGGGAAGAATTCTGATATTGGAGCCAGCAAACATCAGCATTATCATAGAAATGTAGCAATGGATTAGCAATGTCTGTTACATGAACTAGCTAGAAAGATATGACACATATGCTACAAAATTTTCATCCTGGAATTATACCTTCTTATGCCTAAAATGACTCAGTCTGTTGTGGTGGCACTCCCAGGTGGCAGACAGAGGGAGGACTGACATGAGAGGCCGGCTGACACAGATCCATCCCACAACAGCCTTCTCTAATTTTTATAGCAACCGAACAGCTCAGACTTTCCAAGGATTTCTGATTTCAAATGTTAGTATGAATAGTTATGCAGCACTTCCTTACCATGTGCCAAGCACATTAATGAGCCTATTCTTCACGGACCCTGCAAAATAGTTAGTGCTACTCTTACCATGGATGTGCCATACTTCAGCCCCAGACAAGTAAGTGTCTCAGTAGAAACTGAATAGATAGTAAGTGATGGCATGAAGACTCACATCCCGATCTGCCTGGCTTCAAAGTCCAAACTTAATCCAAGAACCTAATGGGCTCTTGCTCTGTCATTCTGATGGCTATGAAGTCAGTGAGTTGTCACATTCTTTGTTTGGAAAAGATACTCTGAATGCTTTCTTCCAGTCTTTTATTAACCATTGAAGGGACTTGTGTTCTTTTTGCAATCAACAGAGATGAACATTTGCTTCTACTCTGTTCCTCTCTGTGTTTAAAGAAGAGCCTAATGCCAGGCCAGCCACTTGGTGGTTCTATTATCAGTCCACTCCAGTCTTGTGGACTTCTCAGGGGACACCTGACCCAGAACCAAGGCTGGAAGGAAACCCAAGTCCTAAGAGCCAACAACTCAAGAGAAAAGGGGTACACCATGGTGAGGGTTCTTTCACAGTTGATACCATTATAATGTAAAAAGATCTCACCAGGAAGCCTACAGCAGGTGAATAATAATGCTATTGGCATTTTTTAATTTAACAGTACACCTTTATCTAGAAATGTATTACTCGCTTCATGGGTGGGGAATTGTCTCTGAACCCAATCAGAATTAGTCACTGGCCCATGACTGTCTCATTTTTAATAAATAATAATATTCTCAATTCAGCACGAGCAAGTTTCTCTGTTCAGAAGATAGGTTATGACAACTGCTTTGTATTTCCTAAATATTAATAACCCTCTACACCAGAGGATTAACTCTTGACACGCTTAATACAATTCTTGCTACTAGAACCTTGAGGGTCTTATTTTCTTTTGCCACCTGGCAGGTTGCTTGTATCTTTCAAATGAATTTAAAGGTCAGAGCCTCATGCATGAAAAGCAGGGGCCTTTGCTGGATGACTGAGCTACTCTCAATCTTTGGTCATTTGTGCTGAAGGAAAGGCAAGAGAGAGATTCAAAACTAGCAGGAGGCCCCAATCCCTTCTGCGTGCCTTTTGTTTGTCCATCCACAAAGCACCTACTCAGTGCCAGGCATAGTATCAGGGCCATCTGACATGGTCACACAGTCATAAGAAAGACTCCCCGGAAAAAGAGAACATACAAGGGCATCTTGCATCACTGAAGCACAGGGGGATTAAGAACACGAACTCTGTAGTCCTACATGCTTTTGTTCAAGTCCCACCTTGTCTTTTTGCAGTTGACCGTCTTTGAGTCTGAGCCTCTGCTTGCTCAACACTGTCACTTACCTGATACATGTCCACTCACACAGTCAGCTTCACACAGGTGACGGCTAGGTCCATGGGACTCTATTTTGGATGTTTTGAGACACATTATCCTCTAGAATGGAGGTCTGCGAATTGTGATCTGTGGGACAAATCCAGTCTGGCACCTGTGTGCTTAGCCACATGCTAAGAAAGATGTTTACATTTTTTAACAGTTATATTTTAAATACTCATGTAAGTACCCTCAGAATGTCTTCAATTTTGCCTCTTGGTCCGCCAAGCCTGAGGTATTTACTAGTTGGCCTTTTAAGAACAAGCTAGTAGACTCTTGTTCCGGGGCAGTGCTGTGCAATAGAAATCTAATTCAAGCACATATACAAGTTTAAGTTTTCTGGTAGCCACATTAACAGAAGTAAAAAAACAAACAAACAGGTGACATTTATTGTAATATATTTTCTTCAACTGAATATATCCAAAATAGTCTCATTTCAATATGTAGGGACTATTAAAATTACAAATAAAATGTTCTACATTCTTTTTTCATGCCAAGTCTTTGAACCCAGTGCGCGTTTTGCTCTGACAGCACATTTTATAGCAAAGGAGGCTTCCATGATGGACGGCAGTAGCTCCGTAGTGTTTGAACCAGCTTACGCTCCTTCCAGCACTCACAGAGAAAGTACTGTGTCGCGTTTTAGTCTCTTCTCTCTTTTCAAGGTTACATAGCACTTGGATTTAAAATCCATGTCTGCCCCACCTTTCGACTCAGGGGCTAAATTCTAACCTGCAAATAGGGACCCCACTCAGAAAATTTCCTGAGGGAAGTGAATCCAGTTGCTGTATCTCTTGATCAGATGAAATGGTCCTCTTTCTGACTTCACTAATGCACTGCTGTTCAGTTGACACACAAGGAGCAGTAGCTGTGTATAACCCTAGGGTCCTAGATCGTGAAGAATCGCTCTGCCATGGAAGAGCTGACCAGTGGCCTCCTCACTCCTGGTCTCCAGACAGAACTTTCCCCAGGCTGTGGAGCTCTCAGCTCACACAAAGGAGGAGACTGAAGCTGCCTTGCTGTGATGATCAATCCATATGCAGTCTTGCCTCCAGCAAACCGAGGTCATTTAATTCTTGGCCCAAGTTTCATCAGCTTGATCGGTATGACAATAAAACAAATGTATATCTTGGTCACAGCAGGACATCTGCCCTGCAAGCACCTCGGAAAGGCCATGCTCCAGGCCCTAGAGCCTCCATGTGCAGCAGAACCTCACTCAGGGCCCGCTCATCAGAATCTGCTACGATCTCACTCACAGCATGTCATGCAACTTTAGTAAAATGTTTGAAATGTTTTTATTCTTTGTGGCTTTCCAGGGCTTTGAGTGCAAATAAGAGCCTTGCATGTAAAAGATGTTTCATGCAAGTTCATGAGAAGAATGAGTGAGGGAATGAATAGTGACTCATCTCCACTGTGGTTCTCAAACTTAAGGGGCCTTGGAATCACCTGGAGGGCTTGTGAAAACACAGATTGCAGGGTCCTACTTCCAGAGTTCCTGCCTCAGTGGACCTGAGCTGGAGCCTGAAACTCTGCATTTCTAACAGGCTCCCAAGTGATATGGAAGCTGCTGGTCTGGAGACCATGCTTGGAAAGTCACTGATTTACTATCTCTGTTCTGACTGCTGTTTACCCCCATTTCAGTCTTCCTAGCTCTGGCTGAAATTCCCTGTCTGCAAACCTTCCCAAGTAAGTTACCCGGTTCAGGATTTCTCCATCTTAAGTCTTTCATATATAACCACATTCTCTTTAGTTACTAACTTTTATTTAAATCAATTTACTGTTTGGCACAAATATATTTAGAAAGTTAATTTTCTATCGTTACCCTACATAGAAAATCAGTATTGCTTACTATAAACAGGAAATAAGCATTAATATAAGGACATAGTTATTAAAATAAAAAATGGTCATCTGAGTATACTGCCTAAAATCATTTCATATACCACAATGGTATATGTAACCCACTTTGAAAAAAAAAGAAAACCATGACAAAGTCAGATCTGGCCCTGGCTAATTGTCTCAGCAGTAGAGCATCGACCTAGCACGTAGAAGTCTCAGGTTCAATTCTCAGTCAAGTCACAGAGGAGAAATGACCATCTACTTCCCCACCCTGCCCCCCTCTCCTTCTCTCTTCCCTTCCCGAAACCATGGCTCGAATGGTTTGAGCAAGTTGGCCTTGGGCACTGAGGATAGCTCCATGGCCTCGCCTCAGGTGCTATAATAGCTCGCTTGCTGAGCATGGAGCATCAGCCCCAGATTTGGGTGCCAGGTGAATATCGGTTGGGGTGTACGCAGGAGTCTGTCTCTCTGCCTTCCTGCCTCTCACTTAATTAAAAAAAAGAAAGAAAGTCAAACTTAAAAAGATCTTTTTCTTCAAAAGAACACAAATAAATTCTAGATTAATGCAAATGATAGAATCTTGACATTTTCTGCTGCTGCCTTTGAACACCAGATATCACACTCCCTTCTAAGGCCACAAGCGCTGTGTGTCTGCATTCTATACCACCTGAGACGTGGCTTCGTAGAGGCCTACCCAAGTCATACTTCTTTGTGACAAGACAGACTGAATTCAATGCAACCAATAAAGTCATTCTAATTTGCATTTTCATAACCCACCCTTCCATTCTGCAAGTGCGACTTTCATTTTTAGGAGAGAGTTATTCAATCAATGGATATGCAGGTCCTTTAAAGGGATATTTATCACCCTTGAAAAATCTCACTGCCAAATCTGAATAATATTTCTAACAACAAAGGCTCAAATTCACTGTCTATATTAAGAGGTGAGCTTGAGTGAGCTTTGCTGGAGCATCTTGTGCTAAAATATACTAAAGTCTTAAAATGGGCAACCCTTTGTGATGGCAGTCACACAAATATGCAAGAATATCTCTAAGTTTCCTGCAGGTTGGGTGTGCACTGTGGGTGAGCCCAGAGGGCCGGTCACAGGACTGGGAGTTAGACCACTCAGCTACTCTGTCAGGCAGGCCCAGCTGGATGACATTGAGTGAGGCACAGAAAGTCTCTGAATCTTAATTACTTCATCTTTAGAATGTCTGTGGTGGTCTGGGAGGGGCTGCCCACCACAGAGACTTGTGGTGAGGAGTACATGGTGAAGTCCATGTAAAGTGCTTCCCCTGGGTTCTGGCACAGAGAAAACAAGTGAAATACAGCTCTGTTGTTTGTGTCATGAGTCCCCAGCACTAAGGATATAGTCACACTTGTGGCTAAATGTGTTACAGGGAAAGGATGTGGAGCAAGATCAGTAAAGCGAACAGTGCATGGGGCAAAATCTGGGAGGAACCAGGCACAAGAGTCCTTCCCAGTGGAGTCACACCGGCTGTACTCAGTTCCTCCAGCAATGAGCTGTGATGCATGTAAAATGTTGCCCACCAGGGCAGCTCACTAGAGACTGCATGCTCCCGGTTTCTGTTGGGGCCTGCTCGTACAAGCACCTTCTGCCTGGTGTGCAGCGAAATTCCAGGATTCCAGAGACAGTAGCTGCTCAGCATAAACCATACGGTGCACATAGTTTAGGCAGTGAGACACCTTTATGAGTTGGGTGGTAGGGACCCTCCTGAAATCCAAGTGCCCAGATGCCAGCTGGGAGCCAACCTTGCTGGCAGGCCTTTCCAAGATCGCAGCCCCAGACCTGCTAGCTTGATTCCTTGCACAGCCTTATTGGCCACAGGCCTTGTCTCACTCTCTGGCCTGATCTTCTGCGCTGCCCTGGCCTTCCTCCCTCCGTGAGCACATCCCTGAACCAAAGCCCTGCCTCGGTTCTCGCTGCCTCTGCTGGAATGCTCTTCTCTGGCCTTGGCGTGACCAAGTCCTCCTCATTCTCCTCACTAAAGATGCTTGCTCAGCCACCATCTAATGTCCACCCCATCATTCAGTTTTAATTGCTCTATAGAATGTATCACTCTATAATTAGCTCGTACTTATTTTCTACTTGTTCACTGGGATCTCCTCCATGGGAAGTGAGCTCCATGAGGGCAGAAGAACATATCTGTTCTGCTTACTGTGTTATCACCAGTGTCGACTACAGAACCGGAGGTAGTAAGTGTTCAACTAATATTTGTCACATGGATTTTGAGAATTACAAAACATTTCATTGTTCTCTATCCCTACGAATAAATAAAAACCCCTACATCCTTCCTGTTTATTAAAGTATTTCCTTTGGATGTTTAAAAAAAGTTCTTAACAATTATTGAACTTGGCCCTGGCCAGTTGGGTAGAACATCGACCCAGCATGTAGAAGTCCCAGGCTCAATTCCCAGTGAGGACACACAGACAGAAGTGACCATCTGCTTCTCCTCTCCTCCCCCTTTCCCTTCTCTCTCTCTCTCTCCTCCTCCCACAGCCATGACTTGATTGATTCCAATATGTTGGCCCCAGGTGCTGAGGATGGCTCCATGAAGCCGCCATCTCAGGTGCTAAAAATAGCTCAGTTGCAAGCATGAGCCCCAGATGGTCAGAGTTTCAGCCTCAGACAGGAGTTTCTGGGTGGATCCTGGTTGGGGCGCATGCGGCAGTCTGTCTCTCTATCTCTCCTCCTCTCGCTTAAAAAAATAATTGAACTTACAGAAAATTGACCCAAATAACATCATGAAGAGTCTGGGTACCTCTGGGTTTTTCAAACCCTTTTTTCTTTTCTTTTCTTTCTTTTTTTTACAACAGCACCTACTCTGCGGGAGACTAATTCATATAAAGCTACTTCAGAAGTTTGCAGTTTTGATTTCACTCAGGGTAACTGTGGGTGCCTCTGTTTTCAGTATTTTGGCCTAGACTCTTCTAGCAGACCCCATTCTGTGATTGATGCCTCAGGGAAGGAGTGTGCTGAGCAGGGTCCCGGAAGGCCTGCCCTTTATACTTCTCCATTATGACCTCTGCCCTATATGGTGTGCCCTGCCCACTGACTCCCAGTGGGCTTAGCCCAGGGGACTGCAACCTTTTTCATAATAGGGTCAGATAATACATATTTTAGGCTTTGCAAGGCCACACCCACTCAACCCTGCCACTGCAGCATGACAGCAGGCAAGGATTGGTAAATCAACGGTTATGGCTGTGCTCCAATAAAACTTTATTTACAAAAGCAGGCAATGGGCTGGGATTTGCTCATCAGTGCTTTAGCCAATGTGGGACAAAGACAGAAAGAACTCAGAGGAAGGAAGGAGAGGAAGTTTCTGTGGGCTGGTGTGTTCCTCCACTAGCAGCCCATGCTTCTCTCAGGGAGCCTCCTCTACGCAGCAGCCTCTTTGTCAGGTCCGAACACTGTCCTCTCTCCTGGACCTTCAGCTCTTTGGTGAGAGAAAGGAGACACACTGTTACTGAGATGTTGTCCCATGCTCTGTGCCCTTCTCCCCGACCCTGTCCATACTTTTGCTAGTTCCTGTATTCCTCTCTTCTCAAATGGCTCAATATGTGTATACCATTAATTCTCGGCTAGGGTACCTGGGGCTGAGGAGTTTCTGGTAATGTGCAAACTTAGGAGCTAAGAATCCCCGATAGTCCCATGAAAACCAGGGTGGTTAGACACAGGCCTCCCTCTACCTCAGCCCCGTTCCCCCTGCCTCAGTTCTGGCTGGCAGCACCTCCCATTTGGACGCTGGCCTCACTGGGTATCTAACAGACAGAACGAGCCAGTGGGTCTCTGGCAATCACAACATGCACTTCTCTGCTCTAGCTTATTCCCCTTAGAACAAAGTCTGTAGCTGACATCGGGGAGACTCCAGTGTAGTCTTCCAGCCAAATGTGGAGGCCCTTCATGTGACTGTATTTTACATTGCATAATTTTTGGTGATGTTTTTTCTCTCCAAATCTGACTATGGGTGAGATATACTATTTTTCTCTAAGAAGAATCAAACTTTGAAAGAGCAATAAGATTAGCAAAACCTTGGGTGACTGCAGTAATTCAGCTGCAGTTGAAAATATCCCAAGGACTGACTCATGAACTTTCAAGTACTTGAACTTGTGGACTCAAGTAGACATGGGAAAAATATATTTAATGTCCCTTTCAAACTGTTTTCGCAGGATGTTTTCTTTCTTCTCAACCCAAAACCTGATAAATGTTTGTCTGATGGAAAGAATAGACTAGCTTATCCATACTTAAATTTAGTACAGTAATTGTAATGGGGGAGGAGGTTTTGTGACTTAATATATTTGTATCTAGATATACTTTTTTTTTTTGAAGTTGGAAATGGGGAGGTAGTCAGACAGGCTCCCACATGCGCCCAACCGGAATCTACCCAGCATGCCCACCAGGGGGCGATGCTTTGCCCATCTGGGGCACCACTCTGTTGCAACCAGAGCCATTCTAGCGCCTGAGGCAGAGGCCATAGAGCCATCCTCAGCGCCCGGGCCAACTTTGCTCCAATGGAGCCTTGGCTGCGGGAGGGGAAGAGAGAGACAGAGAGGAAGGAGAGGGGGAGGGGTGGAGAAGCAGATGGGCGCTTCTCCTGTGTGCCCTGGCCGGGAATCGAACCCGGGACTCCTGCACGCCAGGCCGATGCTCTACCACCTAGCCAAATGGCCAGGGCTAGATATACTTTTTAAATTTGATTTCAGTGAGAAACAGGTTGAAGAGGCTTCCTGCCTGGCGTAGAGATGAGAGAGAAGGGTGATCCTTTGACACTGCTGTGAAGTTGATGGAGAGGATGTCTTCAGTCCTTGAAGACCAGCAATAAGCCACTTTTATGACCCTAAAATGTTTGTGCCTTTGAACAAGTGGGCTAAAAGGAAGGGCCTGATACTCTGAAAAAATATGAACTTGAGTAATGGAACAGGCTGACTCAGCTCCTCAATGTCTACAAGACAGTGAACAGGGAAGCACTTTTAAGATACGGGAGACATTTTTATGGTGGTGATAGTTTCACTGCAACAGAGACAACTTTTCTGTGACTCATTCAAGGGAAAGGTTTTCTAGGAATGTTACTACATAGATGAAGAATGAAAGTTCTGGTGCTCAGGGAAGCCAAAAGGTAACATGAAAGAATGAAGAGGTCAGGTGTAAGAAAAACCTATATAAAGATGAATCCAAACCAAACATCATTTTTAAGTGTGATTTAAAAAACCAACAGCACAACTGGCACAATGAAAGGCAGATGGTACTTGTTGCTGGAGACAGAGGGAGGGGCATAGACTGTGGTTGTGTGGAGTCAAAGCTCTGCCCAGTGGGGGTTATCCTTATCACTTGTGGAGTGCTGCCCTGTTTGATGCCAGGCCCAGGGCTATTTCATTTAGTAAAAAAATTCTTGATATTTAACTGTTAGAAATTAATCCACAAATGGAAGGCCATCTAACAGATACAGTGAGCCACTGGGGCCTGTTGGCCATTATAATCTGCACCTTCTATGTTAGAGCATGTTTGCTGTTGTAACAAAGTCAGCAGCTGCTGTTTAACTGTTTAGGGACACTCCGCTGTCGTTGTTACGTCTGTGTTCTGAACATTAGTTGGTACTATAGGCAAACTTTCAAGGCCAAGTTCATTATCTTCCAGCTTAGTAAAGCAGCAGCTTCCTAATTATGTCAGAAAGTAGGATTATCTCTGATCATTTAAGCTAGAAGTCTGGGTAAAACATCAAAAGCAACATTTAAATAACACACAGTCACAATTCAAGGATTCATTGCATTTTCTTTTCCTATAAAACCAAATTGTGGTGGGCTGTTTTAACTCATGTAGTGGAACCCAGCCTTGATTACAAAATGTCACCCTGAGAAGAAAGGAAACTCTACTTGGTGTCAAAGTCATTCATAGTCATAAAGGCCCTATAGAAACCCAGGGAAGTTGTTGGTCCAAACAATCAGAATTAAGAACTGGCATACCCATCACTGAAGGGCTGGGGCAGCTTAGCTCATGGGAACCAACTGTGCACTTCTCTTCCCAACTCTGTGTACCGTGACTCATGCTGGTAGATCGAAGTCAGCCACAATGACAGTATTTACACCAGGGAGACTGGCAAACATTACAAGTCAAGACTTTTCTTTCTTAGACAGCCTGGTGTTAACATTCACTAGGATTCCTCTGAGGATCCTTTCACAGCTGGAAGGCCTTCCTCTATTTTTTTCCCTAAAACCTACCACCACCTTGTAGTCTACTTAGACCTTATACAGGTATTTCTATCTTGCTTGCTATTCTAGAAATAAGAAGCAGAAAAAATGCATATTAAATTCTTTTATAGTTCTTATCTTCTCAAGAATTCTTACTCTTTAAAAATAAAGTTGTTATCCTGCTCCGACTGCATAGCTTGGTTGGTTAGAGCATCATCCTGATGCACAGAGGTTGCCAGTTTTATTCCCATTCTGGGCACATACAGGAGCAGATCAATGTTTCTATCTCTCTTTCTTCTTTCTTCTCTCTTTAGCTCAATAAGTAGAAATAAAAATACATTAAAATGTAAACTTGTTATCAAAAACTTAAGAAATTTTTTTTTCATCCAGGTGTCTCTGTCTTGAGCCACCTGAGCTCTTCTGAGTAGCAACACTGCAGAGGGAGTTCCAGGATTCCCGGTGTCCATAGTCCTTTCCAATGCGCGCCTTCTTTTATGTAAAATATAAGTGTACGTAAGCAAAATCATCTAAACTGGTGTGTCAGTGGTTTCTCTAGTGACCTTCCTCCCACCCTGCCGTCATTGAGTTAATTGTGCTCTTTATTTTATGATCTCCACTGGATTACTTAATCTGTTCTTACACTTTTAATTGTGTTTTTAAAGTAGATATTCACATGTCTTCCCTATTGTCTGTGTTCCTAAACACTTTTAATTGTGTTTTTAAAGTAGATATTCACATGTCTTCCTTATTGTCTGTGTTCCTAAGGGGGTCCTACATTACTATATTTTGTATATACTGGCACTGACACATAGCAGGCACTTCATAAATGTTGCTCACATCAATAAAGGAGCCTGTCAGGATAAGACTAATTGGGACATAAAGCGCCATCACCGCAGTTCCATCCGACTCAGGCAAGCAAGCCTTTGGAGAAATTTTTATCTTAACTCTGCATCAGGCAGTTAGGTGTTAAAGAAAAGAGTCAAATTCATCTACTCCGACCCGAGGGAGGATATGTGGTGTTCTGCTTAACATAATCAATTCCTGGGCTTCAACACCAATTTTTGCTGGGCTATTTCTTTTCTTCTGGAGCTTTCAAAGAAAAGAACCTTTAGCAGAAAAAAAAATAATTTAACAAGATAGACATTTAGTTCAATAGAAGAATTTTCCTGGTGTGAAAAAATAAATTACAAAAGACTTTGCCTCTGAAAGATAATTAATAAAACCTTCCAGCGTGATGACAAATCTGACATCTTGTCCAACGTCTGGCAGAGAAGAAAGTGTTGAGAGTTGCACAGTTAGAACAAAATGTCCCACTTCACAGCAAGGCCAGGCAGGACCTGATAATTATTTCTAAGCAAAGAAAGGTCATAGTCTAGTTGTTAAACTGACACAACATCAGGACCGTATCTGTAACTACTGACCGTCAGTGGCGTCTTTGTTTAGATTTTCCTGATTTCACAGGTTAAGCATTGCCAGGAATGTGGGTGATTATGGAATAATACTGTCTTGGACAGTTGGGGGTTTTGTTTGTTTGTTTTTATTTCAGCTTTATTAAGATATAATTAATAAACAAAATTGTAAGATTTTAAAAGTGTACATCACAGTGACCTGACATACATACATTGTGAAAGGATTCTCCCATCTAGTTATCTATTGTAGTTAATTAACATGTGCATTACCTCACATATTGATCCTGTCCTTTCTTTTTATTTATCTGATGAGAATGTATGAGTTACACCCTCCAACGTACCTCAACCATACAGCTCAGTGTTATCAACCATGGTCACCTTGCGTTACATCAGATCCTCAGACTTACTCATCTCAGCTGACAGCTTGTACCCTTTAACCAGCCTCTCCCTATTTCCCCCACCCCTGACAACCAATTTTCTATTCTCTGTTTCTATGAGCTTCACTTTTTAAAAATGTATATATTTTTTCCACATGTAAGTGATTCTATTTAGTATTTCTCTTTCTCTGTCTGGTTTATTGCACTTAGCATAATGTTCTCAAGGTCTATCCATGTTGCCACAAATGGCAGGATTTTTTTCCTTCTCATGGCTGACTAATAGTTTATTATAGCTATACATTTCATATATGTAAATTTAAATACAAATACAAATATTATATGTATCTGAGTAGCACACGAATATCTCTCAGAGGAGTCCATCTAGGAGAAGGCACTTGGGACATGTAACCAGATGCCATTCCCAGCGCTGAGGGCTGTCCCTGGAGCAGTAACTCTTCTGCATTCCCTAGCTTTGCCTGCCCTCACATTAACCAGGTCTCTGAAGTACAGGAACAGCCTCAGAGCAGAATGTGTAAAGATTGAGGACACTCGGTGGGGCAAGTCTGGGCTCTCAGGGAACTGTTCACTGTAGCAGTAGCTGAGTTGGGAGATTGACCCAGTGGACAGACTCAGGCACCAATCTTCTGTTGGGCTGAGTTCTCAAACCTCACACTGATTCATTTAGTAAGTCTCCTATCCATTGTCTCCATAGATTTAGGGTTTTATATGTAGCTCAGACAAGTCTTCCAGTGCCTGGTACACAGCAGGTATTTAATATGTGCTTAATTGAATTTCCTAAGGCTGCTAAAGCTCACCCAAGAATATCTCATGTAGAGACTTCTTTGCTGATTTAAGGAAAGCAGATTTTATCTGGAATTTAGCACCATTAATCTAATTCACTAAAATTTCATAAATAGAAATAAATTATCACCAACTTTAGTACAAGTAGAGCCTCCAGTTTCTACTCAGGGGCAGCCAACCAAATCTTCCTGATTGGATTAATTAAAATTCTTACAAAACTGTATTTTTCTCTTCAAATTTACCAATTGCTTCTAGTTGATTAATCCTGGAATATTAATAGTAAAGAGTTAATTTCATTTAGACAAAAATTGTGATTTCTTTGAGTGGATTATTTTGGCTCTGTTTAGCCTGACTAGAGGAGGTTGTGCCTGGTCAATTTAATCCTACTTTAAGATGACAAAACACTTTCAAGTAATCTTGAAAACAACCCAGAGCTTGTCATCCCTGCCAAATTGCTCCCTGTTTCTTCAACTGGCATGACTTGGTGCTTACACTTACCAAACCCTGTGTGGAACATTCTTTCTTATACGTTGCCACTTGAAAAATGTCAATCATTTTTACAATATCTGTGACCTGGTCCCAGTTCCTACTCTCATCCAGAGAGTGGATTGTTCCTTCTTCTGTGTTTCCATAACACTTCATACATACTCTTCTATATCAATTTAAGTAATAATAATTGGTAGAATGTAGCACTTATTATCAGCAGTTTCTGTCCTAAACCTTTTGATTTACGTTAACTTATTGAACCTCACAACCAATGAGGGTAGATGCAATTATTGTCTGTATTGTACAAATGGGGAAACTAAAGCACAGCAAAGTTTAGTAACTTGCCCAGGGTCATCCAGCAGCTAAGTGGTAAAATTGGGATCTGAACCCAGATAGTCTAGCTTTGAACTATTGCCTAATTTCCAATACATATAAACTATTATGTTATATATTATATTATATTATATTATATTATATTATATTATATTATATTATATATATTGCCTATGTGTCTGCATTTTCTTCTAGACAATAAGCTTACCCAAGGGTTTGTTCATTTCTTCACATCTCAAGCAGCTAGCCAAGGCCTTGGCAGATAATAAAATTTTTTATTAAGGGAATTAATGAAAAAAATGAATTTAACTGCTTTGTCATAACAACAGATTAAAATGCCGCATCACTTGAAAGGAACAGCTGCTAAGACAAAATAAATGGAACTATGCCTATTTATACCCAGGATTAGAACACTTATATTACATTTTCTGTATCATGTCTTTCTGATGGCCTTGTCCAAGGATTCCAAAGTCATGGCCCTTCCTCATCTTTCCTCTCTTCTTCCCTCCCTTAATTTCCCTTTAACCCTCTTTCTTCTTTTCCTCCTCTGTTTCTTTCCCCAAATTATATTTATATCTTGACAAACCAAGTAAAGAGAACCAATATGTTCTGAGTTCTAGGATAGACAGAATGAGTTTCCTATGGCTTCTATAATAAATTACACACACCCACCAACTTAAAATGACACACATGGATTCTTATACAGTTTTGAAGGTCAGGAGTCCAAATGCATCTCAATGGGGTAAAATCAAGGTATTAGCAGGGCCGTATTCTTTCTGGAGGTTCTAGGGGTAAAATTTCCCTCCCAGCTTCTAGAGTCCTCTTGTACTCCTTGGCTGGCAGCTCCTTCCTACACCTTCAAAGCCAGCAATGGCGGGTTGAGTCTGTCTCACACCAGATCACTGAGACCTTACTTTCATTGTAACATCTCTTTCTTTAATTCTTCATCTCTTTCTTCTATTTTCAAGGGTCCTTGTGATTACATCTAAATAATATAGGATAATCACTCTATTTTAAGGTCAGCTGATTTTCAATCTTAATTCCCCTTTGCCATGTAATCTAATATAGTCACAAATTCTGGGATTAGGACATTATTGGGAGGCCATTATTATTCATCTTACTTTTCAATAATTTGAGGAAAAGATATTGAATAGCATTCAGTTAGAATATCAGGACTCACTAAATGGGAAGTATTTCTCCACCGTATGTTTTGCCAAGAATTACAAAATTATTCCTAAGTGCCTATTACACTAGCAGCCAAGAAAGTGGCAGGTATTCTCTGTTCCTGGGGACATTTTAAGGAGGATCGTCTCAGGGGGAGAATGGATGACATGAGCTGACTCAGTGAAAACATCAATATGTGTCCGTGTGTGCATCTGTATACATGAGTGTGTGTTGTGTGCACGTACCACTCCTTTCTCTACGCTTTCCCTGTGGGCAGTGTGCCTTTATAGAGCCCTCTAGGACTCTAGGCTTTTAGTCTCTGGCAGAATAAAGAATCAATCAAAATACACCACTGTAACATTTTTATATCCTGCAAGTCAGAGATAGTAGCCTTTCTTCCCTGCCAATCTAAGCTCCTCCAAACTGATTCGAGTAGATCGACTTTGACAAGAATAAAGCAGAGATGTTTTGTGGCAAGGATAAAGTAACTGTCCATCTGCACTAACAGCAAAAGGCAAGTGAGTCCAGTGAAAGGAAAACAACACGGGGCCGGGAGACACTGACGAGTTTGTTTGGGAAATACCATTTTGGAGCTGACTTAGGAGAGGATGAGCTCCGAGGTTGCCCACAGCCTGCTGAGATAACTACGTGCGGCAAGAACTTTCTTTTTATTTATGGCTACTTGAATACGGTTGCGTGAAGCTTTTCTTCAGTTCAGATGTTTGTCCTTGGCCTCTGGGGTGTATCTGTGATGCTGTGGTATAGAGGACCCTCTGCCTCTATCCCTTCCTCTGGAGCATATAGCCAGCCATGCAAGCTGCTATACCTACCCACCCCAGACCTCAGGAGGCGCACACTGCACACGGAGTTTCCTTGTTGGGCCGCTCTCCCAAGCACTTGCCTTCTAAGCAGAGACTCTTTCTATTAAGTGACTCTGCCATCTTGTAAGTCTTTCCTTCCCATTTTTGTAGATGGGGAAGAGAAGACATTTCAAGGGTCAGGCTTAGAAGTGATAAAAATCCTTTTACCCTCTTTCTGTTGACCAATGCTTAGTCATGTGGCCAAAATGACTGCACCGGAGTACACAGCTATGGGAACGCTCCTGACAAGCAATTAGGGCCTCACACGAGGAGAGTTCTTTGCTTGAAGACCATTTTCACAATCTAAAACAGGGTTGCAAACTCAAATGCCTAGTGGGCCAGACAACTGAGTAGATGAGTCAGTAAGCGTGAGCAGGAGCACAGGGAGTAGTGCAGACAAGGGCAGCTTGGAGAAGCGTATGCTGCGTAACATGGTAATTTCACTTTTATGACAGATTGCTCTGGCTACATCAACCACCTCTGCTGGCCGCATTCATCCCGTATGCTGCCAGTTGGCAAACTGTAGTCTGGGACAGAAAAAAGTCATTTTTCTGGAAGTGAACTCCAAAGTTGGCTGTGTTCTTGAATTGGTACCTGTCAGGATAAACAAAAACTGTTTCTGTTTAAAAGGGAAAGCTCTAAATAGCAGCAAAGAAATGGGTGCTAAAAAGAGAAGCAGGTGTAAAGAGCGTGGTGTCAGGATTTGCTCTTCATGCATAAGTTTAAGGCAGTGACTCTTACACAGAGTACAGTGCGCTGAGCTGCCATTTTAACGGATGCACCGGAGTCCTTCCAACACAGTGCAACTCAGCTCACAACAGGCGCTGATGTTCTTATTGGACAGCTGACCCTGAGATGCAAATCCCCTCCTGATATTCTACCTGATTTGGGTTCCTGCTGTTTCCCTTTGAATATTTCTGAGGATAGACTACCACTGTACAGTTTTATAGCAGCAACTAAAATAATTTTATGATGATATTTGTAAATGTCTGCTCTTGGGAATATCAGTACATTATGTATGTTGGTTTAAACATAATATGTAAAAACACTACTGCTCCTCTTCCTACTAATAAGAACAAACACTGATGAGCAATTACTCTATGCCCAGTACTATTTTAAGGCTCTTTATAATAATTCATTCACTTAATCCTTATAATAACCTATAGGATACCATTATTTCCCTCATTTTCCATTTGAAGAAACTGAGACATACAGGGTTACTTGTCCAAGGTCACAGCTGGTAGATGGGAATTCATACAGAACCAGTGTGGCTCTGTCCTGTGCTCACCAGCGATCTGAACATGAATCCACTTTCATAAGCAGACTGTCATTTTCAGGTAACAGAAATCCTTCGATGATCATAAACCGTATTCTTTGCTGAGCTTTCACAGGTGTATTGGTTCCCTATTGTTTATGAGGTGCAAGCAAATGCATAAATGAACAGAAAGAACTATATAGAAAGACCATTATTGCATGGCATTAAAGACAAATTTGGAGTGTTGCTCACAGAATATATTCTGGGAATGTTGAAGAGCTTCGTGGGAGAAGGATGTCTAGGTACTATGTTTATCAGAGTGGCATCCCACCATGCTGGAGGAGGCACTTGCCTGGGTTTGGTGTGATGTCCAAGTCCTCATTTTCAAACCAGTGAGGGATGCTTCTTCAAATCCCGCCACCAAACTCAGTGCCACTGACTTTGTTTTTTTTTTTTTTTTTTTTTTTTTTATAATTTTATTTTTTTAATGGGGTGACATCAATAAATCAGGATACATATATTCAAAGATAACAAGTCCAGGTTATCTTGTCGTTCAATTATGTTGCATACCCACCACCCAAAGTCAGATTGTCCTCTGTCACCTTCTATCTTGTTCTCTCTGTGCCCCTCCCACCCCCTATCCCTCTCCCATTCCCCCCTCCCCCCTGTAACCACCACACTCTTATCAATGTCTCTTAGTTTCACTATTATGTCCCACCTACGTATGGAATAATACAGTTCCTGTTTTTTTCTGATTTACTTATTTCGCTTCGTATCATGTTATCAAGATCCCACCATTTTGCTGTAAATGTTCCGATGTCATCATTTCTTATGGCTGAGTAGTATTCCATAGTGTATATGTGCCACATCTTCTTTATCCAGTCATCTATTGATGGGCTTTTTGGTTGTTTCCATGTCCTGGCCACTGTGAACAATGCTGCAATAAACATGGGGCTGCATGTGTCTTTACGTATCAATGTTTCTGAGTTTTGGGGATATATACCCAGTAGAGGGATTGCTGGGTCATAAGGTAGTTCTATTTGCAGTTTTTTGAGGAACCACCATACTTTCTTCCATAATGGTTGTACTACTTTACATTCCCACCAACAGTGTATGAGGGTTCCTTTTTCTCCACAGCCTCTCCAACATTTGCTATTACCTGACTTGCTAATAACAGCTAATCGAACAGGTGTGAGGTGGTATCTCATTGCCGTTTTGATTTGCATTTCTCTAATAGCTAAAGAAGATGAGCATCTTTTCATATATCTGTTGGCCATTTGTATTTCTTCCTGGGAGAAGTGTCTATTCATATCCTCTTCCCATTTTTTTATTGGATTGTTTGTTTGTTTGTTGTTGAGTTTTATGAGTTCTTTGTATATTTTGGATATTAGGCCCTTATCTGAGCTGTTGTTTGAAAATATCATTTCCCATTTAGTTGGCTTTCTGTTTATTTTGTTATCAGTTTCCCTTGCTGAGCAAAAACTTCTTAGTCTGATGTAGTCCCATTCATTAATTTTTGCCTTCACTTCTCTTGCCATTGGAGTCAAATTCATAAAATGCTCTTTAAAACCCAGGTCCATGAGTTGAGTACCTATGTCTTCTTCTATGTACTTAATTGTTTCAGGTCTTATGTTTAGATCTTTGATCCATTTTGAGTTAATTTTTGTACAGGGGGAGAGACTGTAGTCCAGTTTCATTCTTTTGCATGTGGCTTTCCAGTTTTCCCAGCACCATTTATTGAAGAGGCTTTCTTTTCTCCATTGTGTGTTGTTGGCCCCTTTATCAAAAATTATTTGACTATATATATGTGGTTTTATTTCTGGACTTTCTATTCTGTTCCATTGGTCTGAGTGTCTATTTTTCTGCCAATACCATGCTGTTTTGATTGTCGTGGCCCTATAATAGAGTTTGAAGTCAGGTATTGTTATGCCCCCAGCTTCATTCTTTTTCTTTAGGATTGCTTTGGCTATTCGGGGTTTTTTATAGTTCCATATAAATCTGATGATTTTTTGCTCTATTTCTTTAAAAAATGTCATTGGAATTTTGATGGGAATTGCATTAAATTTGTATATTGCTTTGGGTAATATAGCCATCTTGATTATATTTATTCTTCCTAGCCAAGAACAAGGTATATTCTTCCATCTCATTATATCTTTTTCGATTTCCCTTAACAATGGTTTATAGTTTTCATTATATAAGTCCTTTACATTCTTTGTTATGTTTATTCCTAAGTATTTTATTTTTTTTGTTGCAATCGTGAAGGGGATTATTCTTTTGAGTTCCTTCTCAGTTGTTTCATTGTTGGCATATAGAAAGGCTATTGACTTCTGTATGTTAATTTTGTATCCTGCGACCTTACTGTATTGGCTTATTGTTTCTAGTAGTCTTTTTGTGGATTCTTTGGGGTTTTCGATGTATAGGATCATATCATCTGCAAAAAGTGATACCTTTACTTCTTCTTTTCCGATATGGATGCCTTTTATTTCTTTGTCTTGTCTGATTGCTCTGGCTAGAACCTCTAGTACCACATTAAATAAGAGTGGAGAGAGTGGACAACCCTGTCTTGTTCCTGATTTAAGGGGGAAAGCCTTCAGTTTAGTGCCATTTAATATGATGTTAGCTGATGGTTTATCATATATGGCCTTTATCATGTTGAGATATTTTCCTTCTATACCCATTTTGTTGAGAGTCTTAAACATAAAATTGTGTTGTATTTTATCGAAAGCCTTTTCTGCGTCTATTGATAAGATCATGTGGTTTTTGTTCTTTGTTTTGTTGATATGGTGTATTACATTAACCGTTTTACGTATGTTGAACCATCCTTGAGATTCTGGGATGAATCCCACTTGATCATGATGTATTATTTTTTTAATATGTTGTTGTATTCGATTTGCTAGTATTTTGTTTAGTATTTTAGCATCTGTATTCATTAGAGATATTGGTCTGTAGTTTTCTTTTTTTGTGCCATCCTTGCCTGGTTTTGGTATGAGGGTTATGTTGGCCTCATAAAATGTGTTTGGAAGTATTGCTTCTTCTTCAATTTTTTGGAAGACTTTGAGTAGAATAGGAACCAAGTCTTCTTTGAATGTTTGATAAAATTCGCTGGTATAGCCGTCAGGGCCTGGACTTTTATTTTTGGGGAGGTTTTTAATGGTTTTTTCTATTTCTTCTCTACTGATAGGTCTGTTTAGGCTTTCTGCTTCTTCTTGACTCAGTCTAGGAAGGTTGTATTGTTCTAGGAATTTATCCATTTCTTCTAGGTTGTTGAATTTAGTGGCATAAAGTTTTTCATAGTATTCTACAATAATTCTTTGTATATCTACGGTGTCCATGGTGATTTCTCCTCTTTCATTTTGGATTTTGTTTATATGAGTTCTTTCTCTTTTTTCCTTGGTAAGTCTTGCCAAGGGTTTGTCAATTTTGTTGATCTTTTCAAAGAACCAGCTCCTTGTTCTATTAATTTTTTCTATAGTTTTTCTGTTCTCTAATTCATTTATTTCTGCTCTGATTTTTATTATCTCCTTTCTTCGGCTGGTTTTGGGTTGTCTTTGTTCTTCTTTTTCTAGTTCCTTAAGGTGGGAAGTTAAGTGGTTCACTTGGGCTCTCTCTTGTTTGTTCATATATGCCTGAAGCGATATGAACTTCCCTCTTATCACTGCTTTTGCTGCATCCCATAGATTCTGATATGTCGTATTGTCATTTTCATTAGTCTGTATATATCTTTTGATCTCTGCACTTATTTCTTCTTTGACCCATTCATTTTTTAAAAGTATGTTGTTTAGTTTCCACATTTTTGTGGGATTTTTTTCCTCTTTTTTGCAGTTGAATTCTAGTTTCAAGGCTTTATGATCAGAAAATATGCTTGGTACAACTTCAATTTTTCTGAATTTGCTGATATTGTTTTTGTGGCCCAACATATGGTCAATTCTTGAGAATGATCCATGTACACTGGAGAAAAATGTATACTCAGTCACTTTGGGATGAAATGTCCTGTAGATGTCTATCATATCCAGGTGCTCTAGTGTTTTGTTTAAGGCCACTATGTCTTTGTTGATTCTCTGTTTGGATGACCGATCTAGAGCCGTCAGCGGTGTATTGAGGTCTCCAAGTATGATTGTATTTTTGTCAGTTTTTCTTTTAAGATCAATAAGTAGCTGTCTTATATATTTTGGTGCTCCTTGGTTTGGTGCATATATATTAAGAATTGTTATGTCTTCTTGATTCAGTGTCCCCTTAGCCATTATGAAATGGCCATTTTTGTCTCTGAGTACTTTTCCTGTCTTGTAGTCAGCATTATCCGATATGAGTATTGCTACACCTGCTTTTTTTTGGATGTTATTTGCTTGGAGTATTGTTTTCCAGCCTTTCACTTTGAATTTGTTTTTATCCTTGTTACTTAGATGAGTTTCCTGTAGGCAGCATACAGTTGGATTTTCTTTTTTAATCCATTCTGCTACTCTGTGCCTTTTTATTGGTGAGTTTAATCCATTTACATTTACTGTAATTATTGATACTTGTGAGTTCCCTATTGCCATTTTATATCTTGCTTTCTGTTAGTTTTTTGTCTTGTTTGATCCTTCTCTTTTGTTTTTCTATCTTTTGTTTTTATTTGGTTGTATTCCATACATCTTTCCTCTGTTGCTATCTTTTTTATCTCATGTGCTTCTGTGGTGGTTTTTTCAATGGTGGTTACCTTTGAGTAATGAAAAGGGTCCCTACCCTGTTCATTGTAGCGAACTATTTTGTGAGTACTTTTGCACTCCATCGTCCTTTGCTACTGTTAATCTCCGTCTTCTCCCCCTCTTTCTTTTTGTTGTTGTCACAGTTTAAATTTGGTTTTATTGTGTTCTTCTTGGAGCTTTTACTTGTGGCTCTGTTTTTTTTTGTTCTTTGTATCTGATTGGAGAACCCCCTTTAGTAATTCCTGGAGTGGGGGTTTTCTGATGATAAATTCCCTCATCTTTTCTGTATCTGTGAATGTTTTTATTTCTCCTTCGTATTTGAAGGATAGCTTTGATGGGTATAGTATTCGTGGCTGAAAGTTCCTCTCTTTCAGGACTTTAAATATTGGGGTCCACTCTCTTCTAGCTTGTAGAGTTTCTGCTGAGAAATCTCATGATAATCTAATGGGCCTTCCTTTATATGTTGTATTCTTCTTTTCCCTGGCTGCCTTGAGAATTTTTTCTTTGCTGTTGGTTTGTGTCAATTTCATTATGATATGCCTTGGAGTAGGTTTGTTGGGGTTAAGAAAACTTGGAGTTCTGTTTGCTTCTCGAACTTGAGGCTTTAGTTCTTTCCACAGGCTTGGGAAGTTCTCATCAATTATTTGTTTAAGTATGTTCTCCATTCCATTTTCTCTCTCTTCTCCCTCTGATATACCTATTATTCTTATGTTATTCTTTTTGATGGAGTCAGATAATTCTTGTAGGGCTATCTCATTTTTTTTAATTTTTGAGTCTCTTTCTTCTTCTCTCTGTTGTGCCTCAAGTTGCTTGTCTTCTATTTCACTAATCCTCTCTTCTATCTGACCTGTTCTATTAGCTAAGCTTGTTACTTCGTTTTTCAGCTCGTGAATTGAGTTTTTCATCTCTGTTTGATTTGTTTTTATAGTTTCAATTTCCTTGGACATATATTCTTTGTGTTCATGGAGTTGTTTTCTGAGCTCCCTATATTGCCTTTCTGTGTTTTCTTGTATATCTCGGAGGATTTTTAGGATTTCTATCTTGAATTCTCTGTCATTTAGCTCCAAGGTTTCCAATATATTAAATTTTTTCTCCATAGATTTTTCCTCATCTAGCTGTGTTACCTCTCTTTCTTTTGTATCCATGATATTCGATTTTCTCTTCCTTAATGGCATCTGAGGGTGGTTTTGTTGATAGTATTAATGAGATTTAATAAAGAATAAAAAGTTAAAAAAAATAAAAAAATAACAAATGGAAAAGAGTTGTTTTTTTAAAAAAAAATTAATAATGAAATAAAGAAAAATAAAATAAAATAAAAATTTTTTAAAAAAGGAAATTATTCCCCCCCTCTTTTTTTCCTCTCCTCTCCTCTCCCCTCTTTCTTGAGAAAATCTTGTGGTGGACTGTGAGTTATAACAAACAATGCCTGTGTTGGAGGGCCTAAATTGGGGAAAAGTAATAAAGGGGCAAAAAAGAGAGAAAGAAAAAAAAAAAAAAAAGGAAAAAAAAAAAAAAGAAAAAAGAAAAAAAAAAGAGCGTATGGACCCACAAAAAGCAAATAAGGAAAAAATTTGGGTCAAGAATAAAATGATTTGCTTTTAGGTGTTGGTTTTCTAAGAGTTATGATGAGAGGAATAAGAGGAAAATGGAAAAATGGGGGGACAAATTAAAAACTTACTATTGTATTTAGTGGAACAAGAACTAGATAATATGGAGAGCCAGGGATGGGAGCACTGCTAGTGAGTTAAAAAGGTGAAGTAAAAACCCCCCAAAATGCCACAAACATAGGTTTGAGTCCCAGATAAGATAATTTGTTTGTTATTGAGGTTTGAATGAGAGGAGATGTAAAGGAGAAAGGAAGAAACTAATATAGAGGGAGAAAAGAAAGAGAGAGAGAGAAAAAAAGAGGGAACCACTAAAAGAAGAAAAAAGAAAGGAGAGAGAGAGAGAGAGTTAAGGGTTTTGGAGTGCAACCCTCATAGAGAGAAAGGAAGAGAAGAGAAATGATAATGGGAGATGTAACACTTATGGGTAGTGTAGTTCAAGGAGAGGAGAGAGTAAGACCGGTAGAGAGTTAATCGGCCAAATTGGAGGAGGAAAAAAAAGTCTCAAGAATGAAGATAAGAGAAACAAACGAACAAATATAATAAAATGGGATAGGTTATAAAGTCTGCAGATTATTCTTGATTTTGAGAGGTTATCTTCTTGCTTTTTCTTTTCTCTCCCTCTTCCTGGTCGGTGACTCTGTACCCCGGGTTCTGCCCCTTTGGCACGCTCAGGTAGAGGTTTGCAGTTGATAAGTCTCTATGGCAATGTCATGTATTGTGCTTTATTCTCGTTGGGAATTGAGGCTCATTAGCATTTATAGGCTCCGACAGTGAGAGAGTCCGTGTTCCTGGAGCCTTTCTCCTAGTCTTTCCTTCCTCAATTAGTAGCCTGATAGTCCAGGTATGGGGTTGCTGCTGCCTCTGCCTGGATAGTAAGAGGCTCAAATTGCTGGCAACTCCCCACTCTATTTCCACTCAGCACAGGGCTCTGGGTAAGGCTCAGTCAGTCAGAGCTGCTAGCATAATCAGGCGGGCTTTCCGCCCACTCGAAGACCTCTGGCTCTGCCACTCTATCCGGTAACACAAGCGGGCGCCCACTTCCGGGGCACTTGGAGGAAACTCTCACTCACTGTCTGCAACCAGGATATCCGGTCAGCAGTCTCACGCTCTGAGTGAAACCCCCAACCGCAGGGAAAAGTTGCAGCGTTGGAATTGAGTCTCGCTCCGTCCCCGTGTGCGGCTTTTGCAAGGCGCTGGGGCGGCCCGAGATTCCGCTTTGGCCCACACAAAGGCCCCTGACTCTGCCCCTCTGTGCGATAACACGGGTGCGCACTGCCGAGGCACTCGGAGGAATCGCTCACTCCTTATCTGCGCGCGCAAACCAGGATATGAGGCCGGCCGTGGTTCCCTCTGAGTGAAACACCCTCCAGCACGGAAAATCTCCACCGTTGGGATTAGTTCTCACTCCCTCCCGTGCGTGGCTTTCCCAGGGCACTGGGGCTGCCCAGAGACTCTGCCCTCAGCCCACAGAAAGGCCTCTGACCCTGCCTCTCCGTGGGGCAACACGGGCACCCACTTCCGCGGCTTAGTAAGAAATCTCTCTCCCACTAACTGCGCACCGACCAGGAGACCGGGTAAAATGGCCGCTCCGCTTGTCTTTGTTTGGGTTTGGCGCGAGTGTTAGCTTGTATTGCCCGGGTTGCCACAGGATCAGATTTTCCTCGGCTTGGATCTCTGAGCCACAGCCTGGTTCGGCCGTTTTTGCTGCGGCGGCCTGAATCTATTCACCCCCTTTGCCCGCCTCAGTTTCTATATTCACAGTTACCAGAGAAAGCCGCCCTCTTTAGGTTAGTGAGGAAGGCGGAGCATTTCTTACTCCCTATTTCCTTCGGGGTTTGGTTATATATTTAGCCAATTTTTCACTCAATCATACCTTTGGGTGTATTGCGAAGAATCTGGAAGCTCCAAGTATAGGTTTTTCTGTTTCTGGTTGAAGATCTTGTTGAGTTTTGGGGGAGATTTATCGGTATCGCTTCCTACTCCGCCATTACTCTCTTGCACACGTTTTTCAGTGCCACTGACTTTGAAGAGTGGGTATCCACGACAAGTTCATGCATAGACACTATTTGAAATCTGCTAAAAAGTCAAGGGGCAATAACTGTAACTAGCACATTCTCCCACTGCTACTACCTACTCAGAATTTTAGCTTTCGGGAAGCCCTAATTTAATCTGGGCTCTCTTTTAAGTGCAGTTTTGTCAATTCAGAGATGTGTTATGTGAAACCCACAGTGGCACAAAGGAATTCTGGTGAAAGCAGAAAGTGAGTTGGTTTAAAAAATCAAGCTTATATTCTTCTCCATTTATCCCGCAAATTCCGACCCAGACGTCCTTCGTGCGGGTCTACTCTCCCTGACCCACTATGTGAAATTCGGCTCCCTGTCCCAGCTTTTATGTGCTCCTGAGGAGACCTAAAATTTCCTTTCAAGTTAAAATTTAATTTTAATCAAGGAATTAAATTGTGATTTGTTAACACCTCTCACCTTTTCTACTTTACATCGACAGTTAGCACACGGAGTTTTTATATTCTGTGCGGCACCGTTCCTATTGCTTAACCGGCGTCCTCCCGTTGAATCTACCAGGCCCTCCCTGTGCACACCTATTTCCCACATTTCTCTAGATGTGAAAACTGAGAGAGAGTGACCATGAAAAATACCAAATCTTCCAGTCAGTAAAGGACACAGCCAAGGTTGGAACCAAGTAAAGTGACTCTGGAGTTGCTGCTTTTAACGACTGCCTTAGAGTGCTTCTCTGAAGCTCCAGGACAATGCCTTGCTAAGTGCTCACTGAGCCGCAGGAGTTTAAGTACTGGGGAATGAGTAAACGAGTGAATACAGGGAGGAGTGAGTAAATACATTATTTAACCACTTCTTACCTTGCTAAGACATGCCTTGCACAGGAGTATGCTACATGCTTTTTATTTATTTATTTATTTATTTATTTACAGAGACAGAGAGAGAGTCAGAGAGAGGGATAGACAGGGACAGACAGACAAGAATGGAGAGAGATGAGAAGCATCAATCATTAGTTTTTCATTGCGTGTTGCAACACCTTAGTTGTTCATTGATTGCTTTCTCACATGTGCCTTGACCGCGGGCCTTCAGCAGACCGAGCAACCCTTTGCTGGAGCCAGCGACCTTGGGTCCAAGCTGGTGAGCTTTGCTCAAACCAGATGAGCCTGCACTCAAGCTGGCGACCTCAGGGTCTCGAACCTGGGTCCTTCCGCATCCCAGTCCGACGCTCTATCCACTGCGCCACCGCCTGGTCAGGCCATGCTTTTATATTATTAAGCATTTAACCTGAATTTTGACTGGTCAATACAGTGATCCAAGAATTTGCAAAAATAAAAGCCAGAGCCTTTGGGAGTCCTCCCACCACTCTCACCCTCCCTGAGGGCCAGCAGTTGGAACAGGTTTATTTTTCCTTAATGACCTCAGAGGAATCCTGAGCAGAGCATGCCAAGGAATCAGGACAGAGAGTGAGCTGCAGAGACAAGAATGGGGCTCCACTCACCCATACTCTCAATCAGTTCTGGATCCTTACATTCAGGATCCCTGGAGAAACGGCATGCCTATAGTCCTGCGGGACGACTGGTTTACTGGTCTGGGAATTGAGGGCAGAATTCGCTGATTAGAAGGTTAACGTATAATTGTCGGCACAGGGTGCCTGGAGGCAACCTTTGACCATTTGCTGTTTAGCTGAATTAATGTTGGCCAGTTATAGATTTTCTGCTTGCAGAATTGCCAGCAAATTATTCTGAGTCCTGAATCTGCCTTCCGTGCGCATGCTGCTGGGATGGCAGCGTGATGATCGCCTCAGAAGCGATCTAAGCAGAGCCTGCTCTCAGAGCAAGGGCAAGTTTCACCAGCAGAACTGCTCAGACCCTGGACTATAGTCCTTCCCCCTTTGATTTTAGAAAGACGATGTCGGTCAGGGTGATGACTCTCCCACTTCATTTTCTCTGATGTTTCTCAGGCCAGCCACACCGTGAACCTTCAGAGATTGATTCTTGCTCTCTTTCCTTGAGGTTCTGTGCATTTCAGAGGGCTGGTATTTAGAGAGAAGCCTGGGTTCCAGAGCTTCCCACATTTTGTACACTCCTTTGAGTTTGCTGGTGGGGGTAATAATGAGTTTCCTTCAACAGCCTGTGTGCAGTGGTTAAGAGTTTGTGTTCTGGTATCAAAGTTCGGTTTCCCAAGAAGCAGACGCCTAGTCAAGGATTTGAGAGCAAGTAGTTTTATTTGGAGGGTGGTATGAGGAAAAAAATAACAAAACAAACAAACAAACAAAAACACAAAAGCAACAGGGGGGTGAGAAAATGAGCCAAGGAAGAGATGATAGTGAATTATCAAATCAGATACAACCGTGGGAACTGTAGCTCTAGTCCCGGTGTAAACTGGGAGACAGCACAGGGCTCCGAGAGAGCTCCCCTCAGGGCTGAGGGAGCTGCAGTACTGGTGCGCCGGCTGGCTCTCCTCAGTTATGGTCATGGGCTGCCCCTGGGGTTGTGAATTTCCGAACACCCTCTGCTGGTACCATGCTCAGAGAAAGCCGCCTCCCACAGGTTACAGAGAAGAGTAGCTCAGGCGGAATAAGGCCAAGTACTGCCCCACGTGGAAGGCGTGAGGGGCGTGAGAGGAGCTCTGACAGTGGACCCTGAAACCCGGATTTAACTTCTGGCTCACCATCCCAAATGTACGATCTTGGGCAAGCATGTTAGCTTCTCTATGATGTCGGTCAGGCCCCCTGTCCATAAAAATGTATCTTGTATCAGATACACTCAGAGTCTTTGTGGAGATTTAAAGGAGATAATGGACCTAACAATCTTAACACAGTGCTGCCCATAAAGTAAGGGATAAAAAATGTTAGCAGTCATAATTTGTGTGTATGGAGCATCTTCTCTGCGCCAGTATATGTGATAGGTGCTTGGAATAAAAGGGGAAAAAAGAGAAGTAATTCCTATTTTCATGGAATTTACAGTCTTTACCTACTATACCTACAATCATTTATCTCATTAAATTGCCACTTATCCAGGGGTGTACCAGGCACTTTTATGTTCCAAAACATATGTTCTAAAGTTGTGACCCTTGAATGAAGATTCCCAAAGTTTCGCAAAGGCAAAGCTGAGCCTTTGTAAACAATTGTAAATTTTAAAATTTCTTGTAACAAAGTTTACAGAAGCAAAAAGAATGTGGTGAAATTAATTTTAAGGACATTTAGTCCAACCTATAAAATATTATCATCTCAATGTGTAATTCATATAAAAGTTATTAATTAGATATTTTACTTTATTTTTGTTTTTGGTATTCAGCCTTCAAAATGCAACATGTACTTTATACTGATAGTTGCAGCCCAGCTATACATTGTAAGGGCTCTGTAGTCATGTGTGGCTCGTGGCCACCATGTTGGACTGTGAAGGTCCAGTGGGCCCTAGATTCCTTTTAGAAACAACTTGCAAAGGAATAGCTCGGTTTTTCTCCTCTTCATAGATGACAGTGCTCCTTAGCATCTATGAAAGTGAGGTTGGTTTTAGCTCAGGCGTCATATGAAATTGACAGACTCTATAATGAAATTTCACACATGGAAACCGTGGTGAGATTCTTAGCAGGTATAAAAATTGGACGAACTTATTTCTTATCATGCAACTGAATGGAAACTGCCACAGCTGTTCCCATTTGCACGTTTTCCAAAGCTCATTGCCAAAGCAAAATTGTTGGCAACCGCTGGAGAAGTATCAACTTACCTCTTCATTTGGGAAATGAAATTAAAACCTCAGCTCATTTCTAAAAGTCACAGATTTAGTACAAGTTAGCAGGGCAAACACATGAGCTGCTGTTAAAATAGTGATGGCTTCGGTTTTCTCAGGTGCTGCTGCTAACATCTGCGGAAGATTTGGACTGCACTCCTGGGTTTCAGCAGAAAGTGTTCCATATCCATCAGCCAGTTGAATTCATCGAGGACCAGGCGATTCTAAACTGTAAGCCACGTCACTTGATGTTTTTGGCCTATTGCCATATTTAAATTTAATCGTGTCTATTAATGTGTCTCAGGATATGGTGTGCCTTAAACTAAGTGTTTTCTGCTCATTATTCTTATTCAACTTGGTCCAGTGTGGAGGGTCTTGCAATAGAGCCTGATAGCTTGGAGATGAACAAAGTGATGTGTATTTCCTTTTAGTGTTTTATCATTGTGAGTATTTCCCAGCCGCTCCCAGATAAAGGAACTGCCACCTTCCAATATGAGTGCTATTTTGTGCAAAGGAAATGAAATAAATTTCTCCTGAGCCATACCCAAAGAGCGGAATCGCCGCCTTCCTGTGGACAGTTGTTCTGCCTGCAGTTCGTCCTCCATAGTGTTAGATCAAAATAGTGGTGAGAGCAGGATATTGGCTTCTGAGAATTTTTAGGCATAGGAATTCAAAACTCTTATTCTTGAGGCTAATATGATGGTTTTCAGAAAGATTCAAAACCTCTGTTTATTTGTGGATTAAACTCAAATCGCACCTCCCTCCCCAAATTCCAGTTAATTTCCTTAAAATATGCTCAGACCTGTGGTTATAATCTCTTCTTGTTTTTTAATAATGATATTATATTGTTTAATCTTTATGAGGGCATGAAATACATTGCTAAATGCATAACAAACACAGTTTGAGCACAGTAGAATTTAACACGGATGGTAGACAACCATTTAATTGTAGGCTCTTGAGCACTATTCTGTGACATTTTTGGAATGAAAGATATGAAAAGAGTGCTGTAATTTGATCAGACGCTCCGACATCCTTCGGGAAAGAGAACTATGCATTTGCCCCTTTGGTCTCAGGCTTGCCTTTTGAGGCTGGCCACATTCCTTCATTCCTGTGCTATGTGATTGACATCTTTAAAGAAAAGTTAAAATTTTTTTTTTAAATAGCCTGCTTGCTTGATTGGATTGTTTTGTGAGGCTGTAACACATCTTACTAGTTGATAGGAACACAATAATGAAGATGCAACGTTGAACAGCAAGGGAGCTATCCAAGGTGAAGCCCAGGCCCATCTTGATGCAATTACGCCAATGAAATCATTTCAGTAATTAGAGTCTGTAATGACAAGGTGCAGGACTGGCACAATAAGTGAATTCCAATCTGTGATTTCATATTAATTTGATCCCTGACTGTGACTCCTGGGTCAGGCCATCAGGAACCCTCATTTGTCTTTTGATTCTGCTATTAATCAGGATCAATATATTTCAAACAGAACTTGGTTTACAAGAAACATTTTTCTGGCTCTCCTCTCATCTGTCTCATCTACTCTTTTCCTCTCTCTGTCTCTCTCTCACTTCTCTTTTTTTCCAGTGATTATCCTAAATGGTATCTGTATCAACGTGCATGGAAATGTGAAGCCACCCTGAGTATGGAAATTAATAGCATTGGTATGCAAAGCAGGCTCATAAATGTGATTGCTTCTGTAATCTTCACTACACTGAAAAGCTTTTAATTCACTGCTAAGAAACTGGAAACAATCATACTTTGGGGGGTCTTTTTAATTTGTATTAGACTATACTGTACATTCCAATATCACAGGTGTGTGTGTGTGTGTGTGTGTGTTTAATCCCCTAAGTAATTAAGTGGGTTATGGTTGTTGGTTCTATGTAAGCTAGTAAAAGATAAATGGAACTGGTCAATTATCAGTGCTAGCATATTTAGGAAAAGTCAGTGATATGGGAATTGAGGATATTTAAAACTTTATATGTGAAATTGTGTGTGTGTTGTTGGATTAGAAAAATCTGACTGCCCACTCTCAGTGAAACTGTAGGTCCATAGATACTACGGGGGGAGGGGGGATATACAGAGCAGACCTAGTTAGGAGATTTTGAGTTCATCTGAAAGCAATGGATATAGGTTATGAAGAGTACAGACCCTGTGAATAAGGTTAATTGTGCCTAAATGAAGAAGGAAGTTTTTACAGATTAAAGAATGCCTGTTAAATATTGCTTGGGACATCTGGATTTCCAGAAGTAGTAGCAATGTATTACTGTAGTCTACTTGCAAAACGAAATAAAAAATTCAAAATCTTTTTCCCTAACCAACTAATATTTTAAGTCTCTCTCTCTCTCTCCCTCTACTACTCCCTACTTTTTTCTCCTTTCCTTCCTTCCCCTCTCTCTTCTTAACTGTCTCCCTCCCTACCTCTTTCTTTCCTCATTCAGTTTCTTTCATGCATTCCCTCATTGTTTAGCACAAGACCCTTTGTCTCTGAAAAATGAGATTAGCTAAAAAAACCTATGAGTGGTGAGTGCTCTTATTCTGACACAAAGGCTAGCATTTGGATGAAAACAGAAAAGGATCGAACAAAACCAGAAAATTAGATATTTGAATTTGAATATGGAATTTAGAAAGTGGTTAGGGATATATTCATGATATATAAATATAATCTCTAGGTAATAACAGATATTATAAGAAACTAGGTTAATAACGTGATCTGGGCTTATGTCATTTGCACTTACCATTTTTCCTTTATCTTTGCAATATTTAAGAGCTTTGGTTTCTAATCGTTGTGAATTTTTGTCTTGCACAGCATAATCAATCAATTGGTGTCTACAATTTTCACTGTTCTATTAAGTTGTCTGAAAGTATTGTCTCCTTGCCTGACAGGCCTAGTAATTCTGCTCATACCCCAGACTCATATAAAACCAATTCTGTGTTCAGCTTTTTAGCAAGTTACAGGGAATGTTTATTCTGTCCACAGCTTCCTGCTCTCTTTGTTCATACAGTAATACTTCCTTTTACCCTTTTATATCTTTTTCCTCAGTTCTCAATGACTTATCTTTTTCTTTTTTCCTTTAACTGTTACTAATGGTCACCTCCACTCCTTTTATTTTTCTAATACAGTATTTTATTCACTGTTCACTTTGATACATCTTTCTCTCAGTTGTTCTAAAGCCTTTTATTTTCTTCACGTCCCAATAACTCTTTATTCTACTCCCCTTTCCACTAACTAGACTTTTTTTGTCTTTAAAAGGCCATTTTTCAGCAAGTTTCTAGGAACAAAACATGGCTTCCCACTATTTCTTCTAATGTAACCCAGCAAGCACTTTCATTGTGTTTCTCACTATGTGATACAAAGCCCCCAACTCATGATAACTTGGGCAAAACTTTCCTGGCTTGATCTCAGGTTTAAAAGGTGAGCTGGAAAGATGTATGTGGCTATTCCCATTTTTGATGAGAAGTACAAGGAGAAAGGGGAAGACAACTTAGAAGGCAGAGCCTAGGAAGGAAATATCGATTCAAGGTTTTTGGTCTCAGGGAGGTTTCTGTGAGGGGTTTGCAGCAGGAGTCCCAGTGACCTTTCACACCCCAAATTATCTTACATTGGTTAGTAGTTTGCTTCTACTGTAATGTGAAAATCATGTAATTTGGGTAACCACCATCCTGGCACCATGACATTTGGATAGTGACCCTGGTTCTAGCCTCCTAGGTGACACCCAGGCGACAGAAGACTACTTGGCCTGGGAAACTGACCAGGCACCCAGCTGATATGGCAAGAGACTAAGTGGTAAGCCCCTGACTATCTTGTGTAGTGTAAAATCACAGAACAGTGCATTCTACTCTGCCCTGTCAGCTCAGACAGACCTTCTGTCAATATGGAGGGACCCGTGATCATCACATTTGCTAGGGAAAACCATACTCATGACCCTCTACTCTCCATTAATGGGAAACATCTCCAACCACCAGTGTCCAGACAGGACAGCACATTAACCCCTAGCCACGATCAGGTCAGCACTTTTCTTCCTCCCTTGTCCATCCTTCATGGATCACTCCTCTTAGACCACACAGATACACAGAGAGAAATTGCCACACCTGAGTTCACTTAACATGCAACCTTACAAGTAATTACATTTAATAAAGAACCTGCATTAGTCAGAATAGTTTTGGTATCAAAGAACTGTGTGACCTAACAGAATAGAAGTTTATTTTTCACTTAGGCCGTGTGGGTGCAAGCTGGGCTGCTCTCCTGGGTAGCTAGCTCTCCTTCTTGTGGCTGCGCTCCACGCAGGAACTTGAGGACCTAAGCTATTTCCAACTTGGGTCTTCCATCTTGTGCCTTTCCAGTCACTCTTATGTCACTCAACTGGCAAATAGGGGACAACAAAGAATGTGGGGAGGGCACCCCAGGTACCTGACCACCTTAGCTCACAAGGGATATGTATCATTTCTGTTTCACTCTATTGGCCAGACCTTCTCATGTAGCCAACCTAACTGCAAACGAGGCTGTGCAAGGCAGTGAAACACTTGCGTTTGGTGTGTTCCCACAGTCTCTGCACACATCCTAAAAGACAGTGTGCCCCTAGTCACAAAGAGACTTCCAAAGAGGCAAAAATAGACCGCAATGGAGGCAGCCATCTCAGAGTTATCTGGGCCTGCATTGGAGGGAGAGGACAAAGTTTAAGAGGAGAGCAAGGGCATGCACCTGTGACCACCTTCTGCCTTTCTAGTCAGGGACTGCTTCCCCCTGAGCTATTCAGGTTCTCGCCTGCTCCCCCTTCACACCCAGGGGAGCGACCTCGCCTGCTGAGGGTTCTGACAGGGGTGGGCTCCAACTGCATCCTCCTGATGATTATTACAATATTGTGGTTAAGATCACATAGTTTTAAACTCACATAGACTAGGGTGTAAACATATGACACAGTCACACGTCAGCTGTGTGAGCATGAGTGAGTTATTTGAATCCTCTGAGTTTGAATTACACCATTTCTCTAAGAAGGGTAATGACAGTCCTTACTTCTAGAGTTGATGCAATAATTGATGGGAAAATGCTTAGAACATAGCTATGAATAAATGGAAGCTGCTATTATTACTATCATTATTGCCACTGTTGTTATAATTATTGTTATTATTCATAGACCTTAGATAGGTTCAATTTTCTTATAGTGGCCATCTAAACATAGCTATTTAGAAGATAAATTGTGGGCATTAATAATCTGAGTAGGTGGAGAACATCTAAAGGAGTAATTCTAAGGATTTGAATTTCACGGACCAGTAGATTTTTCTTTTTTTAAACCTTGGATTGATAAGACTGCATTTTACAACATTATTTTTTACATCTGGACATGAAAAAAAAAAAGCAAGAAAATAAATGAGAATAATAACCCCATTTACTTTGGCCAGACTTTGTTTTTATAAAAGCTCATTTAGCACCCAAAACAAACAAACAAACAAACAAATAAAACAGTAGTAAGGACTAACTACAGAAGAGAATGTAGTCTTTTAATTTGAGTAAATTTTGCTTTGTAAAAGATGTCTCTAAATGTCTTCATTTACCTCATTTTTGTGGGAAATCACTGATTTAAGGCATTAATTTTTTTTTCTCTTGATTTTTTTGATAATTCTGACGTTTCAATATGTTTGTTTTTCTGGAGACACAGGGATGACTCTAAGAGATTTCCTCATGCAAGGGTGTATGTTTATGCTGATAGAAAAGGGAGCAGTTTTAGAAAATATAACAAGTGTGCATACATTAGGAGCAGATGTTGGGATTTTTCAAAGGCATCCCCAGTGCTGAAGATGAATTGTGGGCACAATAGTGGCATTGTGGCCTTCACAGCTGACACTTACTGTGCATTTTCTAGGTGTGGACGGCCCCTGAACCTCATAACAGTTATTAGGGGAAAACCCTCTCGTGCGCCCATTTTACAGGTGAGGATACTAAGGCTGAGCTAAGGGAAACAGTTTACCCAAGGTTGTATCGCTCATACTTGGTGATGTCAAGATTTGAACCCAGGATTTCAGTGTCCTGTCTTTTATTAGAGTTCTGGTATAGTGTCCTTGTAGTTTTTGTTAATGTTGGTGGTAACATATTAAGGAAATTTGTCACTTAATTTTCCCATTCATGTTTATCAACCAGGGTGAGATAAAGAGATAACTTTGTACTGTCTTTTATTTTTTCTGTTAATAGTCAAGTTCATTCTTCCTCTAATATAGAAAAATACAGAAAAAGTATCTCCTTTTGTTGTTTTGGATGGAGCCAGTACCAGATTGTTTGTGACCCTGCATTTCTGGCTCTCTACCCTCCCCAGGAGTTCCTTAAATCAAGGCACTGCTTGGTCATCCCACCTAATGACACTGACCTTGGTGACCAAGATAACCAAGGCACTGCTTGGTCATTCCATCTAATGACACTGACCTTGGTGGTGGGTCATCCATGGAGTGCATCGTATTGCATTAATCATACTTGTACTTAACATACATGAGTCAGGGCTTTTTAGGGTGTTTTTAATTGACTATAAATCTAGCAGGGAACTTGAAAAATGAAGGCAATTAATGAAAAAGCAATGTGAGAGATGTTTTGCATCCTAACTCAGGAAATACATTGCCAGTGAATTAAATGTCAAAACAAAGGCCCTTTTGACCCTGCTGGAAAGATTTCATTTGGATGGTAATAAATGAATGAACTTTCCAACCTGGCAGGTGGGGAAATGCCTCTTTCCTGAGTTCAAGTTGACTTGAGCTTTTGTCTTTATGTTCCTTTAAGAGCTTCCTAATTTCTTTTGGATTTGTTTTTTGTTTTAGTAATTTTAAAAAATAATAATTTCCTTTCTGTTTTCTGGTTGTACATCACACTACTAACTTATATTTATTGTCAGGTAGGGAGATTGATGAACTGATTAGCGAAATTATTTAACCTCAGCTGTACAAAAGCCTGAAAAGATCTGAATAAGGTTAAAGTTCCAAATAGTATATTTGTTTTAAACTATTTTGGTATGCTGAGAAAAATTACTCTGATGTCACATTGTGAAGGTGATTATACTTTGGGTCAGAATGTAGACTCAAATTTACATTGATGAGAGTTCCTCCTATATTTAAATGGAGTCCTATAGAAATGTGTTTTTTACATGTTTGCCCTTTCCTCCTACCAACATATTTGTAACAATCTGGTAATCAGTTGATTAATATTTATTAGGATTCCCATAAATGGATTATACTAACTGCCTCATTTCACAAAAGTGATATAATAAAATAACTGCAGAATTAAAAGGATACATGTAAAGTTCGGAAGGATATAATAAAATGCTGGAGATCTTCCCATTGGACTTGGGTCCTAAATTATGCTCTGAAGATTGGGAAACATGAAACAACAGAGAGAGCTCAGGAAGTGAGGAATGTAGATGAAGATGGAGCTTTCTTAGCATAAATTTTCTTATCAGAAGAAGGGAAGAAATAAATAGACCAGAGGAATCACACTGTCAGCGCTTGGGCTAAAGTTGCTCCACAGATATGTCCTGGGTGGCTGCCTAAAGTGGAAGTCTAAAAGTGTTTAATGAAAGAAATTTGTTGTCAACTTTGAGAATTTTACTTTAAAAAAATGTGTAACTTCTGGAGTATTGGCCTCCAGAACAGAGACCCCAGAGGCAGGCTGCCTGGATGCAAATCTCAGGTCAGCCCATTATCAGCTAAGTACCTTAGGCAAGGCAAGGTGGGAGGGGAAAGTTCACTGTGCCTCAGTTTCCTAATTTGGAAAGTATATGTTACAATGGCAGCAACCTCAGTAACTTGCTGGAGGATTAAATGTTAATCTGTATATGAGGTCTGAGTTGGCTTCAGGAACACCTGGATCAGTATGCTCTAATGATGTCACCAACATCTCATTCATTCCTCAGTTCTGCTTTCTATAGTATTGGCACCCTCACTCTCAGAGGTTACTGGGATGACCACCAGGAGCTCCAGGCTTTTATTTCTCCACCTTAACCACCCAGAGCATATCTGTTCCAAATGTTCCAGCAAACATCTCATGGTTGATCTCCAGCAAACATCTCTTGGGGTAGTTGACCTTTTTATACCTACCGCCCACTTTTCTATCTCTGTTAGTAGTAAAATTTTCTAACCGCCCACCGGTTCCACAGTAATGGTGATTTATAAAGTAGAGAAGTAACTTTACTTTATAAAATTTATAAAGCAGAGTTACAGCAAGTTAAAGCATATAATAATAATTACTTACCAAGTACTTTATGTCAGATTTTCACTAAGTTTGGCAGAATAAATATTTATAAAACAACTTACTATAGTTAAATCTATCTTTTTATTTATACTTTGGTTGCTCTGCTACCGCCCACCATGAAAGCTAGAATGCCCACTAGTGGGCGGTAGGGACCAGGTTGACTACCACTGCTTAGGTCCAGCGTTAGTCACATGTTATCTATGAACCAATCACAGTGTCCCGAAAGATATGGCATCCCTATTGGCCAGGCCTGGGGAAAGAGAGAGGCTGTTCTCTGAAGGAAATGAGTGATGCTGGGCTTGCAAAAGCAAGAGGGCCCACCTGAGGGTGTTTTATGCTGTCACTAAAGCCGCTTCCAGTACTTGAAGTTTGTGACTGCAGGCTGTGCTCTGTGCATGAGAATTTTTAGAACCAAGCACGCAGGCAAATAAACATGTCTCTTAGGTGGCAGGGGATGAGGACAGCATCACGCCAGGTTTCTCACTGGTGATGCTGGTGAGCAGATTGCCTCATTAAGACCGTCAAATTCTAAGTGCTGCCATATGGCCTCGCGCTTCAACCTGTTGAGTGCCCGCACTCGCATGATTCTGGAGCTGGGCTAAATCTCTTTTATCTTTGTTTTTCTTCAAGGGATTAAGAATACATAGTCCCCTTCTTATCTGCTGTCTTTCTATCTTCATTTCTCTAACCCACAATCAACCACAGTCTAAAAATATGAAACGCAAAATTCCAGAGAAACAATTCATAAGTCTTAAACTGCATTCCATTCTGAGGAACATAATGAAATCTCGCGCTGTCCCGCTCCCTCCAGCCAGGGACGTGTTCAGCGTCTTCACACTGTATTTGCCCATTAGTCGCTTAGTAGCCATCTCAGGTATCAGATGAGCTATCTCAATGTCACAAGTCCTTATGTTCATGTAGCCCTTATTTTACTTAAAAATGGCTCCAGAGTGCAAGAGTAGTGATGCTGGCATTTCGGATATGCCAAAGAGAAGCCATAAAGTGTATGTACATATATATATATATATATATATATATATATATATATATATATATATATATATATGAAGAAACATAATATACTATATGGGCTTCAGTACTAACTGCAGGCCAGGCATCCACTGGGGGTCTTGGAATGTGGTCCCCCTGGATAAGGGGATAGGACGGTACAGGTACACGTGGGTGTTCCTGGAGCATCTCCTGATGTAAGGTATTAGATCCACATGAATCGTACTGCGTAATGAGTAAGGTATCAAAACATAAATTAGGAAAGATTAAGTGTGACTGTAAATAGTTTGAGGAGGCAGAAGATCTTATCCTTCAACAGATCAAATGCACACACCTTCTAATAATTGTTGTGCCCTCTGTCTGTCCTTTTATATTAATTTTTATGGAAATTTTTGTTGACCTGAAAGCAAAAAGGCCAAGAGGTAGGTATAAGTACTTGCCGGTCAAATGTCCTCAGGCACTTTTCGTATTTGGCCAAACTGACATTCTCCTTGTGGAAACAGAAATAGAAGAGAGAAAAGGAAATAATGAGCATGGAATGTCTATCATTTTTATCATTTGTCTAGTCAATTATTTAAGAAACAGAATAGTCACCTATCTTAGGCTAGGCACTGCACTAGGTACAAAGGATAAAATCTTGAACCAGAAACAAAAGATGTCCTCTTTGGAGCTTTTATTCTTGTGGAGAGAAAGAGACAGGCATGATGGAAATAAAAACCCAAGGAAACAGAAAAATGATATATGAAAAGCTGATGATAAGTCCAATAAAGGAAATAAGACAAGTCATATGAGAGAGATTTCCGGAGAGCTATAGAAATGGGTGGCCAGAGAAGTATTCTCTGAGGAGGCTAGATCCGAATTCCCTGAAGGGCTCAGCCAGGGGGAGATTGGGTCAGTGAACATTTAGGCGGAGGGACCAGTAGAAGTCCTAACACGAGAATAGGTTTTTCATTTTGTGTTTCTGTGGTCCAGGGATAGCATTTTGTCCATTTAATCAAATCAACTGCCCTGTAAGTTGGATTATCAATGCCATTTTATAGGTAAGGGCAGAAAGGATGCAATGTCTCAAAAAAAGTGCCAAAGGCGCAGATGACTCGGCGTCTTCTCTCCATATGAAATGCTGTGTCCAGCATCCTTCCACACCAGTATTCCTGGCCGTCCTGGTGAGAACAGACCGGGGTGTCCCTGAGAGCCACCCAGGGCTGTTGGGCTGGGCTCCGGGGTTTCCATCACTTACAATGTGTAGTATTTCCAGCCATTCAACCTCTCAGCTCTTCAGGTTCCTCATCTGTAAACAGATGTAATGTTTTCAGGATTAATGCAGATAACACATGCAGAAGTGTTAGGACAGTGCCTGCCACATGCAAGCTCTATATAAAGGCCTGTGGACTTTATCATTTGAAAGAAGAAGGCCAGGGAGGGGAACGTCTACAGAAAGATGCTGTTGGAATGGGCGGTGCTGTTGTCTACCAAAGTGGCGCAGAGGATCTTCTGTAAAGTGTGGCTGCTCTGAAACAGGGCACAGGTTCTCCTTATCTCCTCTCAGTCTCTCTTTCAGGCATTTTCATGCTTTAGGGGCACATGCCTTCCCCTCTGCTCCAATACATGCACTGCTCCCTCATGTTTGTTCTCTGTGGGGTAAATGTTAAAAGGATGCTCCCTGAAAAGCATTTGAGAAGTGATTCTTCCCAAACCTTAGATACAGATGTGTTTATGTGGTTCAGCATTTGGGAAACTGCTAAAGTGAATGTGCTTTCAGCCCTGGCCGGTTTGCTCAGTGGTAGAGCGTCAGCCTGGCGTGCAGGAGTCCCAGGTTCGATTCCCGGCCAGGGCACACAGGAGAGGCGCCCATCTGCTTCTCCACCCCTCCCCCTCTCCTTCCTCTCTGTCTCTCTCTTCCCCTCCCGCAGCCAGAGCTCCATTGGAGCAAGGTTGGCCCAGGTGCTGAGGATGGCTCCATGGCCTCTGCCTTAGGCACTAGAATGGCTCTGGTTGCAACAGAGCAATGCCCCAGATAGGCAGAGCATCGCCCCCTGGTGGGCATGCCGGGTGGACCCCAGTCGGGCGCATGCAGGAGTCTGTCTGACTCCCTACCCGTTTCCAACTTCAGAAAAAACAAATAAATAAATAAATAAAATAAAGTGTGTGTGCTTTCTATTGCACGACTCCACCAGAAGGTCTGGGGCAGCATCCTGTAATAAAATAGACATTTCTGCAGTAAAACATGAATATTTACCCTGAGTAGGATAAATAAGGACCATAAATACCATCACATTAGTTCAGGTTGGGTTTTGCTGCCAAACGAGTAATGAAAACAGTTTGGTTATGCTGATCCTCTTGGATTTCAGAATTGCAAACTGTACTCTTTAGGTGAGCATTCCCTCTAAAAGTCACAGTCCTTATTCCTGGTGGAACAGTCAGCTGGCCTCTCCACATCCAGCCTCCTTGTGGGGGTGGCAGAATGTGGTGGCGGCCCAGCCCCCAGGTTCCAGCCGCCCCCTGCAACCCTGCTTCTACTTGTGAGCAACTTGGTAAACGATGTCTTGGCAGGTCACCCATGAAAAGTGGCCAACTGCTGCACCAGCCTGTTTTATTCCCATTTGAAGCCAAACCAGTTGTCAGCCATCCAGGTTCCTCTTAAACGTGTGTGTCAGCTGATTCCCAGAGACCTCCCAAAAGATCTGTTTTTAGCTAAAACTGGTTTTCATTTTTATATGTGTACATTACATTCCATGGGAGCAGGGGGAATTCCAAATGAGGAAACATTGATTTTGAATAACATGAAAGAAATAATTAGTGCTGAAAACAGTTCAAAATATGAGTCAAAATGTCCAAGGAATACGGTTAGCACTGCATTTTTTCAGTGGAAGTTTGTCAAATTAAAAACAGAGACTGAGGGTGAGTGGGGGTAAATCAGGCTAGGAAAGGGATTCAGCCTCACATTCTAGGAACTGAGAGAGGGAACAAGACCAACAACAGGGAGGACTGGAACTAGGGTCAAGTGGGATTGTCAGGTGGATGGCCCTGGGGGTGCGGTCCACTGGCCATTCCCAATGTGCAAAGAGGCATGAAGGGCAAGGGCCAGGACCAGGCCTTTGTCCCTAGTCAAGAGGGAACGAAGAGCAAGAGCGTGGAGCCTGGTGCTGGCAGCTCTGATGAAGCTTCCAGGTGTTTGTTTTTTTGAAGCAAGGTCAAGGCAGTCCTGAGTGAGTGAGGCCTAAGATGAAGATATGCATAAACATTGTTTTATGTCCAAAGTGACCTGTTTTGCTTTTAGAATAGCCTAATTCAATTTTTTTTTTTTTGCTCTCATCATGTTCATTTTTTTTTATTTTATTGAATTTATGGGGGTGACATTGGTTCCTAAAACATAGAGGTTTCAAGTGTGCTACTCAAAACATCATTTGCATACTGCATCATGCACTCCCCTCCCGAAGTCAAATCTCTTTCTGTCCCCATTTATCCCCCTTCGCCCGCTTCCACCTCCCACCCCCTTCTCTCTGGCTGTCACGGCACTGTTGTCCATCTCTATGTGAGATATATATGTTTTGCTTAATCCTTTCCCCTTTTTTCACCCAGCCCCCAACACCACTCCTCTCTGACAGTTGTCAGTCTGTGTCTATATTGTTTGTTAAATTGTTTTGTTGATTAGATTCCATATATAAGTGAGACTGTATGGTATTTTTCTCTGAATGACTTTTTTCACTTACCAAAATTTCCAGATCCATTTATGCTGTCACAAAAGGTAAGATTTTTTTCTTCTTTATGGTTGAGTAGTATTCCATTATGTAAATGTACCACAGCATTTTTATCTACTCATCTACTGATGGGGACTTGGGCTTTTTCCAGATCTTGGCTGTTGTAAATAATGCTGCAGTGAACAAAGGGGTGCATATATTCTTTTGAATTAGTGTTTTGGGATTCTTAGGATATTATCCCAGAAGTGATATTATTGAGTCAAAGGCAGATTCATTTTTAATGGTTTTAAGGAATCTCCATACTGTTCTCCACAGCGGCTGCACCAGTCTGCATTCCCACCAGCAGTGCAGGAGGGTTCCCCTTTCTCCACATCCTCGCCAGCACTTGTTGTTTGTTGATTTATTGATGATAGCCATTCTGGCAGGGGTGAGGTAATATCTCATTGTGGTTTTAATTTGCATCTCTCTGATGATTAGTGGCATTGAACGGTTTTTCATGTGTCTATTAACCATCTATATGTCCTTTGGAGAAGTGTCTATTCAGGTCCTTTGCCCATTTTTGATATGATTGTTTGTCTTCCTAGTGTTGAGTTTTATCATTTTATTATGAATTTTGGATATTAACCCTTTATCAGATGTATCATTGACAAATATGTTCTCCCATGGAGTGGGTTGTCTTTTCATTTTGTTGATGGTTCCTTTTGCTGTGCAAAAGTTTTTTAGTTTGATGTAGTCCCATTTTTAAATTTTTTCTTTATTAAAAATTGAATTTATTGTGGTGATGCTGGTTAACATGATTACACAGGTTTCAGGTGCCCAGCTGTACAATGCATTTCTATACTCCATATTACGTGTTCACACCCCTCCAAGTTGGTTTATTTTGTTTGTTTGTTTCCTTGCCCGAGAAGATATATTGGCAAAAATATTGCTACAAGAAATGTCTGAGATTTTACTGCCTATGTTTTCTTCTAGGATTTTTATGGTTTTGTGACTTACATTTAAATCTTTTATTCATTCTAAGTTTATTCTTGTGTATGGTATAAGTTGGTGGTCTAGTTTTATTTTTTTGCATGTACCTGTCCAGTTTTTCCAACACCATTTATTGAAGGCATTGTTTTTACTCCATTGTACGGTTTTGCTTCCTTTGACAAATATTAATTGGCCATAAAAGTATGGCTTTATTCCTGGGCTCTCTATTCCATTTCATTGATCATATGCCTGTTCTTATGCCAGGACCAGGCTGTTTTGATTACACTGTTCTTTTAGTATAGTTTGATATCTGGAATTGTGATACCTCCTAATTTATTTTTCTTTCTCAAGATTGCTGGGGCTATTCAGGAAGAATAAACATCATCAAAATATCCATACTATCCAAAGCAATCTATATATTTAACACAATTCCTATTAAAATACCAATGGTATATTTCACAGATCTAGAACAAATATTCCAAAAATGTATATGAATCATCATGTGCTTTTCTGATCAGGCATCATGTACATTTTTGTGATGGGCATAGTTTGTATACTCAAGGAGAGGTTGGATGTTCTCCGTTGAAAAGTACTTGGTCAGCTACAATTATAATTTAGACTATAAACAAAGGGATTTAATGAAAGGAAATCATATAACTCACAGGTTCATCCAAAGATGTGAGTCACAAGGCCTCATAAAGAAAAGAAGTTCCAAGAATTTCAGCAGTGGAAACCCAGAGAGAGTTAGAACAGTGCTTTTCAATAGTGAAAGACCACTTTTTGTTTTGTTTTGTTTCAATGCATCACAAGCTAACGCTCTGCTTAAAAAGAAAAAAGTCAAAATATAATTTTGATAAGTTAGGAACATGACTCATACATAGATATATAAAGGGAACACAAGTCCAAACTCATCAATAAAAGGTAGTCCAATTAGAGGATAAATCTCACTGAAAAAACATTTGAAAAACTAAAGCTAGATATTTGTAGGCAATTTAATAACAAAGGAATGTTAAAATAAGTTTTCTGGGTAACATACAAAGCTGGTTCATGTCCTACAGGGCAAGTACCTGCCACCATTGGGGTGATCTTTCCTACCGAATATTATTTGCATCTCTACTATCCTTGCTTTCTCTCCCCTGAGTTCCATGGGCTCTTTGCCTCTGTAACTTGTTTCCTGAGCCCACTCAGCTCAGTTGGCTCACTTATTCTATGGCTCATTTCTACCTCTGTGACTTTCTAAATAAACTTTTCCTTGTACTTAAGTCTTGATTTTGTATTCTTTCTTAGGCAGAACTCAAGTGCTAAGGCTGTTGGACAGAGGTCCAATTGCTGGTAACATTCTGGTGCCGTTTCACTGCCAACAGAAATATATATATATATTCTTTCTCATTTTGCTGAACTTATTGAAAATAAAATAGAGTAAAACACTTGAAAATATGTGGACCTTTGCAAATTAAAACTGTAGCATAATGGTTATGGACTTTTCTGAGTAAATCCAGACTTGTCTGAGATCCAGGGAAACTTCCCATCTTGTGTCCCTGTCTAAGCATTTCTGTCCACTTTATCCAAGTTAAAAAGGTGTTAGAGTAGGTAAGGACCTCCATGAAGTCCTGAGTGAGCTCTCTCTAAGGCTTATGGTTGAACGTTTATAAATTAGAAAGCCCTTTTGTCTCTCAGTAGAGCCTAGCTTTCAAGACTTTTGTTTCACTAAAGTCTTTAGGCTAAATATTGAATCCTTCACTCTCTTTGCTTTTCTAATTCAACAACATAATCCTCCTAAGGCAATGGATGCCTCTGGCAAAAGATGGGGGAGTCAACTAGGAAAATCTGCAAAGAAAAGCACACAGCTAAATTTCAGCAAGATGGTCCTTGTTACTTGAGGCACAAACCCAGGCTTACTAAAAGGCTGGAAGCCACTCTAGCCACCCAGGAATTCAGAGCAGAGATGATACCTGAATGCCCCTGTGAGTTGGGGCTTCTGACAGCTTGCCTCTTTTAGTCAGAATGTTCTCAGGAACTAGGCAGTTGAGTGGAGGTAGAGGCATCAATGATGGGTACTGACAGGGAGTCGGGAAGCAAGGACAGCGATTAGGGAATTTACAAACCTCTAGGAAGTGATTGGTGAATTGAGCACAGAAGTCCTGATATTTTTATCTTTACCAATGCAAAGTACCAAGCCTCCATCTTCAGTATTTATGCCCTTACAGGTGTCACCTGAGTATCTAAGATTGAGACATTTAAAAGTAGGTCAGGTCTGACTTTTCTGAGCATTTTTTAAAAGGCAGCAAACAGACTGCCATGTTATATGAGCTGCCTAACTTCTTGTAGGCCACAAGGGGCTTTCTATTTTCTCAAGTCCCTCCATTTGCTGACACAGTTCCCTCCCACCGCATAATCATGACACGATCTACAGCCATGATCAGTACTTCCGGTGGGTTCCTCTTACTCCAGCTCCATGCTCTCCCAGCGAGAGGACCAGCAGCGCCTGGAGCTTAGCAGTCCTAGCGCATGCGCATTACCACCCCACCTCTGCTTTTCCCAGTGTCTCCAGCAGACCAACACCCGGATTTGAATGCCAGCTCTAACCCTTCACAGCCTGCGGGGGGGGGTGGGGGGGGTGGAGATTACTTATCATCTCTGAGATTCCATTTCTGCCACCAGGCAAGCATCCAATGAGACACTGAAGGTAAATCTGAGGCCGGCCCACAGCCACTGCTCAGTGAATGGCAGTTGTTTACATCAAGTAATGTAATTTGATGACGGCCCCAAACCCCACTGTGAGCTCTTTGAGTATATATGGTCTGTGTTGATAAAACGTGTACAATTTGTTCAGCCACGCCCTGTCACTCCACGTGTTTTCCACTTCTCAAGAGGAGTCCCTCGCCTCTTGAGAGCAGCGCCGCTCTCTCTCCTATCCACCGATTACCCGGTAAACTGGCTCTCAGCACAAGTACCTGGCCGAGCAGTCTGAATGTTTTTAGTTTATTATTAAAATGTTTGTCATTACATTTACATAGTACCGGGCTGGGTTGATTGCTTCATATATGGATGGTACTAAAGTGGATACTGAGTGTTTTGCCTGCCAAGGGCCTTCATCTAGTTCAGCCTGAGCATATATAAAAGTGATTTGAATGGGAGCATTTGCTCTGTTATTTTGGTGATGGATTTAGGGAAATGGAAAGTAGAAAATTGCTTTGTTTTTGGACCTTTGCCAGGTCCATCCCCATTATGGGCAACGCTAGCTTGGTTGATTGAAGGAGGCCAGCTGCTATTCTAATAGCCCAAATCAATGGCCAATGCTGCCTATTAGCAAGCTTGTCATGCTCACTATAGTGAAAAGCATCTTGTAATTATGAATTAACAATTTCTCTATTATATATCAATATGATGCTGTTTTTACAAGTTGGTCACTCCAATACTAATACTGATATTAAGGTTGACTCTATTTTTATGATGATATTCTTCAGAAGAGGTAGATATCATTCCTGGCCTTGAGTGAGAGTTCACACTCTGAAACTTGGTTTCCACATCTGTAAAGCAGATTGAATAATGCTCAGCTCCTGGGCCTGTGAAAATCCAATGGGATAGAGGCTCTGAGAGCATTTTTAAAGCTTATATGCATTACCCTCTGAAGCCCAGTGCCTCTTTAGGAAAAATTTCCCTCTGTGTTTATGTCAATTATTTTAAATGGAATGTGTAGTTGCCATTATTATTTTCAACATTATTATTTGGTTGTTGCTGTTGTGTGTTTTTTTTCTTGCGTAATGTTTGAAAAAGTCACATGGTCAAGGGTGACTCAATGGCTGGGCTTGTCTAAGACTTATGTGAAAGCATTTGGGTCTGTGAGAGCTTTAGTCGGCACCCCGGCCATCTTGCATGGGTTCCAAGCCTGCATTTTGGGTGAAGTCATGGGTTTGAATCTCTGGAAAGCTGACTTTGAGATGGAGATTGGTGGACGGGAAGTTGTTTAGGGAGTGCTTTGAGGGTCATCACCTGTGTAAGGGAAGGAAAGGAAGCAGCTTTGGCTAGAGATGAAGCTGGGCTCTGATGCAGTCTCACCAAAAGCTCAGCCAGTTCAGGGCACTCTGAAACCAGGACAGCCCTTCAGAGGGCTCCTGGGTTGGGGCAAGGGAGCCAGGTCTTTGTAGCCCAATGGTGAAATGTCACTGGATGTTGGTAGGGGGAAAGGAACATGACCTTAGGGGTGAAGATGGTCTTAGCCAAGGCAGTTCCTTGGAGGGACAACTTAAGGCTGTCCCCCAAGACTGGGAAAACACATCCTTCACCCTGGAGAGAGAACTGACAGGTGTGTTAAGGCATTTACTATACACTTAAGAAAAAAACAAAGCCATCTGGGACCCACTGAGATAGCTTCCATTAGTCACTGCTGTCTTTAGAGACAGACACCCACATTTCTAGGTGTTACCTGGCACAATGGTGGGGAGGGGGGGTCTACTATCTGACTTTTCCCTGTGGTAATTAGCTAATTAGCTGGTTTGTGGGTCCTGCACCCCCTTCTCTTCCCAGCTCTGACCCCTTCTGAGCATGTCACCACCTATCTACCCCACCCCTACTTTCTGTAGCACTATTTGCTATGTTTTAAATTTTTTTAAAATCTGTAATCTGATCTAATCTCTATCTTTCAGGCATCCTATTATTAACTTTCTGGTGTGATTGTATGTGTGTGTCTTCTTAGGCATCTGTGTTTGTATGAATTTAGGTATAAGTGAGTCTCCAGCTCAGTCTACTATTTTGAATAAAAGTCTTTAAAATATTATAAAGCAGATGCATGTTAGAGTGTTAAAATAGAAATATTTTTCTAAGCAAACATAATTTTAATTTTTAAATAAAATGTAGATTAGCATTTTCTAAAGGAATATAATAAACAGAAAGAATGTTGAGTCATAAAAATAATTTTTCTTGATCCACTCATTCAAACTCTACATAGTGAAGACAGAATCCAACTCAGGTACTTGAGTATGAAAATTAATTCTTGCTCCGATGGAGCATGTTACATTTTAGGTGTGTTAAGCTGTTTCAGATCATCCTGGCACTAGGAGAGGGAGGGACTGGTTGCTTTGGGAAATGTTTACATAATATTCCTCTTCCTACCATCCTTTTTCTCTGGCTCCTTGTATTACATATTCAACCTGAACTCTCTGTGAATATTAAATGCTGAATCTGAGAAAGACAGTTCCCCAAAGAGAAAAGCAATCTTATTTAGTCAATGACTAATGATGATTAGGTTATAAAGTCATGTAAGGACAATTCATTCTCTTTTCTAGGTTTACATTGTTTTATTTTACCACATTCGATAGTGTATTTATTCTATAGACCCAGTCTATAGTTTAAACCTTTTCTAAAAATATATACATACATATATGTTTTTATGTATGAGTATGTTTCTTGGAACACAATTTATAATAGGGAAAACTTATAAACAACCTTTGGAAGAGTTATATAAATTCTGGTGTATCCATATGAGTGAATGGTATGTAGCCATGAAAAATATTTAAAGACATGTAAAAATGTTATGATTGAATGTTAAGTGAAAAAAAAAAAGTAGAATTCAACATAATATATTTGTAAAACTAGATAGTGAATGCAATATTTGTTTTTAAAAAGCCTATTAGTATATATGCCCCTGGCAATTCCTTAATATTAATATCAGGCTTATTTATAAAATGTCATCTAAATAAATATTTTATATTTTTTGTAGCCTAATGGTGCATAAAGGGTCAGCATATAATTATTTTCTTAATAAAATGTTTATTTTATTTTTATTTTTTTGTATTTTTCTGAAGTTGGAAACGGGGAGGCAGTCAGACAGACTCCCTCATGCGCCCGACCGGGATCCACCCGGCACGCCCACCAGGGGGCGATGCTCTGCCCATCTGGGGTGTTGCTCTGTTACGATCAGAGCCATTCTAGTGCCTGAGGCAGAGGCCACAGAGCCATCCCCAGCGCCCCAGCCAACTTTGCTTTAATGGAGCCTTGGCTGCGGGAGGGGAAGAAAGAGACAGAGAGGAAGGAGAGGGGGAGGGGTGGAGAAGCATGGGCGCTTCTCCTGTGTGCCCTGGCGGGGAATCAAACCAGGGATTCCTGCACGCCAGGCTGACGCTCTACCACTGAGCCAACCAGCTAGGACTTAAAAATGTTTATTTTTGAAAGTAAAAGAAAATAACATGTATTTCCTATACAAAACTCCATGCCTTGGGGATTTGTTCATTGTCCTCTGCGTCCCTGAGTCTCTCTTTACCATTGGTGTCACCTGTTCTCTGGGGCCCCTAGGAAGGCAGGCAGCATGGCCAGTCTGACAATACTGTGTTGGTCCAGGCTCTGCCACTTACTAAAGATATGGCCACAGACAAGTTACCTAACTTCTGTGAATCTCAGTTTTCCCATCTGTAAGACGAGCACACTAATTGCACCTGTTTTCTGCTTGTGAAGATAAAGGCAAAACTGCAGTGAAGTGCAGAGCACGGTGAGGAGCACACACGGTGCTCAGTAAATGTTTGCTGCTATCACCGTAAGCACGGCTACTACTGCTGTCTCTGTTAGCCATCACCCGATGTTTTGAAGACAGGAAGTGATTAACTATAGTCAAGAAAGAAATGATTAAAATGTATTTTTAGCCTCTTCCCTGCTCCACCCCTCCGTCAGACCCAGCAGTAGCTGAGGCATACGGGAACTCAGGTGTATCATTTAGCTACAGACGGAAAGTCGCGCATCTGTAGATCACTTTCCTCTATTCTTCCCCGTGTATTTCTGCAAGGGTGTTGACTCTAAGATGTGTTCTCCTCACAGCAGACTGCAGAGCAGTGGGAGGTAGTTGTGCTCCATTTTAAGAAGAGCCATCAACAAAAGTAAATAGCTATAGAATATAAATAGAATAACATTTTGTTATTTGGGTTTCAACATTAAATGTCATTATTATGTAACTTGTGTTTTATCATAGTGGTGACTGATTTCTGTGAAAATTGGGTTACAGAATGTCGTCCCAGTGTAGGTAATTTGCTAGACAGACATTCTGAATTGGTGTTTTGGCATTTTCTTCACAAAAATAACATTATATACATTAAAAAAAAAAGATATAGTAGGCTGAAAAACAGTATGTCAAAATATTAGCAGAGGTTTTTTTCTGGGTGGTTGGATTACAGTCAATATTTGCTTTCTTCTTTGACTTTTCTTTATTTCCTCTTTTATAGTGAGGCTATATTATTTTTATTTTACAGAAGTGATGGCAATTTTTAAAATCCCTTTGTCTAACTATAAGCCATAGGGAAATGCCTTAAGTTCAGTAAACTTGATTTAGAAAAGCTAGAATACACACACACACACACACACACACACACACACATTATTTTTTTCTTGCATAAGATTCACATTGGAAACTTTAAAAATAAATAGCAGGAATTTCTTGAGCATGTAAATTATGATTCAATTTACACCTCTGTTTTCATAAGTTACCACTATGATGTAAAATAAGGAACACAAGTGTTACAAAAATATTAACAGCATCATAAGCACTAATCGTTCCTAGTAGATTATTACCAGAGGTAGCTAAGTCTGCGGCCATGCCACGAATCTTCCCAGGCTCGTAGGAGGGGGTACTAACATCATCCCATGTGACAGATGTGGAGAACAGGCATGAAGAGTTACTTCCTAAGGTCATTGGGATTCCGATCCACTCAGTATTTATCGCTACTATCTCTGACCAGTGATTACGCATGTAAGGTGAACCCTGCCAGCTGTTTCCAGTGGTCACCTTTGCAGGGCAGGATGAAAGGATCACGTTTTCTCTCATTTCTTAACTATGCTGGGAAAAATATATGGAGGGGCGAAGGGTGATTTTAATTTTCTTTGGCTTTTTCCATTCTGTCTTTCTCCTCATTCTCTCCTCCCTCCCTACTTCCTTCCCTTGTTCTTCCTTCCTTCCCTCTTTACCTCCCTCACTTGCATCCTCCTTTGCCTCTTTCCTTTCTTCTTTTTTGAAAAACAAACTAAAAAGGCATATAAAACCTGGGCTTCAATTAAAAAAAATATTTAAACTCTTAGTAGCATTTTTACCGAGCCAGCTTTTATTTCTGTTTACTCTCACCAATACGAATTGTGTCTGCTCTCTTTCTTGAGATATTAGGAGAAAAAATGATATTTTTATTTTTTACATGGAACTGTTTAAATGAAGGAAGCAGGTATAAACCTACCTCTTTAATTCAATGATTCAACAAATCCTAGATTTTAACGTGTGGAAGTCTGAAGCAATCTGTCCTAGGAGAGAGTTCACTAATTTCAATTATCTGGATTTTATTATCACCTTCTATGGGTCAGAGATAGAATTTTATAGAATGCCATCACCTGAGGCTATGACAATGGTGTTTTACACCATTAAATCCAGAAAGTGTGAAAGATGAATTAGGAAACAAGAGGGCTTAACAGGCATGCCATTTTCATTGCAGAAAATGTGACCTACTAAGCAGCTATGATAAATAAAAGCAGGGAATGTCTACTTATGATTCCAGTATGTGAACTCCATCTTGTATTATTTCATATTAATTATGATCATCATCACCATAATATCATTGCAATTGTATTTAGTAATAGGGGAAAGAGCAAGTAGTCCAATGTAGGTAAAATTCTCAGACTTATATGTATATAAAATCACCTGGGGTGGGGTGGGGTGGGGTAGGTGCTTGTAAAAAAACTGGTGGTCATCCCTTATGTCCAGTCATTCAGATTGTGATTGAGGTAGAACCAGGAACCTGCATTTTTGTCAAACATCTCAGGTGATTCTATGCAGGTGGTAGGAGGACCACAAAGAAACACTGATACCAAACCCACGCTATGTTGCCTGTCAGTCTAGACCAGTGGTAGTCAACCTGGCCCCTACTGCCCACTAGTGGGAGTTCCAGCTTTCATGGTGGATGGTAGCAGAGCAACCAAGGTATAAATAAAAAGATAGATTTAACTAGAGTAAATTGTTTATAAAGATTTATTCTGCCAAACTTAGTGAAAATCCAACATAAAGTACTTGGTAAGTAATTATTATTATATGCTTTAACTTGCTGTAACTCTGCTTTATAAATAAAGTTACTTCCCTACTTTATAAATCACCATTACTGAGGAATCAGTGGGCGTTAGAAAATTATACTACTAACAGAGATAGAAAAGTGGGCGGTAGGTATAAAAAGGTTGACTACCCCTGGTCTAGACACTATGCATCTTCTTGTCACCTCTTGGACATGACATTTAGTCTAAATTTTAGTTCCTCATCTGTATGAGGGGTTTATAAATCCACACTTTGCTGAAGAGCTGCTGTGAGAATTAAATGCGAGCATATCTGGGACAGTGCAGCCTCTAATAGTCATTGTGTTGTCAGCAGAGAGCAAAGGGGAGGCGTGTCCATCATGCAGACCATCTTCGTCATCACAGAGTTTGTGCTCTGTGTCTGGGACAGTGTTGGGGCTTAGTGAACACAGCACATTGCTCAAGAACTCACTGCTGGAACCCAGCTACCGGGGCCCAAATATTTTTTTTTTTTTTTTTTGGATTTGCATAATTTCTTTTTTTTTTTTTTTTTTTTATAATTTTATTTTTTTAATGGGGTGACATCAATAAATCAGGATACATATATTCAAAGATAACAAGTCCAGGTTATCTTGTCGTTCAATTATGTTGCATACCCACCACCCAAAGTCAGATTGTCCTCCGTCACCCTCTATCTTGTTCTCTCTGTGCCCCTCCCCCTCCCCCTTTCCCTCCCCCATTCCCCCCTCCCCCCCGTAACCACCACACTCTTATCAATGTCTCTTAGTTTCACTATTATGTCCCACCTATGTATGGAATAATACAGTTCCTGTTTTTTTCTGATTTACTTATTTCGCTTCATATCATGTTATCAAGATCCCACCATTTTGCTGTAAATGTTCCGATGTCATCATTTCTTATGGCTGAGTAGTATTCCATAGTGTATATGTGCCACATCTTCTTTATCCAGTCATCTATTGATGGGCTTTTTGGTTGTTTCCATGTCCTGGCCACTGTGAACAATGCTGCAATAAACATGGGGCTGCATGTGTCTTTACGTATCAATGTTTCTGAGTTTTGGGGATATATACCCAGTAGAGGAATTGCTGGGTCATAAGGTAGTTCTATTTTCAGTTTTTTGAGGAACCACCATACTTTCTTCCATAATGGTTGTACTACTTTACATTCCCACCAACAGTGGATGAGGGTTCCTTTTTCTCCACAGCCTCTCCAACATTTGCTATTACCTGACTTGCTAATAACAGCTAATCGAACAGGTGTGAGGTGGTATCTCATTGCCGTTTTGATTTGCATTTCTCTAATAGCTAAAGAAGATGAGCATCTTTTCATATATCTGTTGGCCATTTGTATTTCTTCCTGGGAGAAGTGTCTATTCATATCCTCTTCCCATTTTTTTATTGGATTGTTTGTTTGTTTGTTGTTGAGTTTTATGAGTTCTTTGTAAATTTTGAATATTAAGCCCTTATCTGAGCTGTTGTTTGAAAATATCATTTCCCATTTAGTTGGCTTTCTGTTTATTTTGTTATCAGTTTCTCTTGCTGAGCAAAAACTTCTTAGTCTGATGTAGTCCCATTCATTAATTTTTGCCTTCACTTCTCTTGCCATTGGAGTCAAATTCATAAAATGCTCTTTAAAACCCAGGTCCATGAGTTGAGTACCTATGTCTTCTTCTATGTACTTAATTGTTTCAGGTCTTATGTTTAGATCTTTGACCCATTTTGAGTTAACTTTTGTACAGGGGGAGAGACTATAGTCCAGTTTCATTCTTTTGCATGTGGCTTTCCAGTTTTCCCAGCACCATTTATTGAAGAGGCTTTCTTTTCTCCATTGTGTGTTGTTGGCCCCTTTATCAAAAATTATTTGACTATATATATGTGGTTTTATTTCTGGACTTTCTATTCTGTTCCATTGGTCTGAGTGTCTATTTTTCTGCCAATACCATGCTGTTTTGATTGTCGTGGCCCTATAATAGAGTTTGAAGTCAGGTATTGTTATGCCCCCAGCTTCATTCTTTTTCTTTAGGATTGCTTTGGCTATTCGGGGTTTTTTATAGTTCCATATAAATCTGATGATTTTTTGCTCTATTTCTTTAAAAAATGTCATTGGAAATTTGATGGGAATTGCATTAAATTTGTATATTGCTTTGGGTAATATAGCCATCTTGATTATATTTATTCTTCCTAGCCAAGAACAAGGTATATTCTTCCATCTCATTATATCTTTTTCAATTTCCCTTAACAATGGTTTATAGTTTTCATTATATAAGTCCTTTACATTCTTTGTTATGTTTATTCCTAAGTATTTTATTTTTTTTGTTGCAATCGTGAAGGGGATTATTCTTTTGAGTTCCTTCTCAGTTGTTTCATTGTTGGCATATAGAAAGGCTATTGACTTCTGAATGTTAATTTTGTATCCTGCGACCTTACTGTATTGGCTTATTGTTTCTAGTAGTCTTTTTGTGGATTCTTTGGGGTTTTCGATGTATAGGATCATATCATCTGCAAAAAGTGATACCTTTACTTCTTCTTTTCCAATATGGATGCCTTTTATTTCTTTGTCTTGTCTGATTGCTCTGGCTAGAACCTCTAGTACCACATTAAATAAGAGTGGAGAGAGTGGACAACCCTGTCTTGTTCCTGATTTAAGGGGGAAAGCCTTCAGTTTAGTGCCATTTAATATGATGTTAGCTGATGGTTTATCATATATGGCCTTTATCATGTTGAGATATTTTCCTTCTATACCCATTTTGTTGAGAGTCTTAAACATAAAATTGTGTTGTATTTTATCGAAAGCCTTTTCTGCATCTATTGATAAGATCATGTGGTTTTTGTTCTTTGTTTTGTTGATATGGTGTATTACGTTAACCGTTTTACGTATGTTGAACCATCTTTGAGATTCTGGGATGAATCCCACTTGATCATGATGTATTATTTTTTTAATATGTTGTTGTATTCGATTTGCTAGTATTTTGTTTAGTATTTTAGCATCTGTATTCATTAGAGATATTGGTCTGTAGTTTTCTTTTTTTGTGCCATCCTTGCCTGGTTTTGGTATGAGGGTTATGTTGGCCTCATAAAATGTGTTTGGAAGTATTGCTTCTTCTTCAATTTTTTGGAAGACTTTGAGTAGAATAGGAACCAAGTCTTCTTTGAACGTTTGATAAAATTTGCTGGTATAGCCGTCAGGGCCTGGACTTTTATTTTTGGGGAGGTTTTTAATGGTTTTTTCTATTTCTTCTCTACTGATAGGTCTGTTTAGGCTTTCTGCTTCTTCTTGACTCAGTCTAGGAAGGTTGTATTTTTCTAGGAATTTAGCCATTTCTTCTAGGTTGTTGAATTTAGTGGCATAAAGTTTTTCATAGTATTCTACAATAATTCTTTGTATATCTACGGTGTCCGTGGTGATTTCTCCTCTTTCATTTTGGATTTTGTTTATATGAGTTCTTTCTCTTTTTTCCTTGGTAAGTCTTGCCATGGGTTTGTCAATTTTGTTGATCTTTTCAAAGAACCAGCTCCTTGTTCTATTAATTTTTTCTATAGTTTTTCTGTTCTCTAATTCATTTATTTCTGCTCTGATTTTTATTATCTCCTTTCTTCGGCTGGTTTTGGGTTGTCTTTGTTCTTCTTTTTCTAGTTCCTTAAGGTGAGAAGTTAAGTGGTTCACTTGGGCTCTCTCTTGTTTGTTCATATATGCCTGAAGCGATATGAACTTCCCTCTTATCACTGCTTTTGCTGCATCCCATAGATTCTGATATGTCGTATTGTCATTTTCATTAGTCTGTATATATCTTTTGATCTCTGCACTTATTTCTTCTTTGACCCATTCATTTTTTAAAAGTATGTTGTTTAGTTTCCACATTTTTGTGGGATTTTTTTCCTCTTTTTTGCAGTTGAATTCTAGTTTCAAGGCTTTATGATCAGAAAATATGCTTGGTACAACTTCAGTTTTTCTGAATTTGCTGATGTTGTTTTTGTGGCCCAACATATGGTCAATTCTTGAGAATGATCCATGTACACTGGAGAAAAATGTATACTCAGTCACTTTGGGATGAAATGTCCTGTAGATGTCTATCATATCCAGGTGCTCTAGTGTTTTGTTTAAGGCCACTATGTCTTTGTTGATTCTCTGTTTGGATGACCGATCTAGAGCCGTCAGCGGTGTATTGAGGTCTCCAAGTATGATTGTATTTTTGTCAGTTTTTGTTTTAAGATCAATAAGTAGCTGTCTTATATATTTTGGTGCTCCTTGGTTTGGTGCATATATATTAAGAATTGTTATGTCTTCTTGATTCAGTGTCCCCTTAGCCATTATGAAATGGCCATTTTTGTCTCTGAGTACTTTTCCTGTCTTGTAGTCAGCATTATCCGATATGAGTATTGCTACACCTGCTTTTTTTTGGATGTTATTTGCTTGGAGTATTGTTTTCCAGCCTTTCACTTTGAATTTGTTTTTATCCTTGTTACTTAGATGAGTTTCCTGTAGGCAGCATATAGTTGGATTTTCTTTTTTAATCCATTCTGCTACTCTGTGCCTTTTTATTGGTGAGTTTAATCCATTTACATTTAGTGTAATTATTGATACTTGTGAGTTCCCTATTGCCATTTTATATCTTGCTTTCTGTTAGTTTTGTGTCTTGTTTGATCCTTCTCTTTCGTTTTTCTATCTTTTGTTTTTATTTGGTTGTATTCCATACATCTTTCCTCTGTTGCTATCTTTTTTATCTCATGTGCTTCTGTGGTGGTTTTTTCAATGGTGGTTACCTTTGAGTAATGAAAAGGGTCCCTACCCTGTTCATTGTAGCGAACTATTTTGTGAGTACTTTTGCACTCCATCGTCCTTTGCTACTGTTAATCTCCGTCTTCTCCCCCTCTTTCTTTTTGTTGTTGTCACAGTTTAAATTTGGTTTTATTGTGTTCTTCTTGGAGCTTTTACTTGTGGCTCTGTTTTTTTTTGTTCTTTGTATCTGATTGGAGAACCCCCTTTAGTAATTCCTGGAGTGGGGGTTTTCTGATGATAAATTCCCTCATCTTTTCTGTATCTGTGAATGTTTTTATTTCTCCTTCGTATTTGAAGGATAGCTTTGATGGGTATAGTATTCGTGGCTGAAAGTTCCTCTCTTTCAGGACTTTAAATATTGGGGTCCACTCTCTTCTAGCTTGTAGAGTTTCTGCTGAGAAATCTGATGATAATCTAATGGGCCTTCCTTTATATGTTGTATTCTTCTTTTCCCTGGCTGCCTTGAGAATTTTTTCTTTGCTGTTTGTGCCAATTTCATTATGATATGCCTTGGAGTAGGTTTGTTGGGGTTAAGAAAACTCGGAGTTCTGTTTGCTTCTTGAACTTGAGGCTTTAGTTCTTTCCACAGGCTTGGGAAGTTCTCATCTATTATTTGTTTGAGTATGTTCTCCATTCCATTTTCTCTCTCTTTTCCCTCTGATATACCTATTATTCTTATGTTATTCTTTTTGATGGAGTCAGATAATTCTTGTAGGGCTATCTCATTTTTTTTAATTTTTGAGTCTCTTTCTTCTTCTCTCTGTTGTGCCTCAAGTTGCTTGTCTTCTATTTCACTAATCCTCTCTTCTATCTGACCTGTTCTATTACTTGTTACTTCGTTTTTCAGCTCGTGAATTGAGTTTTTCATCTCTGTTTGATTTGTTTTTATAGTTTCAATTTCTTTGGACATATATTCTTTGTGTTCATTGAGTTGTTTTCTGAGCTCCCTAAATTGCCTTTCTGTGTTTTCTTGTATATCTCGGAGGATTTTTAGGATTTCTATCTTGAATTCTCTGTCATTTAGCTCCAAGGTTTCCAATATATTAAATTTTTTCTCCATAGATTTTTCCTCATCTAGCTGTGTTACCTCTCTTTCTTTTGTATCCATGATATTCGATTTTCTCTTCCTTAATGGCATCTGAGGGTGGTTTTGTTGATAGTATTAATGAGATTTAATAAAGAATAAAAAGTTAAAAAAAATAACAATAAAAAAAAATCGAAAAGAGTTGTTTTTTTTTAAAAAAAATTAATAATGAAATAAAGAAAAATAAAATAAAAATTAAAGAAAAGGAAATTATTCCCCCCCCTCCTTTTTTCCTCTCCTCTCCTCTCCCCTCTTTTTTGAGAAAATCTTGTGGTGGACTGTGAATTATAACAAACAATGCCTGTGATGGAGGGCCTGAATTGGGGAAAAGTAATAAAGGGGCAAAAAAAAAAAAAAAAAAAAAAAAAAAAGAAAAAAAAAAAAAAAGGAAAGAAAAAAGAAAAAAAAAGAGCGTATGGACCCACAAAAAGCAAATAAGGAAAAAATTTGGGTCAAGAATGAAATGATTTGCTTTTAGGTGTTGGTTGTCTAAGAGTTATGATGAGAGGAATAAGAGGAAAACGGAAAAATGGGGGGACAAATTAAAAAATTACTATTGTATTTAGTGGAACAAGAACTAGATAATATGGAGAGCCAGGGATGAGAGCACTGCTAGTGAGTTAAAAAGGTGAAGTAAAAACCCCCCAAAATGCCACAAACATAGGTTTGAGTCCCAGATAAGATAATTTGTTTGTTATTGAGGTTTGAATGAGAGGAGATGTAAAGGAGAAAGGAAGAAACTAATATAGAGGGAGAAAAGAAAGAGAGAGAAAAAAAGAGGTAACCACTAAAAGAAGAAAAAAGAAAGGAGAGAGAGAGAGAGAGAGTTAAGGGTTTTGGAGTGCAACCCTCATAGAGAGAAAGGACGAGAAGAGAAAAGATAATGGGAGATGTAACACTTATGGGTAGTGTAGTTCAAGGAGAGGAGAGAGTAAGACCAGTAGAGAGTTAATCGGCCAAATTGGAGGAGGAAAAAAAAGTATCAAGAATGAAGATAAGAGAAACAAACAAACAAATATAATAAAATGGGATAGGTTATAAAGTCTGCAGATTATTCTTGATTTTGAGAGGTTATCTTCTTGCTTTTTCTTTTCTCTCCCTCTTCCTGGTCGGTGACTCTGTACCCCGGGTTCTGCCCCTTTGGCACGCTCAGGTAGAGGTTTGCAGTTGATAAGTCTCTATGGCAATGTCATGTATTGTGCTTTAGTCTCGTTGGCAGTCGAAGCTCAATAGCATTTATAGGCTCCGACAGTGAGAGAGTCCGTGTTCCTGGAGCCTTTCTCCTAGTCTTTCCTTCCTTAATTAGTAGCCTGATAACCCAGCTATGGGGTTGCTGCTGCCTCTGCCTGGATAGTAAGAGGCTCAAAGAGCTGGCAACTCCCCACTCTATTTCCACTCAGCACAGGGCTCTGGGTAAGGCTCAGTCAGTCAGAGCTGCTAGCATAATCAGGCGGGCTTTCTGCCCACTCAATGACCTCTGGCTCTGCCACTCTGTCCGGTAACACAAGCGGGCGCCCACTTCTGGGGCGCTTGGAGGAAACTCTCACTCACTGTCTGCGACCAGGATATCCGGCCAGCAGTCTCACGCTCTGAGTGAAACCCCCAACCGCAGGGAAAAGTTGTAGCGTTGGAATTGAGTCTCACTTTGTCCCCGTGCGCGGCTTTTGCAAGGCGCTGGGGCGGCTCGAGATTCCGCTTTGGCCCACACAAAGGCCCCTGACTCTGCCCCTCTGTGCGATAACATGGGCGTGCACTGCCGAAGCACTCGGAGGAATCGCTCACTCCTTATCTGCGTGCGCAAACCAGGATATGAGGCCGTCCGCGGTTCCCTCTGAGTGAAACACCCTCCAGCACGGAAAATCTCCACCGTTGGAATTAGTTCTCACTCCCTCCCGTGCGTGGCTTTCCCAGGAAGAAATTCTCGCCCACTAACTGCGCACCGACCAGGAGACCGGGTAAAATGGCCGCTCTGCTTTTCTTTCTTTGTTTGGGTTTGGCGCGAGTGTTAGCTTGTATTGCCCGGGTTGCCACAGGATCAGATTTTCCTCGGCTTGGATCTCTGTGCCACAGCCTGGTTCAGCCGTTTGTGCTGCGGCAGCCTGGATCTATTCACCCCCTTTGCCCGCCTCAGTTTCTATATTCACAGTTACCAGAGAAAGCCGCCCTGTTTAGGTTAGTGAGGAAGGAGGAGCATTTCTTACTCCCTATTTCCTTCGGGGTTTGGTTATATATTTAGCCAATTTTTCACTCAATCATACCTTTGGGTGTATTGCGAAGCATCTGGAAGCTCCAAGTATAGGTTTTTCTGTTTCTGGTTGAAGATCTTGTTGAGTTTTGGGGGAGATTTATCGGTATTGCTTCCTACCCCGCCATTACTCTGACGTCATCGGGGGGGGGGCCCAAATCTTGATTCTTCAATTTACTGTGTGATCTTGGGCAAATTATTTAACCTTCTGCTGCCTCAGTTTTTTCATCTATAAAACACACATAATTATAATACTGTCTTTGTGGAATTTTTGGGGGTATATTAAAAATTTCTATAAAAATAGAACATTTATAACTGGTCAATAGTAGAATATCTTATAAGTGTTAAATAAATAAATACAAGCATTGTGGATTGACTTCATGCAGGCACGCATGCAAGGTCTCTTTCTTTTTCTCTTTCCAACATAATGCAGATGTAGTCTAGTAGTTGACAGAATTTTTAAGTAGAGAGCACTTTAAAGAGCCTCTGCTCCTGGGGGAAGGAAATCTGCAGGTATTAGATGGGTTTGGCAGCCAGCAGAGGAGTGCTGTTGAGAAAGAGAGGCTCCCTGGGGCGGGGGTGTTAGGAGAGAGAACTGGATTCAGCTCTTTTAATTAGAAGAGCTGACAGGTAACAAAATGAGGCTCCCTCAGCTGTCTGACGCAGCAGACAAAGTAAGATATTTAGTTAATAGCAGCAACCTGTTGCTTATAATTTTCAAGTCCTTGGGGGCACATTATGTGACCCAGGGTAAACCAAGGAACAGAGGAGGAAGTGAGAGAAATAAGGGGGAACCTATTCCCCATGTCCCTCATTATAGAGTTTGACTCACATAAAGTTAACACTAATAGAACATTTGCTTAGAAATGTCATCACTGAAATAAACGTGTTAAATTTAAACTCTGATTGCTCCAGTTCATCGCTTATGCAATTGGATTGAAAACAGCTCAGACTTAAGAGGCATTTCCAGGTTTTTCTCAGCCAACAAGACTTCAGCCATTTTGTTTTCTCAGATTGTTCAGCCTTGTCCAATTTTTGGATTAAAGTCCTTTGACTATTTCAGTGGCCATACTATTTTCCTTCCATCATAAACTTACAATATAAAGTCAAAGCTGTGAAAACAACCCAATGTTTCTTCACATCCTTATTTTCTGGCCAACTATGGCTTTAGACTAAAGCTCTCTCCTTTAGGAGAAAATCTCATTTGCTCATTTTCTTTTGGTTGGCTGGACTTACCCACAGATTCTTGGGCAATAGTCAGGAGGCTGCTTTGTGTTTTGGCTGCATGCTGGAATTTTTCTTCTGGGACTATATATAGCAGTAGAAGGGGGCGACTGTTCAGTTCTTGCTCACCTAAAACTAAATCACCCTTTTGCAAGAGATGAACACAAAAACCATAACTTTTTTTTTTTTTTGTATTTTTCTGAAGCTGGAAACGGGGAGGCAGTCAGACAGACTCCGGCATGTGCCCGACCGGGATCCACCTGGCACACCCACCAGGGGGCGATGCTCTGCCCCACCAGGGGGCGATGCTCTGCCCCTCCGGGGCGTCGCTCTGTCTCGACCAGAGTCACTCTAGCGCCTGGGGCAGAGGCCAAGGAGCCATCCCCAGCGCCCAGGCCATCTTTTGCTCCAATGGAGCCTTGGCTGCGGGAGGGGAAGAGAGAGACAGAGAGGAAGGAGAGGGGGAGGGATGGAGAAGCAGATGCGTGCCTCTCCTGTGTGCCCTGGCTGGGAATTGAACCCAGGACTTCCGCACGCCAGGCCGATGCTCTACCACTGAGCCAACCAGCCAGGGCCATTCATAACATTTTGAACACTGTTTTTTGCATTGCATTGTAATTTATTTTAATATAAAATACATGTCTGCAATTTGGTTACAGAAGAAATAAATTATAGAAAATTTGATTATTCTTGAAAAGGCATGAAGAAGGAAATAAAATCATGAAAGAACCATTATGAAATAACTAGTTTTATGGTTTTATTTTCTTGACTATTTATTCACTTTTCCATAAATAAATATTCATCTAGCCATTCACGCTTCTGTCTGTTCATTGATCTATCCTCTATCTATCCATTTATTCATCCATCTCTCTATCTATCCCTCCTTATATAATCCATTTAGTCATCTATTCATCCTTTCACTCATTCATCCATTCATTTATCTCTTCATCCCTCCATGTATCTATCTATTTATCTTTTCATTTATCCATCCCTTTGTACATTTATCCAGGAAGAAGTAATAGTACTTTAAGAGTATGGCACAGTTGCCTGACCAGGTGGTGGCACAGTGGATAGAATATTGGACTGGGACACAGAGGACCCAGGTTCAAAACCCTAAGGTCGCCAACTTGAGCATGAGCTCACTAGCTTGATTATAGGGTCGCTGGCTTGAGCATGGGATCATAGACATGACTCCTTGGTTGCTGGCTTGAACCCAAGGTCACTGGCTTGAGCAAAGGGTCACTGGCTGGGCTGGAGCCCCTGGTCAAGGCACATATGAGAAAGCAATCAATGAACAACTAAGGAGACTAAGGAGCCACAATTAAGAATTGATCCTTCTCATCTTTCTCCCTTCCTGTCTGTCTATCCCTATCTCTACCTCTGTCTTTGTCTCTCTCTCACACACACACACACACACACAGAGACACCAAAAAAAAAAAAAAAAGAGTATGGCACAGTGGTTTAGAGTAGTGGTTCCCAACCTCCAGGCCGCAGATCGGTACCAGTCTGTAGGCCATTTGGTACCGGTCCGCAGAGAAAGAATAAATAACTTACATTATTTCTGTTTTATTTATATTTAAGTCTGAATGATGTTTTATTTTTAAAAAATGATCAGATTCCCTCTGTTACATCTGTCTAAGACTCACTCTTGACGCTTGTCTTGGTCACGTGATACATTTATCCGTCTCACCCTAAAGGCCAGTCCGTGAAAATATTTTCTGACATTACGCTAGTCCATGGCCCAAAAAAGGTTGGGGACCACTGGTTTAGAGTACAGAATCTTAAGTGACTTGCTTTGTGCATTCAATTCCGGTTGTATCATGTACTTTCTATTTAACCTTAGACAAGTTTTTATGGATTCTTTTCCTCTTTTATAAAATGGCATTAATAATAGTGCCTACCTCATACAATTGTGTCAGGATTTAATGATATAATCTATATAAGTTGGTTGGCGAAGTGCCTAGTGAAAAAGAAATTCTCAGTAAATATTAGCTATTCTTATCATTATCATTACTCTTGCTTATTTTATACAGTTACCAAGATCTGATAAGAAATGTATAAAATAATACAATGTCTAGCTATTATTATAATTACAAATGCAATATAAATATACACATACTTACAATATATATGTATATGTACTTACATATATACATATATGCACATAAACATTTTTATGTTACTGGTACCCATCTGTCTTATAAACTCATTTTAAATTCTACTTTAATGGCTGAAAAGTATTCTACAATATGTATATGTATTTGTAACCAAACTGTTATAGATATTTGTTTAAAATATCTCAAACTTCTGTTGTTATATTTCGTAGTTAAACTACAAAATAACTTTGGAGTTTCTGGTTGTATGTTGCACACAATTTAAAGCTTATAATATTGCTGCAATGCTCAGGAAAAAGTCTGCGACACTTTGCATTTCTATCAGGAAATGATGCCCTGGGTTCTCACCAGCCTTATGTATTATCTCTGCAAGCATTTGTCATTTCCGCAGACAAGACATAGCATCTCAGTGCTATTTTATTACTTGTTTTTATTTAATTACCAGCAAGATTTGCCATATGTTTTTCCAACATGTTTATTTCTATTTCTTAAAACTGTCAACTTATAATATTTGTGCATTTTTCCATTGGGATTTTTTGCTCTTTTCTTAGTGATTCTGCCGAAGTTTAAAATTTTGACTTTCTAATAAAAAGGTTTTGGAATGTACTCTTTTCCAATTTTTTAAAATTGAGCATGGCCTATGGTCAGTGTTCTGACACTTCCCTTGTGTTTGCTCTGACTGCCTACAGATCACTGTATCCCATCAGCCAATACCATGTTCAGCCAAGTGCCGCCGAACTGGAACCCATTCCTAAGAGCCCCAGAGTCTCCTGACCTCCCACCTTTCAGTGGGCCTCCTTTCATCTCTGTGATGTTTTCCAGGTCCTTCTAAGTGCCAAGTTCATTGTGCTCATTGGAGCAATGTAATAGGTAACAATAGTAGGTAACTCTACCTTTTACTATGCCTTGTGTGTCTCTACTTGGTTGTGGGCTCCTCTTTCTTTCTACCTCTTTTTAAACCTGTGCTTGTTAGACAGGTCTCTATACAATGGCATCTGTGCACAAGATGCCTCCCTTTAAATAGGAGGAAGAAGCTGTCAAAAGATTTCCCTTTAACATGTGGAGAAATTAACTTGAGACTTTGTGCTCAAAGATTCACCTTCATTCATGGTCTAACAGAAGTTGCCAAACTTTTCTGTAAGGGGCAAACAGTACCTATTTTCAGCTCTGCGGGCCATGAAATCAGTGTTGCCACTACTGAGCTCTACCGTTGTAGCACAGTAGAAGCCATAGACAATAAGCAATTTACATGCTTGCCGTGTCCACTAAAATTTTACTTACAAAACAGGCAGAAGTCCAGTTTGGTCCACGGCCATAGTTTGCCAAATCCTGATCTAAAGTAAGAGAACGAGGGTGGTGTGCAAGGAGGATACATTTTAGCTCATTGCTGTTAACAGGAAAGAGCCTTCAACAGACCATGGTTGTGGGCTTGCTTAGGTAAAGAATTCTCTGGAGAACTGGCTTTTCTTCCCCCAGGCCTTAGAAAATCCAGCTTGGAGAAGTTCTGGGCAGAAAACACCTGAGTAGATGAAGAAAAGAAAGTGGGAAGAATTATTCCCAAGGTCTTATTGCAGCAGGGGACCCAGCCAAACACAGTCTCCTGAAGTTAAGGATGGCTTTAAAGCACAGTGAATTCCCACTCTGGGCTACAATATGGGCAGCTGTGTGGGTTCTGGCCCCCTGAATTGCATTTCTGAACCTCAACAATTGCCAATATTATTTCAAAAAACACGAGTTTAGCTAAAAGGGCTACACGTCAGGTATTTTACTTGCTACTCCTGGTGGATTTTGTTTGTTTCTATTTTTGTGTCTTTGGTTAGCCAACAAAGGCACTGTTTTTCTGAAACCAAGTTCCAAAAATCACCTAACAACCTTTTGGAAAATGACTTACATGCTCTGCAGGTCCCGCCTGTCTGTATTCTCCGTGGCCTTGTCATAAAAAGGTAAATCAGATTGGAGCCTCCATTACCTCATTACAGGCTGCCCTTTTCATAGTAAGCTTCCAGAGATCTAGAAGCATAAAGGAGAAATGTTTGATCCGGCTGTGGCAGGAACTGTCAGCAAGAAACTGGACTGGGGGTCATGGGACCTGTGTGACTTGGATCAAATCCCTTCTTCTCAGAATGTCTCTGTTTCCTCCTCTATCCAGTGAGGAGATTGGACTTTAAACAGAATAGCAAATGTGTGGCAGGTGGCCCATCACTCCATCCTCATTGCCTGTGACAGGCACTGCGGCTCCATCACTGCATTCTTCCTGGTTACAAGTAAACAGAAAAACCTCGTGGAGGCCTGCTCCTGCTGCCTGTCCCCACACAGGCTGCGGATGGTCCCAAGTCCCCACGTGCTGAAGTTCTACGATCCTTACCACATGTGGATCTCAAGCATATTCTGTGCTTGAATGAGGGTTATTTCTTACTCTGGACAGCAGTGAAACAGCACTCATTCAGCTACCCTAGGTGTAGTTAGCCCTTTACAATGTAAACTTTGCCCATACACCTTTGCAATTTACCTATATTTTATAGGTGAAATAATTTTACATTTTCTGTCTTGTGGCCTGTTATGAAATATCTGTCTTGAGAAAGCTAGAGAGATGGAGGATAGCTTTCCATTCATCCACATTAATGTTTTATTGTCCGGGGTGTTTTTAAAAAGAGAATTTTGATAAAAGTTTATTTGAACCAGACTGACGGCATGCTGGGAAACAAGATCTCAAATGTTCCCGCATAGGGTGTTTTAAAATCTTGTGCCTTTAATAGATTTCCTGAGCTAATAGTTTGCCTTATTTACTTCCCTGGGCTGTAATCATTATTGCGGCTGACCATTTTGATAAGCTACTTCTGTGAAATGTTCTCCTAAGAATGAGAGTCACTTTTTAGATGGTTATTTTCCTTAACCGTGTTTTCAGTCACAGAAAATAATTCTCATAGAAAATTTTTTCTCTGGTTCAAAAAATACTCCTCAAATATTTAAATGGCATAATCTTTTCAGTCCTAAAAATATTCAATTGATTTATGCAGGAAATTAACCGCAGCACTCTTGATTCAGGAAACTTGTGCTTCTCTCTCTCTCTCTCTCTCTCTCTCTCTCTCTCACACACACACACACACACACACACTTTTTCTGGCTTCACAAATGTATTAGGGTGACTCACTTTCAGTGGGACGGAGTAGAGGAAAAAAGCCAGTGGGAGATTAGGATGAAGTTGGGCATGTTGGCGCCCATTCTGTCTATTATGTGTAGACCCCAGAGATAGTCTGTAAATTTGGGATCTTATTAAGAGCCAAAGGAAAGAGTTAAAATTTTCTAGCTCTTGCGTTCACAGTATCCATAGGATAAGACTGTTGCTCAAATAAAGCTTTCATTTCCTTGGTATTAAGATCTGACGGGCATTTCTGTTGTGAGTTTTGACATAGGAGGCACACGTAATAATAGAGTTGCCTCTACCTACATTATATTTAAATACTGCTTTAGACAAAACAAACAAGTCAACAAAAAATCTGATGTGTCTTTTTAATAGTTCAATCTAAAAGTCTTACTCTTCTAAATGAAAAGAAAGAATGGAACTAAAATACAGGAATCTGAAGGGCATCCCTGATTTAAGGTTTTCTAGTGGGAAGACTGTTCACAGAGAGGTTTGTTCAACAGTGTGTGCTCTTCTTTGGGAACTGGTATAAGACACAGACCTCCATGGGAAATTGATTTAAGACATAAATACACATAGGGATGATGCCAGGGTTGAGGGTTCGGTCCCCAGTCAGGAAACATGCAGGAGTCAACCAATAAGTGCACAGGTGGATGAAATGACAAATAGATGTTTCTCTGTGTGTGTGTGTGTGTCTCTCTCTCTCTCGTGCTCTCTCTGTAAAGATTAATTAATCCATATATTAATTTTTAAAAACATACAGTATTTTTTGCTCCATAAGATGCATCTGACTATAAGACACACCTAGGGTTTTAAGGAGGAAAATAAGAAAAAAAATATTCTGAACCAAATGATGTGTTAAAATATTTAATAAAATACCGTATTTTTCACTCCATAAGATGCATGGACATTTACCCTCCACTTTTGAGGGGAAAAAAGTGCTTCTTATGGAGTGAAAAACACGGTAAATGCATTTTGAAATACTGCCTTCCACTACTTTCTTTTTCCTCTCTTTCTCTTTTTTTTTATCTTGAGATTCCAGACTCAATGCTGTATTTAAGTGTACTGGTTCCAAAATACAAAGCATTAGCATCTCAAACACGTTTCCAATAAGTCATCCAGTCTTTGTGATTCTGGGTGCTGATTTTGGGCACAGAGGGTCCTTTCCCAGAATTTTGATTTAGACAGACCAAGAGGGATCACAGTTAGTGTGAGCAATTAATGAGCTGGGAGCCTGGTCCAAAAGATGCTCAGGGCAGGAGTCCTTTACCAAGAGCTGTCGACAGTTGCACTGTTGAGGCTGCTGTGCGATACTGATGGGCCGCTGCACAGGCTGGGAAGACCCAGCCCCTTCAGAAAAGACAGTGAGTTTGGCCAGTCACTACCATTTGCAACCTCAGCCCTTTGGAAGATCTGGAACTTAATAATGATCTCAAATCCCTTTCTTTCTTGTGTCTTTGCTAGAGTTAGAAATAAATATCTGAGCTGGGCTCTCTGATGTGTTTTCAGTACCTCATTAGAATCTGAGGTCTCAGCCATCAAGTATTCAATAAGTTAAATTGCTCTTTACAGAGTAAAATAAATAGCATTCTTTAAAAAAAAACTTATTGAATTTATTGGGGTGACATTGGTAGAAAGCAGTATGGAGTTACCTCAAAAAATCAAAAGTGGAAATGCCTTATGACTCAGCAATTCCGCTTCTGGAAATGTATTCAAAGAAACCCAAAATGCTAATTGGAAAGAATATCTGCACCCCTATATTCATTGCAGCATTATTTACAATAGCCAAGATGTAGAAGCAGCCCAAATAAATGGCATTCTGAACGTGGAGTTTACAAGGTAAAATTTGAATTTATTGTCCTACTTAGTCTTTACAGAAACTAGAAATTTGGCAGGGCAAATGTTTTTATCTCTCTTTGAAGTCAAGCACCTGAAGCCCAGAAAGTTGAAGTAGCTATGATGTTAAGTCATAGAGGAGGGCTTTTTAGAGCTTGTTTCTGTTGTTATTATTCAAGCTTTAGTATCTCAGGTCTTGCTCCATACTGCCCCCTGGCAGCAGCATCCTGCATGGCTCTCACTAAACCCCATCCCTGCCAGAGGCTCTGAGCTCCATGCTAGAACTTATTTGAGAATTCTGTTTTTTGAACCCTTTCTTGGAGACTCTCAATTTCCCGGATATCAAAGAGTCCCTCCAAAACAGAAGCAGGTTTTATGAAACTTAGTATTTCTTCTCTTTTTCTTAAATAAATAAATAAATCTCACAGTGCCTTTAGAAGGTAGAAGAATAAAGAGCACACTTTAGAAGATGTTTTGGAGCTATGGGTGCCTCTCTAAGGCTAAGACTCAAGGACTGTTCTGCATTCATCTTAGATTTTCCTACAGTTGGTATAGTAGGAATTCAACACATTGTTGCAAATATTAAATTCATTGGCCATATGCCTTAAATCAAGGGTCGGGAACCTTTGGCTCACAAGCCAGATGTGGCTCTTTTGATGGCTGCATCTGGCTCGCAGACAAATCTTTAATAAAAAAGATAATAACATTAAAAGTATAAAACATTCTCATGTATTACAATACATTCATTTCCTACCGTTCATGTTCATGGTTACGGGTGGCTGGAGCCAATCACAGCTGTCCTCCGGGACAACACCAAATTTTTATTGGATAATATGTACTGTACATGGGTTGTTGTATGGCTCTCATGAAATTACATTTTAAAATATGTGGCATTCATGGCTCTCTTAGCCAAAAAGGTTCCCGACCCCTGCCTTAAATTATCCACAAGGTTCCATGTGTCAAAAGATTCTTCCATTGTTCCTCTACTTGCTTATGCATTTATCACACATGTTATCTTTTTTATTTTATTTTTTTTGCATTGACATGTATGTCTTAGTAGAAGCAGGAATGATCATTATTACAGAGAATTGTGTGTGTGGTTGTGAATACCAGTGACCACAATTGAGCAGACCATGGATTATACTTATTCTGATAAAGAGGCCACACTTTAGGTTCTCACATGATCAAGAAAAATGGCAATGCACTTAAGACTGAAATGATTTTAAAATACCAACCCCTATCATGGGCTAGCAAAAATACAAACACTTTGACTCCTCGTTCACAACTATCAGCTCAAAGCTCTGTGACCTTGTGCAAGTTAAGTAACCTCTCTATGTTTCAGTTCCTCTTCCATAAATGGAGGATGATAATATTATTTCCTGCTAAGGTTGTCATATAGGTTAAATGAATTAATATACATATAATGCTGAGAACAGTGGCAGGCACAGAAAGCCCTCTATAAAAATTAGTGTTTAGGCCCTGACTGGGTAGCTCAGTTGATTGGAGCACCAGCCTGATGTGCCAGCATTGTGGCTTTGATCTTGGTCAGGGCACAGGCAGACATCAAGCAATGGATGCATCGATAGGTGGAACAACAAGTATGTTTTTTTCCTGTCTCTCTCTAAAAATCAATAGATGTATATATTAATTAGCTGTTATTATTATATATATTACTTTCTCACATATATATGCAGCACATATATATGCATACCCGTGCACCCTGGTCTTATCCAGTTTATTCAGCAAGATTGGTTCTGGATGGATTTTGACCAATTCCAAAAATCAAATCCACTTTCCATGAACAAAGTTTGTTTGTTTGTTTGTTTGTTTTTCAAAGAAGTTTTATTGCCTCCTCTAAACACAGTTCTCACAGAGGAGACCAAAAAAGTATTTTTGGCAAATAAATACTTTGGCAAATAAATCTGCTTAGAGTAAGTGAGTCACATCACTAGATGTCTACTTTGAAGGGGAAAACAGTAATTTCAGTGTACAAATTATTGTCTCATTACTTTATTATATAAAAGAGAGTTTGGGGTGGAACGTCTAAAAAGTATAATAAAACCACTACATGTTGTTCTGTCGTTTAGCATTTAATTAAAAATAACTAGGAAAACAACTAATTGAAATGCTCACTACAATTTTATTTTTAATTCAACAATATGTTGACTGAATATTCCAAATTACTGAAAGCATTCAGGCAGTTCTGGGAATTTGGATCTAGTAACTCTTCAGCTCTTTTTATTTAGAATGTTGGCATTTTACACTAGTGTCAAATACGATAATTATTTTCACAGTATTAAACTTAATAGAGCAATTGCTAAACACATTTCTGCATTTGGCTCCCCGAGATAAAGTTTGTAGGATTTGCAGGCTATGGACAGTAACTTTACTATATACTTGCCTGACAATTGTCTAAGAAATGTGCCCTCAATGAATGAGGGGGAAGAAATAAAACCAGACATCAAAGTCATGGCAATTCTAATTGTGAACATTCTCCATCGCTGAGTCCCATGAAAATTTGTCATTATAGATTGAAAACAAACAAGCAAATCTGAACGGATGAATCACACAATCATCAGAGCCAATTAAACATTTGAAGGAAAAGTCTGATTTTAATATGTTAGAAAATCACACAAATACCTATATATTTGACATCATCAGTTTTGACAGAGGTGGCTTAAAATAGGAGGAGAGCAAAAATAGATCCAGGCAATTTTAATGTGGTCTAAGAATTAGCAAGTGATATTAATAACATGATGAACCTTTACTCCAAAGTGAAGTGAGTGCAAAGTTAAACAAAGTTGGAATGTGGACTCAGTTATAGGTTTCTTATAGTTGGTAAATTGCAAACACGATTCATTTATGATAAAGCACAAATTTTCTCTGTGGCTAATTGCTATGAAGCGAATGTTTGTATACCTTGCAAGTTCAAGTTGTGAAGCCCTCACCTCCAGGGTAATGTCATTTGGAGGTGAGGCCTTTGGGAGACGCTTAGGTCATGAAAGTGAAGCTCTCATGATGGGACTACTGCTCTAATAAAAGAAGGTGCTCTAGAGCAGTGGTCCCCAAACTTTTTTGGGTCACAGACCAGTTTAATGTCAGAAAATATTTTCATGGACCAGCCTTTAGGGTGGGACAGATAAATGCTCAAAATAAAATTATGCGACCAGTGTAAAAACTGTGGTATTTTTAAATATAATTGTCGAACTTACAAGACAAGCATGAAGAGTGAGTCTTAGATGGATGTAACAGAGGGAATCTGGTCATTTTTTAAAAATAAAACATTGTTCAGACTTAAATATAAATAAATGGAAATAATGTAAGTTATTTATTTTTTCTCCGTGGAACAGTACCAAATGGCCCATGGACCGGTACCGGTCCGTGGCCCAGGGGCTGGGGACCACTGCTCTAGAGAGATGATCTCTCTCTTTACCATGTGAGGACATGGCAAGAAGGCAGAACAGGGTCTCACCTGACACCGAATTTATTGGCATGTTGATTGTGGATTTCCTAGCATTCAGAACTCTAAGAAGTAAATGTTTGTTACCCAAGCCCTCTAGTCTATATTTGTTACAGTGCTAAACTGACTAAGACAGTAACACTTGGGGAAATGTAATGTTCCTAATATTTCCAAGGTGATGAAATGGCTTTCTGTTTGGCACACAGGAAAACCAACCTTTTTTTTTTTAGAATTGGATTGTTTATACTTGCCCGGTCTAGGCTGTTCCTGATCATTCCAGGCAGGATTCTGGAAAGACTGATCCTGTGTCCTTAGGGGAACTCTGCAGGTGGCCATTAGGCCATTGCACACCACCCATCAACAAGCTGCGGTCTGGCCTCCTCTGGACCTAACTGCACTCAGCACTGCATTCTGAGTACACTAGGGGTCTTTCCAGCTGACACATCTCCTAGTTCTGGACTCCACGAGCCACCTTTCTTCCCCTGCTTCGCCTGATCCACACCACACCATTCTCCCCCCACCCAAGCACCAAGGAGGTTACTTCAGTACCCTCCACCTGGTCTCCCTGCTCTGCCCTAATCTAGTCTGCATAGAGCAACCAGACACTGCCCCCCGTCCCATTCCTAAGCAGACCTGTTATTTCCTGTATCCCAGCCTCTGTGTGAGGAAACAGCCTGGTCCTTCGTCTAGAGGCATTCATCCAGCCATTCTTGCGTTCAGCAAGGAGGACGGATGCCATGCAGGTGTTCTTTTTCATGCTGGGCAGAGAGTTGGAGCAGAGTCAGACTCCAAGGCAATGACATCTTAGTAGGGGAGACAGTCAACTAATAAATAATAATATAATTCAGATAGCCACGAGATCAAGGAAAAAAAATAAAATAGAGTGGAAAGCAATGGGAATGTTGGGAATGTTACAGATCAGATGGCCGCAGTAGGTCTTCCCAGTGGGGTCACATTTGAGGAAGAACTGAAATAAAATAAGGAAGTAAGCAATACAAAAATCTGGGGGAGCATGCACTAACCAGAGATGGACAAGGACTACAGTCCTTGTAGATGTGAGGACTACCCTGAAGGGAAGAGAGGCTGGGGACCAGGGAGCAAGGGGAGGGGTAGCAGGAAGGGGGTTGCAGAGGTGGCGCTGGTGATGATAATTACATGGGCCCCTTTATGCCATGATAAGGAGGTTGGAGTTTATGGGCTATTATCTATTTTCTTTTTATTTAAGTGAAATTTACATGATGTAAAATTAATCAATTTAGAGTGAACACATCTGTGGCATTTAGAACATTTCCATTGTTGTGGAATCACCACCTCTATCTAGTTCAAAAATATTTTTATCACTCCAAAAGGAAACCTCAGCCATACTCCATAGTTAGTCTCCAAACCCCCTACCTCCTGCCCCTGACAACCATACAAACTGTTTCCTGTCTCTATGGATTCACACACACACACACACACACACACACACACACACACACACACACAATTATATCACATTCTGGCTTAACATCACTCCTTCCCCAACATACTGAGGCTCAAACCCAAACTCCTTAGCACCCTCTTAATCATCAGGTTCCTCCCCATTTGTCTGTCTTACTTCCAACCAGTCTTTGCTTCACTCTCTAAGACCTGACCTCACTGGCTCTTTGAATCCGCTGGACTCCCTCAGGGTCTTTGCCTGTGTTGTTTCTTCTGCTCCAAATCTTTGAATGACTGGTGTTTCCTTGTCATTCAGGTCTCCATGCAGATACCACCTATCGCCTCCTTGAGAGCCCTTCTCTGACAACCTCATGTCATCACCCTGTATTATCTTCTTCATCTCACATTTCACAATCTGATGTTCTCTTGTTATTTGTTTTATTATCTGTTTTCCTACAAGGACAAAGGTTTATGAAAAGCAGCAGGCTTATCCCTCTTGTTCACTGGAGTACTTCTAGCACTTCTTCTGATAACAGTGCCAGCCATACTGTTAGGACAGTCTGGGTCCTCTGTAAAGCAGGCACCAAGACAGTAGGAAACTGTGAGGAATTTGTTAGGGGAAATGTCTGGGAGAGAAAATGAGGAAGGAGCCAGGAGGCTGGGAGAGCTATCAGACCAAGATGCAGGTCTGACCTCAAGTAAAGGGAGAGGGAAGGAAGAAAGAATGGGTAGAAGCACCTGAGGTGGTTGTGCAGTTCTAAGGAAGTTCAGCAACACTATCAGGGAGTTCTTGGGCCAAAGCTGCCCCAAATCATCAATTCCCCAGGAATAACACTGCCTTGGTACTCTTGTTAAGCTCAGTAACAGGCTGGGAGCAGCATATGGAAGAATAGCCTTGGCAAGAAATGTGGCAATGGACTTCAGTGAGCAACAGCTGGGGTTGTTGATCAACCCGTTCCCTTCAATTAGAGATCATGGCTACCACAGAGGTGTATACAAAGACTTAGTTCAGTGAATGAATAATGAATAAGTGAATGAATGAGATAATTACTCCTTCATGTTATGCTTATACCTGCCTCTTCCTCATGTTTTCAGCCTCACTCTTAGCTTTATTCACTACAATTTTTATTGAGCATCTATTATGTTCAAAGTCACATGCCTGCAATTCCTCATTTGGTTTTCATAGAAATCCTAGGTACTATTTTTATCCATTCTCATTCTATAGATGAAGAAAATGAGGTTCTAATAGGTTAAGGAACTTGTCCATGCTCAGAAGCTACTAAGGGGCAGAGCTCTATCTTCTACAGTTTATTGTTAAAGTCCCTACCCTTAGCGTTAATGCTGTACAGCATTAATGGACAGTGGACGCAAGTGTAAAAATTTACACTGCTCTTCAGAGAAGGGTCCAGAAAATAGTGAGGAGTTGGGGCATAAGAGTGAATCCCAGGCGTAGGCCAGGTGACCAAGACGAGCACTCAGGAATTTGTATTGATTGCTTCTTTACTCACTCATTCATCATTGGCCAGTCTTTCATTCATTCAGAAAACGCTCACCAAACACTATTGCCTGCCAGTCCATGGACTACGTTTTATTTTAATAGCATATTTTACATTATATTTGATTTTATTTATTATTTATTTATTTATTTATTTATTTTTACAGAGACAGAGAGAGGGATAGACAGGGACAGACAGACAGGAATGGAGAGATGAGAAGCATCAATCATTAATTTTTCGTTGCATGTTGCAACACCTTAATTGTTCATTGCTTTCTCATACGTGCCTTGACCGTGGGCCTTCAGTAGACCGAGTAACCCCTTGCTTGAGCCAGCGACCTTGGGCTCAAGCTGGTGAGCTTTTGCTCAAACCCATGAGCCCTTGCTCAAGCTGGTGACCTCGAGGGTCTCGAACCTGGGTCTTCCACATCCCAGTCCAATGCTCTATCCACTGCGCCACTGACCAGTCAGGCTATTTGATTTTATTTTAAAAAAATATTTTTATTGAATTGATTGGAGTAACTCAAGCTTCTTGATTTTGTGGCACTCATCATCAAAAATGCCCCAATACTGGAAGCTGCTTGGGGCTTTTTGAAGTGTGGCTTGACTGCCTAGACTGAGATGTGTTGTGAGCAGCAAACAGATACTGGGTTTCAAAGAATTAGTATGGAAAAGTACTGTAAAAAATAAATCTCATGAACAGTTGTCACATTGTTACATATTAAAATGATAATTTTGAGTTACAGAGCATTAAATGAAATATATTATTAAAATTAACCTCACCTGCGGCTTTTTACTTTTTAATGTGGCTATTAGACAATTTGAAATGCACATGGTGCTCATAGTATCATATAATTCTCTTGCACAGTGTAGGTGTATTGAACAGTAAAGACCAGCACTTTGATAGTACAGAGGCTTCTGAGAGCACAGAGCAAGGAGCAGGTCCCGTGGGAATGGTGACAGAGTTGGCATATGTTTTTTTCTTAACTGAGACGAGGGGAGATAGAGAGACAGACTTCCTCATGTGCCCTGACCAGGATCCACCTGGCAACACCCTCTGGGGCTGATGATTGAATCAACATATAGCTATCCTCAGCATCTGAGGCCAGCGCTCAAACCAATCGAGCCACTGGCTGCAAGAGGGGAAGAGGGAGAGAAGGGGGAGAGGAGGGGAGAGAGAAGCAGATGGCTGCTTCTCCTGTGTGTCCTAACTGGGGATCGAACCTGGGACTGACCCTCTATCCACTGAGCCAACCAGCCAGGACTGAGATGGCACATTTGAACTAGACCTTGATGCAGGATTTCAGTTTTGTCCAATGGGTATGTGGGGGATGCCATTCTAGGAAGATGTCACGGCATGGACAAAAACGTGGAGGAGTGAAGACAAAAACTGCTTTCAGTAACTTGGGGCTCAGATTCTGGATGAGGCTTTTGCTTCAGTAGTGCTTTCTGAGCAGCATACTCTTATATGGAGTTTAGCGTGTTTATTTATTAAATTGCTTGTTTATTAAAGAGAGTGCCCTTGACTTCAACTAGTACTTGTATGTGGGTTCCCTGGAGAAAGAGGGGAACCTTGAGTGAGGTGGCTGTCTGCAGCTGGAGCAATCCTAATGGGGAATAGAGGACAGAGTGCTGAGGCAGGGACTCCTCCCTTCTTCCGTGCTCAGGGCAGGGGAGCTCACCTTGGCTGAGCGGGTAGGGAGAGGATCAAGTCTCTGTGATGCCAGGTGACTATATCGGAATTTGTATAAATTACAGCCAAGGCAGTGGTGAATTAGTATGTGTAATGCATTTACCCCTGGCCCCTAGAGTACACTAGAAGACAATTTCTTGGTGTTTAAAAGATTATCCTTTTAATAATTCATTGATCTTAACAACACAATACATCAATGGTTTACACCAAAGCCATGTTTTATCTGCAATGCACTCCTAAATTGAAAGGTACCATAAAATAGCACTTAACTTTCAGAATCCTTACGTTATCTAAAGCTCAGGTTCATATTTGTTTGATAATAACAAATATCCTGTCTATTTTATTGCCTAGTACAAGCTCTAATTTAGGAGTTCAGGAATAAATGAGGTGATGTGGGCAGGTGGGTAGCGTGTGTGTGTGTGTGTGTGTGTGTGTGTGTGTGTGTGTGTGTGTGTGTGTGTGTTGAAATGTATGTGTGGGTTTGACCTTACTGTTTATTGAAGGCATTTCCCCATCAGTTGGAAGTCATACAGTGGGACACATTTGCATTTGTGTCTCAACTGATCCATTAAGTGTGAACACATTTTTTAAAAAAACCAGAAACTGCTTCTCTACTCACACTTGTGATACCAAACGTATGGGATTTTTTACATCAAGCAATTTCCCAACTCTCTGGATTTAACTGGGATTCCTGTAGTTTAATTCATTTTGACACTAACTACCCAGAATTATCACAGACCCCAAGGGTTAAGGGCCAAGTCCCAAAACACTGTCCTCACTTCAGATGCCAGTTCCAAGTAGTGGGTCCTTAGGTTACCTACACTTCTATCTGGCTTTGCTATAAATTGAGGATTCTCACAAACCCTTTCTCAGGTTTGATAATTTACTATAATGGCCACAGAACTCAGGGAAATGCTTTAACCACATGAACTGTTTTATTTAAAGATATTGTAAAGGACACAGATGAACAGCCAGATGAAGAGATACATAGGATGAAGTCTCAAAGGGTCTGCTGTCCCTAAGAAGTTGGAGTGTGTCCCCTGCTGGCACATGGATGTGTTCACCAATCTGGAAGCTCTTCAAACCCTGTACTTTATGGATTTTTATGGAGGCTTTATTATGTAGATAGATATGACTGATTATCAACTCAATCTCAAGCCCCTTTCCCCGCTCAGGAGGATGGAGGTGGAGCTTGAACTTGCCACGCTTGTAATCATGGCTGGGTCTTTCCAGTGACTAGCACCATTCTGCAGCTATCTGGGAGCCCATCAGTAGTTACTTCATTAGAAAGGAACATACTTCTGTCACCCAAAAATCCAGTAGATTTAGGAGCTCTGTGTCAGGAACTAGGGCAGAAGCCAAATATATATTTTTTATTATGTCACAACATTCCTTTGACAACAAAGTTATGCCCCCCACAATCTTCTCCTTCAAAGAAAACAAAGTGAATTTTTGTTTTCAGCATAACTAGAATTGAGAATTAGTGAGATTGATCCCACTGTATCCTAGAACCCAGCATTCTGTGTGATGGGTGTGTGCAAGTGATTACAAGGGAAGAAATGTCACCAGTGTTTCCCATTGCCTTGAGAATGAAGGTCAAAACTTATCCATATGTTCTAAGCTATTGACACTCTCCTACTTCTCCTGCCTCATCTTACACTGCTCTCTCTCTCTCTCTCCCTCCTACCCCAAAACATGGCCCTGCATTCACTTTCCCAAACATGCCATGTTCTTTCCCACCCCAGTGCCTTTGCATGTGTCATTCCCTTTGCCAAGAATGCCTTTTCTTGTGTCCCTTTGAGACCATGAATTTTTAAATTCCACTTAAATGCCAATGTCACCAGAGAAAACTTTCTCAGACTCCCACATCAGTTATGAGGGTTGCCCGTTTCCTCCACACTTCCCCTTTTCATAGTACTTACCACCCTCATCAATATCTTTATTCCCGATGGGTAGTACAAACCAGGAGGGCAGACCTGTGCTTCTCCAAAGCATAGCTGGCCGGGCACTCACCACAGGGAGAATGTGAATAAGTGGGTGATCCTAAGAATAAATAAAAGACCACAGAAATGGCAAGCAGAATAAGCTCTGGAGCTGAGTTTTACTTGGATATTGATGATCATTATGGCAAGAGTTTCCGCAAACTGATGGGGCTGCGAGGCAGTTTGCCCTGATTCGTGGCGTACACCAGCGATGAAACGGAGAAGACAGATAGGGAGTAAATGCTATCTGGAAGCTCGGCTGCTCGGAACGGTAAGAGATAAGGAAATAAGTTCAGAGGAGGGTAGAATTGAAAAGAGGATTTTAATTTTTTTTAGTTTCCCAGAATAAATAAGCCTTAAATATATTTGTAAGCTGTCAGAAAGTAGCTGGTGGAGAGGAAGTGATTGAAGATGGAAGAGAAAGAGAGGGTAATGGATGGAGCAATGTCCCTGAGGAGATGTGAGGGATGACATTGGGCGCGGGGGCGGGGGGGTCAGGAGGTGAGCCTGGGAGAGGCCAGCGCTGAGGCAGGTGATATTTCTGCCCAGCCTTTCCGCGTTGGTGCGGAAGAGTGGGGAGAACATCAATCATTTCCTTTCTGGCTGGGTAAATGCCAAGAAAGTCTATGGCAGAAACTTCCCCAGGCAAGAGGCTTGGAATTAATTGTGAAGATTAAACATAAACCAAAAGGAGTAAAAAGTCCTAAGCACTAAATCCCGGGAATAGGATATTTTCAGATCAAGGAAATGCATCTGAAAATGATCAGGTAGCCCAGAAAGCTGTAGGGATTCTCTCTGTCCTTGGACATCACATTAATACCCCTACATAAGATTGTTTCACATGGGCCAAGATCTATATTGATTTTTTTTTGGCTCTGATTACACTTCCAGAAAGAGAGCATGCTATCTGGAATCTGTTTGGGGAGTAAAAATGTCTGTACAGGAGAAAAGGATGCTTTTTGACCTTCTGCTGGCATTGTCTCCTGTTCTTGTCATAGCTTGTTTGCAAGCAATGCAAGTCCCCAAATTAGGAATCTCCTTGAAGTCCTTCATATATGATTTACCTGATTAAAAAAGTCTTGGTGGAATGTAGAGGATTTGCCTAGGGTGTGCGTGTGTGCGCACGCATGTGTGTGTAAATGAATAAGTGAGGTTCTTGGGTAGCCAGGAAGCAAAGCTGAGGGCAAGCTAACCTTGAGTTATATCTAGGATGGTGGCAATGGGCCAAGGTAGCAGTGTCAAATTAAAATATAAATATATGGTGAACAAGCAAGTGCATGGGTGAATGCAAGAATGAATGGATCAAAGAATGAATAAGATGACTCATTGCTCTCTAGGCTCTAGAAGACCTTATATCTCAAACAGGTACATTCCCTGGGGCATGGTAGATCTTGACATTTTTCATGTAATAAATAAATTAATAACAATCATGCAGCCAACAGATATTTCTTAGGTTAAATGAATTAATAGTTTATAAACACTTATACCAGAATTTAGCATGTAATTGATGCAATAAAAGTGTTAAATAGATAAAAAGGGAATCAGCTACCTGACCTGTGGTGGTGCAGTGGATAAAGCGTCTACCTGGAAATGCTGAGATCACCAGTTCAAAACCCTGGACTTGCCTGGTCAAGGCACATATGGGAGTTGATGCTTCCAGCTCCTCCCCCCTTCTCTCTCTCTGTCTCTCTCTCCTCTCTCTCTCTCTCTCTGTTTCTCCTCTCTAATAATGAATAAATTAAAAAAAAAAAAAAGGGAATCAGCTATATACCAGACCTCATGCCGATTTCCAGGATATAATGCAAAGCAAAACAGACACAGCCCTGCCCTCACAGAGGACATTTAGAATCCAATGGATGGTTTCATTGTACTTGTAGGACATCATTTTTGTCATAGCTTTTTGTGCAGCAGGTTTTCTGTGTTGATACTTTTCACACACAGAACCCCTAATCCTCCCAGAAAATCATAGATGTATTAGCAACCTCATTTTCCCTGAGCTAAATCTCAGAGATTTCTTTTAGTGACTTGCCCAAGGTCACAAAGCTATTGGGTGGCAGAGCTAAGAATCAAACACACGTCTGTCTGATTCCAAAGCTTGAGGTACTTTCCCCATGTTAAACTCTCTCAAATTTGCCCGTTTCAATGTAAAAAGAACTTAAAAGGCTTGTGTTGATGGATTTGAGGGGATCTGTGAAAGTTTGACTGCCATTTTTCATAATACCCACAGACTTTACATATTTATATGCCCTAACCTTCTAAACCAATAAAACAGTTTTTTTATGTTCTGAGGGTATTTTTCCTTCTAAGTTTAAAATGATCAAACCTACTGGGAAGAAGGGTTCCCTCGGGAGTTGCTTTATAAAATAAACAGAAATTAATTTTGACTTGTTTTTTAATCATGATAAATGAAGCCATGTTAGGGGGAAAAAAGGTCCCAGCATTAGTTGAGGATCATTTTGCCAGGATGCACTGGTCTTTGACAGGCAATTAAGGAGCCCTCTGATTGTGGCTGGCAGTGCCACGGCTCAGCGCCCTCCTGATTAATTCTCATTTTTATTCTTTCCTTGCGATTTATTTACTCATTTCACCTGGAATTCTTGACCTCTCCCTTCCCCTTTCCTCATGGGCCTCTTTGCTTGACTCCCTATCCCTTTCCCTAGTCGTTAATCAGTGCCATAAGTATTTCTGCTGGCAAAATACCATACCATGTTGGCATTCATTCACTGTTCATCATTCGTTCAGTTCTTCCTTTGGAGCCTTTCATGGTTGATTTCTCCATCTAAGACCAACTTGGCTGACCTTTTCTTATTTTCATCTAGGTATTATTTCAAAATCCAGAAAATTTCTTCCTTGGGTGACTTGGTAGGGAGGGGGTTCACCCATCGTGAGCTAGCCACAGCAGGTTTGGAAATACATAACAGTGAGAGGTCTGAAGTCTGAACTAAACCGATGGGTCCTGGAGAAACTACAAAAGACGCAATCAGCCTCAACCTCTTCATCTCCAGCTTCATGATGATGAAGTGTTGAGACCTTTCTCTAGTCCAGACACTGTGTCTGCATCTTTCATTCATGATTTCTTTTCATCCTTGTAGAATCCCTATCAGTAAGGCAATGAAGGGGTGCTCATTTTATGAACAAAGTGACTGGGTCTTAGATCATTGAAATCACATGAGCAGTAAGCAGTGAAACTGGCCCTCAAGACTTTCTCTGAATTATTAATAAGATAACCCACAGCAGACATTATCTCACACATGGTGTCCACAACCGCTGTGGTGTTGGACACCTCAGTTAGACTGAATTTGTGTGGACACCCTTTTGAATCATGAGTTTTCCTGAGCTGAGATGAATACCATGTTATCCCTCACAGCCTGCCCTCCCTGGGGACAGAAGTCACTTAGTGGGTGTTTGGCCCTATGAAGGATTTTCAAACGCTCTCTACCTGTTCCCAGTGGACTGTCCAGCATATGAAGTGGGAACATAGTTCTCAGCCCTTCCTACCACCTAGTTTTCACTGTTTCTGAGCCTCCCAAGTACATACCCTGACATTCCCTTCCTCTCACCCTGGGGACTGGAGCCCTTGTCTCATCTGGTTGCCTTGTCCTGACAACCTCTGGAAAATGCTTCTCACAGTTCAATTGCCCTGGAACTTTCTATGTGGAACCCAACTCAACAGGCTTTCTCTCACTTTAGCGGGCAGCACACACAGGGAAAGGGAAACAGACACTTATAGTGTGCTACATGTGTTAGGGGCTTCATGGTGACAAGTGTGAAATAATCCTTAACCCTTGAGTAGTATGAATGTTCATGTACGTCCTCGTGCCTCCTGACCATCCAGAGTATGATCGATTTATTTTAAAAATGTATAAGGCAACATTAAAAAAAAAAGGCAAATGTATGTTCTTCTTGTTTCCATAAATTGGTTCTCAAACAAACATGATTTTAAGTTAATAAAACTGTAATTGGAACTAATTTTATTTTTTGACAATAAACTCCTGGGAGTCAGCGAGCATGAAAACAACTCACTACTCCAAGGGTTAAGCATCTTAACAGTCTGCAGAGGTGCTATAGATTGCTGAAGTCCCTGCAGGTGGGAAGAGACAAATCAGATACGGGCCCCAGTTGTGGGTTCCGTGTACGCCAGAGCCTGGCCTCTCACTTCCCTCTTCTCTCCTGCAAGTTGTAGGACACTGCGATTTTCTTCTCAGCTGCTTTCTCCATTAAAATTATAACCTGTCATTAAAATATTTAAGCACACAAATTAACTGGTGCTAATTATGATATTTCAAAAGGTGACAAGCAATTTAGAGTGAGATTTAAAGAAAAAATATATATACCTAAATATAGCTTGGCATCTTTCCTAATAAACACAAACCTTTGTCAATCACGACTTTATCTAACCCTGAGATGCCTCAGGTCTAAACAGAAGAGAACATTATGACTCATCTACCATTTTAGTAGGCTCAGGAGATGTAAACATTTTTGAAAACTCTGGTGTTTTAGAACATTTGGCACCCAAAGCCACTGCAAGTAGCTAGCGAGCTGTTGAGTCTCTAATCTCTCTCTGAAGAGTGGTTGAAATGATGACTTTGGACTTAAATTGAGGGATGTGGAGTTTTCGCCTAAACACCCTCATCAATTCACATCTCTCCAAATCCTCTATCCTTTTACACTTTGTGGTAAATTGAGTCAGATCTGTATGGGGTCATCCCAGAAAAAGGAAGCTATCCACGATGCGCCCTCATGCACTGTGGTCCCTGCTCTATAGTTCTGTGTCATTCAAACCCCTCCTCCTGTCAGAGCGTGACACACCATGATGCACGCTTAACTAGTAGTCAGTGTGGACCAGAGCCAGCTTACTGCTCCTGACCAGTTGGGTGACTGGATTAGCAGGCCATTACTTTTTATGGCCATAATTTCCCATAGGAAGAGTGCAGCATTTGAACTGCTATAGATGAACTACGTTTCCTCCATGGCTCTACCATCCCAGAGCCTTTGGCTCTAATTACTGTACTTTGACTCTTCCCTGGAAATTTCCCACTGAGTCTGTGAAACAAATAGCAAAGGTTCTTAGAGGAAGCTGGAGGGAGCAGAGGCAGCTCCGTTAGCACAGTGAACAGCTCTTGCTGATGTTCCCAGAACCACCATTGAAAAGAGGGAAGAGGCTGAGAACCACTGTCCTGTGTATCATCCCTAGACCCACTCATCTTACAGGTGATGATACTGGGGCCTAGAGAAGGTAAGTAACTTAGCTAAGGTCACATAGCATTTTACAATATATCTAAACATTTAAAAGCAAAATTAATTTTATTTTATATTTGACAATTATTTTTAAGGAAAAGATACCACAAGAAAAAATAACTTAGACTGTTACAAAATGAATCGTGTGTGTGTGTGTGTGTGTGTGTGTGTGAGAGAGAGAGAGAGAGAGAGAGAGAGAGAGAGAGAGAGAGAATTCTTATACAAATTAAAAAAACAAAACAAAAAACTTGTAAAGCAGTGGTAGTCAACCTGGTCCCTACTGCCCACTAGTGGGCGTTCCAGCATTCATGGTGGGTGGTAGCGGAGCAACCAAAGTATAAATAAAAAGATAGATTTGGCCCTGGCCGGTTGGCTCAGTGGTAGAGCGTCGGCCTGGCGTGCAGAAGTCCTGGGTTCGATTCCCGGCCAGGGCACACAGGAGAAGCACCCATCTGCTTCTCCACCCCTCTCCTTCCCCTTCCTCTCTGTCTCTCTCTTCCCCTCCTGCAGCGAGGCTCCATTGGGCAAAGATGGCCCGGGCACTGGGGATGGCTCCTTGGCCTCTGCCCCAGGTGCTAGAGTGGCTCTGGTCGCAACAGAGTGACGCCCTGGAGGGGCAGAGCATCGCCCCCTGGTGGGCAGAGTGTCGCCCCCTGGTGGGTGTGCCAGGTGGATCCCGTCGGGCGCATGCGGGAGTCTGTCTGACTGTCTCTCCCAGTTTCTAGCTTCAGAAAAATACAAAAAAAAAAAGATAGATTTAACTATAGTAAGTTGTTTTATAAAGATTTATTCTGCCAAACTTAGTGAAAATCCAACATAAAGTACTTGGTAAGTAATTATTATTATATGCTTTAACTTGCTATAGCTCTGCTTTATAAATTTTATAAAGTAAAGTTACTTCTCCTCTTTATAAATCACCATTACTGTGGAACCAGTGGGCAGTTAGAAAATTTTACTACTAACAGAGATAGAAAAGTGGGCGGTAGGTATAAAAAGGTTGACTACCCCTGTTGTAAAGGAAAAGTAGAAGTCCCTGAACAAAAATGTTCAAAATAGTAACTAAAGAAAAGATATCAGAAACCACATATCTTTTAGAGCAGTGCTATCTGATACAAATATAATGGAGAACACATAAAGTTTAATTTTTCTAGTAGCCACATTAAAAAAAATGAAAAGTGCCAAGTGAAATTAATTTTAATGATATACTTTAACTCAAAGTATCTAAACTAATATTATTTGAACATATGATTTATATAGTAAATTATATAATTTTTGTTCTACTTTTTTCATTGAATTTATTAGGACCACACTCATTAACATACCTATACCAGTTTCAGGGGCCGAGTTCTACAACACTCTTCTCCAGTGTGCATTTATTTCACACTTTACACACATCTCAGTTTGGAGGAGCCGCAATTCAAGTGAATAACCACGTGGCTTCTCCTCTATCTCTCTGTGTTGTGTTCTCTCCTCTTTTTATAAGGACACCAGGCATTGGAATTAGAGCCGACCCTACTTCAGCATGAACTCAACTGACCTTGATTACACCTGCAAAAATCGATTTCCAAATAAAGTCACATTCTGAGGTTCTGGATGGGCATGGATTTGGGAGGGACCCTCAGCATAGTACAGCTTTTAGTGAAAGTTTCTTTCCAAGATTCTTCAGTGGGTCTACTCAGCAACTTAATCTGAAATGCAGTATTTTAGAAACAGAAGGAGTATTTGACAATCTCCTAGTTCAGTGGGATCCTTTCTTCGAAAGAAATTTTTATCACTATTTAGTCTGGAGAAGAAAGCAGAACAAAGCATACAAGTATGAGTTGGGAGGAGGAGATGAAACCCAGAGTGACCTGTGACTCCATCCCTGTGCCCCTCATAAGGTTCTCAGAAGACTTTCTTAGCATCCTTCTGGTCCCATAAACCTCTCTTTGTTCATAATTCATTTATTTTGTACATTTAGAACCAATGTTTAGAGAGCTTCCGGGAGTTCTCTGAAATTATACCACACCTTGAATCAGAGCCCTGCCTCAGCTGCAGTGTCCAGATGCTCAGCCCATCCATCTCTCTGTTCCTAGCAGGTTGAGGGACAGAAGCCAGTGGTATATTTTTCTTTGAAAAGGGAAAAAGCAAAACAGTGCAAAAACGCATTTGCAAAACATGTGTTTTGCAAAACCGTAAAAGGAAGTTCATGGTGAGGTCAAAGCCATGACATCTGTGCTGCCTCCTGTGGAATTTCAATTTCCAAAGAGAGGAAAAGCCCAGATCAGATCGGCTACCTCCCGGTCAGAGTGCGAGGAGAGTGGCCCCTGTCCAGGACTCAGTTCTCAGTTCCTCCGGCTGCAGCAAGTCTGCACGGGATCTGCTCCAATCCTGTTTCTCAAGAGCATTTTGAGTATTTTCTCCTCAAAATAGAGATAGTGTATCTTTGAATCCAAACTACCGTCTAAGCCCTCCAAATTAAAATTTTTTCATTAGCTGCTTCAAGTTTTTTTATTTAATAGCCTTAATTTTTTAAAGCAGTTTTAGGTTTACAGAAAATTGAGCAAATTATACAGAGAGTTCCCATACACTCCCACTCCCCCCATTCATACTTTCCACTATTATTACCATTTTACATTAGCGTGACACTTTTGTCACAATTGATAGGGCACTATCAATACATTATTATTAACTAAATTCCACAGTTTATATTATAGTTCATTCTTGGTGTTGTACAGTCTATGAGTTTGGGTGAATTTATAATGGTGTATTATTCATCTTATGGTTATCACACAGAGTCGTTTCACTGCCTTACAAATCCCCTGTGCTCCATTTTCATCACCCTTTTCCCCAAGCCCCTGAAAACCACCGATTTTTTTTTTCTTTACAGCCTCCATAGTCCTTTTTTTCCAGAATGTGATATCCAATAGTTAGAGTCATATAGTATGTAGCCTTTTCAGACTGGCTTCTTTCACTAAGAAATATGCATTTATGATTCTTCTACATCTTTCTGTCTGGCCTTAGAGCTCATTTCTTTTTCAGTGCTGAGTGACATTGCATTGTAAGATGTTCCAAGTTACTTTACACGATTTCAGCCTGTAAAATTGCTATCTTGGTTTGTACCTGAAGTTGGATCTATAGTAAGATTAGAAGACCCTTCATGGGCATAGTTTCATCTACAAGAGGGTACCAATACAAACCCATATCATTTCCCCACTGACTTGCCCTGTGTCTGAAGTATACCAGTACTTCTCTCTAACACCCTTTTAGAAAGTTTTGTGTTTTGCTTAATTTAACCCTTTGAGTAGTGAGTTTTTTGTTAACCCTTTGAGTGAGGACATACATGAACGTTCGTACTACTCAAAGGGTTAAAACAATACATTATCCAGGGGAAATGAGAGATCTGTTGGGTCTATCATGCTCATGCTCTTTCTTTGGATCACATTATTTTTAGCCCAGAGAAGAATCCTGAGAAAGAAGAATTAGGGATAGGAAGAGGAGAGGACAGTTTTGAAATGAGGAAGAGACAAGAAAATACATGGAACCTTGACATTCCACAGGATATTACTCCATGGGTACTGAGGGCAATAGGTAGATAGAACTTGAGAGAAAAAGGTGACTTTCCTTGGAGTTCACACTTCAAAATGTCCAGAAGGTGCTAGATGCAAGACCATGTAGGGCCAGCTAGAAATGAAAATCCTCCCATATGGACAGGGTTGCTCAAAGTCAGCTGGTAAAGCTTGAGGGGTTAAAAGTGCACCTTTCTGTAATGAACATGGAGCCCCAGGTTAGCATAAGCTCCACCCAACCAACAGCCATGGCAACTGATAAATGCCCTTTTAAAACATTTTTAAAGAAAGTGTAAGGGCCATATATGGGCTGATTTTTTTTTTTTTTTTTTTTTTTGAGACAGAGAGAGTCAGAGAGAAGGATAGATAGGGACAGACAGACAGGAACAGAGAGATGAGAAGCATCAATCATCAGTTTTTCCTTGCAACACCTTAGTTGTTCATTGATTGCTTTCTCATATGTGCCTTGACCACGGGCCTTCAGCAGACCGAGTAACCCCTTGCTCGAGCCAGTGACCTTGAGTTCAAGCTGGTGAGCTTTGCTTAAACCAGATGAGCCCGCGCTCAAGCTGACGACCTCAGGGTCTCGAACCTGGGCCCTCTGTATCCCAGTCTGATGCTCTATCCACTGTGCCACTGCCTAGTCAGGCTCATTTTGATTTTAAATAATTCAGAAAAGCAGAGTCCCCTTTTCCTGACTGTAACCATATTCCTCTCGTAGATGTAACCACCATTATTTGTCTGGTGGACCTCCTTCCAGAGCTTTATCTGGATATGGAGAAACACTTAGGTGTGGCCAGATGATCCATAGAGGTTTGTGGTATGGATAAGATGTATATGATATTTTTTCAAATGAATGTATTTACACATGATGTACACATGAGGAGTTAGGGATTTATTCCCTATTTTTGCCATTACACATGTGGTAGAAGTATTAATATTCACCAATAGCTGGTTCTTTTCTACTTCCTGGCCATAAGCGATTATATATACTTCCCTACCTTTTTGATGCTAGCCATCACCATGTCACTGGATCTGATCACTGAAACGTGTTCAAGTGACTTGTGTCACTTTCAGGCAAAAGCATATAATTGTTGGTGCCCAATTCTCCAGTCCTCTCCTCCATCCCATAGAATGCTGTTCTCTTGGTTACCTGGGTCCTTGGGTGTCTACGATCATCAGAATCCTACTGCTGACTTGCCTGGGATGTGGAACATAGACAGTAAGTGAATCCTGTTGTTCGAAGTCGCAGAGACTTTGGAATTCTCTATTACCGCTGCTGGCCTCACTGAGGCGCCTGACACTCCGCGATGAGCAGCCTCATGTGTGCTTCTTTCTGCACAGATGACAGCATTTCTCCTGGAATAAATGTCTACTGCAAAGTTAAAACGTTAAGTTGCTTTTAAAGCATCTTTTTATATATCCAGCCACTACCTTTTGTCCCTTGGCTCCTCTGCATCTCTTGACTTTAGACTCCTTTCTATTATTTATTCATGGTTTATTAGATAAATGTCTTCCCTAGACAAACCAGGAGCTCCCTGGAGTCTGCCGGTTCTTTTGCCCAAGCCTCCAGTGTTAGTGAATTGTTTCATTAAACTCTAATTCAAGGCTAATCCCTGCTGGAAAATGCGTTCTATCCTATAAGAAGGCTTCCAGGCTCTGAGTCTCAAACCACTAAACAGGCCATGTGGATGTTTAGTGGTGCTTATTGGTGATCATGTGACATCATTATTTCTCTCTGCACATTTCTAGTATGAGTCACACCATATAAAAGGATTACCTTTTGGTTTGGGAGGTCCTGAATTAGAGAATGGGATTTCCAAAGCCCTATATTTTCCTTTAGAGCTCAGTAAGGGTGTTTGTTCGAACCCAGAGGGCCAAGGGTGCCACAGTCGTCCTAACTGATGAGTTTATTCAGGTCTGATCTGTACAGCCAGTGGGGCAGCAAATGGGATGTTTTGTTTTTGATTGTTTGTTTGTTTGTTTTTTCTGGCTGGTGTGCTCTCCCCCAGAAGTTAGCAGTAGGGTGAACCTGCTAAGGTTGATGTAGACACAGAGCTCAGCCCAGCTGCAGAACAAAGGCAGCCCAATCACTTAGAGGCTGTGGCTCCCAGGGTGAAGGTGAAGGGCCCTGAAGTTCCACGTTGATGAGAAGAGTAGGAAGGCTAGACCCAAAACACGACTTTGAGAGCCTTAGCACCAAATTCCGTAACTTCCCTGAGCACTAAATTCTTTGCAACTTTCATTCATTCACACATTTTCATTGGGGTGTGAGGCATAATGTGGTTTGTGTAAAAAATAAACTGCCAAAAGAGGAAAATGAAAAGTCTAAGAAAGTTTGTCAGTTCAGCTGAATATGTCTACTATATTTATTGCTTCCATACTGCAATGGCTTCCCTCTCCACAAAATTGCAATGGCTCCTGATATCCAAAGCATCCTGGCATCACTTCTGCACAGACAAAGTGACATGGAGGGGGCTCTGCAGAGGCTGAGATCTGAATGTTGAAGTGGTCTCTTGCTTGTGGTATCACCCTGTATGAATCCTTCCTCCTCTCTGACTCTGTGTGTCCATCTGTAAAATAGGGAGAATAGCAGTGCCCACCCTACAGGATGATGGTCAGAATTAAATGGACTAACCCCAAAATAGACAATAAAGATGCTCTAAAGCTTTACAGAGGAGCAGTGCTCAGACATCTCAATGTAGATGACACCCTGTGAATGTGGGCATTCAGAGGGTGCTGTCCTCTCATCCCCTTCAATCACTGCCATACATCACCTGCAGGGTCAGGATCCCCCTCATCCCATGCCCCAGGCATTCTTCAGGCTCCTAGCTCAGAATCCTTTTGCCACCAAATTCCCCCAAATCCTCACCATCTACCTGCTTTGAGCTGCCTCCACCAGCCGATGGCCTGGAACCTTAATCCCAATGCTCTGGCCATGTCCACCCACGCTGGACTTCCAGACACCCCTTCTGAAACTGAAGTGCAAATGATTTATGATTTGACCATGGCCCAACCCAACCTCTTATTGCAGAGCCCTCAGGGTCCCCCCATTCTCATTGCTCTAATTAGACAGCTGTTCTTGCCCTCTCCTGAGCCCACCCGCCCTGTCATCACCATGGTTACCTGCAGGGAGAGCAGCTTTCCTTCATTCCTCCTCCAAATCTCCAACCCACTCCCTCCTCCCATTCCTTCTCTGTGTCCCTCCTATGAGACCTAGGAGACTTACAGAAGGCTCTGTCTCCTTGTTTTAATATGTCACTTTTCACATTTGTCTTGTTTTCTTAACTATTTAATAAACTCATCAAAAGTGGGAGCTTAACATTACTAGAACCCTCTGTCACACAGGGAAGAAACTAAATTTAATCCAGCTAAATTAAAATTTTCTGCTCAATTCTAAACCCTTTATGGGTCTCCATAACACAAAAGTAGAGATCAGACAATGATGAAATGAATGCACAAATGAATGCAAACAGGCTGACATGTTCTCATATAACTGAGGTCTCCTATCTAGTGTAATCCACCGACAGGTAAAAACACTTCTTAAAGCAAACGCATGGTTAATAATGAAAGACAGGAAGTCCACAAAATAGTTTGATTAAAATACTCTTAGCTGGATTATACACCACTGGTCCCTGAGAGGGAGATAACAACTATAATTTGCATCGTCTTTAGTGCATTTAAGGACAGTAGTGCCTAAAAAGTGTCTCTTCAAATATTTGTTGTCTTAACATTGTAAAATCTGTATTTAGTTTTAATTCAAAATGCATAAAGTTGGGGGTGGGTGAGCTTATTATTTTCATTAGTGAATGAGGCTCTCTGAGTAAATGTTGGTGAAAGTAAAACAAACAACAAAAAAAACTCAGTAGAGATGCAACCCAAACTTTAAAGTGGACTTTAAAATTGTCTAAAAAGTGTTTTCTGATAAAAAGTGAGTTATACTTTAATTTTTTTCCCTGTAGGGCAGGTAGTAGGCGTACAGAGAGGGGAAGAAGCGTGTGGTGCCCTGATATCCTGGGAGATGCGCGCTGCTGGTTAACCCAGAACATCCGCCAAGTTCAAAGTGGGCTCTCCCAGCCACACCCACACGTTGCGCCTTGACCCACCGCACTTAGAGCTTCTCTTTCCCAGCTCTGGGTCTGCTGCCTGATTCTCCCCACCTGACCCCCACGGCTGCAATGAGGGGACAGGATGGAAACCATGGCCTTCACCATCAGAGCTATCTGTGAATAAGCCATCTGTCCATAAGGCAGTTGGGGGAAACAGGTCTAAGCAGCTGTACCTCCAAGGCTAGCGGAGCATGTGAAAACAAGGCACAGGATACTGGGCTGAAAAATATGCTGCTGTGATGAGTTAGGGTGCGAGTGGGGAAGTGGGGCCATTGAGAATTGTTTGACCTGGGCACTCCGTGAGCAGAACTGACACAGCGTTTAAGGACAGTTAGTTTACTTGAAAGATGAAGGAGATACAGGTGAAGTTGCAGGGGCTTGAGACAGGGATGGGAAGGCAACTAGATAGTGAAGTGTGGGTTAGTTAGACAGTAACCAGTGAGGGGGTCAAAGGACCTTAATCTTTAAGGGGAACACTGAGAAACAGTGTAGTAAAGCATACCCAGAGATCCATCTGAGGGGCAAGGGGCCTTGGGTATCTATGCCCCCCTTCCTTAGTCCTCACTTAAAAGCTGGCAGCACAAGTTAGTGAAAGCTCTCTGGCAGTGAAGGTGTGCTGCATTGCCAGAACGATGACCAACTAAACGTGCTCTTTCCATGTGATCCAGCCGTCTGCTCCTTGGTATTTGCCCAAGGGAGCTGATAATTTATGTCTACACACAAACTTGCACAGGGATTTTTTTTTATTTACTGTCTTGTTCTCTATAATGCTATATTATGTATATATAATTTTATTAATCTCTTTCCCTTCTTTGATCCCATCTTCTTTTCTACCTCCCTCTGACTGCTTTTCCTCTGGTCCCTTTGATCCCGCCTCTGCCACTATTCCGTTCCTCAGTTCACATTGTTCATTGGATTCCTCAAATGAGTGAGGTCATATGATATTTTCTTTCTCTGCCTGGCTTATTTCACTTAACATAATAGTTTCCAGGTCCATCCATGTTGTTGCAAAAGGTAAGATTTCCTTCTTCCTCATGACCGCATAGTATTCCATTGTGTATATGTACCACTGCTTTTTAATCCACTCGTCCACTGACAGGCACTTGGGCTGTTTCCAGATCTTGGCTATTGTGAACAATGCTGCCATAAACATGGGGGTGCATTATTCTTTTGAATCAGTGATTTGGTGTTCATAAGATATATTCCTAATAGTGGGATGGCTGGGTCAAAGGGCAGATCCATTTTTAATTTTTTGAGGAATCTCCATACTGTTTTCCACAGTGGCTGCACCAGTCTACATTCCCACCAGCAGTGCAGGAGGGTTCCCTTTTCTCCCCACCCTCTCCAGCACTTATTATATGTTGTTTTGTTAATGAGTGCGATTCTGACTGGTGTGAGTTGGTATCGCATTGTGCTTTTAATTTGCATTTCTCTAATGATTAGTGATGTTGAACATTTCTTCATATGCCTATTGGCCATCTGTATGTCCTGTTTGGAGAAGTCTCTATTCATTTCTTTTGCCCATTTTTGATTGGATTGTTTGTCTTCCTGGTGTTGAGTTTTACAAGTTCTTCATAAATTTTGGTTATTAACTCCTTATCAGATATATTGGCAAATATATTCTCCCATTGTGTGGGTTGTCTTTTTATTTTGTTAATGTTGTCTTTTGCTGTGCAAAAGCTTTATAGTTTGATATAGTCCCATTTGTTCATCCTGTCCTTTATTTCACTTCCCTGTGGAGATAAATCAGCAAAAATATTGCTAAGAGAGATATCAGAGAGTTTACTGCCTATGTTTCCTTCCAAGATGTTCAGGTTTCACGACTTACATTTAAGTCTTTTATCCATTTTGAGTTTACTTTTGTGAATGGTGTAAGTTGGTGATCCAGTTTCATCTTTTTGCAGGTAGCTGTCCAATTTTCCCAACACCATTTGTTAAAGAGACTGTCTTTACTCCATTGTATGTTCTTACCTCCTTTGTCAAATATCAATTGTCTATATAGGTGTGGGTTTATTTCTGGGTTCTCTGTTCTGTTCCATTGATCTGTATGCCTGTTCTTATGCCAGTATCAAGCTGTTTTAAGTATGATGGCCTTATAGTATAACTTGATATCAGGAAGTGTGATACCACCTACTTTATTCTTCTTTTTCAGGATTGCTGAGGCTATTCGTGTTCTTTTTTGGTTCCATATAAATTTTTGGAATATTTGTTCTATATCTTTGAAGTATGTCATTGGTATTTTAATAGGAACTGCGTTGAATTTATAGATTGCTTTGGGTAATATAGATATTTTAATGATATTTATTCTTCCTATCCATGAACATGAAATATGCTTCTACTTTTTTGTATCTTCCTCGATTTCCTTTATCAATGTTTTATAATTTTCTGAGTACAAGTCTTTAATCTCTTTGGTTAAATTTACTTCTAGGTACTTTATTTTTTTTGTTGTTGCAATAGTGAAGGGGATTGTTTTCTTAATTTCTCTTTCATACAGTTCATTGTTGGTGGATAAAAATGCCTTTGATTTCTGAGTATTGATTTTATATCCTGCCACTTTGCTGAATTCGTTTATCAGGTCCAGTAGTTTTTTGACTGAGACTTTAGGGTTTTCTATGTACAATATCTTATCATCAGCAAATAATGATAGTTTTACTTCTTCTTTTCCAATTTGGATGCCTCTTATTTCTTCTTCTTGTCTGATTGCTGTGGCTAGGACATCCAGAACTATGTTGAATAAGAGTGGTGAAAGGGGGCACCCCACCTTGTTCCTGATCTTAAGGGGATTGCTTTTCATTTTTGCCCATTGATTATGATGTTGGCTTTGGGTTTGTCATAGATGGCCTTTATCACGTTGAGGTATGTTCCCTGTATCCCCACTTTGCTGAGAGTTTTGATCATAAATGGGTGCTGGATTTTATCAAATGCTTTTTCTGCATCTATTGATATTATCTGTAATTTTTATCCTTTCTTTTGTTTATGTATTGAATCACATTGATTGATTTGTGAATATTGTACCAGCCTTTCTCCCTAAAATAAATCCCATCTGATCATGATGTATGATTTTTTTCATGTATTGCTGGATCCAGTTTGCTAATATTTTCTTAAGAATTTTAGCATCTAAATTCATCAGGGATATTGGTCTATAGTTTTCTTTCTTTGTAGTGTCTTTGCCTTGTTTTGGAATTATTATTATGCTCACCTCATAGAAGGAGTTTGGAAGTCTTCTGTCCTCTTGAATTTTTTGAAATAGCTTGAGAAGAATAGGAGTTAATTCTCCTTTGAATATTTGGTAAAATTCGCCTGTGAAGCCATCTGACCCAGGACTTTTATTTTTGGGGGGAGTTTTTTGGTAACTGTTTCAATCTCATTTGATGAAATTGGTCTGTTTAGGTTTTCTGATTCTTCCATATTAATTTTTGAAAGATAATATGTTTGTAGGAATTTGTTCATTTTGCCTAGGTTGTCTAATTTTATAGCATACAGTTCTTCATAGTATTTTTTTACAATTTCTTGTATTTCTGTTGTGTCAGTTGTTATTTCTCCTCTCTCATTTATAATTTTATTTATTTGAGTCCTTTCTTCTTTTTTCTTGGTGAGTCTGGTTAAAGGTTCATCGATCTTGTTTACCTTTTCAAAGAACCAGCTCTTGGTTTCATTGATCCTATGTATTGTTGTTTTAGCCTCTATGTCATTTATTTCCACTCTGATCTTTATTATTTCCTTCCTTCTACTTCTTCTGGGTTTTACTTGCTGTTATTTTTCTAGTTCTTTTAGATGCAGTTTTTTCTAGCTTCTTAAGGTATGTCCATAGTGCTATGAACTTCCCTCTCAGGACTGCTTTTGCTGTGTCCTATAGATTTTGAGTTGTTGTATGTTCATTTGTTTTCATTTGTGTCAAGAAAATTTTTTATTTCTTCCTTGATCTTATTGTTAACTCATTTATTATTTAATAACATGCTATTTAGTTTCCAAGTGTTTGAGTGTTTTTCAGTTTTTCTATTGTAGTTGATTTCTAGCTTCATACCATTGTGATCTGAGAAGATGCTTGATATGATTTCAGTGTTCTTAAATTTGTTGAGACTCATTTTGTGTCCTAGCATGTGGTCTCTCCTAGAGAATGTACCATGAGCACTTGAAAAGAATATATATTCTGCTGCTTTAGGGTGAAAGGTTCTGAAGATATCTATTAAATCCAGTTGATCTTGTGTGTCCTTTAAGTCTGCTATTTCTTTGTTAATTTTCTTTCTTGAGGATCTATCTAGTGATGTTAGTGGGGTACTAAATTCCCCTACTATTATAGTATTGCTGTTGATCTCGCCCTTTATGTCCATCAAAGTCTGCTTTATATATTTAGGTGCCCCTATATTAGGTGCATAGATATTTATAACATTATATCTTCCTGTTGGATTGCTCCCTTTATCATTATGTAGTGACCTTCTTTATCCCTTAATATAGTCTTTGTTTTAAGTCTATTTTGTCTGATATAAGTATTGCTACCCCAGCTTTTTTTTCTTTTCCATTTGCATAAAATATTTTTTCCATCCTTTTACTTTCAGTCTATGTGTATCTTTTGTTTTGAGGTGTGTCTCTTATAGATGACATATATATAGGTCCTGTTTTCTTATCCACGCAGCTACTCTATGTCTTTTGATTGGTGCTTTTAATCCATTTACATTTAAGGTTATTGGATATGTAGTTAATCCTACACATCCTTAATCCTAAGGTTAAGGATATGTAGTTGTTTATTGCCATTTTATTCTTTAAATCTACATTCCTCTTTTACTAGATTTTCCCTCCTTTGTTCTGTTTAAGAAGGCCCCTTAACATTTCTTTTAGCATTGGTTTGGTTGTAGTGAATTCATTGAGTTTGCTTTCTTTTTGTCTTGGAAGCTTTTTATTTCTTCTTCAATTTTAAATGATAGGCTTGCTGGATAGAGACATCTTGGTTGTAGGCTCTTGTTTTGCATTACTTTGAATATTTCCTGCCATTCCCTTCTGGCCTCTAATGTTTCTGTTCAGAATTCAGATATCATCCTTAGGGGTCTCCTCTGTAGGTAATAGACTACTTTTCTCTTACAGCTTTTAATATTCTTTATCTCTTAAGTTTTGTGTTTTAATTATGCTATGTCTTGGTTTTGGCCTTTTTGGGGTTATCCTACATGGAACTCTCTGTGCTTCTTGAACTTGTGTGACTTTTTCCTTCATCAGTTTAGGGAAGTTTTCAGATATGATTTTTTCAATCAGGTTCTTTATTCCTTCTTCTTTCTCTTCTCCTTCAGGAACCCTTATGATGCGGATGTTATTTCTCTTCATGTTGTCACAGAGTTCTCTTAAAGTTTCCTCAGACTTTTTGAGCCTTTTTTTCTTGCTGCTCTGCTTCCATGCTTTCATTTATCTTGTCCTCTATCTAGCTAATTTGATCCTAAGCTTCATCCACCCTGCTTTTAATTCCTTTCAGTGTGGTCTTCATTTCTGATATTGTATTTGTTATTTCTGATTGATTCTTTTTTATTATTTCAATTTTTTTTATATTTGCTATCTATTTAGCTGCTTGTTATGTCCATCGATTGTTGCTCTAAGATCTTTGAGCATCCTAACAATCATTATTTTAAACTCTGCATCTGGCAATTTGGTTATTTCCATCTCATTCAAATCTTTTTCTGGGTATTTCTCTTGTTGATTCATTTGGGTTGCATTCTCTGCCTTCCCATTTTGTCTGTGTATAAGAAGGGTGTGGCCACAGGAGTCTGATGAGTGTGGCCTGCCACCCCCTCTGCTGCCACATGTGTTCAGGCATGGGCATTGCCGCTGCCATCCCGTTGTGGCAGTCGCTGCAGCTTTTGCCTCACCTCCATGGGTGGGACTGTGCTCATGTGCCTGGGCTGCAAGCCTTGGCCAGCCTGCCCTCCACACTGCCCCCAAGGGTGGGACTGTGCTCATGTGCCTGGGCTGCAAGCCCTGACTGGCCCCTGGCCTTTGCCCCACCCCCATGGGTGGGACTGCATTCATGGTTTTGGGCTGCAAGCCCTTGTTAGCCCCCTGCCTCCACCCCACCCCCATGGGCGGGACTTGCACAGGGATGTTTTCTGTAGCTTTATTCATAATCACCCAAACTTAGAAGCAAGCAAGATGCCCTTCTGTAGTAAATGGAGAAATAAACTGTGACACATCCAGACAATGGAATACTATTCAGCACTAAAATTAAGTAATTTATGAAGCCATGAAAAGACATGGAGGAACTTTACATGCATATTACTATGTGAAAGAAGCCAATCTAGAAAGGCTTCATACCTTGTCATTTCAACTATATGAAAGGCCAAAGCTAAGGGGGCAGTGAAAGGATCAGTGGTTAGCAAGGGCTGGGGTGGGTGGGTAGAGGCATGAGTTGAGAGAACACAGAGGATCTTTAGGGCAGTGAAACTACTCAGCATAACACTGTATTGGTGGATACAAGTAATTATGCACTTATCCAAATCCACACAATGTACAATACCAAGAGTGAAGTCTAAAGTAAACTATGGACTTTGGGTGATTATAATATGTCAATTTAGGTTCATCAGTTGTAACAATTGTCCTCCTCTGGTCAAGGAAGTTGATAATGTGAAGGGTATGCCCGTGTATGTGAGATATGAAAAATCTCTGTGCCTTCCTCTAAATTTGGCTATGACTCTAAAATTGCTCTTAAAAAGAAGAAAAAGCCTGACCTGTAATAGCACAGTGGATAAAGTCTCGACCTGGAATGCTGAGGTCACTAGTTCAAAACCCTGGACTTGCCTGGTCAAGGCACATATGGGAATTGATGCTTCCTGCTCCTCTCCGCCTTCTCTCTCTCTCTCTCTCCTCTCTAAAAAGTGAATAAAAAAGAAGTAAGTCTTTAAAGAGAAAGAAAAGAACAATGAGATGGGCAGGCCAAGAATAGGAGTGGAAGGGAGAAAGGGAGCTATGAGAAATGAAGAAGACAGTTCAGCCATTGCCTCATTTCTATCAGTGATCTGGCTGGTTCTTGCTAGAAACTAGTTTATATTCTAGAACAAGCTTCTACTTGATACAACTGATACCACTTTCTTTCCTGCTAAGTCCCTCATCATGACCCCACTGTTTTAGTAATAATAATGTGTAATGTCTGTTGAGTTCTATTTGCCTGATATAATATTTAAATCCTTGCAATCTTTACAATAATGTCTCCAGGTAAATACAATTATTGCCCTCATTGTATGTGGTAGAGGGAAGGAATCCATTTAGTAATTTTAAGCAGATTGTTGCACAGTAAGTAGTGAATGAAATAGGTCTGTTTATTTTTATTTTTATTTTTCAACTCAACCACCTGCAAACCACGATATCTGCCAATACTGTTCTCTCTAAAAGGACCCAGGCACCCACCAGTAGTTAACAAATCTGATTTTCTCAACAAATAAAAATATTTTCAAAAACTAATAGAATAAAGAAAGTTGTGATAATTTTTTAAGGCGAATCATCTGTTCTTGAAGCTTTGTCAGAACTAATGCCGGCACAGTGCATCCTAATTCTCAGTGTGGAGGGGAATGGGATACAACCAGGCTGGAATCTGCAACTCATGAGAGCTCAGAGAATGTGGCAGTTACATGCTCTGTTTAGACATCAGAGTTTTCTAATACAAAATGGTCCCTGAGCTCATTTATCAGACTCTCCAAATTTGTTTAACTCATTATTTATAACATCATTAAATCTAATGATACCAAAAGGTGTCACTGTGAGCACCAGACAAGTCCAAGTTTAATCCTTAGAAAACATGTAAGATGTGTCTCTTCCCAACCTTTATCAGGGATGGTGGATGGAAGCACATGTTAAACGTGCACGATGTGCAATGGTCTGAACTTCCACTGAATCTTAATTGGCTTAATAGCCTAGTGTTTTTTGAAATTGGATGATGAAATGTAACCCTGATACAGCTTAAACAGAACTCAGGCCTGGATATTCTCTGCAAAAATGGCCTAGTTTGGTGATTGTAGCACTAGTGTTGTATGTGCAATGATCAAATCCTGTGTTTTCAATTGTGCTTTTATGGCCAATTAAGACAGTCTTAGGATACAGACTTAATATCCGAGTCACCTAGTGTAACAGGCTAAAGCCGGCCCTCCAATTATGGGGAGAATGCCTTCCTGTGATGGTGATTCTCCAGGAAGTTTTACAGGCTTCTATTTTTTAACTTGATTGTAAGAGCTGAAGAGGCACATTTAGGCAATGGTTTTGTAAACTGTAACGAAGGCATCTTTCTTTAGTAGTTCCCTTCCCAAAGATGGCAGTGTGCTTTACAAACGTATCAAAGTGATATACAGGGATCGTTTTATTCTCTGCTGAAATACAGGGACCCGGGGGGACTGTAGACACTGATGAAAAATCTCAGAGTGCTGGGTCAACAGTGGGGAGGAGAGTGGACAGCATCTCAAACACCATCTGAAACCACAGGGCCTGTTCAAGTAGGCAAAATGGCTATCTCCTGGGTTGCCATGGGTTTCAGGGGATGCTTTTCCAGAAAGGGCTCTGTGAGTTTTTATGACTATCTATCCCAAACCGCATGGTTGTATCATATATAGTTCCTTGTATAGTAGATTATTCCCTTAGATCATTCATTTTACCTTTTGATACACATACCTGAAAAAATGGGCACGTTTCACTCTTTGTTTTTTTAGCATAGATTATCAGAGAGGAACTGATATATCACCTTCTCCAATGTCAATTAACTACCTGGAAGACATGCCTGAATTATAACACACACCAAAAAATAGGCAGTCTGGGCTTCAAAGGACATGTTCAAAGCATGTCTGACAGAAGCCTTTTTGGCTTTGCTTTAATTAATGTTCTAAAGTAATTAATATCTAACATATTAGACATGTCTGTGTGGATGACCATGTTAAAATGCCTCCAGATGGTTCATTCGTTTGTGTCCTACTGATGTTACATAGAGTCCCAAGTGAAGTATTTACAAGTATTTACTCACCACCTTCCCTATGCATTGTCATGTTCACTCCATGGGCCATGAGGGACTCAGTGTGGTAGGTAAGGGACAAGGGATTCATGTATACATGATTCACAGGAAAGGAAGACTCTGGTAAATGCCACAGTAGACATGTACACACAAAGCCTGGTGTATAAACAGGGATGTTGAGAGCATTTATACATGTTTGCTGGAATACTTAATTGTCATTTATCTTAATTTTAGTCATGAATGATGAAAACAGGAGACCTAAGGAAATCTTCTCTGTTGAGAGGGTTGTAAAATATATAGGATATATATTTTTGCATTTTTATGTGACATGTTTAGGTTTTTCTTAAATAAAATTGAATTTATCATAGTTCTGATAAATATGTAGCGAACTTAAATATATGGAAATAACTTAACAAAACTGCAAAATCCTCACACCCACTCTCATTCAGCCACTCATTGTACAAGTGGTCCTTGAGAAACAGTATAAGGAAGCAAATAAAACTGTAGGGCCTTTGTTTCTAAACCAATCTGATATAAAAATGGTGACATGCAGGAAGCGGGGTCAGCAAGGAAGGAAGGCTGAGTGATGCTGCTGTCATCAGAAAGGTAATTGCAGGGAGGCGCTCGCACTGAGAGGAGGGAATGACCATATCACCTGCACAGAAGGGGCCGGCAGGTTCTGGGAGTTGATGGGGCAGAGGAAAAACATGCCCATGCTGGTCTGTGGGAAAACCCACCAGAAGGGCATCCAGAGGGGAGAAGCCAGACAGGTGACCCAATTTGGGGAGAAATTTCAGCTTAAATTCAGAGAAAATGGAGATACATCTTTTAAAAAGCAGATACACTAACACACAACACAGTAGCAAAAGAAGTAGAGTTTCAAAAAAGGGAAATTCTGAGTATATAACTCTAAGTACCTGAAAGAAAGTTGAGAGAGAGAAAAAGAGAGAGGGAGTGAGAAGAGGAGAAAATATATCCAAAGAATAGTGTTAAAAAATGTGGACTTCTTTAATAAAGTTGGTTTTATAAAAAGCACATAAAATAAAAGGAGGTATATAGGAGGGGCGTGACCCATCACACTTGTCCGAGCACCTAAAGTTTCTTGAAAATGGCAAGTTTCCAATAAGCCAAAGATAGTGCAGAGAGGTTTGTGCAGGCCATTGTGGACAGACTCTATGGGGCAGACGGTGCCCTGGGGAAAGACAGCAGAGTAAATGCAGAACCATTCAGGCTCAGTTCTCTCCATTTTAATGATCAAAGAAAATAATCATCACCTTGTAAAAGGGTTGAAAAAATATAAATAAGAGAAAATTGGAGTCCAAGGTAGCAGAGACGATGATAAAAGTGCATCCCATTGATTTAAGCAAGTTTACATCTATAGGACTAGATGAATTATTTCTCACAGAGGATACTGAGAAATTGTGATTATGATCTCAGCAACAATTGTTGTAATGTTTGAGACATCATGGACAATAGAGTTGTGAATAGATAGGAGATGGACAGGGTCAACATTTTAAAGAGATAGAGAAGATGAATTCTGGAAATTAAAGACCAATGAAGTTAAATTTAAACCCTAGTAAAATTCTGAACAGATCTATTCATTCATCATCATTTGTTCATTTGTAGATTCCTCCATCAATGAATTTCTGTTGATTGCTAAGTACTGGGGATATGCTAAGAAAGAAAAATAGATAGTCTTGGTTCTACTAGGACATATCCAAGTAGGGAAATTGTAAAAGTATGATTTGTGAATCCTAAGGTAATAATGAGATCTTGCAAAGGCTAGTGTGAAAAGAAGGCGTGGGGGTGGGAGTGTCATTAACCCTGTATTAGTCAGGACTTTCTCATTGCCAGTGCCAGAAACTCAATTAAAATTGACCGAAGCAAAGGGGTATTCTATGGCCCATACACACGAGAAGTCCGTGAATGGTCCTGGCTACCAGATTGGCTGGGTGTATAAGCTCAGACACCAAGTATTACCAGGACTTTGTCTCCATCTCTCTGCTTGGATTTCTTTCTTCTGTTTGCTTCCATTCTCCCCATTTTTTTTTTTGACAGTGAAGATAGTTTACCAAAGCTCCAGGCTCAAGCTTTATCCAAAGGACAGAAGCTATATTTTTCCCCACAGCTAAATGCAAGTCCAGAATGAAGTACACATGGGTCATGTGTACCTCCACAAAACATCTATGTAGCTAAAGAAGAGCAATGAACTGATGGTCCAGGCTGGATCAGAGTCAAATGCCCTCTCTTATACCAGGGATAGAGTCAGTCCCTCTATCTACAAGGACTGAGAACCAGTGGGGTAGGGTGGTTCCCGCTGGAAAGCAAAGAATCCTGGGAAGGCAAGATGAAGTCTCTGTTCTAGTGCCCCCTGTGGACTGTGCAGGACAGGAGCCTCCGGAAGCATCAAGATTCATTTTCTATCTTACGCTGTCTTTCTTTTTCTCTTTTTCCATCTGCACTGGCTAGAACCTCCCATACAATATTGAATAAAAGTGATGAAAGTGGACATCACTGCTCTGTTCCTGATCTTAGGGAGAAAGCATTCAGTCTATTAAGCATTCATGTCACTAAGGAAGATGTTAGATGCCAATTTTTTGTAGCTGCTATTTATCATGTTGAGGAAGTTCTCTTCTATTTCAAGTTACTTGAGAGTCTTTATCATGAATGAACATTAGATTTTATCAAATGCTTTTTCTTCATCTAGTTTTTAATTTGGTAATCTCTGTTTCCTCCCTTTTTTCTTGGCCAGTCTAGATAAAAAATTGTCAATCTTGATCTTTTTAAAGAACCAACTTTTAGTTTCATTGATTTCACTATTGCTTTTGTACCTCATACCATAAAAAGACCCTTGGCAAAGTAAATGTTTATTTTGTTTTTTGGGGGGTTTTTTGGCTAGACAACTATGTCACATAAGGAATTGGAAAAGGTAAGGAAGGCACATGAAAATAAAATTTAAGTCTCTGAAGGACTGCATTGCAGAAGAAGAAATGGGAATATCTTTTACCCTCCAAAAGGTAGAACTCAGATTGGTGTGCAAGTTACAGAAATGTAACTGAGAACAGTATCACCCCCTATCTTAGAACACAAGCTTCCGAATCAGAATTATAAATAGAAGTTTCTTATATTCAACCAAAGTTAATGGAGGATAACCCATTAAACAAGTTACTTATTTATTTATTTATATTATGTATTTCCTGAGGAAACTAGTTATATATAATTTTTCTGCATGAAGATGGTAGAGAATTTAGAAATGTAAGTTTAGCCAAACAAAAAATAATGAAATGTGGTTGCTTTGTGATAAAATGCAGGTTAGCTGCCTTGTTTACTGAAAAACAATGTAAAGATCCTCACCATCTCCTCCACCCAATTTATAAAAGTCAACGTTATTTAAAAAGAGAATAAGTTTAGAATTAGGACAGAACCCATCTAGTAATTCAACCAAAACAGAGTTTTACTCAGGTTGTCGTGGTGGTGTTTTGCCTTTTTCTCAGTTGCTCTGTTTGTGATTTCCATTTCTGTGATAGTACTTTGTTAGCTGGAGCCATTACATCTGTTCTGTGTTGTCAGTTGGGTCCTGAGGTTATTCCAGCACCTTAAGAAAAGCCACCATCTATCTACCTGCTTTTAGAGCTTTTCAGATAAGCCAATAGAGCGCTAGGAAAGCAGGTGGGTTCCCATTATCAGTATGGAATGTGAGGTTTCCTGTACAATAGACCCACCTCTTCTAAGTCACTGTGGCTGGTGCTTCTCAGAATTTATAATGATAAAATAGTGTGTGTGCTGAGTGAAAGCTTAAGTAATGGAACCAGCTAATATTTAGAAGTTTATTAGAGACACACTGTCTCAGATGTTGTTTGTGTTATTTTTACCTCCTTTGTTAAAGCTGCTAATCCTTGTTTTTAAAACCCTTTGGTGACACTCATTGATACATGCTTTTAAAAATGTAGATACTTCTTTTTTCCTTAAAAAAACAGTTCCCATGAGATTATAGAACCATGTAAGAATAATACTCTTATTACACAAGTATATGAATTTTGCTGTCTCTGTTTTTCACCCTTTGATTAAAAGACCTCAAATCCCTTCATCATCAAGTACAGACAATGCTATAGGATCCCCTTGTTGAAAGGAAGGAGAAAGGCAGCACTCACCAGAGACCCTGGGCCTCTGGGTGGCTGCCTCTGTTAGCTCTCAGCAACACCCAGCAGGTCCTGAGCTCCTTGCAGCGGCGAAGAGGCCATGTAAAATTAGAGAAATGGCATGGAGCAACTGTGGCCATCCAGAGCGCACACAGTCCTGTTTAAAGGGGGTCAGTTGCTACACTGTTCCTGTGAATACTTGCCAGGTGGGTGTGCAAGCTCAGTCTGACTGGATCCACCCATTTATCAGGAAAAGCTGGAAAGCAGCCTTGAGATCTGTGCTCTAGGAAGGAAGAAGGGAAAGACAGTGCTAGCCTTTTACCAGGATTTTCATTGGCTAGAACAGGTCATGTGGTCACCCTAGTGCACAGGAGACAGGAAAGTGTTTACCTCCTCAGCCATTGTCATAGGAACAGGACAGGGAGAAGGGACTTAAGAATGGGTGTTGAGCCAGCTAACTTGAACTGTCTGCCAATATGTAGGTATTATTTTGAACAATAGCACTATATTAAAGGAAAGAAACATATCAGAGAGCCAGATATAAGCTATAGGCTTTGAGTTTATAACCTCTACATAAGACACCAATGTCTATCCTTGTTGGTATCTCTCTGCCTCTCACCTTCATAATACACTTTCCTGATTCAGTGGCTCAAAGCCTTCTACCACCAAGGATTTGTCTTACTTTTTGTTCTGTTTTCTCCATGGAATCCATCTGTTGGAACATTCTGTCAACAAACTCCTTTTATTAGGTAATAATGAGTTTTCCCATTTAAAAAATTTCAACAGACTTAACAGAACTGCCAACCAGAGCCTGTGATCAACACAGGATAACCAGTAGGAGAGTTGGTGTAATTCCAGACAACAGTAACAAGACACTTTAATTAGACAGCTTTATCCGGGATAAATTGACACATTCTACCAGTCTGGAGTTTGCTAACTTTTGCTGTGAAAAGTCAGACAGTAAATATTTTAGGCTTTGTGGACCATATGGTCTGTGGTGCAACTGTTCAACTCTGTGCCATTGTCATACAAAAGCAGCCATAGACAATACAGAAATGAAGGGACATGGCTACATGCCAATAAAAGTTTATTTACAAAGAAAAAATGCTGTGGGTCAGATTTGGCCAGTGAACCATAGTTTGCTGACCCTTGCATGATACCTTTAAAGGTATTAAAATTTTTCCACACCCTGGTTCCTGTCTTTCTGAAACTTTAGAGTCATGACTGGGGACACTGACTTGGATAATAAACCTTGCCCTGAAGCACCCTCAGCCGGTCCTGACTTTGCTAAACTCCTTCCTGCAATGGGGATCCCAACAACTTGCTTAGAAATGATGTCCCCATTTTCTTCCTTCTGCTCTGAAGCTCATCATTGGCTTTGGGCTGGAAGTCTTCGGTAGATCACTGGAAGGCAGAGGCAAAAATCTCAGCTCTTGATGCAGATGAGCTTTGGGGACAGATAAGCTAGGGAGGAAACCTAACTCTGCTGCTCCCCGTCTTTGTAGCGACAATGGCTTTACTCAACCTCTGCGCACTCTGAGGCTTGGACAGGGAGACACCAACCAAATCAGGGTTCTCACGTCAGCTGTGTTGCAGAAAGGCTGTCACCAGTCCATTAATGACTACGAGAATGTACTTTGCAGTGCTTTTATTCCAGTGTTTAGTTATACTTGTATAACAAGCCATTATATACTTAGTAGCTTAAAGCAACAACAATCACTTATTTTACTCATGAAACTGCAATTCGTCAGGGTTTAGTGGAAACTTTTCATCTGTTTTTCAGTGTCAGCTGTGGCAGCTGAAGGTGGGGGTAACTCAACTAGAGTCTGGAATTATTTACAACTTGCTCTTTAATGTGTCTGGTGGTTGATGCTGGCTCTTGGCCAGAACACCCACATGTGGCTTTTGGCTTCCTCACAGCATGTTGGCTGGTGCTAAGAGTGAAGATCTCAAGAATTCAAGGTAGATAGAAAAACCGTACTTGTGGTGGCTGAAGCAGTGAAAAGCCCCACTGGGTTTCAAGGAGATGGAACATAGACTCTCCCTCGTATCTCCGTCACCATCACCTTGCATGCAGAACACGAGAGATGTAAGGAGTGGAGGCAACTATTTGGGGGAAATTCAGTCTTCCATAGTGAGAAGAACCAGAGCTTTTATCAATGTTTTACCATATTTAAAAAGCCTGTTAACTGAAGCTATATATAGTCCAGCTTCTGGTGTTCAGATGACTGAACACAGGCGAGCAGTCTTCATATGTGCTGTTTCCTCTTCCAATGACTCTTTCCCTTCCTCTTTTTCTGGCAAATTTCTATTTATAATATAAATCTTAGCTTAGAAATTATTTCATAATGTTTTCCCTCCTAGGTGCTCCCATGGAAACAGATATTTCCCCCATCAATTTCCTTATCACACTGTATTGTAACTGCCTGCTTACGTCTCTGGTTCCTGTCCAGAGTGAGTGATAACTGGTTAGAAGCCATGCCCGTGTTATCCACCACTCAGGTCTCAGCACAAGCAGACTTCCTAGCAAATAGCAGATGATCAATAATGCATGTATCAATGAGTGATCTCTATTAATGGGTTTCTTTTCATCTGTGCATGCAACAGTGGGTCACTGAACATAAAGAGACCTAACAGATTCTTCATAAACAATGTTTGAGCCCTTCTTAAACAGTGGTCCTTAGATTAGGTACTGGGGCTATACGATAAAATTGCTGATAAGCACATAGTCTATATGGGGAGATGTGTGGTTCAAATAATCATGTACATTTATTAGTCCTTATGACATATGGGGAGGGCACACTAAACACTGTTACTGTATGACTAATTTAATCCTGTTACCAGAAACACGAACAACCTTTTGAGGTTAGTCTTAACATGGACCCCATTTTATAGATGAGGAAATGAAAGCAAAGCTAATGAGCGGCAGAACCAGGACTCGACCCTGTTGTAGACGATGCGTTTCTCCCACAGCATAGACAATGGAGTGGAAAGCAGTGAGCGACAGCTGTGGCGTGGAGAACGGTGGAGTGCAAAGGAGGTGCCGGTGGGTTATGTAAGGAGGGGTTAGAGTGGGGTCGGGGGAATCTCTGGGAAAAGTGGGTGAAAAGTTAGGGATCAGCCAACTCAGCTAGAACAGCTGTTATGGAATTTTCTAGAAAAGAAGATAGGAATGTGGGAAACCTGTAGCAACACCAGGCTGCTTGCTGACCAAAGCACCAAGGAAGCACTATGGGGAACAATGGGAAGGAAATGTATCCTGGGAACTGTGAGTGTCACCAGGGGCCTCAGGGCATGGGTCGGGAGGAGCCTGTAAGGGCCAAGACAGCAGAGGCCTGGGGGAAAGGCAGAGCGTGGTTAGGGATGGCTCCAAAGCTGAGGGCTCTTAGTGGGGCCCACAGGAATCACAGTTGGCTGGGACCACAACTGTGGGCAGAGCAGTAGCGTCAGAAAAAAACAAAAGGAGGAAGAAAAAGGGATATGATTAATAAAATGCAAGGGGCTGTCATAATAACCACAGGTAGATGCCTTCAAGGTGGGAAATAAAACTGCACCCTCAGTTTTAAAGTTCTGTTGTTTTTCTACTCAGTTCACTCCTTCAGACTGCGACCACTCTGCTCATTTCTATAGATATATGCCAGAACTACATAGATTTTATTTCTTTTTTCCCAAGCAGCAATTATTCATTGATTTTCTCTTCTTTCAGGTGTTTCAGTTTCTGTAATTATAACCGCTATGTATGCCCTTTGGAAAAAATACAACAATAAGGCTGTATAAAAATAAAAATGAACGTATTCACTTTCTACCACTCCCAGTGTACCATAAAAGCAGTAATAATTATAAATAATTTGGTTTTTGCCTTTCTAGATGTTTATCAAGCTATACTCAAGCAGATTAAAAAATAAAGAGGTTCTTTAAAAAAAAAAAGTGATCATATCATTAGTACTATCCTGCCGAGGCTCTCCGATTTCTGCATGTCACTGCTGTCACCCGTCACCCATCACTGTGCTCTCTCAATTTTTGACCATTCTCCAAACTGATGGCCATCCAGGTAGCTACTAGTTTTTCACTCTTATAAGCATTGCAAAAAATATAGCTAAATGTAGGATTGAATTCTAGAAATGGTATTGCTGGATTGGTGATAGGCCCATTTCATTTTGACAGACACTACTAAACTACCTTCCCAAGTGTCTTCCCAATTCACACTGCCACCAGAGCGTTTGAAAGTGTGCTTGTCCCCCTCCCAGCCTCACTAGCTCTGGATACTGTCAACAGGGACTCTTCCACTGCTGTCTTTATTTACATTTCTCCTAAGACCGTCTGTTGAGAGGTTCTTGCCACATAAATAAGAATTGTCCAAGATGAGAGTTATGTAGGTACTTTACCACCTCCCTCCCTCACAGGTTTCAAAAATTTCCAGATATGAACGGTTGAACTTCTTTATTGTTTTTTAAATCCTGAAGTAATGGAAAATTCAGAAAGAGCTTACAATTTTTATTGTATCTGGCATTTCTTGAGAGATCATTGGAAAGGTTGGAGATTGGGATGAACACTGTGCTACTGAGATGAATGGAAACCCCTTATCCCCTTAGTGTGTCCACTCCCTTGTCCATTTACTGATAAGTGTCTGTTCTTCTGACTTGGGACGGGAAAAGCTATCTCACAATACCTATCTAAGTGGAATACTAGCAAAATGAATAGCATCGTGTTTGGTTAATGTTTGCAAGGCACTTGATTTCTTAGAGAATTCTGAGTCGTGGTCATAGATGACTTTTATTATTTGTATTTTTTAAATTATAGTGTCACCTTCAAGGAGTATTTATGTTGTAATTTTAATCAGGTTGACACACTATGTTACTGTTTACTTAAGTATACATAAAGTGCAAAAGTCACAAATCTCCAGCTTGATGAATTTTTACAAACTCAACACACACATAACCAGCACCCGGAGAAAGAACAGGACCAATCCAGAGGCCCCCTGTGCCCTACCAATCACTATTCCACAACAGTAACACCATTTAGACTTTTATAGCACGGATTATTTGCCCATTTTGTGCTTTATATAAATGGAATCATACAATGTGTTCTCTTTGTGCCTGGCTGGCACCCTACCTTTTAGAATATTATGATAAATCTTTAGCTAACATTTAACACAGACCAACAATGTGTCAGGCACTTTTCTAAGCATTTTATGTGTATTACATTAAACACAGGTGTGTTTAGTATGGATCACATTTGGGTGGTTTACATTTTACTTTAAAGCAGGTGTCCCCAAACTACAGGCCCGCGGGCCGCATGCGGCCCCCTGAGGCCACTTATCCAGCCCTCGCCACACTTCCGGAAGGGGCACCTCTTTCATTGGTGGTCAGTGAGAATAGCACTGTATGTGGCGGCCCTCCAATGGTCTGAGGGACAGTGAACTGGCCCCCTGTGTAAAAAGTTTGGGGACCCCTGCTAAAGGAACTCTAGTTGGTATAGAGATGTCAAAGATACATATTTCATTTTTACATGTTCAATTTATATATTTTTAAAAGTAATTTATTAAAATTGGGAATGTTTTCAGAACCATAATTGCACAGACTTCCCCATCAGCTCTCTTTGCAGTAGAAGTTTGTAATTATCTTTTAATAAACATGTTAAGATGTTCTTGGGATTCTAAACAGTTATTCCCCTAAATATATCATTTTAACTTGAACACTTAAGTGCTATGAAGCTTTGGAAATACCTAAATAAATTAATGTCCAAGTTCACTTTAGGTAAGAAGGGCAGTAAGGGTTAAACACCTGCCTCTATTTCCTTCTTAGAAAATGATGACCTATCAGAGAGGACGTAAATCACTCCTGTTCCAAAATTAGATTAAAAATCTAAGATTTAAGGCCCTGGCTGGTTGGCTCAGTGGTAGAGCGTCGGCCTGGCATGCAGGAGTCCCGGGTTCGATTCCCGGCCAGGGCACACAGGAGAAGCGCCCATCTGCTTCTCCACTCCTCCTCCTCTCCTTCCTCTCTGTCTCTCTCTTCCCTTCCCGCAACCAAGGCTCCAATGGAGCAAAGTTTGCCCGGGCGCTGAGGATGGCTCTGTGGCCTCTGCCTCAGGCGCTAGAATAGCTCTGATTGCAGCAGAGCGACACCCCAAGATGGGCAGAGCATTGCCCTCTGGTGGGCATGCCGGGTGGATCCCGGTCGGGCGCATGTGGGAGTCTGTCTGACTGCCTCCCCGTTTCCAACTTCAGAAAAATACAAAAAAAAAAAATCTAAGATTTAAAACTTGCCTTTTCCTGAAGACTCTGATATTAGACCTCCAGATTTATAATTTCCCCAAAGGGAAAGCTTTTGCCAGTACTCACAGAATAGTTCTGTTTCTATTACTAAAGAGGTTGAATGCTCTACTGAAGCGATTTCTGAACAAAGAAGGTACCATCTGCCTTTGTGACAGATCCCCTGGGGAATTATCTTAAAGAGCTTCTTATGATTAGGTAATAGTACATGTGACTCTGCCCAAGAAACCTGCTTTCAACCTCACTCAGACTTAGTTTGCTCTCACCTCCTGTGCTAAAAGGTGTATCTGACCTCATTTAATTGACTTCCCCACATAACATAGCATTTTCTCATGTAACTGAAAGTAACTAGGAAATAATATTAATTTCTATTTTGAAACCATGTCCTTCAACAGATAAACAATCAAAATGTTTGTAGTCACAAGTAAATATGGAGAATTCTATTTTTCAAGACTAAACATCTGCTCTGGCAAAGATCTGAATCTACACCACACTTTGCAAAATGCTTCAGTCACTCAAACCTTGATGCTCTGGTGGTAAACAGAAGTTAGACAGTTCTGTAAGCCAGTGTTATACACTCAGTGATCATAGACTCTGTCATCCTCACACAACATCAGTGGGTTAACTTCTTCACAGACCAGCATGAAATTTCTGATAGATGGTGCATCAATCCATGGACCGGCAGTTGAAAAACACTGCTGTAAGCAATGTAGAAGCCAGAATTGTACCTCAAAGGACTCTTTGGTGTTAAGAGTTAAGACAGCCTTGTAAGTTCTGTGGGACAGGGAGCTCTTCTCCACCTGCACAATGGCTAACAGGGGGCTTGGGCCTGAGTGGATGTTCAGAAAATGTCAAATTAAAAGGAGCCACAGTCCAGCCCCTGCTAAACTCCATGTTAACTTGTGAAAAAAAAAATCACTTGTTAGTGCACAGAATGCAGCTGCTTTGCATACAGTGATGGGGATTGACTAGTTGAAGAAAAGTTTCAAGGGAAGCATCTATGTTAATGGTCAAGAGCCTAGGTTATCAAAATACAGGCAAATAATTTAATTATTTTTGGTATATTTTAGCTTAAGTATGTCTCATGCAATATTTGGGACATACTTATTTTAAAAACATTTGTTCCTTATTTATATAAAATTCAAATTTAACTGGGTATTTGGGGTTGGGGGATAAGCCTAACTCAGTCCCCGCTAGCTCCATTTTTATAATGTTTAGTTTTTGGTCAGTAATTCCTAAATAAGTGAAGGGATTGTTTTTCAAGAGCCATGTACATTTAGTAATTTTAGTTGATCTATAAGGCAAAAATATTAACTTTTTAAGAAATTTAATTTCTTACCTGTCCAGGTGGTGGCACAGTGGATAGAACATCAGACTGGGATGCAGAGGACCCAGGTTTGAAACCCCAAGGTCACTGGCTTGAGCACGGGCTCACCAGCTTGAGCGTGGGGTTGCTGGCTTGAGCATGGGATCTTAGATATGACCCCATGGTTGCTGGCTTGAGCCCAAAGGTCATTGGCTTGAAGCCCAAGGTCGCTGGCTTGAGCCCAAGGTTACTGGTTTGAGCAAGGAGTCACTCAGTCTGCTGTAGCCCCCCCACTCCTGTCAAGGCAAATATGAGAATGCAATCAATGAACAACTAAGGAGCTGCAATGAAGAATTGATACTTCTCATCTCTCTCCTTTCCTATTGGTCTGTCCCTATCTGTCCCTGTCACTCACACACACACACACACACACACACACACTCACACAAAATGAATTTTTTCATTAAGATGGAGGATGACTCAGTTGTTAAGGAATGATGGAGCTTCCCATGACAATACTTATGGATGGAGCAGAGACTATCATACAAATGCTGGTCAAGTGAGATCGACTCACGACTGTGTGCATAGCCTTCACTGAAGGTACAGTTTTTCATGGGCCATGTCTACTTGAAGAAGGTTTCTGTTGGCAGGCCCACTATTTACCCTTTAGCATAGACTTTCACATTTCATAACTGGTATTGATGAAGATTTGACAAGTAGAAGTATTTGACATATTGATAGCATACTTTTGATAACAAAGTCAGAAATAAAAAATAGTTTGTTAGGTTGAAATGGTGGGCTGAATTATTAGCAATAAATATAATAAAAACAAATGTAAAATTGTGCACTTGGATCCAAACAGTAAATTCCACAAGTTAAACATATGTGGAGCCATGACTTAGTAGAAGCAGAAATAAAAGGCAAGTGTTGGTATTTAAATTAAATTATAAGGCCAATATGTTGTATTATTGCCTTTCTTTTTTCCCTCCTCTCCACCTCCTTCTTCTCCTCCTTTTTCTCTCTCTCTTTTGTTATGGCACACCTTTGAGGAAAGGGTTATTTGAAACTTTAGGATGGTTGACTCAAATAATTCTGTGGGCCTATTTTTCTTTTGTGGTAAAATAGCTTACCACAATTTTTATCTAGTGCTTTTGGTCTCAAGACCTGTGTTCACATAAATGAGAAACAGCTGCTTCCCAACGTGTTTTCCTAGCACTGGGTGGTTAAAGAAGAAAGTTAAAAGGATCTACACAGAAAACAATTCAGAAAACTGGTTCTTGAGCAGGTGGTTCTGAAACTCGATTGTGGATCAGAATCACTGTAGATTCATCAAACAAGTGCCTCTCCCCTCGGCACGTTTGACTCAGACAGTCAAGAAGAGGACCCAAAAATATGCATTTCAAGGGAATTCCAACAATAGTGGTTGTTGGTCTGGGATCTCACTTTGCAGACCACAACTGTAGGCTGTAAAAAGTTATTAAAAAGTTAAAAGACCATATTAAAAAGTTTCTGTCTAACCATGAAAGTCTGTGACCAAGACAAGTTTAGACCCGCACACTGAGAATAGATAGAATCAACTATTCGTGTACGTGACCTTCACATGGGGTCAGACTTGTGTTGGTTTAGGGCAAAGGGAGATGGGGAAGGGAGGCTTGGTCCATCCATTTGCCCCTTGGGTTCCAAGTTCTGTGACTCTTTATTGATTCCTCTGAGAGTTCACCTTTGAAGTCCATGTAATAGATGCCGGGAGCAGAGATGCTCCTTCGCCAGAGCCTCTGTGTGATGACCTCAACACAGTATCACCATAACCAAATAGTGTGACAGGATGGGATTAAGCTTCCTGTCAACACCACATGTGTCATTAAACAAATGGCAATGCAGAGATCTCCATTTTGTTTTGTTAAGAAAATAAAAATAATAACTGGCATTTTTTTTTGTGACAGAGACAGAGAGAGACAGAGAGAGGGACAGATAGAGACAGACAGACAGGAAGGGAGAGAGATGAGAAGCCTCAGTTCTTTGTTGTGGCACCTTAGTTGTTCATTGATTGCATTCACATGTGCCTTGACTGGGGGCTACAGCAAAGTGCATGACCCCTTACTCAAGCCAGTGATCTTGGGCTCAAGCCAGCGACTTTGGGCTTCAAGCCAGTGACCTTTGGGCTCAAGCCAGCGACCATGAGGTCATGTCTATGATCCCACACTCAAGCCAACAACCCTGCACTCAAGCTGGTGAGCCTGTACTCAAGCCGGATGAAACTGTGCTCAAGCCAGGGACCTAAGGGTTTCGAACCTGGGTCCTCCGTGTCCCAGTTCGATATCCACTACCCCACTGCCTGGTCAGGTGATATAACTGGCATTAAACTAAACCCATAATGCCTGTCTGTGGTTGATAGGAGGGCCACACTGTTACATTGGTTTCCATTGTAGGGAGGGTTTGTCTTTTTCTTTCTTTTTTTTTTTTTTTTGAGCAGCTATAACACAAGCCATGACTCATGCAATGTGCCAGCCTCAGAGATATCAGGACTCATTTAAATAAATATTCACAATCAAGTTTCCAAACTTGTTTCCTTATTTTCCTTTGTTGCTGTTTTACTTTTCATTGGTGATCAGATGAAGCAGTCTTTAATTGATACTATTTACACACATAGAGAATCTAGAAGAATTATAAATTTCTTGAGAACAGGGTCAATATCTATTTTCTCAGTGATTATGACTAACCCTAATATAGTACTTAGGACATAATAGATGCACATAATTTGTGACTGGGTGAGTTAAGAAATGTATATATCTTTGCAAGCCAATGATTATGCAGGTTACTTGTTGATCCTTCACGTTTTATCTATAAATTTGAAGGAACTTTGTTTTTGTTATGAACCAAATTCAGATGACTTTGAGTCAAGCTTTAATAATATCTTACTTGTTCCCTTCTGAAGCTATTTTTTAGCAAGGACAGCAATTTGATCATTTACTGATTTAATGTTTATTCATTAATTATCTCTACCACACTTACTTTTAAATGTTTTGAAATAGTTTATTAAAGTCCAATTACATAGAAGTAAATATGTTAAAAAGACATAAAATAAAATACAGAAGAACAATAATGGGATGTAATCATTAAAATTTAGTACCAAATTTGCTTTCAGTTTCCATATAACCATGGGAAAAATGGGAATGTGTTGGCTTAAATAGTTCTCATTGTTTGATTGAAACAAGAAAAGGAAAGCATACCAATTAATGAGAGGGGAAAAATATTCCTTTGGCATTTCTTTCTGGTAGCAATGTAACCTAAGAGCCTTTACTGAAAAGACCTCTGAGTTACACAAGGAATAGCTTTTGCAGCAGCTATTTTGCCAGCGGTGTCAAAACATTCTATGCCTGGTTACTTTGTATATTCTGGCTCAGTAAAGACATGAAAAGGAATCATGATAAGGTGAATGCATTCCCACAGAGAGCTAAGCTTCCTGGTGATGGGACTTGATTCGGAAAAGAACTCAGTGAACTGAGAGGATTAAATGATCAATGTTGCTCTCAGATTAGCCCTCTCAAATATCAATGGCTTCCACCAGCCTTAGAGGAGATAATGAGGTTATTTTAATATTGAGCGATCTACAGAGTGTCTGAAGTATGGAAAGTCTGTGGAGCTGGAAAGGTGACTCAACTTCAACATCACATGGTCTGCTTCCGCCCTGGCCTTCTCTGACAGCATCCCCGTCTGAATCTGAGATGCTGGTCTGGTGGGGGCACGTGAGATGACGTGAGTTGGTGTGTATCTTAATTGGGCTCCTCAAGAAGAGACAAAGATGTGAGTGCAAGTATTTTGTTAAGGAGATGCAGGAGCACCAGAAATGGACAGGCAGAAAGTCAATGTGGGGTGCACTATTGAGCTGTGGTAGATAACTGAAGTTTAATCTTATAAGAAGACTCTGGAAACAGTGTAGACATGCCTCAGAGTTATCCCACCTAAGGGAAAAGGGACATTGACATATTAGTTCCCTTTATTGGAATGTTTTCACTCCAACTCCCTTGGTAGAGGGCTACTCCCATGGAAAGGGTGTTAATTCCAGCCCCAGCAGAGGGGCTCAGGACTGCCGTGTGCACAGGCAGAGGGGTCCTCCATGGTTCTGGGAAAGTCCTCGGACACAGAGCTGCAGACGTGCAGTTGGAAGTTGTCTGGAGCACAGGGTGATGGGGTGGAGCCTGAGGGACGTGGATAGGACACCGGTAGTTTTTTCTCTGGTATGTAAGGTGGACAGCAGTGGTCACCGTGTCAGGTAAATCCGCAGAGTGTCTCGGTTCTCTAGCAGATACTCACAGTGATTTGCCTCTATCCATTCTCTTTTCCTCAAGTAGAAAGTCTCACCATAGTCTCTGTGTATTTTTAGCAACTCCACACTTGCTAATCTCCTTTTTCACAGAAGAGAAGGTACAATAAAGATTGTTATTTTTTTGCAAGCACCATATCTAGTGTCGTTAAGTATGTCCTCACATTGTTTTGTTTCCACTGGGATTTATCTTCAAGGGTAGCTTCTATTAATGTAAGACCATATTGCTTTTCAATCTATAGCAGTAATGTGGTTTCCCTTTTTAAATAAATGTATTTAAGTAAAAAAAAAAGTCAAGATTCAGAAAGAAAATATTGACATTAAAAATACACCTAGCGTCTGACCTGTGGTGGCGTAGTGGATAAAGCATCGACCTGGAAATGCTGAGGTCACCGGTTCAAGACCCTGGGCTTGCCTGGTCAAGGCACATAGGGGAGTTGATGCTTCTGGCTCCTCCGCCCCCCCTTCTCTCTCTCTGTCTCTCCTCTCTCTCTCTGTCTCTCCCCCTCCTCTCTAAAATGAATAAAAAAAATACACTTAGTGATGTGCTGGTATATGTTTGACAACTAGCTCTCTGGAAAATATCCATAATTTGTAGCATTTGCCTATTTTGGGGGTGTTAATACTTCTATCATGATTCAAGTGAGAAATAGCTACAAACGTGACATCACTGAATCTGGCCTTGGGAAGAGTGTGCACTGTTGGTTCTCACAGGCCAGAATAAACCAACTCCATCACACCTCCGGGGTGCCAGCCAAAGATAATCAGTCTCATAAAGGTTGTGTGCCAGTCACAAAGCACTCTGTGGGTAAAACAAGGGGTCAGAACTTGTGTTCTCTTCCAAAAATTCCACAATTTTTGTAGTTAGGTGAGTTGTAGGAGTGCCAGCTGACAGAGCAGTAACAATTACTCAATACCTAAACCAATATACAAATGGTGAGATCCCTGAGATACACTTTCAAGTATAGAATTGATGCTATAAAAGGTAGAAACCTATAAGAAGGTAGAAACAAAATGTACCGGCCTCCTCCATAATTGTGGTTGTTTCCTGTCCCTCCAGGATGAGTGCTTTTAAGAAGCACTTCCTTCCCGCTGGTCCCCATTAGCTGCCCCTGGTCCCTGAATCTCTGAGTTTTTTAAATCTATTTCTCAAATTCTGTTTGATATTGGTGTTTTCGGTACTATTTATGAGCCCTTGGTTTGTGTGGGTGTATTTCATCCCACTATAGGTTAGATGTTATGCGTAAAATTTGTAGATGAAGATGTCAGTAAAAATGCTGGTCAGTAACATGTATACATTGCCTTGAGCAAATTACCTGCTTGCTGAATCGCAGTATTTTACATCCATAAAACGGAGAAGGTAAAATTAGCCAACTCATGGAGTAATTATGAGACTAGAATGAGCCAAGGTGCAAACCTTAACTGTTATAATTGCAGTTATTATTGTCATTACTACTTACCCTATAGATTCATATGGGTTTTGCAATCAGTTCAGTGCCCTGTTCCATGGTTTCTTTTTTAAATTTCAGATTAGACTCAGGTGAGGTTGGCAAAGTGGAGAGAGCTGGATTCTTCTTATTTGCCTCACCTTAGCTGTCTCCTATTTTACACATCTCCCAAGATGTTTGCAGAAAACTAATCAGCATCTACATTTGTTTTGTAATTTTCTTTTGCTCGCACATACCATGGCCACTTGATTAGCAATCAGCACTGTGTTGGCAGTCATACACAAGCCCCATTCCTCCTAATCAGGGACGTAGGAAGCAAACGCTGGTGTTTAAAGGGAACCCTTTTTTGAGCTCTTGTCCCATGACTCCTAATTGTATTTCTCAAACTCAACCCAGCTGCAAGCTTTATTAGGGAAACATTTATTCAGATAACAAGCCTTGGGTATGAAAGAGGAGTAATTATTTTGCAAATGCATTTGAATAGATGTATGCTATAGTTCAACTCCTCTCCCAAATGGAGAAGTTCTGCTTTGTAGATAGACAATACACTAAGCATATGACGGGGAGCTTCTGGCAGATGATAGAAAAATGGACAAATGAAAAGATACCAGCAAAATAAGCAGTATAAAAGTAATCAAAACTTTGAAGACTGACCAGGATGAACAAAATACCTAAATTTCATTTATGAACATATTCATTCATTCATTCACTCATTCACTTTCCATCAAATATTTTTTGAGTTCCTATTATATATATTGCTTTCAAAGGGCTTAATGGAAGAGGACTAATGAAGCTATGTAACTGGGGTCACCTGGGATCTCTAGTCCTAGGAAATTTAAATAACATCGGTGCAAATCTCCATCCCATGCCTGGGAGTGCTTGCAGATATCTAAGAAACATTTGAAATTTCAGAGGCTCATACCGCTGTTCATTTTGAGCTGTGACATCATACTTCTGCTTATATAACTATATTGCCTTATCATCCTCTCTATGTCCACAATTCACAGGAAGTACTCCCTTTATTTCTACAAAATTTACATAAAGCCTAAATGGTTAGCACATGTTATTGAAATTCTGGAAAGTTATATTTGGAGATTGTATCAACTCCCAATGGAATATTAAACATGACTAAACTTAAGTGTACTTCAGGCACCAGACACACTTTCTTTGGCTGCCTACACCCAGCTCTCTACTTCTCACATCTCACAGTTTTCCCACTTCCTTTCCCATCTCTCCTTCCTTTAATTCTCTGCCAAGGATGCTGGGTCTGTTGCACGCTATGACTCTATCCTCTGTTCCCGCTCCTTCACCAAGTTCCAGTCTCAGCCACTTATATCCAGACCCAAGATGATCTCCAAATACAACAGCTTTTTCTGTTTAGAAGAAATTTCCCTTAGTGGTAATTTAAGAAGTTCTTTATATATTCTGAATGTAAGTCTTTGTCAAAGGTGTTCATCACGAGGCTCATCTCTTAGACTGTGGCTTGTCTTTTACTTTGTTATTGGTGTCTTTTGAAAAACAGAGGTAATATATTTTAATGAAGAACAATTATTCATATTTCTCTTATTGCTTTTTTGTGTCTTGTTTAATATTTGCATGCCCCTACCTAGATCATCAACATTTTCTATTACATATTCTAAAAGCTTGATTTTTTTTTTAGCTTTTATGATTGTCACCTCAAATTAATTTTGTGTATAGTGTGAGGTAGGGGTCAAGATCGATTATTTTGGTCCTGGCCAGTTGGCTAAGTGGTAGAGCGTCGGCCTGGCGTGCAGGAGTCCCGGGTTCAATTCCTGGCCAGGGCACACAGGAGAAGCACCCATCTGCTTCTCTACCCCTCCCCCTCTCCTCTTCTCTGTCTCTCTCTTCCCCTCCCACAGCCAAGGTTCCATTGGAGCAAAGTTGGCCCGGGCACTGAGGATGGCTCTGTGGCCTCTGCCTCAGGCACTAGAATGGCTCTGTTTGCAACAGAGCAACGCCCCAGAGGGGCAGAGCATCGCCCCCTGGTGGGCGTGCCGGGCGGATCCCGGTCAGGCACATGCAGGAGTCTGTCTGACTGCAACCTCTTTGACATAAATTGACCACACATATGTGGTCTATTTCTGTACTCAGTTCTGTTTCCCTGGCTTTTATATCTATCCTTGTACATGCACAAGGATGGTATTTTTTAATCATTTTTTCTTCTACATAGTCATGTAAAATACCTTGTGATACCTGCTATAATACATGCCAGAGGACCTAAGCTGGAGGGGTCAGAAATGGCTTCCCAGTGGATGTGTGACTTAGCTTGAGAAGCATGTTGCAGATTTGCACTCCAGGGATTCTCACTGCGCAGTTTCTCACCTTATGACAGGTGCACTGATGTGACTGATGTAAACTATGTTATATGTGCACTGGCCTGAGATAATGCCAATAAAACAAGGAAGATACACATGCAGAGGTAGAATAACTTCATTGTAAATATGGGGAACTGAAGCTCAGAAAGAATATGCCATTTGCCAAAGGTCACAAAGCCCATGAGTTATGATGTCCTGATTGGACTCAGGTTTCCCAAAACGCCCATCTTCTTCCCATGATGTTGCACTCCCCCGTTACAGAGGCCCAAGGTCACTGAGCTGGAATGTAGTGAGCCCTAGATCTGCACTCAGTTCTTCTGTTTAACTCAAGAGTTTCCTGGATTGCCTCCCTAGAAAAACTGAATTATCTGTACGCTGAAAAAAGACTGAGCTAATTGATTCTTATTTTAGTATAACAACTCTGCTCTAACACTATCAATATGTGTCTAAAATACCTTAGGGCACATGACTAATTGCACTTTTGAATTATATACATTTAATTACGTATTTGATTTGAAAGTTTAGCATTTAGAATTATTGTCATTTCCCACTTACTGATCTTCTGTTCTTACATTCTAATTGTCTTTGTGGCAGACTCCTTTCTTATGCATAGAAAAGAAATATAGGCATGATTTCTTTTTCCCACAGGAATACATTATACATTGCTTTAGTGGCAAGAGTCAGATTATAGTAGAGAACAGATCAGTTCTCGTAATGTACCCTTTGCAGGATAGACCTCCTAAAGTGTAATTTTGTTGAAATGATTGAAATGTTTGTGAAAGATTTTGTCATTTAGTGTATAAAACTAAGTATCCAATAGTGAAAGTTTATAAGACTTAAATGGAAAAAAAATTATGATAAAAATGTGTAATTATTAGCATAAGATTCTGAAAATCTTTTCTGGGTCAAAAGGCAGCTCCTTCCTTCTGCTGGAGGCTCTGAGTGATGGCTTGGCTGTTATCAGACTGTGTGTGTTTGACATAGTATCTGTGGACAAAACTCCAAGCTTCTATCCGTCAGTCAAGTATTTATTGAGTTCTTATTGTTTCCAAAACACTTTGGGAACAAAGAAATATAAGCCTGCCCTTGCCCTTAAGGATCTATCAATTGAGATACAATTTAGACTGCTACAATCAATTACACAGCTATCTCTAAGCTCAGTCTCTGGCTGCTTCGGTGTAAACAAGACAAAATGTGCTAATAATGAACCAAGTTTTCTTTGTCAAGTGGTCCGACTTCCTGCATTATTGAGGCAGTGTTACATTTTCTGGCATCCTCTGTAATTATCAGCTTCAGCTGATTCCATGGTCTACTGAGAAAGAGGGTCTACTAGGCAGTATTGTCGGTCTCTTGAATCTTATTCAGGTCCTGCTTCCACTACTGTGAAGGCGCTTAAGTAGCCCTTTATCAATTCAGACCCCTTGAGATTGAGTATTTAATTTATCTTGATCTCTAGCCTTAGGAAAATAACCCACTTCATTACTTAGCCATTATTTAATTCATTACTGTCATTAGAGATCAGGAGAAACATCTTACCAGGGCTGAGAGTACATGACCAACCTCACTTCCTTTTGTCCAGCACAAAGAGCAAGTTGTGGAAGGCCTTGATTTGAAATTTTTCTTATGGGATTCGTCTTATTACAATCTTCAGTCCAGGGCTCCAGCTGGGTGACTCACAGAGGCACAGCCTAGCCTGATACAAAGAGGACTGCTGTCTGACAGGTTCACCGACAATCTGTTTCTTCAGTGAGCTTTGGTTGTCTCCATGAGATTGCTGCTGTCTTAACAGAATACAGCAAAGAGAAAAGTGTATCAAGAGATAATGCACAAGGGAGCTGCTTTCTTTAGATTGGGGGAGGGCCTGACCTGTGGTAGCACAGTGGATAAAGTGTCGACCTGGAAATGCTGAGGTCACCAGTTCGAAACCCTGGTCAAGGCACATACGGGAGTTGATGCTTCCAGCTCCTCCCCCCCTTCTCTCTCTCTGTCTCTCCTCTCTCTCTCTCTCTCTCTCTCTCTGTCACTCCCTCTCCTCTCTAAAAAATGAATAAAAAAATAAAATTAAATAAAATAAAAAAAAGATTGGGGGAGGGTTGGGCTTTTGCTTCCCAGGGGACATCTGGCTATGTCTGGAGACAGTTTTTGTTTCCACAGTGGAGAAGGAGTAGCTACTGGCATCTAGTGTCAAAGACCAAGGGTTCTGCTAACATCCTACAATATATAGGGCAACCCCATGCTCCCACCCCCAACAGAAATATATGACCCAAAATGTCAATAGCACTGCTGTTGAGAAACTATGTGCCTGTCCATTACCATCACCTTGTAAAGATACACATAGATTGTTATAATGTCCTTTGAATTTATTTGTTTTTAGCTTATCAGTGAGATATGGATGGATGGATTTATAGCTCTATCACCTATTATTACTTATCTATTCATTTCCTACTTCATTTAACAAAGTATTGTGTTAAGCAGTTTATGCAAAGCACACTGAATAAAGTAGTTAAAAATACATCTAAACAAAATAAATTTTAAAAACACACGAGAGGAATATTAATTAAAGTCAGTAGTATTGACTATAGAAAGTGTGTGACACTAGTAATCTGGTAATCATAATTTATCAAATAGCCTTAATTTTCACTGAGCTTCCTGGTAGCCAATACAAAAATGAAAACAGTCATCCTGTTTTGTTTTTGTTGTCCATGAAGATAAAATAGATTAAGCAGAGGTTTCACTATTTCTAAGATTTCTCACTTGGAACTTAACATAGATCAGGGATAGCAAATAGTTTTGGGTTTTTAGTCCATAAGGTCTCTGCTCCAGTCACTCAATGGTACCATGTCCCCATAAAGTGACCATAGATGACATATAAACAAATGGTTATGACTGTGTTCTAATAAAGCTTTATTTACAAAAACAAGCTATGGGCCCGATTTGAACCTTGGGTTATGGTTTGCAGATCCTCAGTGTAGATCTCAGCAACACCCCTAGATCAAGTGAGAAACAGGTTTTAAGATAGCATTTCCTAAACCACCGAGGGAAAGCTGAGATTATCACCCTACAGATGTGAAGTAAGACTTTCTGCACCATTCATAATTTCTGTAAAGATGGAAGAACCATAACAACTGAAAGCACCTTCAGACTTTTTACTGTGTTATATAGCAAGGATCTTGTATTGTTTTGTGTTCATTTAGTTTTACTTTGGGCCAGACCCCTCCTTTTTGCTGTGGATTTACACCTGTGGAATAAAACCCTCTGATAATGTCTCACCTACAAGGAAAGGAAACCTAACTTTGCACCTTCCCTCTTGCTGAATGTTGACAAATTATGGGGGTGAGGCTTGGTGACCAGGCAAAAAGATTATTGCCCTCAAAAATATTTCAGAAGATTTAGACTGACGGATGGCAGTGTTAAACAACCATGATAGAATTGCTACCTCCAGACTCGACCTCCGAGTCCTTTTGCAGGGACAGTCACAGTTCCTTTGGTGGCCTCATCATAGCTGTTAACCGTTCTGTGAAGTTTGTCATGGCCCCTTGAAGGACATAAATAGTCTTCTCCTTTGGCCTTCCCTAGAGCTCTGTACTTCCAACTTCTCTGACACTTTTCCTGTATCTTATAACTTCTCTTTCCCACAGTCAACTGAGCTCCTTGAAGGAAGACTGTGTGTCTCTCTGATCTTCTGCCCTCCCCCTCAGGTCTGTTGTGACATCTAATAAAGAAGGAGATACCCGTAACTACTTGTTGAGTAACTGAATGGATAAATGGATGGATGAATGCATGAATAGATGCATGAGTGGAGGGATGCATGGAGGGATGGATGAATGGACAAAGAGAGAGAGAGGAAGGGATAGGTAGATGGACAAATAAGGGACAGAAGGACATCAGTAGTTTCTCAGAAATGTAAGTTTAAACATAAGTAGCAGTATTACTCATAAAATATTTTATTGAAACTCAGGCACTCTATCTCCTCATATAAAGTTAATATTGGTTGAATAACAAAACAAAATTTCAAGTCAACATGTCTGATTAATATTTCAGTAACATAAAATACATATGCTTAGAAATTCATTGGCAGTCAAAATGATTTATACATACAACCACTAGAGTGAAGTTTAAAGTGTTTTAAACAGAATCTACATTTAGACTATATATCTAAATCTAAAAGGATACTACAACAGATTAGATAAATACAATTGAATTATTGCTAATAACACTAGGCCAGTCTTTAAAAGTATATACAAATATTAAAATACATCAAATGTTATAAGAAAGTTTAAGGTTATCTCTCTTCTTTATTCCTAACTCTGATGCTTATCAATGGCAGCTGGCTGATATCAACAATATCAGAGTTTATATTTCACCTTTATGTTTGCCCTTGTAAGGACCCATGACCCCTCCGCCAGAGCTGGCTACTCCCGCTGCTCGAGTGGCTGTCACATGTATCGGTCTGCATTGTGTATTTCTCCACCTCTCTTTTCTTCCTGTGTCCATAGTCACTCTATTTTTCTCATTCCTTCTACCTCCCACTCGCAGAAGGGTGACCAAGAGTAGTTGCAGAGTTGACATTTTTTGGAGAATCCTGGAAAAAATGGAAAGAGTGGATCATGAAAGCAGATATTATCTGTGCTTGTATCTTGACTAAAATAGTACGTTATGGTGTCCCAGTTTTTCATATGTATCTATTATGTGTAATTCTGACATATCTACCTCAATTAATAAGAATGTTATAGAACCAAATAAAACTTTACAAAGATGCATTATAATAGAAATTCTCTTTGTTCAAGGAAGAAACTTTTCAAATTTAAAATTTCTTTGGATATAAAACTTCAAAACTTCAAAAACTCTAACCAGGTAGTCCGTATGTGTTTACTCAAATATTAAACTTGCAGATTGCCAGTGTGGGGATTTTCCTAATGTACCAAAAGTTAGTTTGGCACCACCTTCTCAGAGTTAGAGTTCATTTTCTATATTTCCAATGAGAATCAATTCCTCAAATGGAATTTTATTATGAGCTGCTAAAAATAGTAGTTAAAATGGAAACACTGACAAGAATGGGTGTCGCATGGCAGTAATGAATTCATGATGGGACTAGTTGGAAGTGTATGACATTTTAAGTGCCTCATCACTATAAATTTATTTGGCATTTATTGTAATAAAAATGACCATATTGAATTTATTTGGCATTCATATGGGCTTCTCATGTATTTATGGAGATAGAACATGGTAATTTAGCATTTACTGTACTAAGCATTATTTAATGGGCATTGAAAGACATTGTCATACAATGCTTAATAAAGCCAGTACCTCTAAAGTTAATCTTTTGTCAAAACAAAGAAATGAGAAATCATTTTGATTCCCCAAGCACACGAGCAAATTATTTGGATGAGCCACAATTATGTATTTACTCCTCCAAATCTGCTTTCTCAATGTTTAAGCCAAAAGATTGACTCTAAGACCAAGACAATAAAACAGATGTTCAGTTTGGACTCTTTATATTCTGAGCTTGTCGGCAAATACATTAATCTTAGTCTAAAAATATTAAGGAAGATTTTCTTGGACCATCAGCAGTAAATTTAACACATGGCATGTTTTCAATAGATTTATCTCTGTTCCCCCCATTAGAGTTCAGTGTGCTCCTTTTAACAGTCCCAGGAAATAAATTTCAGTTTTATCCTTGCAGAGTTATTTTTAGACCAAACAAATGATTATTTGGAAATGACTAAAAGATAAAATTCATGAGGATCTTTCTTGGAAAGTGAAGGAAGAGTTCTTCATCGACTGTGATGCCAATCTTTTCTTTTTCTTCTAAGAGCAGGGTTTAATGACAATTAGACAAAGTTTACTGCTATCGCTGTTTCAAAGATGTCGCTTAGGATGCTCTGCTCTTCCTTGAGTTTTTTTCTGTTGCTTTCTTACCTCTACTCAAAAGCAACCTTTATTGAAAATTTACCAAAAGGTATTCAGTAACTAATCCTCCTGGTGTGAATTAGACCAGTACTCAACTATGATTGTAGAGTACTGGACATTTTAACATTAACTTATTGAAAAAACTATCTATATATATTTAATATATATTTATTATATTATAAATATATTCATAATTTATTTATGAAAATATAATAATATATTATATTATAAATATATTGATTATATATTTAATATATTTTTTTGTGTATGACAGAGACAGAGAAAGGGACAGACAAGGGCAGACAAATAAGAAGGGAGAGAAATGAGAAGCGTCAATTCTTTGTTGCAGCACTTTAGTTGTTTATTGATTGCATTCTCATATGTGTCTTGACCAGGGGTCTACAGCAGAGTGAGTGACCCTGTGCTCAAGACAGAACCTTGGGCTCAAGCCACTGACCTTGGGCTTCAAGCCAGTGACCTTTGGGCTCAAGCCAGCAACCATGGGGTTATGTCTATGATCCCATGCTCAAGCTAGCAACCCTGCAAGCTGGTGAGCCCACACTCAAGCTGGATGAGCCCACACTCAAGCGGTGACCTCAGGGCTTCAAACCTGGCTCCTCTGCACCCCAGTCCGATGCTCTATCCACTGTGCCACCACCTGGTCAGACCTTACTGAAAATATTGTCATGAAGAATAGAAATAGAAATAAAAAGTAATTTATATATCTCTTATTTAGACTTTTTAAGTAACTAATATCACTTTCAGTATTACCAATATTACTGTAAGAGTTTTGTTTAATAAGACTATCTTTCAACTCTACATTGTGAGAAAGTCTAAAAATTGCTATCACATCACCCCAAATAATCATCCTCTGTGAACCAGCAAAAGATTCTGAGAGAGGGGATGTTTGAGTTTCCTAAGGCTGCTATAACAAAGTACCAAAAATTGGGTGACTTAAATCACCAGAAATTTATTTCCTTACAGTTCTAGATGCTAGAAATACTGTAGCGAGTTGTTGACACAGCCCTGTTCCCTCCGAATCCTCCAGAGGAGGGGCATTCCCTGCCTCCTCAGGCAGCCCAGTCACTCCGAGGCTTGTCTTTGAATTGCTCCATTCTCTGCCACCACCTTCACACTGTGTGCTCCCTATGTGTCTGTGTCTTCACAGGGAATTTTCTTCTTAGAAGGATATCAGTCACATTGAACTAGGATCCACCTGAATGACCTCATCCTAACTATGTTACATTCCAAAGACCCTATGTCCAAAAAAGGTCACATTCACAGGTACCAGAGCACATCTTTTGGGAAGGATACCATTTAACCCATAACAGGAAATTTCCTGCCAATTCTTAATAGGGTTAATACTTCAATGCATGCATTTATTTTTATAATTGTCTTTTCTATAATCGGAGCTGGGACAAAAAATAATTTATTTGCTCTTAAAGGTTTCTTGGTTTTCTGCCATTCATGCTAGCAATAGAGAAATAAAGCTTTACCCCAAATTATTTTTCATTCTTCACACACCCGAGAAAGACTGTTCTGTAGTTCTTTCCTCTTTGGTCTAAGTGTATCTCCTTGATCTTAGTGATATAGCATCTTTGTATTAATTATGAGTTAGTTTGGTTTGCAAAGTAATTACTGGTTTCATTATTTGATAGGAGCCACAATCCTTATATGAACAATGATGTAGTTCATTTGAAGTCAGAATTGGTCTTCACTGTGGTTTACTTGGAGTATCCATTTAGTTTCTCTTAGTAGCCAGCAACAGGAACCTAGTCTAATATTAGATAAGGACAAAGAGGAAAGAAGAACATTGTTGGTGGGTGTATTAGTTTGCTAGAGATGCTTTAATAAAGTACTATAGGCCGGTTGGCTTAAACACAGAAATTTATTCTTAAACAACTCTGGAAACTAAACATTTCAGATCAAGGTGTGGATATGGTTTGCTCCTTGTGAGAGCTGTGAGAATCGGTTACATGCCTCTCTTTTAGCTTCTGGTGGTGTGTTGGAAATCATCAGCATTTCTTGGCCTGTAGCTGCATCAACCCAATTTCTGCCTTTATCTTCACATGGCATTCTCCCTGTGTGTGTACCTGCAACCATGTCCAAATTTTCCCTTCTTATAAGGACTGCAGTCATATAGGATTAAGGCCCACCCTAATGGCCTTATTTAATTTGATTACTTCTATAAAGATCCTATAAGGCATATTCTTAGGTACTGAGTTTTAGGACTCCAACATATATTGTTTGAGGGGACACAATTCAATCTATAACAGTGGGATAATAGTAGATGAATGGATTCAAAGGAGGGACTGACTCATAAAGGAAGGAAACAAAAACATGTCTGGGTGCTGGAATTTGTGAAGCTTCTGGAACTCTACCACTGCCATTCTTCAACGTGGATGTCTCCCGTCACTGTGTTTCTATATCCTGAATCTCAAATGCCTGTGGAGCATTTTATTGGTCAACTTTGATTCAGGTACCTTTCCTTGGATCATCACTTATGGCCGGGCAAGGGTACAGGACAAAATAGCTATAGCTGTGTTTTATGAGTGTGTGTGTGTGTGTGTGTGTGTGTGTGTAGGAGTCTTGTCTCCAAGCATGTGAGACTATGTAGTGCCAACAGGTATCACCTTCCTCTGCTTCCCCTACCCCTCCCAAGTCTCTGGAGAAGAAAGGCTATCTGTGCCCCCAAAGAAGAGATGGCTTTTCATTGATTCAACAAATATACAATACTTAACTGACCTCATAAGATGTGTCTCACCTTGTGCTGGACATGTAGATATAAGTATGGCTGCTGGTATTCAGGCATTTACACTGGTAAGACTGGAGTAGGGGAGGTCTTTTCATCTCCTCCCCAGCCTAGGATATAGCTCACCATGAAAGTGTTGGTTCCCCTGACAAGTAGCACAAGAAGTGGCCACATTCAGATTATCAGACTAGCCCACTGCACAAACTCAATCCATGGCAGTTAGTCTCACTACGTCAAGATGCCCAATTCTCCCACATACATACAGCATCTGCGGGGCTCTCAGGCACTTCCCTAGACTGTCACAGGCCTGGCTTGAGTGGAGGGAAGCCCAGAGAACTCCACAGAGGTGTCCATTCATCACTGACCAGCACTCTCTCCAGTGTCCATGCATCTCTCCCCAGTGGGGAGTTTGGTGAATAGTCAAGGAAATAAAGGACATAAATCCTCTTGTTTGTACAGCTATCATATGCACATGGGGCTTGGGGGGATCGGTGTGTCTTCCTAAGTGTTCCATGGTCTTCAGGGGAGCCACAGAGGTACCACAAAGAGGGCCATAAACACTGCATCTGTTTGTTCATCATTTTTCTTTAGTACAAGTTTTATAAGACTCCCTCCCAACAGGATTTCAATCACAATGCACGTAACTTTGCTGTATGCTTTGCTAGAACACTGTATTGAATTAAATGTAGAATTACAGCATATTTTCTTGAAAGAGTTTGGACAATGATAAACGCGTAGACATTTTTCAACACTCAGACAACATGATTTCATGTCCATCAAATTGCTAGGGATTTACTCTGAAGAATCTGTCTCTCATAAACAGGAAATCCTGGACATGGCTGTGGATACATAGCACCAGGTTCAAATGCCACTACTACCAATTTTGAATCTGTGAGCCTGGGAAGCTTTCTTAATTCTATTAGCCTACTTAGTTTCCTCATCTGTAAAAGAATGATTTTAAATTACTTCCCTGATAGTACTGTTGTGTTAAATGACAAAACACTTGGAAACTAATTAGCACCATCACTGGCAAATAATAAGCTCTCAAGACGAGCTGACCAGTGTTCATGCAGGTAATTTGTTCTTTTGACTTCAGTGACAGCTGGAATGTGAGTTCAGATCCCAAGTATATGGAAGAGCAAGGCAGAAGATGCACAGGTTTTTTTTTTTACAGACCCTTGAATATAATAACAGTAGTTAATGTCTACTAATTATTAGCTATGTGCCAGACAGTGTATTAAGTGTTCTCCATAGATCATATTATTTCATTCTTATACCAACCCTATGAATTTCATGTTATATGTCTGTCTTACATATTGGAATTCTAGTGGGCCAGATGTAGCACATTGGCACTTACAGAAATACTGTCCACCACTTTCCACTTTCCCTGTGCTCCAAGATGCTGGCCTGCATGGAACATATCAGCCTGTTGCCCTCTAGTTTGTGGTTAGGTTCTCTGGGTATATCAGTGAAAGTCCTGGCAGAGAATAGATGGCACAGCTGGTTAAACTGAAGAGGAGTAATGAAATCACTGTTGACAAAGATGGTGGTCAATGTTTAGAGAAATCTCAAAGGATTGTTTAGATTCCTGGGCCTAGTAATGATGGGGCACCATTATCGCCACAAAGGATATGGAGTAATGGATGAGAGTAGTTACCAGAACCAGAGTAAAAGAGAAATGTGTGGAAAGGGCTGCTTATAACAGGACTGTGTCATCAGGTGAGGGATGCAGCCATGACCTTTAGGAAAAACCTTCATGGCCTTTAAGAGAACTGACTCCCTGCCTTGTTCCTCCTTTATTTCTGATCTGTTGCTGGTGCTCTTCATCTACTGAACCCATCTGGAAGCCTGAGGACAAGGCTTCCCGGTAATAGACCCACGGACACAGAGCAAGGTAGAAAAGGCAAAGTGAATTCAGAGTGTCAAGCAAGTGTACACAGCACATCTGCCTATGGACAAAGCAGCAGTAAGGGATATTTGCTTTAAGCAATGAAGAAATAGATATTCTCTTGACTCTAATGTTGTCATTTTCTTCCTCCTCTTTCTACTATTTATTTTCCTTATAGATCTCTAAATATTGTTGTGGAAAACTTGAAATGGCTTGGCATCTCAGAGTAATCCAGCTACTCTTACTTAGATTGGAGAATATTTCATTGTGAGAGGTCAAGATAAAAAGAAAATACATTACTAAGAATTCATTCATCCTTTATTTTTTCATCATATAAAGAAAGGTTACTGCCAAATATGGCAATAAAATTTTTATTGATGCCATTTTTATAACAAAAACAAGCATATTTTTTAATGAAGTTTTGTTTATTAGACCACCAATTGCCAACATGGGGTTCCTGGATCTAAGGAGACCATGATGGTAGCAATGGAGTCTGGATGTTCTTAAACATTTAAGAAAATCTAATATAAGCCTACTTCTACAAGTAATGAAGCTTCACAAAAACACCAAGATTCTTGGCGTTTGACTAAAATTATATTAGCTCTGTTTGGTGACCCTAGTAATTTCATGCTGATGAGAAACTCTGATTGGCAGTTATATATGTCTTTGATTAATAAAATATGGGAGAGCAAATGAATTATTACTTAATCTGTGCAGTTTGCTAGATGAGGTTTTTGATAACCGAGAGTCAAGTGGGGGAAAAATAATTAACTGGATGCTCACTAGTGAAATCATAAGTACAGTCCTGGCTTGGAATCTCTCATATGTGTAGGGAGGCCAAGAAAGGCTTCTAGATAGGCCAAGATCTGATGAAAAATTCAAGTTAATTATTATTTGTTTTCAAGAATAACAACAACGATAGTGGTGATAATGAACAAGTATTAAGTAGCCCGGAATAGTGCTGAAATGCTTGATGTATAATTTTATTTCATCCTCCCAATAGTCCTAAGAAGAAAGCCCTCTAATTCTCTCTTGTCTGAAATCTAGTTCTCTCATAAGCATACTCAAAGACAACTAGGGTTTGTGTGCAGGTAGCTTATTTGGGAGGTGATGCTAGAAAGTGCTGACAGGGGATGAAGAAGTGAGGGAAAGAGGTATGGGACATGTTAATGAACAGGTTGCTACTGTGGATAACTAGGGCTCAGTCTTCTTTGGTATGTCAGGGAGACACATAGCACACAGCTGAGTTACTCTACTTGGTCGGTGAGGAAGATGGGATATTGATCCACCAGCTTCTGTTTGTAATTGATTGAGAGCTACTTCCATGGACATTGACTCCCAACCAAGCACTCTGGTCTGTCTTGCGTGGGGTCCGAGCATGTTCCTATGGCTGGAGAAAGCCCTCAGGTAGAAGAGAGACACAGAGTCTTGCAGAAAGAAACCTTTTGTGGCACGTGAGGATAAGAGCAGTTACCAATAGCATCTGCCAAATCCCTGTCATGCACATCAGGAAACCAAGCCTTCATGGGTTGAAATAACTTGTCCAAAGTCACAGAGCACTTGTGATCTTGTGATGTGTGCTATTCCATAGATTTTTATTACTATCTATGACTAGAGCCTACCAATATACAGTAGTCTAATAAATGAATTCTTATCCTTGGACTCTGTTTTTTAAACTGCTTTATTGAGCTATGATTGACATGGCCTACAACTCACTGATTGATTAAAAGCGTACAATTCCATGATGTTTAGTATATTCACAGAGTTGTGCAACTATTGCCACAATCAATTTGAGAACATTTTCTTCACCCCCAAAGAAACCTTGTTCCCATTAGATTAGTTAACCATACCTCATTTCCTCCACCCTTCCCCCAGCCCCTAGGAACCAAAAACTTTCTGTGTCTATGGATTTGCCTTTTCTGGGTATTTTATACAGGAATTGTACAATACTTGATCCTTTTTGTCTGGCATCCTTCACTTAGCATAATTTTTAAAAGTAGCATATATCAGTATTTTATTCTATTTTATGGCCAAATAATATTCTACTGCATGGCTATACCATATTTTGTTTATCCATTCATCAGTATAGAGACACTTGAGTTGTTTCTACTTTGGGCTATTATATATAATGTTGCTATGAAAATTTGTTTATAAGCTTTTATATAGACATATGTTTTCATTTTCTTGGGATATCTGCCTAGAAATGGAATTGCAAGGTTATATGGCAACTTTATTTTGAACCTTCCACAGAGCAGCAGACACTTCTCCAGTGTGATCCTGGAGTTTATTGATGGCTTTGTTCTGCTGTTCCACTGAGCAGCCTGCCTGTCTTGCACTATTTGGAAAAGAATAAAAATCACTACCGTGCATTTGCAAACACTGGTTTTTAGAATTTCAAAGGCTTTCAAGAAGGATGCTATGAGTGCGTCATCAGAGTGGACTCTAGTTGGTCCTGGGTCTCAAGGCCTGCACTTCTTGCATTTTACTTAAAACTAACTTCTACTTTAGCTTCATCATCTTCCATTTAGCTTATGACTATGCATTATCTGGTTAACCCCACTGGGTGCAGTGATGCGTTTTCATCAAGAGCATTTTTGGCCTGAAGAATTTAAAGTATATACAGTGGTAGTTCATTAAACATGCATTTGTTTTTGTTTTTATTCTGCACCTGTTATGAGTCAGGCACTGTGTTAGGTGCTGGGAATACAGTGTGGGGAGAAAAACAGACACAATTCAGTTAGAGAAAAATAGTCTTTGAGAGGACCTGCACCTGAAGATGCACTGCTGAGTCATTGTTGGAGTCCTCTTCATAGCAAGCGGCCACTGCATTCCTTAATGCATCCTGAGTCTGAGGCAAACTCTGCTCAAAAATGCTGCATCATCAAGTTAATGCAATTGGATAAGTCAAATAAGAGAAAAATGGAAAACCTCTTCCTTATGAGGGGCTTGCAATTTAAAGAAAGAGAGAGAATGCTTTTTGAAGTGTCTGCCACCTAGAATGATCAAAATAAATAAAATCTATTGATAACTATGGGGGCAGTGATAGATCAGTATACAGCTCGGACGTAGCTTGCCGCTCCCTTTAGAATTCCTCTGTGGATAGCCACTGCCCTGAGGTTCAAGTTCATGTTCTTTAACTTGAGGGAACACACCTTTCTTGACCTGGCACCCGATGACCCCTCCAGTTTTATTTTCACCAACCCCCTTGCCAGATGCTCTGAGTTGAGCTGAGCTAACCTAACTTCTTACTGTCCCTAAAATATGCCAGGTTCTTTTGCATCAGAGGCTTTGCATGAGCTGAACTGTGATAGTAATTTTTCAATGGCATGTGGCTCAGTGGATTTCCACTCTCTCCTTACATTTGTGATGATGTGGATTCAGATGCAATCGGAAAGATCCTGAACAGCCATGGCTTCAATAAGATAGATGTGTATTTCTCTCTTAAGTGATCCTCTGGGCATAAGTGGTCCTGGACTGGTGTGGTGGCCCCACTCTGTCACTTTGAGAGAGAGGATCTGAAAGATATGTGCAAATCAAATCCTTAGGCCCTGGCTTCTCTCTTGTTTTCTGGCATCTTTGGAATGTTGCTTCTGTCCTCATGGTCCCAGAAGTCTCATCACCACCTCTCATTTTAGTCCGTGTGAAAGGGGAGGACAGGAAGGCCATATTCCTTTTCTTAATATATGCAATCAAGAAGCTGCATCCATCAGTTCTGCTCATATTTCATTGGCTGGCAATTGGCCATACAATCATATTTAGCTGCAAAGAAGATTAGGAACCATTTTGTTTTGGGGAATCACAATTTCTGGACTGTATTTTATGTAAAACTATTCTGGAGAAGTAAATAAATTCTCTTTCCAGTCATGTGCAATATTGGCATAATGGTGGGCACTAGATTCATACCATTTTTTTTCAATTGAATAGATTTTCAAGTCAATGGTTTCATACATTTGAACTCCGAGAGATCAAGTCCACCAGGCGTTTGGCAGTAGCACCCCCCTTTTACAAATGATAAAACAGAGCACAGAGATGTTAAGTACACACTTGTACATTTCACCTGCTCTCTTCTGAATCCATACTCTGTATTGAACAAACATCTGAGGAAATATAGTGGTTAGAATACCAGCTTTAGGCTCAGAAAGATGAATCACTTATTGATATTGTGATAAAACTTATGTTCCTTAACTTTTCTCAGCTTCATGCCTTCACGAGGTGTTATACGCCTTAAGTGGGATAATGCATAGAATGTGCCTAGAAAAATGCCCAGCCAATCATGAGCATTTAATAAATAGTGGCTTACAGTGTCAATAAGTACAGTTAGTATTTCTTAAGTTTTGTGACTATTGTCACCAGTCATCACCACTGTTAGAGACATGGTGGCAAGGAAATGGGCGCTTATACTTTGTGTATGTCTATTTCTTCATGAAGCAAGCAAAACAAAAAAAAGCCCTGTTACAGAATCCTTTCCATTTTCTCCTTAATCTACCTGGCCCACGATATCCACACTCGTTTAAGGGATGACAAAGGTGGATCGAAAGACCACTGCTATGTCCCACTCTCAGTAAATTCACAGATTAGTAGCTAAGTACTAAGACTCTAGAGCAGGAGTTGGGAAACTTTTGGCTGAGAGAGCCATGAACGCCACATATTTTAAAATGTAATTCCGTGAGAGCCATACAACGACCCGTGTACTTACGCATTATCCAATAAAAATTTGGTGTTGTACCGGAGGATAGCTGTGATTGGCTCCAGCCACCCACAACCATGAACATGAGCGGTAGGAAATGAATGGATTGTAATACATGAGAATGTTATATATTTTTAATGTTATCATTTTTTTTATTAAAGATTTGTCTGCGAGCCAGATGCAGCCATCAAAAGAGCCACATCTGGCTCGCGAGCCATAGGTTCCCGATCCTGCTCTAGAGTGACACATGCTTAAGCTTGCATCCCAGTTTACTTGCTGTCAGGCCTTGGAAAAGATACTTGACTTTTCTTAATGTAAAAGCACCCTCGGCTTCTAAAAGTGAAAATAAAATGAATACCTACCTTGTGATGACGCTGTGAGAAATCGCCAAGACCATTCAAACATTGATGCTTAGAACAGTATCCAGCACATTGTTCACATTCCATAAATGTGAGTGGACTGAAGTTCCACCCTTGAAGCGTGGGCTTCAGCAGATAGAAAGGAGGAGATGCTGGGAAGAGAGACTCAGAAGGTAGAACTGAAAGGACCTGCTGATGGTCCAGTGCTGGGGGAATAGCAGAGAAAGAAATCCAGAAAATGTTTTACATGTGAAGATATCAAACAGGCATTAGACAGTTGGGTCCCAGGCTCTGCAGAGAAGTCTAAGTTCAAGATGGCCACTTAGGCATCCTTTGTTGCATCCACCGGGTACGAGAACAAATGTCAGAGACTTTCAGTAGTTTAGATGTTACTTTATTGGCCAGTTTAACCTGCGCAGGGGCAAACTCCCAAGATGTCCGGGGAGACACCGTGCTCACTAGGAGCTGTAAACGGAAGCCGCGCCTGGCGCTTACAGCCAGGTCCTTATATATCCTAAGTGAGCAAGTATTATTCAGAAGCAGATGTGGCAGTTTGGCTATTGGCTAGGGAGGTCGCACGCAGCATAGCAACAGGGGCCGGCATAGCAACAGGGGCCGGTTTTAGCTTAGTGGCGAATTTCAAACATAAACTTCTGATAAGGGTCTCTGACCTTCTTTGTTCTCAGCCTCACAGGGGCCATATCAGCACTCCCTGTTCCTTCAATAGTTACACTCTTGGCAGCCCCAGCATATCAGTACTCCCTGAATCTAACATCCTTCAGCTTAGTTATACCAAGGCTATTATAAATAATGTTACATGGTCCCCAGGGACCAGCAGCAGTCAGGTGTAGGAAGGGGTGAGGGTTAAGCTGGGACCAACAAGGCAGGACATGCCTTACTGGAGGCCTTCTGATGCTTTTACCTGGGCAAACGAGGACATTTTAGGGCTAAAGGTGACCTTCCATCCAGGCAGATGTTGAAGTGCTTGAAATGAATGAAATCTACACCAAGAAATACTGAGTGCAAAAGAGAAGATTGAAGATCAAATTGAAATGTGCTTAGACTTTTATGATGTCACTGAAGCCTACACTGCGTGGTATTTTGGCAAGGAATGAGGCTCTCCCAGCAGTGTGCACGGTCTGACGGCTGCGACCAGGACCTGACATTTCCCTCTCTGATATAAATAATCATCTGCACAGCAGTGGCATATACAAAACAAGACAATTCCCCCTGTCGTCTGGAAAGCCTCTGCTTCACAATTCAGGGTTACCTTCCTCATCTCTCCTGCATTCAGAGGGAGCCTGGCCCTGCTGATGCCTTCATTTCAGACATTTTTCCTCCAGAACCACGACAGAATACATTTCCGTTGTTTCCAGCCCCTAGTCTGTGGTCATTTGTTACAGCAACAATAGGAAACTATGAATAAATTCTATGATGATTGATTTAAACTCTGACTTTGCCATTGGAGTCCGGTGTTAGTTTGCAAAACCAAACAAAGGGAGTCAGGGGAGGTACATGCCAAGGGATGGAACACACGGATTTTCCAAGAGATGAGGAGGGGAGGGGTGGGGAACTAGAATGATTAGAATTAGAAACTGACAAATGCACATGTACATCTCTGAACACCAGGCCGCCGTGATGAAGTGCTGGGAACCACATGCCACTCTGGAACTTTCCTTGAGTTGGCACTTCATTTCTGAAAATGAATTGTTTGCTTAAAGTCTTTTTTAAAAAAATCTCAAGGTGTAGGTGTTTATAACAGTGTTGAGCTTGGTTTGCTGTGAAATATAGACAAATGTAAAAATTTTAATAGTATTATTTACTAATAACCACTAATGACCTGGGTTTCAGGACAAATGTCTTTAAACAGTTGAATCAGGAAAAAAATAATATAGTGGCAAAAAAAAAATGTTCAGGAAAACACTAAATTATTTGTTTAATAAAACCTAAAACTCCCTTGATTTTTCTCCCTTTATCCCACAGTAGGACAACATATATTCTGAGGCAGCAATGTTAGAAGTAATTGGAAAGAAAGACAAAAATGGCAAAAAGAAGGAAGAAGGGAGGGAGAGCAGGAAGAAAGGAAAGAAGAAAGGAAGGACAGAATAAAGGAAAGAAAGAAATTTTATGTGAAGTGTAACGACCTCTCAAAATTCTAAGTGTTAGCTCGAGTATTACAACCTCTGGAAAGCCTGCCTTTGGGTTTAAACACCGACCCTTTGTGCCAACACATGCCTCCTCCATCATCACGCAGTCCCGTGGGACTGAGTTCTTTCTGTCTTTCTCCCTGTAGGCCTGGAGAGCACTGTCAGGCTGTGTCCCTAGAGCCCAGCATTGTGCCCAACAAGCCCCTTAAATCAATCAGCGTATCTTCTTCTCCTGTCATTAGCTTAACCAAAGTGACTGCCACCTTTTGTTTAATTACTGAGATGATTTCCCATAATCTTTGTGGATATCCATGCCATTCCAGCCCCACGGGAGTGAGCAAGGGGTGTTAAACATGCAGTACTGAACATGCCACTCCCACCCTTCCGACCTATGACCCCTTCTGCTGAAATCATTTAAGTGCTCCCTCTTGCCACAAAGAGCCAGTCCCTACAGGGTCTTCCATGCAGGGTCTCTAGCTGGGCCCTCCCAGCCCACAGACCTCAGCACTGAGTTCCTGGGGAACATCCCATGCTCTTCACACCTTCACTCCGTCTGTCTGCTCTGCTGGAAACTTCTGTCTCAACACCTCCTACGCACTGCTGCCCCTCCTTGTGGTTTCACGCCTTCACAGGCTCACAAACTCACCTCTCACGTCACATTCTAGGTGAGTCTATTCCCTCTTATGCTCCCCATAATCTGTCTTCTCTTGTATCTCTAACCACAACTGTCAGTACAGAATAAATTCTATGATGATTGACTTAAACTCTGACTTTGCCATTAGAATGTAAGCTACATGGGGCCAGAGCCCATATCTGATTTGTATTTGGCCAGAGACTCTTCAACTCCTAGAGCAATAAAAAGAAAGAGTCCATAAAACTGGCTGAATGCTCTGTAGGTTTTGGTGAAATGCACAGAATCCCATTTCCCCTGGAGGGGAGAGGCCCGTGCCTCTAGCCTCTTCCTGCCTTGGTTCTGAAGCCCTGTAGTCATGCTCCTAGGGGAGTGATAGCAACCTCGCTGGAAAGTCACACAGAAGAACAGAGATACCAGCTCTTCTCACAGTTGGACACAACAATGTGACATCAGTAGCTCCTTTGTAAGGGTCACATTCTCCGCTGTTCACACAGGAAGAGTCAGCTCCTGGCGGAGCTGCAGGCTTCTGAGGCCTCCTGAGGTACTTTGTTTGCGGCACTCTGCCCCTCAGTCTGTGCAGGAGAGGAAACACCGGCCACAGAGAGAAAGGAGTGGAGGGGGCTGAGGCCTGATAACTCCACAGTGGGCCCGCTCGACACTTAGAAACAATCCGAAAGGCAGAGTACCATGAAAGAAGAGGCATAGACTAGCGCAACTTTCCTGAGGTCCCTTATAAAGTATTTTATTCTGTAATACAACTACATTTATAAAATGCTTTCATCTTGAAATATCCCAAGGGGCTTACTAAGCTAAAGAGGAAAATATCAAATATATGGCAGTAAAACACCACCAATGTACTTTTGTGATAAGGATTGGGGACTCTGTTACAGCAGGTAGTCAAAAAAACAAAAAAGTAAATAGTAGCTTATTCTGTGAAACCTTCAGGAAGAAGGAAAGAGAGAGAGAAGATAATTGCCCACATTGGGTGAGACTCCCGTGGGTTTTGTGTATTCATAAGGGCCGGGCCTTTTTTCCATCCACCATGTGAATTTAAGTGAACAACTTCTGTCAGCATCACTCTTCCCATTTAAAATAGGAGGAGATACCAGCTTCTTCACAGAGGAAGGAAATGTATGTAAAGCTTCCAGAGGTTAATGGAGTTCAGGAGTAAGCAGTGTTAGTAAAAGAGTCATGCATTTAAAAAAATAAAACATAGCAGCCTCCAGTTTATCCAAGAGTTAAAATATCATTTTCCACACAATTTTTACCTAACCCATTCCTGCCAAAGTGATTATACTAGATTTTCTTCGTTATCAGTGTCCTGGTCAGGATATGGTGGTACCAAAGTCCAGGGACTTAAAGAAGGGTATGGGGCAGGGCAGCTTGTAGGGAAATGTCTTTCTTGATTCTTTTCCAAGAATATCACCTCACTGGGAGCTAAGAGTGTTTTCATTATCACCGTGTGCTGTCAAAGAACAGCAGGGTCCAACATTTAAAAGTAAATAAAAAGTAACTCCTTTCTCTTCTAGAATGTTCAAGCTGACCCACCCTCTAGCCCCTGCCATCTCTGCGGTTTTCCTGGCCCGCTTCCAGCCCCCGCCCCAAACCGCACAGCTCTCATGGTCCCAGCCACACTGCCCCTGTGTTCACTCCTCTTCTCCCTCCCTCCCACACTCTCTCTCACAGTCTGGAAACTGGGTTAGCAAACAGAGGGCTCTTCTCAGCTGGGGGGAAAGCAGGAGCCCTGATGGGGAAGAGGAAGGTGTATAGGTTTTGGTGTGCCTATATTATGATCCGTCTTAACTGTGTCATCCTTTTTTTAAAAAAAAAAAAGATTTTATTTATTCATTATAGAGAGGGGGGAAAGAGAGAGAGAGAGATAGAAGGGGGAGGAGCAGGAAGCATCAACTCCCATATGTGCCTTGACCAGGCAAGCCCAGGGTTTTGAACCGGCATCCTCAGTGTTTCCAGGTTGACGCTTTATCCACTGCGCCACCACAGGTCAGGCAATGAAACAGTAGGAACCTAGTAGCACAGCGGTCCAGTGGAGCCAAGCACATAGGTAGAGCCTGAGAGTTGCAGGGCATGGAAAAGCCCCGTGAACTGGTCAGACAACAAGTTGGCTGAGCATTTTGGCAGCCCCTGAGGTACCTGGGGAGGCAGGCTCAGGAGCGGTCCAGCTCTGTGAAACACATCAACCTGAGAAGTAGGTGCTAATGTTTCTATTAGTGAGAAAACTTAGGCTCAGAGAGGCTAATACCTTGCTCAAGGTCACACAGCTAGTCATTACAGGCTCAAACATTCCAATGCAGGTTGTTCTGACTCTAGACCCCTTTGTTCTAATATAAACCTGTCTTCCAAAATATACTCTCACAAAAATTAGGGGATATTTCAAAATGAATATGAAGTTATAAAATATCCCCTGATTTTTGTGAGCAATGTATAAGACTTTACGTTTTTAACTTTCATTTTGAAATGACTGCAGACCTACAGGAAGTTGCAAAAAGAATACAGCTAATTCCATTAAACCCTTCAACCCAGAGTTCCAAATGTTAGCATTTTATTACTTACTTCTTTATTTAATTAATTATATCTCCCTCCTCACAACCATATGAGGATTAATTGCAATTAATTATACCTAATAATACCCCTTTACCCCTAATCAACAGAGTATTATGTCCTAAAAACAAACATTTTATTTTTCTGTTATAGAACAACAGAACAATGATCAAATCAGAACATTAACACTGTTGAAAGAATATTATCTAGTCTACAAACCTTGTTCAAATTTAGCCAGTTAAGGCACTAATGTTCTTCACAGCACACATAAAAAATCGTCATTTAGGATCCAATCCAGGATCTTATATTGTGTTTAGACCACATGTCTCTTCAGTCTCCTTTAATGTCTGGAAAAGTTCTTCAACCTTGTTCTGTCTTTCGTGAACTTGCTGTATTTAAGATTATAGGCCGCTTATTTTGTAAATTGTCCCATGATTTGGGTTTGTGTGATGCTTCGTATGGTTAGATCCAGGTTATGCATTAATGTCAAGAACACCACAGAACCATCAGTGTGTCCTACTGCACTATATCGGGGAGCATATAGATCTATTTGTGTCATTACTGGCGATATTAACTTCCATCTGTTAGGTTCATGTTGGTTATGTTTCTCTTATCTAGGTAATATTTTCCCTTTTAATTAATGATTATCTTGTAAGGAGATATTTCCATACTAGACACATATCTTGTTTCTTTTTACACTTTCATCCACTAGTTCCAGCCTTCATTGATAATCTTTACCCAAAACAATTATTACTATCATGGTTGCCAAATGGTGATTTTTCTAATCAATATATGATTCCTCCTACATATGTTAGTTGGCATTATTATTTTAAGGAAGAGTTTCCTCTTCTCCTCTATTTATCAACTTATTTGTATTTTAAAAAGTTGCATCAGTATAGGCTTATAGATTTTTATTGTGTTCTGTGGGGTTTTAATCTGTTACTACTGTTATTTAGTCTCAGGTTCCAATTGGCCAGTGCAATCAAACATACAGTTTTTATACCCAAGGATCCTAACGCTTCAATTCTTACTGCTTCACTTGAAACCTGCCACCTCCCTCCCACTTTCCTCTCCTGAATCCTTTATCTAGATATTACCTAGATAAGAGAAACATAACCGACATGAACCTAACAGATGGAAGTTAATATCGCCAGTAATGACACAAATAGATCTATATGCTCCCCGATATAGTGCAGTAGGACACACTGATGGTTCTGTGGTTTGTTATTTTCTGAAAAGTCCTTAGGCCCATGATCCACTTACAGTCTTTTCTTGCTGATTAACTTTTGAAATAATTTTAATTGTTTAGAGCTGGTGGTGGAGGTGAAGGGAATCAAGTGCCACTTCTCCCAGGAGGCCATACTCACTGCCCTGCCAGCGGCTTGGAGGCGTGAGGGAGGCAGGTGGCAATCTTTCCTGAACACATTTTTTGCTTTCTCATTTCTCTGATTTTTTTTTTTTTTTGTATTTTTCTGAAGCTGGAAACAGGGAGGCAGTCAGACAGACTCCCGCATGCGCCCCACCGGGATCCACCTGGCACGCCCACCAGGGGGCGATGCTCTGCCCATCTGGGGCGTCGCTCTGCCGCAACCAGAGCCATTCTAGCGCCTGGGGCAGAGGCCAAGGAGCCATCCCCAGCGCCCGGGCCATCTTTTTGCTCCAATGGAGCCTTGGCTGCAGGAGGGGAAGAGAGAGACAGAGAGGAAGGAGAGGGGGAGGGGTGGAGAAGCAGGTGGGCGCTTCTCCTGTGTGCCCTGGCAGGGAATCGAACCCGGGACTTCTGCACGCCAGGCCGACGCTCTACCACTGTGCCAACCGGCCAGGGCTTCTCTGCGCTTTTGAACACATTCTGTCCTCTGCCCAGATTAATTTTAACTCCCTACCCCAGAAATGGACTCAAACGCTAAGACCTAGCTCTTCCTCTGTCTGTCCATCTCAGCTCTCTATGCAGAACTAATTATTCTCTTCTTGGCAGCTCAACACACCCTTGCCTTTTGTTACAAAATCAATCACATGGCATTTTATTTATTTTTTATTATTATTATTATTATTATTATTTGTCATTTTGTTCCTTTCACCAGATTGTAAGCTTTTCACACATGGGTTCTTACAAATATCTGCATCAAGGAAAAAATAAACATTTTTTAAAAATGTACTGAATTTATTAAGATGACTTTGATTAATGCAATTATATAGGTTTCATGTGTACAATTCCAAAATACATCCTCTGTATATTGCATTATGTGTTCACCACCCTAAGTCAAGTATCCAATGGTATCTATTATAATCTACTACTGGGTTATCATATACACCCGAGGTCAGCAAAGATTTTATTCAGAGAGCCAGATAGGCTTGTGGGTGATACAGTTTCTCTTGCAACTACTTAACTCAGTCACTGCATGGTGAGGGCCCCCATCAACAAAACCTAAATGAATGAATGCAACTGTGTTTTAATAAAGCTTTATTTACATAAGCAGGATTTGGACTGGATTCTGCCGGGGAGCCATAGTTTGTTGACTCATGCTCTCTCCCACTTCAAGATCTTAATGTTTGAGTAACCTTCCTCTGGAGATCCCTAAGTACCCTAGCCTAGTGAATGTCTGCATGTTCTGAGGGGCCCACCTTAAATCTCACCTGTTTTTGATGAGGGAGGAGCTCCCTGATCTGTGTAATAGCTTAAGTTCCAGTGCTGTAGTTTCCCTACCTCCCAAATAAACTACTTGCACTTGAACCTTTGTTTCTGGGTCTGCTTCTGGAGCAGAGAAACATAATTTTCACAACAGCCCCGTGGGGCATATATCCTCACCTGTGTTTTAAAATTAACGACTTCAGAGAAGAGGGATTAAGACCATCTGCGGTTCTGGTTCTCAACCTGTGCGTCGCGACCCCAGCGGAGGTCGAACGACCAAAACATAGGGTCACCTAAAGCCATCGGAAAATACATATTTTATTTAAAAATGTACCGCTGACTAGCACATGCATGGAAGAGTTAGAATCTAAGCCCCAGACACCTGACTCCTGGACGTGATCCAGTTCACCACGCTATTCTCACAGTTATTCAACCAGTGTGTGTTGAATGATTAGGTGGCTGAATGCAGTTCTGATATGAACGCATCTCTCCAAATTCAACTGGGTATTTTTTTCTTTTTTTGTTTTATGGTCATAACACAGTGCCAAATAGATCACTCTGTTAAATGATTGCCCCACCTCTTTTAGCTCCTATTTAAACAGGGAAGTGTCTTCTGAACTCCAATCTGGCAGCTATTGATTCTACATGGCCATTAACCTTGTTTTCAGTGATTGTTTTGCTTTACGGAGGATTATCTGGAAGGGGAGACTCTTCAGTTGTTTAAGGCATTAACCTTCTAGTCCAGAAAGGTCCATTTTGCTGTCCCCAACAATAAGCAACTTGCACAGAGGAATTTTGAATTGTTCTGTCTTGGTGAAGGGCAGCATGGGTTGAGGTTGAATCCCAAAGCCAAAACTTAGGGGCACTAATTACACACAGGGCAGGACCAGAGGATAAAAGTAGGTTGGAAATAGACCGATTACAAGAGAAGAGGGCAGTCTCTGAGGAGATCTCATCACAGAGAGCTGCTATAGAGAGATATGTCAGGCAGGCAGATCTGAGTGTGAGAGCTGGGTTTGGATGAGAACCAAGTCATCCAAGAGTAAGACAAGGGAAATATTTATACTATTTCTACAGGGGCTCTTGCATTGCTGAGTTTCATTTCTAGATTGGAGCTTCTAATATAAAATTTCCTTAGCAGAATAGCATGCTGGACTAGCTCAGTCTCTGGAGCCTGAGTTTCTAGTTGCTGCTAACCATGGGACCTTGGGAAGATATTTCACCTGTTTTTTTATCTCACTCCACCCATGGTCAAAATGGGATAATAATAGCACCTTCCCTATAGAGTTGCTGGGGCGTGTGGTGGAAAAAAGATTGACTCTATATGACTTGCCAAGGGTAGTTTCTATCACATGGAAAGCATTGAATACACATCTGCTGTTTTTTTTATATTAAGGGTGATGTTTTTCTAGAGACATTCATCAGGATTGGTACCATTCCATGAATCAATACCATTTGGGTATGATCATTGAAGTGATGACCAAGACCAGCATCTACCTTGTCCTTAAAACCACTGAGAAAGAGCTTATCAAACTCTTTTCTGAAATTTATATAAAAGATCTACCACAAGTCAGTGTGGTGCCTTTTAACATCCATGAAGGAAACCAGATCACTCAGGTACAATTTGGTTTTAGTGTACCTTACAGATCCCAACGACCACTCCTTTAATTTCTTTCAAAGTGTTCAAAACCATCGCTTTAACAATTAGTTCTGGAGTACTGGCCCAGAACAATGTCATTCTCATTACAGAATCTTAGACTCTATTTCCATATTTTGAAATATTTGGAGACATTCTTTCTGTCCTGTCTCAGCACTCCCCATTCTTCCGGATGGATTATTTGGAACTACTAGGTGCTATCTTAGAATACCTTTACCCAACGTTGGGGTTCTTTTTCCTTCTACTAATGTTAGCTCTGAATTGTCACTCTGATGTTTATTTTTCCTGGCATTTTGTCTTGAGAAGTTAGAAGCTAAAACAGATGCTTAGGAGGTCTTTGCCATTTCCTCCTTTGCTCACCTGAAAGAAACAGGCTTTACGATTCAACTCTGTGTTCCAAACTAAGGTTTAAAGCCCATTTGGGTGTCCTTAGAAATTTTTCTATGTGTCAGCTCATACAAGACATCCCACTCCAGATGTCTTGTTTTCCCACTGCTCGCTGTTCAATTTAACAAAACACACATTAGGTACCCACTGTGAGGCAGGCATTGTGCTATGCTTCAAAGATACAAAGGAAACAAGACGTCGTTCCTGCTCTCGAGAAGCTCATGGTAAAGTGAGAGATGAAAACAGACAAACACAGACAGTTAAAGATCTAGGCGGCAGAGCTGAGCACCTCCACCTGTGGGCCAGAGGGAGTCAGGTGAGGCTTTACCGAGGAGGCGGTGTTCGAGCAAGTCTTTCCTTTGTCTTCTCCTTTATTCCCTTTATCCCACCGTCCTACCTCATTCCCTGCTGTAGTCCCACAAGCTGCCGTTAACAGTGTGTACAAATTTGCCTGCACAGTATTCATGCAAAACGCATATTACCATTCTATGTGCCTGTAATTTACTTTTTTTTTTTTTTTTTCTGAAGTTGGAAACAGGGAGGCAGTCAGACAGACTCCTGCATGCGCCCAACCAGAATCCACCCGGCACGCCCACCAGGGGGTGATGCTCTGCCCATCTGGGGCGTCGCTCTGTTGCATCCAGAGCCATTCTAGCGCCTGAGGCAAAGGCCATGGAGCCATCCTCAGCACCCCAGACAACTTTGCTCCAATGGAGCCTTGGCTGCAGGAGGGGAAGAGAGAGACAGAGAGAAAGGAGAGGGAGAGGGGTGGAGAAGCAGATGGGCGCTTCTCCTGTGTGCCTTGGCCTGGAATCGAACCTGGGACTCCTGCACGCCAGGCCGACGCTCTACCACTGAGCCAACCGGCCAGGGCTGTTATTTACTTTTTAAATTGATGTACTCTATACTGTGTTATGTACCTTATTCTATTTTGTACTTTCCATCACTAAGCACTCTTTTTAAGATGTGTTTTTGTCAGTGTGTGAACATCTAGTCTGTTATATCTCGTTGCTGAATATCACTTGGGCTGGGCATTTTTCACAGTTCACTTTTCCATTGTTTCAATGTAGAAGCCATTGTAGTTCCCAACACCCCAAATCACTCTGCAGTAACAAGCTTTATGACTCACTTGTGTACAGGTGTGAGAAGATCCATGGATTGTGAATACCCAGAAATAGAGTTGTTGGGTCATAGGTATTGCAGGCAGAGTAGTGGCCCCCAATAATGTCTACTAAGTATATCCATTAACTTGTGAATATATGACCTTACATGGCAAAAGGGACATTGCAGATGTCAAGTTAGGATGACATGAGATGGGGAGATGATCTAGATTGTCCAAGTGGGCCCAGTATAATTACAGGGGTCCCTACAAAAGGAAGGGGGAAGCAGAGAGGTCAGAGTCAGGGAGAGATTTGAAGATGCTACATTGTTGGCTTTGAGAGGGAGGAAATAGACATTAGCCAAGGAATCAGATGTCTTCTAGAAGCAAGAAAAAGCAAAGATATTATCCTCTTCTGGAGCCTCCAGAAGGAATGTAATCCTCCCAACACCTAGATTTTAGCTTAGTGAGACCTATGTCAGACTTAGGACCTCCAGAACTATACAATAATACAGTTGTGTTGTTTTACGCCACTAAGTTTGTAGTTATTTGTTATAGCGGCAAGAGGGAATTATACATAGGTGTACCTAGATTTACTCTGACTGAACTGGTGCCAGATTATTCTCCAGAATGGCTGGCCAGGCTATACTTCTATAGCTATACACGTGGCACCCATCTCTGTGCCCCAGTGTCATTTGGACTAATCCACCTTGCTGATTTCTGTTAGTCTTATAGATATAAAGCACAAGTATGTCTTGAAGAGAAAATCAGAATTCCCCAAACCAAAGTGGAGTGGATGTAGTGGGATAGGGATGGCCTTGAGCCCCCTGCTCCTGGGGCTGTGTTGGATGCTTGGGGGTGAGGGTGGGGAGACATGTATGTCATTGGGGACTCAAAGTGGGGCTCCCAATGGGCCTTCATGGAGAATGGGTGAAGAGGAAACCACTACTTCTCATGAGGACAAAGGGCTTGGGAACTCCATGGAGAAGAGAGCCCCAAACAGGGGAGGCAGGCTGGGGTAGTGGCTTGTGGCAGGGCTGGTTATCATTTCCAGTTCCACAGCTTCTGTGTGACTTTGAGCAAGGTTTAGCCTCTCTGACCCTCAGTGTCCTCCTCTGTGTGACAAGAATAATAACTCTGTCTTCCTCATAGGATTGCTCTGAGGGTTCAGTGAGATTGTGAAGAATGTTAAACCCCTAATACAATGAATGGTAAATATTGTAGTTGGCACTCAATAAAGAATAGTGATAACATTCTCATCACAATAATTATAGTAATAACAATAATTATAGTAATGACTACTGTTTTTTACATTTCTCTAATCAGTCCTTTCTAATTTATAATCTCTGTCGCTAACCTTTCTGGAGAATAATGTGTCATGATCAATTTTATATATTTAATATAAATGACTTTGTACATTATTTTCAAGTAACTCTCCCCCTCCTCAACTGTTCTGCATACACGCTCTATCCCTAAAACAGTTGTGGTCTTCAGGGTTGTTTGCAGCATAACGAAATCAGACACATCTTATTTTTCTGGCGTTTATCCCGTAAGCTCTCTCCTCCAGCAGTTTACAGGGCTCAATAATGCATGAGGGGAGATTAACGGGGCTTGTCTTAATAGCAGAAAACAGTGCTGGAAGGATTCAGGTTGTGAGGAGATGAAAGTGCCTGGTCAGAAGGCCAATAACAAAGTGAAAGAGAAATGCCAAGGCATTGACAAGGGAGGAAAGAAAAGCATTTTTCGAGATAAGATTTGTCAAGAGTTGAAAAGCAGATGCCTCGGGAGACAGTCGAGTCTTCATTAGACTGGAGCTCTGGATGAGGTACACCAGCGGGGACTCGGCTTTTGAAGGGCTCGGGCTCTGAAGAAGTTAACAAACAGGAGCTCCCACATCCCGGGTCCTCTGAAACCTTTTCTGACTTGCCCACATGGAGGCAGTTTCTTCTTCCTCAGGGTCCCCTCAGACTCTCCCCTCTTTCCTCTATTACAATGGCTTACCCTCAACTGAAAGTGTGGATGTATATGTCTCTTTTCTTCACTCCACTGGAGCTCCTGGCAGGACTGTATTTTTGGTATTTTTGCAGCTGGAGTAAAAGAGTAATTACCGGCCATGTACCCTGTCCTGGCTAAGTAAGCACTCTGTGTGCATTATATGAAAGCTGCCTCCTGACAACCACAGATGCCTGTTTGCAAAGGCGGGAACTGCCCCAGGTGGAGCTTGAGACTGTTTACAGACACACAGGTGGTAGGTGGTGAAGGTGGCACTTGCACGCAGGTGTTCTGACTCCTGAGAAGGGCTGTGGAGGTTCTGTAGTTGCCAAAGCCAAGTCCGGTGCTGGGCACAAGGGATGTACTCAGCAAGGGCTTGATTTGAGAACAAATCACAGTGCCTGACACTGGGCTGGCTAGTTGTGTGGCACCAGGAGTCAGGCCCTCTGTCCCTCAGGCCTGGCTGTGAGTAGGCAGTGGCAAGCAGTGGGGACTTCCTATTTTCCAGGGCAAGGCTGGTGTCTATGTGAGGACGCTCCTATTGGCTGCTTCTCTTCTTCACTGATGCATTGTGACCATTCTGGTGCTTTGTAGATTTAGGACAAAACAGGACTCTTACTTTTTTTCCTTTCAAGAATGCTATCATCTTACTAGCACATAGATAACCAGCTATTAATCAAGGAGGGGAGCAGAGGGAGTCAGACATGGAGTCTAATCAACTGGGAAGCTGAAGCAGATTTGGGGTCTGCTTCATTAAGAAGTTACAGCTTTAGACACGCCTGGGGGGGATGGTAGCCTTGCCCTGCCAAGAGGATTAACACCCCTCCCCCCAAGGGCATTAACAACCTCTCCCCCCCACCCCATGTGGAGAGGAAGGGCTAGCTTTTCAACTTCCCAAGGAAACAACCAGCCTATTTTCCCAGACTATGGGGGGAGTAATAAACAGCAGGAGAAATTCCTCCGCTGGGCACATGCCCGGTAGAAGTCAGAATGGCATGGGGAGCAGTAGGAGCCAAGATGGCAGCCAAAATGGCCTGTCTGTCTAGCCTGGAAAAAGGGCTTGCATAGATACATAGATCCCCAGAAGATCTAGGAAATGGGTTGGTTAGGGGGAGGATCCTACACCAGCCTATGAAAGATTGAGAGGTTGATTGATTAGTTCAGGGGTCGGGAACCTATGGCTCACGAGCCAGATGTGGCTCTTTTGATGGCTGCATCTGGCTCGCAGACAAATCTTTAATAAAAAATAATAATAACATTAAAAATATAAAACATTCTCATGTATTACAATCTCTTCATTTCCTACCGCTCATGTTCATGGTTGTGGGTGGCTGGAGCCAATCACAGCTGTCCTCCGGGACAACACCAAATTTTTATTGGATAATGCCTAACGTACATGAGTCGTTGTATGGCTCTTATGGAATTACATTTTAAAATATGTGGCGTTCATGGCTCTCTCAGCCAAAAAGGTTCCCGACCCCTGAGTTAGTTTGAAGAATGCCTGATCTTTCCTAATCCTGATAATATAATCAGCCTAACAAATGAGTGAGCTGTGTCTTCTCTCTCTCACTCAGAAATACATGGCCATAACAGCCACACAGCCAGCAGCTGAACAGACTCCAAACATGGGCCTGAGTATAGCACCAGCCAGAGCACAGCTGGAAACACAGAAGCCAAGGTAGCCACATGGGGACACAGACATGGACTTAACCATGGCACAGAATTTGTGGACCCTGGCCTTTCTCCTGAGTCTGATGAAGACTAGGCTGGATTTTTTCCATGGGGCGTGGAAAGAGATGAGACATTGGGAACATGGGGCAGCCTTCTATTTCCACCCAAATAAACCATTTTACCACCAAGCCACAACCTTCTGTACATGAGTCTCTTGGAATGCTTTTCCTGTGACTCCATGAAAGAACACCATTTCCACCAGCATCAATTTCAGCAAAAAGGAAGACTGAGAGCCTCAGAAACCCCATCATTGGAAGTCTCAGCCTGTTGTGCTGGCCTACAAACAGATATCAGCCAAAGGCAATTTTCAAAAGGGACTCCATTTCTATGGAGACATTTTCCATTGAGCTGTCTGCTGACTTATTACTTAGTCACTTAAAAATGATTCAAAGAGAGAGAAGTCATAATAGACTTCCATTTTGCCTTTCACCAGCCTCTCAAAACTCGATTCTCAACATTGGCGAGTAAAGTTGTGTCCTGATAAATGTATTGCCTCAAGAATTCTTTATCCCTCTTTTCTCAGCTCCCCAGCTCACATACCACAATTCCAATTCTAAGCCTCTAATCTTAGGCCTTCTCCTTGACCCCGAAGGGTGACGTGTTAAATCAAGTCAGCTCTGCATGATGTCCTCAGCCTCCTCTCCACACCCCCGTGTGTCCCTCCTTCTTCTCTCAGAAGAAAGAATGTCTTTGCTTGAAGGCTTAACCCTTTCAGCCAGTCTTTCCACCCTGGTCGACAGGAAAGCCTGTGCTAGCATTTGGAAGCTTTTATTGCTACCCTGTTCCGAAGGTTACGGCTCTTCTTCCATCTTTAAAACCAGCAGTATAGCGTCTTTAAATCTTTCTTTGACTGACTTTTCTGTCTTTCACAAGGACCCTTGTGATCTCATTGGGCCTGCCCCGGTAATTTAGCAACCTCATTTCAAGGTCAATTGATTGGCAACCTTAATTTTATCTGCAAACTTAATTTCTTTGCCAGGTAACCTAACATTGTCACAGGTTTCAGGGTTAGGACAGACATTGTTTCAGGAGACCCTTGCTCAATGACTATTAGCTTGCTGAAGAATTATTCTGCCTTTACATTGTTTCTTTGGACAAGCGTCTGAGTTTCACTGGTTTCAACTATTACTTCTATACAGATTTCCCCTTCTGATTCCAGCCCTGTCTCAGCCTTCACTCCAGTCTTACACCCCAGCTACTGGCAGGAGGTCTCCTCCTGGCTGCATTTCCCACAAATGCAAGTGAATGCATCATAATCCCATAGCCAATCCAGTTCTTTCTGTTTTCTCCAATGTTGTAAACTTCTTTAATGTACCATTTAATAACAATTGATGTATTTGATTATGAATTTTGTTCTCTTTTCAGTAAAAAATAAAAAAAGAACCCCTAAGAAATTCCCCTTAATAATATTTTGTTACTCTAGTTGGATACCTTCAAAGCATTAAATTTGCACTTTTTAAAAAAAAGATTCTATACTGCCTAACTTGGGCAAATCCAATTCAGTTCTTTCTACAAATGGCCCAGATATCTCAATATTTGTTAAAGAATGAGGAGTCATTTTTGTTCACTTTGGATGAGAAGAAGTAGGCAATAAAGGTTAGGTGGACATCGCCATTAACCTGAGTGGAAGGGATATTGCTGTAAATAGGAACGATTACATTTGCTAAGTGTGACCACCGTGAGAATATGCCTCACAGACCTCTAACCTCAGGAAACGTAACTGACCAATGGTTTCAGCTGCTGGGCTATGAAGTCCATGGCAATGCTTGGGCTGAGGCCATACTTCTTATTAGCTGCTTTCACCAATGACTCAGCAGGGGACACCTCCCAGGAGTCCTAGAAGACATCTGACAGCTGACCTTGGCTGCAGGACTCCCCTATGGCCTTATAGTCCCTTCCTAAGACTACAGGGCACTTCTCTCTAGCCTTTCCACCCTCTGTCTCTCATTTGGGATCAGATTTGCATCTCAATCTGATGGGTCTGCCAGGTCCTCCCAGGTTCCTCTCCATTTTCTCTCACCACATTTTTCCCTAATAAAAATTGCTCTTTAATCCTGTCTTACATCTGCTTCTCAGGGATCTGGGTTCACATGCTCTGTATCTGAGCTGGAGGGTTGAATGGTCAAGACCTCATGGGGAAGCCCACCTCTTTGGGGTCCTTGGGTTCCAGGTAGTAACAGAGAACTTACGACCACCAGGAGGGAAGTTCTCCAACACTACACAGTCCCTGGCTTCAAGAACAGAAAGTGAGAGAAAGAAGAGATGGTTTAGAAAAAACAGAGGAATCCATGAAACAGGCTGCTGTGCTGTGAATTGATGTCATGCCTGATATAAGTTGACAGTCGACTAGACACTTTGGAACAGTTCACCAGGGGGGTGTATATGAGAGAGGAAAAGTGCACGCCCTGAACAATGGGGACAACAGTGCGTGTGCTCACTTCAGTGCGTGTCTCTGCGAACTAACCCGCCCTTGTCCACTTTGTGCACCATCCTCCTCCCCCGGCCCTGGGACTGACGGACGGGACGTGGGTTTCTACACTGAGCTTCCAACAAGAGGAACAACGCGTGGAAGCTACTGGGAAACAGACCTGGGTCCACGAGCGAGGCATGTCTGCCAAAGACGCAAGGGTTTCCAGCCGTGGGCAGGAGTTGCTCTAAGACTTTCTATATCAGAGATTGGGATGGATTTAACAAGCATCTTCCCAATCTCAGCAGATTTCCAAATGTGGTGAATTCTCTGAATCACGTGGGAAGCCATTAAAACACATTCCAAGTGTTCTAAATTGGGAACTCAATCTTCACTGGATTAAACTATAATAAATTATTTCCCTTGAAATTCCTTTGGCTAACCCCAGTTTGGAAACCACTGGGCTGAACAAACAAAACTGCCCCAGATTTTAGGTATAGTTCACTAAGATATTCACATTGGAAACATTTGATGCTATCAGAAGTTCATTTGTTTTAACATGCACATCAGAATCCAACGATTGAATTTTAATTCTGGATCTGCCATTTATCTTCTGGTGATTTTGAGGAAGACCTCAGAGTTGTTGTTCTTTTTAGCTGTAAAATAAGTACAATAACAATACCTCCTTCCTGGGTTTATTGAATGACTAAATGAGGTAATTAATGATAGTAGTTAACACCCACATTCAACTTTCCATGTGCCAGTCACAATTTCAAGCATTTCACATCTGTTAGCTCATTTTTTTTCTAACAACTTTCTGAGTTAGGCTCAACTATGATTCTCACTTTACAGATGAGAAAACTGAAGCAGCAAGAGGTTAAATAACTCACTAAAGATTGTGTATCTAATAAGGGATAGAACTTAAATTTAAACTGAGGCAATTTATCAAGAGTAGTTTTGTATATACTATTTTTCCTATGCTATGTGTGTATAAAACACTTTGCCCAGAGTGTAAAACATACTATGTGCTCAATAATATTAGCCAGTGTTATAATCACCGCTTTTACCCTGGGACTGAGGGTGCACTTGTCACCATTCTAAGCATCCGCAGTATTCCCCGATTGCTACCTGTGAGGCCAGAACACCCGTGACTTCATGGCCCTCCTTTGTGTGCTCAGCCCTGTCTGGGTGATGGGAAGGCAGCAGACACCGAGTTGTTAATTTACTGAGACTGGGAACATTAAATTCAAACCCATTCCAGCCAAAAAATGTCAGCAAGTAATATTATTTGCTCTATTTCTCCTAAGTGTTGAGGAGTCCTTATGTAAAATATGAAGCCTTTAATTCTAATGTTCTTTGACTTCTGTAGGACATACAGGTGCCTTGGGGAACTCTAGTGTCAGTTTCTCTGAGACCTTAGAACTTTTTTGGAATATAAAAGCAAGTGAGGGAGTTGAAAGGCATCTCTATAATAGCAAAGAGAAATTAGGGGATGATTCATCCTGTTCTGTAGGAGAAGCAGAACTCAGAGATCTTGAAGCAAGTAAGAACTGAGTAGTTTTGGAACAACAACAACAACAAAATGTACCATCAAATAGATAAATGATGGCTCCAAAGAGGACAATAAATGGTACTTTGATGATCACTATACTCATCAGGCATCTTTTCAGCTTGCTTCCTCATTTTTCTTGCAGATTAATTCTTCCCCAGGCCCTCCAGAGACAAACGAATAGGTTTTAGAGATAGCTCTGAGTTTAGAAAGGGTTGCCACCTCCTTTACGTGGAATCTTGGGCAAGACCATCACCTTCTCTCAACCTCGGTCCCCTCCTTTCTGAGGTGTTAATAACACTCTTAAACATATTGTAGAGTTGCTGTGGGACAATATGTGATGATATATAAATACCGTTTGTACCCAGGCTAGAGTTCAGCCACACACTATAGGTGTTGGGGATGTTGTGCATGATTACGTGAGTGTTCATTTTGGTACATCTGAGCCTTCACAAAACTGGGAAACCAGAGTGAATCCCAGAATTTGAGTATGATGACAAGCCTTTGACATTTGATGCAATAGGAACAAGAATGCTTTGTTGAAAATATTCATTCTTGCTTTCATTTTTATTTTCAAATATCTACTATCCTCACCATAAACATATGAAGTCCACAGTCACAAAAGTCCTTCATGAGCCTCTTTGACTTGCCAGTTCTTTAAGATTTTTACTATCCTCAGTGTCAAACATATCTCAAAATTTTAGTACTTTATCACAGAGGCATTTATTTATTGCTCATGTATCTGACGGTCATCTCGAATATGGTTGATCTAAGCTACTGGATTTAGCTATAAACCATGGGTAGCACTTAGGTCTGTTCCTTATGTCTTTTAATCTTCAGTTTATAGCAGAAATGCAAAAAGCAAGCCCAACCTTGGGAGCACCTTGCAAGTCTCTGCTTGTGTCACATCCAACTGCACCTATTGGTCAAAGCAAGTCACAAGGCTAAGCCCAACTATTAGACCATGGCAGGGGGATGAATGTGCATAAATCCTACAAGAGAGTGAAGAATTAGAACCATCTCTCAATTCTACTACATCTGGCACTCCAAATATCCTAGTTCTTATACATTTTTAATAAAAAAAAATTCCTTTTCCAAGTGAAAGGAGGGAAGATAGAGAGACAGACTCCCACATGAGCCCTGACTAGGATCCACCCAGCAACCCCTGTTTGGGACTGATGCTCTGACCATCTGGGGCTGTGACTGCAACCAAGCTATTTTTAGTGCCAGAGGCAGAGGATCCTCAGAGTCATCCTCAGTGCCCAGGGCTGATGTGCTTGAACCAATCAAGCCATGGTTACAGGAGGGGAAGAAAGTGAGTGAGAGAGAGAGAGAGAGAGAGAGAGAAGTAGAAGGGGAAGGAAGTAGATGAGTGCTTCCCCTGTGTTCCCTGACTGGGAATCCAACCCAGGACATTCACACACTGGGCTGACACTCCACCACTGAGCCAACAAGGGCATGTATACTTTTATTAATTAGTACTTTCAGGTTTTATAGGGCATACTGATGTGCTCCAAGTGACTTAAGTCTATCAGAAGATCATATAGAACATGAAAGGAAATATTAGTCACCATCTTAACTTGATTGAGTTAGGATTTAGTAATTTGCTTTTGAGGAATCAACAGCACTCAGCAAGGTGCATTGCACAAAATGACTACTCAGTAAATGATTATTGAAAGGCCAATCAAATGAATAACCTTTAGTGACTGGTAACCTTGCCATTTACTATGAAGCTGCCTCCATTGCTCCCTTCACTCTGGTCATCACCATACTCATGATTCAGCTTCTCTGACTTTGTTCTTTTATGGCTTCTTGTTTTATTTTGCCCATTCTCTTTAAATTCCCCAAGAGGATTCTGTTTTGTTAATTAGCCATCTTTGAATCTATTGGACAGAGATCTTGACATGCTGCCCCTTGTTGGTACATATCAGCCCATAAATAATGGCTTCTGTTTAAGTTGCTCTTTATTGGTTCAATCACAAGGAATGGTAAAGAACATGCAAAGAATTCCCAGTGGCTACATTTCTCAGCTGGGGTCTATGAGATTCTGCTGCCACATAAACTTGAGGACTTTGTGTTGGCTTGCCTCATCCTTCTCTTTGTGATAATACATCCATCCTGTGATTTGAAAAGATAACCTCTCTCCAGCACAGAGAAACCTTTTTTCTTCTGAAGTGCTAATCACAATCTGACGAGCCAGACAACAGCTCCTCATCTCATCATTTTCTACCACGAGCTGGCTAGAACTCCACTTCTCCCAGTAAAGTATTTGCCGCCAGACCATCACACTGCTCACCTGCTGAAGTGGAGCTGTTTTTTGGTTTCATTTTTGTTTTTAATATCTTCTTGCAACAATCCTTTTCCTTAAATCATTGAAGATTGATGGGGACACAAGGCAGCTGGTTCAAAACAGAAAAAATAAAAGTGCTACTTATGTGTGTGTTTCTTTTTAATGCAAGGAACTACTTTTAGAGAAGAAAACATGTTGGAAGCCTCCAAGGTGAGGAGAGTAGAAGGAATGGGTTTTTTCCTGATGCATCAACGGAGAATGGGAGGATAGGGGTGGTGACCCTTGATATCAGGTAGAGAAGTTGGGGGCTGGAGCTATGGGGGCAGAGCTTCAAGAACATGGAAGCTTCTAACAAAGCTGCAGAGGTCCAGAAAGGGAACAATCAAAAGCAAATTGAGGATTACAATTGGATGCTTGCTCAGTCAACTGCTGTGTGTCACAAGATAGGAGAAGGTACTCTGTAGGGGAGAGGTGAAGATAGAAACAATATCAATATCAGATAAGGAAATGACAGGTTAAATTGTAAGCTCCTCGAAGCCTCAACTGTCTTATTTCTTTGTAACTCCAGTACTGAAGGCATTGGGCGTTACCTAAGTGAGCCCTGTAGATATAAGTTTACTAATAATTAATTAGTGAATTACTAAGTTAATTTGAAATTGAAAACTGGAGTGAGCTTTGCACTTACATAGCTTTGCACTTTCAGAAATCTACAAAGATAAGAGAGAGAAAAGGGAGAAAATGAAATGAATAAGTGAACGAGTAGTCATGGCAGTGTGAGTAGCTAAAAAGGTAAAAGGTCCCAAGAAAGAGTAATCTTCACCAGCCAGTAATGTTAAGGAGACTATTTTTCTCTGTTACTGCAGTGTGAAGATATCTCAGCATTCAGATTATATGCAGGGTACAGGGCAATGCCCACTTTTATACTAATGCTAGATCTTCTAGCTTAACCCATCTCTGTAGAACTGATGTTTTGTTTTGTTTTTTATGGCCATTTTTTTCTTTAACCAAGGATTGTGATTTACATTTGTACTTTAATCCCCTAGTGTCCAGTGAAACTGCCCTTGGTAAAACTCCCTGAGATGCTATTACAGAAATTCTCTTTAGACCCTGGTCTCTATCCAACAACAGCTTGGCAACTTTCTCTTCTTCAGCCCTAATCTTCTTTGACCAGCTCCCCTCAATGACTAAATACTGTCTTCACCGTTTTGAAGTCCAGTTCCTTTTCTTGTCCACCAATGCCCTCAATTCAGCCCACCTAGTGAAATACCATGAGTGCCCTCTTTCCCAGGGAATGGATCATGTCATGATTTTTCTTTCTTTCTCTGCATCCACTTTCCCCTCCCCTAAACAATTTCTTTGTCTCTCCTTCCCACCCTCAATCCCTTGAGGCTAGACATCAAGGAGCCAACTGCCCATCACTGTCAAATTCAGCATTTCCAAAGTTCACCTTCAGAATGGATAGCCTTTTGTTTTGTAGAAAAGCAAGGATTCTAGAAAAATAAGCAAGCTTCATTTCAAGGAAGATGGTAGTGGTACCCTGAGATACGAACAGACCAACATACGAAATTTTTTTTAAGATACGAGCTGCGACTCCGTCAGTATTTTTGTTCGAGATCCAAGCGAAAATCTGAGATATGAGTCGTGATTCGGGAAGCTGCCGCTAGTTGGTGCGTTGGCACACGGGTCCAGTCTCAGCAGTTGGACATACGAGTTGACTAATTTACAAGCTCAGTTACAGAACAAATTAAATTCTTATCTCAAGGTATCACTGTATAATCTTTATGCTTTCGCTGGAATGAGTCAGCAGTGAGGAAGCAGGAATATACTTCTGGGTTTCCCATTCTCCTTTGTCCTTCACAGCCCCATCACCTGAGAGGACTCACCTGGGTCCCTTCAGGATTTCAATCACCTGAATGACAGTCTAATAAAGGAAGCCATGAAATAAAGGAAGCCATGAAGTTCTCTTTTCTTCTTAAATGATGACTTTCCTATTAGATTTCAGCCCCAGCTCTCCTATATCTGTTGGCTCAAGAATGAAAGAGAACTTTTATTTTATATGCCCTGTTTTGAGAACAAGTCTGAAGCCATACTGGTCACACTGGGAAAGAGGGTAGTCATGGTTTCCACCACAGACGGGGCAGGAAGACGCAGTGCAGCATTGCTGCCGTGTCTGTGCCATCCTTGGTCTGATGAAGTCTGGAAGTGGTTGTACCTGATCTCTCAACTGGGGTACCACCATCTTGCACCCTGGCCTCCTGGGGGTTTCCAGGGTCTTAACTGACAAACTGTTTCAAAACAAGCTTCTTTAATATCTTTATCAGAGATTTAAACCTGGGTCATAGATCTTTTTTTTTTTTTTTTTTTTTTTTTTTAGAATTCTAATTGTTCTAGGTAGCTCCACTGTACTATTGTTCTTTCCCTCCCAATTTATCATTCCCTAAGTAAGAGTGACAACTTCAATGACCTGAAAAACTTTTTTAAACAAATAGCAACCCATTTATCAAGAGCTCATGATAACAACACATTCATTTCAAAACCTGATCACACACTCTTGTTAGGTATTGCATAGATTGTGTTTATAATAATTTTGTTTCCCACTATTAAGAAAAAATTTTAGGCATAAATAAAAAATTTTAAAAACTGATGTTTTAATATGCCTTCCTTTCTATGCACCCCTTCTAAGGGAAAAATGTCATTTTGACCTAGATTGGTTAATGTTATATCGACTCATCTTTGACTTCGATTTTAATTTTTTTACTTCATATACCACCTACTGCAAGGCTATTCTCCAGTCTGGCTTTCATCTCCTTCCTGCCCCACTCAAGTCCAATTTATCACTTCTGAAGCTACAAGTCCACTCCAGTTCCTCATCCCACAGCTATCCCCAGGGCATAATTTATAAAACTTTCCTGTGATACATGTGGCTGAAATGAGCTATGGAGGGACACGCAAAATCCAGGGGCATGGTCATCTCCACCAGCCGCTGAGGCAGGCGTTGCGCGTGGCACGCTGAAGTGTACAGGACTGTGATTGTGTCTGTGAGTGCGGAGAATTACGGAAGGCTGAACACAGCCCATCTCAACTTTACCCGTGGCAGAGGAAGAGGGAAGGAGAAATTTATATTTTTCATTCTGCCAATTGAACAAACCCATGTTATACCATCTAGCAAATTGAGGGCTATATAAATTTACCAGAGAATTTTATATTAATTAAAAATATAGTGTGTGTAGAGCTATGCAAAAAATATCATAAAGTGATGAGAAAATCATTTCTCGCAGATCATATAATAAAAGTACCTTATCACTGATAGGCGCAGTGAGGGGGGGCAGTGGGGGCTGGAAGAGTGTGTTGTGGAAGCGACCTTCCACTGATGAGCCTCATTAAGGACAGAGTTCCCACCTGCTGCCGTAGGAAGTGGTAATCTTCAGAATGATATCAGGCTGGGGTTCCATGCAGTGTAGAAGTGTGTTCTTGCCCAGACTTTGTCACAAACTAGCTGTGAAAGTGTGGATACATCACTTGTCAAATTTTAGTGTCCTTATTTGCGAAACGAGGAGCTTGGCTTGGAATCAGTAGTACTCAAACTTTACCACACGTCAGAACCACCGGGGAGGATGCCAATTCCCCAGACTCCATCCACTGGAGAGTCTGATGTATACAATCAGGGCTAAGTGTATGCAAGTGTAAAAAAAAATATCTTCAGGTTAGATTTACATAGAAATGAGACTGTTCTGTCCTTGCAGAAAGAATTAGTGTGCGCGTGGGACACAGTGTGCAGATGGCGTGCAGAACCTTAGAGATGGTCTGACAGTTTAGGAGAGTTCTGCAGGGTTTTGGAACTACACCCCTCAGGTCAAAAGGTGTAACTAAATGTTTGCATGATCAATAATTTGGCCTGATTTAACTAATTAGCCTATAAGTACGTTGTGTAAAGCAGCTGCTCAACCTTGTATGAGGGGTGCCAAGGGGGTTGCAACATACAGAAAATGACTTGTATTGTGGCTCTTGTCATCAAGGATATTAATGTTTACTTTGAAATAATGGAAACAATAAGTAGTTAACCTCCCCCAAAATGTAGACAGTAATGGACAGAAGTTCAGAGGAACAGAAACTAGTTCAGGCCGGGGTGATAATCAAATTATTAACAGAAATGCAGATGATGGCTAAGCATAACCTTGGACAAGGATTGGTTGGACGTTGAAGTTTAATGTCCTCCAGGTGAGACCACCTTATTTGTACATCATCCCTAGTATACTCAAGGTCTAGTGTCAGAAGAGGTGTCATCTTTGGGCAGAGCTTGGAGAGGCTATGCCAATTTTTTTCCTCTTCTTTAAGACTTACTGGCCCTGTCTTCTGACTCAACAAATTAATACAATACAGTTAATCCAATAACTATCTGCACTTCTTCTGAGCCAGGAATCTGTTTCCTGCTGTTAACATTATAGGACTCTTCTTTGTGGGGTAGCCTTCCCGAGCGCAGTCTCTGTTCCTCCTGTCCAGATGCCTCCAGAGCTCTGACCACAGTGCATGGGCAATGCCTGCACCATTGCTCCCTGGATCTGGAGAGCATTTTACATGTCGCAGCATGTGTATTCATTACCCCATCAATACCATTCTAAATTGTTGCAGGTTTAAGGCAACACTGGTTTTAGACTCAGCAGGAAAAAAAAAAAGGGCAAGGAGGAGAGTGGTATGAAAACTGACTCTGTGCAGACTCTAGAAATTGATCTTAGGCTTTCTCACCAGCCTCATTGTCAAGCCAAAATCCATCATCATTGCATAATAGTGTTTTGGGTGATGTCGGAGGACTTTTTCTACAAGAACATATTTTAGATTAATAGCAAACAATTGCAGCTGAGTTATTGTCAAAGACGTGTTATATAAGACTGTGGCTCATGGTTTGGAGGGTGCTGCTGCTCAGCTAGGATTTAGTTGAGTGCTTCTTCTCACATCAGGTGAAACGTCTGTATCATCGTACTGTAAAACACAGAAACAGGCCCTTGAAACAAATACCAGCAGGAACAAACACCAGCAGGCGCTAACAGGCCTGTTTTCCTGAGATGTCCTTTGACAGGGTCATGGTCAAAGTAGAGTCGCCTGAGCACAGCATTCACCTAGCACTGGGCAGTTTGTGCATAGAGAGTGAACTGATGGAAGGTGAACATGGAAGGAGGAGGCACTTCCCCTTCATTGTTATCCCTCCGTCTAAGAACCCCTGAAGCCCCGATTCTTTCCCCAGTTTGATCTCCATTTTCAGGAACAGAAACGCCTTCTGCAGAGCCAGCCCGTTCCCTCTGCTGCTGGTCTCAGGGGAAGTATAGCATCTGGCTCCCACCCTCCATCTACCTAATTACCCATCTGTTTGTGGGGAGGAAAGCAATGTTCTATTCCCCATCCCTCCCCAAACATTTCAGTGTGCTGATGCATGAAGACCACGGCAGCTGCACTGCCGAGCCCACCCTTTGCACCTCACACTAATTGGCTTAGCTATTCCATTCATTTCTCAGTCAGAGCTGCCTGACACTAACACTCTAACTCTCCTTCACCTTGACCCTGTCCACAACTCTTGCATTTTAGTGACCAGGGTTCCATGTTGCTCACTGATCCAGAGTCATGAGCCTAATTGGGTGACTGAGGCCTCCTCTTTCAGGGGTGGTCAGGGGTCTCCCTGCTCTGCTCTGGCTGCCCTTGCTATCAGCACCAGCAAAGAGGCCCTGCTGTGGTCAGTCTCTGCATCCTGGTCTCCCAGCCTTTGTTCAGACAATGACCCTTTGGTGATTTCCCCTTCACTCTGAAAGCCACGTATAGAAAGAGCTTACATGCCAAATAAATTGCATTTAATAAGCACTCATTCATTCATTTTTCTTTTTTTATCTCAATTTTATTTTTCTTCTGCAGAGTATTTTATTGTATGTTGTTCTATCATTTTTCTATTTTTTAAACACTAATTAAGGTTTATGTAAGGTCCAAAAGTTCTTATTAGTCTTTGATAAATGGAAAGACCATTCTAAATTGATTATATTCAAGTCCCAAACAAATACCTGTTAGCTGGTTCAGATGCTTTGATTATGGAGAAGCTTGCAGTTTAGTTCAGCGTTTTGAAATATTGAAGCATTTCAGATCACACTTGACATCTAAGCCAAGTGCTTAAGAGAATAACTGAACACAGAAACACATGGATTTAGATTCCACTTGGCTCCACACTAGTTTCATGACCTTGGTCAAGATTCTGAACTTAATATGTCTCAGTTTCTTCACAGGTAGAATGGGCATGATTATTATACTTTTGACTATAGGATTCTCATGAAGATAAAATGGTATAATGTTTATAAAGCACTTAGTATAAACAGGCATTAAGCAAGAAATCAGTAAATGTTATTTGTTGCTATCTTTGTTTCCATAATTTTTATTCTCACCATTAATTATCATCACAAGTCAAGGTTTGAGAATGGGACACCAGATTAGATTAGGAACCCCTTTCTCTATTCTTGGGCAAATATTCATTCAACTCAACTGTGGCTGAGAATCCTAGGATTTCCACTATGCTCATCCTTCCTTCTTCAACAGTAATAGCAATTTAAGCTAGGTAAAGATACCTGGTCACCCAGGTAAAGATAATTTTTCCAGCTAGATGTGGCTATATAACTGATAGCCAACGAGACATGAGTAGACATGCTATATGCACTTCAATTCATGCCCTTGAAAGAGAAGAAACATTTTCTCCCTTTCTGTTTTCTCCCTCTAGCTGGAATGCAGGCATGGTACCCTGTTTCCCCGAAAATAAAACATCCTTCGAAAATAAGACCTAAGTGCAATTTTTTTTCAAGCTTGGAAATCTAAGGCCTCCCCTGAAAATAAGACCTAGCATGTCTTTAGGAGCAAAAATTAATATAAGACACTGTCTTACTTTGGGGGAGACAGGGTAGATTATTGTACATGGAAATAGAGTCACAAGACATTCTTGATGGAATTCAGAGTTTGGCTGGTTATGCTGATGTTTGTGATGACATGACTACAGTATATTAATAAATGTTGATTTTTTGTTCAACAACAAATGTGAATGGAAAACTAACACATCCCCTGAAAATAAGACCTAGCACATCATTAGGAGCAAAAATTAATATAAGACACTGTCTTATTTTCGGGGAAATACGGTAGTAATGAGTCATCTTTAGCTAAGCCAATGAGGGCACATGCAGGAGATGACATGGTAACAAGATGGATCACCAGTACTACCCATACCACCCTTCCAAATCTGGGCCTCCAGCCCCCACTGTTATATGAGGAAAAAAGAAACCTCTTTGCTGCTTTCAAGCATTGCACCTTGTGGTATTTTATTACAATACAATGGTGTGTCCTAACAACACAGCAAACAACTGTTTTCAAAGTAGAAATAATCCTTTCTCCAGTTATACAACTTCCTAAAGCACAAAGCCACAGCAGCCTATCATGGCTTACTTCTGATTGGGTACAACTAGGTGACAACAAGGATCGTGCTATATCTATTGAGAAGAAAAATTACCCAGCTCTCCCCCCCATGTGCTGCTGGGGAATCAATAACTTTTAATTATGAGAACGCACACTGTGTTTACATTTCACATGGTGGCAAGGGGAAGGTCAGATCACAAATCTCACGGCCATTGTTTGTTAAGTGTGATTCAAAATCGGATGAACCTGAGTTTTCATCTTCTTGTTTTCTCCTTTTTTTATATGGCTATACCTTATGAGATTAAAAGGCTTACAGAGCAAAGCATAGCAAAGGAAAATGAAACCTTCAGGCAGATGAAATAACTGTTCCATTTTAGAAAAAAAGGCAATTAGTGACTCCAGGTTTTCTGGGTGGGGCGGTGACTGGGAAGCTATTATAGTCTTTTCCTGTTGCATATCTAAAACCGTTTGAGAAATAATCAAAACTGAGCACACACACACATGAATAACCTCCCAATAAAGCCCCTTCCTCTTCCTACCACCTCTACCCCGTGACTCATCAGCTTCCTGAACTGGAATAACACTGCTTTACGAGTATGGAAATGTCAGCTCAGAGAACAACAGCCCGTGCTTCTTTGTGTAAAAATCATACGCAACCTTACAAAAGCCAACCCAGAACGCAGAGCGGCCTTGCCCTATTTGCTCTGCCTGACTAGTCTCCACGTTAATTATCTGATTTCTTAGCAAGCCCTCATTGGCCCAGGTCATGCATCGGAATCAGTAATAACATTGATGATAGCAACAACAAAAACAACCTCGTCGTCTCATAATAAAAATGAGGGAACTGCAACTGAGAAATATTATGAAATTTACTTAAGGTAATTTAGAAAATCATAATGAATGATTACAATGGTGATGATGATAGTGACAGTAATGATGGTAATAATGGTGATAGTGATAATGCTGAGAAAGATGGCGATGATGATGGTGATGGTGAAGGTGATCAATGATAATGATGGCAATGATGATGATAATGGTTATGGTGTTGGTGACCATGGTGATGATGTAATGGTACAGCTGATGATGGGCATAGTAACAATGATGCTGCTGCCTAGGTTAGGTCCCATGCAAATATTTACAAATGTGTAAAATTAAAGTGCTTAGTGCAATGTTTGATCCTCTGTAAGTATTTAGAAGTTGCCAGCGTTCAGGGCCAGAACTAACATGAAGCATTGCAGTATACTGTTCAGACATGAAGTTTAAGAAGGGGTGCCAAAGAACTCAGTAATCAAAAAAATAATATTTTAATGCAACATTCTAGAAAAAATAAAAATTAATGTAAGAATCCATGGTAAACAAAATATAAGTAATTTAAATGAAAATAAGTTTACACCTTATATTTGCACAACTTTTTTTTCAGAAAGTAATCATTGCCTTTTTATTTTATTTTTATTACATTTTAATTTTTATTCATTTTAATTTAATTTAACATGAATTCAAGTGTCCCACTCAATATAAACCCCTCACTCCCCACCCCCGTGTCCCCCAGTACACCACCTTCCCCCCCTTTCCCAAATTCCCTCCCCCCTTCCCTCCGGGATATGCTGTCTTGTTATCTGTATTTATGTGTTATATATATATATATATAATTTCACTAATCCATTCACCTTCTCTAATCCCATCCTCCCATCCCCCTTCCCTCTGACAGCTGTCCCTCTGCTCCCTGTGACCCCACCTCTGCCTCTATTCCATTCCTCAGTTCACTTTGTTCATTAGATTCCACATATAAGTGAGGTCATATGATTTTTTTCTTTCTCTGCCTGGCTTATTGCACAACTTTCCTCACTCACTTCCCCCAATATTGTCCCAAACTCTCATCTAATGTTAATCTCAATTTGTTTTCCCATAAGCCTGAGTCCAGGTTGTTCTTATCCCCATTTTCTAGATGATAACACTGAGGCTCAAGAGGTTTTATTGTTCCCAATTAATAGAGCTTATATGTGAAAGATCTAGGATAAACTGCAATCTACCCAACACAGAAGTCCAGGTTTTCCCCATCAGTCTCCCTGGCTTCTAAAAGTAATTTGCATTTTATAACTACATTCACTGTAATTTTGGGGGTCACTTTTAAAAGGTGGAAAATAGAAAGAGCTTAACTACCAGCCACAGCTCTTATAGGGCAATGATGTCAGCTAAGGGGACACTGATACAAAAATCTAAGAATGTCATACAGTATATTAAACATCTACTCACTTAAGTAATCTATTTAATCCACTTAGCAATTCTCAGTAGAAGGCATCACAGTTCCATTTCACAGATGGGGAAACAAAACCTCAGAATGGGGAACTCAAAGTCAAAGTCAGTCCCATGCCAGAGCCAGCGGCCAGCTCAAGACTTCAGGGCTGAGGAGATTTAATGCTACTGCTCTGAAGTTGTCCGCATTTGTCTCGTAAGCCTCATGCTCTTTCTATTTCAGCATAGACATCCTCCTTGGAGAAACCCCTTTTGCTTACTTGCATCATGCATCATTCTTCCTAGAATTACTTTGGAAAAGAAAACAGTAATGCACTAATTTTAATAGCATCTTGTATCTTATGTGATTTTAAAATTGTTATATATTAACTGAAGAACTTTTGGAAAATAGTGAGGGGAAAGGAACAAAGAAAAAGGTGCTTCCACTATTCAGAAATAAACAAAAATGACATTTTTTTTCTAAATTTTTTTTGTCTTGTTTAGAGTTACCTGTTATTTGTTATTTCTGAACATCTCTTCCTTTTAGTGATAATAGAAAATGGTAATAGAAGAATAAAAAATCTCAGGACTAGACTTTTCCATCCAAGGCATACCCTTCATTTCATCTACTCTCATCTCAACTTGGAAATTGTTCAATTAAATATCTCCTACCACTCTCAACTGCCCGATCTAGGGCATTTTATTGGGTCATTCTGCTCTGCTATAAATTAACAAAAGTTGCTCTATATTCTAACAAAATAGCTCCTAGATACTTACTAATAATTGGTAAAAAGACAGTACGTATCCTCAGAATAGCTTACATATACATACAAAAGTAAAATATAATTTTAAGGATTTTACAGAGTCATTTAAATCCTATTCGTGCAACCCTTAAACGTTAGTGGAGCCCAAGATTAGAAGCTTCACTACATAGTTTTCCTGGACTCTTTTTCCCCTAGGATATTGTCACTTCTCATTTCTTCACTAGTACTTTTCTTGATAAAGAAGCTTCTACTCTGTGCCTTTAGAATTTTCCTTATTTGTGTGACTATTTATCTTAATCTAATTACATGGTGGTTATTCTTCTTTTCATTCTCCCCAAAACATCTCTTCAGACACCAAACTGCACATTCTTTGAGGTTCCATCAGCAATAATTTTACCATTGCAGCTAATGTTTGAAGTGTCTCTATTGTGAAAATAACTCGTTTCTTGGTTTCCATTATGTTATATACTGTTGACTTGCATCTTTATATAATTTCTAATTCTTTTTTTTAACCCTCCCCCTTTTTCTTTTCTATTTCCTCATTACAAACATCCCCCGATATTACTAGTATTTGGCTATTTTTCTTTCTCTCTTGTCAGTCTCAAAACTCCTCTGGTCCACCACCTCTTGGTGCATGTACTCAGACAGAGGTGACTTGAAGAATATTTTTAAAATGTTGTGTAGCTATCTCCATGTAATAGGATTCAGGAGAATACTAGTTTTTCTTACCCTTTTCTCTTTGATTTTTAAACAAGGAATAAATATCATATATAGGCACATAATACATATTTATGTATATATACACATATCCTCACATCAAAATAAATTTCTGATGGTACCAAGATATGTGTTCAAGAAAACCATTAAAAAAAACTGGAAGAAATCAATCAGAGGTGAATTTTTTATAATCTTGTGGTTAGGCAGACTTTAAGCATGTCACCAAAAGTCACAACTATAAGCTGAAAAATTGATATAGTGACTACATAAAATTTTAATGCTTCTATAAAAAAAAATCTCTATAGCTAAGTATGAAGGCAAATGATATATTGAAAAATATATATGATATATATTTATACCACATATCCCAAAGGACAGGATCCCTTTCTAGTAGTGTGTCCTCTAGCACATACTTGATCTTTTACATGTCTTTATTTTCTCATCAATGAAATGAGGCTAGTAATGATGCCTTATTGAGTTCTTATAAGAAGAAAGTGGGGGAAAAAACAGTATTAATCTGTGGTTTTAACCTGGGGGCTATTCTGTCACCAAGGGGACATTTGGCAATGGCTGGTGAGAATTTTGGTTATCATAACTGGGTATTGCTACTCGCATCTGATGGGTAGGAGTTCGAGATGCTATTAAACATGCTACAAAGCATAGAACATCCCCTCCCAGAACAAAGATTATCCAGCCCAGTTGTCAATAGTGATCGAAAATCTCACAGGGATCATCAAACTTTTTATAAAAACTGCCCACTTTTGCAGTACTGGTCAACCTGGTCCCTACCACGCCGTGATTGGCCCACCATGAAAGCTGGAACACCCACTAGTGGGCGGTAGGGACCAGGTTGAACAGCACTGCAAAAGTAGGTGGTTTTTATAAAAAGTTTGAGGACCCCTGATGGTCTATATAGAAAATGTGGTAGAACACCTGTCATACGGTAAGCACTCAGTGAATGTTAGTCTTTATTTTGTCTCTCCTCACCAATCATCTTTGTTGCATGCCTTGAAGCATCCACTCCCCACTGCTTCTCTCTTAAGGACAGAGTATAATTTGAGGTGCACTTTACTCATTCTGCACCCATTTTCCTTCTCCATTTCCTCAGGGTTTTCACCCCCCACTTCCCCTTCCAGAGCTCCATAGATTTTACTACCAACACGATGTACCACCTCTTTTTTTTTCAAAATTGAGAGAACTTTTCTGAACTTCTACTTTGGGGCTGTTTGGCTGTTCTTGTTTCTGGTGTTGTATTTTCTAATATTTGGCTATTTTCTTTTTTTCTTTGTTAGTCCTCAAACTTTTATGGTTCAATCCTTGGTATACTACCCATACACAGGTGACTTAGCGAATGTTTATTAAAATATCATGTGAGATTGTTGTCATGGCCTTCTAGATAGACTGTATGTTCCTGAAGGAAAAAGATGACTTTGTATTTATTTTTAAAAGCCCCAGCAGTGCCTACTCAGGGTAGAAACCTGCACAAAGGGGGCAGGAAATTCATGTTTCTTGACATGAACTACTTTAGCATTCCATTTAAAAAAAATTTTTTTTGACAGAGACAGAGAGAGAGTCAGAGAGAAGGACATATAGAGACAGACAGGGAGAGAGATGAGAGGCATCAATTCTTTGTTGCAGCACCTTAGTTGTTCACTGATTGCTTTTTCATATGTGCCTTGACCAGGGGGCTACAGCAGACTGAGTGACCCCTTGCTCAAGCCAGTGACCTGTGGGCTCAAGCTAGCAACCATGGGGTCATGTCTATGATCCCAAACGCAAGCCAGCGACCTCGCACTAAGCTGGTGAGCCTGCGCTCAAGATGGCGACCTCGGGACTTTGAACCTGGGTCCTCCATGTCCAAGTCTGATGCTCTATTGACTGTGCCACCAACTGGTCAGGCACCAATTTCATTTTTTGATCATTCCTGCAATTGAGAATGCATTCATAACCCTCTATCTAGACCATTTAGAACAGGTAATCTTGCATTGCTTTGAATTCACATAACTCATTTAGTGAATTTATTGTTCATACAAGTGAGGGTTATTTGGTATGTTTAAGCAAATAATGAGCAATGTTGAGACTGCATAGTTCTCATCTCTTTCTGTTTCAATGGTCCAGTATTTATTCAGTGTGGAGCCACCCAATATGTACAGGGCCTCAGCCATGAAGCTGCCACTTTCTTTTTAAATAAAGAAAAACAGATATTGACTGGGAGGTGTTTAGGCAAAACAAGAAGGTTCTGAGGACTTGCCTGGCACCTGTGCTAAAGGATGTGCCATTATTAGAAAAGAATGCTCGTATTTGCTACTTCTGTCAGAAAGGGCTCTGTGGCCATTTAAGCCTATGGATGATTGGATCTGACCAGAGGACACTTGATGTGAAGGATATTTTGTGCATGGCACTGAATCTGATTCCTGTGTACTCAGTGAGATCCCTAAAGCCACAGTGGGGATCACTTTTTATTGGAGGGATGGGTCATGGGAGGGCCTTCCAAGTGGCAGAATATTCTATTCTGCCTTTGCTATCTCACTGAATTTCTCTCAGTAAAGCTATGTACTTCAGGACACATGAAAATGTATTTTTTCAGGTGAGAAAAGTAAGCGCACCTTAAGTTCCAACTATGTCCTAAGAACTATTTTTATTTATTCAACAGATATGACCTTAGCACCTCAATATGCCTCTCTTATAGGCACTGAAGACAGACAGTGTTTATATGTAGTTGATTGAATAGTGGCTGCTGAAATAGGTCCACATCCTAACCCCAGAACCTTATTTGCAAAAAAAATAGTGTTCGCAACAATGATTGAGGTAAGGATCTCGAGATGAGATGGTCCTGGATTATCAAGTTGGCCCTAAATTCAATGTCAAGTGTCTTTTAAGAGCCCCACAAAGAAGCAGCACAGGGAGAAGAAAAAGAAGCCTGTGTGGACGCAGAGACAGATTCAACCCCAAGCTGAAGAACACCTGGAGCCACTAGAAGTTGGCACAGGCAAAGAATGGAATCTTCTCTAGAGCCTTTAAATAAAATGTGACTTCATCAATCCCTTGAATTTTGAAGCCTCCAGAATGTTAGTTAATACGTTTCTGCTGTTGCAGGCCACAAAATTTGTGGAGGTTTGGTATGGCAGCCCTAAGATACTAATACAGTGAACTAAGCAGATAAAGATACAAAAATTCCTGCTCTTGTGACATTTTCATTCCAGACAGTCAGCAAATAAAACGTATTGGATGTTGAATTGCGATCAATGCGATAAAGAATAACAAAGCAGAAAAAAAATTTAATTAAAAAGAAAAGAAAAGAAAGAATAACAAAGCAGGATGAGAGAGCTGTGATTAGGGGAAGGAGTATGGTTGTAAATTAAGTGATCATCAGGAAGAGCTTTCTGAGAAGGGGGCAGCAAACAGGACTTGAAAGAGGTGAGGAAACATGGCCTGTAGGTGTTGAAGGAACTATAAGGAAATACAGGGGAGAAGAGCAGATCCTATAGAGCAGTGGTCCCCAAACCCCGGGCCACGGACTGGTATCTGTCTGTGGGCCATTTGGTACTGGTCCGCAGAGAAAGAATAAATAAATTACATTATTTCCGTTTTATTTATATTTAAGTCTGAATGATGTTTTATTTTTAAAAAATGACCAGGTTCCCTCTGTTACATCCGTCTAAGACTCACTCTTGACGCTTGTCTGGGTCACGTGATACATTTATCCATCTCACTCTAAAGGCCGGTCCGTGAAAATATTTTCTGACATTAAACTGGTCCGTGGCCCAAAAAAGGTTGAGGACCACTGGTATAGACCTTTCATGTTTGCTTATTCGTTTACTCAGCATATATTTACTGAGCATATGCTATCTGTATTATTTCATGACATCCTTATAACAGCATTGAGAGGTAGGTAAGAAATTCCACTTAAGAGATGAAAAACGGTGATGCTCTGCTCAGAATAACTCAGCTTGTTTAAGGTGGCGCAGGAATAGGAATCCAAATCAGTTCTCTTTCCCCAACATGTAAATAGCATACAAATATTTGTTATCTTATTTACATTTTATTTGCAATTGTTTTGCCCCATATGATCATCTTGATAAGCCCAGTTCGCCTCTGAGGCCAGTGGAAATGTGTTTTGAGTAGAGACTTGCCCTTGGGAAGCAGAGGGGGCTGAGCCTTTGGCAAACTGCTCTCTCTCACAGTGTCTTCAGATCCTTGCAGTAGCTTTGTGACTCCAAATAGCATTGGACTTATAATTTATCTCTATAAATGGCTTAAGTGTGTATGTGAGTGTTTTTTTAATATCTCAAAAGCCAGGTTGATAAACAGGGACAAAATGAGGAATGCTGTGTAGGGAGAATAAATAAATGTAAAGTCACGACAGTCACATATTATCGTTGATGAAGCTGCTGAACACAGAAAAGAGAATAGAGAAGGCACCTTATTTCTTATGCAAGAAAGTATGTAACCCAATTGCAAACCTCTTAAACTTGATTACATTGGCCTCTCACCTTGATCACAGCATGTCATGTTCTGGGATGTTATAGGGAGTTGCGAGAGAAAGACAGGTGAAGGAAGCAAAACTGAGCTCTACTTACGGCTTTGACGAAGAGTTAAATCACAGAGAGGATTACTATGCCCATGGGCAACTCCTGCTATTCCCTTCAAAGGAGGCTCTGAATGTTTGTTTGGGAAGTAGTTAAAGATCTATGAAGAGTGCTTATCCTGCACACCCCATCTCCTGAATAATTCTATACAAACAGAAGCTTATGTATCTGTGATGCCTCTCTGCTACTTCTTTTATATTCTCATTGGGTTTGTTTTGGAGGAAATTCCAAGGGGAATTGCATCATGTAAATACTGTACTTCTTTATCATACTAATAAAAGGTAGGAGAATCAAGACTATTGAATGAGTCAGCCTATAATAGATACTCGATAAATGCTTTCTGAAAAAATAATGATCTTGGTAAATGAGAGGGAAATAGTGTTTCAGTGACAGGATGATCATGGGTAACAAATGATGAGTGTATTTGAACTGTGGAATACTGAGTGTGGCAGCAGTAACATACTCACAGGTGAGCTGGACTCTTCCTGACCCTGTGAATACTGGTGTTTTCTTACAGCTGTTCCTATAGCCAGCAAGGACACAGCTGGAGAAGAAGAAAGAGACAGGAAAGACTGCAAGAGGTTCTGTAGGCTCAAAGGATATATATTAGAAAGAATTCTGAATTAACAACACATCATGCCAGCTCAGACCCAGGCATCCAAAGTAGTTAGGGCAGTGGTTCTCAAACTGTTTGAAGTCAGGGTGCATTTAAAATCCTACAAATAATTGTAGGCGCACTATATACAAATTTCTGAGAAATATGTTATAATAATTAAGTCAAATATTAAAGAAAAAAATATAGAAGTCCAAGCATGCTTTTATGGTAATTAAATGAAATAAATATGACAAAATTAAATTTATTCTGACATTAAAAAACATTTTTATGTTACATTTTTTTGTTATGCTTTTTAGAATTCTTAAAAAAGAGAGGTTAAAAAATAAAAAAAGACAAAAAATTTATCTTTTTACATATATATAGATACATTCTTAGTAAGATTTAGTTGCATTGGACTGATTATTAATCAGATCTGTTCTGACATCTTCTATGGTGCTGTCTTCTTCCCTATGCTCCACACCATATCCAGGCCGTAAAGGGACAGGGAGGAAGAAGAGAAGAAGCATCTTTCTTTTAAAGAACTCCAAGTTCTTCTCTTTTTTTCCCCTTCATCACTATTGACCAGGGCTGGGTCACATGACCACACTCAGCTGCAAGAGAGGCTGGGGAATACAGTTGCTAGACAAATAGCCATGTTCCCAGGTAAAACCTCACGGGTGGAAGGTGAGATTCCATTACAACAAAAAGACACAATTTCTGCCAGAGTCCCATCCAGGGTCTTTAACTCTACTACTGAATTTTGGATGACTGTTGTGCTGTTATCACTTACGGCCTAGGCCAGGTGAAGATAGACTTTCTGTAACAAAGCCGATAAACTTCAGGCCCTGGCCTCTTCTTACTCTTCAAATCTCATCTCTTTCTAGTGCCCTCCCTTCCTCTACACGTAGACATACTGAAGTGGCATTCTAAAGTTCTTTAGCTGCAGGCAGGGGACCCTCCCCCCTTCCATTGTTCAGTGTCCCTCTCATACTGCTCTACCCGGAAATTGGACTCCTCAAGGACATCAAGTCTTCAAGTGTCCAATTTCCAGGTAGAGAATTGAACAAGGTTTTCCATTCACAAAGGAGACAAGATAGACAAAGGAGGATCTTCAGCTATGAGTGAGTTCACTTTCTCTCCCTCCCAGACACGCAGGACGTGGCTCACAATACAGCCTGTGTCAGAAGCAGTGTTCACTGCTTATCACAGCTCCTCTCGCCGGGAGCATCCTCATTGTTTCTCTATCACAGGCGGGAGGGTTAGGCTCCTGTGTGTTTTGTTTCTTCCTAAAATATAAATGGTTGGTTCATTTGTTTCAAATAACTACCATCAGGGCATTTAAGAGCCCTGACAAAAATTATGCGAGGTTGTAGGGTCCTCGTCATTGATAGGGGTTCAAAACAAATAGCAGACATGAAAAGATGGTGTTTAAAATGTGACCTCTCCTGTTTTACTCAGCACATCCTTGTCCTGGTCTTGGTGTTTGTTTGCTTTTTTGTTCTTTTTAAATGAGGCAAAAGTTCTTAATTTGCAATTTATAGCGTAATTTGAAATTGCTTTGAAATGTGCTTAGTCCAGGGTCAGCATTGCATTTAGTGTCCTTGAGGTCCGTAGCTTAACGTGGCTGATGTTTTAGGTGCACAATGCTGAACTCAGGTGTCTCTTAACTTGAAACTTGATGGTAATTTTCATCTTCTGGATGTTCAATGGGGGTACTTTCAAAACTTAATCACATCTTTAATACAAAAAATGATCCCCAACACAATAGCTAATTACTATGAAGGGAGTGTCTTGCCATGTTAGGTGTATATGTTTTAGACCCAAGTGATAGTAGCTTTTGTTAATACACAGAGAAAAAAATATGATCTGAGACGTCTTCTCCCAGGTGCATAAGAAAACAAAATGCAGACATGTCTCATAAATGGTTTTGACTGACACAACTTACTTTCCCCCAAGGCAGTTCCTTTGTGAAAAATGCCAAAGCCTATCTTTCTGGGGCGAATCAGAAACTAAGCCTGAGAAAGATGGGATGGTTGGGGAACGCTGGCCCGGCCCGGTGCTGGCTGCTCACCACAGCTTTAATTACACCATTCCCTGTGGGGTCATCTGCTCAGTCTTTGCTGACAGCCCAGATCTAAATGAGGAGTACTCACTTTCGTAATCACAGGTTTGCTGCTTGGTCGTGTCTAAACAAGAAAATACGTGAAGGGAGCCATACTGCCAACAGAGTTTGAGGGGAGCCAGGAGCCATTACTTATGTTTAAAAACTGGATCTTTTTAATACCACGTGTGGGTGAATTGTTAGAGAATAATGCCAGTTCCTGAAATGTACTCAAATAAGCATGAGATGATTTGTCATTAAAATGCTGTATCTGGGCCCTGGCTGGATAGCTCACTTGTTTAGAACACTCTCCCAAAACAACAAAGTTGGGGATTTGATTCCTCATCAGGGCACGTACAAGAATCAACCAATGAATGCAAAAATAAGGGGAACAACAAATCAATGTTTATCTACCTCCCTTCTGCTCTCTCTAAAATCAATTAAAAATTAAAATGAAATAAAATAAAATGCTTTATCTATTCCATTTTCTTTAGAATACCTAGATTTGAGTGACTTAAATTCCAATAATAGCAAAGGTAATATTTACTGACCCTTTACTCTATACTAGACACCATGGCAAGTGATCTAAGAAAACTGTCTCAAGCTTCATTTTAGTCTCATGGGTTATATGTGTCAACATGCCACCCATTTCACAGATGAGAAAACTACAGTTCAAAAATGTGGAGTAGCTTGTTTAAGATTCCATAACTTGTAAAGTTTTGAGCTCTGATTCTAGGTTTGCTGCTCTAAACTCTGCTTCCCTGTGAAAGTCACCCTAAACGCTAAAAAAAATGTGTGATAAAATTCCTTAAAATTAATTATTATGTATTTAACTTTATTTTTTTCATATTCATACCGGGCCACGCAACAACAATAACAAAAGGTCACATTGTGGTTGACTTTTTCTTCAATTGGTTACCTACCTACTTATTTCACTATATTTGTTCATCATATATTAATTGGTAGATAATACCTACTTATTTCACTACATTTATTCATCATTAATTGATTGGTAGATCACAATAGCAAAATAAAAAAATAAAAATGAAGGAAATTAATCCATTCATTTATTCACTGATTGATTTACATATGTATTGAGTCACTGTGTGCCACATACTTTTCCAGGCTCTTGAGTTATCCTGAGCTCAGTAATGGAACCCATTACTGAGAAAGAGGAAGACATAAGTAACAAAAAATGGTCTGGAGGATATATTTTGATAATGGAAAGTTCTAAGGACAAATAAAACAAAGATATCAGGGTGGGGAAGTATTGAACTATTTGATGGAAAAGCCACATAACATTTGAGTAGACACCTGAAGGAAGTTAAGAAATGAGGGAGGTAGTGTGGGACATGTTGTGGAAGAGCGTTAAGAGTAGAGGGGAGGCCTGACCTATGGTGGCGCAGTGGGATAAAGCGTCGACCTGGAACACTGAGGTCGCCGGTTCAAAACCTTGGGCTTGCCTGGTCAAGGCACATATGGGAGTTGATGCTTCCTGCTCCTCCCCCTTCTCTCTCTCTGTCTCTCTCTCTCACTCCTCTCTCTCTAAAAAAATCAATAAATAAGAAACAAAATGTTAAAAAAAAAAAAAAAAAAAAAAGAGTAGAGGGGATATCAAATGCAAAAGTCCTGAGGCAGGAACATACCCAGGAGTTTAAGAAAGAGCTAGGAGGCCAGTAAGAATGGAGTAACTCTGTGAGGACGAGTGTAGAAGGATATGGTGCATTACATAAACTAGAACAGCGGTTCTCAACCTGTGGGTTGCGACCCTGGCGGGGGTCGAATGACCAAAACACAGGGGTCGCCTAAAGCCATCGGAAATACATATTTATTATACAATACATTTTTAAATAAAATATGTATTTTCCGATGGCTTTAGGCAACCCCTGTGTTTTGGTTGTTCAACCCCCGCAGGGGTCGCAACCCACAGGTTGAGAACCGCTGAACTAGAATATGTAGGGTGCTGTTGGTTAGAATAAGAACTTGCCTTTGACTCCAAATGAGATGGTTTTGAGTGAGGGTTGTCTTAATGTAAAGCTATACCTGAATCCCTCTTTCTGTGTTGAGACCCCGAAGGGTGGGGGTGATGGAGAGAGAAACTGGGAGACCAGTATGGAACCCAGTGCAGTGGCTCAGGTGGAAGACCAGGATGTGGTGGCCTGGCCAGGAGGAGGCCTTCCTCCCTCCCTCCTTTCAGCTTCGTTCAACAGAACGACTGACCGAATGACACTTGATTAGCCCTTTTGATATTAGCATCTATTATATTGCATTTTCTGAGAGCGATATATCTCCCTTGGGAGACAGTGTTGCAGAAAATAACCCTCTCAATTTAAGCAGGGTGGATCAATACGAGTTATTTTTTTATTTGCTTAGATTATGATGTTTATTAAAAGAGAAGGGCAATGAACCAACTATGGTTTAGTCCATTATTTTAATAAAATCACACACACAACTATTTTAGATATCTTTCTATGTAGCAGATGATTCACATTTTCTCTTTTTTCCCCTCAATACAATTCTAGGCAATAGGCATTATTAGTCCCATTTTAAAGACCAGGAAATTGAGCATCAGAAATTCTGTGCAAAATCTCGTACATCTGGAAGGGAGGACTTCACATCTGGACACTCCAAAGCTGATATGCTCTCTGTATTTTTAATGAATATGTTTTTCAATAGTATCAGTTCATATTTAATACCAGATAATGTGTTTTTAATAGAATTGCTGAATCATAAAGCTGTTCAATCATCTGGAAGATTATCAATGCTGATAGTTGTAACTGTTTGAGCATGAACCATAAATCTCTGGAGAATATGTTCAAACACAGATTGCCAGGCTCTGTCCCTAGCTTCCGACTTAGAAGATCTCAGGTGGAATCTGAATTTTTAACAAGTCCCTAAATGATGGTGATACTGATGGTCCTGGGACCACACTTAAAGAATCACTGGTCTATTGAGAAGGGAGGCAGAAGAGTCAGAGTTAGGGCGATGCAGTGTGAGACTCAGCTGCCCATTGCTGGCTTTGAAGATGGAGAAAGGGCCATGGGCCAAGGAATGCAGCACCCATAGAAGCCAGAAAAGGCAAGAAAATGACTCTCTTTTAGAGCCTGTAGTGGGAACCATCTCTTCTAACACCTTGACTTTAGCTCTATGAGATCCATTTCAGAGTTCTGACCTCCAAAATTGTAATATAATAAATTAGTATTATTTTTTTAACAACTTTATTTTTATTTTATTTATTCATTTTTAGAGAGGAGAGAGAGAGAGAGGGAGAGAGACAGACAGACAGAGAGAAGGGGGGAGGAGCTGGAAGCATCAACTCCCATATGTGCCTTGACCAGGCAAGCCCAGGGTTTTGAACCGGCGACCTCAGTATTTCCAGGTTGATGCTTTATCCACTGTGCCACCACAGGTCAGGCAAATTAGTATTATTTTATGTAAAAAAAATAAATAAAGAATCTCTGGTCTTTGCCAATTTTATTATTTTTTGCAGTGAATGAATTGAAGATCAGAGAGGTTAATACTATTTTCAACTATCCATAAAAACCTCTCATGCTTGAATTAATTGGGAGAAAACTTGAACTACAGAGAGACATAACAAACTCTCAGGAATGAAAATTTAGAATTTGTTAGCTTTTTTGCTTAGTTTAATTCAAGAGTGTAAAGCATAGGATCACCTTTGTTCTCACATTTTCTCCTAATTTACTATTTCCTACTGAAAATTTAATAAAAAGGAAGCCTGTTCCCTCTCACATAAAATTCATTTCTCCATTTCTTCTGCTTTTTTTTTTTCTGCTCTGAAATTTGTGTTATATTTTGCAGTTCCTCAGAATATTCTTTAAAACAGTGTCTCGTGGACAGATCTGCCAGACAGGGCTGACAAACACTCTATTGATAGCTACCCAGACCCTTACTATTTCTTTCTTTTCTTTCCTTCTTTCTTTCTTTCTTTCTTTCTTTCTTTCTTTCTTTCTTTCTTTCTTTCTTTCTTTCTTTCTTTCGGAATTAGAGTTGATTTGTGTACCTTAGACAAGAAGCATCCTTTTGGTGAAATCTATCCGTCCATTTTGATGTTGGTCACCAGTGGCAGACCCTACTGTCAGTCAGTCATTGAAAACAACTATTTGGTTTCCCCCATCCTTCAAGGTGAAGCTTAAATGGCATTTCTACGAAGTCTTCTGGCTCAGGTTCAAACTAGGCCGCTTGTTCTTATTTACTTCCCAGAGGATTTAGCTCACACTGCTACTGTATTCCCCATTATCAAACATTGTCACCTTATTTTAAATGGCTAACTCTCTGACCAGCCTCATTATCACTAAGAACAGAGTCTGAATGTTCTTCTGTTTAATGTACATCGTGTCCAACAGAACCCTTGCAACTCAGTTTACCGAGCAGGTGAGAGACAGCAAAGTAGTAAGAGGTGTGAGCTGTGAAGTTGGGCAGGCATTTCTGGAAACCAGGTTCTTCAAACCTATCACACACAGAGAGCTTCGCAGGTATATCGGGCACACAGCTTCCCTTTAGGCTCTGTGTCTTCATCTGTAAAATGGGGAAATAATACTACTATTACACAGAGTTGTGAAAAATTAATAAGTGATGTAATGCATGCAAAGTCTTGACACACTGCTTGGCTCATGGATAGAGCTGAACAGATAGTAAATGTAAACCAAATGTTCACAGGCCCGTTCTAACCTCTGGAGGTTTAGTTAAACTGAAATTGAGCCTGTAACTTCCCAAAGTTGTGGAAATCCTAAGCTTCCCCATAATACCAATTCCTAGGGGCTTAATGTCTTCATGGCCTTTTTTGTTTCTGGGCCCTGTGCCTTAAAGGCTGGCTCTTTGTTGACCTCAGCAAGTCAGACAGTAAAACATGGCCCCTGCACCAGTTTGCACAAGAAACACACACACACACCATCACAAGCAACATAGTTTTACGGAGAGTTCAAGATCATGCACAGTCTTCCACTATCTGTCCAGTTTCCTCCTAGTTTCCCTCCTCTTCAGTCCCAGTTCTGCTCCTCACACCTTCTTGCCTTCATTGTTTTCTCCCAATTACTCCTTCATCATGCAGAGCTCTTCAGCGACTCAAACCCGAGAGGCTTCATAGAACCAAGGGGCTTACCCTTTATTGGACCCGCCTTCGTCAGAGGGGGTGGGAGTTGAACACAGCAACTGTTTTATTCATTGCAGCTGTTATGAATATTTTCAAAATTGTCACTGATGTAAGAGTGAGAGACTGATTCTACCTCATTTTCCCTTTAGTTCTCACCCACTCTTGTTGGGTTAATATCACCAGATTTCATTTTCATACTCTGTCCCCAGCCTAGAACTGGGCCCTTCTTACTCAGGACCCTTTGGTTGCTGAAAGAAGAATTCATATCCATGACACCGAGGCATAAAACGCATTAGGTGAGATCCCAGGAAACCATCCAACTCAAACTCAGAAAATTACAGAAGAAATATGTGCTATAGTTTGAATGTGGTGTTTTTCTGAGTTCATTGGATTTTATGTACTGACAAGACATAGTGACTATCACTTTTCAGTGTTCCAGTGGAGAATCTAACTTCATGGAAAAGTTAAAACAATTTGAATGTTTTCTGGTTTCTGTCATTTTTCTTTTTGCCCCTTTACTCAAAGAAGTGGTGCTTTGCTTCTTATTAATGAACCAAGCCCTCACCAGAGGGAAAAAAAAAATTAGGTAAAAATCACTATTTTTCTGCCACCTTTGGGCTGGATAATTCCCATTTTACTTTCTGGGAAGCTAAATTTTCAAATAACTTCACTTAGAGAGTGCAGAAAATTAGACATTTTAGTCATTTTGGTGAAAATAATGACAGGTTCTCTACAAGAAAGAAACAAAAACTTGACAAATCACATTAATAGATGACAGATTATTTTAAGAGTTGGAAACAGACCTTGAAGACAAATATTTTTCATGTTACCTTGATGAAAAGCATGATTTTCAGGTAATTTTTTAGTTCTACATTAAATTATTGCTTTAGAGATATAAAAATACAGATATCGGCCCTGGCCGGTTGGCTCAGCGGTAGAGCGTCGGCCTAGCGTGCGGAGGACCCGGGTTCGATTCCGGCCAAGGCACACAGGAGAAGCGCCCATTTGCTTCTCCACCCCTCCGCCGCGCTTTCCTCTCTGTCTCTCTCCTCCCCTCCCGCAGCCAAGGCTCCATTGGAGCAAAGATGGCCCGGGCGCTGGGGATGGCTCTGTGGCCTCTGCCTCAGGCGCTAGAGTGGCTCTGGTCGCAACATGGCGACGCCCAGGATGGGCAGAGCATCGCCCCCTGGTGGGTCGCCCCTGGTGGGCGTGCCGGGTGGATCCCGGTCGGGCGCATGCGGGAGTCTGTCTGACTGTCTCTCCCTGTTTCCAGCTTCATAAAAATGAAAAAAAAAAAAAAATACAGATATCCATAGTTCCCTGGGCTCTTCTGAGTCCGTTCATTCTCTCTGAGCGTACTTGTCTGTACATTTAATGAGTGCAGACTGTGCATTTTAAGAGTGTATTTTAAAAGTTAAACCTCTTGAGATTCTATTTTGAATGGAAAATATCTCCCAGCAGATTTTATTTTTTAAAATGAAAGACAATGCCAGGCATTGCGATACCATGTAGGTGAGTGCTTGTGAGTTATCTCCACTCTGCCGCTGTCTTTGTGGCCAGTCATCTAACTGAGAGTGCAAACAGACTGTGGATGGGTTTACCTGCCTCAGCACTCAGGGTCTTAGATCTTTTGAAAATGTGTGTTTGGACGGTGAGGGGGTGAGTAAGATATAACCTTGGCCTACAGCAGGGATCAGCAAACTTTTTCTGAAAAGGGCATGATGAAAAATGCTTTAGGCTTGTGAGCCAAGCCAGGCAGTATCTGTTGTAACTATTCAATTCTGCAGTTGCAGAGCAAAGCAGCTACAGACAACATGTAAACCACAAATAGTGTGGCTCAGTTCCCATAAAACTTTATTTCCAAAATCAGGTGGTGGGCCACATGTGGCCTGCAGGCTGTAGAGGCCTGAACCCTGGTTTACAGGGACAAGTGGTCATAAGCTGACCCACAAGCTTCTGTTTGTTTCAGCTGATGTTAGATCTCTGAGTCAGCCTACAGGAGTATGAGTTCAGTTCATGGGCTCCGCTTCTAAAGTGAGCCCACTGTCGCATGTTTGCCACACAACTTTTTCTGTGCAGCTGCCATAAAAAAGAAGACAATGAAACCTGAATGTCACAATAGAATTTTTCTTTTACAGGTTCTATACACAGCTCAAACCTTGGTCTACAAGTGGCACTAACAATTTCAGGTAGAGCATTCAGTAAATTCTCCCCTATCCATCAGCACAGGAAATGAACAGAAAAACAGAAAGAATGTCCAGTACTCCAGTCCACCTTTTAAACTTGAGTGCTGGCATGGTATCTGGTATAGAAACAGTCTGGCAGATGGTGGCACAAAGATGGATTTATTTAGAAAATATATACTGGGTGCGGACTATTTGTCAAGCTCTGCGCTGGTACTAGAGATACAAGGGTTACCAGGCTGACCACACCGCTACACTCTGGAGGCTTTACTCCGGTAAGGGAAAGGCACAATATAAGAGGGAAGGTAGAGCAGGAACTGAGGAAGGGATGGAGGTGTGCAACTGAGTTTTCTCTTTGAAAGGGGTACTCTGGTAAGCAGCTGTGTAATAGCAGAAAAAGCAACAGCTTCATCCATACAAACATGTATTCATTCAACGAAACTAGCATGCCTGGTCTCTGCAAAGCACTGGCAACAACAGAATGCCAAACAAGACACAGTTCCTTCTTTTAAGAAGCTTTGCGGCCTGACCGGGCAGTGGCGCAGTGGATAGAGCATCAGACTGGGATGCGGAAAACCCAGGTTTGAGACTCCAAAGTCGCCGGCTTGAGCAAGGGCTCATCTGGTTTGAGCAAAAAGCTCACCAGCTTGAGCCCAAGCTCGCTCGGTCTGCTGAAGGCCCGCGGTCAAGGCACTTATGAGAAAGCAATCAATGAACAATTAAGGTGTTGCAACGTGCAACGAAAAACTAATGATTGATGCTTCTCATCTCTCTCCATTCCTGTCTGTCTGTCCCTGTCTATCCCTCTCTCTGACTCTCTCTCTGGGAAAAAAAAAAAAAAAAAAAAGCTTTGCGAAAAGCAAGGAAAGGAGCTATAAGAATCTGAATTCCTAAAAGATCGTGAAATTCACAGGAAATAAAGTAAAACTGGCTAGCCAATCCTGTGAGACAATACTTAACCTCACTATTTATCAAAAATACACAAATTAATAGCACACTTTCCCCCTAACTATTCAGTTGGCAAAAAATATAAACATTATAATACCCACTGTAAGTGTGAGGAAATAAAATTCTAATACACTTTGGATTCAAGTCCAAATTGCTAAAACCTTTCTGGTGGCCAGTTTGTCAGAGTCTTAACTAAATTTTAAATGGACATTTCTTTTGAATCAGCAGTTTCCAAGATGAGCCTCAACTGTAGAATAATACTTGCACATAGGCTCAAGAAGGCAGTTATGAAGTGTTTACTACTACACAATTAGTAACTATGCAACAGGAAAACTCTAAGTGTCCGGTCATATGCTTTCCTGATAGCAAAACCACACCAAGAGGTATTATGCAGTCATGAAAAAGAATAAAATAGATTTATATCAACTAACAAAATGTTTGTCATAGATATAAAAGCAAACCTACTTCCTTAACTGTATGTGTGTATATAGTTTGTAGCTTTTGTAGAATATACACCAAATTTTATGATTAATGGACCAAGTGAGGAGGGGTGGGATGGTAAATGGCACAGTTCCCATTTCACGCCAATGAAATTTTAAATTATTTTTGAAATTTAAAAGTGACTATTGAAATAAGTGTTAATAAGATGGGTACACAGTCCGGGGTTATTCACTGTGTAAGTTCATTCTTAGTTCTAGAATGCACTGCAATTCAGATATCAATAGATAACCAAATCTACACTTTGGGTTCCTTGGTTACTTTGAATACTGTTTCTTTAAAGGGGACCAGAGGAATCATTCCTTTCTGCCTGATATTTTTCAAGGATATGTAAAGTTATATTCTTAGTGATCATATCTGAAAATGAACATAATTCAAAGGTCCTCACTTCACAATGTTTGCAGTTAGATCCAGCATCTTAGCATTAAAGTGTTTTTCAGATTATATCCATTTAAACATCTGTGATTCATTATCATAAATATCACAGTTGTGTGGGACCATATGCTTCAGCTTGCAGGCTATATATATACATCTATTGTAGACACACACACACACACACACACACACACACACTGGGGGGGGGAGAGAATGAACGATTAGTAAATCTCAGAAACTGTAGACTTACCCTTATGTGCAAAAAGAACGCTTCCAGACATGTGGGGCCATCTGTAATCACAGCAATAAACTTGAGATCCCATATCAGAATCCCTCAATTGCGAAAGTTGCCACTTCTAGTGGAAAGCTATGATTTACATTTGGCTCCTGCTCTTCCCATGATAATTCAGGTGGGTGGGAAAGCAGCACAAAAACCGTCGGCATTGGCTGTTACTTCTTAAGGAAATGAATGTGGGCTATTGTTGAGTGAAGAAATCACAGGGAAATGGGATACCTTTAACAAGCAGCGAGACACTCTTGGCAGGCATCCTCCTGTATTCCCATGAGGCTGAAGCTAGAGACGATGCCATATGGTATAAGGGAGGCAATAAAAATCTCTTGGCAACTGCAGGATGAATAGGCATGACCTACAGGGCTGATCATTTTTTTGCTTACATCAGAAACTCATATATGCGTACAAGAATTAATTAGGGTTTGTGTATTGTAAGCCAGATCATTTTATTTTAATTTCCTTATAAGGTCTTGTCAACTAGGCACAACAAATTTATAATCACAGCTGGTGAGCATCTCACCCACTGTAATTAGGGAGGAGGTGAATGAATTAATTGGTTACAACCAAAAAGAGTCCACTAATATTTTTGATTGCATAGCCAAAGAGATGGAGATGAAGCTATACAAGGCCGTAGTCCCTGAGAGGTCCCAGACTACCAAAGGATCGATCAGGAGGCAATTGTGAAGGCATGCAAGTTGGTTTTCCACACTCTGTTGCAGTTTGACTGGCATCCCTGATGGTTATTATCAAGCCACCAACCTTGTCAATACTGTGGACCTACACTTTTGGAAAGAGTCATTGCTGCTCGAGACAGTGTACTTGAGGCCCCAAATACTACTCTGTCTTCTGGAAGCGTTTCTAGACCCTTTCTGGAATGCAGGTAGTACAAGGCCATCTCCACAAAGAAGCACTCTAGGTATCCATAGGGAGTAAGACTGGGTGTTCAAAACGCCCTAGGATTTTTCATACAAGAGAAGTTCATCCACACACTGGCTATACAGATCATCTGTAAGTCTTATGCAAATGAAACCACTCTGAAGATCACTGTTCAAACTTGCATGCTGTTTTCTTTCCTTTTTTCCTCTGTGGTGTTTTGTTTGCTGTGATTAATTTGTAGTAGAATAGGAAGAAATTGGTCTGCAGAAACTCCAAATCTCAAGATTCTTTAGTAAAAGTTATATATAAGTCAATGATAGTGAATTCCACACTTAGCTTTTCTTCCAGACTTTAAAGAATCATAATTGAAAAGCTCTCGAATACTTTTAGATGTTCTGGGATTGCATAACTAGTGGGCTAGGTCCCATTCATACATCCTCCCCCCCCCCCCCCTTCATCAGAGCTTAAGTGCCTAAGTTTGAGCTAAAATATCTGACTTCTTTTCCATTGGTTTTCCCTTGATGGACTTAATCACTTAACTTCAAGATTCTGGTCAACTCTATCTTTGATACCTGTTTCAATTTAGAAAGACTGTTTAACTTCTTGTTTTTTTTACAGAGGCAGAGAGAGAGCCAGAGGGATAGACAGGGACAGACAGACAGGAATGGAGAGAGATGAGAAGCATCAATTATCAGTTTTTTGTTGTGACACCTTAGTTGTTCATTGATTGCTTTCTCATACATGTCTTGACTGTGGGCCTTCAGCAGACGGAGTAACCCCTTGCTCGAGCCAGCGATTTGGGTCCAAGCTGGTGAGCTTTGCTCAAACCAGATAAGCCCGTGCTCAAGCTGGCGACCTCGGGGGCTCGAACCTGGGTCCTCCGCATCCCAGTCCAACACTCTATCTACTGTGCCACCGCCTGGTCAGGCCTGTTTAACTTCTTGTTAAACCATGTCTCTTGGCTATGGAGTAACTTCTAACATTTACTTTGGATTCCACCATCATGAAGGAATCCAACCCTTCCTTTTTCTGCAGGAGCTGGGACAAGACTTGATGGGCAAACCAGTGTGTTTCAAGTGTGAAACAAGCGTGTTTAGGTTTGCTTGCTCATATCTCAAATTGGCCTGGGCAGCGCCATGTATATAGTCTGTGGGAGGCTGCAGTGCTTGCCCTCGGGGCAGCAGATTGCAAATTACAGATTGCCTTCCTGCTTGGGAAGGGCTATTGTTTGCTGGCGAATGAGTTTTTTCCCCAGCCTGTTTTGGTGGGCAGAAGGGTGCAAAGAGAATAAAGAGAGAGAGAGAGAGAGCCTAGAGAGAGAGGGAGTAGGGTCTTGGGAACCCTGCTGAGGCTGGTGGGGGCCTGTGAGTCTGGGAGAGTCTACAGAATGAGTCAAAGTTTTGGGAGCCCAGAGTGAGAGGGAAGTGGTTTTCCCTGCCTGTTTGCTCATCGGCCAGTAAGAGACTTCAATAAACGGAATGGCCTACCATTCTCTGGCTCCACAGTTCTTTTACCATCTGCCTGAATCCAATGTGAACCTTCAAGGCCATAGCCACAGCCACTGGCCCTACAGGACGCTATAATAGATATAATATAAGGCCAGTAGCCACAGCTATCACAGCCGCCTGGCCCATGCAGGTTCTCATTTGATTTGGACAGATGGTAGTGAAACAGCGGAGCCAAGAAATGGTGGGCCATTTTCTTTATTTCTAGCCTCGAACTCAGCCGGTGAGTAAAAACAAACACACAGGCACCAAAACTCATTTACACATTCTCTTGTTCCACAACCAGGAGAATCTCTTCCAAGTTTTCCTACAATCAAAGGTCCCACTAGTCTCAGTCATCCCCATCTGCACGCCTCCATCTTGGCTGCCTGCTGTCTCTGAAACCACGTAGCCTCTCTTCTCTTTCCCTTCAACAACCGGTCTCCTCCATAATGGCCTCCTAGCTCCTTCTTTTAAAACTTTTTGGAGGGACAACCCCTCCTCCAGCACACATTAGCATAACCACGCCCCTTCCCAAGCATGAAGGGAATTAACATTATCACCTGGGCAATGCAATCACATGGTCAGCAGCCATTTTTAACAATAAAAGTGAGCAAAACCAGGTAACACAAATTTTACAAACTTATTTGCCCAACATATAAAAAGCAAAGTTCCAGCTTTGCTACTTACTGTGTGACCTTAAAACATTTTCTTAATCACTCTAAGACTTGGTTTTCTCATTTATAAAATACATTCATGAGACTGTTGGAGAATTAAGAGAAGTAATGTTTATTAAGTACTAACTAATTTCTGTGTCTGGCACATAGAAAATGTGTTTCAGTGCTCTGGATGGGTATCTCATTGGTTAAAGCATTGCCCTGATACACCAAGGTTGAGGGTTTGATCCCCAGTCAGGGCACATACAAGAATAAACCAATGAAAGCATAAATAATAGGATAACAAACCAATATTTCTCTCTTTCTCTTCCTCTCTCCCTCTTCTTCTTCCTTTCTTCCCCTCTCCCTCTAAAATCAATAAAAAATAAAAAGAGGAGAACAATAGAAAATGCTTCATGAAAAACCAGCATAATTATGGTTTTTTCGAGTGACTTGAAGCTCTAGGGAAGTTCTTTGGATAATTCCCATGTGTGTTCATATGAACCAACACTCTCTTACCTTTGATGCCACAGCCATTTATATTCACTGAACTAGTGCTGGAACTAGTGTGAACAAAGTCTTGGTTAGCATCCTCAGCTGGATCATATACCAAACTTTGATGTTTAACAAGTTTTTGATACCCAACCAATTTGTCCATTTCTGCAGATCAAGTAGGTTGGGAAACTAACTTAGTAAAGATTGGTTTGTTAAATTTTATGTGAAAAAAATATTCTCAGTTTCACTCACTAATTCTTGGAGAATTTTTCAAATAATCAGAGGACACAGAGTAGTGTAGTGAAAAGCCTGACCGTTGGATCATGGCAAACCTGAGTTTGAACCCCAGTTCTTCTGAGATCAGACGAGATCGGGCGCGTTCAGGGTGGTATGGCTGTAGACTGAACCTCAGTTCTATAACCAACTTTGTATCATGAGCAACTCAGCCTCTCCAAGCGTCCTTCATTTCCTTCTGTAAAATGGTTGAAGTATCATATGAAGATATATGAAGATTGGGGTGGGGAGAAGCGCTTATTGAGTATCTATTATGTTCCTGTATTTTGTTAGAAGGTTGATGGTTGGTTCCTCCTCCCCCAGAACCCACCTTCCTCTTTCTTGCACATTTGAAAATTTACAGAGCATTGTGTACTGAGTCCTGCTTTAGATCATAAATTATAAGCTCTTTGAGAGATGGGACTATGTCTTCTCTAGTCACAATAGCACTTTATATATGTATTTTAGTGTTTGTATGCCAGAAGCTGATTCAATATACATTTCTTGAAGACTCATTTTGCAGGATTGATGGTTGGCTCATCTTGGACATTATAACTTATTTCCAAATATTGGGTAACCCCTGCTGCACTCCTACCTGCCTTCATCTGCAAATTATCCTTAGCCCTTCTAAAACCCAATAGCTTCTATAGAGCCTAGAAAGAGAAAAGCTGATCACCTTCCTAGAGTTCTAGAGGAGACATTGAGTCAAAACTCAAGGACATTTAAATTCGTGGGGCTCAGTTTTGCAGGTGGATGTCATTATAATTAGATCTTCAAACTCTCAGAGCCATGGTAAACATTTGCCCACATTATTTGCATACTTTTACTATTTGTTTTATGGATTAGTATCAATATTTACCTGCAAAGTTATCATTCTTCCCTTCAAATGTTTCTAATGTGTTAGTGTTGTCTTAAATGCGATTTTATTATGACGTAAGGCCAAACATTGGCTAGAACACATTCAATTTTACAATAAAATATAGTAAAATAATATCAAAATTTGCCTTCTAAGCAAGTTATAGAGAACACAACTCCTCAGTAAAGTGAGGTATACTTATTGAAAATCCCTTACTTTGGATGCATCTGGTAACGATGAGCTTGCTCATTGGTTGACTTTCTCTCATTTCTAGAAATAATTTATGATATTGAACTATGATCTGCTTGTTTGTAATCTCTACCCTATGGTGCTTGTTTGGCCTTTTGACACTATGTATAAATGGAATACCCATCCTTTAAAAGGGCATCCCTCTAAACGATCGTGTGCCCCAACCTTCTAAGTTCTGAATATATCATTTATCCCTTACTGCATACTGTCTTGTACGTTGTAAGTGAACAAATGATATTTTTATGGGATAGTGGATGAATATGGTAAGGTTTAGAATAATAGAATTTCAAATGGTAGGAGACATCATCCAGTGCAAGAATTTCTTCCACAGCATTTCTGCTGAACAGTTATTTAGATTCCATTCAAAAGTATCCAGAGACAAGAAAATTATTTCATCCAGAAAGAACCAGACCTTCCAAATGGTAACCTAAATTTCTTCAGGCTTTTTCAATATTTGAAAAATAAAGGAGTCATGGAGATATGACTGCCAGAGTATCAGACATAATCAGGATCCAAACCTCAGCTTAGGCTCAGCCAGAACACACTGCCACACTCTGTCTCCACAGCTCCAACTGTAAGCTATATCTTAAAAGTTGGGCCCTGGCTGGTTGGCTCAGTGGTAGAGTGTCGGCCTGGCGTGCTGGAGTCCCGGGTTCGATTCCCGGCCAGGGCACACAGGAGAAGTGCCCATCTGCTTGTCCACCCCTCCCCTTCTCCTTCCTCTCTGTCTCTCTCTTCCCCTCCCGCAGCCAAGGCCCCAATGGAGCAAAGTTGGCCCGGGCGCTGAGGATGGCTCCATGGCCTCTGCCTCAGGCGCTAGAATGGATCTGGTTGCAACAGAGCAACGCCCCAGATGGGCAGAGCATCGCCCCCTGGTGGGCATGCCGGGTGGATCCCAGTCGGGCTCATGCGAGAGTCTGTTTGACTGCCTCCCCGATTCCAACTTCAGAAAAAATACAAAAAAAAAAAAGTAGTAGAGCAGATCTTTCTTCTCATTAAGCTACCCTGCTGACACTCATAGGGAAAGAGGCATGTGTGTACATAATTACTAGATAAATCAAAAACTAAGGGCTATGTAGGAGACATGTGCTAGTAATATGAACAACTGAGAGGAGATCTCTGTAAGTCTGAGCCTTAGTGCTTCTCAAAGTTGCTGAATCTGTGAATTTTGTTTCGCTGATTGTGTGACTTTCAAATTGACTCACTCAAATATTCACATGAGTTTGGGCCATCATTCTCAGTTTTGTTTGAGGAGTTTAAAATTTACTTAGCTGCCAAGTTGCAGTTCTGCTATTTATTCATTCAACAAACAGGGTTAATGTGTACTGTGTTGGGCTTTATGCCATATAAAGTAATTCCAATTTGAAATACAAATTTAGAGTGATTATAACCACCGCGGGATAGATGATGCACAGAATTCTTTCAAAAAACAACCTGCCGTGTCCTTAAAATTTTGTAGCAAGAGGAAAATATAAGACCCTGACAGAAAAGACTATATTCAGAGCTAGCAGCTCAGTTTTTAATAGCAGGCAGAGAAAATTCCCTGAAAGGAGATGTGGGTTCTGTCTTCTTCCAAGAGGAAGCCCTCGACGGTTTACGTGGCAAAACTTGGTTTCTGCTAGAGCTCACTTGAGAGAATCATTCACTACATCTACAGCTTACATGATAGAATTGAAACAATTTTATCAAATTTGGAATTGACACATGAGATGGTATTATGACTACTTTGTGTGTATTCTGCATCTCTCAAATCTACAAAGGCTTTGGAAATGAAATCCACTCCTGGGTTAATCAGTCATAGTTAAGAATATGCCCAGAACCTTACAAGAAGCTCTGTGGATGTCATCACTGACTGCAGGCCAAACATGGAATACAGAATACAGTTCAAGGCATTCAAGAATCAGGAAGATACAGTGAATCAAAGGTGGAGGATGTGCCTGTTGTATCATATAGGGATCTGGTCCAATGTGGGTGGAACTGAACATATGTTAATGAAAGCCGATTGACTACAATGCTTGAGAAATGAGGGTATTCAGAGAAGCCAAAGGAAATGCCTTCTGTTTCTCTCACTCGGACAAGTCCAAAGAGCCTCTGGATCAAGCCCTGTTGGTGTCAGTGGGATACTGAAGGTGTGAAAAACAATTAAGTGAGGGTCTGTACCCTAGGGAGAGGCCATCTGATATTTCTGAGCTAAGTAATGCTTCTGTTGTCAGAAAGGCATGGCTTTCCATGGCCCAGCAAAGACTTAGCAGATCAACCAGTATGCAGGCCCTTCCTGCTGACAGAGCAATTAAATTCTGTTTTACTGACTAGGCCAGGAGTGCTGAGATATCTGGTACAGTTTGAGAAAGAACAAACAATTTACATTCTTTGGCACAGTCATTGCCTGGTCTCAGTGGAATACTGGAGACAGCTAGTCCTTATGCTCCTGAGAGCTGATTGTTAAGTTTTTTAAAAGATTGCAAACCAGTTGAAAACACATTGCTAGCTGAAATCAGCTATGTTTAAAATATTTACACCATAGGCATTGGCAAATGCTATATACATCGGAACTTGTCCTATTATGAATATACTGCTGAAACAAAGCCACTCTCTTCTATGTAAGAGTTTGATACCCAGGAGTGATCTAAGCATATTTGTCTGTGGCAGGGGTATGACTCCCAGGATGACTGGTTCAGAACCCACAGTCCTGCTGATGTTCACATAGCTCCACACAAGTGCACAGAAGTCTGACTACCAATTCTGAGAGGCCCTACAACCTATGTGCTGATCGACTTGCAAGTCTGTATCAGTGCATATAATGAATGCAGGACCATTTGCCCATCTAAAATGTGAGTTATATGGATCACGATTGACCCTAAACACTTATAAAAATAGCACAAGTTCCATATATTAGTTCATACCTATCTACAGGAGCAGGACTGCTCTATACTTTACAGATAAATTTAAATCCATCTGTATTTTTGTATTTCCTGGGATCATAATACAGCTTAATTTGCTCCCTCACATATTTCTAGATGGTACTAAATTTATGGCTTTTGGATTCTCATCCCTAAGAAGCACATTCAAAAGAAAGAAATAGAAAAGCATAAAATCAAGGTCAGGAAGATTAAGCCCCTTAATTCACATGCCAAACTTCCCATTTCAATTGTGGTTTTGTCTCCTAGCTAAAGTTTGTCTTTTTGTGACATTTGCATTAAGCCCAGAGGACATTTTGAGTGGAAACACGCTGAAAGCATAATTGAAACGCTGAGTGGTGCCATTTGTCTAATTTGCATTTTTCCCCCAGGTGGGGAGTTTTCACTTCCTCCCTTCCTCTCCTGGGGTGTTCAAAGATTATCTCAAAGAATGATGTTATGCAATTGATTCCAATAAATCCCCATGTACAATATATTATATAGATAATTTTTTTCTTTCCAGAAGCTATTTTAAATGCCACAGTGATAAACTATGTAAGAAAGGCCTTTGTAGGTTCACAATAGTACAGATAGTTCATTTTCCCCCTCAGGTAGAGGTTTTGAATATTTGTTCACAAGTTTAATTGTTTGCTAAAATGTTTTTCTTTCATTATTCTCATGGTGTCATTCTAAGCTACTTGGGAAGTTGTCTCTATAGAAACAAACAATTTTTGGATAGATAAACATAAACTATTTAATTTTATCCATAATATAGTCTTTGAACTTTGTGCCCCCAAACATGCACTGGTTTAGTTTCTTCTTAAAAGTTTGCAAATTCTTGACACATTGTGTCAACAAAGTTAATGATACAAAACAATGATGCAAGATTGATGCTGTCAGTTGTAGCCTTTGATAGGGAAGTTGAGATTATAATTGGTATGAAGTAGAGTCTCCTTTTCCACCAGGAGAAAAAAGAAAATAACACTGTGTTGAATTATTTCTTTTCTGATTAACTATTCTTTATATATTTCAGATTTTTCATTTATATATTGCCCAAATTGCATTGTCTAGATGTGTGCCTTTTCTGAGGTTTGTGTCTTTCTCAAGCCTGTATTATTTATGTTAAAGTTATATTTCAAATATCAGAAACCCTCCTCGATTATAAACCTGAGGAGGGTGGAGCCAGGCAAGAATGTGTCTAAAGAGGTCTGATGGAGAGGAATGGAACCCAGGTCAACATTTATGGGGGGTTGAATGCACATCCTTGTGAGGGTTTTAATATATGTTTTTATTTGACTCCTGAGATTTATTTAACATTATTTTAAAAATACATCTGTTATATCTATGGATTTGTAAAGGTTATCTTCAAATAATTTTATCAATAAATATGTGAGCCAATTAAAAGAAAAATATTAAATTTATAATAGATTGGGCTGTGTGCAGTTGGCTCAGTAGAGAGTGTTGGCTCGGCATGTGGAAGTCCTGGGTTTGATTCCTGGCCAAGGCACACAGGAGAAGCACCTATCTGCTTCTCCACCCTTCTCCCTCTCCTTCCTCTCTGTCTCTTTCTTCCCCTCCTGCAGCCAAGGCTCCATTGGAGCACAGTTGGCCCAGGTGCTGAGGATGTCTCCGTGGTGAACCTCAGAAGCTAGAATGGCTCTGGTTGCAAGGTAGCAACGACCAAGATGGGCAGAGCATTGCCCTCTAGTGGGCTTGCCGGGTGGACCCCAGTTGGGTGCATGCAGGAGTCTGTCTCTCTGCCTCCCTGCTTTCCACTTCAGAAAAATACAAAATGAAAGAAAGAAAGAAAGAAAGAAAGAAAGAAAGAAAGAAAGAAAGAAAGAAAGAAAGAAAGAAAAGAATAATAGATTGGATATGAGAGTATGGCACAATTGTGCGTCTGGAAGCTGCATGATGGAGGGAAGGAATGCATTCACCCAGGCAAACTAGCCCAGACTGTGTGGCCTTAACCTTGTGTGACCTCACCAAATCCATTTCCAGAGAGAAAGGAAAGAGTACCTGCCTCAGACTGATGATGCAAACGTTTGTTACAATTGTAAATGTAAAGCTCAGTGTAGTCATTCTTTTAGAAAAAAATAATACCTTAGATTTGTAGAAAGTTATCTTTGCAAACAAGCCATTTGAAGAATATTAAATGAAGTTTTGTCGAATTTACTATGAGTAGGGCACCATAATTGCAGTCCTTTGATGGTATTTTTCCTTCCCAACCTTTCACACGATATAGGTAGGGTTTTGCCAAGACAAACGGGGTTGGGGGGTCAAAGATGTGCAAGCCTGAGCCAGAATCATCTGCCTCACTCTTCTAGCCTCAGCAGAGGTGCCTATAGTAACCATTTCCATGGTAACCACTTACATCCAGCAGGCTGGAGCACAGGTACCTGACTAGAAAGAGGTGGAAGGACCCAGAAGGCAAGCTGAAAAGCGGTTGGAAGAATGATGCTATGTAGGAAAAGGAAAAGGTAGTTTCTATAATGCCCAGAACTATAAGAATGATGATAATAATAATTTCTATACATGATGCACCAAGGTCTGTCCTAAGTGCCCTATGCATGTAGGTATTTGCTAACTTGTTTAATTCTCACCATAAGAATTGTAGCACCTGTGAGGGAGGTACTATTATTTGTCCCACTTTACAGATGAAGACCTCAGGTCACAGGGCTGTCTGCTACACAGGAGCCCGGAATGGAAAAGGGCTGAGAAACCTACCATTCAAAAGGCCCTTTTGGTGACAAAGGATGATCTGACTTTGGGTGATGGGTATACAACACCATCGACTGTCCAAATGATGTGAAGATGTTTGCCCAAGATCTATGTATTCTAGTTGACCAATGTCACCCTGTTAAATTTAATCGTCTATATAAAAAAATTTAAAAATAAAATAAAAACGCCCTCTTAGGGCATGAGGATAGGTGTTCCTGCCATACTAGTTCCACAATCTCCTCCCTGTGCCAGGGAAGGCTGGGAAATGTGGATACCTGGCATCTGGACAAGCAATTCATTGTCCAAGGTCCTGGTTCTTGGCCCTAGTGCATTAAATTCACCTGGGATCTTTAAAAAAATACTAGTGCCAGGAGCCCAGCCCTGCCCAGCCTAGCCCAGGTATATCAGAATTGCAATTAGGGATTGGGGCAGGTATTGCTATTTTTTTTAGTGCTCCCTCTCCAGGTGATGATCAGAGCCTTGAGAAAGAACCATAGTCCAAAGCACCTGCTCCTGACTCAGGAAAAGATGTTCAACATTAAAAAATACCCAATTATGTAACCCTTAGCTATTTGATACAGCAGATTGGAAAGAGAGCTAGCATGTGATGAGTACCTACAGTGTGCCAGGTCCTGAATGTGTTCTGTCTCTCAGTATGCCCTCACCTGGTACCTCCCAGGACTCCAGAGGGGTTAGTGAGAGGCCAGAGGGGGCTGGGCAGGCCCCCTGCCCCTTTCCCTCTCATGTATCCATTCCTGAGAAACGGATGTGCTGAGAACTTGAACTGCAGAGGTAGGCAGATCAGACTGGGGACAGGTTCCTGCCTTCTCAGGGTGTGTGACAGTGAGCAAGTTAGTCAATCTCCCTACGGCTCAATGTCTCCTCCTGTAAAATGGAAAGGATGTTTAGAGTTAGTGCATTCTAGTGGGCCTATGTTGGTCCCAAAGGGGTGACACAGATTGTTGGAGAAAAGCAAAATTGTACTTTCTGTGTGTGCAGAGTACAGATATACACACAATAAGTAACAGATTTGCAGTGACATTTTAATAAACAGATATCTGTGACATTAAAGTTTCATGAGAGAGTTGGCATTTAGGCAAAAATATCTAAAAAGTGAGGATTAGATAATTCTTTTTTTTAAGTTGGGAAATGCTGCTGAAGATCAGAATTGCTATGAGGCTAAGAGCAGAGACTGAATGTCACTCAGATGCCACTCAGTAAGTCGTTGATGTTACTCTTATTTGTCAAAACATTCATTCATTCACTCATTCACATGCACACATTGATCTTAACTATGCTTCTGGACTATGTAAAGCTTTGTTGGAATTGAGAAGAAAGCTAAGCCTCCACCCCTGCCTTTACCGGTGAGCTAGGCCAAAGCTAAGCACGGGAGGCTAAGTGCTATCACACACTGATGTATTTGGGAACAGGAGAATTAAGGGGAGACCATGGTTGAGTCATTCATTTCCTATCTCCACCACTGGCCTCAACCAGACGAGAGGAGACTCGGGACATTCATTCCGAACCCTGGCCTTGCCTGCAGTGCCTCCTGCTCCCAGAATGGAAGAGGAGCTCCCAATCCACCACCACTAGGGCATCATTTTGCCCCTAGAGAGTAATTGAGTCAAATGAATTGTTTCTAACAGTATCATGTATGGAAAAGCTTTCGGTGCATTGCTGAAGATGTAGATGAATAAAAGAGTTAGGTCCAATGTTTGCTTTTGGTTCTGATGAGAAAAACAGATACATACGTGGACATATGGATGTAACATGATATGCAAGACCCTATGAACGAGCAGGAAAGTCTGGGAACACAAAAAGGGTGTATCGAGAAGGTGCCTGAGCTGAATTGTAAAGAATGAGCAAGAGTTAATAGGGTGCAGGAGTGGGGGAAGTGCCTTCTGCACAGAGGGAGCGAAAAGGTGAAACAGAACAATGGATGTAGGGAGGCCCAGGTGTGGGCACGTTTGAAGCTCAGAGGCCAGAGGGCAGGCCAGTGGACAGCTCGGACATGAAGGACCTAGGGTGCTGGTTTACAGGGGGATCCACAGTTGTATGAGACTCAGATGGCAAGTCAGTTCTGTAGTTGTGATGGAAAGGTCAAAGCTTCTTTCAAGGAATAAGTCTTTATGTGGCTTTCCAGATTCCACATTATCTAGACCTGGCTTATCTCCACCCTCTCTTCCTTGCTTTCTTCCTTGCTCTCTGTGCCCATCTCACTGGCTTATTTACAGATTCTTGAATACCACAGGACCTTTGCACATGTTATGATTCTATCTGCCTGGAATAGGCCCCTTATTACTTACATGGTTTTGGATTAATGTCTATAATTCAAGCAAGTAGCATAAATGTAGGCTCTCAGTAAATATTTGTGGAAGGAATGAAAGTGGAAAAAAAATGGAAGAAAGGCAAGGAAAGAAAGAAGGAAGAGAGGGAGGGAGGGAAGGAAAGAGAGAAGGAGAAAGGGAGGAAGGAAGAAAAGAGGAAAGAAAGGAAGTGTGGGATTTAGAACTAGAGCCCCCACTGACTTTTGAGTGCTTTAGATTGCCCCACCCCACCTGAGACTTCCTGCTCAGATCCCGCCCAGGGGCCAGGGCCAGAATCAACATTTTGGTGACTCAGGCAACAGGTTCCCTGTGGGCCCTGTCATTTGAGCAGTGCACCTCCGGTAGGTGACAGTAGGTGAATGCTAATTGATGATGACAATGAAAGCAATGTTTATGTCCCTCCTTCACGGGTTCACTTCTCAAACTGAAACCAGGCATGCCCCGTTACTCTTGGCTGGCAAGATGGTCAAAAGAAGTGAGGGAATGTTGAGAACTGAAGTTTCCCGAGGGTCCACTTGTGCGTCCATACAAAGATGCCCTTACAGCTGAATTGGCAGCCGGGAAAGGTTTTGGAGCCCTGACACAGAGGGACCTCAAGGCAACCTCATGCAATGCGCTTCAGGGCTGGGCGGGAGTTTGGGAGCAGGACTGAATCCGGTACTTAGGTCATTATACTCAGGTTCTGATGGGATCACATGGGGCTTTGTCTGTATTGAGAGCACGTAGTGGTGAAAAGCAAAGGGACCAGTTTTCAAATCTTGGCTTTGTTTACAAGCTGTGTGTGTTGGGCACCTCCTTTGCCTTCTCCAAGATGCAGTCACCTGATCTATAGTTTGTGAGGAGGAGGTGATCAAATTGTGCCTCATTTGTTGCTGTAAAGATTAAATAAGATATTGATGTAAACAGCTTAACACTGAGCACGTGGGAAGTGTTCAATTTGTGTTAGCCATCATCATTATCAGCTAATATCATTACCACCATACGAATTATCTTCCGAGGATAGAAAGTTCAGCTTAGTTCATCAGAAATTTATGTGACTTGAACCGTGTACTTGGACCTACACAGATGTCCCAAAAGGCACACAGGAAAGTTCCTAGTAGCAATATTTAAGAGACTCAAACTGGAAATAGCCCAGCAACAGTAGGGTGGATAAATAAACTCAGCATAGCCACACACTAGAATACTATACCATGATTAGGATGAACAGCTGTGCCTTGCAGAGCCACATGGTCAAATTTTACGAACACAGTGTTGAGTGAAAGAAGCCAGACACAATGGAGCACAGTCTGTATTATTGCATTTATGTGAAGTGCAAATACAGGTCAAACTAATTGATGAGATTAGAAATCAGTATAGTACAGCCTCTGGGGAGGAGTGTAGGGATTTTACTCAAAAAGGGAGAAAATGAGGGGGTTGGCAATATTCTATGTCTAGATCTGAGCACTGGTACATGGGTGCGCCCGCTTTGTGAAAATTCACGGAGTTGTACATTCTGGTGTATGTACTTTTTCGGTGTCTATGCTATGCTTCCATTAAAGTTCACTAAACAGACCTGTGCAGCAGAGAGCTAAGGAAACAAAAGTGGGGGGAGGGGGAGGGGAATGCACGGAGTATATACAATTCTGTGCTTCCACCCAGGGGGCCTGCCAGTCTACCCAGGCAGGTGGACAGGCAAACGTGCACAGTGGATCGTGATGCCTTTGGTAATAGAATCATGTACCAGGCACAGGCACACGGTAGGGGGGAGCGTGGCCTGTTGTCACCACCACTGCTTGTGGCGATGCCCCTGTGCTCCATGTGGTTCCTCCGGGATGGCTGCTTTTTCCTGTATCTTCTTACATGTGACTTAACCATTCAACTAGAGGGATCTCACATCTTTCCAGCCACTGCCTAAATCTGGGCCTGGCATCATTGGTACAGCACTGAACTCCCTGGTTTTCTTGCTCCCCCCCTTCTCCAAACCACTGTGTAGAACTCAGAGCTACTAAATTAAGATTATTGAGGTCCTCAGGATTTTTAAGAAACTCCCTTGTGATTCTGATGCATCCCAACCCATGAGAAGCACTGTTCTGCATTGAAACCGGAACATACAACTGACCTTGACCCTGTCGACACTAAAAATAGTCCAAGGCCCCCAAACCCTGGTGTTTCCCAATTTGTGTCCAAAAGACATTTTTCAGCTTCATTTCCAGCCTCTCCTTCGTTATCCCCGACAACTTTGTCCCATTTCAAATATGCCTCTGATCAAACTGCACCGAGTCCATTCCCTTTCTCTGAGTCAGCTTTATTTCACTGCCACTGCCATGCCTTTGAATAACCCGCTGTACCCTCCACCTTCCTGGGAGCCTTTTAATCTGCTCACCTTCCAGACCCAGCTCAAACATTGTCTCCATGGACAGTGTCTCCATCGTCCCTCAAGGCTCCTGAGCAATCTAATTCTGCCTACAGGATCAGATCTCATCCCTAAACATCACTCTGCTTCACCCACTGCACGTAAGGGCACAGACCTGGTCCTGTTTGTCTCCACGTTCTCATTGCTTAGCACCTGCCTGGAATGTGGGAGGTGAGCAAGGTCAGGTCTTGATGGAGTGAAGTCCTTCAACATGATCGAGGGTACCAGGGGGATGCTGCAGGGTAGGGGCAGCATTTGTGGATCTGGCATGGGGCGGGTGATAATTCACATTGAACAGTCAGAGATATTTTCAGGACTATGCTGCCCAAACTGCTCACATTGTTTCTGGTTTTGTTTGTTTGGTTTTGTTTTCTCCAGTGAACTTCAGTGACTGTAAGGGAAACGACAAGCTGCACTATGAGGTCTCAAGCCCCTACTTCAGGGTGAACAATGAAGGTGGCTTAGTCGCCCTGAGAAACATAACTGCGGTGGGCAAGACTCTGTTCGTCCACGCCCGGACGCCCCACGCGGAAGACATGGCCGAGCTTGTGATTGTCGGGGGGCGAGACATCCAGGCCTCCTTGCAGGTAACACAGCTGTCTCGGATAAATCTGATTCAAGGAGCAACATTGGGGTCTGTATGTCTTATGTGGAAAATGAGTATTTGGTTTATTATTGACAAAGATTCTTTTGTTGTTACATTTGACAGAAAATTGTGTGGGAGGCTGTGGGGACAGGAATTATGGGCTCATGTAATTCTAATATTTCGGAGATAACTCTGCCTTTAGGCATGATTATACCAGTGCCCAAATGATAGCATCAGCTCTGCTCTTTATTTATCTTGTGGCTCACTTTTGCTTCTGTTGGCTTCACTCTTAGACAGTCACATTCCTCCCTGCCTCCCACTGAGGAGGTCCCGGCAGTTTGACTTCATTCTCCATGTGTCAAGTCACCTGAGAGACCATCTCTTCCTGAGACTGCTAACAAAAGCTTGAAATTGAATTTCATGGGCTCCCATTAGATCACGCACCCATTCCTGAAATAATCAATCACTGTGTCCACTGCATCGTGATTCTCTGGTGGGCTAAGTCTGGCTCGCATGCCTTGTCCTGAAGCCAGAGTGGAATCAGCTCCACCCCAAAACATATAGACAGAGAGCAAAACGGGTTACTTATTAAAGTAAATTAGGATCCTCTTACCCAAGGAAGCAAAGTGGACGTTGGGCAGGCAAGAACGGCAGCGGCCCACTACAGTCGTATGCAGATGCACATGTGTGCGGATCTTGCTCCTGCACGCATATGCACACACGTTAGGAGTGCCACAAACTGCCCTCGAGGCTTCCTGATGGTGTCATCCAGAGACTTTTTGCTATAATGGACTGACCTACTTCTCCTTTACCAGGAGCTCAGAGACTCCATCGCTTCTTGATTATATATAGAAAGGGAAGACCCACAGCAAGACCCTGTCACAATAATAGCAGTAATCGTGCCATGCCCTCCTCTTGGTGCAGCAAGCCTTTTCTCTTACCTTCTGGCCCGGTCTTACCCAAATTGTCAAAGCCCGTGACTCTCATTGCCCTTTCCTCTCTGCCACATTCCCCATGGCACTGCTTTATCTGCTAATTGTGTTCAGTGGTGGAGTGTGAGTGAGGAGTCAACGCAGGTTCCACAGCTGGGGAGCAAAGACGGCACAACTGGCAGTGTGGGTGTTGCTTACCTGCCAGTGCTGTCTTGTATGATCTTGAAAGAATCATATGACTTCTTTATCTGCAGCCTAGAGGGGTTAAACCATCTGGGATGGCAAATAAGCAGCATATGCATTGCCCCACCCTATTATCATACCCATGGCAAATATCACTAATCAGCCCTGGCTTAACCTAAGAACCTTTTCCAGTACAGTGCTTCTGGAACTGACCCATCCATTGATCATTTAGGGGTGGTTTTAGATATGGAATCTATTTGCTATCTCTGGACCAGACAAACGCCGTAATTCTCCTTTATTTCTGTGAATCTGTGAGTTAAGGGTAGACAGCCAGCTAAAAATGAATCCACAGTGTGCCACTGACGTTTTCAAAGAAAGTGTGGTATTGGTGAATAGATACCAGTGTGAAGACCCATTGATACCACAAAAGCAAGCTTTTCTCTTACTTGGCCATGGTCATCTTCACAGCATCTCACTAACTCACGATATAAAGGACAGCAAACACATAAAGCAACATAATAGCCAGGGTGTATAGCACAGAGTGCTTCTTAGGGACAAGTAAACATGGAAATTCACATAAGGGGGTTTGCGTGTGGGATGGAATGTATGTAGACAGACAATTGTTCATCATGATAGGTGAAAAATCTGGAAAATAAAATGCCATGTATTCAGCTTAAAGCAAAGCAGAAGGGGATTCTGGGCACTTCTTGGGACCAACTCCACCTTGACAGGCTGGAAGATCAGGGTTCAATACCAGGAGATGCAGCTTTAAAGAGCTGGTCTCTGAGTCCCAGAAAGACACCCTTTTGGAGGCAAAGCCCTCAGAGCCCCAGCTGTCCCTCATTTGCTGCTGTCTGAGCTCATCCTTGACAAAGCTTGCTGCGATTGTCTGCTTCTGACGTAGCACAGCGCAGGCTGCTGTGCCATTCGGTCTGCCCAACTCCAGCAGAGACAGATATTCATCTTCCCCTCTAGTTGTTTCACAGGGTTTGAAAATAAGCCTTGTGAAGCTGCCCACATGTGTCCGTAATAAAGTCCAAAAAAATAAAAAGGATAGAAAAACAAATAGCCATCCAAAGAATCCCTGTGAGGAGAGCAGTCATTCAGAGATATTCAATTGGTATTTTTGAGGCCCTACTGTGTGCAGTCAAGCAGACTAACCACTACTAGATGGGGAAATCGGTGAGCACGCAAGCCAGCGCAGCTTCTGGTTGAAGAAGAAACATAAACGTGTATGCTGATTACGTATTGAGCAGGGAGGCAGAAGTGAATGTGCTCTGAGCCTGTGGAAAAAGGAGAGGGCAGGGGGCGCTGGCTGTCAGGACAGCGAATGCTTTCATGGTATTCACTGTGCTCCAGGTGCTGCCTCAGGGACCACAGATGGCACCCGTTTGGTGTCCCCACCAGCCCATGAGGCCTGTGCTCCTGCCCGCAATTTACCTATGGGGGAAACTGAGGCACTCCGAGAGAAATAAGAACCTGTATTATTTAGTAGAACACATTTAACCCTTTGAGTAATACAAACATTCATGTACGTTCTCGTGTCTCCTGACTGTCCAGAGTACGATCATATATGTGTCAGGCAACATTAAAAAAAAGACAAGGTGGCCCTGGCCGGTTGGCTCAGCGGTAGAGCGTCGGCCTAGCGTGCGGAGGACCCGGGTTCGATTCCCGGCCAGGGCACACAGGAGAAGCGCCCATTTGCTTCTCCACCCCTCCGCCGCGCCTTCCTCTCTGTCTCTCTTCCCCTCCCGCAGCCAAGGCTCCATTGGAGCAAAGATGGCCCGGACGCTGGGGATGGCTCTGTGGCCTCTGCCTCAGGCGCTAGAGTGGCTCTGGTCGCAACATGGCGACGCCCAGGATGGGCAGAGCATCGCCCCCTGGTGGGCAGAGCGTCGCCCCCTGGTGGACGTGCCGGGTGGATCCCGGTCCGGCGCATGCGGGAGTCTGTCTGACTGTCTCTCCCTGTTTCCAGCTTCAGAGAAATGCAAAAAAAAAAAAAAAAAAAAAAGACAAGGTATGTTCTTCTTGTTTCCATAAGTTGGTTATCAAACAAACATGATTTTAAGTTAATAAAACTGGAACTGGAACTAATTTCATTTTTTGGAAAAAAAAAAACTCACTCCCAGAGGTCAGTGAGCATGAAAAAAAATAACAACTCACTACTCAAAGGGTTAAATGTGTGTCTCTCAACATATACTTTGACATTCATTACTTCTAACCCTCACAGTCTCCCTGTGGGGCTGCTAATGTGGCTGGCCCCTTTCCTGTGGATGTGAGAACTTGGACAAGATCTCCTAGCTTGAAATTGGTAAAAATGAAACTGAGATTCCAGCCTCTCTAGCCAAACACCCATTTAACTCCTTGCCGCTTTGCGATCAGGAGGCTGTGTCACCTGGCTGGCTGTGGCTGCTGTCCATTGGTTAAGAGATGAGAGCATGGCTTAGAGCAGGGGTCCCCAAACTATGGCCCTGCGGGCCGCATGCAGCCCCCTGAGGCCACTTATCTGACCCTCGCCTCACTTCCGGAAGGGGCACCTCTTTCTTTTCATATGCTTCAGTGAGAGGAGCATAGTTCCCATTAAAATACTGGTCAGTTTGTTGATTTAAATTTACTTGTTCTTTATTTTAAATATTGTATTTGTTTCCATTTTGTTTTTTTACTTTAAAATAAGATATGTGCAGTGTGCATAGGGATTTGTTCATAGTTTTTATTATAGTCTGGCCTTCCAACAGTCTGAGGGACAGTGAACTGGGTCCCTGTGTAAAAAGTTTGGGGACCCGTGGCCTACAGCAACACAGAGGGACAGAGGAAAATACCAAATAAAAGGTGTGGTTTGAAAGATCAAGTCAAAATTCAGCATCCTGATGATTCCGAATTGTCTAGCCCAGGAGGATGGAGATGGATTGGACCAGTCAGGCTTGGATGTGTTGGGTTGGTGGCTCCTGGAGACATCTTGTTAGAGAAGACCAGGAGACAATAGGAAATATGGGACTGGATTTGGGGGTTAACTTTTGGGGGAAGAATAGCATAGTGGTAAGCCTTTGGCTTTGGTTGGAACTTAAGTAGGTTCAAATCTGTGCTCTACCACCTATGATTATATGACCTTGGATAAGTCACTCAACTCTCTAAACCTCAACATCCTCATTTATGAAACAAGGATAAGAATAGAGCCTGTATCACAGAATTGTTGTATTGGGCACAGTACCTGGTACCAGATGACCCTTTGATAGTATCATTTTTGGAACCTCTAGAGACAGGATATGGAATGGAGGCTTATTGTCCTCACTGAGGCCAGAGATTAGGGCAGTGGTTCTCAAACATTTTGAAGTCAGGGTGCATTTAAAATCCTGAAAATAATTGTAGGTGCACTATATACAAATTTCTGAGAAATATGTTATAATAAGTCAAATATTAAAGAAAAAAATATAAAGTCCAAGCATGCTTTAATGGGAATTAAACAAAATAAATACAATAAAATTAAATTTATTCTGGCATTAAAAAACATTTTTATGTTAAATTTTTTGAGTTATGCTTTTTAGAATTTGTATAAAAGAGGGGTTAAAAATTTAAAAATGACAAAAAAGTATCTTTTTATATATATAGATACATTCTTAGTAAGATTTAGAAAATTCGGCAGGTCCTAGCACAAATGTGTTAAGTTTTTTTCATTCTTGTGTTTATAAGAAACATGAGCCTGATGTGTCCTAGTGATTTCTTCAATGTTTGGGCATTTATTTGAAAGGCAAACTCTCATTTCCTCATCAATGCATTGAAGAATTCCTCTCTTTTTATTAATTGTGTTGAGTGCAGAAAACCCCCACCATACATATCATCTTAACTTTACACCAAACAAAGGATAGAAGAAACTTGCCTCCAGTCTTTCCAGGGAACATGGGGGTAGTGTAAACAATCCAGCACCACAGCTTAACAGCCTTTTGCAACCTAATCAGGCAAGTGAGGTGGGGAGTTGGGCAGATTGTCAGTTTACAGACAATTCCCCACACTTCTGTCCCCCAAAAATCTAAACTCCAAAAAATGTGTTGGTTTTTTGGTCCCCCAAAAACAGGCACATATTTCTCTGGAATACTATAGGGCACACTTGGAGATCTTCTAGGGAGCACCAGAGTGCCCTGGTACTCACTTTGAGAACCACTGGATTAGGGACAGGAGGAGCAGGTCGAACCAAAGAAAGAAAGAGGTGTTCTCAGAGAAGGTGGTGAGGCACCCAGCATAAACAAAACAGGAGAGACGTGAGAGATGCTACCGTGGCTCATTTCACATTGTGTGTTTTGGAAGGAAGGGTTCCTTAAGATAAATGTAATCCCAGTGAAGCACGGCTCAGCTCCAGTACCTGGAGCCCAGCTCTCTGAGAAAAGGACGTGTCTCTGATTTTTACCTGCTACCTCTGACCTCCTTTCACCTGCAAAGTCTATAACCTGAATCTGCGAGTCTGGTTGTTAATGGTTTAATCAAAGACTCTCAAGCTATTTCTGCATTTTTAATGGGCTGCCCAGAAGCTAGTACCTGCCAGGGCTGTGCAAAATTACCTTAGATCTGCGGGGGTGGGGGAGCAGTTTAATCCCTGGCCTTTTGACAGGCCAGGAGGAATTGTTATGGAGGAGGGGACGGCTAACCCTGTATGCACAATGCAGTTTTCTAGCCTAAGAAAGGTTATGATAAACTGACTCACATATGTCAGGACAGAGCTGTGGCTTGATTCCATCTTGTCTGCTGTTCCTCCCTGCCTGACAGCAATGAACAGGAAGACAGCAGAGCATTTGGTGGTTTATTTATTTATTTATTCATTTATTTACCTTGTATATAGGGCTTCAAAGCTTGCACCTAAAAGCTCTGTTTCAGTCCTTGTATTCCTTGGGTAGTGATGTCTTTATCTGCTGTGTGACTCATCAACCTCAGTTTTCATCTTGGCCAAAATAAAAAACAAACAAACAAACAAAAAAACACATTTATTTATTTATTTATTTATTTATTTTTTACCGTTGATTTATTTTTTGATGTACATATGTATGCATTTCTAAGATAAGAAACTGTAGTTTCCATGACTGTAGATTATGGCAAGAATTCTGACATGAACTAGAACTCTATGAAGTCAGGCTAGGAATAAGAACTTCGGGTAGCTCATAGGAATTAAATTTGAGTTCCAGTTTGGGAGCCAAAGAGACTGTACCTACTAGCTTCATCTCTAAGTGTGGGTATCCACACTTTGAGCAACTGTAGAATTTGGATACCAGTGACCCAAGCCTCTGGGTCCCCGTGAACAAAGCAGGAGATGCACAGTGTAACACAAGGAAGAGTTGTGGGAATCCACGGGCTGTGGGAGTGAATCTGGCTTCCTTGCTCCCCAACTGGGGATATTTTTCAAATTTAAGTCTGATTATTTCACTCCTCTGCTTAGTGGGTCCTTCTTCCTCATCACCCAACTGGCCCTTGGGGTAAATTCTGAAGGCTTTCTGTATGTCTGAAAAGATCCTTCATGGTCTATCCTGGCTAGGTCTCTGCAGCCTTCCCTCAAGTCTAATTCCCTTTCATCTTTGAGTGGTTTGACCTGCTGAAATGTTACCTCATCCAAGAGCCTGCCCTGTTCCTGTTCCAAGGAGGGTCTTCCCCGTGAGTCGTACTCCAGCATCAGTCAGCAGACTTCCTGGCTGCTTCTCAGTTTGTAGTTATGTATTGACTTCTTTAAGTGTTTAAAGTCAAACTTCCTAAAGGCAGGAATATAGTCTGCTCCTCATTCCCTTTCTATTTCCTTCCTTCCCTCGTTACCTTTTTCCTTTTTCCTCCCTCTCTACCGTTGCCTTCCTTCCCTTCTTCCTTCTTCCCTTCCTCTTCCCTTCCCATCTGCTGCATCTACTGCTGTATGCTCAGCACCCAGCACAGAGCCCGGCATATACTGTTCAGTAAATGCCTTTTGGATAAATGCATGAGTGGAATGAGTATCTCCTTTCACAACCCTCCCTACATTGAACCCTGGGCTCCCAACCCCCAAAACAAACCACTTGTGGTTTCTGGAATTGGCCAGGCTCTCTCCCCTGCTCATGCCAGCTGCTCCTCTGCCTGGATTATGCCCCTTCCCCTGCGGCCCTGGCTGCCACGTGGCTGGCACCAACTGACATGGATTTACTTCTGGACCTGCCAAGATTTCCTTTCTTCTGGGACACCTCTCTAACTGTCTCACTGGCTGTTTAGGTGTTTTTCCTCCATGCTCCTCCTGGAATCTTGCCTGACACTCTTCTGTCCTCATACTAAAATTTTAACTGTGTGACTTATTCGGGCTTATTTCCATCGCAGTTTTGAGCTCCTGAAATCAGGGACCTGGCTTCCACGCAGGGAGGCTAAGAACACTGCTTTGGGGCCAGATACCTTGGAAAGAGTCCCAGTGCTATAGTTACCACCCCTGCTCTACTTACCTCAACTGCAAAATGGGTTCATAATAGTATCAACATCATAGATATATTACAAGGATTAAAAAAGTAAACATATGCAAAATATTTAGAACAGTGCTCAGCACAAGGTAAGTGGAAATGTCAGTTATTTCTTATCATTATTATCATCAAAGCCAAACCTGTAGTAAATGCTCAGTGAGTGACTCAGGCAAATAGAGACCACCAGTCCTTCATTCCGTCTCTATGTGAGCACACTTCATCCCTTCTACAACCTGTAGAGAATTCAGGATTACAAGTGAACTTGAATCATGACCATTCCCACTGCTCAGGTGCCCAATTTATGTGAAATAATGACTAGACTTTCAAGAGAAGATTTTTATTTCTACAGGTCCTCTTAATAAACATCAAAGGATTTGGCAGTATTTGAAAGTTAATTATGAATGATTTTTACTTCTTAACTGGAAGTCAGTACATGGTGTACTGACCAGTCTCCTAATTAAGTTGCTTAAATTAAATGCAAATATCTATCTCTCCCTTTTTGTCATTTAAAAATCCCTGAAAAAAATAAATAAAACGAATAGAGACAATTATGACAGAACTTGAGAAAGCTAAATTTAAGGCTTGTTTATCTTGCTTGGTCATCAATCACTACAAATATGCAATTTAAAAAACATAATTTTGGCTACTAATTGAGTTTCAAGAATCAGGATAGAAATAGTTCCAAAAAATAAAAGGAGCAATTAGGAAAGGAGCAACTTGAAAGAAACCGTTGTTTTGTTTTTTAATGTTTTAAATAAAAACATAAAACTTGTCATCCATTGCTTGGCAACCAGTGTTAGTATTGCTGCTAATGATGCGTCTTGACCCTTAGGAGGATTGCCACTTCTAGTTCCCCTGCTTCTCAGAGCCTTGGGGTTCCATCTGTCAAGGGCCTCTAGGGAACGGTGGGCCTGGAGGCTCACAGCCAGCATCTGGATGCCCTCTGTTACTACGAGTGTATGCGCTCAGGGACACTTAGCCGAGCTGTTGTAAATGATCTTCAGGGGGATCTGGAGTGACCCAAATCGGGATTTAATTGCACATTTAGGACTTAGTGGTTCCACAGCACTGAAAAGTCACCTCACTCCTTTGAGGTTCAGTCTTTCTTCAATCCTTACAATGGCAATAATACCCCAGCCTTGCCTAGATCCCCAAATGGGTGCTCAGAATTTTAAAGAAATCAATTGTGGCCCTGAACGGTTAGCTCAGTTGCTTAAGAGTGTCGACCCGATATGACAAGGTTGCAGGTTCGATCCCTGGTCAGGGCACACACGAGAAGCAACCAAAGAAGCACAAGTGAGCGTAACAATAAATGGATGCATCTCTCCCCTCTCCCCTTTCTCTCTCTGTCTGTCTAAAAATCAATAATAAAAAATAATTAAGCCCTGGCCGGATAGCTTGGTTGGTTGGAGCATCATTCCAGAGTGGAGAGCTTGCCGGTTAGATTCCCTGGTCAAGGTACATACGGGAACAGATCAATGTTTCTGTCTCTCTCTCGCTCTCAAAAAATGTGTATATGTGTGTGTGTATGTATAAATGTACATATATGTATAAATGTGTGTATATATATACATATAGCTGTGTATGTATATGTATATAGTGCCTAACCCAGTGCTAACAGAGCATTAGCACAAAAATCACATAGATAGATGAATGGATAAAGAAGATGTGGACTATTACTCAGCAATGGACTAATACTCAACAATAAAAAGGATTGAAATCTTGCCATTTGCAACAATATGGAGGGACCTAGGGGTATTATGCTAAGTGAAATCAATCAGGCAGAGAAAGACAAATACTGTATGATCTCACTGATCTATGGAATCTAAAAAATCAAAACAAATGAACAGACAAAACAAAACAGATTCTTAATAAAGAGAACCAGCCTCTGTTCTTAACTGAAGTACCCAGTGAATTGTTACACCTCTGTATAATTTTTTCCATCTTTTCTGATCCCACATATTTTAGACAAAAATATTTTTGCACATTTGTTATTGAGATAAGCTCCAGTTTTTATCAACCCTTAGCCAACCATTTGAATCATCTGTTTGTTTTGGCCATTATATCATTTAACTTCCAAGGTGCCTGTCATGCTGCATGCAGGTGACTTGACTTCATTTGTTTAAAGCATCCCTGAGAATGAGAGCAACCAGCTTATGGTATAATTAATTGCCTTGTCTCAAGATCTTATCACAGTGACTGGGAGTGGCTGGGAGTCTGTCGAGCTGGTCAATGATATCGATCTTGCTCACATGAAATATGTTTTACAACAATCACAGTGGAGAACAAATCTGTGCATTGAATGTGGCTGTAAAGAAATGAGGAGTTTAAAGCTGTAGATACTTAACTTGCGCCAATTTAACAAGTGTGATAATTTCAAAACGCTGTGAAGTACCACTCTTCATGGCAAAAACCTCCCAAGTTACTATTAAGGAAAAATTGATATTCATTTAACTGTCACAGAAATTGGAGAAAATATATATCTTGAAAATTATGGTACAGATCTAAAAACTGGGCCTGGAATAGGGTATTAGGCTGTTATATTTTGACACATGCTTAAATTGTTATGTTTATGATTCTTAGCTCCAGGATAACTGTTCACATATAGATAAAAAAAAACATCCTTTGATTCATTAATTTAAATAGATAGCAGATTGCTTTGTGGATCATAATCTAATAAAATGTATTCTGAAGATTAATTTTAATTGAAATGCTTGGGGAAAAGTTACTGATCCTATGGAAAGTCTAGTAACTAACACCAGATTTTTTTTTTTTTTGGCTTGTGGAAACTCAACATTTAATATTTGCAGCAGTATAATCCAATAAATAACCTGAACCACATATGTACGGTAATTTTAAGTTTCCATATAGTAACATTAAGAAGACAGGTGAAATCAATTTTAATAACATATATTATATAACCATATATATATGTATGCAACATATACAGTGGTACCTGGAGATATGAGCAGACCAACATATGAATTTTTAATATATGAGCCGTAACTCGGTCCGTATTTTTGTTTGAGATCTGAGTGAAATTCCGAGATAGGAGTCGTGATTCGGGAAGCTGCCGCTAGTTGGTGCATTGGCGCACGGGTCCAGTATCGGCAGCACAACACCAGCATCTCATTCTTTCTTACGTGTTACCCACAGAATCAAATGCTCTGTACTCATTCTTGCATCATTTTTGCATTTTTTACTAACTTTTTTTGTGTGCTATCATGAGGCTGAAGAAAGTGAGTGTAAGGACAGTGGTGAGAAGAAGAGAATGATGTTGATAAAAGTAAAGCAAGAAATAGGAAAACATGAGTGTGGTGTACAAGTGATTGAACTGACAAGGCTGTATGACTGCAATACATCTACAATTTGTACCATCCTTAAACAGAAGGATGCCATCAAGAGCGCAAATCCGCAAATCCAGTGAAGGGAACTACAATTCTGTCCCAATTAAGGACAAATATCCATGAAGAAATGAAGAAGCTTCTGCTGGTGTAGGTGAAAGAGAAAGAGCTGGCAGGCAGGAGATACAGTGATGGAGACTATAATATACAAAAAGGCACGTATTATTTATTATTTATGGCAACTTGAAGAAGAAAGAACCATCAACCTGAAAAGAGGCAGCAGAAGATATGTTTAAGGCAAGTCACAGCTGGTTTGAAAATTTCAAGAAGAGATCTGGCATCCACTCAGTGGTGAGATATGGTGAAGCTGCGAGTGCTGACATTAAGGCAGCTGAGGAGTACATTGCATGTTTTGCTGCGTATATTGCAAAGGGAGGCTACATCCCCCAACACATGTTCAACTGTGATGATACAGGATTGTTTTGGAAAAAAATGCCCTAGAGACTTTTATCACCATAGAGGAGAAGAAGCTGCCAGCCCATAAACCCATTAAGGACTGTCTGACCCTTGCATTGTGTGCGAATGCTAGTGGTGACTGTAAAGTAAAGCCACTGCTAGTGTCTCATTCTGAAAATCCTTGAGCCTTTAAGACTCACAAGATTCTTAAAGAAAAACTGCAGGTTATGTGGTTACACCAATGCTAGGGCATGGGTTACACAGAAGTTTTTTATTGAATGGGTAAGTCTTGTCTTTGGTCCTGTAGTGAAGAAATATCTTCAAGAAAATAAACTCCCCATGAAAGCATTACTAATCCTTGATAATGCTCCAGCCCACCCACTTGATCTTGAAGATGACATTCTCGATGAGTTCAAAGTCGTGAAAGTCCTTCTACCCCTCATCCAACATGACTTCAATCTTGCAACCTATGGATCAGCAGGTCATTCCCAACTTTAAAAAGCTTTATACAAAGCACTTGTTTCGCTGCTGCTTTGAGGTGACTAAGATTACAATTCTAACCCTTCAAGAGTTTTGGAAAGATCACTACAACATAGTGATATGTTTATGCATTATTGACTTGTCATGGCAAGAGGTTACAAAAAGAACTTTGAACTCGGCATGGAAAAAGTTATGGTCTGAGGTTGTTGCAGACAGGGACTTCGAAGGATTCGAACTAGAGACCGAGACCGAGGTAGAAGCATTGAAGGAGATTATGTCCCTCGGAAAGTTGATGGGTCTGGAGGTAGATGAGGGTGACGTAAACAAGCTCGTCAAGGAACATAAGGAGGAACTCTCAACTGAGGAGTTGAAGGAGCTACAGATGATGCAACATACGGAGCTTCTGCAAGAGATTAGTAGTAAGGAGGAGGTAGAGTCAGAGGAAGTGGTTTCTACAAATGAAATTAAAGATATGCTGGCAATGTGGGAGAAGTTTTCAAGTTTCATTGAAAAGAAACACACACAAAAAGTTTCAACTGGTCATGCTTCAGCATTTTTTAATGACACGTTTTTGTCACATTTCCATAACATTTTAAAAGGCAGGCAAAAGCAAACCTCTTTGGATAGATTTTTATTTAAAAGTCCTGCAAGTGAAAGTGCCGAAAGTGCAGCCAAAAAGGCAAAAACAGGTGATGATTAAGTGAAAAATATGTAATGTTAAGCTTAGGTTAAGTTTAAAATTAAGAAAGTTCATTTTTATACAATTAAGTTTTTGTGGTTTCATTTTAAGTAAAGAAAGTGAAGTTTTAGTTTTGTTTAACATAAAGAAAAGGCAGTTTTAGTTTACAGTTAGTGTTAAGAAAGTGCAGTTTTAGTTTACATGTCTACAGTGCCTGCATCCCTTCCTCCCTCTCTCCTCCTCTGCCATTCACCTCCATTAGCCATACTTGTCTGTCTCCAAGGTAAGAATACAGTACTAAATAACACTTTTTTCTTTTATTTCATATATTTTGTTATGCATTGGTTAAGTATACATGTGTATTTCTTAATTAGAAATGTCTTTTTCATAATTTAGGATGGTTTGGGGATTTTTCACAGGGCTGGAACGGATTAAATCTATTTCAACTATTTTAAATGGGAGAAATTTGTTTGATATACGAGTTGACTGATTTATGAGTTTGGTTACAGAATGAATTAAACTCGTATCTCAAGGTACCACTGTATACATACCCAATATATGTATTATATATCTTATACACACATACACACATCCAATATATACATATTGGATTACATTTCTTAGATATAGATACTCTCTGATATTTATATATTATAAATTTAACTCAATGTATATATAAAACCCAACATATAGTGTATATATAATTTCCTAAGATACTGTGTTGACAAATAATGTGAACATTATTAATGAAATGTTTTTTTCATTCTTCTTATTATACTAAATCTTTGAAATTCAGTGTACCTTTTATTCTTATAGCACATCCCAATGTAGATTAGACAAATTTTAAGGCAAATGGCTGCCAAATGAAGAGGACTGCTGGGGTGTCCTCCTGGAACACAATATATTTTGGAAGAGAGATAGGAAATCATTCACTGAGTACCTACCACATATTAGGGCATAGTTTAGATATTTTCACACATACATGTGTTCCTCTAATCCTCATTGCCAACCTGTGCCACTGGTAATCTGGTCCCTACTTTGCAGATGCAGAAGTAGTTCCGACTCAGAGAGGTTGTGTAATTTAGCCAATGTCATCTGTAGGCAAGTAGGAGTTGGACCTGAGCCTTCTGGTGTTATGCAGTCACTGCTGTTTTAGTAACACTGCTAACATTTACCACAGAACCAGTGATCTCCTATTCTCCTGTAAAAACTATAAAGTGATAGAGGAAAATAAAAAGTGGTTAGAAATTAAAAAAGAAAAATGAGTGCAGAGCTGAGCAAAACTCCTAAAGAAATTTTAGGTAGGTGGACAAGTCCTGTGTTGTCATGACACTTAAAAAAAAACACAACTTTCCTCCTGAGTAGAATCTTTAGAGGAGGAACCTCATGAAGAGAGTACAAGATTTCCAAATGTAAATGTGTCTCAGGTCATCAGTTTCTCTATTTCAGACTTTACCTTATTCATCTTTATAGTCCTAGAGCAGGGGTCCCCAAACTTTTTACACAGAGGGACAGTTCACTGTCCCTCAGACCGTTGGAGGGCCGCCACATACAGTGCTCCTCTCACTGACCACCAATGAAAGAGGTGCCCCTTCCGGAAGTGCGGGGGAGGGGGGAGGGGAGAGGGGGCGGGGTGGATAAATGGCCTCAGGAGGCTGCATGCGGCCCGTGGGCTGTAGTTTGGGGATGCCTATCCTAGAGTATAGGGAAATGCCTTACATTTATATTTTTAAATTAAAATTTTATTTTCATATTCAGTGTTTGGATTTGATTTTCACAACACAGGTATGAGTCACAGAACTGAGACTAACAGAAGTTAAGAGCTGGCCAATTGCCAGCCTCCATGTATCAATCCATAGCAGTAGCCCAGGTCCAGTGTCCTGCCCACAGCCAACTTTCCCACACCTTCTGGGGGTTTTTCAAGTAAAAAGAATATGCATAGCATCATCAGCCATAAATTTTCACCTAGTATTTTGATGGTATAAGATAATGGGATAGAAGGCATGTTTCTTTTGGTTCTCTGATTTATTTCTAACTTCCTATCTTTTATTATTGCTATAAACCAAAACAAGTGAAGTCTATATGTAAATATTGGGGTGTTAGCTGCTTTTAAAAAAACCCTCTTATCTGGCGTGTGGAGATACTTGGTCACAATAGGCTTTGCCAGTTAGCATGGCAGTTATTATTAGAGATGAAATGACAGAGAAATTTCAAAGTGATGAGCAATTAAAATAAAATCTGAATCTGAGTGATAATCCTGAAGAAATTTTATGTAGGTGGACAAGCCCTGTGTTGTCATGGCACTTTTAAAATACTTTCTTCATAAATTACACCTTTGAAAATAGAGCCTCGTGGAAACATCACAAGATTTCCAAATGGACTACTCTGTAAGAGTCTGGCTCTCATTTCTGATTGAAACAAACAATCAGAAAAACTCCAGTGACAACAGAACACAGTCTCTGATACAGACCATGATTGTCTCCGTTTAGTACTTGGGTCTTGATACTCAAAATCTAGGTAACAAGGCAACAGGGAGAGGATGGAGCATTTATTCAGTCCTTCTCCACACGGCACCTGGGTCAATCAGATTACATGGTCATCACCCAAACTTTTAAGGCAGAAGTCTGTGCATTTGGAGGAAAAAAAATAGCAAAGAAGAGCATTATGGCCCCAGCTACCATATTCTCTAAACCACCCATGTTGGTTAAACACCTTTGGACTGTTGGTCTCTGTGGCCCGGCCTTGATTTGTGATAAATGCCAGGCTGGCAACTCCTCTTGGGCCACAGTGTTGATTCTGTTTGACCCTCAATTTAACTGCTTGTTTGGGCAAAGCCAAGTGGTGTCTCAAGGTATCTCATAGACAAATAGGAAGCCCTTCCGACTGTGGCCAGGACTAATCTCAGAGTTTATTGTTTCTTTTTTCTGGCTACTCTTAACAGAAGTAGAAACTCTCACGTCCATACACCCAAGTACTGTTGCACTAAAAATAACAACAACAGCGGCAAGAGTGCCTACATCCTACTGGGGTCCAGAGCAGGGGCTATACTTTTATTTGCCGAATTTCTTCTATCTTTTTTTAATAAGGCAAGAGGTAGCAACAATCAAAAAGCAAATACTGTATGTGGCCATCAATGTATGATGATTTCTTTAACAGAAAATAGATTTTGTTAGCACTTCTTCTTTCTCTATAATACAAAGAAAGATCAATTTTCTAATAAAAAAGCACTTTAATACCTCACATACCATTTCAGACTTTGACATATCAATGGACTTACACACAGGCAGAGAAATTTCAAACGCTGACAACGATGGCATCTTAATGCTCTTGGCAATTCCCAAAGACCAGTGAACACAATCAATTGGGGAGACTTTTAAAAGGATAAGAGCTTCCCTTGGGGTAGAGTAATAAGAATATTTAAGGGCAATTCAAGGTCAATAAAACTCAACAAACTGGAGACTGTTCTCCAAGCAACAATTCCAAAACATCCTTGATTGAGAAGCAGCCTTCTGTGGACAGAGCTTATTGCTCCCACTCCACTGACCCCAGTGATCTCCCTGCAGCCTTCTTACAGTGCAGAGGGGAAGGTGTGTAATCTTCCCCAGTCTTCTTTGTCTCCACCAATAAGAGAAAATTGGATGTGCGATGTGGGAAGGGGCTTTTCCTTCCCCTGATGTCTATGCCATGTCTCCTGCCTTAGGCTATTTATGAAAATCAGATGGATGCTTCAGTTTTCAATCTCTTTGCAGCAAAACCTTTTGACAAAAGGTTGGCATGGTCAACCAAGCCCTTCATCATATCAGGTAATTTGGGCTCCTATTAACAACAACTATGACTTTCTTTCTTTGATTGCAAAGCTATCAACAATGATTTTCCCCAAGTGACCCAAGGAGGGCCTGAATACCCTCAACCAGGCTTTTCCTGCAGCTCTCCTCCTACCCATCATTTTCACTCCAGATGCCTGTGGATGACCTTTTCTTTCTTTCTTTCTTTCTTTCTTTCTTTCTTTCTTTCTTTCTTTCTTTCTTTCTTTCTTTCTTTCTTTCTTTCTTTCTTTCTTTCTTTCTTTCCCCTTCCTCCCTCCCTTCCTTCCTTCCTTCCTTCCTTCCTTCCTTCCTTCCTTCCTTCCTTCCTTCCTTCTTTTTATTTTATTTTATTTTTTTTGCCTCTTCTGTGAGAGTCAAAACATCTAATCAGGATGCACTTTCTTTGTTTCCTTGTTCGTTTTCGCAACTGCAGTTAACACAGTTAACTAAGACTTGACTGATTTTTAAATTCCAAATCCCTTATTTAATTTAGACCTTGTTGGCCAAGTCCAGCCTCTCTGAGCATGACCATCAGTCTTATCTGCCTGGTTGTCCTGGAATTTTCTCTTTCACCCAGGCCTTTGGATAATATTTTCTCTAATGTGGGAAAGAAGAATATAAAAAAGGAGACTTAGAAACTGAAGCAAAAAAAAAAAAAGAATAACTTTTCCTATATTTTTGTCAAATTCTACATAAAGCTTACAATTTTTTGTGTTGATTATTAGGTAAAGTAAAATTATATGCTCGATAAGGGCAGGGAGTGTGACTGACTTGATCATTGCTATAAATCTAGCAGTTAGCATAATACCTGTCACTGAATGCTATTGAATGACTAAGCAAGTGTCAGAGATGGAATGAATATTGATGTTAATAATGCTGATCATAGCCAACATTTATTTAGCTCAGTTTTAGCACCAGGAACCACTCTGAATGCATTTCTTATGTCAAATCATTTTATCTTTATAGCAACTTTCTGAAATAGACACTATTATCTTTATTTTACAGATAAATACAGTAAGACATGGAAAAGACATGTGACTTGCCCATGGTCAAACGACTACACAGAATATTTCAGATGCATGCTTTGTACTCAGACTGTCCAAAGAAGCATTTAACAAAACATCTTATCCCTATTTTCTTCAAGATATAAAAATATGAGCTGACCATTAGTAAAGTAGATTCAGATTGGTTGAATAGATGCATTCAAAAGGTCTGAGAAATAATGTGTCAGCCTAGAGAATGGTTTCTTTATTCAGTCAATGGCCCTAACTGATTGAGTTCATCCCAATGATAAAAATGAAACTAGAGAGACATGTTGTTGTTTTTTTTAATTTGTAAGTTTCACAGCTTTGGGATGCTTATTGGATGATAGATCCAAGATTCAAAAAGAACTGAAGTATCTATAAAGATGGGCTGAAATCAATAAGGCAATAATAATAGATATAGATGTGACCCCCACCTATAGGAAAACCATTTTGGGGAAGCAGGATGAGGGTGATTGCAAGAACTTGGTTGATGAGGCATTCACTCCCAAGAAAGTGCAGCAACTCCCTCTCTACAGGTTCCTGCCCTTATTGCTACTCTGTAATTATTCATCCTTAATTTATTGCTGATTGCCCTGAGCACCACTCCAAGACTTCCTCTTTTACTTAAGCAATAAAGTCAATCCCGCTGCCTACAGTTTTCTGCAGCTGGCCTTGTGTTTCTCTTTGCTGAAAAGTTTTTATCATCCAACTTGAGCTTCCCCGATTCCCTCTTCCATCTCTGCCCCCTTCCAGTCTTTCCCTCCCCTCTCAGAGGAAGACCAACTGTTCCCCATCTTTGACACATCCTTTCATTTGAGCTCTTGAAACCTCTGCTTTCTGCTTCTGTTTTCATCAGGTGCTCCTGCCTTCTCTCTTACACCTTAGTTGTTTCCTCCCTTCTGAATCCCTCCACTGCCTTCAAACATGCTCAGATCTTCCCAGGTTAAAACAAGTGTCCACAGAGCTATTTTACCTTCGCCTCACTGCCCTCCCCTCCGCCAGTCTTCTGGAAGGCATAGTCTTCACATCTCTACTAATCACAAACTCATACCTTCTACTCCAGAATGAATCTTCTAACCTCAACATTTTGTTAAAATTGCTCTCTTTTGAAGGTCATGGAAACTGAATGGCTGGTTTTCTAAAACTTTTTTTTTCCTCAGTCCTGACCCCACTTGAATTCTATGAATCACTTGGCAACTTATTTTTAATTTTTTTAACTTTTATTTGAGGTGAAATTCATATAACATAAAATTTATCATTTTGAGTGAACATATCTGTGGCATTTAATACATTCCTGAGGTGTAACCACCACCTCTACCTAGTTCCAAAATATTTCCATCAACCCCCTGCCAAATACCTCATAACCATTAAGCATTGAATTCCCCTAGTCCCTGGCAACCAAAAATCTGCATTCTGTTCTGAGAATTTACCTATTCTGAATATTTTCTATAAATGGAATTATTTAATAAACGTCTTTTGTGACTGGCTTCTTCCACTTAGGGCAATGTCTTCAAGGTTAATTCACCACATTATAGCATGTATCACTACTTCCTTTCTCTTTGTGGCTGAATAATATTACTTTGTATAGATGGCCCACAATCTGTTTATCCATTTACCCATTGATGATCACTTGGTCTGATTTCATCTTTTGGCTATTGGGAATGGTGCTGCTACAAATATCCATGTACATGTATTTGTTTAAGTACTAGTTTTCATTCCTTCTGTGTTTATTACTAAGAGTGGAGTTGTTAGGTTCTATGGTAATTCTCTCTTTAATTGTTTTCCACAGCAGCTAAACCATTTTGCATTTTTTCCAGAGCATCTGACAGCTTTGAAATGCCTCTTGAAATGCTTTCCCCTTTGCTTTCAAAGACACTACACAATCCTCTTCCCCCGCTCTATACATGGCAATCTCTTACGTTTTTTTCTCCTCTAGCTCCTCTTCCTACTTTTCTTGCCATTGGAGGTATTCTTTAGATTTCTGTCTTGGTTATCCTCTGATGTTTTCTATTCTCAACATTCTCATTCAAACTAGTGTCTTGGAATAGTCCCTTTTTAGGATGTCCTCAGTTACATAGTTCATTTCTCTTTCTTTCTTTCTTTCTTTCTTTCTTTCTTTCTTTCTTTCTTTCTTTCCTTTTTTTTATAGCCCATTTCTGACCTTGGGTTCTTCACATTTACCTGCCTACAGCATCTCTACCTGTATATCTTACTTGTCTCTCAATGTTAGTATGTGTGTGTTTATTATCACCCTCCCTCCCTTCTCCATTATAGTAATAGTAACCACAGCTGGTTTAGGCATCATGTCTTCTTATCTGGCCTATGACAGAGCCTTGTGAAAGTCATCTCTCTTAAATCTGACTTTTTTTTTTACCTTCCTTTCTGATCCAATTTACATGCCTATTATGCTTAAGTGCCTTCCCAAAATAGCTGGACTCATACTATGTCCTATTCAAAGGCTACAAGTAACTTCTTATGTCCACTGAGCAGCATTCAAATCAATCCCAAACATTCTTTGTCAATTTTAACCCTCACTTCTCCCCATCACTCATGTGATTCTCCCACCAAAGTAAGCTGGTTCTCTTTAGCCATCACTTAAAATGATATGGTCTCTTCCATATCTCTTAGAGTGGTATAAATGTGTTGCAGTAAGCTCACAGGAATAAAGACTCACATTAGGAGTCATGATATTAGCAGAACCATTGACTTATTATTTAATAATGTATTTTTTTATCGAATAAACACTGATGTCCATCAGTATGGATTTTTTCTTGAGATTTGTAATTAACGATGGTAGAAATAATGCTATCATGCTATAATAAAGTATGACTTACAAGTTTTACAATTACATAATTTCCAATGATTGGGTTGAGGGGATCTATAATAAGGATCATATTAAACTGCTCAGGACCCTTACAAACATGCTGGGGTCACCACTTAGAGGGAGATCTCTCAGGAATCTCTGCCTGTTGACCACAGTAGGCAGAGATGAGCCTCATTCCACCTAACAATGTAGCTCTAAGTAGAACCTGGCACATTATTTATTATTTCATTTGGAATGAAGTATTCAAATTCCTAAGAGAAACCAAGACCCAAAGTCTGATTGGTTCCCTTGAGTGATACAGTTCTTTTTTCTAACCACTGCCTTTTTTGTTGTTGTTGTTCTTGTTGTTGTTGTTGACTATAGCTTCTTTGGTTATCTATTTAATTATTGTTAACTTTGTCCTTGCTGATGTGAATGTACTCCAGTCATGATAATAATTCAGATGCTGTAAGAGAAGAATATGGTAGACAAATTAGAAGCACAAATAATTTATTGAGAAATAATTCAAGCAGCTAGCTATATCGTGCATTCTCTGCTTACTTCATGGATGATCCATATACAAAGTCCATACAAGTTAATGTTTATTTCTAGAAACCTTTATCAAAATGAGCAAGAAGTAGTAAATGCCTCATTATCCTTTCAGAGTGCCTAATGATACATTATTTTCTGTTATAAAACCTCAAGGTTTCTGAACACATTGTTATAAATCCAAACTGTCAACATATTTTTGGCTTGGGAAAGCACACATCCTATAGAAATAAAATGTAAGATTAACAATTCAAGTGTATATATTTTCATCCCTCCATGAATTCTGCCACACATGGCAGAAAACTATGATACATATTTTTTATAGAATATATGCTATGAATACCCATAAAACATCTAAGAACATTTAGAGAAGCAAAAATAGAATTTCAGAAATAAAACCTTAAATAAGAACAATGGAAAAGACAGACCATCGGCAACTATTAATAAAATAAGTATTTTATAAAATAGTATTTGAGGAAATAAATAGGTTGTAGCCATTGGGCCAAAGTCTAAAGATATCCTGGTTTTTCTTTCCACATGAGACAACATAGCGGGAAAGGCCAGAAAGTCAGGCATTTAATAGCTAAGCCACTGGAGTCAAATTTCCTGGCTCTAAATCCCAGCTCTGGAATTCGTTAGCCTTGTTATTTGTGACAATTTTTTTTATTTTACCTTTTTAAGACTTAACTTTTTCTATCTATGCAATGGAAATAAGAATAGTACTTGCCTCCTAAAGGTAATATGAGACGACGAGAGAATGCAAGTGGGGTTCCTAGAGCTGTGCCTGGCTCCCAGTAAGTGCTCAATACTGTTAACTATTCAAGAGAATAGCCTGCAGACTGCGTTTTGATATTGAACTCACAGTTAAACTGGTTAAAAGGCCTGGGGTAGGGAGTTCTAGCTTTAACTGGAACTTACAATAAGAACTAAACGGGTATCACAAGCTTAAGATACAGGCTCAGGAGGTGTCACAAGAACTCAGTTTCCCTTTCTCTACTTTCTATGTGTCCCTGTTATTAGATTGTCGAAGATACATGCAGAGTAAGTAGGATAATGCCAACAGGGTCTATTCACAATGAGCTGATTCACTAAGGTAAGGTGGCATCTTAAAGAATCACATGAGGACCCAGTAATATAAATAGATAAATACTCCAATGAATACTCAAGATTATTAAACCTGAATCTTCTTGAGATCTGGCAATGTTAAATTAATTTTGAATCTCTCGAGATAAAACCACCTTGCACTCCAGAAACAGAAGAGGGCAGGAGTGGAGACCCGAGGGTGAGTCAGCACATCTGTGTTTTAGATCCTCAAAGAAAGAAAAATACTGCCACTTAAATTTGAACATATTAGTCCTTCCTAAACAGCACTTGTAAGAGACCGTATTTCCCCATGGATAAGACACTTCCATTTATAAGACGCACCTTAATTTTGGGGACCAAAATTTGAAAAAAGTGTATTACATAAAGTTATTGAACTCAAGTTTTATTCATCATAAAATTCATACAACTCCTCATCCACATGAAAAAGCAGGAAATGCAAGTAAAAGAAGTCTACAACCACTGTATACGATGCACCCAGTTTTTAGACCCCAAATTTTTCGGAAATGGGTGCGTCCTATACATGGGGGATATGGTACATCCCTCATTTTTATTTATTTATTTATTTTATTTATTTATTTTATTTATTTATTTTTTTGTATTTTCCCGAAGCTAGAAACGGGGAGAGACAGTCAGACAGACTCCCGCATGCGCCCGACCGGGATCCACCAGGCACGCCCACCAGGGGGCGACACTCTGCCCACCAGGGGGCGATGCTCTGCCCCTCCAGGGCATCACTCTGCCACGACCAGAGCCACTCTAGCGCCTGGGGCAAAGGCCAAGGAGCCATCCCCAGCGCCCGGGCCATCTTTGCTCCAATGGAGCCTCACTGCGGGAGAGGAAGAGAGAGACAGAGAGGAAGGAGAGGGGGAGGGGTGGAGAAGCAGATGAGCGCCTCTCCTGTGTGCCCTGGCCGGGAATCGAACCCAGGACTTCCGCACGCCAGGCCGACGCTCTACCGCTTAGCCAACCGGCCAGGGCCCATCCCTCATTTTTAGAGACTTAAAATGGGATAGGAAAGGTTTCATAAAAATAACTGTCAAAATTATGTCTTAGATTACTATGGCTCACAAGCAACTTTACGTTTAAAAGTAAGAATTCTTTTTAATTAAAGAAAATCTTTATTGCCTTAAAATGCAAAATAATTAAATGATGATAATGCATTAATCATTAAATAATATTTTTAGTCCCAAATACAAACCTAGTTTTTGTCAGTTAAGATCTGTGTCGGTTTCAGTGTGACTTTAGCCTCTCCCCCTTTTCAGAGCCCTCTGACGATTTGTTTTCATCTTTACCATGTATTGTAGAAAAATGACATTTCACCGCACTGGTCAAATAAGGAGGGCTGGCTAGCAGAGCCTCCTTCATTCTAGTAGTAGCATTTCTCACGTGTGCCACTGGCCAAATTCTCCTAGCAAAATCTTTGTTCTTTTCTGATGCTCTGCTAATTTTGTATTTTAAGTGTGGATGTCAAATAATTTATTAATCTTTTCCCCAGTGTGTGCATTCTTGTGGCCTCACAGATTACAGGGGTGTCTTTAGTTCTGACAAATGCTCTTGTCAGCATCGCAGCCATGGTGTGAAGGATGGCATGGGTGGGGGGGCACTGCCAGCCAGGAGGGCAGGGCAGGGCAGGGCCTCAGGAGCAAGCCTCCTCTCCCAAGCTCCCCTGGCCAAGTGAGGAGAAGAAAAAAATGAATTTCCATGATAATGATGTTCTTGTGTAAGTGTCTCCTGCAGAAACGGAATTGGACACGTGAGAAAGAACAACAACAACAAAAAGGTCTTATATAACATTACAAACTAGAAAGTTTTTGAAATCAGCGTCTGGGCTGGTTCTAAAAACAAATGTGCAGCCAGAGAGACAGAATTACTGCTCATACACACACCAACCTCAGAGAAACTGGTGATGAGAGGATCTCTCTCTCGGACTCCAACAAAGCTTTGCAAGGACATTATCTTTCTTTAGTTGTCTTTTCTCTCCCTACCTGATAGCACCTCTTGCTATATGTTAATCCACTCACTATACATGGAGGTACTACTAGTTGGAGCGCACCTGCTCTAGTTTGGGTTCCCTGGAAAGCAAAGCCTGAGACAAGTACTCCAGTGCAGAACGTTTATCTGAGAGGTACTCCTGGGAAGCAGAAGTGGCTGAAGAGGAGGGTGGGACAAGAAAGGAGAAAAAGCCAATCTAAAGATGTATTATTGAGGTTGCTTCTGTAGGTTGATTTGTTTCTTCGATTCTACCAGTACTTCTGAAACCCTGTGGAATACCAGGGTTCTCTCAGGATCATCCACCTGAGAAATGGAGGGGCTGGAGCCTTTATTCACAGGCTCCTTATGCCTCATAGATTGAGAGTTTGCCCAGGAATTGTCAACTCTCTTAGGTTTAGAACAAAGTCTTCCATGTGTCTAGAAAGTCCTAGACAGAATGACCTTCAGTCACGTGACCTTAGGGTGGGGCCCTGGAACAGCCAAGTGAGTCCATGCTCACAAAAAACTGCCCAGCCTAGCTGCTTCTGACATCAGAGGTGGCTGAGAGGGTGTGACATGGGCCCATGGACATGACACGGGCAAAGGATGTCTGCTATGGCTTCAGGGAGCTCCTGCTCTTCAGGGATGTCATCATTCAGAGTGAGCATGGGAGTGTTTGGCCACCAGCGTGCTTTGAGCTAAGTTGTTTCATAACAAGTCAGCCAGAGGACAACCAGGCTGGGAGCGCTGACTTTCGACACCCACCACAGAGCCGGCAGGCAAGCTGTGCATCCCTCGTGCACTGGGGGTTACTTAACGCACTCAAACCTCCTGTTTCACCATCTTTCTGAATCTAAGACTTTTGCCCTTCCAAATCTAAAGGAGTTATGGCTTCAGAAATGCCCTAGTCCCTTTCTAAAAGCTGATTTCCTCCGGCTTATCAATGTTCTTTGAATTGGTAAACAATTGTTTTCTTTTTTTTTTTTTTTTTTTTAGAGTTGAGGCTTCTTTTTTTTTTTTAAGACTTTATTTATTCATTTTAGAGAGGAGAGAAGGAGGAGAGAGAGAGAGAGAGAGAGAAGAGGGGAGGAGCAGGAAGCATCAACTCCCATATGTGCCTTGACCAGGCAAGCCCAGGGTTTTGAACCGGCGACCTCAGCATTCCAGGTCGACGCTTTATCCACTGTGCCACCACAGGTCAGGCAACAATTGTTTTCATATGAGCTATTAGGGAGCTAATGCTTTGTTGTTGTTGTTGTTTTTGGCCACAACTTCAATGGACTGAACTAGAGAAAACTGGGCGTTTGACCCAGACATTTAATCCATCTGAAAAATGGTGATCTGTCATCAAATATATAAATCACAACGCCTAAAATTCCAGTATTTTTTTTTTTGAAGTGAAAGGAGGGTAGATAGACAGACAGACTCCTAGATGCACCCTGACAGGGATCCACCCAGCAACCCCTTTCTGGGGCCAATGCTCCAGTCATCCAACCTACCTTCAGTGCCTGGGGCTGATGCTGAAATCAATAAAGCCATTGGCTGTGAGAGGGGAGGAAGGAGAGAAGGAGGAGAGGGAGGGGAAGAGAAGCAGATATCACTTCTCCTTTGTGCCCTGACTGGGAATCGAACCCAAGACGTCCTTACACTAGGCCAATGCTCTATCCACTGAGCCAGCTGGCCAGGGCCTCCAGCATTCTAATATAGGAACAAAATCTGATTTAGATTATGAGTTGCAAGACTCCTTTGAAAAGAGGAGAATGAAGAGGAAGAAAAGTGTGAAGGGCTATCTGACTTTTTCTGAGCCCATACTCTGGGCCAGGACATTTGCTGGGTGCTTTCCCTGTATTAACTCCTGTAACATTATTTAATTCACAGAAGAGGCACAGAGAGGCAACTGAAGTGTGGAGAGGTTAAGCGATGTGCCCAATAGCTCATAACTTAAAGGTAGTGAAACTTTCATTGGGCCCAGGTCTGAGTGCAGAGCCTGCACTCCTAAACCCCATGCAAGTGCTCCCCTCTCTTTGGGCCTCTGGGTTAAGACACATTAGTTTAGGTAAATTAATAAAGTAATGAAAATCTCATACCTGCCTTTCTTTTTCACAGCCTGCTGTGACCCCATGGGCTCTGATTGGGACACTGTTGCCCTGTACTGTGTCACTCACAGCCTTGAGTTGCCTCTGTGTAACCTCTGTTTATTTTCACCTATACAGCCTATTTCAACCACGGCTCACTTGCTTAATAACCATCTATTCCTCTCACCTGTGAGCTGTATGTCCCTGCCACCAGGGTGCTCACCCTCAAAAGCTAATGACTCTCTCATTCCTATACCTGGCAGAGGGGCTGGCACATAGTGGGTACTCAATAAATCTTCTTTGGTGAAGTGAATACAAGGGTAAATGGATGGACTCGTACACTGGTCTCTCTGTTTTACACATAAGAAATCTAGTCTTGGTTTCTCTGACACTAGAGTCTTGCCCAAAGTCGCCCAGTGGAAGAGAAGTAGAAGTAGAACTCAAGTTTCCAGTCTCCTGGGCGAGTGTATTTTCCACCACTGAGAGTGTGCTGCCCTCCCATGGACATGGGCAGTTTAGTAAGTGTCCATGGAGACCATCCAAGTGGTGACCCTAATGGCGGACAACTGAGATTCCATACAGAGGTGGGCCATTTTGGGCTGGGCAGCGGACCTTCTGTGTCCCTTAATATTGTGTAACTTTTGAGAGTCATGGTTTATGCAAATCCTCTTTGCAAAATGGTTTCCCAGTAACCACCTGCCTGTGCCAACCCTGGAATACAGCAGCATGAGTAACCGACAGGAACAGTGCAGTAAGTAATGTAATGTCTTTCCCAGCTGAGAACTTCTCTTACATACTGGTCACTGCTATGCTAGGGAGGATGCTCTCCTGTGTACCAAGGGACCGACATTACGGGGTCCAGGGCACCCACTGCAAAATTGTCACCAAGTGACTTGCCACTTAAGAGTGCCTGCTGCATTTTCCACCACAACTAAATGAAACCAGAGACTCTAAAGTTAGCTAAAAACTACATTATAGTATTTATAAATATATAAAAGGAAGAGAGCAAAAATAAAGAAGCCCTCCACCACTTCCCAAATATGGTAATTGTGAATAATCTCTGCCCAACAGAACTGAAGGATCATTGGACCTCAGGTTTGCCAATGCTGAGTTCATGTTCATGCTGGCACTGAGGGGTCACCTTAGTCAAGGACAGAGGCAGATTTAACGGTGGGTGGGCAGGGCGCACGCCCTGGGCCCCAACTTCTGAAGGGCCCCACAAAACCCCAACTTGACACTTTTTTCTAATGACATCAAGTTTGGTTTTATATGTGCCATTTTAACATTAATAGTATATAATATATTTTATTTATTTAAAATATGGTTAACATGTATTTTTATTTTCCCAGTCGCTCTCTCTTTCTGTAAGGGGCCCAATAGTTTCTTCTGCACCCGGAGCCCCAGCCAACCTTAATCTGGCTCTGGCCAGGGAGACAGTTTCCTGAGAGGGGGCACTCTAGAAAGGCTGGGGAGACTGGGATGGGAGGCTGGAGATAGGGAGTCTGTGTGAGGAGGCGAGTTATGGAGAAGAGAAAAATGAAGTTCAGGGTGGCTGAGACTTTCGGAGGAGGGGAGTTGAGTGGCCTGTCTTAGACATTGGTGCTGGGCTCTGCATCCAGAAGCATGGAACCTGGTCTAGAAATAATGATGTGGAGGCTCTTCCCCTTCAATGAGACCTATGGAGGTCTGGTTACCATCTCCCCGGAGAAGCCTTCCCTTGTCACCTTACTTAAACCGGGTACACCTTATTACAGCGTTGTGTGTGCGTGTGTGCACATGCGCACATGAGCTTTCTATTTACAGCATTTGTCACAATTTGTAATGTTTAAAAACATTGTTTCTCTTCTTGCTTTGTAAAAACCTCCTGTGCCGGTTGGTTCCCACTGTGTCCTTAGCACTTAGCTCAGTGTCTGCACACAGTTTGCGTGGCAGAAAGAGTCATTGAATTCATAAGTGCATTTCTAATTAATAGCTGTTAGGACATGAATATTCAGTGATGTGTGTGATGTCTGCTGGCTGGGCTCCAGGGATCAATGGGAAGAGTGACAGAAAGTGGAGGTACAAGTTTCCTAGAAGTGTGATGGGAAGCAAGGGAGTGACCCTCAGAATAACAGTAATAACAGAATAACAGACTGCACTGGCTGCTATGTGACAGGTGGAGTAGAGCATCCACATGAGTGGGAAAGAAATGCTTCAGTTACTTATTGCTGGGTAACAAACTACCCCAATTTAGAGACTTAAAATGACAATCATTCTATTTGGTCATGTTTCTCTGAGTTAAGAAGTCAGGCAAGGTTTGGTTTGGTATCAGCTGGGTATTTCACTCAGTTGTTTTCGGCTACTGACCAGACTAGGCTAGAGGATCCAAGAAAACTTCACCCACGAGTATGCACCTTGGTGCTTCTTCAAGCAGCCTCTTTCCATCTGCTTTCTTGGGCTTCCTCTGAGCTAATCAGTGGTCTTACACAGTGGTTGGCTTCCCAGTGGAGCAGTCCAAGCAGGTGAAAGCAGAAGCCACATCTCTTTTAAGGCCTAACCCTGGAATTAGACACAATCACTTCCACTGGATTCTATTGGTTGCAGCAGCTCAGGGTTATCTCCAATTCAAGGAGGGGAGAAATAGACTCTACCTCTTGATGGGAAGGTTGACTAAGACTCTGCAGCCATTTTTATCCCATTCCAAGGAAGGACTGACTGGTCAGGTAGTTGATACAGTAAATCCAGCCAAATGTTGCAGCAATGGCAATAGGGAGAAATGGACTGACTTAAAATATAATTGGAGATAGACATGACAGGATTTGATAATGGTTATCTTAGAGTATTCGTACAAGGGTGGTACCATTTATTTGTATTGGTTTCCTATTATTGCAATTAAAATCTCATCACAAACACAGTGGATTAAAACAATACTCTCTTACAATTTCAGAGGCAGGAGTCCAAAATGACTCTGGCGAGGCTAAACTCAAGGTGCAGGCAGAGCTGGTTTCATCCGGGGTCTTTGGGGGAGAATTGATTTATTGCCTCTTTCAGCTTCTAAAGTCTCTTGTTCCATCTTCAAAACCAGTTTTGTAGCATCTTTTGGGGGAGAGCCTTGGGAACAGTAAGATAAATTAAAGAGAGGCAAGTTAAGGGGAAATAATCAAGATTCAAACAAACTAAATATGAGAAATTTGTAGGATGTCCAAATCTAGATATAAAAATAAAAATGTCAGGTGGACATATGAATCTTGTATTCAGAGCTGGAAATACACACTTTGCGTTTATCAGTCTAAAGGTTTATGAGGATTTTTTAGGTCATTTAGAAGGGGACTTTTTAGAAGCATTATTCAATGGAAATGTAATATAAGCTACATATGAAAATTTAAATTTTCTGGTAGTCTCATTTAAAAAGTCAGAAGAAACAGATAAAATTAATTTTAATATCTTCTTTAACCCAATGGATTCTGTAATTATCATTCCATCATTTAATCAATATAAAAATGAAATATTTTATATTACTTTGCCCATACAAAGTTTTAAAAATCTAGTCTGGTAAAGCATATTTCAAATCAGACTAGCCACATTTTTATTGCTTGACAGTCACAGGTGGCTAATGGCTATATATTGGTCAGTGCAGCTTTACAGAGAGAAGAGACCCTCGAAGTTAGCCCAGAGGAATTCCAACTTTTAGAGGCTGGGTAGAGAAGAAGCTTGAAAGTGGAACTGGCTCTGGCCAGTTGTTCAGTAGATAGAGCATTGGCCCAGCATATGGATGTCCTGGGTTCAATTCCCAGTCAGGGAACATATGAGAAGCTACCATCTGCTTCTCCACCCCTCAACCTCCCCTTCTTTCCCTCTTCTTCTCCCATAGCCAGTGGCTCAATTGGTTGGAGCATAACCCCAGACATTGAGGATAGTTCAGTTACTCTGAGTGTCAGCCTCAGGCACTAAAAATACTTCTGTTGATTTGAGCATTGGCCCCAGTCAGGGGTTGCCAAGTGGCTCCTGGTTGGGGCGCATGTGGGAATCTTCCTCACTATTTCCCCTCCTCTCATAAAAAGGAAGGAAGGAAGGAAGGGAGGGAGGAAGGGAGAGAGAGGGAGGGAGGGAAGGAGGGAGGGAGGGAGGGAGGGAGGGAGGGAGGGAGGAAGGAAGGAAGGAAGGAAGGAAGGAAGGAAGGAAGGAAGGAAAGAAAGAAAGAAAGAAAGAAAGAAAGAAAGAAAGAAAGAAAGAAAGAAAGAAAGAAAGAAAGAACAACCAGGAAACAGAAGAATTGCAGAGGTGAGAAAAGCCTGGAGAGTACGTGTGGTCAGCTAGATTGAATGCTACAGTGAAGATAAATAAGATGGGACAAGAGAGTTAACACTGAATTGCTGCTAATCAGAAGAAATAGAGAATAAAGACTGATTGTGAGTGATCATTCTTTGGATGTTTTTCTGTCTCTCAAATGTACTCTCTTCCTACTCCCTTTGGGTAGTGGAGAGAAGAGAATACAGCAGCAAATATAACTAGGGAGCTCTGCATTTGCAAACTTCTGTTAAGCCATATTGTACCACCATGTAGCAACTAGCAAATGGCTTCAGGATCTAAAATTAAGAACCTAGACTGTCTTCAGCCAGGAAGGTACTACATTTTGGATGTGATCCAGAAATAAAACAATCATCTTAACTCTTGTGTGTTAATGTAAAGCTTGCCTCCTGTCAAGTATCTTCATCATAGAACTGTAAACTAAAATACTCATTATATTGTGGTATAATATCCAGAAGTCATAGACAGCTAACAGCTTAAAGGGCCTTCTACAGCTAGACGTGAAACTTGAATTTTGCACATATAGGTAATTTCTGAAGCGTTTTGGCTTTTTCTTAGCTACATGATGATGTTGGGTTTTTCTCACCATCCCAGTAATCAACCATCCCAGTTTGCCTGGCTGAGGGGCTTTCGAGAGCTAAAACTTTCAGTTTTAGAAACTGAGACATCCTAAAGCAAGTTGTCCTGATTTACCTGAGACAGTGGGGGTCTCGAGCTGTGGGATTTTTAGTGCTGAAACCAGGAAAGTCCTGAGCAAATGAGAACAAGTGGATCGCCCAACCCGAAGGGGAGCCCTTCTTACCAAGGACCTCCCAATATTGTCAACCCCAAGAGAAGAACCACTTCTTAGGGCTGATGCTTAAAAAGGATTATAAAACCTGAATGCCAGTTGATTAATTTGCAAAGGGGAATGAGTATGACAAGAACCGGAACACTCCAGGTCCATGTGATCAGCATTTTTTCATCCTATACGAAGCCAATCTATTAATATAAGAATGAGGAATGATGATCACAGGCACTGAGATACACAGAGTCCAAACGATCAGCAAATTCTCTCCTTGAGCAGAGTCAATCTGCTAATTTACAAAGAGAAATTACTGTCAAAGAGACCAGATACTCAAAGTCCACGTGGTCAGCACATTTTCTGCTTCTGCTCCACCCTGTGTGGAAAGGCAAATCATAATCAGAAGACTGCTTAGTGAGCATGAAATGCATTAGAGTGCATGTTTGACGGCCTAACTCCACCAGCAGGCTGAGACTGCCTTGCCATCTGAATGCTGAGGGTCTTCGCCTCAGTGGCTATTCCTGCCTCCAGGATGGGCACTGCCCATGTTGCCTCTAGGAGGCTTATTTTCTAAGCATCCTTTGGTGACTGACCTCTTTAGATGTGCTAACAGCTTCAAACAGGTAGCTGGGCTTCATTTCCCTAGGAGACATTGCAGCTTTGTTACACCTATCTTTGTTCTCATGCCTTTTTTGTGACTTACAAAGTCCTTTCCAAAAAGCAGCCTTGATTGTCTTACTACCAATGTTAAGGCAACAAAAGACAACTCGATATGCCCCTCAGTAATCTTGACAGTTTATACAGAGGCAGTGTCGGACAGTGGTTAAGAACATGGGTTTAGAAGTGAGAAAATCCTACTGTCTAGTTTACTACCATTGAAACTTGGACAATTCACTATATCCCTTTGCGCCTCAGTTTCCATATCTGTAAAATGAGAACCTTCCAAATACTATTGTGTCAAAGATAAACTGATACCATACATGTAAAGGACTAAGATAGTGTTTGAGACAGTCGATACTTAATGAATGATGACAAATAACCATACAAAGTACTATCATTTTCTGTTAAATTGTAGAGTTTTAGTGTTTCCAACCTAGACAAATTAAGATTAATGATTTGAGGGCCTTATTGAATATTTAGCTTTAGAGATAAAAATGCACTTCCCATAATATTTTAGTGCTATTGATTTATTATGTCAAGGGAAACATAAGTATGTTAGAACATTGTTGAACTAGCACAGAATAAAGAAAGGTGTTCTCATGACAAAGAAAAGGCAGAGCAGTAATCTGTCTTGAATCTTCTCCCTCCTCCCTGGTCATACTTCTCAACCTGCTTTGCTTCTTCCTTTTGCTCTCCCTGACCTGAAATGCTAGAATGTCTCAGGCCTTCGTATCTTCCTTCCTCCCTTCTACCACTTGCTCAAGCCAAAGTCTAGAAGAAGGACCTAACATGAGTGGAAATAGCCTAAGTCCATGATGGCGAACCTATGACATGCGTGTCAGCACTGACACGCGTAGCCATTTTCGATGACACACGGCCGCATACCAGAGAAGTATGGGGCCGCATGCCGAGAAGGACGTTTTATCCTTGGCTCCTGCACAGCCAGGTACAGTAGCCAGGGATAAAACATTTGCTGTAGTGTAGACACTCTGTGCCAGAGGGCTGTAGGCCAAAACAACAGAACTCTGGCACAGAACGTCTAGTTCTGGGACTTCCGGTTAGGCCATTAGGGGATCTTTGACCTCACTTCCTTCGGGCAAAGCAGGGAGCAGCGGAATGCTGTGGAGGATGCATCTCTGGGGGCCCTGTGATCGCCATTACCAGCAACCACATAACTACAGCAACCATCATCCAATCTACTGTTCTGGTATGTCGTGGATTTCTAATTGACCATCATTACTGACATAAGTGAGGGGGAGGCTGGGAGAGGTGAGAGCCTATGCTATGGGTGCTGTTTCCTGCCATTAGAATAGCGGCAGCCATCTTAATTTACATAAAATGCAACTTGCAGAATTTCAAGACAGCATCTGGGCTCAGGTGTTTGTCGACTTGAGGTCAAAGCTTGAGAATCTGGAAAGGTGCCGCTTGGAGAATCAAGAGGAGTGCCACTACGAACAGGAAATTTGTAGTACCTGGAACCGATTACCAGACACTTTTAGCACCCTGAAAAATATAGCAATGGCTTTACTCACAATTTTTCCCTCTACGTACTTTTTTGAGACCTTATTCTCAGCGTTAAATAATATCAAAACCAACAAAAGAAACAGATTGACAGATGAAGTTAGTAGCGCTTGCTTGAGCTTGAAGTATACAAAATACCAACCTTCAACTGAAGATTTAGCCAATAAAATTCACCAACAAAAAAGTCACTAATAGGCAGGTTAGTTAAAGAATTCTCCCTCCCACTCACTTATCTTAGTTCGCGGCACCCCGCACAAGTTAAATAATATCAAGACCAACAAAAGAAACCGACTGACAGATGAACAAAGAAGTCACTAAGCAGGTAAGTTAAATAATTCATTTTTGGTTTATTAAATACAGTTATATATTACAATTATACATTTTTGTTATTTAAACTATAAATATCGCGAAATTGTGGTTTTTTTCTCGAAGTGACACACTACCCGAGTTATGCTCGGTTTTTTGGCGAATTTTGATACACCAAGCTCAAAAGATTGCCCATCACTGGCCTAAGTCTAGGAAGCCCTTGTTCTAAACTCTAGCAGGCATCCCCAAACTATGGCCCGCGGGCCGCATGTGGCCACCTGAAACCATTTATACAGCTCCCGCCGCACTTCCTGAAAGGGGCACCTCTTTCACTGGTGGTCAGTGAGAGGAGCACTGTATATGGCAGCCCCCCAACGATCTGAGGGACAGTGAACTGGCCCCCTGTGTAAAAAGTTTGGGGACCCCTGCTACCAGAGCATGATCTATCCATCATCTCATTAAATCTTTCCAGTTACTCTCTCGAAGGGGTATTACTGCCATTCTACAGAAGATACACATAGGACTTAGCAAAATGGCAGCCAAAACAGACAGCTAAGAACATTTATGAAAGACAGATGCCCATGGTCAGTTCTTATGAGTTGATGCCAACTTCCTATGGAGTGATATGTTTGTATATTTTTTAAATGCCAGAAATTATTCTAATCATTTCATAGGCATTACTTATTCTCTCATGAGCCCTAGGAGATTGCCATAGTGATTTTCATCCCCACTTTATAGGTAAAGAAACTGAGGCTTATGGATGGAAACTTACAGACTCAATGTCACATAGCTATCAAGTGGGACATTTCAGGGCTCTGTAATTTCAGAGCTCCATCTCATAGGATTATGCTATGCTGTCACTTACGCATTGGCATTCAGAATGTGGCAAATGTAGATTAAGTAAACCTAAAATGCAAGGCAGTAGAATTCTCATATTCAGTACTCCTGTTTTTGTTTTGGCCAGCCTCTTAAAGGTACAGTCTTCTAACTAGCTACCTGACAGTACCCATGACTGGCCAGCAAGCCTTTGCTGTCACTGAACAGACTGTCTTCCATGATCTTTGTCTTTACTGCTATTATTTTTTAATATGTCCATAGCTCTGCAAGAATTAAGCAGGCAGTTGGGAAGAATGGGTTGCAATGTTTTACATCTCTGCAGCTTCACTATTTTATTGAAGATTGCAAGATTGTTGAGGGCATGAGCTGCGTTCATGTTTATCTTGCTCACCATTTTTTTAAACTTACCCACTCCCATTCCCTCATTCTTTTTTTCTTTCTTTCTTCTTTTTTTTTTTTTTTTGAAGATTTTATTTATTCATTTTAGAGAGGGGGGAGAGAGAGAGAAGAAGGAAGGAGCAGGGAGCATCAACTCCCTTATGTGCCTTGACTAGGCAAGCCCAGGGTTTTGAACTGGCAACGTCAGCATTTCCAGGTCAATGCTTTTATTCACTGCGCCACCACAGGTCAGGCCCCCTCATTCTTAAATTTCTTACTAGTGTCTAAACTTTCCAGAGCAAATATGGTCTTTTGCATCATAACATATGATCATTATCCTCTGGTCAGAGTGTTTTCACTGCAAAGATTGATAAGGTTTGGGGTTGGGGGCAAAAATTGTTTTTTTCCATGCTCCCCAATTCAGTGTCCAAGTACTCAAGAATAAGAAGCAATAACTACATTAACTTAAGGCAGATTCTCAGAATCACAAGTGCATGTTTTTAAATATCCTGTAAAACACTGAATGAAATGACTTCATAATCACAGATTTTGAATTGTTTGTATTATGTGATTCTTCTGTTGGAGGGGTGATCAGTAGTTTCGAACTCATTCAGATAATGCCACTTGTATTCATCAGGATTCCAACACTGGCCTCAATCAACCATGTGTTTCTCTAATGGAACTAAGAAGCTGAGGATGTGTTTCAGACGTCTGATTAATAAATACCATGTGTAATTATGATCACACCACTTTGGCAAAATTTTCTTTTAAAGAAACGTCTATAGATGCAGCACCTAGTATACTCTGGGTATTGTTTTATGTGCTTTACAAGTATTAGCACATTTAATTGATGTAACAATCCTCTAAGGCAGTGGTCCCTAACCCCCAGGCCACGGACTGGTACCGGTCCATGGGCCATTTGGTACTGGTCCACAGAGAAAGAACAAATAGCTTACATTATTTCCGTTTTATTTATATTTAAGTCTGAACGATGTTTAATTTTTAAAAAATGACCAGATTCCCTCTGTTACATTTGTCTAAGACTCACTCTTGACGCTTGTCTCGGTCATGTGATACATTTATCCGTCCCACCCTAAAGGCCGGTCTGTGAAAATATTTTCTGACATTAAACCAGTCCGTGGCCAAAAAAAGGTTGGGGACCACTGCTCTAACGTAGAGACTATTATTATCATCCTTATTTTGAAAATGAGAAACTGAGGCATGAAGAGGTTAACTCACTGTCCAAGGTCACCTATCTAGAAAATGCAGGGCCAGTATTCAAACCACGGATGTCTTAGTCACTAGGCCATTCTGTCTCTCAGATACATTATCACCACTTCCTCCAGCACCACTGACTTGCGGTCATCTTAATCCTTCTCAGCTCTTCCCAAATGTTCACTCTGACCACTGATCCAGTGCCAGTCCTGGTCAGCATGGGCAGGGCCTGGGCCAAGCATATCTGGAGACTTCAATTTGAACACACTGGCTTCTGTCACTCACAGGAGCAAACAAATGTCTTTCAGAGGGAAACAGAGCTTTTGAAATAAATGTTGATTCTTGATGTCTCTCTTGAGATACAGATCAGGTGGACAGGAACTAGATAAAGAAATAAATTTAAGAAAAGAAAGAAAAACCGGACCAATGGCACTTGAAAAATTCCCCAAATCTTTAAAGGCAATTTCTTTTTTTTCCCAAGGAACTTAATGCTTCTCTAAATGGAAAAAATGTTTTCACCTAAAATATAACAGTAACTGTTCTGGAATCCTCTTTCTTCTTGGCATGCTGATTAAGAAATTCTGCTCTTGCAGCAACAAATCTCAGCTTTCTTAGCTTCTGGAAAACTGTAAAATCATTGACTAACCTTTAAAAATTTATTATTGAAAATGCAGGTGATCTCTGTTTTTATAACTAAATATTTGGACACGAAGTACTATAAATTTGATACTCACTTACAGTTTGACGGTGTTGGATATAATGACCTTTCGGGTCCTTTCTAGGTATAAGTAAATATGGATCCAAGAATTTGGGTTAAATTGTAACAAAAAACATATTGAAATTTCCCTTTATCCTTCTTTGTTCTTAAAGAATAGGTTAACATGAATTGATTTTATTTCACAACTTGCACGGAAATGAGTGTTTTACTATTGACATTTTAATGATCAGTAGTTTACATTCTTTTTAATAGCCTTGGTGCAGTATTTTTAAAAAGCATGTTGGTTATAAAAGCTGTTTTAGAAGGAAAAGTTGTTTTAGGAAAGCAAATATGACTTATATAATCCATTCTCAAAAGAAAACCTTGGTAGTAACTTGGCTCAGGAAAGAAAAGGCTGGTGGGATTGGATAAAGATGAGACACCCAAGATAACTGACCTTCAATTTTTTTGGCAGAAATGGCCCAAGTGTTTCTGTTTATTTGTGAGAGTTTGTATTTCAGAAGCTCTGACTTGTAAATCCACATCGAAAGGCCAAGTTCAGCAGAGTTGCCTTAGGCAACAGGATGTGAATCAGGTTGAGTTGACTCATGCTGCAGTAAGAAACAGTTTTATAAATATTAATGGCATAAACAGCAAAAGTGTATTTATGGTTTGTGCTATTTAACCCATATTGGTTAGAGGGGCATTTTATTCCATGAAGTCATGCTCCATGATGTCATGAGAGCAGTATTAACATGACACATGTGAACTCTTCATGGCAAAAGAAGACATTTCAGACTTTGCATTTACAACTAAATGTCCTGAACCTGAAAGTGACAGACCCCACTTCTTACTGTAATACACTGACCATACTAGTTACATGGCCCCAAACTTTTGCAAAGGGGACAAGAAGTGTAATTCTGCACATGCTCACGGGAGAGGAGATCTGACCATGCGTGAGCATTAGAAGTCACTACCATAATATCCAGGGTGGACAGAGTGAGTGGTCTGTGCCAGGTGACCTGTGAAGTCCTCTATAAGCAACATGTTACTTAGCCCTCACACAACCCTGGAAGGTGTCTGCTTTCATAGTATCCTCTCCTCAGACAAGGAGACTGAGAATCAAGGTTAAATCTCTTGCCCGAAGATTATGTATTAAGCAGTAAAGTCAAGTTATAAACCTGTGCCACCATGCTGCTCTTCCCTGAGTGCTCCTTCAAGCCTCAGATGGAATGCCAGACCCTTTGCCCTCTGAGGGAAAGTGGGCATCTGCTGCCCTCACTAATCCACTGAGGGACACATCAGTGAGGGAGGGAGGCTTGTTCCCTGTGGGGAGCTGCAGGCCCTCTCCCCAGGCCTTGGAGAAACTACTAAATCAGGAAATCGACCATCAAGTACAAGCATGCTGGACTAAATACTCATTGTATCAAGTCATAAGCATAGAAAGACAATTTTAATGTAGCAATATGGGGGAGAAATTTAATCATGATAAATATTTTCACAAACATTTAAAAGTACATATCCTATACAGGTCAATCTATAATCAATTTGAGATGATCAGTATGCATGAGAGAATTCTGAACTAACACTGGGGAACAAAATTTTTGTTGCATCCACAAAAAACACTTGTTCTAACCTAATTCGAGGGTGCTGATCTCAAATCTGACATTAGTTTTCCTCTGTATGCTACAGTTTTTTTTGCAATTCAAGATTTTAGGTTTTCATCTTATTGTAAAATTTTCAACATTTAGTTTAACATAATGAAGTAGAATGTCTTCTTGGGCATCATATTTGTGAAAATATAATAATTTATATAATGCAGTAAATACACTAAAAGATATGATTGCATCAGAATTTGTCTACAATTTTGAAATAGAACATATTAAAACACTTATTTTAATCACAAAATTTGCGCAAAACTTATTTACATTCTATTCAGGCAAAAATTTGCGTTTGTAGCTCTTGCGTTTGTGTACTTATTGAGGACAATGTTGTTTGATGCTCCAGCAGTAGTCTGCTCATCACTAACAGCTCCAAGATTTTCAGGAAACTTATCAAGGTGACTGTTCAGGAAGTGAATCTTAATGCTCATGTTACATCCAATGTCACAGAAAGCCAACAGCATCCTTTGAACCAGAAGTTCATAGTTTTCAGCTTTTTTGTTACCAAGGACTGCTTTGTAACTGCCACAAAAGACTGCCATGCTGCTTTCTCCTCCTCATTCATCTTCCTGGCAAATTCTTCATCACGTATGAGCGTTCGAATTTGAGGTCTATCGAATACACCTGCTTTTACCTTCTCGAAAGACAAGGCAGGAAAAGCAGAAATAAAATGTTGAAAGCATTCACTTTCTCTATTCAAAGCCAGAACAAACTGCGTCATTAAGCCAAGTTTGATGTGAAGTGGGGGAAAATGATCCTGTCTCGATTAACTACAGGTTCATTCACAATATTTTGCATCCCTACTTCCAGAGCTTCACATTTCAGCCACTCCTTCTGTGTCCAGTGTTTCTCCCGAGCTCAGCTGTCCCACAAACACAGAAAGCAAGGATACTTTGTGAAACCTCTCTGTTGTCCTAGCAGGAAATTTACCATTTTAAGATCCACACAAATGATCCAGTTATGCTCCTCATACTTCAGAAAGTCAAGGACAATTTTTATGTCATTATAATCTTCTCGCAGATGAGTTGAATAACTAATTGGAACTGCTGCATAAACATTACCGTTGTGTAGAACACAATTCAGACTCCATTTAGAGCTGTTAAGAAATAGCCGCCATTCTGTTGGACTATAAGTGGTAACACCTAGCTGGCTGAGAAGACCACTGATACCATGACAGTAAACAAAGTGTTTGTCTTCAGAAAAAAAGTCCACAAAAATTTGTTCACGCTTCCTGAAATGGTATACTTTAGCTGACCAGTGAAGTACATTCTTTTCTTGAAGCCTGGAGGCTAATAACTCAGCTGCTTTCTTTGATAGGCCCAAATCTCTTACTAAGTCATTCAACTTGGGTTGGCTAAACTACTGAAGGGTTAATGACTGCTTGGCATCAGAAGAAGACCCTTCAGATTCTACAACCATTTCCTCCAGCATCTTATCAAAATACACTTGATCACCATGTTCACTTTCTTCTTCCTTAGAAGAAATAAAACCATTAAAAACTAGAACCAGGAGTGTCTCAAAGTGTGGGATAGGTCGTATTGCTGAAGGAATATTAGTATGCGATCCTATGCCATTTTTTCTTGCCAATGCCCTTTGTATGGAGCAGATAAATAACATTCACTGCTGTGGTCCTTAGGTTCACGCCAAACCATGGGAATACCCAAAGGCATTCCTTTGCGTTTTCCTTTTGTTCAGTCACGAAGCATTTCCTCACAATTATGACACATAATATGAAGAGCCTAATTCTTGTCTCGATCGCCAAGGGGAACTTGAAAATAGGCAATATATGCATGTGTCACAAATGATGAAATATTGCGCCTTTGACGTTGAAGTGTGTAACAGCCACATATATAACAGATGTCAGGACTATTCTTATGTTTACGCCTACTCGAAGAAGCCATAATTCAATCTTAAAACAAAATAAGAGGGTGTTCTTATCAGAAAATATTTTTTTACATTTTAAAATGACTACAATTATGTAAAAGTGATGTTTGTAAAACATTACTTGCCTTGTGGTTATGTTCAATCCAAGAGTCGTTGCCCTTTAACTCCAATTTAAACCATTAACTGTAACAAAAAGAAATTAAAATTGCATAAAAACTAGAGCATGCACCAAAAAACAGATTTCTGATTTGGACTCAGCGCTACAGAAATATATAGAAACAGTTCTAAAACCTCATGCAACAGAAAATAAAAAACAATTGTTCTCCAGTGTAAGTTATATATATGTTGATTTTATATCTAATTTATATTATGTACAAATTAGATTTTAAATTAAATACATAGGGTTGGTTCTTTTCTTCTGTCATTTATATGGTTATCTATCCATCCATCTATCTAAACCAATGGCCCAATAGAAAAATAATTTAAGCTATATATATAATTTTAATATTTTGTATCATTTTAAAAAGGGAAAAGAAACATAAAATTAATTGAATAATACATTTTACTTAACCCAAAGCATTGCAAATGAAATAATTTTAACAAGTAATCAAAATAAAAATGATTAATTTGCATCCCATTTTTATACTTAGTTTTTAAAACCCTGTATGTATTTTTACACTTAGAGACATCTCAGTAGGATCCTATATGTTCATTGGAAATACTTGATCTGTACTCATAGTTCACAAAATATATGGTTGAAAAACAAGATTCACATGTTCAAGGTGTTTCAAAAATACTTAAATGGTTTCCAATAACTGAATTAATCCATTGACAATGACTATGTTGGTTGCCAGTGTGCTCATGTTTAATAGTACTGGGAATGCTACAGGTGTTTGATGTGTGCCTTTTAATAGACTCCCATACAGACTGAGAACACAGGTAGTTCTCCCTGGCAGACTAACTCTGCATTGAGTCCTCCCTTCCTATTGGAAAATGAGTAGAAATGCCCATCCCTTTGCAGCCGGCTGGGAGGAATTTTCCGTCAGAAGCACAACAATATTTGTATTCAGGTGTCAATTGGACTATGAACTTGGAGTCAGAAAACCTGAAAACTAGATGTGAGTCCTTTTTTTTTTACCAGCTGAGTGGTCTGATGCTACTCAACATAAGTATTCTGGGCCCTGTTTAGCAGATGTGGGTCTTCCCAAAGCCTGGTCTGTGTCTAGCAGCATCGCCATCCCTGTAAGAAATGCAGAGCCTCAGGCCTCACCTACTGAATCTGAATCTGCTCTGTAACAAGAGCCCCCAGGTTGGAGAAAGGGTCCAGAAAAACTGCCCTGGAGGAGCCCTGGCTGGTTGGCTCAGTGGTAGAGTGTCGGCCTGGTGTGCAGAAGTCCCGGGGTTCTATTCCCGGCCAGGGCACACAGGAGAAGCGCCCATCTGCTTCTCCACCCCTCCCCCTCTCCTTCCTCTCTGTCTCTCTCTTCCCCTCCCGCAGCCGAGGCTCCATTGGAGCAAAGATGGCCCGGGCGCTGGGGATGGCTCCTTGGCCTCTGCCCCAGGCGCTAGAGTGGCTCTGGTTGGGGCAGAGCGACCTCCCGGAGGAGCAGAGCATCGCCCCCTGGTGGGCAGAGCGTCGCCCCCTGGTGGGCGCATGCAGGAGTCTGTCTGACTGTCTCTCCCCGTTTCCAGCTTCAGAAAAATACAAAAAAAAAAAAAAGAAAGAAAAAAGAAACTGCCCTGGAGGATTTCTAAAATTCCTCTTGCTCTAAAATTCTGCTTTTATGTACATTAGAATGAAGCAGACAGCAGTTTCATTTCCTAAGACCTGAAAGAGACACGTGTCCAACGATGACTGCGCTGAGGTGTGCTGCGTGTCGGGTGCTGTGCAGTCACCTCGTGTGCAGCAGCTCGTCCTGTCATTGCTTCCCTGTGAGGTCCCCTTGTTGGCTCCGTATTACAGATACAGAGACGCAGCTGGGAGGTTTGACACCTCAGCCAGGCCTGCAGAGCCAGCAGCTGTGAAGCTGAGACTTGAGTCCAAGTTGTCTGGTTCTAGAGCCTGAACTAAATCATTGTGCTGGTCAGAAGCTGCTCACGGTGGAACCCAGGACGCTCAGTGCCAACGACTGGGTTCTTTCTTTTGTGTGTGATCTTTCTCTATTTCTATATTACTTCCCTTTTAAAAAAATTATTTTATCAACTTTTTTTTTTAGATTTTTTTAATTCATTTTAGAGAGAGGAGACAGAAAGACACACAGAGAGAGAGAGAGAGAGGGAGGGAGAGAGAGAGAGAGAAAGGGGGAGGAACTGGAAGCATCAACTCTCATATGTGCCTTGACTAGGCAAGCCCAGGGTTTTGAACTGGTGACCTCAGCATTTCAGGTCGACGCTTTACCCACTGCGCCACCACAGGTCAGGCTACTTCCCTTTTATATTAAACAAGAGCACTGGTCACCCCAATAAATTCAGTTACAACATAAAAATAAAAAAAGGTTAAAAAAAAAGAGCACTGGAACATTGACCTGTTTTGTGTGTTTAATTAGAAACCAGTATATAGTAACTGTCACAAAAGTCAGGCAGGCAGTCACCCACATAGTAATGAGAATTCCCCATAGCTTCCTCATGGGAGCCCTCCCTAAAGTTTCCCTGGGAACACACCAGCTAGATTTAAAGAAACTGTTTCCAGAATCCCCTGTGGAAGATTTTATTCATGTAAAAAATATATATTGATTTTAGGCAAGCAGAAGAAAATGGAGCCTGCCTGGTTACAAATGGATACTGTATCAGTGACTCTAATATTGTACCTCTCCATAATACTTTTAAAATATGACAATGTAGTTATGATATAGGTAATATAACATTACACAATATAATATGCTATGATATATGCACTATACTATAACATAGAGTATATATAAAATACTTTACATATAATATAGAATACAATGTAACAAGTATACACACTGACTGATTCCTATGTGCCAGAGTTTGTTCAGCCTTCCTTTACAGTCATCGGCTCACCTAATCTTCATTAGATACTATTATTACAGATGAAACTTAAGTAAGTAGCTGACAAGTCAATATTCAATGATACCAGTGTTTAGTTATAAGTCAGTAATCAAATTGAGATACTGTATGCTGATTCTAGACATTACACATACTGTCTGAAAGATACTAAATACAACAAAGAGCAGAGATTGTTGCCCTCCCTGTTGGTGTCCCACCCTTATCCCAGACTCACCTCAGAGTCTGCCTGAAGCTTCTCAACATGGCAGCTCCCCACCCCCAGAGCCTGCCTCTGCCTCTGCCCCCATCTGATAGCTTGCTCAGCTCGTAACACCCAGGGGCCCGTCAGCCAATGCAGGATAGGATCCGTGAGTTGACAGTCCAGCATCCTTATCCTGGGGCATGTTGTCCACTCTATCTCAAAGGTCTCAGTGAGGCTGAGCTCCCAATGGTAACCTGTGCATTCATGAGTCCTGTAACTGCTTGTCTCCCTGACTCTATCTCAAAGGTCTCAGTGAGGCTGAGCTCCCAATGGTAACCTGTGCATTCATGAGTCCTGTAACTGCTTGTCTCCCTGCCCTGCCTCGCGCCCCAGCTGCTTCTCGTGTGTGCTTTCTGGCACCACCTCCCAAGTAAAGACATTCAGCCAAGCCGTTGCCTCATGGTCTGCTTCAGAGGGACCCCAAAGAAAAAGATTGAGTTACCTGTGATAATCAACTTGTGACAATGGCCTGACCAAGATTTACCACCTGTGATCTCCTTCTTAGCACTGAAGTTACATTTCATCAGAAGCATTTGAGATGGATCTTTCATTCCCAGCCTTGCTCACCTGTCTTAACCTTTAAGATGAATGACAACATTCTTGAGCTAGACTGGCCCAGACATAGTCTAATAAAATAGTTGTGGAAGCCAAGGGAACAGGTTGTGGCTTCTGAGCGTTGCATGAGATGCACCCTGTTGCATTGCTGCACTCCCAGGATGCTCGGGTTCAGGCTGTCTTTAACGTTCTCTGTGAGGCAGACTTCAGCACTGCGTCTGCTGGATTACACAAGGGGCTCCTACAAAATGATGACAAGGACATGCTGCATGTGGGATTTTCTGAATTTTCCAATGAGACGTATTAACCTTATTTGGGATAGTTTTCTCTTCTCATTCATGATCGAGTTTTCCCTCTGCTTCTGGCAAAGGTTGTAGATCTATGAATTAGCTCTACAGATGGAAGGCACATTTAGTAGTCAAGCCAGTTAAAGCTCTTTGATACTAAACATATTCATGGGCAGAATTGCTGCAAAAATCCCCCAATGCAGCTGCACAGCTAGATTTTACCTTTAAGCAGCAGATTCAGCTTTGTGACCCGACCATGAAAGAAAGGAAAACATGGTCCAAAATTTTAAGGGAGGTATGCAAAATGGCTGAAAGCTGACAAGTGTCTGAGCCAGACTCAGATCTGCTGATTCCAGACATCCTGCCTGATGACCATAAAACTGAAAGAGAAAAAAAGAAAAAGAAATAAAAAGAGTGTGAGGAAAGCAAGTGGCCCATATGGGCATCGTACTTGACATGATGGCATGATCAGGCGTCTTTCCTCTGGCACAAAGAGCCTTTTAGCATTGTTTGATAATATTCCAAAAAGAAAATAATAGAGCCCGTCTTCTAAATGATCCACATGAATCCAGGAAATGGCTGAAGCACTTACCCTGTCTTCTAAGTATTCTGAGCGCCTGCGTCAGGACCCCTCAGCATGCCTGCTCGTCTGCAGCCTGGTGCCTGGTGAGGGAGGCTTAGACGTGCACGGCTGGCGACTTCTTGGCTGGACGCAGATGTGTTCACGGCATGACAGAAGCTCATCCTTCCATTTCATAATATAGTTTCTGAGCCATCATTTCCCCAACATTTAATTGTGAACATTTTCAAACTTAAAATTGAAAGTTTATACTGAACAACCATGTTTTCATAGCCTGGGTTCTACAATGAGCATCTTACTTGTTTTATCACACATAAATCCAGCCCTCTGTATTTTCATCAATCCATCATATATTTTTGTGCATTTCAATGTAAGTGCCAAATATACTTCTGCATGCATATTAATAATTAGAGTTCCTTATTTGTTTATGGTTCTTCTTTCCATTTTGAGAGAAATTCATATACCATGATACTATGACATCCACAAATCTTATGTGTAACATCTGCATTCTGAAAAATGCATATAAATCTGAAACTCAAACCCACATCAAGGTAGAAACCATCTCCATTACTCCAGAAACTTCCTTCGTGACCCTTCCCAGTCACTATCTGCCTCACCCCCTAGAGGCCACCAATGTTCTGATTTCTCCCATCATAGGTTAGTATTGTCTGTTTTAGAATTCTATAAATGAAATCATATAGTGTGCTTATATATTTTATTTTATTTCTTTCACTTGGTATAAGGTTTCTGAGATTCATCCATGTTGTTGCATGTATCAGTAGTTTGTTCCTCTTTCTTACTGAGTAATATGTCATTGCCTAAATGTGGCACATTTTAAAATCTATTCTATTGATGGATGCTTGGGTTGGTTCCAGTTCTTGGCAGCCATGAATAAACTATCCAAAATAGTCATTCCTAAACAAGTCCGTGTACAGACATGTATTTTCATTTCTCTTGAGTGAACACCTACGAGAAAAATTACCATATCATGGGTAGATTTATATTTAATATTATAAGAAACAGCCAGTCCTTTGTCCAAAGTGGTTGTTTCACTCCCCAACAACATATGAGAGTGGCAGTTGCTGCACATTTTCACAAGCACTTGGGGTTGCTGATCTTCTTAATCTTAGTTATTCCTGTGGGGATATACTAGCATCTCTTTGTATATTTAATTTGCATTGTACTAATGACTCATGTCCTTATTGGCCATTCATGCATCTTCCTTTATAGACTATATTTTCAAATATTTTACCCATTTTTTATTTTTGTATTTTTGTCATTGATTTATAGGAGTTCTTTATATATCCTGGGTCCCAGCCCCTTGTCAAGTATAGATTTTGCAAATATTTTATTCTAGTCTATGACTTTTCTATTTTTTTTCTTAATGATGGTTTTTGATGGGCAGAGTTCTTAATAATAACAAAGTCTAATTTGGATGTTTTACTGTGTCTAGTCTAAGAAATCTTCACCTACACCCACAGTAGAGGGGTGATTCTCCTATGTTTTCCTCCAAATGCTGTACAGCTATAGTTTTTACATTTAGGTCCATGAACCATATAGACTTAATTTTTATGCATAAAATAGAGGTCATGTACATGTGTTTCTGGCTATTGTAAAAGTCTTCTCTTTCTCTTGGATTTTCAGCAGTTTGACTAAGATGGGCCTACATGTAGTTCTCTTTATATTTATCTTTCTTTGGGTTTGATGAGCTTTTGCTTCTGTAATTTTATGTGTATAACTATATCTGAGAAATCTTCAGCTGCTATCTGCTATTTCTTTGAACTTTTTTTTCCCCAGTCTCTGAAACAAAATTACCCATGTTAGACCTTTTGATATTGTCCCACAGGTCTCTGAAAAGATATGTTCATCTTTTTTCTCTCTCATTTTCTTCATATTGAATAATTTCTATTGATTTATCTTCAAGTTAACTGACTTTCTTCTTTCATCTTCATTTTTCTGCTAAAACCAACCAGCGAACATTTTATTTCATATATTTTATTTTTTAGTCCTAGAATTCTCATTTGGTTCATTTTTTTTTCTTTGTGACAGAGACAGGAAGGGAGAGAGATGAGGAACATCAATTCTTTGTTGCAGCTCCTTAGTTGTTCATTCACTGCTTTCTCATATGTGCCTTGACCAGGGGCTACAGCAGGGCGAGTGACCCCTTGCTCAAGCTAGTGACCTTGGTCTCAAGCTGGTGAGCTGTGCTCAAACCAGATGAGCCCACACTCAAGCCGGCAACCTCGGGGTGTTGAACCTGGGTCCTCTGCGTCCCAGTCTGATGCTCTATCCACTGCGCCCCCACCTGGTCAGGCTGGTTCATTTTTATTATTTTTCTATTTCTCTACTGAGATTTTTCTATCATTTTATTTTTCTAAGTTTATTTTCTTTTAGATTCTTGATCATAGTTATAACAGCTGCTTTTAAACCATTGATTGCTAATTCCAAAATCAAAGTGGCCCTTTGGGTTGGTCTTCATCAATTGCCTTTTCTTGTGAGAATGGGTCATATTTTCCTGCTGTTTTCTATTTAGTACCAATTAATTCTTGGATGTATTCAGAACATTATAGAAGAGAGATGTGGAAACTCTGGATTCTGTTCTGTTCTTAGGAAAGAGCAATTTGTTTGTTTGTTCATTCTGTTTTGTTTTCTGCTTGGCTAAACTCAAACCTGCATGCTTTCTGTCCATTGCAATGAGTGGCAGCTCATATACTGGGGCTGGGAGATGGCCTGTTCACATACGGTTCAGGGGCAGTATCAGCAGTTTGGGGAAGAGTTTTTGTTTTAAAAAGTGTTTATACATAAAAGTTGGGACTCTGTCTGGGTTTTCCCCCTTTACTATTCAATGGCTATTGTTGTCCTGAACCCTTTCCACCAACACTGAGGTTTTTTTTTTTATCAGACTTTTAGTTGCCACCTGATATTTGATCTTACCCTCAGTCTGAGAGATGTAAAAACTCACCCAGTGCCATCTTCTTCTTCTAAGTGTCCACTCCCTCCAGTTTCTTCCTGCTTCATTTCCTTCTCCCAGTCTTCCAGGTAGTTATTTATAATATATTGTCAAGAGTTTGTGGCTGTTCCTATAGCAGGGTTGGTCATACAGGAGCTACCCAGTTATCCCGGAAGTGGAATCTTCTGCACTATCATTATCAGTGGCTTCTGAATATTCCATTGTCAGGATGTGCCATCATTTATTAACCTTATTGTATGTTGATGGTTACTCATATTATTTGCATTATTTGCTATTATGGAAACTTTGCCTCTAACATAAAAGCAATCTCACTCTGACACATTCTTGATTTAGAACTGAAGCAAGAAAGAACTCTGAGCTAAAGTTTGCTCACCTGTAAAATTGAGTGATAATAAGAATGGCAACCATAAATGTGCTTTATTGAGACTTAAACAAGGATAATATTTCAACAAAATGCAAGCAATAATTTAAAAAAAATTAAAGTATATTTAAAACACCTCATAAAATTCTGGCATAATCTAATTGTTAATAAAGTCAAATTAGGTGCTAGTTCCTCTTTCTAGTTATCATTATCCTTGTATTAAATATTTTAGTTCACATAATTATATAAATAACTGATTGGAGAACAAGTGGAAAATAATCAAATGTGTTTCTTTCATTTTTATAAGTAAATATATATGAGGGTTTTCTTACGTCAAGTTATTTTGAGAGCATTATTTTAATGGCTGCATAATACTCTACTAATAATATAAGCAATTATTATTTGGATGATTCGTGGTTTCTGAAAAAGAATGAAAGTTACATATATATATTATACAAATTTATCTGGGGGAGAATCCTACAAAACCATTCTATTTCTAATTGTAGACTAGCACATACTAGCTAATGTCAACCGGATAAAGTTAAAGAGCAAATTGCAGAAGCTAGAATGCTCATTTTCAGTACTTTCATATTTGGAGTAAAAAAATGACAGAGCTGCCTTATCCCTCTTTAAGGAAATTGAAGGGCTTCATCAGCTTTATTAAGATCCTTATAGCCATGCGGTGGCATGGGTGAAGGTCAAGGAGGCTCTGCCTTTTGCAGAGGGAGTTTCAAGGGCCACGATGATAAAGTACTCTCACTAGGGTCCCCTACAGGGAAGAGCCTTTATCTCCCTCCCCGGGTTGCCATACTCTGGCAATCGTTCAGGACAGTCACAGGTGTCAGATTGGGATGACAACCAGCTACTTGGTACTGATGAGCTGAGGCTAGCAATCCAAATCCAGGCAAATTTGAATGCCTGTGAGTGAAAGCGGGGAGGGACTATTTGGTCTGCCTCCCACTCCCTCTCACTCCAGGTGTTTGCTGAATGAATCAATAGATGTGGAGGGGGGTTTCCACTACATCTCCGCCTCTTCCTGCTGCATCCAGGTGCTGTGTTAAACACTTTTTGTGCACTTATCACCACCAACCTGTCAGCGTGTCCTATTATTAGCCCCATTTTAAAGATGGGAAAACTAAAATTCAGAAAATAACCAGCTCCAGTGTCCACAGCTGATATATATTTGCTAAGAGTCTTGCACTATTAAAAATATTTTTAAAAGTTTGCTTATGCCTTGCGCTGTCGTGAGTAGTGAGAAAAACGTGTCCCTCAGCATATGGATAGCAACAAGAGGAGCTATGCTCCAACCCACAGGAGAGATCATTCAGCGGATGGAATGGAAATATTGGCAGAAAGTTAGTGGGTTATTTCGCAGTCCCTGTTAGGAAAGAAAGAAGGAGATAGAGTCTTTTAACTTTAACTAAGTCCATTCAAACCAATCTGATTATTTTAACTAGCATTTATGGAGTACTTACTAGGTATCAAGCACAGTGACGAACTGGTAAATGATGCAGCTGTGGTCCATATTTGAGCTTGATAGTGTAGAAGTGAAGGCAGACCCTGAACAGGAATTACGGCTGTGCTGAAGAAGGATGGACGGGGAGCTTAGGACATTGATCACGACATCCACCTGGACTTAGGCTGCTGTCCCTAGAGATTAAAGAAAAGGGTATAAGCTTGCTGGTAAAATAAATAAATAAATAAATAATAAAATAAAATAAAAAACAGAGAGCACCAGCTAGTACAGGAGGTGAAAGTTTTCTGGATTCAAAAAGACCTCACTAAGTTGGAGCAATGGACTAAAGCCACGAAGATGCCATTTCAGTTCTAGAATTAGGATGTACAAGTACGCACAGGATCAGATTTGGCATGAGAACAACTTATGTGGGAAAGACCAGAAAGTATTTCTCCACCACAGGGTTAATATTAATTAGTAAATCATGTGATGTTGCTGTTGAACAGCGACAATGAAATCACGCATTTGTTTTACAAGGCTTGCAAAGGAAAGGAAAAAAAAATGTTGTGTATCAATTCCCAGATGGTATGTTTTGAATGGTGTCTTCCCTTTCAACAGACTTTTCTGGTAAGATCGTTTGTTTTTTATGGAGAAATAAGTGGTAAGCTTGGAGGCAATTAACTAGATCCTTAATAGAAGTTGATGTGCTTTCATGCTCTCTAAATAGCTTTACTAATATATAGTAATTGGATATTTATAAAAGTTAGCCTCTCCTATAACTTAAGTGGAAATGATAATGTGTTGGTATGGGACACACAGTTTTAAATACAGAATTTGATCTGCTTCCTCAAATACCCTTGAGGGTATTAAATCAATGGTGTTTTCATGTGTGTTCAGCGGATGTCCCACCTGTTTCAATAAAGCATTAGGACAATTTACATAACTGTACTAAACAGGATAAGCAAAGATGAATTAGAAAGAAAGGATGATACAGATAGGAAAGCTAAGAAGAAGGCAGGTGACCGCACATAGTTCTCACCTGTGTGATCCTACATGCTCCCTGGAAGAGGAACAAGATCACTGCCCCCATGTTGTGGATGTGGAAGTGGAGATTTGAAGAAATTACTGATATGCCCAATATCACAGAACTAGTGAGTAACAGTCCTGAACCACATCAGCCCCCCTGAAATTCTGTTTTTCTCTCTACTACTCTCTGCTACCTTCCAATAATATTAAACATGTAATTGGCATTGGAAAGGATGCCAGCTCAAAGAGAAACTCAATAGAACTAGAGTTGGAAACTTTTTTTAATGTTGTCCCTCTAGCTGTGAATTGATGAACCTGACCCTCCCTCGATACTTAGAACTTTCTTAATCTTAGCAGCTCTTTTACATGCCTAATGTTCACCATCTGATCAGGAAGCTAACTCTAATGAAGGCCATCAGGCTGTTACAACACACTTCTGCCTATCCCAAGTTATGTTTTATTAAGGTGAGTTGTCAGTATTAAATCATTAAGAAAGATGGCTCCTGATAAGTCTTACCACCTCATCAGTAATACTTTCCTGGGCTCCTTGGAGACCGGAAATTTACAGTGGTTTAGCATGCTGCTATGAACCCATCATAATTTTTATTATGCTTTGTAGCTGCACCAACTTCTAGAAGAGGCTGTTCTAAAATCCTAATGTGACAAAAATCAATTTTCAGATGTAAATTTGGGTGCCATTGGTGACATTTTTCACACCCGACAAATTGCTTGTCTCTGGTTTTGAACTAATGATCACATAAACAAGACTGGAGACAATTGATTACATTACTGGCTGGGAAAAATTGATGTGTCTGGGGCAAATTAAGCAAGGATAGTCAGGGAAAGGATCTGTGACTTTGAAAAACTTTGTTTTGATGTGCAATGTCAAGAGTTTGTTTGCCACATCTTGCCCTTTATTCTTCCACATGTATCCAGAAGTATTCACCTTCTCTGGGGGTTCAAGAGCTCTTTGTAGCAGAATGACTGTGACTCCTATTCTCAGAGCACATTTGTGGAGGAGAATCCATGTCACAACTTCAGAAAGCAGTTCTTTCAACTGTCAATCCTGTGGGGAAATGTATTCATTTATTCAGCAATCATTGAGCATGTATCCATTAAGGATGCATTTGGCTGCAGGTAACCAACATGCCTGATTAAGAATAGCTTAATTAAGTACAGGTTGTTTTTCTTACTTAACAAGAAGTCCTACAATAGATGATTGTTGGCTCACCAATGCTACGGAAGGCAAGGTTATTCCTCCGTCTCATCCCACTGTCCTTAACTTGCTGGCGTTAACTCTCATCTTTATCCTGTCATGGTTGCAAGATAGCTGATGCACACTCAGCCATCATGCAGCAAGGCTGGGACAAGAGAGAGGGGGTGAGCCAGCACATTTGTCCTCTTTGCAGTAAAGAGAGTCTTCCCAGAAACCACCAGAAGTCTACTGTTATTCCTCACAGGCCAGCACCTTGCCACACAGCTATCTCCAGCTGCGGGGGAAGCCGAAACAGCAAGCATTTGTCTGTTCCACTGGTGCCCTGAACTAACTCCAAGTTTCATAGCAAGGAGGAGCAGAGAAATGAATGCTCAGAGCCAGCCAGCCAAGTCACTGTAGGTTGTTTGCTCAAATACATATATTTGGGGACTGCTGACTGTCTTGTTTACATAGCTTCTCAGACTTTCAATGTGCCAATACATATTGAGGCCTTTGATGAGGGATAGTTATGACATTCAGCATTTTGCCAAAGTAAAAACAGAACTCCTCATTTTTCCTTGGATTATCTATTAATCCAGAAGTGTTCTGAATGACACTGTGAAATGCTGTATTGTTTCTAGTTCATATCCTTTGTTGGAAGAGTTAAACACATTTGTCTCACATCAATACTGCCTTTTACATGAAGGCATGTGTCCGGCTGCTCTGATTGAGAACAGCGCAAGGCACCGGGGCCTGTAATGGGTCCTGTGCTGAGCAGACGGTGGCCCAAGGGCAACACGATGAACAGAATACCAGACTCAGATGCAGGCTACCGGTGTCTTCAAATTCACTTCAGGTTTAAGGCCAGGTTAAGAGAGAAGTTTTCTCAGAGCCTTGACACTGTGCATGGGAGTCACTACATTTCCCCAAGAAAATGCAGTAAAACCTTAAGCCTAGACAGTATATAGTGTTAGTGGCTAGGAGATGCAGAGCTCAAATCCCAACTCTGCCTTTTATAAGTAGTGTGATCTTGGGCAAGATACTCTGAGCCTTGGTTTCTGAATCTGTAAAACAGGGCTAGCTCTTGGCTGCTGTCATGAAGACTCCATGAGATAATGGTTGTAAAGTGCTCACTGCAAGATTGGGAGCCATTTTCAGCCCAGATCCTTTGTTAAGGGCTGGCCTAAACTGAGTCCCTGTGTTAAATCTAAACTGAATTCTTTATTCCACAAAGTCCTTTAGAACTTTAACTTCTCATTTTCAAAGCAAGGTATTTGATTCTACTCTTTTGACCCAGGCATTTGGACCATGCTTTGAACTCAGGGGCCATGTCTTCGCTTTACTGATATTCTTTGCTCCAAGAAATACAGACCGCCAGTCTCGAGTTTGATTCATATTATATTGCTTCTAGAAATAATACACACAAAATAAAACAGTGGCTAAAACCACAAACAGTAAAATTTGTTGTAGAAGGAAAATTGTCTAAAAGATCAAATATTGCTGGCATCATAGAAAACCACAAAAACATGTCCTATCACAAATAGACTTGGCAGGAAAAAAAAGAATAAAATAAATGACAATGGCCAAAACCACACAAAGGAAATTTTATTACTGACTAGAAATCAATGCAAGTATCACAACTTTTTATCAAAAATATACAACTGCAAAATTTGACTTGGTAGAATAAAGTTATCAAACAAAACCCACGAATCAGAAATTGCTATTGGAAAATTTTAATTTGGCAAAAAATAACCAATGAATCAAATATTTGATCTGTTATTTATACACAACATAATCCTGATAAAAATAATTTGAACAAAGTAAAATTAAAGTTTTTATTTGAAATTTTTATGCAGTACCGAAAACTGATTAATCAATGAATTTGGTTTAATAGAGCTTGCTTGGAAAATATTACTGGATGAAAAGTGTTGATACAAATCTGATTCACTTCAACTGCTTTGAAATATATAGAAAAAACTAGCGAAGTCAAAATAACGAGATTAAAATATTCTATAACCATTGTAAGTGTAATGCTTACCATGGCACTCACAGTGTAACAAGTCCCTGTATTTATTAACGTTCTTTGGTATTCATTGAATTTTTAAACCTAAGATAATTTTCTTCAAACACTTAAGTCCATTTATTATTGTCTAGAAGATGTGTACTAATTAGAAACGGTCTTATCTGTACACGGAGGCCGCTTAGCAGGGCTATTTTATGTTAATTATAGAAGCAGGAGGAAGTGTTGTTATCACACCTACTTTGGAACAGGCCCCATGCCTGGGGAGGTCTTTGTTAATGGTTAGCTCCCAGCTCCTACGTGCACCTGGGTATCACAGAGTATTTAGAAGGCACCTGCTGTTCTGACTTTGCCTTCATTCAGAGGTGCACTCCCCTTTTGGCTCATGACGGCAAGGCCCTTCTAAATTCCTACGTCTTTAGCTCGTGTTGACACATGGCAGGCTCGACTCTGACATGTTACTTCCTTATGCTGAGGGTGTCTTGTCAAGTTTTATGGCTTTTGTGCTTTTCCTGCAGCCTATTAGGCTTATAACTCACAAAGCTACGACTTTAAATGTCAGGATTGTCACTGTAACAAAGGAGCAAAAAGCAGGCTGTTGACATTTTTTGGACACAATTTGCAATATCCTTTTTTTTTTTCCTTTAACATTTTCATGTTTCCAGGTGACACTTGCCCGCAGAACTACGTCACAAAGCCCAGGGTTTTAATGAAACATGTCTGACCGAGGATTTGTAGCCCCTGGGTCCAAAAGCCATTTCTGATACAATCTCATGCAAACTGGTTTTCCTCTCTGAGCCTGGGCCCCTGTCTTTAAAAGTAAAGGTATTATTACCGAGACTTCAAGGGATTATTGTGAGAATAAAGTTTTAAATGCTGTATACAATCAGAGCTTCTCCAAAGAAGTGTGCTCTTTTACACGATTCAACATGTTTAAAGCTCATCTGATATTTTAGAACTTTATAGATTTTAAATTATCATCTGATACTTTAGAACTTTACGGATTAGAAAATACTTCAGATACATAAGTGAGCTCTGTGGCAAGTTTCTTGCCAACAACATAGAAGCTGATGAGTAATGATTATTAATATAGATAGCAGTTTAGAGCAGGGTTTAACCAACTATGGCCCACAGGCCAAACAAATAGGCCCACTGCCTGATTTTCTCAATAAAGTTTTATTGGTACGTAGCATGCCCATTTATTGATATATTGGCTATGGCTGCTCTGATGCAAGAGCAGAGTTGAGTAATTGCCACAAAAATTTCAAAATCTGAAACATATACTATTTAGTTCTATATAGACAAAATTTGCTAACCCTTGGCTTAGACTTTTACGTATTTCTTTCCATCTCTATATATTTGGATCTAAATAGACATTTGGTTAACTCTCACAGCAGCCTGTGAGATGGGTATCATCCCAGTTCTCAGATGTATAAACTAAGGTATATAATTTGTAAATGGCAGAGCCAAGGATCAATTCCAGGCCAATAACACCACATCCTATATCTGATCATTAGCTCGTAGCCCTTCAGCCCTTCATAATTTTACTTTCTAAAGATGTTTTCCATTGTATAATTAATGTCGTAGCTATATCATATAATCACTGCTCATTAGGTCCATCCAGTGTGGCAGACACTGTTCTATTCACCGGGGCAGGCACAGCAGTGAACAAAAGCCTTCCTGCCGTCCTAGAGCTTACATTCCAGACTGATCTGCTTGTACCTTATGGGCTCCACGGGTCTTCATCACACTCATCCACTCCATCACTTTGGCACACCAAGTGTGACCATGTATGGTTCCGAGTTCTGCTGCTACGGCAGTGAGTCTGGATTGGTTCTTGCCTTGGAGTTAGGAGGAGTTCACAGTCCAGAGAGAAATTGCCTGTAGGGCACATTCTTGATTTCTAGAATGTGATACAGACTGGAGACATCACGAAATGTGGTATGATGGCTTATTTGTTATGCTCTTCTCTCTTATGACTTTGCTCTAAGGGCTGGAAATAGGAGACAGGATCTGGGAAAACAGAACACACTGTCAGAAGGCTTCAGGAATTACTTAGAAGACTGCAACTCAAACTGTTTTTTTCCCATTGATTTGAGAGAGAGGAAGGAAGGGGGAGAAAAAAAGAAAAACATCAATTTGCTGTTCCATTTAGTTGTATACCCATTGATTGCTTCTTATATGTGTCCTGACTGGGCTTGAACGAGTGACCTTGGGGGGGTCAGCTGGTGTCCTCAGGATCAAGCCAGCGAGCCCAGGATCAAACTGGCAACCTTGGTTCTCCAGGATGACACGCCATCCACCTAGCCACCAACTAGGCCCAGCTCAATCTTTAATGTTCATACAAGTCACCTGGGACCTTGTGAAAATGCGAGTTCTGATTCTACATCTCTGAGTGAGGCCTAGGACTCAGCATTTCTAAAAAGCTCTGGGAGATACTCTGAGGACAATGATGTGAGTAGCAAGGTACCAGTAAATAGTCCAGGTTTCTCTAAGAGCCCTCCCATATAATGTTAGAAGTGTAACATGCATGGGTTTTTAAATTTAAAGCCCAGAGTTTGAGCAGGCAAGCTCAGGCAGAGACAAAAACAAAGATGACTCTGTGTAGACTTGAGACTTTTGCTAATAGTCATCTTCACCCCATAAAAGGCTGCCCCATGCACCAGTTGCCTCTTCTCTCATTCTAGCTTCCCCCTTTCCCTAATTCAAGGCTCCTCCCTGCCCCCAGCCCAACCCACAGCATGCCTGTGGTTCAGACCACCCCAGACTCCAGGTAGAGATGCTAAAGACTTTCTTTTCTTTTTTTTCTCCTTCTCAAATTCAAGTGAGAAAAGGCAGCAACGGTTCTAGTGCAGACTCTTGACTCACAATAATCCTGTCAGACTCACTCTAAGTCTTCCCAGCCAGATTGCTCACGCTACACAAGCTGGTGATTAAAACTTAGAACAATAATCAGATCCTTTATTTTCAAAGCGAATTTGGTTTTCAGGCCAGACTTCAACATCCGTTACAATACAGAGTAATAAAAACAAATCTGGGACATATGCTTTTTATGCTTTTGTGGGATAAAATCTATAACAGCATTAAAACCATTTTGAAAAAAAATCATTCACAATACCCCTGCAAAATTCTCTGTGAACATTTCCTTCTGTTTCTCATCCAAATATATTGCACATATATACACATAGTATATAACAAGTTTGTACTGTAATTTTTCATTTATTATATTATGAACATTCTCGGTGTTGCTATATGATCTTATTATCTTTTAAGGCTGCACAGTATTTCTTCTAGTTGACAAACCACAATGTTGTAAACGTTAAATAGTTCTCTTTTGTGGAATATTTTAGTGGTTTCCTTCTTTCTTCTCCCTCCCTCACTCCCTCCCTCTCTAGAATGGTGCATGGCATCTGATAGGTGTTTAACCAATATTTTGTTTTATGAGTCATTATAAAGAATTAGAAGATCAGAAACAATCTAAAGAAAGAAAGAGATCTTTATTCTAAAGAGTCTTGAGCAGTGTTTCTTAAGCCTTTTGAGAATAAATGCATCCCTCACGTCTGTGCATTAATAAATGTAATTTCAAACATATGCTGCTCACAAAAATTAGGGGATATTTTATTGCTTCATATTCATTTTGAAATATCCCGTAATCTTTGTGAGCAGTATAATTTCACTAGGTCCAAAGAATCTGAATGTGGTTTCCTGGACACTAGGCAAGGATGGAGAGAACCTCCTATGTTCTCATTCATTTGACATCATCCTACCAAGTAAAAGAACTTTGACTGGTAATCCATACATACCTCATGGCATATTCAATCTTTATTATAATCTGTCAAGATAGACATTAGATTTCCATTTCATAGAAGCAAATCTTAGGCTCAGAATGACTCAAACAACTTATTCAAAATGACATAATTATTAAATATGAAGCAGAGAGTTGAACCTAGGTCTTCTTATTCAAGTGCAGGCTGGTCTGAGTTAAACCCTTCCCATTACCCCTGCGGTGATTTGCACAACCTTTGTCTTCTTAGCATTTGATTGATGGCTATTGTTAATGTAGGTAATGTGGGCTCCCTTGTAATGGTCAAGAGCTTTTTGCAAGGCAAGGTCTCAGATGATTAGGACAAGGTACTTACTAATGCCATTCTCAGCTTCAGCTGGAAATTTCTAACTGGAGTTCATTAGCCTGTCAGCCTTAGTTTCTTTTGAGCACCATACTGGTATAAATAAACAGTGAAAATCAATAGGAACCTTAAACAAGCTTCGTCTATCTTCCTTTGTTACTCTTTCTTTCTTCTTCTTTTAGTATTACTTCTCTGCCACTGGAAAAGTAAAATTCTTGTGTCTCTCTCTGGCTGTGCAATTCTGTTTTCTCTGTATATTTTGAGTTACTGGGAATTTAGGTCCATTCAGCTTTTTCCAAACACACCTGAAGGCCAGTAAACTAACCTTATCTACCTTACTCAGCAAATCTGTCCCATGAGGTTGCAAATCTAGTAAATCCATTTTTCTTAAGTATAGCATGACTCAATAACTATGTGAGTGATGATCTGAAAGTTTTGCTGAACTGCTTCAATTATGAAATTAATGGTAATTGTATTTTTGTTCATATTTTGTACAGAAGCTAAATAACTCTCTGAGTTGATGGAGGATGCATTTTGATTAGTATCTGCTTTTAGGAATGTGAGAGAGAGAATGGTCACAAAGTACCTTACTTTTCTCTTCCTCTCAATATTGCTCAATGAGTTCTATTGGAAATTTTTGGACTTACCCAACCTCCATTTAAAAAATTAACCATCACATGTTGCCTGTTCCTATGAGATGAACTTCTTCTAAATCCTTCCCACTTCCCACCCAGTCTTCATCTTCTGCAACACTTATTACATTATTGGAATAATTGAGTCTGTGACATGGAGTTCTCCGGTTGGGCACATTTAGATTCATTCTGAAGAAACATGATGGTTACTTTAATATGCTGATTTCCTGCCAGCAGGAATCAGTACAACCATCATGAGCTGCAGTGTGGGCCCACAAGTCTCTCTGAAAGCGGCCCAGAGACCAAACAGGAGACTGAACAGAGTCCCAGGGAGGAGGCTCAGTCAGGGATTTGTAGCTGGGATGTGCGTACTTTGACAATTCCCCTGTTCTTGGAGAAGTTCCCCAACAGGTCCTGTATATGAGATGGAACACATTTTCTCTGTACCATAGCTAAAGAACCCATCTCAGAAATGAAAAGTGCAATTACAGAAAAGTTATCCCTGGGCTATGACCACATTTCATGAGCAGTTTATTGCCATCACGACTCATGATTTCAATTTCAGGACTGAGAGTCTCTGCTGAAGCCCAATTTAAATCCTTAATATGAGAGTCTGTGCTTTACAGGCATGTGTTAATGCAGAGTCAGCCAATTTGAGTTTAATTCTTTTAAACTCTAAGCACAGTATGGGTTGGGAAGGGACCAGTGAGGTTGTATACGTATACAATATTGTGCTAACCACATGTGGTATTTTCTCTTTTAATTCTGATAAACCACAAGAGTAGATTTCAGAATACTGTTCAGTTTTCACTTGAAAATGATGACATTTTATACCAGAGTTCTTAATATCTGAGTTTTAGTTTAAAGGGAAAATTGCCCATGACTTTGAAAGTCAGGGCCATGCTGAAGTATTTTCCAAGTCTCTTTTTAAAAAATCCTCTGAACACCTTTGAAAATACAAAAATTTTAACCTTTTTCTTTGAATAATGTCAAGATTGAGTGTACCTCTAGAGAAATATTGATATAGACTCAAATCAATACATCTCCACTTGTCACTGATTCACTATGTGCCTTGGACAAATCACTTAACCTCACTAAGCCACAGTTTTGCTCAACAAAAAATGATAGTACCATACAGATGAGAGCTTCAGTTGCCCTTGTTTCTATCATTAAAAAGAAGCACAGAGTCTAACAGATATGAAACATTCCTACATATGTATATGTATATGTATATGTATATGTATATGTATGTGTATGTGTATGTGTATGTGTATGTGTATGTGTATGTTTATGTATGTGTATATGTATATATGTATGTATGTGTATATGTATATGTGTATATATATATGTATATGTGTATGTGTATGTATATGTATATGTATACATATACATCTAGACCAGTGTCTGTTAAAGTTTCAGTAATGAGAATCTACAATTCTTGGCAATCCAATAATCTCGAATTGCCTCTAACCTATTACAGTGTATATCTTTTCCTCTGAGTTTAACCCTTCATAAAAACCTAATAAAGTTCAGGGTATTGATGTTACTTCCATATACAGCATTGATCTTCTTTTAAAAACAAATAAGACTGCAAACTGAAAAAAGTCCAATAATTTTTTAATTTAATTGCTAGGGATAGTCTATCTGGCTGGATAACAACTCCCTTCCTAACTTCCACAACTTGCTTGACTGAGATGATTAAGGAAGGCTTCTGAGAAGTGTTGGCATTTTAGTAATTTAAGTGGGAAGGACATTCCAGTTAATATGGATGCTATGGGGCAAGATACAGAAGCAGAAAAACATAAACTTGTTTAGCCAACAACATGAAGTAGCGTTTAAGCTAAAGCAAATGATTACACTAGAGAAAGAAACTTTAAAAAGTTGTCTGAGCTCCAATTTTAGAGGGCCTTGAATGTCAGGCTAAGAGATAGAGTAGGCCACACTGTAGGCAGAAAAGAATAGTGACTTCACTTGTTTGTTCCTTCTTACAACAAATATTCACTGATTCTGGGTTCAAATTCTGTAACACCTGAAAAGTGACATTTGAAAATTTATCTTAGAATGCCTAGTGGAGAAGCATATCTTAGCGGACTGAAGAAGGATGAGACTAAAGGGCAGGAGCGGAAGCAAGTTGGAAGGCTGCTGGGATGATCTAGACCAGAAATGGTACTGATACTGTACAGAACAGTAGAAAGTAGTTTTGGGGGCAAAATGAAGAGCACTGCCTCAAGAAATATTTTTGGGGTCATTTTAGTGGTTGCATTGAGATTTATAGTGTATATCTTTAACTTATCACAGTTTACCTTTAAATCATATTATGGCACTTCCCATATAAGAACCTTATAACTGTGTACTTCTATTTCCCCCTTCCCCAGCTTTGCAGTATTGCTGTTATACATTTTACTTCATCATATGTTATCAATAAACTATACAATATATTGTTATTTCTGTTTTAAACAAAAAATTGCCTTTTCAAGTCATATTTAAAAATAAAAGTCATATTTCTCCATATATATACCATTTCTTATGCTCTTTATTCCTTTATGTAGAGTCATATTTCCTTTTTTATTATATATTTAGAAATTAAATTTAATGGGGTGACATTGGTCAATAAGAATGAATAGGTTTCAGGTAAACATCTCTATAGCATTTGAACTCTTGATTGTATTGTATGCTCATCACCCAAAGTCAAATCATTTTCTGTCATCCTGTTATTTGTCTCTCTTTATTTCCATTACCCCCACCTTCCTCCCTCTGGTAACCACTTCACTTTTGTCTATTTCCATGAGTCTCAGTTTTATATTCCACCTACATGTGAAATCATATAGTTCTTAGCTTTTTCTGATTTACTTATTGCACTTAGCGTAATGTTCTCAAGGTCCATCCATGTTGTCATGAATAGCAATATGCCATCATTTCTTATGGCTCAGTAGTATTCCACTGTACATATGTACCACATCTTCTTTATTGAATCCTCTACAAAGGACACTTTGGTTGTTTTCATGTCTTGGCCACCATGAATAATGCTGCAATGAACATGGGGGTGCATGTGTCTTTGCACATCAATGTTTTCAACTTTTGGGGGTAGATACCCAATAGAAGGATTGCTGGGTTGTGTAGTAGCTCTGTTCTTAACTTTTTGAAGACCCATCATAGTATATTCCTTAATGGCTGTACCAGTTTTTCATATTTTCTTTTGAAATTATTTCCCATCTAGCTGAATGACTATTCAATATTTCTGATGGTTCTGTTCTGCTGGTGGTGAATCCTTTCACTTTTAATATATGTGAAAAAGTATTTATTTCGCCTTCAATTTGGGGAGATATTTACCCTGAGTTTAGAATTCTGGTTTGACTTTTTTTCCTTTGAACATGTTAAAGATTTGCTCCACAGCTTTCTGACTTGCATTGTTCATGACAAGACATCTGCTGTCATCCTTATCGTATTTTTCTCTGTTTATAATGTCTTTTTTTCCCCTCTGGTTACACTTAAGATTTTATTTTTATTACTGGTTTGAAACATTTTGATTTTTATGATAAAAAAATTTTTGAGAGGTGAATTGAGAGAGCATGGAAACAGATAAGATAAGAGCACTGGGAAAAGAGGTAAAATAAATGTGAGCTTACAAAGATTAATTAAAACTGATAGTTTCTTCTTGGAGCCTGGTACTATTTTTTCAAGTAAAAGAGAAATATTATTACACAATATACCCTAAAGGAAAGTAATAGTTAACACTTGAAAAGCACTATATATACATATTTGTGTGGGTGTGTACATACACACACATTTATATACTTATAACACTCCTATATTTTAGATACTATTATAATCTCCATTTTATACAGTGAAAACTATGTCACCAAATAGTTGGATAATTTTAGTACAGAGTAAGTGGCATAATGGGGATTTAAACACGGACCATCAAATTAGCAGTTATGCCTTCAACCATTCTTCTTAACTTCCTCTTACAGCAAATGACAGTTAAGTATTTTAATAGCAACATACTGACAGATCTAGAAGGTACCTGTGTTATAAATATTTTATGTTAAAAGAGAAAAATGCTGCTTCTTGGACATTAAAAAAATGCTGCTTTTAGGGCAATGGCCTCCTGATTTTCAGCTTCTGGCTAAAATATTTCTATTCCTTCAAATAGTAAATATCCATAATCTTAGAGACCATACTTCTTGCTAGACACCATAATAGATTACTGAGCTCCTACTCATTGGTGTCACCTACTGTGTCCAACAAAAGATTGAAACTTCTGTAATTGAAAGAGAAGGAGTTCACAAATATGTCTGGACTCATGTGTCAGTCTAGCCAGCACAAGAAAGAAAAAACATAACACCAAAATCCTGGGTGTAAGCTCTGGACTACCTATTGCACTGATGTTTAAAGGTATCATGTAGTAAGATTCTTCTAGGAGCTACATGCTTTACTTCTATTACTTCTATTCATTAGAATAATGACCTACACTGCCACTATTTCAAACCTTGTGTTTCTGTTAATTCTATCCATTCTTTACAGATTACCTAACCTTCCTATGTACCAGTTTTCCTGGTCTGCATCATGAGGTTAATACTAGTACTTACCATGATGCTGCTTTAAAGATTAAATTAAATGATTCATCTGTAAAGTACTTGGAATAGTGCCTGGCTCATGGTAAGCACTCAGTAAGTGTCAGATACTGGTATTGTTATCTTTGTGGTTTTCTACTTGGGAGTTCCTACTTTGTCCATCCAAACCTTGCGTCCTACAAAACCAAATTAGCATTCAGCCCACCACTCTGATCAGTTTACCCAGGCACAATCTCTGTTTCTGCTAACAGTCAGTCAACAGAATTTAGCATCTCAGTGAGTTATATTACTCCACATAGACTCAATTTACCTTCTCAACTAGATTCATTCATGATTCACTCAATTCGTGGTTGAGCACTTGTCATGTGCCAAGAACTATTCTGGTTTCCTAGGGTTAAAACAGTAAGGAAGAAAGATAAATCAAATCCCTGCCTCATGGATCTTATGTGTTGGTGTGGGGTAGAGAACACAATAATTCAATTAAGTAAAATAGGGAGCATGTTAGATGATAGCAGTGTTACAGATAGAAAAAGAGCATAGAGGAGAAGAGGAGAAATAGGAAGTGTTGGGGGATATCTTGCAATTTAGGGTACTGGGACCAGAGAAGACTTTGCTGTAGTGAGAATGCAAGCCATGGAGATCCAGCGTAGAGCATGGCTGAGTAAAATTATTTCAGTAATTAAAATTTTAATATGAGAAGATAGCACACACAGAAGACAAAAGGTAGTTCAGTCTCCAAATAAAATAGTCTGTGTTCAAATCCTGGCTCCTCCACTCACCCAAAGTATGTTCTTGAGCATACTTGACTTTATCATCTAATCTACAGCATGAAAGTATAATGGTACCTACATCACAATGTGAGTCTTAAAGAAGAAACATGTTCCTAAGACTTAGTGTCTCATCCATAGTAAGTACTCAAAAAATGTTCTGTCTCAGCATCTAGAGTTCATTGATTTTCAAAGACATGTTCCCATTTATAGACTGCTTAAAGATTTAATGTGGAGAAGTATTTGAAAACAAGTGAAATGGCTCCTTTCCTGTGGGGCAAGTTCACAGAACAGCTGGGATGCTAACATGTTTCCCTTGGTCCCATAATAGATTTTCTGAGCTCCATTATCACATAGTTGTTGTATTTGTCGATCTTAATTTTGAAAAAGGAATTTGAACCTTCAGTCTTTTAAGGAAGACTATTACATGGCAATGGGATAGTTAGAACATGCTCTCCTCTTTTTTAAGCAGCTGTTGTTTTACCATCCTACATCAAAACCACTGGGCCCAAGGAAACCTCCGATGTTGGAGAATATCAAATGTGGTCTTTTCCCCCCTTTTTCCTAGAAGATCTGATACACCTTTGAATCTTCAAAGGCTGCAGTAATCATTGACATGGGAGACCTGTGACTTGCATGCATCATTGTGAAGATAAATTTATTAATGTAAACTGCATAATATGGAATAGTGTTTGAGGTGAATTAAAATGTGAGGATCTGTAATCCAACGGAAAAAAATACCCACAGAACAAAGGGAGGAGAGACACATGGAACAGGCTGATGAAAGGCACTTTGCTGATTCGGGACTTCACTGAAGAGAGCTACATAAAAGGGAGATGGTTGCTTTTAAGTAGGTTAATGTAACCCTGGTGTCTCAATTAAACTGTCTTTAACAAAAGAGGAAGAAGAATAGTACTAGAAGTCGGGGGATGCTTCAGTGAAAGGGAAGAAATTTACAGAGGGGAAACAAAAGAGGATAATTTAGGTTAAATATTGAGAATAACTCCCTAAGCAAAATAATCTCAAAATTTAAACATAAAGCATATTTAAAAATTGGTTAGACAAAGGAAGCAATTGACTTTGGTGGCCAGTGTGGGAAATAGCTTTCTAATTTTACAGTTTGCCATAACATCAAGAGGTTAATGACCAAAACAAAGCAAGATGCTAAAAGTGGGAGGAACACGGATCTCCAAAGTAGACTGAATCCAGGGAATAAGTCCTGGTAATGAGTACTTCCTTTCCTTAAATAGCAGGACACTGCTTTAAGTTTCCTCCACATGTTATTGTATCTGAGACAGAAACATGACATTTCTAAGCAGTGCGGGGGGGGGGGGGGTGATTTTACCCCTGTTGTTGGGGAGGCTTGATTTGGGACCCTTCTTCCCATGAATCACTGCAAGATCCTGCTAGAGAAGCTAGGTTTTCCTTAGGGTAAAACAGTAAAGAAGTGCCTGTTTTTATATTTGATAAAGTTATATGCTGTTTTTCCCTGAATCTATCCTAGAACAACCCAGTGACATTCATCATCATTCAGACTCTCCTTGAGCCGGGCACACGTGAGCTCAGGTCTCATGGCAGGGTGGCGTGCCATCCACATATCCACAGCCAGTGCTGTCTTCCTCCAGTTAATGAGGTGAATCTGGAGCAAGGGCGGGGGGACTGGGTGTCCCTTCCAATCTGATAATTAAATGCATACAGTGTTCAGTAAAAATGCAAGGTTTTTCTATTGTCTGAGGTCATCTTAGGGAACAGAAAACTTAAAAACTCCTTTGGGGAAATAAAGAAAAGAGATACTATCAGTTTTCTACCTAGTATTTGATAGCATTTATTAAACAGATAAATATTTATTAAATAGATAATATTTATTAAAGTTTAAATAATAAAGTTTGCATTTGCATTCTACTGAGACCTAACAGAAGAAACCTGAATTTAATAAAACTACCTAGAAACCACCATCTAAACTGAGCTGGAGATGATACACATAACATATAATAGGCACCTATACTGTGTGTGTGTGTGTGTGTGTGTGTGTGTGTGTGTGTGTGTGAGAGAGAGAGAGAGAGAGAGAGAGAGAGAGAGAGAGAGAGATCAGGCAAGTAGAGAAGATTAGAGGTGAATGAGGGAAGAAGAATATCTACTTAAAGGAACAGCACCAATGAAGGCAAAGACATAAAATCATGACAGAGGATAGCGTGTTTGGGCAAGAACAATGTGGTTGAAGCTTCAGGAGTTGTCGCCAGATAGATATGCTGGAACTACTAGGAAATGCCCTGCCTTGACAAGATCAAATACGTTTCCGGTTCTGATTGGTGGTTTGGCAATGCCACCGGTCCTCTAAAATGTTCATATTTAATCTCACGTTTACTCGTACATTCTAAGGAATCCTTATCAGAAGAAAATCAGTGAGCAAGCAAATACAAATTTACATGCAATGATATTTTATTTCTAATAACAACAAGTTAGAAACACCTAAATGTATGAGCAAGGGAATGGTCAAATATGTGCTGATACATCCACATGACATATTGTGCAGCTACTAAAATCATGTTTACAGAATTTGTGACATGGGGTGAAAGAAAGCTTGGCACTTACCATTAGGTTCAAAAAGCAAGACACAAAATTGTTCAGACCCTTGAATCTCAACTTAGATAAAACGTATATTAAAACCTGGAAGGAAGGACACTGAAACACGAAATTGTGTGTCAGATACAGAATTGTGAGTAAATGAATTCATTTTTCTAAATTCTAAATAGAATGGTTCCATTATACAAACTTTAGAAAATATATTAAAATACTACTTGCTCTCAAATCCTTATCTCAGCGCCTGCCTCCGGGGAGCCCAGACTAAGAGTGTTGAGACCCTGGTTGTCATGATTTACTCTCCAGTGAGCTCCTGTATAAAAGGAAACAGTAAGTCATAAATACCCACAGGTAGGCTACAGTGGAGATCACAGCAGGGAATGTTATACTAGGGAAGGAAGGGGTAGATGCCAGGGAAAGTCCCCCAGGTGGAATCTATAAGGGTTAACAGCCACTTGGAAGTGTAGTGTGGTGCAAATAAAATCAGCCATTCATAGGATGTAAGGGTCCATCCTTTCAACAGCTAAGGAAAGGGGAGCCGGAACTGTTGTGGATTTTAGCAGGAGCGGCCGGAAAGGACAGAATTCTCAATTTGGTTTTAGGACTTGTTGATTTTGAGGTGTCAGCAGGATAGTCAGGTATCATTTATTATGAAACTTCCATGGGGAAAGCATATGGCAAACACCCAATAAATACTCACTGAATTGAAAAGAATTGCGTTTTTTTCCCCACATTTGGGTTTTCTAGTGGGGGCTTTCTTTAGTGGCAAACCACACGTTCATGGGCTCAGGCAGACCAGAAAGCCCTGGATGGGGTACGTGCTCACACATCTAGAATACATAGTCAAATTAATACGGTGGTTGAGGCGGGAGTCCCTATGTGTATTAGAAAAACAAGCCTATCTGTAAAACTCTGCAAGATGCCTCTAGGTGCTCAGAAGTAGCTATTTACTATGAATATTTTATCAATGCCAGAGCAGATAGAGGGAAATTGTATCCATTATATTCTCATCACCGTCACACGTGGTTGAATGGACCTCTGACTGAAGAATCTAGATATGTTTAAAACATTTTTCACCTCCAGTGAAACTAGCAAGCCCTGATTTGTGTTGTTCCTGCTCCTGCTAGATTCATAAAGTACTTCAGAGGCAATTGTATCTTGGAAGTGTGGTGTGGCAATTGTTCATCCAAAGCATATGCTTTTGTTTTATTTTTAAACTAGCGGTTTAAATGTGGGGAAGCTGACATTTTAGAGCAAGTGGTAGCATACGTGTGTGTATGTGTATCTGCGTGTGTGTGTGCGTGTGTGTGTGTGTGTAAGGGAGGGTGTTGTTTTATTTGTATTTTATTTTTAAATTCAATGTTTTAAATAAGAATAACAAACAACAGGAATGAAAACCTATTTTAAAAAACGTGTTCTCTGGGGATGTCTCCTCAGCTCCCATGGGGTAAGGTCAAAGAAAAGGTCAGATCCCAGGCTTCTGCTTCAAGCTCTTCAGTGGCTTTTCTTGGTCCTCCAGATTCAGAACCATCCTGTGTGGATGGAGGAGGTGTAGCCTCTCCTCTCTTTCCAGCCTCTACTAGAGCACCTGGAGCCCTATTCTCCTGCTTCAGTCCTTCTGGTCTTTGGCCTTCTTCTACCTCTGTGCCTTCTCACATGCTGTTCCCCAGGCCTGATGTCTTTCTTCTCATTTTCCTTTCCCTGGATGAATTCCACTTGGTCTGCACGTCTTAGCTCAATTGCTATTTCTTCCAGAAAGCAATGGTCTTCTATGAGTGGTCCAAGGGGTTGACCAGAGAAAACTTCTGAGACATTCTAAATTGAATGACAGCAGCTGGAGAGTGAGAGAAAGAGACAAGAACGGTTAACCAGTTAATATCTAGTGAGCCAACCAACAGAAGACCACTCATATTCCTGAATGTATGTTGGAGCTTTGAATCAACCTCCAGGCATCTATTAGCTGGCCACTAGGCCACCACATCCTGGATTTGTGTGAACATTCAGGACTGTTGCCTGTAACCAATCAAAAGTGGTAAACATTTCGGCCCTGGACTGTTGGCTCAGTGGTAGAGCATCGGCCCAGCGTATGGAAGTTCCGGGTTCGATTCCCAGCCAAGGCACACAGGAGAAGTACCCATCTGCTTCTCCATACTTCCCCTTCTCCTTTCTCTCTGTCTCTCTCTTCCCCTCCCTCAGCCAAGGTTCCAGTGGAGCAAAATTGGCCCAGATGCTGAGGATGGCTCCATGGCCTCTGCCTCAGGCACTAGAATGGCTCTGATTGCAGTGGAGCAATGCCCCAGATGGGCAGAGCATCGCCCCCTGGTGGGCATGCCAGGTGGATCCTGGTTGGGTGCATGCAGGAGTCAGTCTATCTGCCTCCACCCCCACCTTCTCACTTCGGAAAAATTACAAAAAAAAAAAAGTAGTAAATATTTCTTACTTACAGGCTCTGCACCTATCATAGAGCTGTCCTCTGTCCCTGCTTTACCTTTTCCTGCCCCTCTTATCTGTAGCCAATGTAAATTATTTCCAAACAACTTACATCTTTCTTCCCCAAATTATAATGCATAGAAAACACCTGTCAACTCCAGGACAGCGGACATGTTGCTTTCTCTGCCTACTGCTGCTGCTGCTGGTCTAGACTTCACGCCCCAGAAGCTGATCCTTTTCTGGCTAGCATATGGTTCAACAAACCTTTTCTTTCAGAAAAGCTTTCAGTTTTGAAAGGTTTGTTTTGTTTCAACAGGATAAATTTTATAAAAAAATTTTTTTATAGAGACAGAGAGAGAGTCAAAGAGAGGGATAGATAGGGACAGACAGACATAAACGGAGAGAGATGAGAAGCATCAATCATTAGTTTTTCGTTGCGACACCCCAGTTCATCGATTGCTCCTTCACATGTGCCCTGACTGTGGGGCCACAGCAGGCTGAGTAACCCCTTGCTCGAGCCAGCGACCTTGGGTCCAAGCTGGTGAGCTTTGCTCAAACCAGATGAGCCCGCGCTCAGGCTGGCAACCTCAGGGTCTTGGACCTGGGTCCTCCACATCCCAGTCCGACGCTCCATCCACTGCGCCACCACCTGGTCAGGCACCTATAATTTTTTATAGATTTAGTTATTTCACAAAGCATGGAGTGCCTTAGGATGAAAGAACCCAAACTGAGCATGGCAGCTATATTGTTATACATACAAGCTATCTCTATTGAGGAGGAAATCAAAAGGCAATTATAGACATTCTGTTCACTTAATTGTTAGATACAACTCTGGAGCAAATACACTGAACTAGGCACTATGCTAAGCCCATTCCCTGGATTATCCTAATTCTTACAATACCCTTACATTCACTTGATCATTTTTATCTGATAATATATTTAAAATATGTTTGAAGACCTGCTGATGCTTGACCTTGCGCTAGGTACCAAGGACACAGGAGCAGGGCAGAAAGACTTTTCACCTGTCCTCTTGGGGCTGGTAGCCTGTGCCAGACATCGATAAACTAGTGACACAGGCTGAATGTGTAATCAGACGCTGAGGTGAGGGCTGCCGAGGGCAGGCTGCCAGCACTCTCCATGGCAAAGGAGACTGAAGACCTCTAAAAATGGCACTTGAGCTTATATTAGAAGGATGAGTTGGGGGCCAACCAGGCACCAGAGGGGAGGGATGAAGAAGGGCATTACAGGCGAAAAGCCCTCATCTAAGCATCTGCAACCTGAGAATCCTGAGGGGGCCCCTGTTTCTGAAGCAAAGCCAGCAGGACAATGAAGGCACCTGACGACAGAAATATTATTGAGAGCCAAGTCTGCGAGCCCTCTGGGCCTTGATAACATTGGAGGTTTGATCTCTTGATTAGGGGAAGCAAAGGTGGTGTTAGTGAGGGCAAAGGGGTGTTTGAAAATACTTCTCCAGATGCAGGGCAGAGAACTGTTAGTGTCACCACTCAAACTGTAAACTCCTGAATGAATCCTGTTCTCCCACTGACTAAGTCGGCCAAAGGCATTTCTTTTCCACCCTAAACATATACTACATAACAGAAATGGCTGTCATATCCGTTACACTGGGTTATTACTTCCTCAGTTTTAATCGTTCAGATGCTCCCCTATTGGACCTTCCGTTGCGAGGTTTCTTGTTTTCAGATTGATCACTCCCAAAGTCACTGGTAGATGACTATAATTATTGGGGAAATTGTTTCTGATATCACTGGTGATCAGGGACCTGAGGGTCAGCATCCCAATGTGGGTTCTTGGCTTCACACACTAAAGAATTCAAATTTAGGCCAGCATAGGATTTAAACGGAAAGAAACTCATAGACACAGGCAACAGTATGGTGGCTACTAACGGGAAGGGAGTAAGGGGTGGAAAAGAGGAAGGTGGGACAAAAATATTTTAATGGAAGATGATTTGACTTCGGGCAGTGGGTACACAATGCAATGTACAGATCACATATATAGATTTCAGTATACACTTGAAACCTATATGACCATATGACCGGTGTCACCTCAATATATTCAATTAAAAACAAATAAAATGAGAGTGAGTTTATTAGTGAAGCATGAGACAGAGTATGGTCTACTCCACAGACAGAGCCACCCCCCTTTAGCAGAATCTGCTCCCTTTCTTGAGGTTCATTTAATCGGTGGGGGGGTATTCTACAAGGGGAAGAATACTCAGGGTCTTCCCAGGAAAAGGGTGGAGATTTCTTAGAGGAGCTCCGTTGGCCATTTCGAGTTGTTCTGTGAGCTTTCCATTTCTTATATGGTAGCACAGGGTGTGTTGTTCAGTATGCTAATATATTACAATGAGCATATAATGAAGCTAGGGGTTACCATTAGGTGAAAGTATTTGCTCTGTTGGATTGAGCTAGTCTCTACTGGTTTTAAGCCATAAATCCAGTGGTGGGTGGTCTTACTTCCTTATTGACAGTTCCTGTAGCTTTTGTCCGTTGCATCTCTTTGCCACCCACTCTATCTGAATCACTTCTAGAAAAGCACACCTGTATGGGGAATCTATGCACCCATTTCTTTTTTTAGTTGCATACCAGCAGCCCTTGACTAGCATGTGTGACATAGTTTATAATAGCAAAACTGGCTTCCTCCACCCTGTGAATCCACCAGCCATCAAATTCCCCTGCCCCACCTTTAAAATTGGCTCCATAACAACGGCTTTCATACTATGAAATGATATGCAGGACTGACAGACAATTTCCACATCACCTTATTTTATTTTCAGCACAGCTCTGTCCAGTAAACCGACAGCAGATGACTCAGCTCGGCTGACATTCAGTCTCCAGAATACTGGGAAAATTGACAGCTGGAAATGAAGCAAGCTTAGTATCTTGGCTCTCCAACCTCCTAAATTTGCTTCAGGGAATTTGGTGTTTGTTAACTGTTTCTTTCTTAAGTAGGCAAGCTCCAGCCCCAGAAGGTAATAAAGCAAACTTTAAATCTTGCTTCAGGTACAGCAAAACTGGCTGCATGGTGCATTTAACTGAATGGCACAAGAACCCTCCTCCTAGCAACTTTCAGCACAATGAGATCAACTATAAGAATGGAATAAATTAGCCTGACAAGGCAGTGGCGCAGTGGATAGAGCATTGGAGTAGGATGCAGAGGACCCAGGTTCGAGACCCCCGAGGTCACCAGCTTGAGCGTGGGTTCATCTGGTTTGAGCAAAGCTCACCAGCTAAGACCCAAGGTCGCTGGCACAAGCAAAGGGTTACTCAGTCTGCTGTAGCCCCACCGTCAAGGCACATATGAAAAAGCAATCAATGAACAACTAAGGTGTCGCAATGAAAAACTAATGATTGATGCTTCTCATCTCTCTCCATTCCTGTCTGTCTATCCCTATCTATCCCTCTCTCTGACTTTCTCTGTCTCTGTGTAAAAAAAAAAAAAAAAAAAGAATGGAATAAATTGGAGATTGATTTCTGCAGTTTCATTTGCAGAAATTTGCAGACAATTAAGCTGTCACCCCCACAGTAGAGGAAGTAGCTGCTCCTTTTAGCCAGAGGCTGATTGAGATTCGCCATCTATCTGTGCCCATGTTAGAGCTGTGGTTCTCCAGTTACACTTTAGTAACCAGGACTAAGGAACTCTCTCCGGGCACAGACCTCATTGTAAAGGGGGTCGCCAGCAGCAGCCCTGTGGAGGTAAATAGCATCCTGCTTAGAGCAAAGGTTCTGGGGTCACAGATGCCTGGGTTCCCATCTCTCACTTAAGAGCTTTGGATGAGTCTCTTATCTTTGAACCTCAAGAAAATAGGCATGATGATTCTACCTGCCAGTTGTTTAATGGATTAATAATATAAGATAGCATCACAGTGTGCCTCGATGATGGCTGAGAGGTAATAATTACTCATTAAATGGCAGTATTTCTTATGGCAGATTCAGTGAATCCAGGACCAGGATGCCAAGGTAAATTTTAGAAGCATAAAGATGAGAAAGAAATAGTCTGTGTGTCTTGGGACACAAGCTTCAGACTCTTCAAAGGAATAATTCTCAGGATTCTTCCAACAGACATGGAATTCAAACACAAAGCATCACACTGTTGCTTGGAACCAGTAGAGGCTCCCAGCTTCCTGGGCAGCACATCTGACCTTCTTATCATGATCTACTGGACTGTCAGCAGTCTGCCCGGGCTGACTACATGCGTCTCACCAGGCACAGTTCTCCCTTCACTGCCTGCTTCAGCCAGACTAGGAATGAGTCCAGTTTCTGCAGTGTTTTGCCTTGTAAAAATATCCCCTCTTCACACATAATTTTGTGCACAGGTTATAAAAATAAGGGAGAGAGAACAAAGGCAGACACTTGCGATTCTTTGTAGAGCTGTTTCCGTTTCCCCCTCTCGTTTATTACCTGATGCAAAGACAGAAACTAGGAGGACAAAGGGAGGGGAAGGAAGACATGTGAGTTCTCTGGCCAGGTCTTGCTTGTCTGCATTTGGCTGATGAAGACCCCCAGTGGGTGGCAGACAGGTCTAAGTGGCTTTCTGGTTTGTGTCTGGTGTGAAGCGAGCAGGATTCTTCCTCTCAGATCTCACTGCTTTCTCGGACTGACCCCCTAGAAGACGTCTAAATCCTCACCTGGGTGTGGTGGGGTGGGAGTGAACAGTGGCAGCCGAAACATGGGGTGTGGGCTCCAATCTGGACCAAACTTTCCATCCCCCTTCACTCGTGGAGCCCCCTGCCCACAGTGTCTTTACTCTGGGGACTTTGCCTTGATGGGTGTTGTAACGGGTTCCCTGAGAACAAGCCCTGCGGCTCAGAGATCTGTGTGAAGGAGGTTCATTGGGGAGGGAGGGCAGCAGGGTGAGCAGTGGAGGAGGCTGATTGGGGTAATGGACTGCCCTTACAACGGAGGGCTCAGCCACCCTGGACAGCAGGGACTCTGGATACCCCGTGAGTGTGGTCCCACCTGCAGGCCAGGGGCTGGCCTTTCCACACCCCTGACCAGTCACTGGATGTCAGCTGCTTCCCTTCTTCTTCACAATCTTTACATCAACTATGACATAGAGCCAGAGCCCATAAAAAATACTGTGGAAACAGGTTGTGCTTTTGTTGTATGAGATGTCCTGAGAAAGCAAATGGTACAGAGAGTAGATTCGTGGATGCCAGTGGCTGGGCTTCGAGCAGGAAAGTGACTGCACGTGGGCACGAGGCGGCTGTTGGGGATGATGCAAATGGTCTCACATTAGTTTGTGGTGACAATTGCACAGTTTTATAAGTTTCTTGATAATCATTGCAATACACACATAAAATGGGTGAATTTAATGGTACTTAAGTTATACCTAAATATGCAATAAAAATATTTTGGGAAATGAAGTATGGTAGAGAAGCTCAGACAGAGAATATTGACCCCAACTCTCCTTTTCTTTCCCAAAATCAAATGCTCAAACTTGCTTTCTAGGAGAGCACCTCAGTGCCCTGTGAAGACAGGGTTGGGAAAAGGAAAATACCCAACAAACAACCATGTCCTCACTTTCACCTTAAGTCTACTCCCCACAGAGCAGTCAGCAGGAGGTAGAAATATTTTTTGTGAGGGGCTCATGTCATTCCTCGGTTTAAAATCTTCCTATGACTCATATCTCATATCAGAGTCCTCTTTGTGGTCTATACAACTGGACGTCCACTATTAGAACTGCTTTTCCGGGCCACTGGCCTGTTTCCTGCCCCCTCCTTGCCCCCAAACACACAGCACTCAGCCCCTGAGCTGCCTTCCTGCAGTTCACACATGCCAGGCTGTGACCCCACTGCCTGGGAGTCCCTCCTCCCATGCCCACATGGCTCCCTCCCTCCTACATCCTCCAAGCCACCTTCCCAGGGGGCCATTTGGCTGGTCTCCCACCTACAGTGTCAGCATGCGTGCATTCAGTCCTCAGCCCTCTCCCTGTTTGTTTGTTCTCCTGGACCTTGTGTTACTCTTCCTGTGTTCACTGTCTTCTCTTCCTTCTATGGAGCTACCTGAGGACAGGGGCCCTGTCCCTTCCGGGTACTCTCAGGTGCCTAGAATGACTCCTGGCAGGGAGGAAGTGATCTGTAGGTAGTTTTTGAAGAAATAAATAAATGAAGAAATGAATGAATGAATATGAACCCATTTCATGTTTTTCTTTCTTTTTTTCACCTCCTTCACCTGAGCCCTGCCTTCTACTCCCACCCTCAGCCCCGCCCCATCCCTCGCCGTTGCAGGGGTCTCCCCTTTATTTCTGATGTGTGTGCTCTTTGGGATTGTGTGATATGACACCCCCCAGGTATCATGAACCTTGCTTTTTATGTGCTGCTAATTTCTCCTGAGACTGAGACACAGGAAAACAAATGAGATTGTAAACCCAAATACCCTGTGACAGAAAGTTAAAGGCCCTGGTCAGCCTCCAGAGACAGGAATGTTTATGTAAGGGTGATGATTCTCCCCTAACAGAGTGCAGCGCGAGTGGGTCGCCCTGAGGACACAGTTCTGCCCCTCTGACTTATGCCCCATTGGATGAGGCTGCTGCAGGCCTCAGGCTGTTCCAGGTCCAAAGCCGCTGATGGACCATTGTCCAGTGACTGCAGGGTGTAGAGAAGGTTCCATGGGAGGCACAGGGCCAATTATCCAGTCTCCTATGTATTCCTTATATGTGTGTGTGTATGTGTGTATGTGTGTGTGTGTGTGTGTGTGTGTGAGAGAGAGAGAGAGAGAGAGAGAGAGAAGGTGTAATATGAGTCTACTGTGTGTCAATCTATTCATGAGTGTGTGTGACAGTACATTTGTGTCACCTTATCAAATGGATTCTGTGTGTTTGTTGTATGAATTTAGACGTCAGTGTGCATGCATCTAGTGACTATGGAAATCTTTAGGTGGCTGTGTGTCCAGGTGTATCTCTTTAAAATCTGGCCTTCCGCCACCCACAGCTGAATTACTCACTCTTAAGAGGGACTGAGGGGCATGTCTTCATTTCTTTACCTCTGCTGTTCTGGTATTAATAAGGCCCATCCTTCACTTTTGTGCTGTTCTTTGGAGAGCACAGACCACTTCCATGCACTATTTCTCATTTCCTTCTGATAACCATGAGCACAGAAAATGATGCTCTTGTACAGATGAGAAATTCCCCTTAAACCTCTGTCTGTCCTCCTCAAGGAAAGTGGATTTCACCCTCCTTTCTCAGGCCATGTGTGCAGCTGATCCACTCCCTTCCCACCTCCTTTGGGCACCCATATCCATTCAGCGTCTTTAGGCATCTTTATTCACCCTGAGCTACAGCTTCCTTCCTCTGACCCCTTCCTCTGCAAGCCTACTACCTGGCCTGGTCTCCACTGTAACTGACAAACTTCTTCTCATTTATTCTCATTCCTTCTGTAGCAAAGTCCTCACTTCTCATTGGTTCCTCTGACATTCCACCCTAACATACCCTTAACACCGTTCTTCCTCAAATCCTCAATTATCTGTTCATATCAAGCCCTAAGCCTCCTTAGAGTGGCCAGCTTGTTGGAAAGGACATCTGCACTGTGTGATATGGCCATGCACTCCTTTCTTTTTTGAAATTCTCGTCTCTTAGTCCTCCTGTGTTTTCTCCTTTTTGCCAGCTAACCTTCCTGTGGCCTTTGCTGGCCTTTTAGAAACCCACTGAATGAGTTTCTCCTTTTTCCATCTTCACATAATCTCAGTGCTGTCAGCTTTCCCATCACATCCAAATCCTTTTGTATTTAGGTGACTGTGACATGTTCCCCTGGCTCATCCTCTCTTCTGAATGCAACTCTTTATACACCCTCTAGAAGTCTCTGTTGGATGTACGATGGTCCCATGAAGTCAAGAAGTCTCTGCCACCTCGAATCTGTGCCCTAAACTGCTTTCTTTCCTCTTTGGCCACTATCTTGGTAGTGGTAACACCAGAAGGCAGGGAATCCTAACACAGCCTCTCCTCTACCCTTGTGTTCTGATCTTTTTCACATTTTATCTCATCATCTATAAATATCTCTGGAATTGGTCACAATCTTTTTATCCCCAGTGCTTTCATCTTGTCTTTCCTTGAGGTTACGGCCACAGTCTGGTGCATTCAGAGGCTTCACACAATAGGGTGATAGATACAAACACACACATAGAGTTGAACATAAACATGGTTACACACACATGTGCCTAGATAGATATGCATATTGTATATGATTGTCACTCAAATCAGATGCTATGGCTTCTTAATGGTTCTAATCCCACAGAAGCACATGGCTTCAGAGCACACAGGAAAACTCAGTCCAGATCCACTCAAATGTGGACCCAGTGGCAAATATATAGGTACACTTTTGTCAACAAATGTATAGTTAGAATTTTACACAAAAATTATAGACAAATACAGAAATGGAATCACAGACAGAAACACAGTCATAGACAAATATTTATTGAGGTTCCTACCACATAAGGCAAAAAGTTAAGAGTTGGGAGAAAAAGGATGTCTTGGCGCAGCCGACCACGGTGGCTCAGAGTCCTGTGCACATGCAGGCATCTCCACAGTCGGTCCCTCTGCCTCGCACCCCCTCCCGTCCAGAGGCTACTCCCATTCAGAGACTCTAAGCCTCCTTTCTCTATTTTGAGGTATGTCAGACCCAGGGGCTGACACAGCTGTGCATGTTGCCAAGTTTCTGGGGTGCTGTGAGAGTCAGAGAAGTGGACTGGCAGCTTCAGGCTTAGCTAGCTGTTGAGCTGGGCATACAACACAAATAGGGATGGGGACCCTGGGATCTGGCCACTCTGGGCACTCATGAGGACAGAAGGCTTGCAAATACAACAAGCCCATTACTACAAATAATGGAAAGTTTGCTATTGACAATGCAGTGTGCTTTTCATTACTTTAGATATGTTTCCACATATACAGGGGACCCTCAGGTTATGACACAGTTTCGTTCCTACAACAGTGACGTAACCCGAATTTTGGTGTAAGTCAAAATGCACCCTAGCCTAAGTCACTTGCCTATCTTAACACAGTTGTAAAATCATGATCTAGAACATAAAAACACAACTAAGCCACAGAAAAAGGAAAAGGACATACATATACTATACTGTGCACTATATAGTAGAAGAAAAATGTAATAATAGAAAAATGAGTAACAGAAAAATGAGTGTAACAGAAAAAATTAGTGTAAAAAATTCCTTACCTTTATCCCTGTGGTTGGCTTGCACACTGGAAGGGTCATTGCAAGGTGGGAGTGATATATTGGGAGGAGGAAGCTGGAGAGACAGGGAACCTGCAGAAAGTGCTGGAGATACGGGGTCAGGTGAATCAGGATTGCCTAAGGAACATGCAGAAGACACTGGAGATGATTCTGCCTGTACTACAGGTATTTCATCTCAAGAAGCAACTGATGTAGAGGGTACAGGATCTGTTGCAGGCCTCTCTACCTTCTTAAGGAATTGTTCCAGGCTAGTCTGAAAGGTTCATGACTTCTTATCTTCCAAATCTGCCTATAGCATTCATTGCAAGGCATCCAAACAGCTCTGTAGACCTTATGGAATCTGTCATCACTGGGGTCCTCAGCCTGAAATTTTGCCAATCCATCCTCTACAATAGAAAAACCTTCTTTCAAACTCTTGGTAGTAAATCTCTTGGGTGCTGGGATTTCTCTCCCTTCTTCTTCAATCAGCTGCTTCTCTAGCTGAATGAGGTCCTCAGCAGACAGCTCCTCTCCATGTGATGCCAGTAGCTCTGTGACTTCCTCAGCCTCCACCTCCGAATGAAGCTGTTTACCCATGGCAACAATCTTCTCTGTTACAGCCTCCACTGACTCCTCAAAGCCATGGAAGACATACACAAACTGGGTACATAGTTTTTCTCCACACACCATTTAAGTGTGTTTGTCTCACTTCATCCCAGGCAAAAACAATGTTTTGTGTAGCATTGTAAATGTTATAAGACTTCCAAAAGTCTTTGAGTGTCAAGTTCTTGTCCTTCTCAGTTGCATTAAGGGCTGTAACAAATGTCCTCTGGAGGTGGTAGGCCTTGAAAGAGGCAATGACACCTTGGTCCATGGGCTGTAAAAGGGCAGTGGTATTAGGTGGAAGGTAAACCACCTTGGCATTAGAGTTAAAGTCACTCAAGTGAGCAGGGTGACCAGTGGCATTGTCCAGCACTTAACAATACGTTAGAAGGTAGCTGCTTGGTAACACAGTGATCGTTCACCGCTGGCACAGAATGGCTGGAAAATCACTCCTCAAAAATCTAAGCATCACCCATGCCTTCTTGTTAGACCTCCAGATGACAAGCAGTTGACCCTTCCAAATGACCTGTAGTGCTCTTGGATTCTCTGATTGGTACACCAATTGAGGCTTGAGTTTGAAGTTACCTACAGCATTCCCCCAGGAAGCAAAGTCAGTCTCTCCTTGCCAGCTTTGTGGCCTGGTGCTGTCTTCTCCTCCTTGGCGATGTAGGCCCTGTTAGGCATATGCTTCCAAAAAAGGCCTGTCTTGTCAACATTAAACACTTGTCCAGCACAGTATCCCCCTTATTTAATTAATTCAGCCAACCTATTAGGAAATTTGCTTGCTGCTTTCTCATCGCCACTAACAGCTTCATCCTGCACCTTAAGCTTATGCAAGTTGGCACAAGATTTGAAATGCATGAACCAACCCCTGCTAGCCACAAGCTCTTCTCTTCCTCCTCCCTTTACACTTTTTATTGCTCAAACAATCAATCGCTTACCCTTGTCCTGAACCAACATTAGACTAACTGGTATATGTAGCTGATGCTGGTCTTCCAGCCACAAAACTAGCAGTCTTTCCATCTCAATCATTATGCCACTTGGCTGTTTAGTAATCACAGTCGATTTTATAGGGACTGATCCCTCCACATGCTCTAGGTTACAGTCTTTATCCTTGATAATTGTTGCTACTGTAGAGCGGCTAAAGCCTACCAATGTTCATCGCTGATTTTCTTTTTTCCGATCTCTTTACAATGTCTAATTTCACTTCCATTGTGATGGCTTTCCTCTTCTTTGAAGTACTGCCATCTGAAGACTCTGATTTTTGTTTAGGAGCCATGATAATGGCCAAAAGCCACCAAACAAAGCAATACAAATGGAACACTTGCGCTTTTAACAGTCCAAAATGGCGTAGGTAAATGTATGGGGGATGAACTCCCTCGCTCATATGCTGCGTTACTGAGTATCCTTCTGCCACGCACAACAAAACTAGTTCGCCTATGGCATTCAGAAGTACAGTGCTAACGGTGTAAGTCGAAACACTCAATGTCTCAAGATTTTAAAGTGTTTATGGGAGCGAGCATCGTAAACTCAAAACATTGTATGTTGAGACTGTCATAACCCAAGGACCTCCTGTATTGTCATAATGAACTAAAACCTATGTTGCTCTGTTACAGAGCTGAGTAACAAATCCCTAATATTTGTATTTTTCAAAGCGCTTTCTCCCTCAGACATTCTCTCATCTGGCCATCAAGATTTTTTCATTGTAAATGAGTATCATATATTAACCCTTTGAATAGTACGAACATTCACATACATCCTTGTGCTTACTGACCATCCAGAGTACGATTGTACATGTGTAAGGCAACATTTAAAAAAAGCAAATGTATGTTCTTCTTGTTTCCATAAATTAGTTATTAAACAAACATGATTTTAAGTTAATAAAACTGTAACTGGAACTAATTTCACTTTTTGGAAAAAAGCTCACGCCTGGGGATCAGCAAGCATGAAAAAAAGCTCACTACTCAGAGGGTTAAACATATGTTATATATTTTCTTTTCTTTTTCCATCCTCTAACAATGCAACAGAATCTTTCTTCATAGATACTACATGTCAGTGTTTATGAATATAACCCACCCTGTTTTTTCATTGCCTTCCCATTGTCTGTGCCATATTCTCTATACTGTTTTTGGCTTGGTTAGGTTGGGTTATATACATTATTGGTAGTTGAGTTATTGTTATTGTTTTAACCCTTCTTACTCTTTATTCTCACCGTCTTTTGCATATACACAGTCTAGTTTTCTATATTGGCTTGAATATTAACACTTTGATCTTCCAAACAGTGTTTTATTTAGGCTCATTCACTGAGATTTGGAATATTCTTTTCAATGTGCAATATAGTTTATATAAAATAGAAGGTGTCCAATATGGTATTCTATATTTTCCTACATATTTTATTTCATATACTCCCTCTCTAGCCAGGTGAGTTGGAGCAACTAATATAACCACTCCAAACTTGATGTTCTTCAGTGGTTTAGGAACGCTAAGGTTTACGTGGGAAGTGTATTGCACATATTAAAACAGACACATGTAAAGTGCCTACCTAGCACATTGCCCAACACACTTAATAAATGACGACTATTATATGTATTAGTACTGTGTGGTGGTAATTGTGGCAGCAGTCAAATGATGATAATGTGGTAAAGACATGGTCTTCACACTGGCTTACTGGAAAGTGCTTAAGAGAATCTCCCTCTCATGAACCCAAGTCCTGTGGTCGTACATTTAGGATGTTTGCTATTTTGCCCTTTGTAAGTGATGTCTCACTGAACATCTTCCCGCATAGTTTTATTCCTCTTTTGGATTTAATATTTGTATGTGTTCCTAGGAGTAAAATTACAGCAAAGTGTATGTGCATTTGTGAGGGTCTCAACAGATAAATAGTGCCCGCCTGCCTACCACCAGACTACCGTCAGTTTACAGTCCCGACAAAATCAAGAAAAAGATTATAGAAACTTCCATAATCTTAGCTGAGCTTATTTTCTGTTTGACTTTTTTTATGTAGGTTTTCATTCAAAACTATGATATGTGTATATAGGTATATGTTTGCATATGTGTATACATAAATGTATGTGTACATGTTATATATGTGTATACATACACATACTTTTATGGGACATGTGTCAATGATTATATTTAAATATCATTTGACACATGAGTTTGATAGGAACCAGTTGTTCAAAGCTCGAGATGCTTACTTTTGATGATACATGTGAGACTTTTAGTGAATATGTGGCATTGAATGAGATTGGTGTACATACTGAAGATGCTATTCTATTTCCAGTTCTCGCTCAGGCCTCTGATCAGGTCAGGAGAGTTTCAGCTTGGTGCTAACAACAGAGACACCCCTCTAGCCCTTGCCTATTTCCCTTTTTAAATAAGGAGCTCCCCCCCCCCAGAGCTCCTAGCTCAAATTTAGTAGCATCATTTGGTCTCCAGTATGTTTATTTTCACATTTTTCTACATTTTGTAAAAAATCAATACTGGTACTTTATTTAAAATATTGACATAAAGGGGTTTTTGCACACATTTATTTCATTAAAAAGGTGAGTTGCAGGTGGGCAGACATCCTGACAACGCTGTTCCAATGACTGAAGTTTGGGGCACACAGCACGGGGAGTTCATTACAACAGTCCTCCCACTAATAATATGAACAAATGGTCCTTAAAAACAGTGGCGACAAGTGTCCAGAATGCTTGACAGCCTGGAACTGTGTGATGGCTGGCACCTCATCCGCAAACATCTGTGTCAGGACCTTGCAGTTAGCCACGAGGAGAGTCACTGCTACACCTGGCAGGTTCTGTGGGCTTGTGACCAGGTGTGTGACCTTCTCACTAGGCAGATAAAGAGCAGAGAGGAGATACACAGTACTAAAAGATGTATAAATAAAGACTGCCATGTGCACAGATGATTCAGGAAAGGAGATCAAATAGCTTAATGACAGTCATTGTGAATCACAATGTCAGCTTTAATACAAGTTTAAGGATGTACTTGCTAATGCTACTGAGGTTTGGTAGAATAAAATTAAGGGCCCCAACAGCTGTATGTGTTCACCGGCAAGGAGCTACATCTCAGAACAGACCGATACATCCTCTTCTTGGTGTCAATTGATTTTTGTTTTTTTCTCTTTTAGGATATATTTAAATTTGCAAGAACTTCTCCTGTCCCAAGACAAAAGAGGTCCATTGTGGTATCTCCCATTTTAATTCCAGAGAACCAGAGACAACCTTTCCCAAGAGATGTTGGCAAGGTAAGTCAGACAAAGACAAATGACAAAAACATGTTTTAATTAATAGAGAAGCTTACATAAGGCAAGCTGACGATCTCAGTGACCAGCTCTCTGTGATAAAAGGGAAAACTATTTTGCAAAAATTAAAAAAAAAATCAAAATCTGATTGTACAACAACAAAAAAGGAATTTGCAAATAACAGCTTTGAGTATCATGATTTGGAGATCTGCACGGTAGATAATGATACTGAAGTTGTGTCAGAAGGATGCTGTTGGTTAAGAAACAGACTCATCGCTGCTGTAGAGGATGTCGAGGCAGCCGTCCAGATGAGTTTCCTTACTGTAGCAATACGATGATATGTGGTCTTTTAATTTAGAATCTCAGGCATCCCCAAACTACGGCCCCCTGAGGCCATTTATCTGGCCCCCCGCCACACTTCTGGAAGGGGCACTTCTTTCATTGGTGGTCAGTGAGAGGAGCACTGTATGTCCCTCCAACAGTCTGAGGGACAGTGAACTGGCCCCCTGTGTAAAATGTTTGGGGACCCCTGCTAGATCCTAGTTTCCAGATGTGTTACTCCAGGAGCAGCACTGGGGCAGCTTTCTAAAAACTAAGATCAAAAGAACCGGATCAAAGAAGCTAAATCATGCTAACCAGATCTAGAAAGCACTGGTGCATGAATCAAAGCCACAGCTTTCCCAGGAAGAAACAGTCACTGTTAGGCCGACAGAAATCCTGAGGCTGCCTGGTCAATAGTCTCCCCCCAGAGAGGAGGCAACCCGGAGAATCAAATTTTCACCAGTTTGTATCTTTTGATGAACTTGAAATTTGAACAGTAGTGCTTAGTTGGATTTGGATGGATGACCTCGAGGAGTGGGGCTATTGGCGTATTTATTCATTCATTAGATAAATAAGGAGCACCTGTTATATGCTGGACTCCTGAGATGTGGACAAGCGTACAAGCCCCTGTAGTGGCAGAGCGTGCATCCTGGTGAGGAGACAGATACTTCAATGAGTGAATATATAAACAAGAAATAACTGCAGAGGACGACAAGGGCTGGGAAACACAGAAACGGGGTGATGTGAAAAAAGAGTAAATGGCAGGACCAGGGAGTAGGGGAAGGAAGGAATCTCCACACAGTCACTGGGAAAGGCCAGGCGGAGTGACCGACATTTGAGTGGAGACTGGAAGGACAAGAGAGGGATGCCTTGGGGAGGTCTGGGTGAACTGCAGTCTTGGCAGAGAGAACTATATGCAAAAAGGCCCGGAGATGGGAAAGAGTGGGGTGTACTTTCGGAGCACAGTGCCTGGTTGGCTACAGTGCAGTGAGCCAAGAAGGGAGGTAAGAATTGAAATCCTGCAGGTCATGCCAAGATGTAGGGATTTTATCGTCCTTGCAGTAAGAAACCACTGCAAACTCTTCCGTGTGTGTGTGTGTGTGTGTGTGTGTGTGTGTGTGTGTGTGTGTGTTTCGAAAGATCCTTCTGGCTGTCCTGTCGGGAATGATTTGTGGGAACAAAGTTGAGTGGTAGGGACCAGGAACACAAATAGATGGGCTAAGAAGAGGCTTTCATAGTGATCTGGAGGAGATGCGAGGGTGACTGAGACTATTAGAACCTTGCTTCTATTAGAAATGAGAAGCATTGATCATCCAATGTCCTCATTATCACCATATTTACAATTTTAAACTACCACTGTGTCAGATGTATTTCTTTAAGCAAAACCTTGCCAGGGGTGCAGGCTATGATGCAAAAGGAAGCAGAGCTGTTCCCAGTGAACACAGGTGGGGCTGAGGAGCCCTGCCCCTTGGGACAGCCCTAGCCACTATGATGATTTTGTGTCATTTTTCCTGAAACCAAGAATGGCAGTTGCCAAGGGACCAGAGGCTTCATGTCTACAAGGCTTTGCCCCAAGACAGTTTCCAAGACACAAGCTGTATCCTGTTCTTTAAGCCTGCTGTTCTCAGCCATCACTGCACATCCCACTCACCTCCCACAGTTACAGTATGGATGCCATTCGCCGCCCGCAGAAATTGAGTCAGTTGGTCAGGGACTGAGGACAAAGTATCACTCTTTTTTATTTTTAAAAGATCTCATGTAATTCTGATGTGCAGCCATGAATGAAAACCACTGATCTAAACTGGTTCTACTTCAAGGCTATGAACCAACAGCAGCAATATCACCTGGCCACACACTGGAAATGCATATTCTCGGGTCCCACTCAGAACCACTGAGCCAGAAACTCTTGTCAGGAGGCCAGGAATCCGTCTGGACATGCCTGTCAGGTGGTTCTGCTGCTCACTCATTTTATGGAGGTCTGACCTGAAGTATCTTCACTTCTCCTGTCTACCACTAATAGATCATACTTGCAATATTGGAGTTTCAGGTCCCTTAATTAGCTTATAACAAGGGTGATCATATATCTCAGTTGCTTGAAAAATTGGTTGTCCTGGCAGAATTACTATTAGCACCACCTTCTCTCTTAAAATGTCCAGATACGAACAGTAAATTATGTGAATATCTTAAAGCTTCCTTCTTGCCCACGTTCATCTCTTTGAGACTATATGAATAATCTCTGTAAGCCTCTTTCCTTGAGATGTATAGGAGGGTCAATAAGTGCACAGCTTACTAGAGGTCATCTTTTGGCATTGTTTCTTAACAGAATTTTGTTTCCAAGCTGAAAATCCATCTCTCCTTGGTGCTGCATGTACTGCCCACATGGGCTCTCAAGCTGGATTCTCTACAAGGCCATTGTTTTTCTAAATGTGATAGTCTAGTATCATTGTAATGTGTGAAAGCCTCCCAAAACTCCAGATGGTTTTTGTAGAATAACTGTACCGCCTTCCAAAAACTACTCATTTTCCCCTGCTCTTTATGCCTTTGAAAGAACATATTTTTCTTTTTGTGCTTTCTTGCTTTTATTCATTCATCTTATTCTTTTCTTTATATCTTTTATCATCGTCAGCTCCATCAGTAGCGGACAAGCATTGCTCCGCAGAACTGTGTGAGCTTCTAGGTGTCTTCCGCGAGTGCAGGGGAGGAAGGGAAAAGGGAAGGGAGACCAAGGAGGGGATACTCAGGCCTCCACATGTTAGCCCCACCCACCCAGACTGCCTGAACCAGGGCAGCTCTAAATCAGACTTCAGTCTAGAATGCCATTTGAAGAGATTCCGGGGTTACAAAAGTATAAGGACGCTTTACGTTGAGTGTTTTGAGACAAGATTTCAAATGCAGGTAGTTTACTTAGCACACAGAGAGAACACTGGTAAGGGAGTGATGCAGGGAGACAGGGAAGGGAAGCAGCTGCTTGGGAAGCCTGTTTATCAAGACAGCGACCACTCTGAAGGACCAGATTCTAATCCATGGCAAAACACTAGGAAATGGTGTGAAGCTCACGGTCAGGGTGATCCACTCCACAGGGAAGGAGCCTGGGGTATATAGATATATTCCAGCCCACCAGTTGTTGGTTGAGGACCAGCCCGAGAGGTGTGAAGTCTTCAGTGCCTTCCGCCTGCCCTGTGCTCTGTACACAGGCACAACAGCCTTCTGGGGCCTGGGGGAGAGCCTACAGGCAGCAAGCCGTCTGGCAGCTGGGTGTCTGTGGCGGGCACTGCAAAGGTGAGGTCCGAGGGACACGTCGGGGCACTTCTGCTCCATATCATTAAACTCGATGTCGAAACTTTTTCTTTGCAAGCTAGGTTTTCTCTTTGTCTTACCCTCTGCTCCCACCCTGTTTCCTGAAGTGCCTTTATTGCGTCTCATGTCTTTGAGGCCAACTCTACTTGCTTCTATCCATTAATGAGTACTTGCTGCGTCCCAGGAGGGAAAATCTCTGAAATTCAACCTAATTCATGTCAACAAGCATACATTTCGTATCTGCTATTTACAAGGCTCTGTGCTAGAGGCTGGGGATTTAATGACAAAGGGAAACAGACAGAGCCCTTGATCTCCTAAGATTACAGAGCAGAGAAAATCATCACAAATTCCTTATTTGTCCAGTACTGTAAATCGTAAGCATTTTTCATCTATTATGTTGAATTCTCGTAATAGCAACCCCGTGGAGATTATCTTCCAAAATGCCAAGTGAGAGCACTGAAGCTCTGGGGGCGGGAAAAAACTGTCTGAAGTCGCACAGTCCCCACACAGCAGAGACCAGCTCTGTGACAGCCCTGTGAGAGCTCAGTCTGTGTTCTCAACCAGTTTGCTCCGGGCTGCCGAGTGCAGCCTGAGAGTTCTCTTCCTTGCAGTGAAGTGGCCGTGCTGACAACTGTTCTCTTAGAACAGCATTCAAGTTAAGCCTAATTCTTTGAAATACACCAAAGAATAATTTGGGCTGAAGGGTGATGGATCAATGAATAGATGTATGATAAAACAAGTATAATCCCAATAAAGCCCATTAAACACCAGGTGTAGTAAATTGTTACAGGTAGAATCTAGGTGATGGGAGAATGGTGGGCCACTGTCAACTTCTTTCTACTTTCCTGCAGGTTTAGGAGTTTCATCATACAATGCTGGAAAAAAATTAAGTTTAGCTAAATATAAAATTATCATAAACAACACAAGAGTTGGCATGCTGGCACAAAAGTGCTTTTTTTGTTTCCTACTTTAAGACAAGAGAATGAATGGAAACTAAGTATCTGTTTCTTTCCTTTTGTCTTTTGGTCATGTTTTAACACAACCTGAATTCCTTTAAATAAAGTAGGCCCTTTGCTAAAAAAAAAAAAGGTAAAGACATCAAAAGCCAGGTGCTGTGGGGAATCGGTCCTTGGTGGGGGGTTTTCCCAGTGAAGGGTAGCACCGTGTAGAACTGTATATTCACAGAAAGGCTATGCAGGCAGCTGCAGGAATTAGACACAGTCAGATGCATAATTCATCTATCTGCCAAATAAATTGGTTGGTTAGTAGCTAAATTACTAGAATTTGGGGATTGCTTTTCCATCTTCTCTCTGAATGTTTCTGAAAAGAGGATAAACACCCAGTCATGCACATACTTCCTCAAACCTGTGATTTCCTTCCCAGACAGCAGGGAGGAGCTGGAGTGTGTGCCCTGGCGAGAAGTGGGTCACTCCCAGCCCACACTTTTTGTTCCCCCTTCACACTGTGACTGTCTTAAAATTTGAGCTATAAATAATTTCTCAGTTTTACCAACTTTCACTGATAAATATTTGATTGCATCTTTAGAGAATTTTGAGTTCTTGGACCCGATTGATTGAGAGCAGGGGGACTTTAAATCTGTGAGGAAGCAAGAAGGTCTTGGGAGACGTATTTTATTCCGTTTTATATCAAGTTTGAAAGACAAGTCATTTATGAAATGCTTATTAGAGATTCTTTCATCACAAACCCTTTTCATCAAAACCAATGAAAGTACATTTTACTGAAAATCCTTTTTTTATATCCCCTATAAATTGGTAGAATGGGTCTTTAGAAGGACATCTTTAATGCAGAATGGAAGAAATATGTAATTGGACCATATGCTCTTTGTAAAGAATCAACATAGATCAAGAATCAACATTAGACCAAGTCATGAAAACCACTCAACCAGGACTCGGCTTTGATGGTGTCATGAATGTCAGTCATACATAAGGGTGTTTTATGGCAGTTGCTAACTATTCCTCAGATTTCAGGATATATGTTTATTACAGGTCTCCCCACATCCAAGTACTGCATACCTCTCATTTATACCCACTTATGCAAATAGGTGCTAAGGCATCTAATGGTATAAGAATTAAACTTGTTTTACTCTAGCTACTAATCATTTGCAGGGGGACACAAGCTGTACCTCCAGAAGCCCCCCAGAAATCAACTCATGATCCTCAGCACCGCTCCACCCCACCCTACTACAGAAATGCAGGCAGAACTTTTGCTCCATTCTTTTGCCTGGTTTGTTTTGTGGAATCACCACAGCCCTCCACCTCTTTTAAAATCCATTGCTTCATAGCTCCTATTCAAATCTAACTACACGCCTCTTCTGAGAAAGTTACATCTGTATAAGTGCCCCCTTTTAAAACAGTTAGCAGTTTTATTCAATAACTAAAACTTACCATTGGCTAGCTAGTGTGCAGGAGAAAAATTTGAATACAGGGAATCTAACATCCAGAAGCTCAACATTTGAGAGATGAACAGCAGCATATATTTCTGCATTCAGCAACCCAAATGGTACATATGCCTTTCCTATTTCCATGATTTTGAACTTTTCCCTCTTCTCTGGGCATGCCCTCTTCCTACTCAATCTGCAGGGGTTGCCCTATTGACATTCCAAGGCTGGCCATTTGTATCATTGACGGAAGTTCCATGTCTACAGTGCTCAGTATGGTAGCCACTAACTGCAGGTGGCTAGTGAGCATGTGAATTGGGGCTAGTGCAATGAGAAACTAGATTTATACACTTTTATTTAACTTCCTCTAATTTAAATTTAACTTAAACTATTACTTGATCCAATTATTGGAACAACTTAGAGCCTGAATCTAACTTTTCAAATGTAAATCCTAATCTAAATACAGATAAAATATTTTTGCTGAAAATATAATGTCCAAATTGAGGTGTAAGTGTGATTAATATATATACAGGATTTCAAAAATTTAGTAAAACAAAAATACAAAAAATATCTCATTAATAATTCTTATATAGATGTCATGTTGAAATAAAAATACTTTGTATATGTTGGCATAATTAATATTAATCTCATGTGTTTCTTTTTTCCTTTTTCTTTAATATAGCCAACATAAAATGAAAAATTATGTCATTTGCATTATATTTCTCTTGGGCAGTGCTGTGCCAGAGCTTACTTCTGATAGTCTCCACTGTGGAACTTTTGTTTTATCTCTTTTATACATGTTTATATTTCTTTGATGACATGACACGTTTTGAGCAGCAATTTAGGGTTTTTTTAATATATTTTTCTTATCCTTCCATTAACTATAATTCATCAAGTATAACGATTCAGTACAGTGCCTAACACACAATAGGGCTCAAATATTCTTTGACTGGAATTCTAACCAGGCCTATGGCCGGTTGGATAAGGCATTCACTGGTTACTGATTAATTAAAGTGATCATAGCCTGGTTTTTTATTAAAATGAAATTAACAGACCATCATATGATCAGCCTAGATGTTTTCTGTAAATTTTAATTTTCCACAATGGCAGTGGGGCTACCAGATAAATTGCTTGGCAGGCAACTATTAGGTCAGGTCATAGAAATATCCTTAGCAGACTGTGCTGAGTTTAATGTTGATGGATTTTGTGTGTGTTTGTGCACACATGTGTGTGCGTGTGTGTGTGTGCATGTGTGTGTATGTGTGCATGTGTGTGCGTGTGTGCATGTGTGTGTATGTGTGCGTGTGTGTGTTTGTGCACACATGTGTGTGCGTGTGTGTGTGCATGTGTGTGTATGTGTGCATGTGTGTGCGTGTGTGCATGTGTGTGTATGTGTGCGTGTGTGTGTGCGTGTGTGCATGTGTGTGTATGTGTGCGTGTGTGTGTTTGTGCACACATGTGTGTGTGTGTGCGTGTGTGTGTGCATGTGTGCATGTGTGTGTGCGTGTGTGCATGTGTGTGTATGTGTGCGTGTGTGTGTTTGTGCACACACGAGTGTGCGTGTGTGTGTGTGCGCGCGTGTGTGTGTGGAGAGAGAGAGGAGAGAGAAAGAGAATGAAGGAGAGGCAGAGGGAAAGAAAGAAATCAAGCTCCTATATTTCTGGATTTGCTAACACATACAATGATATTATAAATCTCCTTAAATTAAAAAATCACAACTTCTATTTTTATTCATAATGGAACAGAATGAATTCTAACCCATCTTGACTAAGTCTAATAAAAGCTTATATTCATCATTAGCAATTGTTGCCCTTTTTTCACAAAGTTTAATTAAGAATAAAACAGAATTGAGTTGTTTTGGTTCTTTACCAAATACATATATATGCAAAACTGACCTCCAGGATATATATCTAGCAAGTAAAGGCATCTGAGTCTATGGAGGAAGCAATATTTTTAGCCCTGAGTTTATCACCCTTTCAGTTTTCAATTTGAAAGTTTCCCAAGGCTTTATTATTATATGTATTTAGCCCCAGACTGAATTTATATTTAATTATTTGTTAACATTAAAAGACTTGGCATTTCAGCTTGAAGTAGCACCCTTGAAGTAAGAGAGTTGAAGAATTCTCAAATTCAACTAAAACCTTCAACATCTAAAGAGAGATGGGATCCTTTGCAAACATGGCTATCTCTACTGTTCTGTTCAGTTCTTACAACAACCCAGTAAAGTTCTTACACCCATTTCTCAAATAGGAAACCTGAATTGAGAGAAATTAAGCAACTTCCCCAAGAGAGTGGCAATGCTGATATGAAAACAAGAACTCTTCAAATCAAAGATCTCTGCACCATAACATACGTGAATGTTTAGTTTCCATGGGTCTTTGTTGTTTGCATAGTGTGCTCACGTGAATTGTCATTTGACTAGTACGCATAGTCTCAGAAACCAATAATATATTCCCACTGTACTATTGCTAAAACGGAGGCTAGGGCACCGTGCAAGATGGCCTACTTGTGATACAAATTGAGTTGTTGTGTAAGTTGAGTTCCTTTTGCATTGCCACCTGTCATACACTGGGACTCCAAATGGATTTCAAAATAGTACATTACATGCGTTAAGGAGTAGGCTTTATTGGAAAGAAGGATGCATATAAGCAAAGTATCAGCTAAAAATTAGAAGCACTGCTCCCCATTTCTCATCATTGCACAGACAGGTGTACTAGGGACTGGGTAGACAGCTGAACACATCGTAAGTTTGCCAAGAGAGGCATTCTACTCCCATGGTTCATCCTCCTTAGTTGTCTCAAATACAGCCTTGTCTGTGGATGAATAATCAAACTCCTGGAGTGTCTGGCAGCCTAAGTGCAGGTGCCCAGATTTGTAGGAGCTGTTTGAGATTTGAGGTGCTCAAAACAGATGCCTTGGGCAGGAGTATGATGGGAACCTGGCTCTTAGGGGCAAGGAGAGTCTTGACTTGTAGTGTCTATCACTTTCTTTGATATAAATACTCCCACAGTGGCCAATGTCAAGCTACTGATTTGCAAAGTTATTGAATATTTAACAATGGGTAGTAGGATCTGACTCCAGCATACCACTGACCTTGGGGCCCATGGAATATGATGCTGGTTGGTGTCAAGGATACATTGGCCTCATGGGGAGCAATGCTTGAGTGGAAACTCCAGTTACTTAGCCACCCATTCATGCCAGTTTTTAGCCAGTTTCTTGTCCAGAGTGAGCTTCAGGGGTCCTTTTTTGACTACTCTGCACCTTGCATCACATTAAGTAACTTGTCACACAGCCAAGTGCAAATTAGAAGCAGACTTTACACCTTTGCTTTTTCAGCTCTGCCACATCTGTCCCCCTTTGCACAAAAACCCCTTGAGTTAGTCTCCTGGGGCTGACAAATTCAGTGACAACAGTCCTGATTCTACCTGGAAAACAATGAAGGGAGAGATAAAATTCTCTGTGAAGCATGGAGAAATGAGGTTAACCTCATAAACATTTATATGATGTGCGTGTTTGTGCATTGAGTCAAGGCCAGAGGTCATGTCTCAGTTTAACAAGTAGACCACGTGTTGACAGCAGAAAAAGGCTTTCTTCACCAGGCAAGGGAAGCCACTGTCTTGCTTCATCCATCACATTCTTTGTTGGTGTCTCTGCTGACAATCCTGTTCAAAAGGAGCCACAAGGAACAAAAGTGAACGCAGAAAAGGCCAACTTTGGTGTAATTAAGAGATATCACTGCTGATTTGTCTCAGCAAGGAGGCCACAGCTGACTCGGTCGATAAGGGCTGTGAAGGTGCAGGGTGCAGGGGAGCACGGGGAAGGGATTGGCCCTTTGGCGGTCAGACTTTCAGCCTTGGTTTTGAAGAGGATCGAGGCAGAAACTGGATAGAGACAGAAAGAAGACACTAAAGGGTTTTCTGAAGAGAAGAAGGAGTGAGTAAAGAACCCCCCTTTATTTCTTTTTCTAGCTTGGAACTAACCCTGGCTTCCAAAGGGGTCATACATGAGTGAAGCTTTGATGTAGCACTGGGCCACTGGGAACACTGCCCCCAGGCATCTGGCCTGTCTCTGTAGGTGTAATGGGGGGATGGAGGACACGAGGCCCTTTGATGCAAGTCTATATGTTCCCATTTATGGGTGTGTCATTGGAAATGCTGGTGATTCCTATTGCATTGCATGGTTTGAATCAGATGAAGATAGAGCCTCAACTTAGGCCACTGGGCAAGAAAACATTCTTCTTAGGCTGAAAAATTGGGTCTCATTTGTTTACTTATGCAGGGATATCTATCAAGCAGCTACTCTGTGCCAGGACATCCAGTCTGCAGGAGACACAGACTGGTAAATGGTAGGTAAGCACTATAACAGGGAACTGTGGGCACATGGAGACGTTGAGAAGACCAAGGAAGTCATTCCCAGGAGGACTCCTGCCTGGTTGATGGGTAGAGGTAGGCAATGTGAAGGTAGGAGGGAGGACAGAGAATTCTCCAAGCAGTGGGAAGAACATGATCCAACTTCTAGAGGCAAGAAAGAGGATTGTGTGTCTCAGGAACTGAGAATAATTGAATATAGCTGTGATATAAGAAAAACGAATAACATTAGAGAAATAGCCAAAGGCTAAAGATGAATAACCGTAAAAACTACTTTGGTGAGTTGCACCTTATTCTACAGGTGACAGAGGGTTATAAATTGGGGAATGACATGACCAGATTAGCATTTTAGGAAAATTAGTCTGGTTGCAGTGATTAATACCTGAAGATTGTGAAAACCAGGAGCAGGGGCGATTGAGATGATGATGATGCATGTATTTCCCATGCACCTGGGCATGGGAGAAGCAGGGGCCTGGAGAGAAGACTCGGTAGAGCTCTATTGTCTGGGAGAAGGGGTAGCATCTGTGGGTGAGTGTAGGAGCATAGGGTGGAGGCGGAAGGAATGCAGGTGTCCCCAAACTACGGCCCGCGGGCCGCAATGCAGCCCCCTGAGGCCATTTATCCAGTCCCCACTGCACTTCTGGAAGGGGCACCTCTTTCATTGGTGGTCAGTGAGAGGACCACTGTATTTGGCAGCCCTCCAATGGTCTGAGGGACAGTGAACTGGCCCCTGTGTAATAAGTTTGGAGACCCCTGATAGAGGAAGGGTCCCCCTTACCTGGGAATATTATGCCTTTCTAGGATGCTGAAAAAAAGCCATCTGTACCGAGGGTTTAGCTGTGGATTGGGAAATCTGTGAAATAAAAGCAGGTATTTTATCCTTGTCTCCAAAGTTTACTCTTTGCCCTTCTTTGAAATAAGAGCAAACTTCTCTCAGGGGAGACAGATCTACCTGCACATTATGTAGAACCCATTCTCTTAGGGAATGGGTTCATTTTCTACCAGCAACAGGCCTGTGGGAACATGAGAGTTTCAGATGGTCCTTCATTGTGTCTTCCCAGGTTTAAACACAAACCTGCCTGATCCATGCCCAGGGATCTCAGTTCACCCTTCCATGCTGGGGGTTAGATATATATTTTTTTTTTCTGCCAGCTCAGAAATGCATATAACTGTATTCACTGTTGGCCTTCTGGTCTTAGATTCATTCTAAATACATTTCTTAGTAATTTTTTAAATTGAATTTATTGGTGTGACATTGGTTAATAAATTTCACAGGGTGCAGGTGCACAACTCTATAATATATGATCTGTATAATGTATTGTGTGTTCACCCCAAGTCAAGTCTCCTTTCATCACCATTTATCCCCCCGTTACCCTCTGCTATGTCCCCCCATCTTTCCCTCTGGGAATCACCATGCTGTTATCTGTGTCTATGAGGGTTTTGTTTGTTTTGTTAGGTGTTTCTTTTTTGTTTGTTTGTTTTGTTTTTTTTGTTTTTTGCTTAATTGCTTTACCTTTTTCATCCAGTCCCCCAACCCTACTCCTGCCTGACAGCTATCAGTCTGTTCTCTCTGTGAGTCTGTTTCTATTTTGTTGGTTTATTTTGTTCATTAGATTCCACATATAAGTGAAATATGATATTTGGCTTTCTCTAACTGGCTTATTTCACTTAGCATGATACTCTTAAGGTCCACCCATGCCGTTGACAGCTAAGATTTTCTTCTGTTCACAATATAGTGTAGTAGTCCATTGTGTAAATATACCATAGCTTTTTTTATCCACTCATTTATTGATGGGTACTTAGGCTTCTTCCAAATCTTGGCTATTATAAATAATGCTGTAATGAACATAGGGGTACATATATCCTTTTGAATTCTTTTGAATTTCTTCAGACATATTGCTAGAAGTGGAATTGCTGGGTCATAAGGCAGTTCCATTTTTAATTTTTTGAGGCAACTCCATACTGCTTTCCACAGTGGCTGCACCAGTCTGCATTCCCACCAACAGTACACCGACCCCCACCAATGAGGGTTCCCTTCTCTCCACATCCGCACCAGCACTTGTTTGTTGATTTATTGGCGATAGCTATTCTCAGAGGTATGAAGTGATATATCATTGTAGTTTTAATTTGCATTTCTTTGATGATTAGTGACAGTCGACATCTTTTTATATATCTATTCTCCATCTGTATGTCCTCTTTGGAGAAATGTAAATTCAGGCCCTTTACTTATTTTTTAAATTGGAATTTTGGGGATTTTTTGGTGTTGCATTGTATAACATCTTTATAAATTTTGGATATCAACCTCTTATCAGATGTATCATTGGCAGATAAGTTCTTCCATTCATTGGATTGACTTTTCATTTTGTTGATGGTTTCCTTGGCTGTGCAAAAAACTTTTTAGTTTAATGTAATCTCATTTGTTTAACTGTTTCTTTTGTTTCCTTTGTGTAAGGAGACATATCATAAAAATTATTGCTATGAGGAATGTCCAAGATTTCACTATGTTTTCTTCTAGGATTTTTTTTTTTTTGTATTTTTCTGAAGCTGGAAATGGGGAGAGACAGTCAGACAGACTCCCGCATGCACCCGACCAGGATCCACCCGGCACGCCCACCAGGGGCGACGCTCTGCCCACCAGGGGGCGATGCTCTGCCCCTCTGGGGGGTCGCTCTGCCGCGACCAGAGCCACTCTAGCGCCTGGGGCAGAGGCCAAGGAGCCATCCCCCAGCGCCCGGGCCATCTTTGCTCCAATGGAGCCTTGGCTGTGGGAGGGGAAGAGAGAGACAGAGAGGAAGGAGGGGGGGTGGAGAAGCAAATGGGCGCTTCTCCTATGTGCCCTGGCCGGGAATCGAACCCGGGTCCCCCGCATGCCAGGCCGATGCTCTACCGCTGAGCCAACCGGCCAGGGCTCTTCTAGGATTTTTTATGGTTTCAAGTCTTACATATGTCTTGAATCCATCTTGTGTGTGGTATAAGAAGGTGGTAATTTCTTTGAATCTGATGTTTGGCTATGCATTAGCATATGCAATTCACAGGCTCTGTGTTGTTCATTTTTTTAGTTCATTTATTTCACAACTTGAAATTCCTCTTAAGTTGGGCTTTTTTATCTTGTTATTTGCATCTGTAAATCATTCCTAACATGCTGTGAAATAAATCTGTCTTTTTATTTTTAATAACTTTGCTCCTTCATTATAAGAATAATAGATATTCATTGTAAGAACTTTAAAGAAAAACATACATTTAACAAAAACAATATAAAAATCTCCCTCAAGTCCCCCCACTTGAGATACCCACTGTTGACATCCTGGGGCAATGCTTCTCAACCTCTAAAGTACATACAAATCTAGGCAAACACAGATTCCTGTCCTCATCCCCGAGATCTGGATCCACTGTGCTGAGTGGGGCCCGAGAGCTACCACTCTTACAAGCAGCGGGTGCTGCTGATGCCTGCCGTTCTGTGGTCAAGTTCAAGAAGCTCTCTCTTAATCCTGCAGTGCCCACACATGACCATCTGGTACTCCTTGATTTTTTTGCTCACTAATGTCACAGAAACATCTTATATAATCTCATATGTTTTTCTTTTATGTCATTTTGAAAGGCTGTATAGTGTGGTGTGCCACTTGCATGACCATTTTTGAGTTCCAGAGATTATTAACATAGGGTTTACAGACCCTAAAAGGGTCCATGTATAGAGGGGTTCCCTTTGTAATTTGTTGTATCTTTTTATGCACTTAAAATATTATTCTGAGAAGCATGCCTCATGATTTACCAAATGCCAAAGAAGTCCATGACACAAAATGTTTAAAAACCCCTTACATCATCTCCTAGTTGTAAATCTTATTGTCATGACCATAAATCTTTGCACAGATATGTATGTAAATAGGTTTAGCGATTGATCATTTCCTTATATGAAATTTAAAACCACACACAAGCCATCAAGAGCTGGTTGAACAGCACATTTCAAAGAAAACAGCAGGCTGATGGACTCCTACCTGGGATAGGCTGCCATCCACTGTGTCCTGGTTCTGATGAGTTCTTTGTCCACTCCACTTCAGCTTTGCTTCCCTGTGGAACCACCAGCTTCCCTACTCTACCCATCGCCACATCCTCTAGGTCTAGAACATTTTTGTTCTCATGCTGTGCAGCATCTGGGACAATATATCCTCAGCCCTGTTAAAGATAAAAATCACAGCTAATTGGATACACATATCCCATACATTCTTGGAAATACAGTGGAGTACACCTGAAACTTTCTGGTTCCTCTACTGTCCCTCCATCATTCTCACTCACATTCTCCTTCTCGTTATTAAACGCCTGTTCGTTTGCACTGCCTCCTCTCCACCACTAAGAATTGCCCTCCATGGCTTACTGCTGTGTATACTTCTATGGGCTTAGTGCTCTGTATACCTCATCACTAACTCTCCTAACAGCCATGCAAAAGACGTGTTTTCATGGCTTTTACAGAGGTGGAAACTGAGTGATTCGTAGACATTTCTGATGCCTCACAGTGGTGAAGACAAGATTTTAAAAATCACTTTATTAAAATATAATATATAGACACAAAAGTGCAAAATCATAAATATGCACCTCAATGAAATCATTCACAGACAGAATGTACCTATGAAGTCAGCACTCAGCTCACAAGCTGGAACATGACCAGCTCCAGAGTCCCCTTCATGTCGCCCTCCAGACACTAACTGCACACCCTCCGCATGTGACCAACCCCGACTTCTATCACCTTAAGTTGGTTTCACCATTTGGTATATAATATAAATAGGATCATACAACAAGTATTTTGTGTCTGGCTTTTTCAAAGTTTTGTTCAACATTAGGTTGGTGGGACTTGTCTATAGTGTTGTTAGTCACGTTTGGAGAATCCCTGATGTATAGGATTCCATTTTCTGAACATACCACACTCTACACTTTATACTATTAAAGAGAATATGGATCATTTCCAGTATTGGGACATTTTAAATAATACTGCAATTACATTTTTTGCATGCCTTTGAGTAAGCATATATGCACATTTCAGTTGGGTATATACCTACCCAACTGTGGGATTATTGGGTCGGTTTTAGTAAATTCTGCCAAGCAGTTGCCAAAGTGGGTTATATAGAAGCTGAAATTTAAATCCATTATTCTGACCCTACAATGAATTGTGGGAGTAGGGTGAGTGATACATTTATTTATTTATTTATTTATTTATTTATTTATTTATTTATTTCCAAAGAAAAATATATACAGTTTATTTCCTACTCAAGGGTGACAGCTATCTAGATCAGCCAGAATAGGAGCCTGTTCTGCATCTTTGGCTCACACTAAAACCTGTTGTCTCAACTGTCAGGAACTGGGGGAGGTCAGTGTTCTTCACCTGTCCTCATGATACCAGCTCGTGTCCAGGCCTCCGAGGTCCATCTGAAAGAAGCAGTCTCTGATAGCACTTCCTTTCTCCCACCTCTACCATCCTGAGGATGAGACGATTGTTGAACCAGTTTTATGGGAATTCTTGGACAATGTCAGGGAGAATTCCTTGTCCTCAACAGCCTTTCACTTAATCTAATAGGTTTATCTTATGAGCCAAAGAATGCAAAGTTTAGGATTCCAAGAAACAGACATCAAGTCAAAAGATTTTCTAGGCTCTGGCTGGTTGGCTCAGTGGTAGAGCGTCGGCCTGGCGTGCAGAAGTCCTGGGTTTGATTCCGGCCAGGGCACACAGGAGAAGCGCCCATCTGCTTCTCCACCCCTCCCCCTCTCCTTCCTCTCTGTCTCTCTCTTCCCCTCCCGCAGCCAAGGCTCCATTGGAGCAGAGTTGGCCCGGGCACTGAGGATGGCTCTGTGGCCTATGCCTCGGGCGCTAGAATGGCTCTGGTTGCAACAGAGCAACGCCCCAGATGGGCAGAGCATCGCCCCCTGGTGGGCATGCCAGGTGGATCCCAATCAGGCGCATACGGGAGTCTGTCTGACTGCCTCTTTATTTCCAACTTCAGAAAAATACAAAAAAAAAAAAATAGATTTTCTAACTAAGACTCTTTTCTTTCTTTGCTGATCATGTTTCCATTAAAACTTATCAAACATTATCCACGCTGGTTTCTCAGTCTCCTGCTGGGATAAATTGCTTCTCACATCTGAGCTTCCTTTCTAAGGTGGGACCCTGGAGGGAAAGAAGGGTGGGGGAGGCGGAAGTGGGTACAGGGGGATAATTGGGACTTGAGTTTGGGCGGTGAGTGCACAATGCAGTATCTATCGAATGAAACTATGTTCAACTTTCTGAGACTGAGGAGTCTTTTTTTTCCCCTTAGGAAAATATTTTATTCTTATCCCCAAAAGTAATAAAATAGAAAGTTACCTAAGGTAATTTGACAATTTAAAATACAAGCAATTTTTGATTTAAAATGTCCTGTTTTTCTACTGTAAGACAAACTTGAAAGCAATTGGCTCAAACTTGGCTTCATGTAGTGGTTTAATGTACAAAGTTTTAAAGGTGTCTCTGGGACTTCAGAAAACAGAACAGGGCTCATTGGGTTTAAAAGAGATTGTGATGAAAGAAACAATTCCAAAACCAAAATGGAAACAAGTAAACTACATAGCCAGATGCACTGAGAAAAATAAGCTAGAATAAAAACCTCATTAATTAAAATTCATTAGGGACAAGGTGAGTTTGAGTAAGTGACAACGTAAATAAATTTAAGTGAAAACAAATGTTTAAATTTTCCCTGAAATACAAATGTATGTATTTCCAGGATAAAGACTAAATTGAATCCATCCCCTGTTGAGGGATCGTAAGCTTCCTACATTAAGTGGCTTCATTCTGCTGTATATTTCTGTGAGTGCTTTTTATACTTTCCTTATCTCCTTCTTCGTTTCCAGGCTCTCTCAGCTGCCACTCATCCTGCTGTCCCTCTGCCTGCTTTTAATAAGATTAACTAGTTCGTGGAATTTGCTGCTTTGGAATTTCCATGGGCTGGGAAATTAGTATCCATGCATGTCCAAATCCTGTGGTCTAGACTCGAAAAATGGGATGAGACAGACTTGCATGAGCTTTTGCTCTGCTGGTGACCAACTGTCTGACCCTTGGGCAGGTCACTTAAACCATCTGAGTTATGTTTTTTCTTATATGAGACAAGGCTCGTAGTAGCACTTACCATCCACATTTGGGGAAGGATAAAATGAAATCGCTTGGTGGATCATGCTGGGCACCTAGCAATTGCTTGGCCCATTTATCCCTCTGTTCTTTCTCCCCCTTCCTTGCCAACATGGGCCTACAGCGGTGTTAGGTGGTTGTGATGTTTCTTCCATGAGGAAGTGACACAGGATTGCAGTTATTTGGATGTTGAAGGCATCTTTTGTTCCTGCAGTTGACTCTTCCAAAGAGTTAAGTTACCATATAAATCAACAGTTTTTAACAAATATGTGATTCTCATTTTAAAGGATACTAACTTGATTTAGCATTGCCCAGACAAAGTATTTAAAAAAATAAAACAAAAGGCAATAACCCAATCTATTTGTCTGCTATGTTCTGTGTTCACTTTGAGAAGGTGGGAATTCATGATTAGAAATAAGTTCAAGTATAAGCATCATGAGACCTGGTCTCTTCACAGCTGTACATTTAGGGCCTGGAACATTATAGATACATCATTTTTTACTATATTAGTACATTCACACACACCCCCTAAATATTGTATCTGTGTTTACTGTGCCCAGGTTTTGTCAAAGGAAGCGGGGGGGAAGGCAAAAAGAAAGATAGTCAGACTAAGCGTTTGTATATTTTCTCCCTGCTCCGGGCTAAATTTCCCTGAAATATCACATAAAATTCCAGCTGTCAGCATGAGTCCATTACCTGGGCTAGAGGGTTTAGCTTCTGTGGACAGAAGGCTCCATGCATACAGGTGTCTGTTTCAAGAGCAGCACCCCTCTTTTGAAGCATTGATGGAAACAGCCTTTCTCCTAATGAACAGCAGCTACAGACTCTGCTTCCCCTGTGCCGCCCAAGTTAGATCAATGGCGACGAGAAGCCCGCACGCTGCCTGGAGATCAGTGAGGGGAACACGATTTCACTCCACTTTGGCATCACGGGGTTTGCAATACAGATGTCTCAGTTGCAGAAATGGATATGTTACTTCTTGCCCTTGCTGATATAAACATGGGGCATTATATTCAATGTTTGGTCTCCATCCATAAACTGATTCTCCAATTTATCTGTCCACATGAAGGCAGATGAAGCACAAAGCAGTAGGACGTCCAGTTCTGGTTTAATTACAGTGATGGTCTGGCTGTTGGGATGCCACAAGCTGCAAAGCTGCCTTGGTCCCTGACAAACTCTGAGCAGGGCTGATGCTGACTCCCCTGTCAGCTGCCAATCACTAATCTTGGGCAGTGACAGCATTTGGTTTGATATTGCTTGTTTGAAACCAACATTATGACTCCGCCAAGCTTATTGAAAAGGAGAAAACCACTATCAGGGAGGGTATGCAATTTCGAAGATAGGGGGCTTTTGAATGAAGTCATGATGCTGGGACCATTCCTGGCATGTCACAGGTGATGCTGTCAGTATGAGCAGCAGCAATGCAGGCATTATTTTCACATGAGTTTAATCATTCAAGAGACACTGAGAGCCTTGTTCAACAAATGGAAATAAACCACACTGTCGTTGAGAGTCCTGTTTTGCTTGCTGCTTTGCACTTATTTTACTTATTTATTTATTTTTTGAAGAACTTCTCAGACGAGATGTGTTCTGTCTGTTCCCCTGGTGTCTCCTTCCCACTGGTGTCTGAGGCCATGGCTCTAGGCCAACACTTGCACACCAACATAGCGATAATTATGAATGCAATGCAGTTGATATGAAGATCAGGAGCCAGTAGGCTCTGTTTACTCTTTGAGGTATTATTCTTTCAGGGACCAGACAGATGATAAGGTCAGGGGCCAAGAGAGCATGGGCAGCACAGTGGACTCAGAGCACTTAGTGAGTGTCTTTCTGGCCTAGGAAAGCAGTGGGAGCAGTAGGCGAAATCCTGGAGTGTGGAGATGAACTGCACGAGTGCAAATCCCACCCTGCCACTTACCAGCCAGATGACTTTGGTCTGGATATGATAATGTCTCTATACCTCAGTTTTCACATCTGCACAATGGAGGTGGTAATGGTATATGCCTTATTCTTTTCTGAGGATTAAATAAGACAATCCTTCACAGAATTTTGTCACATGGTAAACTCTCAAACCACATTAACTATTGTTATAGGGTGTTGTTGTTATTAGGAATATCTACTAGCTAATATTTTTTTACTTAATACTTATAGTGGGCAGATATAAATGTCACTTCTGAAGACGAAGACCTAGAGATTTATTTTACCTTTATTCCTATAATATTTATTCTCAAAGACACTATCTGGCTCATTCAAAAATATTTACTCATTTTTAAAAGACCCCTTTTAGTCCTTTCTATACATAAAGTAGTTTTATTCCTGTTATAACAATAATGGCCTAAAGAAAATCTTATACTCATCATCTTAAATTAAAGTAATTGAAAACCACTGTTGAAAGGTGGACCCCAAAAGTATCAGAAAATTAATTCAATTATAAATAACAAGAATCAACTGTACTTGAATGTGTCTGAAATGTGGAATAGTAGTTAAACATTTAAGGAATATACCCTTATCTTGTTACTATGGCTACAGGTTACTCCAAGATACAGTGGTTTTATGTAACAATAGACTTACATTATTTCCTCTCCATATTGAAATATTCAGCAACTAATTTCCTGTAGCTTCATAATAAATCATATTAATAACCTCAGAGGTGAAAGCCAAGGTGGTAAAATCGTCTCCACACTCTAGGGTTATTCCATTAAACAAAGCAGAGAAAACACGTTTATACTCATTTAACTCTGAAGCATAAAAAAGCTCTAAATGAGAAAGAGATGGCAATGGCATCTCATGGGGAGGTGCTAACTTTCGCTCAAGTGTTTAAAATTACTTATTTATTAGGTCCATGATAGGATCACAACCTCGAGAAAATTATAGCTTCATATGGGTAACAACTGACAAGAAATATGGTAGAATTCAACTTGATCCCATATTAGATAAAACCTTCCTCACACCCTATTCTTTGTTAAAATTTTTATAATACTTTGTGTATACCACCAAACGCTGAGTAGGAATAATGAAGAAATTGTAACTGAGGTCTAAAGTTCCTATCACCACTATTAGTTCCTCCAGAGTTCCCATGAACTCCTAGAAAGGCTAAAGGGTTAGAAGCCATGGTATAGGGAGCTGGCACATGCCAGCTTGCACCAGCTACTATGCATCTATTTCCAAACATATCACTTTAGTAGCTCGACCTTGGCCATGATGGGAGTATTTACACCATATGCATGGAGATACAGTACAAATCAGGGTTATTTTTTTCTTTCTAAAGTTGACTGTTAAACAATCACTAACATCACTGATTGCCAAGTAGTGACTTGAGACTATATCTTTCTATTTTATAGACTGATCCCTCCTCTTTACGTGTTTGTTTCTCTCTCCCCAGCCTACTCCACACATATCCATTGGACTGATTGGCCTCATAGGTTAAGATTGGATCACAGCATTTTGGGAGCTTCTCTCTAGTTCTCCTACCCTGATTCAAGCCACCGTTTTCTTTGCCTAATCTTCATCTATATCAGCGGTTCTCAACCTGTGGGTTGCGACCCCGGCGGGGGTCCAACGACCAAAACACAGGGGTCACCTAAAGCCATCAGAAATACATATTTTATTTAAAAATGTATTGTATAATAAATATGTATTTTCCGATGGCTTTAGGCGACTCCTGTGTTTTGGTCGTTGGACCCCCGCCGGGGTCGCGACCCACAGGTTGAGAACCGCTGATCTATATCCTTGTAATTTGTCTCCTTTTGTCCACTCTGACTTTCTTCTAATCTAATATCCATATAGCAGCTAGAGTGATCAAAAATTATAAATCACTGAAACAACCAGGAAGAAAGAAAGAAAATAAAATTAAGACAGAGGTAATTAACTTTAAACAGGAAAATATTAGAAAACTTAACAAAAGCAAAACCTGCTTTTTTTTGAGTTGATTGATAAAACTGATAAAAATATAGCCATGCCAATCAAGAAAAAAGAGATATGCAAATTACCAATATCAGGAATAAAAGAGCAATCATTACTACTGATCATATGGATACTAAAAGGATAACAAAGGAATACTACGAACAACTTTGGCCTACCAATCTGCGAACTTAGATGAAAGACCAATTCCTTAGAAGGTATAAACTATTAAAACTCATACAAGTATAAACAGATAACCTGAAGAGCCCTATATTTATTAAATAAATTAAATCAATAACCTACTAAAAAGGAAAGCACCAAGCCCAGATGGTTTACTGATAAATTTTACCAAGATCAGGCCCAGATGATTTCACTGGTGAATCTTACCAAACATTTAAGGAAGATCTATTACGAAATATTTGCAATCTTTCTAAGTCATTCTATGTGGCCAGCATTACCCTAACACTCAAATCAGATAAAGGCATTACAAGAAAGGAAAACTACAAACAAATATCTATATGAACAGAGATGCAAATTTTCTCAGAATACTGGGAGTCCTCAAGTTATGACAGTCTCAACATACGATGTTTCAAGTTTACAATGCTCATTACCATAAGAACTTAAAAATAATTGAGACACAAATGTTTCAGCTTATACCATTAGCGTTGTACTTACAGACTGTATGGACGAACTAGTTTGGTTGCCCGTGGCAGAAAAATATGTAGTATTGTTTTTCTGTGGTTTAGATGTATTTTAATGCTCTAGATCTAGATTATGATTTCACAACTGAGTTAGGAGAGGTAAGTGTCTTAGGTGGGGTTGTGCTTTGACTTACACCAAAATTCAGGTTATGTCACTGTCATGGGAATGGAACTGTATCATAACCCAAGGACCCCCTGTATTAGCAAATCATATCCAACAATGTATAAATAGAATTATACCTATGACCTACTTGGATTTATTCTAGGTATGCAAGGCTGGTTCAACATTTAAAAATGAATCAATATAATCCATTGCATCAACAGGAAGAAGAAAAAAATCCTATAATTGTGTCAATTGATCCAGAAAAAATATTTGAAAAAATTCAACACCACTTCATAACAGCAAACTAGGAATAGAGGAAAACTTCCTCAAATTGATAAAAACAAAACAAAATAAAAAACATCTAAAAACACCTACAGGTAACAGCATACTTAGCGATGAGAGACTGGATGCTTTCCTACTAAGATCAGGACAAGGACAAGAAAATTCCATCTTACCACTTCTCTTAAACGTCATACTAGCAATCTTCGATAACGCAGTAAGACAAAATAAATAAATAAATGAATAAAAGGTATAAATCTTGAAAAAGAAGCAGTAAAACTCTCCTTGTTTGCAGATAACATGATTGCCTATGTAAAATATCCAAAAAATCTATAAAATAACTATTATTTGAGTATGTCAAGGTCACAGAATAAAAGATCAAGGCACAAAAGTCAATTAATTGCTTATATATAATAATTAAGTATAATACTTGGTATAAACATAACAGAATATGTATGCTGAAAAGTACAAAGCTATGATGGGATAAATAAATAGAGTGATATTCTGTATTCATGAACTGGAAGACTCAATATTGTTGAGATGTCAATTCTTCCCACTTGATTTATAGACTCAACGCTATCTCTATCAAAATCCTAACAAGCTAATTTGTAAATACTGAATACTGACTCTAAATATTTATATAAAAACATAAAAGATTTAAAATAGCCAACACAATGCTGAATGAGAACAACAAAGTTAAAGAACTCACATTACCTAATTTTAAAATATATTAAGCTTGAAATTAGGAAGTGTGAATAATCAAGATATTATAGTTAAGACAGTTTTTTCACAGTGTGTTCATTGCAGCATTGTTTACAATAGCCTAGATCTAGAAGCAGCCCAAGTGTTTGTCAACAGACAAGTGGATAAAACACCTATGGTACATTTACACAGTGGAATACTACACAGCTGTGAAAAAGAAGGAAATCTTACCTTTTGAAATGACATGGATTGACCTAGAGAATGATTATTATATTAACTGGAATAAGCCAGGCAGAAAAGGACAAGTATCGTATGATCTCACTTATATGTGGAATCTAATGAACATAATAAACTGAGGAGTGAAATAGAAGCAGAGGCAGGGTCACAGGGAATAGATGGACAGCTGTCAGAGGGAAGGAGGAAGAAGGGATGGGATAAAAGAAGGTGAAGGGATTAGCCAAATTTTATATACATAACACATAGACATAACAGGGTAGCAATTCCCAGAGGGAAAAGGGAAATGGAGGTGGGGGGAAAGGGGTAAAATGAGAATGAAAAGATGCTTTGCATGAGGCACAAAGAGCACAATGCAGAGGGTAGAGGGTGTTGTTATATTGAGTGGGACACTTGAAACTCTATAAACACAATAGCAATTTTTTAATTAATTTTAATGGGTTACATTAATAAATCAGGGTACATATGTTCACAGAAAACATCTCCAGGTGATTTTGACATTTAATTATGTTGCATACCCATCACCCAAAGTCAAATTTAGCAAAAATTAAAATTAAAAAAAAGACAGTGTGTTACTGGCAAAAAAACAAAACAAACAAACAAAACAAAACAAAACAAAAAAAAAACATAAATCAATGGGACTGAACAGGTATCTCAGAAATAAACTAAAAAATAAAAAATAAATACAACTTTTTGTTTTGTTTTGTAAAGGCACAGAGACAAAAATAATTCAATAGAGAAAAGATAGCATTTTCAATAAATGGTGCTGAAACACTTGGATGTCCACAGGAAAAAAAGAAAGAAGGAAGGAAGGAAGGAAGGAAGGAAGGAAGGAAGGAAGGAAGGAAGGAAGGAAGGAAGGAAGGAAAGAGGGAGGGAGGGAGGAAGGGAGGGAGGAAGGAAGGAAGGAAGGAAGGAAGGAAGGAAGGAAGGAAGGAAGGAAGGAAGGAAGGAAGGAAGGAAAGAAATAAGAAAGAAAGGAGAAAGAAGGAAGGAAGGAAGGAAGGAAGGAAGGAAGGAAGGAAGGAAGGAAGGAAGGAAGGAGGGAGGGAGGGAGGGAGGGAGGGAGGGAGGAAGGAAGGAAGGAAGGAAGGAAGGAAGGAAGGAAGGAAGGAAGGAAGGAAGGGAGGAAGGAAGGAAGGGAGGGAAAGAAAGAGAAAAAATCTAGACAAAAACCTGTACCTTACATAATATTTAACTCAAAATGGATCATAGACCTAAATGAAAAATGGTAAACTATAAAACTTCTGGCAGAAAATAGCAGAAAGTTTTGGTGATCTTAGATTTGGTGATGACTTTTTAGACAGGACACCAATGGCATGATACATAAAAGAAAAATTAATAATTGAGCTATATTAAAATGTTCTGCTCTGCAAAAGACACTGTAGCAACTGAAAAGAGAGGTCATAGACTGAGGGAAAAATTTTTGCAAAACAAATCTGATGAAGAACTTGTATCCAAATTCATATAAAGAGTCCATGAAACTCAACAACAAGAAAACAGAAACTCAAATAATAACCAAAAGATCTGAAAAGACACCTCATCAAAAAAAAAAAAAAAGTTGTATAGATAGGAAGTAAGCTTATGAAAAGATGATCAATATAATTTATCATTAGAGAAATGAAAACTAAAACAAGATGTTACTATGTATCTGTTAAAATGGTGAAATGAAACAACAAAGCCTTACTAACTACTGACAAGGATGTAGAGCAGGGGTAGTCAACCTTTTTATACCTACCGCCCACTTTTGTATCTCTGTTATGTTAGTAGTAAAATTTTCTAACCTCCCACCAGTTCCACAGTAATGATGATTTATAAAGTAGGGAAGTAACTTTAGTTTATAAAATTTATAAAGCAGAGTGACAGCAAGTTAAAACATATAATATTAATTACTTACCAAGTACTTTATGTCGGATTTTCACTAAGTTTGGCAGAATAAATCTTTATAAAACAACTTACTCTAGTTAAATCTATCTTTTTATTTATACTTTGGTTGCTCCGCTACCGCCCACCATGAAAGCTGGAACGCCCACTAGTGGGCAGTAGGGACCAGGTTGACTACCACTGATGTAGAACAACCAACAAGAACTTTTTCATTGCTGGTGAGAATGCAAAATAGCACAACAGTTGGAAGGTTTCTTATAAAGCTAAACATAATCTTACCATATGACCCAGCAATTGCACCCCTGAGTATTTACCCAACTGATTTGAAAATTTATGTCCCACAAAACCCTGTATATGAATGTTTACAGCAGCTTTATTCATAATAACTAAAAATTGGAAGCAAGCAAAATCTCTTCAATAGATGAATGGATAAACTGTGGTACAGCCATTGAAATGCCATTTAACTATAGATACAAATGTGCTATTAAGCCATGAAAGGACATGAATGATTTTTTAAATGCATATTTTTAAGTGAAAGAAGCTAGTCTAAAAAGACTATACACTATACATTTCCATGTCTATGACATTCTGGAAAAGGCAAAACTATAGATAGAGTAAGAAGATCAGTGATTGCCAGAGACTTGGGAGAAGGGTAGTAAGGGTTGAATAGATGAGTCATAGGGGATTTTTTAAGATGGAAGAATGGTATGATATAGTCAGCCCTTCTTATTATTGGGTTCTGCAGCCACTGATTTAACCAAATGCAGGCGGGAAATACGTTTTAAAAATGTTATGTTGTTGCTGAAATATACTATGTAGTTGGGCCTATGATGGTTGTATCTGTACTGAGTATGTACAGCCTTTTTTCTTCTTTGTCATTTTCCCCCAAACTATACAGTGTAAAAACTATTTACATAGCATTACATTGTAGTAGGTCTCATAAGTAATCAAGAGATGCTTTAAAATAATGGGAGGATTGCATGGGTTATATGCAAATATTATGCTATTTTATATAAGGTGTTGAGCACCTATGAATTTTGGTATTTACAGAGTCCTGGGATCAATCCCCTGTGGGTACCAAGAGGAGACCACTGTATGATTCTGAATATCTCAATGGTAGATATGGGTCTATCAAAACCCATAGAACTTGACACAGGATCCCGGGATGGAATGCAGAATCTCATTTTTGTTTTATACAAATATATGAAACAACCTCACAGAAGGGAGTGGAGGAAAAACTGCTGGCCTAAGTAAATTTGGAAGTCAATGGAGTCCCTAAGACTAAAAGGAAATGAACCTGTATGTATCACTGCTCTCTTGTTGATACAGTTCTTCCCATGAGGATACAAGTTAACAATTCTGTTTATATTCCTCATCTACTATACTTCATTATCACCCCCTTCTCAGGCCACAGTAGAAGAAAACCCCTACCTCTTGTCCTTCTCTATTCTGACCCAACTAGTCTCAAAATTTCCTCTGAACAAATTTTACTAAAACTCAAATTTGTTAGTACCAGTCTTCTTACAACCTTTAATGGGCTGACCCTAAATAAGGATAAAGTTTAAACTCTTCAGTGATGCAGTGTCCTCTCAGTCACACCTGGACACCCTACCTTTCTGCCATCTCAATGTCCAGCATCCCCACCCATCCTGCCTGAATATGATGCCACAATTCCATACGTGCTCTCCACCTGGGATGCTGCCACAAATCCAGACATGCTCTCTCTTCCTGGAGTGCCTAGATCTCCCTCCTCTTCTGGGCCTCATTGAAGACCCAAGAGTAGGGCTATGAAAAGCCTTGGTGCTCAATTGACCTTTCTGTCTTCCAGCCTTGTTCCCCTCCCATCCACTCTCCACCCAGCAACCAGATGGCATTCTCCATAGCACAGATCAGGTCCTATCACGCCCCTCCTCAGTAATTCTAGTGGCTCCCTGTGTCCCATAGGAGAAAGACCAAACTCTTAATATGGCTTATGAAGCCCTCACCTTCTAATCTTTCCTGTTCTAGTCTCTCTTTCTCTCTCAACCCCACTTTCCTTCCTCGCCTCACTGGCTCTTCCTTTCTCCACTTAGTTATTTTCTTTTATCTTTTCATCTCTGCTCTTTCTTCCTCTCCCCTTTCCTCTCCATCTTCCTTCTTTCATTCCCCTCATTCTCTCTCTTCCTCTCCCTACCCTCACAGTCTCCCTCCATTTTCTCCCTTCCGCTCTCATAATCTCAGTTTTCAAAATATCTCTGTGGGCCTCGCATTCTGGTTCTTTGCCTATGCTGCTCCCATGCCAGGAAACCCTGCACTTCCCCAGTGAGGTCACTTTCACCGTCAACACTCACACAATGACTCAAACCTGTGACTCACAACTACCTATGTCCTGTTGACTCGGGTCTCAGCTTAGACATTACTTCTTCCAGGAACTTACTGCTGACCCTCCCAGTCCTGTTCAGACATCTGTCCTTACAGAGCTGCTTCTATGCCACATAGTATATTTTTATGAATTAAAGAAAAAAGTTCCTCTTCTTCAAAGACAACTCTTCAAGGCGGAACAGATGCATAATGAGGGACACTTAGGCTAGATTTTAACCTGAGCTTCCCAAGTGTCCTGTGGACTGAACAACCTGCACAACTGGCCCTGCCCCAAGCTATCTCCATTATAGCCCCTTCTCTCCCGTCATAGCACTTAGCATGTTGTGTGTTTGTCTTTACTGCCTGCTCCTAACTCCCATCAGATTAAAAGCCCACTTGTTTTTTACAACCCTCCCCCAGTATTTTAAATGCCCAGCCCTTGGCCTGTTGTGAATTTGATTTTTAATTATTGCATCTGCGTAGATAAACAAACTAGTGAGTGAACTAACAAACCTACTGAATAAATGAATCAGTACATGACTGAATCAGTAGTATATGAATGAATGGACAAACGGCTTCTCATTAAATGTTTTACCAACTCTACCAGGAAATTAGTATTGTCTAAGTTCTGTAGTATAGTTCATGCAACTCTACTTTTGAGACATCACTTTTGAACCGAAAAGATTTCCTTATTGTTTTACTTCTTGTATTAGACTATAAGTTTTCCAATATCACTGACCATATCTTATTCATCTTTATGCCCAGAATAGTGAGAAGCATTTAGTAGATATGCACATTTTATTTAAAATAAAAAGATATCAATTCCATTCCCATTGTACTAAACCTTACTACCCTTAGTCTCCAGACACATATCAAGCACTGCATTATTCCAGGTATATAGGAAGATGAGCAAGGAACAGAATATGTCTGTAGGGAACCCACAGTCCCAACAGGAAACAGATACATAATTGAACAATGGTAGTGTAATCCATAGGCCAACTGCATTAAAATTACCTGGTATTTCTCAGCTTTACTTACCCGTCCCCTTCCATAATTAAAGTCTTCAGAATAGTCCTTCTGCCCTCCGCATGCCACTGACCTTTGCATAATTCCTATCCTAGTCATTCAGTCACCGCTTCCTCCAGCAGGACGCACACACCTGTCAAGTGCAGCTCTGGGGACGGCCTCCATTGCCTAAGCCAGGGAACTGGCTTTTCTAACCCACACATGTAAAATTAATTGGGATTGGGATAACAATTTCCAAGGAGTATTTCCTAAGAGGGGTTGGTATGTTGTAAGGAAGCAGCCACTTTTTTTCCAGGCTAGTCTTAGAAAAATAAAAGCCTAAACTACTTAAAATCTACCAGGAAGAAAATCAGCAAGAAGCTCATTGTAAAACCAACAAGAAAAGATTTTTGGTTTAGTCTGTAGTCGCTGACTTTTGGAAGTCCTGTTCTTCTTAAGAAAAACCAGACAAAAAAATAACTTAAGTCTCTTTGTAAATGTGCAAGAAGAATATCATCTGTGATTAAACATGTATGAGAAACATACCTATAACTGCAAGAATTCTTGCCACATCTCTCTAAAATTGCTGCTCGGTGTTTTATGTGACAAAAATGACTTTGTAAAATAGTGCTCTCTTGGAACCCACCTAAATGACCCACAATAAGGAAGTCATTAAATAAATTATGGGGTGGATAAGATGGACTATTATGAATCATGTTCCTGAAGAATATTTTAAGCATGCGGGAACATGACAAAACTGTTACTAAGGGAAAATATGGTTTACAAAACAGTATTATAATATTGTTCCAGTATTATTTTAAAATTATGTATTTACACCAGAATATTAATAATAGGATTTCAAATATGCTGGTATTTAAAGGTAACTTATTTTATTTAATTTTATTTTATTTAAGTGATAATATTGATTTTTTTAAAAATATTTTTATCGAATTTATTGGGGTGACATTGGTTAATAAAATTATATAGGTTTTAGGTGTACAATTCTATAATGAATCACCTACCTGTATATTGTATTATGTGTTCACTACCCCAAGTCTCCTCCCATCACCATTTATTCCCCCTATAGCCTTTTCTACCGTCCCTAATCACTCTTCCCCTCTGGGTCTATTGTGGACAAGTCCTGCCTAGGGTGAGGACGACGGAGACGCAAAGACTGACTCCAGGAACCAGGTTCAGTGACGCAGATCCATTTTATTCAGGAAGTAAGCTAGCTTATATACATGGGTTCAGCCAATAGGATGTTACAGCGTGTCCTTCATAGCCAATGACTGAAAAGATCAGGGAGCTGCATGGTTGGCGCTAAGTTACTTCCTTATAGCCGGGGAGCTTCCTTCCTGGGTATGCCCAGGAGGGTTCTGGGAGCTGGAGTATTCTCACGGCATTGCATCAGCCGCAGCTTCTAGGAATGTGCTCTGCGCTCTACCCAAAGTCTATGAGGTTTCCGCTTGTTTTTTGCTTAATTCCTTCACTAAAGGTAATTTCTTTTAAATCTCCTACTTTAACTGTTTCTACATTTATTCAAGTTTTCTATAATAATCCTAGGGTAGCTGTTTAATTGATCATCCCATCTGGTACAGTTTTGGAAATGAATGAGAAATTCCTAATAACTGTTACCAGGACTACAGCAAAAACAGAGACTGTTTGGGACAAACATGATACTTGTTTGCTTTGGGTTGAACAGTCTCTCAAAATTCATATGTTGAAGTCTTAACTCCTAGCATCTCAGAAAGTGACCGTATTTGGAAATAAGGTCATTGTAGATGTAATTAGTTAGAATAAGGTCATACTGAAATAGGGTGGGCCCCTAATCCAATATGACTCATGTCCTTATAAAAAGGGGAAATTTGGATACAGACATGTATAGAGGGAGAATATTATATGAATATGGAGGCAGAGATTGGGGTGATGCTTCTATGAGCTAAATAATGCCAAGATGGCCAGGAAACCACCAGTAGTTAGTAGGGAGTCCTGGAACAGACACTCCCTCAGGATCTCAGAAGGAATTGACCCTGATCTAGGACTTCAGATCTCCAGAACTATAAGACAATAAATTTCTATTGTTTAAGCCACTTACTTTGTGGCACATTTTTTTTAGGGTAGCCCTAGAAAACTTATATGAATATCACTGTAGTGATTTTATCTTTGGAAAACAAAAATAATTCCATGATGTGTATAGTACAATGAAGTTCCACAAAATAAAAGAAGTTTTTTCACTGAATTAATACTGTAATTAACAGTACTATTATTCAAAATATTTGCTTCTCCTTCCTGTCTGGCCCTTCCCTTGGAAGTCCCGCCATGGTGATATCAGGCTTAAACATGTGACTTGCTTCAGCCAATGAAATGTAAGCAGCATTCATTTGTGCCATTTAGAAGTGAAGACTCGATAGACCATGCAAAGGTTCTGCTATCTTTGCTTCTTGACATAAGACTGGCACATTCCAGAGAGGAGCTACTTCTCTAGCCTGGATGCAGAAATGAAGACGATCTAGAGCAGAATTGAAACTGACCTCTAGTGTAACATGAGATAGGAGGGCACTAATGTAATTTGCTAAGATTATGAGATCATCTGGTACAGCAGCAAATTTCAGCCTAAGCTGACTAATAAAACATTTACTGAGCAACTATCAGGTACCACGCTGGGGGTGAAATAATAAATTATACATGGATTCTCCCAGCTAGGAGTTAACATTAAACTGTATATCATTTGCTTTTAAAAATATAAAGAAGGCCCTGGCCAGTTGGCTCAGTAGTAGAGTGTCTGCCTGGTGTGTGGAAGTCCTAGATTCGATGCCCAGTCAGGGCATACAGGAGCAATGACCATCTGCTTTTCTACCCCTCTCCCTCTCACTATCTCTCTTTCTAGTTCTCTCTTTCTTCCCCTCCCACAGCCATGGCTTAAATGGTTGAGCAAAGTTGGCTGAGGATGGCTCCATGGCCTCACCTCAGGAGCTAAAATAGCTCAGTTGCTGGGCAACGGAGCAGTGTCCCAGACAGGCAGAGCACCCCTGATAGGCTGGTTGGATCCCAGTCTGGGCACATGTGGGAGTCTGTCTCTGCCTCCCTGCCTCTCACTTAATATATATATATATATATATATATATATATATAATTTTAGGCCCCAGGTATGTTCTGTTATTTTGTTTGTTTTTTTGTAACACCTGTAAGTAAATGTTAAATCATATTATTTCAACTGGTTTTTATAGAAAAAAGGTCTTTAAATGTTCTCTTCTTCAAAATGGTTCTTGGAATCTTGATCTACATGTACAGGTACAGGGTGGGGCAAAAGTAGCTTTACAGTTGTGAGTATGTGAAACAGTTTATTCTTGTATTTTATTTATTAATTATTGTGTTATTTTTCCACACAAACAACTATGAACCTACTTTGCTTCTCCCCTTCCCACCTATAAAGTTTAACAATTAAAATTTTATGGCTTAGGGAAATAAACTACTATGAAAAAAAATAATTATTTAGTTATTTAATTCTCATTTGGAAAATGAGATGTTCAGATTAAAACCACACTGTAGAAACAGGCAACTTTATTTCATTTACTGTTTTTTTTTTGTTTGTTTTTTAATAAATTTTTATTAATGGTAATGGGATGACTCATTTACTGTTAAAGAATATTAATTTCAAGGTGTGAGCTTTGAAAGCAACCAAATAAATTGTCAATGACAATTGATCCCTCACTAAGGAATGTTCAAAACCAACATATTATATAAGAAAAGGATAGAGAGGAGTCCCATCTCCAGTGGAGGTCTGTGCAGAACCAAAGGGTTTTGTTCTAAAGTTAGCATTATATAAATTAAACCAAAATGGCATGGTGCCAAAATGATCCTTGAAAGTCCCTTACATGTAAGGCACTTAAATTGCCTAGACCTGAGCCTTTAAAAGTTCAAAAGCCAAGACTTAAGGTCTTCTGCTGTTTCGCTGGGGCAATGAAGGCCAAGGTCTCATTTATAGGGGGCAAAGGACAATGGGGAAAACAAAGGGTCTTCATCTCTTTGGTTCTTCTCTGGGACCTCTGCTCTTTCTCTGAGTGCCTCTTCCCCAAACTTCTCTCTCTTGTCCCTTTCCCTCAGGATTTGGATATAACTGAAGTCAAATAATTATGTGTGTACATTAAGCAAATCCCATCTTTAGCAGTTTTAAAATGTAAAAAGAAATGCACTGGGAGACTGTTATGTGAGCTACCCTGGGCTAGATGTTGAGAAGAGAAAGACAAACAAGAACCAAACAAAAAAGATACCCCAAAGGAGTGGAAAAGACTGAAGTATAGACAGGTAATAGGAATACAGTGTGGTCCAGCCTAGGCAAGAAATAAAATCACTCCAGAATTAAACAGGCAAGGAAGACTTGAAGACTCCTGCCCTCGAGGAAGTTGGACGTTAACCTTGCAAAGGGCACAAGGGTGTATAAGCACTGGAACGAGCTAGCGGAGAAGTCCTGGAGGACATGAGGGGATGGCTGGTCAATGTAATTGGGCTCTCTGTGCTTGCTAATTGGGCCTTCTTGGAATTAAGCCCCTATGACCCACAGAGACTGGGAAATGGAGCGCTGTTCCTTCAGTGATTGTATTTTAAAGAAATGGTTTACAAGCTTTTGAGAAAGACACTCCTGGGTGGTACAAACCAGCAGAAGCTATAAGATTTACATTTCAAAGGGCAGAGAAGGAGAGCTACAATAGCAAGTTTTCTAAAGTAACTTCTTTAAGAAAAGGCGGGGGTGCGAGGGGTCTGTATTTAGGAAGAGACTGGTCTCAAGTTTAGTCAAGCTGAGGGGCAACCTTAAGGCCAGCTTGGTCAGAGGTAAGCCCAAGATGCTATAAACAATAGTTCTTGAAACTCGGCGGCACTTTAGGATTATCCGAGCTTTTAAAATCTCGATGTCCAAGTCATGTCCCAGACACATTATAATACCAGTTACATACAAATCTCTAGGGTGGGCATCAACATGGTTAAAGCTCCCCAAGTGAGTCAGTGTGCAGATAAGGTTGAGACCAGGGTCTGCAGGTATGAAAAAGAACGCCTGCTCTGAGTCTGAGGTCTGAGAGGCACTCTCCCCACAGGGGAGAAAAACGCTCCAGACAAAAGGAATTCCAGTAGCAAAGGTTTTTCTGCAGGAAGAAAGTGGTTTGGTTTGTCCTTTTGAACATAGTGTTAGTATAAATAAAAGAATAACCAACCTCCACACAGCCGTAATACCTCAGCTCATTTCAACATGTCAACTCACTTTATCTCTCTCTGTTAGGGGTCACTGGTGCTTTAAAAGCATGAGTATTAATGGATTCTATCTGATGATTCATTCCATAGTTCTGACATGCATCCCTAACCAATATCATGAAAAGATCTTTCTTTTAAGGGTATAATGCTAGTGTTAGTTAAGTGTTATTAATAAAGGAAGAGAACAAGTTTAATAAGATATTAAGCTTAATAAACTGGGAACCTGAATCAGATATTGGGCTAGTTTTATTAAAAAGTTACAACATTCCATTAGGCTTGATTTACTGGGAAGCTAAAGCATTCACAGCCTCATTCACACACTCCAGGTGACCACCACATCCTCCACAGAGGGGACTTCAGTCCCCCGGGGGAACTGCCAGCCTGGTACTGGATTATCAGGGGGAGTTTCCCCACAGGCTCCCTGGGCACATGAGCAATAGAAACCAGATGATGCAGCCACTTTTGGACAGGTGAAATAGAAGTTAAGATGGCACAGGGGGAGGTGCTTCTACTTTGAGGCATGCTCAGTAGAAGCCAAAATGGCAACACGAAGGGGCAGAATCTAGCTTGGGAAATTCTGGAAAAAACAATCAAATTGGATAGGGGTCAAAGAACCCTGGTAGGTCTAGGAAATGATTTGTTAAGGGGAGAGCCCAACACCAGTCTGTGAAATATTGAGAAATTAATTAGTTAGTTTGAAAGAGCACCTGGGTTCTTCCCAAGCTCAAGTTAATACAATTAAAGCTTAACAAAGAGCTCTGTCTCTCCTGGCCCTGTAATACATGTGTGTTTGTGTGCTTGTGCGTCCTGTCCTCTCTCTATAGCAGCCATGCAGGCCTAGCTGCTTGCTGGGGCCCAGCAGCAGCGTGGGCTCCAAGCACGGGCTCCAAACACAGGCTCCGAGTGCAAGCCTAACTACATTAACACAGTATCAGCCAAATCACAGTGGGGAACAGAGACTATGACAGAGGTTGCAGGTTGAACTGGACTAAACTTTGGAATATAGACTGAACCAATGGACCCTGGTCTTTCTTCTGGGCTTGATGAAGACAAGACTTGACTTTTTCCACAGTGGGTCAGACAGAGACAAGACACTGGGAACCCCGGGGCAGCCTTCTATTTCTATCCCAGTAAATCTTTTTTTTTTTTTTTTTTCTAAAGTGAGAAGTGAGGCGGCAGAGAGACAGACTCCTGCATGCGCCCGACCAGGATCCACCCGGCATGCCCACCAGGGGGCGATGCTCTACCCATCTGAGCTGTTGCTCTGTTGCAACCAGAGCCATTCTAATGCCTGAGGCAGAGGTTATGGAGCCATTTTCAACGCCCAGGCCAACTTTGCTCCCATGGAGCCTTGGCTGCAGGAGGGGAAAAGAGAGATAGAGAGTAAAGAGAAGGAGAGGGGTGGAGAAGCAGATGGGTGCTTCTCCTGTGTGCTGTGGCCGGGAATCGTATCCCAATAAATCTTACCACAACATCCCAACCTCCCATGCACAAGTCTCTGGAAATGCTTTCCTCACAACTGTGTGAAAGGACCCCATTTCCACCGACAACAGGAGCATTATGCATGTCCATGCAACTCTAAAACGCACACTGATCTACAAAGATGACATGCCTTCTTCAAGTACAGAGCGTTTCCTTTAGGGGAGTGATGGCCTGTGTGTCCAAGCTGATGGAGGGTTCACTTTTAAGTTGAAGAAAATAGATTTTGTTGTTGTTGTTGTTGCAAAACAAAAACAAAGGTTGATGTTTTCAAAGACTCCAGATAAAAGGCACCACAGGCTGCTAACAAGCTCCTAATAGGACTAGATCAAGTTTTACTCACCAGCTTCCAGGGCTGGACTTCAGCATCTTGATGCCAGGAAACCAAGGTTTGACAGCATTCATTTTTGTTAGCCTCATTCATAAGCTTTATGCTACTTTACTTCTCATTCACTCAGCATAAAGGTGCTTTTGTGGCCATACTATATTTACACTAATTCAGAGGCTTGCCATCAAATAATTGGGCACATCTCTCTGATCTGGAAGGCTGCAGAAAGTCTACTTCTGATATTTCAGACAAAAATAAGGCCTGCTTTTTTCCCCACAGTGTTCTTCAAAGGACTAATTTTCTAAAATTTGAACAAGGGTGTCAGAGTTAATAAGATGGCATTTTGTTTTTCTTTTTTCTTATTATCTTGTCCAAATCAAGGGTAGTGGATTCCAGAAATCAGGCCCCTGTGGTTCCTTCAAAATGTTACTCTCAATCAGGTTTCCTATTATCTAATTCCGATTCTATAGTTTGTCACAGAATTGACTTTTGAGATTAATTTGAGTTTTTCTATTGCTTTTTAATAGCTAATTGTCACACAGCCCATCTCATTAACAGTATTGTGATTCGGATCAACCATTGAGATGATTACAGATAACAGACCAATGTTATCAGTTGCTTGTTCTTCTATAATGATCACCAGCCACATAATGAACCACATGTGCACTCACTGGACAGGATGTGGGTAGCTGGGAGATATTAAAAATGCTACATTTTAATATCTGATTTGGTATCACTTCCTATTTTGAATGAGTCAGAGAGATTTTGGTAACAAGTTCATACGAACCCAATCTACATTATAGTTACATTTTAATTGCATTTTTAAGTCTAAATGCAGTTGATTGTGAAAACTTTGTTACATGATTTAAGGGAACTAGTTTCCTTTTTATGGAAATACAGAAGGACCCACTCAGGATAATACTACATCGCCTGACCAGTGAATGAGAGGAATCTGGCCTCGATGCCTCCTCAGATTCTTTTAGGAAAGATCATCAGCAGTCCCCAACCAACTCGTACATTGGATTCATTCCAGCTGTCATGCGCCTGTTATCTTTTCATTCTTTCATTTAATCAAGTAGTGACAGAGTGGGTGCTAAGCTAGATCAATTCTGGTACAACGATAAGACCAAGGTCCTTCCTTGTTCTGAGAGTTCGGGCTCTTGAGGAATCAGACAGAGAAGAGACAATTCCAAGCCTCTCTCCTTTTCATCTTACCTTAAACAAAATTTTGTCCTTCTTGTTTTTCTTTGCTTTCTGCTCCTTCACCAATATATTTTCATGTTTCTCCAGTGACCGCTCTGCGTGCTGTTTCTTCTCATTCTGCTTTGCTGGATGTCCTTTTGGCCTGAAATTATCAAATGCTGGGCTTGCTACGAGTTTCTTCTCAGTTACCTCTGTCTTTACTTTGCTCATTCCCGAATAACACCATTGACTCTCAGGACCTTCAGTAACATAGATATTTCACAAATCTGAGTTTTGAATTTTATCCTTCACCTCGTACTTGAGTTCCAGGTGTATTTTCACTCTCAATCCCTAGATAATCTGATACCTTAAACTTAACATAATTCTATTTTGATTCTTTGTTTTCCCTTCCAGACTTGTGTATCTATTTTCTCTGTCTTGCTTAAATCGTCCATTTGCCCAAAGTAGATGATTGAGAATAATCTGGTTTTTAAAAATACTCTGGAAAAAAAATAGACTGTTCATTGGTTTGCTGGTTCCATATCTCTAAACAACACTAAATTCCTATGACTCTCACTGAGTTAGATTTATTCCCAGCTGAATCGACACTTTTATTTTACTCAAATCACATTTTCATATTCAAAAATACTTTCTAAACAATTAATGGGTGCCATAGAGTCAGTACTGTGGGTTTTGTAATTTTATAATAATGAGCTAAGGTCTGTATGAGAAAAATAATAAGGTTGTTTGAAGAATCAAACTGGTCAAAAAGTAGACATTGACATCTGAATGCCTCCCATGTATTTTTGAGCAGATGTTAAAATAGACAAGTAAAAAATAACTTTGGAAAATAAACACAAACTTTCCAAATGCTGCAACACTGTGGTCTCTAAAAGGGATATAACTTTGATTTTTCATTTAAACATGCACATGGAATTAATCTATTCAATAACAACAGTGTATCAGGTATGTAAAATTACATCAAGTTGGGCTGGATTAATTTTAAGATTCTAACAGAAAATATGTTAACACATGATCTTTGATACATTATGATGTAAATTGTAAGTTCTGTAAGAAAGCTATATTAAAAAGTTTGATTAGCGTAGTTTTCAAGCAGGTAGCAGTTGGGATTATGGCTGTCATAGGGACAGATCTATGACAGTGGAGGTGAAGGATGACAGCTTTGTTTGTCAGATGACAGTTCTTCATTTTTGTGAACATCAACAAAGGAATTTGACCTACCATATGTGGACTTAGATCAAAGGCCATATATAGCATATGGTCAGTGTGGCACTTATATGGCCTTTCCAAATGCCAGGCATACAGTGATAACCACCACTGATAAACCTGTAAACCTATCCAGCTGCCTTCAGTGATGTGACTTATGAACTAGAGGGTGAAAAGAGGATGATATTTTATAAATATCAATTTTCAACAATCTCTGATCTGTTGGCATTAACTGATGAGCTCAGAGATGCTTGGAAACCTTACTTCCTGCATAACTGTAACCATGGCAACGTGCATTTTAAAGGTTGTTGAAGGTGTTTTGAACCATAAGGTGAGAAAAGCAGTTTTTACACAAATGTTTGACTGAAATCTCATGTCTAATTTCACCAGTGCACTTGTTTTTTTCTCTTCCTGAGACTTGATGCAATGCTAGAAGCTTTCCTATTGGAGAAAACCTTGGACAGCCCAGGGCTGTCACAAATCTTCAGACCACTGCATTGGTATGAAAGTGAGATCTGAGTTTGTACCAAGACTCAGAGTCAGCCTGCTTACTTTCCCTATCTATTTCACAATAAAAAGATGGGTAACTCTTTCAGAAAGCTTTTGAACTTCTAACGCTTTTTGCTCCATGTGGTTTTTAAAGACTATATTGAACTATCATATATTCTATAAAACACAAATAAAGAGCTTAGATTTCCAGAGGGCTGGATATGAGCAAAAGATAGAAAACATCAATTGTGCAGTGCTCAGTATTCGAACATTGAACTTCGACACTGAAGAAATCATCAAATGAATAAGTTCTTTTTTAAAGGTGTGATTTTATTTTATTTTTTTATTTTTTAAACGAACAATTATAATTCTATTTGAACCGGTTATAGAGAAGGGGGTTTTATGGAAGCAGATTATAATCAAAGATTACTATTAACTATTTGGAACTAAAAGTGGATTTAGTTCAAACATACACAGACACTAATGAGGCGAACAGCATTATGGGTTTTCATTCTGTCTGTGATTTAGGCACACCTCTTCTCTTGGCAAACCACCAACACATCTCTCCCTACCTTGACTCTGTGTGGGTTTGCATATTTATAGAGTTAAAAGGGCCCCCCATCATGGTTCCATTTCTTATCCACATTCTTTATTTCTTACCCATCCATCTCTGTCACTCTCACAATATAGCTCTTCCCAACTAATTACATTAATCAACAACAAGCAACAACTCTAAAAAATCTGCCCAAGATGGGAGTTTCAAAAGCCTGAGGTACTCTGTCAAATAAACCCATTATGGTGGTTTTAGGAGCTTGCAACTCAAAATGAGGTAGTAATTGAACTAGAGAACAAATTAATCATTATTAATATAACTCTCTTCTATCCTTGGGAATCCATGTTTTTCCATCAATGCCAATTTCTCTCTCTACTTTCCTGGCTCTAATTCAGGAGTAATTAAAGCCAGCTAGCCCTTTTGTTTGAGGATTAGGTCTGTTTTACACGGAATTAAAGGAAAATAGATCCAGCATTGGTTAAACACAAACTACATCTTAGACATGACTTACATATATTCCTGGTACTTCTTTACCCATCTTAGAGTCAAGTCCTAAATTCAATTTTACAGTTAATTAAAAATAGGCATGTGTTCCATCAGTTATATATATATATATATATATATATATATATATATATATATATATATATGCGAGGTCTAGGAACTGACTGGAAGGTTTTCATCATCATCATCATCATCATCATCACCATCATCACATCACTGTCATCATTAGGCTTTTTTTTTTTTTTTTTACATGCTATCATTGAATCCATCTAATTAAATGCTAGGTAATTTTATTGTCCTACACATTTTACTGATGAGTAAGCTGAAGTTCAGGGCAGCTGAGTCGTGTGCTCAAGAACATGCAGCAAGTAAATGATAGACCTGGAAATTGGATTGGTGTTCTCTCGTGCCAAACCTCACTTCCCTGAGCCAGCATCAGGGGTTGGACAAGGCTTGGGGCCCAAGAGGCCCCCTGAGTCTAAGGGTCCCTTGTGGTGTCCATGGGAAATCAAAGGTAGAAAGTTTCTGAGTGGTGCACACAAGTCGTTAGGTGAACTTGTTAAAATGTGTATTTCAGGCCCTGGCTGGTTGGCTCAGCGGTAGAGTGTCGGCCTGGCGTGTGGGGGACCCGGGTTCGATTCCCGGCCAGGGCACATAGGAGAAGCGCCCATTTGCTTCTCCACCCCCCCCCCTTCCTCTCTGTCTCTCTCTTCCCCTCCCGCAGCCAAGGCTCCATTGGAGCAAAGATGGCCCAGGCGCTGGGGATGGCTCCTTGGCCTCTGCCCCAGGCACTAGAGTGGCTCTGGTGGCGGCAGAGCGATGCCCCAGAGGGGCAGAGCATCGCCCCCTGGTGGGCAGAGCGTCGCCCCCTGGTGGGTGTGCCAGGTGGATCCCAGTCGGGCGCATGCGGGAGTCTGTCTGACTGTCTCTCCCCATTTCCAGCTTCAGAAAAAAAAAAAAAAAAAAATGTATATTTCAGACTCTGCCACGCCCCCCTCACTACACACATTCAGCTTCTGATTCAGGAGTTCTGATATGAGTCAGAAATCTACATTTAAAATTTTTTTAATTTTAGTGAAAGAGGACGGGAGAGAGAAACAGAGAGACAAGGATATCAATCTGATCCTGTATGTCCCCTGACCAGAGATCGAACTAGCAACCTTTGTGCTTCAGGACAATGCTCTAACCAACTAAGCTCTCTCGCCAGGGCAGGAATCTACATTTTTTAGACAACTTCCCCAGGTGATTCTCATGGAGGTGGTCTATGGACCACACTTAGAGCAGTGATTTTGCAGATGCATCAGGGACCTTTGAGAGACCTGATTTCCTGACTTAAGCAGCGAGCTGGGGCAGTCCCAGACTTCAGCACACTCACCTGTCTAGGGAAATCTCTTCTTCCCCTAATATCCAATATCCAGATTTGGTGCTGAGTCCAGCTCTTCTCTCTGAGATGCCCGCCTTATTACCCATAGGTGATTAAGGCTTGCACTTAAATGAACATATAATGAAAATAACCATGGCTACCAATTATGAAGCACCTGTGGAGTGTAAAGCTCCAAACCGAATGTTCTTCACCTTGTCTCATTGTCTTTGCCATCATTATGCTAGGAAAGGCACTGGCGCTCACCCATCTCCAGCCCTAGTCTACTTCCTGGACACACAGGAAGACTGTTTTCTGCCCGGGCCAGATAGCTCAGCTGGTTAGAGCATTGTCCCAGACCATAGAGGTTGCTGGTTCGATCCCGAGTCAGCACCCATACAGGAGCAGATTGATGTGCCTGTCTCTCTCTCCCTCTCTCCCTTCCCCTTTCTCTGTCTTTCTAAAATCAATACAGTAAACATTTAAAAAAGGAAAAAAGAAAGACTGTTTTCCAGCCCCTCTATGGTCTGATAGAGCCATCTGAGTAGTTCAGGCAGAAGCCTGCCATTCCCACTCTCTTTTTCTGCTCTGGTGGTGACAGACCTGTTGCAGACAGAGCCAGCCTGGGTTATTGAGCTGTTGTATAACATAAATCCCCCGCCAACCACTGTGAATTCATGCCATCAGCAGGAGGTAAAGAAATCTTTGATTTATTAAGCCTCTGAGGTTTCATATTGTTTTATTCTGTTTTCTTTCTGCAGCATAGCCTATCTTATCCTAACCAATAAAAACATCATCATCACAATAATCACATTTATTAAGTACGATAAAACATCATATCAAGCATTTGGGAAACATTATTTAATTTAATAATCATCCCAACACTGTAAATAAGATAGTTATGATCTATATTTTATAAAGTCAAACAACCAGTAACTGATGAGACAGGAATGAAAACCCAGCGAGCCTGATTCCAGAGCCCGTGTGTTTAACCAGAACCCCAGAATGCAGGTTCCTTCGTGCCAGGGCTGGTGCTTAACATGCTTGCTGTAACTAAGTCCCTTCCAGCACTAACAAATCGGCATTAGCATCTTGATTTTCTGGCACAAATACTTCCTGAAGATCAGAGAGTTGAAACATCTGCCCCAAGGCCACATATTTTGTTGAATCAGTTCACAAACCCAAGTCTCTCTTACTCTTAAATGAAACCTCACCCGTGCTTAAAACCCAGTGTATAGGCAGGTGATTTTGAATTCTCTGAACTTGTGTCAGAAACATCTAGAAGCCCCAAGCCGTACATATATACAAAAGTATTTAACACAGGGCTTCCAGATTTTAGGAGTTTGAGTCATTTTTCAGGTTGAAACTGCAGCCAGCTTCACCACTTACTGCAATCTGACTTTGAGTCAGATTTCTTACCCTCTCTCTAGCAGAATGAGTTGAATTCAATAATTCTGGAAATGTCTAGCATCAAATAGAGACAATGCACCAAATTGAGGCAAAGGAGTGTTGTGCTTAGAAGATTGACAGACACCTTTGTCTAAATGGGCTAGAAGGGTTTATAATGGTCCCATAGTGGCTCCTCTGTAGCTCCCGGATACCTTTTCTCACGTAAAATAGGTCAGGGAGCACTTGGAGCTATACTTTGGTTCGCAGCTCCGGCTCCCTGGAGCCCCTGTGGGATGGGTTCTCAGTCTCAGGTCTCCTGTAAGCCAGCCTGTGACAAATTTTGAAGGGTCAGGTAAACTCACAGGTGGGATTCAAAGATCTGGTCAGAAAACAGATTAAGAACCTCAAGGATCTAATCCTAAAATTCTTGAAAGTCATAAAAATGTGGATTGGGGGCACATGGGAAAATCTAGCGGGGTTGTAGTTGGCAATCTCGTTCTAGTTTCTCTGAGCTAAGGGAGCAGTCCGTTTTCTTTGCCTTTTGGGATCCTAGGATGAATTAGGTCACTTTTGTCCTGGTTTCTGAGTTCCTAGTTTAGGGGAAGTAAGCAACCTGGCTTCCAGATGAAGGTTTTAAATAATAGCAACTACCAGTAATAGAGAGTACCAATAGCCAATGCTGTTTATTAAATGCCTTCAATGGAATAAGCACTACAAAAATGGTCTTACATATAGACTCCACTTAATTTCCTTGTGCAATGGGCATTATTGTTATTCCCGTATTATAGATAAGAAAAGAAAGGCCTAGAAAGTTTAAGTTGCTGCTACAGGTTACCTGGGTAAAGGTGCAGCAGAGCTGCAGACTGAATCCAGGCAGTCTGACTTGAACGTCTCATACTGGATCAGCACCCCCCCTCCCCGGCCTGGGCACTGAGCTGTGGGCAGAGTCCAGGCTCTGACTGCTAGTGGAAAGCCCATAGCTACTGACTGGGAGCAGGGAGAGAGGGTGAAGGACTTGGGCCAGAGGAACTTGGGAGTCTGTAACAAAGAAGGACTGGAGGATCAAGGGAAAATAACCAAACCTATGATTTACTACAGACAGCGGGTGGGGACCTTTGTTTACTCCGGAGCTCCAGAGCGTGCCCCTCATACTGACTCTCCACGGCTCTTTTGACACAGGATTCTTTTGGTAAACGAGGGAGAAATGGTGCCCACTCCTGCCTGTCTTAAAAATTCAAAATGAACAGTAAACAATAGATTAGTCCAAGATTTGTTGTATGGAAAAGATCAGCTTGTGTGCTTAATTCTTCTAATTTGCCTTCGGCTGTAACCCTTTTTACTATGCAAAATCTGTCAACCTCTGCTGGAAGAAACATCAGCAGCTACCAAGGAAGGTATTTGCGCAAGGAGTAGGGGCCAAGGTCTGTACGGAGGTAGTTTGTCATGGAGGGCGGAGTGAGAGCAGGTGGGGAGAGTAGTTGGAGGGTAATGAAGGGCCAGGTTAGGACTGCTGAGACCCTGGATGGGTTTTCACAGCAGCGAAGCAGAAGTGAGTATTTGTGACACGGGTATAAAAATTAAAGAGAAGACCAAGGCAGGGCTAGTTTGAAAGGTGGCTTAGAGATATGCATCAGGTTCCAGTTTACCCTCAAAATACATATTTCAGACCTAGATTGTGAGGAGAAAAGTCAGAACTAGAAATAGGGACTTTGGGGCAGGGCCCTCTCCTTCTTCTGGAGGGACTTTGGAGAGAAGTAACAATGAAGGCGGCTCTGGAAAGACCCTTCAACGAGACGTGTCTGCAGGGTACAGGAGACAGAAGAGAAGCCTGGGGTGAGCAATGTTCAGAGAACTAGAACGTTCACACAGAATGCAAGGCATGAGGGTGTCGAGCTCCAAGGATCATTCTTTTCAAGTAGGAAAATGAAATATGGGGGCAAATAAAGAATGAGCAGTTTGCAGAAGGATCAAATCTTCTTCATTCAGACAGCATGTTACCATGAGCAGTGATGCTGTTAGTAATTGGTGACTAGATCTTAAACTATATTTTGAGCAAGAAATGGCATCCAACAAACCAACTCATAGCAGCAGGTCCCTGGTAGTAAGAGAGCGAATTCTTCATACTGTAAATGAATACAAGTGCTGGCCACACACATGAGGAGTGAAATACCAGACCTGACTATTTTATGTAAATCTCCAAGGCAGTGGTTAAGCAGGAGGAAGAAGGTTGTTAAGTGGAAATGGGTTTTGAGGACCTATCAGCCTTGACATAGAAGAGTAATTGGGCTGAGATGAGGGAAGACTAAAACCAAGTACATCTCCTGAGCCAACCAGGTCAGCGGGTAATTAACCTCGTGACCTCTCTCCTCTTTCCGAGATCAGATTTTTATTATCTCGGAAACATTTAAACTTCAAGAAATTGTGAGGAACACAGGCTTTCCAAGCCTGCTTCCACCGACATGCCATTTGATGAATTTCTGTGGGTGGGCCGGCAGTTCGGGGAGACGCGGACTGCTCTCACCTAGCCTCATTCCCACACCGAGCGCGTCCGGGGGTGGTGATGGCCGAGCGGCCCATGCTTACACCCAACTCTGTGCCTTTTGAAGTTCACGTTTAACTTTGCATTGATAAAATGCCCTTTTCCAATTCAAATTTTTTAAAAAAAATGCTCGTGGGTGTTAAATATCTTTCTCACAATGAGATGTTTGTAACCTTACTGCGGAGCTGGAGCAGACAGATATTACTACCATTCAGGAAACACAGTCACGGGGTTCCAAATCTCCCAAATATTTGGGGAAAAAATAGAGTAGTTGCTACTTGCACCACATAATTAGCTTCTAACATTTTATGAATGAAGCAATTAGATTTTTATTTTTGGAGATGCCTCTATTTGTTGCATTTTCATTTCGAGAAGTAGGAGTCAACATGAAAATGAATTCACTGTGTAAGAAAATATGGCAGATTTTTTTCTAAGGTTTTAATAATTCCATTAAGGCTTATGAGTACTTTAACTTAGTTATGAGCAAGCATATTTATAATGATACTTTCCTGCTCTGTACTGAGGCTTTGATAGGGGGTACTGGATTCTTGTTGGAGGGCACAATCTGGTAGTACTAAAAGGAAAAACAGTGTGAAGAGTTGGAGAAACCTGGGCTCCGACATTGCATTCACTGCAGAGCTGTGTGCTTGTGGACATTCTACGTAATTTTTCTGAGCACCACTTATTACACCCCTTTCTCTCCTCTCCTAAAGCTTTTTCACCAAACTCTTTCAGCCCAAACTTTATTTTTGATTGTGGTTTTTTTTTCTCCTAACTACAATGTTTTCAACATTTGACTCTCTCCGTCTGGTTCCCATCATCGAATAGCTCAACTGGGCTTTATGCAGCATCTCACGCATGATACCACTGGGGGGAAAAATGTGAATAACAATATATAATTATTCCCAGAAAAAACTCTGCACATGTCTCTGCCCTCCCTCAGCCCAAACCTAATAGTAGTTTATAAAATGACTGAATAAACTCTACCTAACTTACCATAGATGCTGACTTTAGTGTTTCATTTTTAATTAGACTTATTCTGAGTATAAAAGAAACACACGCTTGTTAAATAAATAAATAAATCAAGGGATAGATAAATAAATAAATAAAAGAGGAAACTAAAATTAGCTTGTAATTTCACCACCAAGAGATAGCCTCTGATAACATTTTGGTATTTTTGTTTCTATTTTTTATATCCATACAAACATAATTAAACATAATATATGTGTGTGTTTGTATACATATACATTTTTTTGTGTGTGTATGTAGCATCAAATTATGTATTCAGGTCGTATCATGTTTTAAATTTTTCACTTTTTTTGTGGAAATGTTCCTTTCATTGAGTTCTTCAAAATCATATTTAATGTTCATATAAGAAAACATCTGATAGACTATCAATTTATTTAAGTTTCCCCTTATTGTTGGTTAGTTATCCACCAACAATGAATTATTTTAAATAATTATGTGATGACGATTTAGATACACGGAAATGTGGCTAAAATGATCTAATTTCTTGCAAGTTAAAGTTTTTATTAGAAAAATAAATTTATTGAAAAGTGAATTACATAATTGTCAAAATGCTTTGCAAAGAAATAATGCTACACTTTACCTTGAAAGTCCCTGCTTACCTTTTCCTTGCTAACAATGCTTAACCTGTGACTTTGATAGACTGAAATGATAAAATACTGTTTCCTTTTCATTTGTTTGCTTTACCATTTACAAATTACTGGTGACTTTTCTTGTCTCTCTTTCCTTCTTTTCTCCTTGCCTTCTTTGTAAAGTAGCTGCCTGTGCAACTCCTGTTCCTTTGTTCTAGTTGAATGTTAATGGTTCTCTATTGATTTATAAGGGCTTATTACTTATTGTCTATATTCATCTCTTGCTTGTCCTATATTTGGTGCAACTTTTTTGCCAACTTGTTCTTTGAATTAATTTTGCTAGACGTTTTGAATACTGATTTTTAAAATTTTAAATTAGATACAATATTATTCTTTGTGATTTATTGCCTTGTTTTTACAACTAAAATCCTTGGACTATTCCAGGAATAGAGTCATGCTAATGTGTATGTCTTTCTAAATTTACATGGCTTCATGTTTACACTTTATTCTTCAAGTCATCCAGAATTTATTTTAATGTATGGTTTAATATAAAGCTTCATTTTGAGATTTTAACCTTCCAAATTTATTTTCTTTCCAAGTATTTAAAAAATACCCACTCCTTTTCTGGTTTTGTGATATAGCTTTTGTACAATATTAGAAACCATCTCTCACCAATTAACTTTGCAATAATGCCACATTGTTCTAACACTTGTCATTTTATAATGTGTCTTAAAATATGGTAGGGCAAATCTTTCTGAAAAATGTGCTATTTTCAAAATAGCTTTTCTATTTTTGACTTAATTATTCATCTAGAAGGAGAAACCATTATAATTTTGCTGGTTTTTCTCGTCAGTGATGGTTACTTGTTTTCTCAAAGCTGATGTCATACTGTGAACATAGACAGGAGGTCAGAGGTGGAAAGAAATCAGAATGTCCCAATGGGTTTGCTTGACTGACAGATAACCGACAGACAGACAGACCACAGATAGCAGAGGGTTGTAAAAGCCCCGTTTGCTAGTCGGAGAGATACTATTGTGTTTCATGAGGCAAGGCATGAAAAAGCTCTAGTTTCTTCCCAAAACCATTCTGCAGTTTTTGAGATTATCCTGATAGCTATCTGTCGGTGTTGGTACTTAAAATTGTTGGGATTTTAGACATATTTTTATTCCTTCAAGTGTATTTTAGTGAGGAACAAGAGATTCTGCTTTAGGACGTTCTGAACAAATTCTTTAAATTTTTTAAAGAAAAGGTATTTTAAGCATCCATTGCTTTAACATATTTCAATTTCAAAGGCTTATTGATAGAGTATAATGAAAAGTCCAAGAATTTATAACATTATTTGGCAAAAGTATGGGTGAGAAGTAGAGAAAAGACATGCATGTGCTCATTTTCTGATTGGACTGAATTTTCCACAATCGCCGGAAACCAGTTTCTTGAAAATTAGGGACAACCGAAGTGTCATCAGCTAACATTACAAAATTGACAACTCTTTGCCTTAGTCCTCGTCTCTCATTTCTATTCCATCACCCATTGTGCACCCTCTCCCCTCCAGAATGACTTCTGTTTTGTGTGAGGGAAGGTTTTTCTAATAAGGTTACCCATTCCATTAAATAGGTTGCTCATAAATATCATAGTTTCCAGGATGAAGATTTGACAAACCCTGTACCCAATACTTTGGTTGACACAAGATAAGTGCACAGTAAATTTTGAAATATCTGTATCTCTATCTTCATTTCCTTGTTCCTGTCTCCAATTTCCTATGTGCCATCAGGGAATTTAGTGACACTGCAAACAGCGTGCTCATCGCCAGGCATGCACCTCCCATTTTCTCAGAGCCTGTATGTCTTTCTGAAGTGCGGAGTCCCTATCTGTGTGTTTCCAGGCAGTGTTGTGGGAAGATTAACAGTTTCTTGACATCTTTCTTGCAAAGGTTTGAATACCACTTCCAGTGCAGACCAACATGTAAAATAAACGTTTACCTTGCAGTTTTATAGTGCTATCAAATTTCTCAAAGTGTGTTTCTCTACATTCTCTTATTTAAGCCTCATGACAGTTCTGTGTGGTGAAAAAGGCAGCTGGTATTAGCCCCGTTTTAGAAGGTAGCTGTGTGGGCTGAACTGTGCTCCTCAAAAATTCGTATGTGGAAGTCCTAACCCCTAGAGTATCTCGGCATGTGGCCTTATTTGGAGATAGGGTCTTTATAGAGGTACTCAGGTTAAAACGAGATCATTATGGTGGGCCCTAATCCAATTTAAGACGTGTCCTTTTAAAAGGGGGAAATTTGGGCACAGACTGATACACACACACAAGGAGAATGCCATGTGAACATCAAAGCAGAGAGCAAAATGCTGTGTCTACATCACAAAGGCCTCCAAAGATGGCCAGAACACCACTGGAAGCTAGGTGGAAAGCTTGGAACTGATTCTTCTTCACAACCCTCAGAAAGGGTCAACCCTGCAGACACCTTGCTTTCAGACTTTTGGCCTTCAGAACTATAAGACCTTAATTTCTGTTATTTAAGCCACCTACTTTGTGATGCTGTTTTCTCCCTTCTTCTTCTTTTTCCAAGTGAAAGGAAGGGAGACAGAGAGACAGACTCCGGCATGCTCCTGACCAGGATCCACCTGGCAAACCCCAGCTGGGGCCAGTACTCTGCTCATTTGGGACCATGTTCACAACTGAGCTATTTTTAGTGCCTGAGGCGAGGCTACACAGAGCCCTCTGCAGTACCTGGAAACAATGAGCTAGAATCAGTCGAGCCATGCCTGCAAGAGGGGAAGAGAGAGAGAGAAATGGGAGGGGGAGAAGGAGGGGTGGAGAAGCAGGTGGTCACTTCTCCTGTGTGCTGTGACTGAAAATCTAACCTAGGACATCCACCTGCTGGGCCAGTGCTTTACCACTGAGCAAACTGACCAGGGCCTGTGGTGCTTTTTTATGTTAGCCCTAGGAAACTAATATAATAGCTTGAAAAAATAAAAACAGAGAAGGTCAAGTAGCTTCCCCATGGCAGGGCAAAATTTCATTAGATGATTTGATCCACTGAAACTTCTGCTGCACCAGAAATCCTCATTTTATCAACCACAATGAGGTGGATTCAAGGCCCACCAATCTAACCATGCTGGGCCAAGCTAACACTCTCCAAGCATGTCCCACATTGCATCTGCTGATCCCTCTAGATGTTAATAGTCATTTTCAGGAAAGCTAACGTTCATGGAAAAGTTACCCTGCAACAGGCTCAGGTTGAGTGCTTTATGGTGATTCACATCTGGACCTGTGAGGTAGGTACGTGACCATCCTCATTTACAGATGTGCACTCCCAGGCTCTGCTTATAACTTATCCCTGGTCACAGAGCCATCACCATGTTGTTTATCCAGTATTTGAATTCAGGCAGCCTGAGCATTTAAGCCACTTTACTGCTGGGATCTGTGTTCTCAAATGTTTGGAAATTGTTGTGTTAAAAGAGAGTGGAAGTATCTGCTATAGGACTTCTAAGAGCTTTTAACATGCTATTAACTTTAGGGACCTTTGAAAAGATGACAAAGTAAGCAGCATTTCCAGTGGGCAGTTAACCAGGGGGCCCTTTTTACCATGAGAGATCTCTTGCTACTGGTGTTTCATGGATAGAATGGCCATTTAAATAGGAATTTGGGATAATCAATGACTAATATTTTAGTATAAGTATATCCCAAATATTGTATTGAGACATCCTGTATTTTTATGTGCAAAATCGGTGATTTATGTAAAAGATGCTGTGAAAAATATAAGGTAAAAAAGGAAAAGAAAAATATAGGGTATACGGCCCAAACTCCATGATTCTCCCTATCATCTAGTGACCTTTGTCTTTAGAAAACAAACAAAAAAGTCTATCCCAGACTGAGGTTCTGCCCTGCTACTTCCCAACAGACGTCTTGCTAACTGGCATCCATCCACCAGCAGAGCTCCTACTGGATGCTGCTTCTGTCTTTGATGACCTAGGGGATGTATCACAGACCCAGGGAACAGGCACAACCTTGGTTATTCCGATGTGACCATTACACCAGCACATAGAAGTATGGCCAGATAACTGCAATGGCTCTCCAGTTTCTACCTCCTCAGAGTAGAAAGGGTCTATGGGGGGAGGTGCATGTAAACCTGGAGGTTGGTTGGTTGGTACAATATTTCTACTGCAATATTACTGCTAGGTTTCCATTCCAGGAGAGTTAGAGGCTGATCAAGTTGAGGAGGAAATGGGTTTCTAAAAAAGATGAGGTCAGCTCAGTGTCCGTCAAATCACTAGAGCGTGTCTTGAATCCTGAATTCTATTATCCATCTCACTTCGGAAGCTATCCCTTCCTGTTAATACTGCATCTAATGATACCACTCAGACTTACATCTGTAAGTCGCATCTTCTTACTTAGGATTTCCTTTTTCTTAAAAAATAAAATAAAATAAATCTCCAGTTTTCTTTCCAATATGTTCCAGTTATCATGATCAGTGCTTCCAAATTGCTTAAAGCTTTATGGGTTGAAACAAAACAGAAATAAATGAACACTCATGTCCTTAAGAATAACATTACCTCAAGTGGAAACTTAGATTCCAACCCAATACAATCTAGCCACATGTGGCTACTTAAATTTATACCTAAATTAATTAAAATTGCATAACATTAAAACTTTAATTCCTTAGCCACACTAACCATATTTTAAGTATTCAATAATCACCTATGGCTAGTGGCTTCTGAATTGAACAGCACCAGTAAAGAATATTTCCATTATCACAGAAATTTTATTGGGCAATCCTAGTCTAGAGTCTTGCTTTAGTCTCAGACATACCAAAGAATAATGCATAAAATTTTTGGCCATGAGTATCATCAGTTTATTTGGTTTTGACAGAAGAAATTAGAATAGATGTTTTATAAATAGGGGGGAAAGTTAGATTGTTTCACATTTTATATGGTGCTATCCACAGTTAGTTTATTAATACACTAACTTGGTTCAAGATGCAGGCTTAAGTTCTCAAGTTCGGTTGTAGCCCACTGGTGAAGGCAGAACTTCATAGACACTATTAATTTGGCTCTACTTCTTTTTTTTTTTTTTTTTGCATTTTTCTGAAGCTGGAAACAGGGAGAGACAGTCAGACAGACTCCCACATGCGCCCAACCGGGATCCACCCAGTACGCCCACCATGGGGCAACGCTCTGCCCACCAGGGGGCGATGCTCTGCCCATCCTGGGCATTGCCATGTTGCGACCAGAGCCACTCCAGCGCCTGGGGCAGAGGCCAAGGAGCCATCCCCAGCGCCCGGGCCATCTTTGCTCCAATGGAGCCTTGGCTGCGGGAGGGGAAGAGAGAGACAGAGAGGAAAGCGTGGCGGAGGGGTGGAGAAGCAAATGGGCGCTTCTCCTGTGTGCCCTGGCCTGGAATCAAACCCGGGTCCTCCGCACGCTAGGCTGACACTCTACCGCTGAGCCAACCGGCCAGGGCCCGGCTCTACTTCTTTTTGTAATGAATCAGTGTAAGACACTGGGGAAAAGGAAGGAATTAACTAGAAAGATCAGAAGAGTCCAGAGAGGCTGTGTAAGGGGGAGGGACACCATTGATCAAATCAGAGATCCTAATTTGAGCTGGGTAATCATTAAGTGACTGGACATACCCTTACCTTGCTAGTCCTGAGTTTTGAAAATAGCTTTAAATTAGTATACTTGTTCACTGATAAAACATATATATATATAGATTTCATAGTTCTCTGCTCTAGTCCTGAGTTTTGAAAATAGCTTTAAACTAGTATACTTGTTCACTGATAAAACATATATATATAGATTTCATAGTTCTCTGCGCCTTCCTTTATGCATATGTATATAATATAGTCACAAAAGAAGTTCATAATATACATTCTGTTTTGAAACCTGCTTTTTGGCCCTGGCCGGTTGGCTCAGCGGTAGAGCGTCGGCCTGGCGTGCGGGGGACCCGGGTTCGATTCCCGGCCAGGGCACATAGGAGAAGCGCCCATTTGCTTCTCTACCTCCCCTCTCCTTCCTCTCTATCTCTCTCTTCCCCTCCCGCATCCAAGGCTCCATTGGAGCAAAGATGGCCCGGGCGCTGGGGATGGCTCCTTGGCCTCTGCCCCAGGCGCTAGAGTGGCTCTGGTCGCGGCAGAGCGACCCCCCGGAGGGGCAGAGTATCGCCCACTGGTGGGCATGCCGGGTGGATCCCGGTCAGGCGCATGCGGGAGTCTATCTAACTGTCTCTCCCCATTTCCAGCTTCAGAAAAATACCAAAAAAAAAAAAGAAACCTGCTTTTTAAATTTATATACTTCATCTCCTTTCAAATCAAGATGATCTATACCACATTGGACTTGAATGTGTGCATGAGTCTATCTGGTAGATATTTTTTAACTATTTGCTAAACATCTAGTGGATTTCTAGTTTTTCCTCAATTTTAAATACCATTCCACTGCACATCCTCAACTTTGTGTGTATCCCTAATTATTTCCAAGGAATAAATTTCTGGAAGGAGAATTACTGGTATAAAAGGGGGTTGGAGAGAGATATAGATTATTAAGGTTTAGGCTATAGGTCTTTTGTTTCTTTATAAAATGAAAACATTGACTTCCATCCTAAGGAACTTCTCGTTCTCAAGTTGTTTGATTCCTGGTTTGTAGCTCTGCTGTCTATGGGGATGTGATTCTTAGCAAGCCCTCATCCCCCTTCTTCCCCAAAGTTGGCTTTAGGTTGCAAGCTATGAGCAGGAGAGTGTCATCTTGGTAGCAACGACCAAGAAGTTGTTGTTTGCCCCTGAATGCTATCCCAAGTTCGAAGGCAGCGCTGTTCACTGGAACTTTCTGTATGGATGAAAATCTATACCTGCACATCTGATATAGTGACCACTAGCCATATCTGGTTGCTGATCACTTGAAATACTGCTGGCATAACTGAGAAAACTGTTCTTTTAATCTTATTTAATTTTGACATCCACATGTGGTTAGTGGATGCTGTTTTGAACAGAGCAGTTCTACGCATATGCCTCCAAGCCTCAGATATATATTGAAAGTTTTGCCACTTTGTTTTATCTTAAATATACTTATTAATAACATCACCAATAAATCTATGTCATGTTCAGTTGGTTGCTTCAAACTACATTTACTTCTACCAATAATTCCTTGAAGTAGAGACTAATTACCTAATCACCAATTTTACCCTGAACCCCCAAGTCTCCTACATCACATTGAATGAGCTAGTCAAAGTCAGTCATCTTTAACTCATCTATGATAGATCATGGTTTATCCTAAAGCCAACCTATTCATCCAAAATGTGGGGTTGTCAAAATGTGGAGATTATAAGGACAACAGTACCTACTCCTAGTGTTATTGCAATGATTAAATGTAAGGAGAGTGTTTACTACAGTGCCTGGTACATGACTGGTAAAGTGTCCAATGAATGATAGCCATTACTATTATCACCAACCTTGTTGCAAGGTCCCCTGCATAATATAAGATTACTTGTCAGGACCCATGGCTGGTACTCCAATTCTTATTCAACTGTATTTAAATGCATTCTACTGTATTAGCATTAGGAAAGTTGGCCTGAGAATGAGGATATGTCAGACTGAATTGGGTTCCATGCTATAAACACAAAGGAGAAAGACTGCGTTTGTCTTGTTCACTTCTCTATTCCCAGTGCCAGATACACAGTAGGCATTTTTTTAAATAATTTTATTTTTTTAATGGGGCGACATCAATAAATCAGGATACATATATTCAAAGATAACAAGTCCAGGTTATCTTGTCGTTCAATTATGTTGCATACCCATCACCCAAAGTCATATTGTCCTCTGTCACCTTCTATCTAGTTTTCTTTGTGCCCCTCCCCCTCCCCCTTTCCCTCTCTCTTTCCCCCCTCCCCCCCATAACCACCACACTCTTATCAATGTCTCTTAGTTTCACTTTTATGTCCCACCTACGTATGGAATAATGCAGTTCCTGGTTTTTTCTGATTTACTTATTCGCTTCGTATCATGTTATCAAGATCCCACCATTTTGCTGTAAATGATCCGATGTCATCATTTCTTATGGCTGAGTAGTATTCCATAGTGTATATGTGCCACATCTTCTTTATCCAGTCATCTATTGACAGGCTTTTTGGTTGTTTCCATGTCCTGGCCACACAGTAGGCATTTTATAAATCTTCAGTGACGAATTGAGGATAAGTGGATAGATGGGTAGGAGTGAAGGAGCTATGTAAAACCTAGTAGAGAAATAAAAATAGTACCAAGAATCCTGAAAGCTAGTCAGCAACTTACTGTTGGTCCAATGAAAAGCCATGGCTGTGGCTTATCCATTTGTATAGTAATAAAGGTTGATCTGGACTAGGGTGTTCTAACCTCAGCACTGTTGACATTTGGTCCAGATAGTTCTTTGTCCTGGAAGTTATCCTGTATATTGTCCTGTGCAGTAGCCCTGGCTTTTTCTCACAATGCCTATAGCTCCCTTCCACCTATTGTAACCACCAAAAATGTCTCTAGATATGATCAAATGCCCCCTAAGGAGCCAGGGGCAAAATTCGCCTCAGTTGAGAACCATTGATTTAGTCATATCTAAAGTCCCCTCCAGCCTTGATAGTCTAAGATTCTACCTGAGACAATGTATTTCTGAGATTGTGAGTTTTCTGGCACTTCATAGATCATTATAAAATTACAAGAATATTTCTATCTACTCATGCAAATCACTGTGGCCTGATTATCAATTTAATATTTGGATCACTGGGCCATTAAAATGCTGATTTGAAATTCAATTTTCTATTTTTAAAAATGATCACTTTTGAATTATATCTGTTATGCAGTTGATTTTATTTAAATGGATTGTATAATTTCACCAACTCTGTGTTCATGAATAATACTTTACACTTGAATGTCAGAATGCCTGCTAATGACCCTAACAATTATAGCTCATGTTTATAGAATCCATAAAGTCATTGACAGGTTGGTTATATATTTTTTGATCTACCATTATTTTCCCTGATTAAGATCTTTAATTAGTGCTCATTAAGAAACACAAACAGCCTGGCCCTGACCCCCGCCTGCCCTCTGTGTGTTTACTTTCTCCCCTCTAGCTTATTAATGTTGCCTCTGGAAGCCACATAGAGATGTGCATTTATTTTCAGGGACAGCATGTTTGTGTATTTCACTGTATGGAGAAAATACACCTTGGCCAAATAGGAAGGTGTGTTTTTGCAAAAATACTGCTCAGAACCTGTATCCACGGACCTCGATAAATGTGCCACTGTTCTAGTGAGTATGGAATTAGAATCTCACATCAGAGCTTGTGTGGTGGCTGCCTGATGGCATTTCAGGCCCCTTCATTGGAAAACTACTTTGATAAGGGGGTTGGAGATTCCAAGAATTGCTGGGTGGCCTTTGATATTTATAGGTCCCTTTGATGCAAAGTCAACATTTCCCTTAAGAATGAAGTTAAGTACTTGTTATGTTCGAGGTAGTGTCCCAAGTACTACCTGCTAATATCTCATTAAAGCTGCCACTGATACTGGTTACTACCATTTCCACTATTATACTAAAAGAGAAGGAGTCTTACTGGGGAGGTGTTAAGTAACTTGTGTGAAGTCACAGAAGGGGGGGGTCACTGAACCAGGGTGTGAATTTAGTTCTATATTTCTGGATTCTGCAAAATTCTCCATTACCTACATTGCTTCTAGATTTAGGATAAGATAGAAATCACTTACTTTTCCCCCTTAAAATAATATTCCTTAGCATCAAACTAAAAGTTGGTTCAACATACATATACTTGATATCAAGTCAGTTTATGTATATTTTTACATTTAAAAATGCTGATAAATGGGAAATAGATGGGAAATAACTTACTTTCAATGATTTTTTTGGGTACAGGATTTTAATTCAGACATTCAGTATACTTTATTTTTTGTAGCTTTAAGAGTATGATTTCCTTCCTTTAAAAAAAGGTAGCTTTATTTAGTGAGAGAACACAATTTTCCCAAAACACAGTTACTTCAGAGCATGGTAATTTATTAGATTCATGGTAGCTTAGAAGTAAGGTTTCTATATATGAAATCATTCCCTTCCTCACACAACACAGAATCAATCAGCATCTTTAAGAGAATTGAAATGGTGTTGAGGTAGGTTTATTTTTGCTGTTGTAATCATTGGATGAAATAAGTAAAAATGAGAAATCAGTTAAAATCAGATCATAGATATATTCCCTTCTTTGTCTTTTCCCTCTTTAAGATGACTTTAAGAAAAAAATAAATAAAACTTGCTAGAAACTTTCTTAATAAAGAATATCATAATATGTTCTCTTTTGTGTGTGTGTGTGTGTGACAGAGACAGAGAGAGGGACAGATAGGGACAGATAGACAGGAAGGGAGAGATGAGAAGCATCAATTATTCATTGTGGTTCCTCAGTTTCCTTAGTTGTTCATTGATTGCTTTCTCATATGTGCCTTGACTGAGGGACTCCAGCAGAGTGAGTGACCCCTTGCTCATGCCAGCGACCTTGGGCTCAAGCCAGTGACCATGGAGTCATTGGAGTCATGTCTATGATCTCACACTCAAGCCGGCAACTCTGCACTCAAGCTGGTGAGTGCATGCTGAAGCCGGTGACCTCGGGGCTTCAAACCTGGGTCCTCTGCATCCCAGTCTGATGCTCTATCCACTGCGCCACCGCCTGGTCAGGCCATATATGTTTTCTTATAAAGAAAAAAGAGTGTCAAGGAATGAAACCAAAATAAATGGCCTAGAACATCAGACTCTTATTCCGAGCCCTGCAGTTTGATAATAGCCACTAGGATGCCAAGAAGTCATTAGCTCTGTAGAGAAGTGGCCCATCATCTAAGTTTTCTATAGTTATGGTCTGAAAAGATGCATATGTTTGAAGTGTGTACATTGCACATTCTATGTAAAACATGTATGAGCCTAGCGTCCCAGACTATCTTGGAACTTCCAGATCCCCCAAACCATGCCCCGTTATTCATATGCATAATTGTTAGACTGGGCACACCAATTTTAATTCCATAAAAATAGTCACTCTACATAACAATTTCTGTACAACAAACAAAGGAGCCTTAATCCAAGCTGCTGCAGTAATTTTTTGCTTTGTTTTCCAATCCACAATTTGCAACAAAATGTGGTTCTTTGTTTTGCTTGTTAAAGAAAACACAATTCTATTAAAAGTAGACTTCCTCTCTAAAATGAAGCCATTACAGTGGATTTAAATTCATACATTACTATTTTGGTGATTTAATGAGCATCCTATTTGGGGACATTATTGGCTTAAAGAAATAAATCACAAACATTTCATTTCACACTAGCATTGAATATTTCAAATTCATTTTCTCAGCATAATGATGTGTTTAAATCAATTGTTCTAGGGACTGAATTTTGATCATGCTTTAAGTATTTGAGACAGAAATGTACAGGGGATATCAGGGGTCATGGCATCTAGGCCTGGCTCTGCCCTCAACAAGGAATGAGAATTCAGGCAACTCATTTATAATTTGGGTACTTAGTTTCTTCTCACAGAGATGTTTGACTGCAGTGAGCCCAAATCTCCTGGGCAATTTTGCCCACAGCACTGAGGGGGCTCCATCCCCACCCTCACGTTCAGATTCAGTATGTCGGCCATGGGATTCAGAGCTCTTATTTGATAACAGCCTCTGGATGGTTGTGCCTCAGGTGCCCAGTGAGCCAGGATGGAAACACAGCCATGAATAATGCCACAACTCCCACAAGTGGAAGCTTCTTTGATTACATTTTGGGCCGTAGTACTTGACATTTTTGCTTTTCCTCAGTAAATCAAAAATAGCCTTCAGTTATGTCACCGTTAAAATAAACTTAAGCTGGACTCTATGTCTGGCTGGTTTTGTGAGCCCACAGTAGTAGAAATTAAGGGAGGTCTAGTTGATCTGGTTGCTGAAGAGAGAGGAAGAAGAGATGGGGGCAACCAGGACCCAGTAAGATTGTGGGACAGAAGTTCTTACCCTGACCTGTTTGAGGCTTGGTCCCTGGAGGGACGTTGGTATGGGGGTGGTATGTGTGTGAGTGAGTTTATCTGAGAAGTATCACAGTTTGCATCAATTCACCAAGGAGCTGTCGACTACAGAAGGGTTAGAAATGTCTTTTTTCCTTCATGATGGCATGAATCATAGATTTTAGACACAGAAACAGTGATTTAGGACCCATCTGCTCTATGTATTTGCTAGAAACTTGAGCTGATTTACCCCCCCCCCCTCAGTATCATGTGATTGTTTCGGCACCACATGAAAACACAGGAACAGCATGTTTCCTGGTACTTAGTAACTGCTCAATAAGTATTAAGCTATATCTGAGCTAATATTTTATGGAGGCCCTGAAACCGAGCAAAAGCAGTTTATATATGATGCACTGAGAAAGGAAGTAATGATTGACTAAATCCTCCCTTCTCCAGAGAGTCGTGCCTTCTGTCAATTTATAGTCTCTTTCTCCTGACCGGGATCTTTGGCTGAAGAATGACAAATAAAGCTTGCTTTGTCCTGGTGCCTCTGGTCTCCCACTGAAGCTATAAATTGCATGTTGTTGAGGCTGCAAGAGAAACTGAAAATGTTACACGTCAGGCTGAGACCCCTAGGTCTTCTCTCTGCCATGGGTTTGCCAAGCTGTGCTGGGAAAACAAGTTATCTCTTGAACACCCTCTGGAATGTTTCTGTGAGTTTCATTGAATGGTCGTGTCTCTTACTTGATGATCTCCACGTGAAAGGTGAAGATCAGGACTGCTGCCTTCTCTCTGCTTTGTCATTTAAAGTCTGAGGACACTTGAAACCGTCAGTTAGTCTTGACACCTTGCGATCAAAAGGGCTTTATTTAAGAATTTATACTAAAGACACTAATTGAGATAGCTAACATTTATACAGCTCTTCAGGATTTACAAAGTACTTTACTCATGTTTTCCCATTTAATCCTCACATAGGACTCAAAAAGTTAGTGGCACTAATGGGAACAAGTCGAAACCAATTTCAGAGAGTGTTAAATACACACAATTATAAAGTAAAATGAGACTGACTTCCTCTAGTCAAAAGGAAAAATGCGTCTCTTAACTTTGTGGTCTTTCTTTATATATTTAAAAGCATTTGCATTCTCACCTTTCTGAATTTTCTGCTTTTAGTTTTCTCTTATTTTGGTTCCTCAATACAATTGGCCACTTGTCACAGTTTTCTGCACGACTCAAGATGACATAAAGGATCTCTGACCTGCAAGGTTCACTTTAAATTTCGCTTTTGTTTTTTTTTTTCAGGTAATGTCCCCCTTTTAAAAAATTTAAATATAGCTTTTATCTTAACTGAGCAAGAAGGAACATTTAGGGAAACTTCCCATCTTATTTGTATGTCAGCCTTACAAAAGGAAAAGAGATATAGTGAAAATTTTCGATCGTTTAAGTGGGAAATACTTTTTTGAGATAAACACAAAAAGGTTTTAAGTATCGTTGATATTAGTCAAACATAGCAGCTTTTGGCTGTTGTCTGAAGGGCTCTCATCTGCTGAGTTGCAGACCTGTGACCTCTAGATAAAGTTTCAAAATGCGGAAAATATTTATCTTCTTGCTATGACCTTCCATGCACAAGACATGAGCCATGGATTCGTTTCCTAGGGAACTAGTGACTGAGGAAGATCTATAATTAAATCTGTGAGTTTTATGCTACACATGGGAATTGGGTACATACCAAGTCCTTTAGAAAAAGGACTATAGCTTCAACTGGTAGAATAAACTCAACTTTTCTTAAGAAGTTTTAGCAGCATCATGTAAAATCTGAATGTTAGAAAGCTCTGCATTTCTTTTAAAAGTCAGTTTGTATTCAGGGTGGATTTCATTTCCTTTTGGCCCCAAAGCTAGGTCAGCACTTGTCACTGCTATTCAAGGGGGGCACCTTATGTAGAAGGCTTGGACATGTCAGAAGGCAGCTGTCTGATCTTTGATCATCACAGTGTCAGAGCTAGAAGGGATCTAACCCACTGGTTGTTAAAAGTTTTCTAAGCTTCAACGTCTGTTCTTCCAATAAAATCCTACCCAAAATTCTGGTAGGTGACACAGGTACAGGTGAATTGGCTTGGGCTGGAAGTTAGGGAGGAAGAAGACCGGAGGCACAGCCCAGTCTTATTTGGCCTTCCAGCCACCTCCCCAACCTAAAAAACAGGGGCAGGACATCCCCCAGGCACCACCGTTTCTCAGTGCTAACATCAACATCCGAGCCAGGTCACCGATAAACAAGGGTAGAACTGGGACCCGAGAGAAGGAGTTCCTGGCCCTCTTGTGGGGCCTGCCATCCCATAGCCTCTAGAGTTAAATACTAGTCAGAAAAAAATTCAGAAGGTCAGAAAGATGAGCCATTGTCTCCAAACCTGGCTTGAATATTTTCTCACTTTAAATTTCCCTGTCTGGAGGCTTGTGCGAGCCCAGTTCTCACTACAGTACTTTTATTTCTCATCTGCAACAGCCTACAATTGACCTTTTACTTTAACTTTTAAAAACTAAAACTGTTGATGCCTTTTCTTTCAGTGGTATCGTTCTCCCTCTATCATCCCACGGCCTAAAGAAAGATGCTATCAAGTGGAGGCAGGACCAGGAGAGGGGAGCTGTGTATAGATACCAAGCCTTAAATGTAAACACAAGGACAGAGTGGATATTGATAATCATGGAAATAGTGCTTGACATTTATAAATCTGTCTCGTACTGTATATATATTAAGTCATTTAGTGCCTGTGATGTCTAAGCACTTTATATGAGTGTATTTTATATATCATATATGTATTTGGATAATGTAAGTTGTATGTGTTATATGTATCTGCCGCTCTCTCTTTTCCCAGTAATCTTATAAGGCAGATACTGTGATTATCCCCATTTTACAGATAAAGATACCGAGGCGCAGAATCCTACAGACTCTGCAGCTAGTGACGGTGGCAGAGCTGAGGTTTGTGTCCAAGCAGCCTGGCTGCTGAGTTTGTACTCTTTACTATGCTGCATGGACTACTAACTATATGACCTTGAGCAAATCATGAATCCTCTATCAAATACTTCATGGGAAAATGGCATAAAAATAACAGTACCTCAAAGCTTGCCTTGAGAATAAAGGGAGTAAGCGAAAAGCAGCCAACCCACTGCCCAGCTCATAGTGACATCTCACCGAGTTGTTGTATTTCTGTAGAAATGATCAACCTTGTATCCAAACAGATCTTCCTTAAAATCCTAAAGTGAGTGAAGATGAAAGACTTCAGGATCCGTTGGTCAAAATTGGATGCTAGACACTATATTTTCTCTGAGAATTTTAAATTTTATAGGTAGTTTAATTTCTCTCAGTGGTGAATTATGATTTTTTTCATATTTGAACACTATCACTCCAACCAAAGAATATTCCTGAATACAATATACTCCCACTCATGTCCCTTAAAATGTTTAGTTAAATCTATTTCTACCCCTTATATGTTGACACAGTTTAGTTCTGGAAATTTTTTTTTTTTCAGTTATAATAAGAACGGGAATAATCAATGAAATGAGCAGGCACTGTTGTTTGGTTTAATCACCAGAAACAGGATCATAAAATGGCAACAGCTCAGCCCGGCCGCTTTCTTGTTTCTGCCCATCACTGATGGCTGATTCATGCGTGTGCCACGACTTCTACTGATTCCCCGCCACATTCCGCTCACATGTGCCCCGAGAGTCACTTCTTATCCTGGACTGTGTCTGCAAACCAGTTATCATCTCCCTTTTGTTCCCGCACTGTCTTGTGAAAGAAAAGAAGTCATTCCTTAGAGCAGCTTTTAAAAATATCAAATAAAAGAGCATTTAGTCATGAAATTAGCACTTTTAAGACTATACTATCTGATTTTGAAAGGCTGTCTCAGTTGTTGGACTTCTCAAGATAGCCTTGGGATCTGCCTCTGGCATTTCAGCTTCTCTGGCTTTGTTGTTTTGTTGTCATTATTTTGTTTTTGTTAAATGCTATTTAGGAGTCTATTTTCTTTGTTCAAAACCTAGTTTATTTTAAAAGATCCATGGCACATCTAGAGGAGAAAGAACAAACTGGGAAAGTACTGGCCACATGCCTGTCTCTTATGAGCCCCTGTGTGCCATGTCAGCACCACATGCACACAAGCAGCATCCCAAGCCCGTGCGTGTGGCCCGTGGCTGAAATACGCCTTCAGGTTTTTCTCGAGCATCCACTGTGAGCCTTTCTTTGCTCACTGTTCTCCTGCGGTCAGTGTGGACCCAGATCTTATCAGAAGCTCAAATGGACCCACTGACCTTAAAGTAGGCTCCACCAACTCCAGTGTGTCCATTATGATCCAACTTTTGCCTTCACAGCGGCCTTGGCATGTTGGTAGCTAGACAGGCACATTTGCGGGATGTTTTGAGTGAAGTAGAAAAGCTAAGCTGCTCTTATAATGTTTCCCCTTTGGAGAAAGTTCTATATTAATGTGCCTTCTCTCCTAGAGGCTCCGTGTACATCTAAATGCCTTTTCGTTTAGCTGTAAGGCATTCACAAGGAAGGGTTAACGACAGTGGTTTTGAATCTGACAGCGCATTAGAATGACCCAGATGTGAGGAAAATCCTGGCTCCCAAGCCCCACTGGAGCCCTTGTAAACCAGATCCTCTTCATTGCGGCTCCTGCTTCTTCTGCAAAAGATTAGAGTACGCAGTCAGGGTGGAGAACCACTGGGCTGCCTGACCAGGCAGTGGCGCAGTGGATAGAGCATCGGACTGGGATGCCAAGGACCCAGGTTCGAGACCCTGAGGTCGCCAGCTTGAGCACGGGCTCATCTGGTTTGAGCAAAGCTCACCAGCTTGGACCCAAGGTCGCCGGCTCCAGCAAGGGGTTACTCGGTCTGCTGAAGGCCCACGGTCAAGGCACATATGAAAAAGCAATCAATGAACAACTAAGGGGTCACAATGCGCAACGAAAAACTAATGATTGATGCTTCTCATCTCTCTGTTCCTGTCTATCTGTCCCTATCTATCCCTCTCTCTGACTCTCTCTTTGTCTCTGTAAAAAGAAAAAAAAAAAAAGAACCACTGGGCTAAGAAGAAAGAACAACATAGGGACATTTACAACAACATGGATGGACTTTGAGAACATTATACTGAGTGAAATAAGTAAATCAGAAAAAGCTAAGAACTGTATGATTTCACACATGGGTGGGATATAAAGCTGAGACTCATGGACATAGACAAGAGTGCAGTGGTTACCAGGGGGAGGGAGATATAAGAGAGGGGTTGGGGGTTGGGGGAAGGGTGTAGAGAGGGACAAATATGAGGTGATATAAAATGATTTGGCTTTGGGTGATGTATATACAACATAATCGACTATTTAAGTGACGTGGTGATGTTTGCCTGAAATCTGTGTACACTTGTTGATCAAGTCACCCTGTTAAATTTAATTTTCTAAATAATTACAAAAAGTTAACTTTCTTGGTGCTAAAGTTATATCCGATGAGCTCATTGGAACCTGGGACAATCAAAAGTTTACCTTGAGAGAACGGGACAGCAGGGGAGGAGATTTGATGGGAGCCTGAGCTGGAGAATGAGATGGCCCCCCGAACCTGGCAGAGGGTGGTCCCAGAGAAGGGGAAGAGCAAGTGAGGAGATGGAGATTTTAAGTGAAACTTGGAACCTACTATTTCATAACAATTTTACTTCATCCTTAATAACAATAATTTCAAGGAAAGATATCTCGCCCTCCAAGCACCTCCATGAACCTGGTGTTTATATCGTTCTTATTGAATCAGCCTCAAATGCCAGCTTCTGAAGATTTCACAGCCCCTTTCTGGGTGATGAAACCATGACTTGGCAGAGCTGGCTGTCCAAACACAGATGCTCGGATTCTACCCCCTGGTTGTACTGTCTGGATGTAGCCTGGCCTGAAGCCGCGAGGCCTTCAAGATGCGCTGTGGGGGGATTTCCAACCGGGATTGCTTTCCTGGGACAGGCTTCTGCTGCCCGGGAGAAATGATTTGCAACCAGGAGTTCCAGATGGACATGAGGAGTTAAGTGGCTAATTCATCCATTCAGCAAAACTGTGCTGAGGATGGCTGTAGCTTCTACGGATACAGAAGTGAATAGAATTTGCCATCTTAAGGTCAGCTTTCTAGAAAGAGAAACCAACAAATGAAAAGTTAATAAAATAAGGTTGCAAGAAGTCCAGGAACACAGAGAGAGGCACTGAAGGATAAGACAAAATAAATAAATAAATAAATAAATAAATAAAAGTTTTAGGAAAAAAGTTAATAAAGATAGAAAAAAATATGGAGAAGCAGGGGCTGGAGACTGGGGCAGGTGGCTTTTCAAAATAGCCTTCCATGAGAACGCCTAAGGAAGGTGGGTGCAGGAAGGCATGAAGGAGGTAAGCATCCTAGACAGGGAACTAGAAGAGTAACACCCTGAGGCAGGAGAATGCCTAGACTGTTCCGTAAATGCCAGCGAGGCCAGTGGGCGGGAGCTGAGGGAGACATGAGACAGGAGAATTGTGGGCCAGACCATGGAAGTCCTTACATGGGAGGACTTTGGCTTTTGTTCTAATTGTGAGAGAAAGCCGTTTCGCAGGAGGGTTCTGGTGGAAGAGAGGTGTGATCTGGTGTGTGTCTTTATGGGGTCGTGGTGGCTGAAGGGTGGCAAATAGACTTGTGGAGCGAGGGAGATGAGGGGGGAGGGGGACAGGTACAGTCATTCAGGGTCTAGAAGTGATGGAGGTTTGGCTCAGAGGTGTGGTGGTGGGAGAGGAGAGGAGTGATCACAATAGAATTCTGGTTATGTCTGGAAAGTTTTCCGAAACGATGATTACAGCTCTGTCTTATTGAGCGCCACTGCTTGTGTGCGCTGTGAACTTCCCTACCTTCTTTTCTAGTCCTTATCGCGGTTTTGCAAAGAAGTGAGCCTCACCTCCACCTTCACCTCCACCTCTAGTTCCCAGACGAAGAAACGAAAGCTCAGGGAGCGTCAGTGACGTGCCTACAACCCCATGTGTCAGTGTGTCAGGCTTTGGCTGTGGGTCTGACTCTGGACCCTGTCCTTTTTCTAACAGAGCAAACCACCTCCACACCAAAGTCTGCGGGAAATGGAAGACTTTGGGAATTTCTTATTGCATCAGCATGAATGTTATTAATTTTCTCATAAACTCGAATTTTTTCTATTTAAAAAGACCATGAATCTTTCTTTTTAGAAATTGAGGTGGTTACAATTAATGACCATTCATAAAATTTTATAAGCAATTATTACAGTTTACTGTGCCTTCTTCAGCTGCTCCACACTTTGCTTTTTTTCCTCTCCCTTATCTGTCTCAACGGGTTTGCACATCGTGACCAAGAACTTGTGATGGGGAGAAGTTGGAGCAGAGCCACTGGCGAACCTGTATTTTTAACTCCCGGTAACAACAGGATCTCAGTCATACAAGTTCATAGACATCTAGTCCTCATCTTGCCTTAGTAATATGGCACGGTACATCTTCCATTTCCATTAGCTGTGTTTGATAGAATCTTTAGAAAGGAACTCAATTCTCTATTTCAAGATTTAATTCTTTTTTTCTTCGTGGGAGGTAACATAAAGGCTTTCGTTACTGTTTCTCGGTGTGGCTCCCACTCTAATTTGGGGCCCCATTCTGACTTGAGGGCTGTCTGGATTCCAGCCTCCTGTGTCCTCCCAGCATCCCAGGCGCTCAGCTGTAAGCCCGTCCCCAGCCCCTCATGCAGGATCGCTCCCTTTGAACAGAACTGTTTCGCACCCAGCTGCCCTGGGGTTTCACAAAGTCTTCTCTCCAAATTTAAACTTTCCCCTGTACAGGCTGCCGCTTAATTTCATTCCCAACCTCTAGTTCACTTATTTTCTTGATTGCCGCTATGTCACCAAACCAAAGCCAAGATAACTAGAGTAGCTGAAAAGGGAGTCTATTAGTCAGAATTTGGTGGTTGTATGTGACTGAAACACACTCAAATAGCTGAAATAAGAGAGTATTTGTTGACCCCCACAGCCAGGAAATCCAAAGATGCATCTGGCTTTAGAACAGGTAGATCCCAGAGTGAAATAATTCTTCTTTCTGCTTCCCTTTGCATGTTGGCCTCATTCTCTCCTTTTGTACACTGGCTTTTTCCAAGGAGCACCACCAACAGCCCCCTTCTAGCATCATCATCTAAGACAAGAAGGCTTCCCCACTGGATCTAGCAGAGAAGCCCTGGGGAAAATACAGATTGGTCCACCTTTGGGCAAGTGTGCATTGCTGAAGCCATCTCTGTCTAAGGCTGGAGAAACGGGCTCCAGTTTGACCAGAAGCACATCCCCCTGCGGGTGGAAGTAAAGGGGTGTCATGGCAGAGTGACTGTGGCCCGAGCTGCTGGTCATCAGGCAGGTGGCAGGGCTGATCCCAGAAGGGCATGGATAGCCTGCTAGCTAAAGAAATCTATAGCTCCTCCTTTCTGTCTGTCTGTCTGTCTGTCTCTCTCTCTCTCATCTCTAAAAAATGAATAAATAAATAAAAAAAAAGCAATGAATAGAAAAAAAAAAAAAAAAAACACACACACAAAAAAAAACAAAAAAAACAAAACTGACCTGTGGTGGCGCAGTGGATAAAGTGTCAACCTGGAAACACTGAGGTCGCCGGTTTAAAACCCTGGGCTTGCCTGGTCAAGGCACATATGGGAGTTGATGCTTCCTGCTCCTCCTTTCTGTCTGTCTGTCTCTCTCTCTCTCTCTCCTCTCTAAAAAATGAATAAATAAATAAAAAAAAAAGCAATGAATAGAAAAAAAAAACAAAAACCACACACACACAAAAAAAAAAAAAAAAAAAAAAGAAATCTATAGCTACCATCCTTCACTTAAAGGGAAGTCAGGATTGGGGATAGACCTCAGAAGTTTTATTTTTTCAATTTTACTTCAATTTAGCCAGCATGTTTTGAGCACCTACCATATGTCCCCTCACTGTACTGGGCACATATAGATGATGATAAAACGATGCGTTACACGTTGACTCTGCCTCAAGGAGGCTGTGCATTAGGAGGGGGCCTTTTTAGATGGTAAGGATTGATCAATTTGCATGCCTCCCTTTGATGCTAAGGAAGACAAAGGAGAAATAGCCCCAAGTGTTAATACTTTGTCTCTTGAATTGAGTTATTTTTCCAAGGCAATAAAATTTGAAGATTGCAATTAGTTAACCATTATGAAGACAAATTTTCAAATATTTCTCTGACTGTGGTGACATTTAAAATACTTCCTGCTCTACCAGTCAATTGGATTTCCCCCCCATCTTCTCATAATGGCTAATTGCAAAGCAATTGATTGAGTCTCCTTTTGTTACTACAGAATTACTAAACTGGCCGGAACAACTGCCCTGATCACTTCTCAGTCTGCTCATTTTGGTCACCTCAAGGGCAGGTTTGGCGTAGGAATGTTCTTATTTGGTTAATCTCTTTGCAAATTATTGATCTGATTGCTTAATGTCGTGATTCAGAGCAAAGGCTCAGTGGGCAGAAAGGCTTAAATGAGCCTCAGGGAAAGTTTCTCAGCCTTCTCAACCTAAGCCTGAGACTTACTGCTGCTCATGGTCTGGAGATGATACGAGCCGACTCCCTAAAGTTTTGTGGAGGGCTATATAAGCTAACAACACACTGGCAGTGTTCAGCACCGCTGGGACGTAAGCTTGGAATATGTTAGATGTATTTTGATTTTTATCTAGGCTGCTGCTGATGCATTCTTGTGGGAACCTGGTCCAAATTCTTAACTGCTCTGGACCTTGGTTTCCCATACTGTTAAATGGGGATAATAAAGGCACCTATCCTGTTGAGTTTATTTAATGACAAAATGAGACAGAAATGCATCTAGTATTGATATGATGGTCAAATGGATGGTAAAGGTACCCCAAGCACTGAGCTCCAGACTAATCAAGCCTGACTCCTTCGCGTTTTGTGCTAATCACAGCACCTGGCTCCTAGGACATGCACAGGTGAGAGCCCGTCCCCTGCTCCAAAACCCTTGGAAACAGGCACGCCTCCTTTCACTGCGCCCGGCTGTATTGTGCGTTCACAGGTATTGGGCAGTTTACAGATTGGAGGCAAGACCCTCCACCAGCAAAAAGATTGTGACTCGCTTTATCGCAGTACTTACTTTATTGTGGTACTTGCTGTCCTGTGATGGTCTGGATCGGGAACCAAACCTGCAGTATCTCCAAGGTCAGCCTTTAATTTGTAAACACGAGGGCAGCTGCTGCTTGTGTGGATACGGCATTGCCTCTTCCTGCCTGTGAGCTCACGGCATTCACCAGGTAACTGTTGGGTGTTGCTACATGTGGGGACTGGGCTGTTGGTTCAGCTCTGCCGAGAATATGCGGGAAACTAGAGGCCACAGCGTCTTCTTCCTGTAGCTGTCTGGGTTGTGGTTGTTGGGAGAATTGCTCAAAATAAGTCCAGTGCTTCTTCAATAAGTCTGTCTATGATCACAAGATGAAATCTTGTTTGCGGTGCCTTGTGTGATTCCCAGCCCTCTCACCACAGAGAAAGGAAATCATGCCCTAAGAAAAGTAATTTCCCTGGAGCCTCATTCAAAGAAGACATGTAAAAAAAAGCCCTAGCAGGGCCCATGGGTCTGTGGTTAGTTGCATGGACGTAGATTTGTCTGCTCCATGTTGCTGCCTCTGAAAGGGAGCTTGAAATGTGTCCCCGAGTGATATTTGCATGGTATGTCACTCAAGTCCTCCCCAAGGCTGTGAATTCCAGAAGGCTGGGGGGATTTTAATCTCTGGGGCACTTGAAATATATGCACCGGTGCACTGTTGCACCAACAGTGCCCAGTAAGTGTGGACAGGGTGAGAGTTGTAGTAAACACAGTGGAAGCACTACATGTAAAGAACAAAGGTCCAGTTTTTCTCTGCAGACTTTAAGTGGTACATCTGTCTTTACCTCAAAAACTACAGAAACCATTTCTCTTAAAGAGAAGAAAGAACAGAACTATATGTATCGCATACTTCGTTTTATTTGTGCTTTGCTTAATTGCGCTTTATAGATGTTGTGTAGGCTTTTTATTTTGTTTTGTTTTTTGCAAATTGAAGACAACAGCCTTCACCAGCAAAAAGATTACAGCCTGCTTTACTGCGATACTTTATTGTAGCGGCAATATCTCCGAGGTGTGTCTCTACCAGGTCTTTGTAGTGGAAGACTTGGCCAAGAAGGAGGCTTCCATGGGGGGTACAGGTGGAATCTGGGGGGTCAGAGGGCACACACCGAGGCTCTCGGCTCACCTGGCGAGCAGTGCTTCTGCCCTGACGGACATCCCTGAGAACTGGAGAATGGTCAGTGTCCAGGGAGGTGTGGGAGGTATGTCTGAGCAGAAGATGGCAGGGTATCTGTGACCAGAGCTTCCCTGCTAACAGATGTTGAGCCATCCCAGGTGTCAGCTCTTTATTGCATTATCTCTAGTTTATGTTATGTCCGTTTATAGAGGTGGGGGCTGAGGGTTAGAAGTATTTCACAGCATGTTCTCTGACCAACAGATAACTAAACTTTTGAGCAAGAACTTGAACTGCTGTTTAAAATTTTAAACATTAATTACTGTGACTAAAAGGAAACCAAATTAATGGTAATTTTAAAAAATGTTTCTAATATTAAAAGATACGTTTTTAATTTGGTAATGTGATTATCAGTGTAAGATTCGAACATTTGCACAGGCCTCAGTGATCTAGGAGCCGCAAAGAGGTGGCATTTAAAGTGAGAGAGAAGGGCTGACTGGTGGTGGCGCAGTGGATAGAGCATCGACACTGAGGTCCCAGGTTCAGGGACCCGAGGTCACTAGTTTGAGCACAGGCTTGCCCAGCTTTGATTGCGGTGTCCCTGTCCCCGGCCACAGGACCATGTCTGTATCCCCCTTCTCTTCACTGGAGTGGGGCTCTATGTTCTCTCTGAGGAGACCCCGTTCTCTGCAGGATGGAGGACTAGGAGCCCCCCCCCCCGGGCACAGGACCATGTCTGTATCCCCTTTCTCTCCACTGGGGTGGGGCTCTCTGTTCTCTCTGAGGAGACCCCGTTCTCTGCAGGATGGAGGACGAGGAGGCTCCTCCCCGGGCACAGGACTGTGTCTGTATCTCCCTTCTCTCCACTGGGGTGGGGCTCTCTGTTCTCTCTGAGGAGACCCCGTTCTCTGCAGGATGGAGGACTAGGAGGCCCCCCCCCCCCGGGCACAGGACCATGTCTGTATCCCCTTTCTCTCCACTGGGGTGGGGCTCTCTGTTCTCTCTGAGGAGACCCCGTTCTCTGCAGGATGGAGGACTAGGAGCCCCCCCCCGGGCACAGGACCATGTCTGTATCCCCCTTCTCTCCACTGGGGTGGGGCTCTCTGTTCTCTCTGAGGAGACCCCGTTCTCTGCAGGATGGAGGACGAGGAGGCTCCTCCCCGGGCACAGGACTGTGTCTGTATCTCCCTTCTCTCCACTGGGGTGGGGCTCTCTGTTCTCTCTGAGGAGACCCCGTTCTCTGCAGGATGGAGGACTAGGAGGCTCCATCCCTACTGAAAGCAGGCAGGGTCTCCCTGTTGCCCTTTCCCACATCTCTAAAGTCCACCTATTTGTGCAAGAGTGAAGTACAAAAGCAGAGAGCTTGAGGGCTCCCATCCTCATTGATTTCTTGCTGTATCTGAGATAATTTAAGTCACTGTCTCCTTTTCTGTCTTCCTCTGCATCTTCACTGAGGAATAGTGGGAAAAGGAGCTCAACCTGGCATTAGACCAGCCTAGCTGTGATTGACAGCTCTTCTTGGAAAATTCACTTCAGCTCTTTAGTGTTCCACTTCTTCCTCTGTGAAATGGGGCTAAGGGTGCCTCTTTAGATTATAGAAATTAACACCAAAACATATGAGAAGCCCCTGGTAAATTGCCTGTTCCAAAGCAGACACTTAACTACTATTCACTTCTCTCTCATCTTGTACTTTGCCCCACAACCTGGGGAGGAAGAATCACATATTTCCACCAGAAAGCTGCCATCTACTCATGGGATTTTTTTTTTCTTTCTGCATTGCAGTGTTTATAGTTTGAGTGACTTTCTCACAATGCTCAAGGTCACCTGGTCCCAATATTTGAGAATATGAAGACAGGTTTTTCTAAATAATATAATGGTGTGGCCATCAGGTGGCCTCGGGCTTTCCTTTCCTGTGGCTGCAGCTCATTCTGGATACACTTAAGGATTTAAGTGCACCCTGCCATGGCCCCAGCGGTCACCTCTGCCCTGAGTCCTCAGAAGGAGAGCCTCAGCTTTTACGACTGGTATTGCGAGGTTGATCACTCCTGCTGTTAGCAGTGCAGATCCAGCATGCTTTTAAAGGCGAAGCGACCTCACAGGCAGGAAAACCACATTGTTTTGCTGTCTCTCCATGGAGGCTCCACTTCCATCAGAGAAAGAGGAGAAAACCCGAGTAGGAGACATAGAAACATACATGGAACTGCGTTGGCCGTCCCAGGCTGTCAGGGGTGATTCTCACCTCCCATTCAGGGCCCTCTCCTGTGACAGTCATTTTCATGGCCGAAGCAGGAAGGAGATAGAGTGGGCGGGTCAGTTTGTCCCTTTCCCTTTCTTGGAGAAGAAGAAAATGACTTACCTCAATCTTTTTCCTTAAGGATGAAAAGAGATGGTAAGAAAAACATTTTAGTAGCAAATAGCTGTTCTTAAGCGGTGAAATGGGAATTGATTTTACATACCTGCCCTCACTGATGGCTGAGAGGATTACCTGGGGGCAGGTATTTGGCAATACTTGTGAAAAGTCAGGCCAGCTGGGTATTACAGCCATCATTTTGGGAGGCATGGTTGCTGCCTTATTTGCAAGTTCTATCATTTCCCTTTTCTTCTTTGATAAGAATGTTTTTACTTTGACATTCAAACGCATAACAAAATGAAAATTTAACCCTAATAATAGTAATTGTAATATTTTTCACATATAGATAAATATGTGAAGGAATATCCAAATAGAAATAATTGTAAGAATAGTCCTCCTTTTGGTTTAAGTAAACTCACTTCTGGGAATCTGTCCAAAGGAAATAATCCAAAATGCAGATATTTTTGTTTGGTGGTAGACAAGATAGTCTTGGTAGATTTATTCACATTATTTATCATCTAAAACAGGGGTCTCAAACTCGCGGCCCGCCCACCAATTTTGTGCAGCCCGCAGACTAATCAAACTTCGTGGATTAGTCTGCGGGACAGTCTGCGGGCCGCACAAAATTGGTGGGCGGGCCGCATGCGGCCCGCGGGCCCGAGTTTAAGACCCCTGATCTAAAAGGATCCATTATTATTGAAATGGTTATTAGGTGATGGTGTATCTATTTTAAAATATTAAGTAGTTATTAAAAAGGAATTAGGAATAATAGTGGAGATGTTCATCATACAATGTGTAGAAAAAGAGTATCAAGATATGTTTGTGCTTTAATGTAATTCTTATCAAAATCCCAGCAAAGTTTTCTGCAGGAGTAGACAAGCTTATTCTAAAATTTATGCGGAAAGGCACAGGCCCCAGGATAGCTTAACTCTTGAATAGGAAGCACTAGAATGGAATGACTCTACCCGATGCTAAGACTATATAGCTGTAGGAATCAGGACAGTGTAGTGCAGCAGAGGAAAACACACAGGGATCAATGGAACACAACAGAGCGCCCAGAAATACATCCACACAGATATGCCCAACCAGTTCATCAGAGCAGCGGAAGCCGGCGCGTGGAAGAAGGCTAGCTCCCCCGCCCAGCAAACGGTGCCGGAGCGCTGGACAGTGAAGGCAGAACGGGCACCTCAACTGACACCTCATGCCTTACACAAAAACGAACTCAAAATGAATATGGATGTAGGTGTAAAATGTAAAACTGAAGCTTTTAGGAAAATTGGGAGAAACTCTTAGTGATTTGGAGCTAGACACAGAGTGCTTAGCCTTGACCAAAAAAAAAAAAAAAAAAAAAAGGCACGATCTCTAAAAGGAAAACTTGATAAATTGAACCTTATCAAAATTTAAAACTTTTGGTCTAGGAAAAGCTCTGTTAAGAGAATAAACAAGCAAACTACAAAGTAGAGAAAAAAATATTTACCAACCACGTATCTAACAAAGGATTAGTATGTAGAATATATGCAGAACTCTCAAAATTGAACAGCAAAACTCCCCAATCAGCCTACTTAGACAACAGGCAAGAGATCTGAACAGCCATTTTACCAAAGAGGCTATACAGATGGCAAAGAAGCACATGAAAAGATGTTCGACCTCATCAGCCATGAGGAAATGCAAATTAAAACCACAGTGAGCTATCAGTACACACCTATTAGAAGGGTTAAAAAAATAGTAACTGTCGGAAATGCTGGTGAGACCACGAGAAACTGGATCACTCAGCATTGCTGGTGGGCCTGTAGACAGGTACACCTGCTCTGCAATCCAGTTAGGCAGCTTCTCGTAAAATAAACATGCATTATCATGGGACGCAACAGTTGCACTCCTGAGCATTTATCCCAGAGAAGTGAAAACTGGGTTTATACAAAAACCTGCACACACACACATGTTCAAAGCCTCTTTATTCATAATTTCCAGGAAGTGAAAACAACTCAGACGTCCTTCACCAAGTGAGTGGTTAAGGAAACAGTGCTACATTCATACCATGGAACATTTTTTAGCAATAAAATAAATGAGTTATTGATACACAACAACAATTTCCAGGGGAACTATGCCGAGTGGAAAACAACACCAGTCCCAAGGTTACATATATTGTGATTTTATTTATATGGCACTTTCTAAATGACAAAATTCTAGGAATGAAGGACGGGTTAATGGTTGCCAGGGATGTGGGGAAGAGGTGATACATGGGAGGGGAGAGGGCATGGTTATAAATGGTAAAGGGGATCCTTCTAGTGACGGAACTGTTCACTAGCTTAATAGTGGTGATGGATACACAGACCCACACATATGACAAAGTTGCCTAGAATTAAATACACACACACACACACACACAAATGAGTACAAAGAAACTGGGGAAGTCCGCATAGAATCAGTGGGTTGAATCAATGTCAATATCTCACTTGTGATGTTGTATATTGTTTACAAAATGGTACCATCAGAAAAAACTGGGTAAAGGGTATTTCCTGCGACTTCCTGAGAATCTTCTAATTATCTCAAAATAAAAATTTAATTGCAAATATATGTATGTAGATGTATGCATTTAAAAGACTAGAAGGGAGTCATGTGTTAAAATAGTTATAACTATCAAGTGGGACATTGAACATCTTGTTTTTCTATCTTTACTTTGATTTATTCTCCAGAATTTTCCTAGTATACATGTTAGTTTTGTAAAGAGGAAAAAATGATTTTTTTTATTAAAAAAGTACACTGCCAAGTACAACAGTTTATAGTACAATTTATAGTTTATTCTGAAATGATCTTCTTATTGCTTCTCTTATTCCCTGAGTATAAAGATAGAGCAAGCACACGGACACACACTACCACACATACACACCCATGCACATGCACGGACACACAAAATTACAATCTGCTCAAGAAAACATAGGTTGCGACTCAGTGTTCAAAGTTTAACATCAGTAATTTGCAGCTGAAGTTACAATAAATGGTCGTTAGCCTTGAGGGACATTTGACCTGCCCCCAGGTCTGTGAAGTTGGATGCCCAATGCAGCTTCTGGTTATGATTCACAGCCTAAGTCTAGTGTAGAGATAGGAGGTGCATCCTGATGGATGATACAAAAGACAGACAGAAAAAATCATGAGAAAGTCACTATGGGGACATACTCTCCCCTCTCCACCCCATCCTTTGGTGCAGACATAATTCAAAGAACTCAGAGCATATGATTGGTAGGAATCAAATAAATTCATAGTATGGGAACAGTGCTCAGGAGCCTATAAAATATTCAACTTCTACTTCCCCTTAGAAAAGGTATCCAGCTAGTGTTAATATTTTAGAAATACTAGAAGGTAGAAGAGTAAGTCATTATTCATCACTAGCACCTCCATGGTACTAAAATTAAATAATGGATTTTTTTTTAAAGACAGAATTGCTAGAGTTGTGGAACTATAAAAAATATTTCTCTCTGAGGAAAGTTGCATTTTTTGCTCTTATCTTTTCTTCTCCTCTTGAGAACATTTTGATTTACTTCCGCGATAAGCTTATAACAACTCAGGAACTTGGGAGGCGGGATGAGCTAGCCTGGGAAGGTGGAGGTTTACGGCAGCTGACAAATGAGCCTGGGTAAATTCGTTTGGCTTCAAGTCAGAAAGCACCAGGACGGTGCATGCATTTATTTTCCACCATGTAGCATATCTATTTGTACATATGGGCCAGGGCCCTGGGCCCTGTAATAACCCACTGTGCTGCGTGGACTGGGGGTCTGAGCAGCTGAAGGAGCTCTGCGAAGAAGACCCACCTCCCTCTTTGTAATCCAGTCAGTGCCTTGAAGCCACCAGCCCCGCTCCTCAAGGAGGCGTCTGGTTGAGTTGTGAGTAATTGAACAGCTGGGACCTGGCATCAGCTCATCCCCCAGAGTTCTGGATTGACTCAGCTAGTCTTAGAGGTTTTCATATCTGGCCCTGTCCCCGACCTAGCTGTGGAACCCAGTTGGACAAATGCCTTCACCTTACTGAGTCTCATGTTTCCCATCTTGGAAGTAGGAATAATAGTCAATACCTGGCAAAATGTACATAAAGCTTTGGCACTGTACCTGACATTTGCAGACATCTCAGTGAAAGCAGTTATTCCATAGGGTGCAACTTGAAGGTTTTATAAAGTCCTCTTAATTATGAAATTACTCTTTTTGATATGGACATATTATGTTTAGATGTACTCAGATCACCGTTAGCATTTATTGGGTGCCTACTGTGTGGAGCCACTGTACTCTGTACTTAGCAGGAACACGGCTCGGGTTTGTTATCCTCCTGTGACTGAAGAGGGAACTGATACTTGTAAGGGTGGAAAGATTTGTTTAAGGTCAAAGACCAAGGACATGTTAGAGCCAGAGTACAAACTAACCTAGAAACCATTTTCCAAACCGTTGCACTGCCGGAGCAGGGGTGATAGATCTTGCTCGGCACCCAGAGAAATGGAGGTACAGGGAATGAAAGAGAAGCCCTGCCCAGGTGATGGGGAGAAAGTGGCTGAGCCGAAGTTAAACAGAGCTCCCCGGACAGCACTCCATCCCTCACCTGCATGCAGCGCTGGCTGATCCATACATACGTGTCTGGGGTGGCTCCGGGCTTCCAACGTAAGGACTCATAGCAGCTGGGAGTGCAGACCCACCTCAGAGTTTTATCTCCTGCTCATATCTGTGGCTTCTTAACCAGACAGCAGATTGAGCCCGGACCCCTCAGGGCCAGCCTTCTCCATCACCAGACCGCCAAAGCCATTGGCTAAAGCTCCTCCACCTCAGGACATTGTCCTCCTTTAGAGCTGAAGTCTGTTCAGTAACACATACACTGATTTTTCTGAAAGAGCAAAACTAAGCCAATCTCTCCTTCTGTAGGACTTCAGGTGATACCAAAGCGCTGCCTCCTGCCCCATTCTTCTACATTTCCAATCACTTGTCTTAAGTGGCTTCACTGTGTCCATCTTTTACAGAACATACCACCTTGATGCTTTTTCTCACTTGTGTGCTTCCTCCTGGCTTCCTGCCTCACATGGCCTCTACCCACCTTTGGATGCCAGGGGAAGAACGCACCACATACCCTACTCTGTTTAGGAATAATCCCCTACCAGGCACTTACTGGGAGGTCACGCTTACCCATGGCTGCTTTAGAGGATTCATTATCTTAACCCAGAAGAACTTCATGACCATACATATCCCCCACCAAGATCCTTTCATTTATTGAGCACCTTCTGAAATGCTTTGCTAAAGCTTTTATTGGGTCCATTTGCATAATCCTCTCTTATTAGGCCTCCCTTGGAAAAGCAATATTTCGGCAGCCATAAACTTCGGGAGAAGAAAGCTGTTTACCCAAGTTGATCCATCACATCCATGGGCCTATTAATTTTCAAGGCATGTGCTGCTGATTCTTAAAAGTAGATGTCTAATTGGGATCATTTAATTAGGAGAGCCACTCAAAATGACTATTGGGAGGATACCAGAATGTCTTCCAGAACTTAAGCCCAAGAAGCAGAGCTGGTCCTTACCAGAAATTGATAAGCCATCTTGAAACCAAAGTAGCTGTGCCTGATCATTGATTTGTGTCTGTATTTTCTTTCCTTTCATATTACGTGGTCTCCCAGTTCAGCTTCTCTTTACATAGCTTCTTTATTTATTTGTCTACTGTGCACCATGCACTGTTCACAGCAAAGGGGAAAACAAATCTCTGCTAATATGGAACATAGAATTGAATGGGAAATAGAGATAACAAACAGATAATCATGTCAGGTGATGATGGGTTCTATGAAGAGAAACAAAACAGGGTAATGGACATAGGGGATACTGTTGGAAGGGAAGCCACTATTTTTTTTAAATAAGGTGGTCAGAGCAGCCCTCTCTGAAGAGATGGTTGTGATTTGAGAATGGAGGGACAGTGAAGGAATGAGACATACAGATATCCAGCTTGTAATATCCTGGGGGATTAAAGCCATCTAACCAGATACCACAGGGAAAGGGATTGTGATACTTTTGTGGAAAAGTGTGAGTTGGAGACAGAGCCTGAGACATGAGATTTAGTAGTGTCGGAGAGGATCACTGACCAGCTGCACAGTGGTAACATCACTTTAGCATGAACTGGCTTCACATACAGGTAAGTATATCAGTTTTCCCAATAGACTGTTCTTCATCAAAGTCCATACTTAACCACCCAAAGGGCCTCCACAAAACAGTGGACTTGTCTTTCAAGCCAACAAAGCCCTCAGCTAACTGACTAAGTTCCTACCTGTCCCAATCCCAGGCTTCCCTAAGAGACTATCTGATTGGCCAGGCTCACCTTTCCAAAGGGAGCCTCTGAGTCAGAAGAGGAGGGTAACCCGGGACTGAAGCAAGGGTGGGACCAAACATTGCACTTTGGTGGAAATGGCATCAAAGCAGGATGAGGGGGTCTGTGTGAGAACACCACGACAGGGGAGGCTGGAGACAGAGGCAGGGAACGGGCTCCAGGGAGCCTTGAGTGCGTTGCTGAGGGAGCCTGAGTTTCTCCTGGCAGGGGTGGCGTGGGCGGCCCTGGAAAGGTTTTAATCAGGAGTGATGCAGTTGTGAGAGGTGGTAGCTGCTTCTGGGAATGCGGAACCTGAAAGCCAGGCACAGGCCCTTCCATCTGCGCTGCGTGCAAGGCAGAATAGGATGTCAGGCTTTCAGTCGGAAATGATTGAAATTTTATTTATGTTTAACACTGCTTGTGTTTTCAAGCATCAGACTTAACATTAAAATTTGTACTGAATTATAAGAATAATAAGAATAAGCACTGCAACTCTCAGTGAAAGGGCAGCCAACATGCATTTCCAGGGAGAAATTGTTCAATTGTTCGTGTTTATTACTTCCAAATGGGAATAGCTCCAGGTTCATAATGCTGATTTTGTTACATTGCTTTCTCTGAACTGTGGTTCAGATGAGTACATAAATATTTGGTTTAATATTTCTTTGGGTACCATAAAAATCTGAGCTGATGGAAGGGAGAGGAGCAGAGCAATGGCGAGCAGGAAAGTTTGGCAAGTTAGTAAGAGATTAAGTGTGTGTACTTCAACGGTGCCCAAGGGCATGATTAATTTCTTATCCTTTTAGATGGCAGAAGGCATGCAGAAAAGTCCAAATTACACCATTACTGTGACAAAGCTTAGAGGGTGTGAGAAGGTAAAGATGTTCCTGCCAAGAATTTAATGTGCGGAGGGAGCAGGTGGTCCCTTGGATACGGAAAAATCTGGAGATGGAGATTTGTAAGTCCCTAATCTTGGCTCTGCTGCTAACGTAGGCCTGAGATGGACATCTGTCCTCCAGTGTTCCTGGGGTGGGCACGTCACCAGGAGGCCAGACCGAGAACACTTTCAGCCATGCCAGGGGTTGGTGCTTTGTGGATTCTACTGCTGGGATATTCCCCCTCATCCCGGCATACATCAGTCGGTTGGCCATACAGAATAGGGGTGAAGGCTGTGACTTCATAGAGTTTCTTGAACTACGAGCCATTGAGGGCTGTGAGTACTCTTGGCCTCCTAAAGGGTCAATAAATATCTTGAATGGAAGAAAAGAATGTTTTAGAAGAAATTGCATTCATGACGGCAATGTCGCATTGAAAGTTATGGGGGAGAAACTGAGTGGATGGTGGCATCATTTTGGTATACGTCATTAACAGACATAAACCAAGTCCCCACCGTAATGACAGCAGTCTGCCAGTTATGTATGTATTTAAATGTACAGAATCATACAGAATTTGTCCTTTTGTGACTGGTTTATTTCACATACTATAATATCCTCAAGGTTAATCCTTACTGTAGCATGTCCAAATACCTTTTATTTTTCAGGGTGAATAACTTCCATTCTCCCATTGTACGGATATCCCCTATTTGTTTATCCATTCATCCATCAATGGACACTTAGCTTGCTTTCACCTTTTTTGGCTATTGTGAATAATGCTTCAGAACATCTACTTTTTTCTATGTATCAGTGGATCATTTAGTAAAAATGATATTACACTTAGCCACTAATAAATTTTTAAACTCAACAAAAGAAATTTTATAAGCCACACTATTTTATAATACATTGGTGATAAACAATTAAAACATTGTCAATACTTGGAAATTAAGAAATACTCTCATAGAAAGAAATCCTAAAGCCTAGAAAAAATAACCAAAAATATTATAAACTGTCAGAAAACAATGCACAAAACCAAAGACCCAACAATTAACATTGAATCCTATGAAACTCAGCTTAAGCTGTGCATAGGAATAATCTTAAATGTCATTGTTACAAAAGAGGAAAAGCAAATCGGATAGTGGGTGCAGGTCTGCCCTCATCTTGCATAACGAATTTGACTTTTCTTCCCGAGTACACCATCCTGCTCTCAACCTTAGTAACCTCCCTGGGCCAATGGCAACCACCTGAACTGGGCGGTGAGCGCTCCAGCCCTAACCAGAATGCGAACCTCCGGTCTATGCAGTGGGTGTTTAGCTGTCGTCCTCCTGCAGGGGATTGCCAGGGCCACTGGTTCAGTGTTTCCACCCCAGGGTACTGGGACTCTTGGCACTGGATTGTCCTTAGTTCCCCTTGTTAGTTTACCTGTGATTGAAAGTAGTTTGACCAGCATGAAGGATAGAGAACAATGTGGATCTAACAGCTGTCCGAACTGCTGAATGGCTAAATATGTTCAAGTTCAAAGGCATGTCAAGGGCTGAATGACATCACGGCTGAGAATTAATTAATGCTTCGAGATCACTTAGAAAACCAACCTAATGATAGAGCACATGCCTTCTAATAACTACAGGTGATGGCAATAAGCGGGTTATTTTCCTATTTAACAGAGTAGAAAACATCTTCTAAATTAGCACACACATCAATCTTAATCATTTCTCATACGTGTTTACAAGTTATTTTTTACTGAGTAAGTCAGGGGCATAGGCTCATTTCATGACACCACAAATATTCTAAGGGTGAAAGAAGAACAGTGTGGTCCCTACCTCCGTCCCCAAAGACCTGTACTGTTCACAGGTGGCTTGTGTCCTTTGCTGATCCTGGGGGAGAGGTCTTCTTTTCCAGTTTTTCATTCTTCTGATCATACGCAAGAGCCGTCTTCTGTAATACAGTCTTCTATCCTTTGAAAATAAGTTTCTCCCGATTTTCTAAAGGGGAGAATTAGAGGCATCAACGTAGCAGGATGTGGCAGGGAAGAGATGCAAGTGTATTTGTGTTGGAACCGCTTTGCAAAGTGAGCAAAATATTTACTTGGAGAGTCTTCACCTGAAGGGACTTTGCAGAGTATAGGGACAGGGAAAAGTCTAAGCTCCTTTGTGTCTCTGAAGCATTAGCACTGCCTGGGAAGTTAAGTTTGGGGATTTGTAAAAAGAGAAATAAAAAGATACCGCTGTTGCACAGGTAAAGTGACTGCATTTAAAAAAAAAAGGGTTGTACAATAGACCTTGTTTTTCACTTAATTTGTGAGTTTATGAGCACTTTATGATCACATAAAATATGCAAATAAAGTCAAACTTCTTCACTAAAAGCTTTAATCAAGTGTCTTTATATTTCAAACACAAAAAAATGTTAAAGGGAATGAGAAATAAATAGCCCAAGGGACATTTGCCACCACAAGAAGGAGGCCATCTGCTCTCTGAGCTTTGATAGGCCTCACTGGTGAACAGGAGTGAGCCCAGGAAAGGAGGTCCGGTCTCCACAGAGTGGGCAGAGGGGTCTGGAGAGGCTCCGGTGAGCAGGAATCCCTGGCACTGTGTCCAGAAAGGCAGGGATGGTCTCCAGCAGACAGGATGGGGGCTGGAATCCAGAGACCTGCGGCCGAAGGAAACCTGTGTTTGGTTGTGGCAAAAAGCTGGAGATGTAGAAGCAGGTGGAAGCCCATCAAGGAGGGCCCCTGGGATTGTACCCTGGGAACTGTTGAAACACGTATTCTGGGGACTGTCTTGGTCAGATTTGAGCTGGCATGTTAGATTAACCATAATTGGGACAGGAGAGAGGAAGAGAGAGAGATCAGAAATATAGAGGCCAGTTTGTTTACTTATTCAGTAAGCAAATATTTATTGGAAGCTTACTGTGTTCAATGCACTGTTCTAGGAGCTGAAAATAAAACAGTCAAAAACCTCTGGTGGCATCTGAGTTAGGGCTCAGACACTGGACATCAGCAGAAGGCAGGGCCCTGCCACACAGACTGTGGCATTTTGATATATTAAAATACATTTTCCATAGTGGGGGGGGTACTGATGTCAGTACAATTAAGGAAAAGCCTGAACCCACACAGAGGCACCAAAATAGACAATTAAAAACCACATTGACTAAAGGCAGCGTGAGGCTTTGGGTTGGATTTTGGATGAGAAAAAGGACAGAAGTAAAAAAAACTGGTAAAATCTGAATCCACGAAATCTGGAGGTTAGTTAATAGTCATGTATTCATGTTAATTTTTCACTTGTGACCAACTTTCCATGGTAATGCAAGATGCTAAGGGGAAACTGGCTACCAAAGTACATGGGAACTCTACGACTTTGGCAATGTTTCTATAAATGTAAAATTATTTCCCCAGAAATTGAGGAAACACATTGAATAGAAAAAAAATACATAGAATAATTTATACAGAATGATCCTATTTATGTAAGAACATTTAAAATTGCTATATATTATTCATGAGTGCATACGTATATATGTAAATTCATAGAATACCTTAACAACATGGATAAGCTGGGAGCAATAGTTACTGGCCGCTGAGAAAGGAGGTGGGAACAGGGCTTAGTCTGGGTTCCCAGGGGCCTCGGCTTTGTCCATGATGTGGCGCATTCTGTAAGAATCTGCAGCGAGAGAACGCCCTTTGAAACTCAAATCCAACAGTCATTGCCTGTGCCAGGCCTCGGGATTTCCCACCCCTTCCTGGGTGCGGAGGGCTCTGGTCCCAGCTGTGCCAAGCCACAGACACAGCTGGGCTGTGGCCACCCCCAGGGGGATCTGGGAAAGCCACAGACACAACTGGCTAGGCCACCCCCAAGGGGATCTGGGAAGATGCTCTACCCAGGTATGCAGCACGACTCCCATTTACATTCCCACAGTCCAAGTTCTTCCTCCTCATTATTTTTTTATTTCAACTTAGAAAATAAAGAAAAATCCCACTGTGAAAAGCAGGACCGAATTACAGAGAGTAATAGGAAAGACCAGCTCATTGTAAAGCCCCCGCTATGCGGTAGAATGGGTGTTAACAGCTGCTGCAGAAGCAGAGACTGGTACAAGATGTGTTCTGGCCAGAAGGAGTGCGCGGGACTTCTTACACTGTCACACTCAACAACAAAAGGACCATAGCCCTGGGGGGCATGGCTGTGAAGCAGCACCTGGACAGTGTTCAGGAGTTTAACACAGTTTAAGAGGGGGCATCCGGAAACCCACCTGCCTTGCATGGAATAGCTTTGACGTGTGCCGAGCTCCTCCTGGGGTTTGCGGCCACTGCATACCTCCTATATCCCGGCTCGGTGAGGCGGCCATGGGCCGGGGTCCCTCCGAAAGCCCACCGAGGAACCAAGAAGTCGGAGAGGCTGTGGGTGATTTCAAAATCTAAACTGAGCCCAACGCCCATCTTTTCCCTGGAGAGAGACTCCCTCTCAGATGCTTAATTCTCCAAGGTTCCTTCAAGGTCTGGGAGGCCTTTGATACATGTAAAGATGTTGGACTTGGAGAAATACTAATTCTGGGCCCTGGCCAGTTGGCTCAGCGGTAGAGCGTCGGCCTGGCGTGCGGGGGACCCGGGTTCGATTCCCGGCCAGGGCACATAGGAGAAGCGCCCATCTGCTTCTCCCCCCCCTCCTTCCTCTCTGTCTCTCTCTTCCCCTCCCGCAGCCAAGGCTCCATTGGAGCAAAGATGGCCCGGGCGCTGGGGATGGCTCCTTGGCCGCTGCCCCAGGCGCTAGAGTGGCTCTGGTCGCGGCAGAGCGATGTCCCGGAGGGGCAGAGCATCGCCCCCTGGTGGGCAGAGCATCGCCCCTGGTGGGCGTGCCGGGTGGATCCCGGTCGGGCGCATGCGGGAGTCTGTCTGACTGTCTCTCCCCGTTTCCAGCTTCAGAAAAGTACAAAAAAAAAAAAAAAAAAAGACTAATTCTGCTTTACTCCTCTGTTCTGGAAAGCAGCTTTACAAAAGACTTCCTAATAGTGTTACATGTTTAAAATAGGTCGGGGAAGAAGGCAGCAAATAGACCCAGCCTGTTGTCAGCAGAAGGGTCCACACAGTAGCGGTGGAGGTCAGTGCCGGTTATCATGAGTGTGGATGGTGATACTACCCATCTCAGTCAGCAGTCCTCGAGATGGGGTGTGCGACAGAATCATCCAGAAGGCTTGTTAAAGCAGACTGCCAGGCCCCATCTCCTGAGTTTCTGATTCAGGAGGTCAGGGTAGAGCCTGAGAATGTGCATTTCTATCAAGTTCCCAGGTGATGCCCAAGATGGTCCAGGGGAATGAGACCATTGTTCTAGGAAGAATGAGGCCCTTCCCTTCCCTGTGCTGGGGACACATAAGGCCCATCAGTCTGGGGACACTGTACCTGATGTGGCCAAGTAACATTACTCCACAGAGGATACAGCTCCGAGAACAGGAGGCGGGTTCAACAGATGTGTTAAAAGCCAAGCCTTTAAAAATAAAATTGAGAAAGAGAGAACCACAGTGCCAAGCAGAGGTGTTTGCAGTGAGGACTTGCCCTGCCTGGGGAATAAGTCACTTAGGACGCTAGTTCAACAGAGTCCTCTCTGCAACACCCTACTTCTGTGAGTCAAGTGGGTCAAGCTGTGCAAGAGGGAGCGAGGAAGGAAGTCGGACTTGACCCTGACAGCAGGAGGAAAGGAGCCCCAAGAAAACCTCGGAGTCTAGAGTTCAGCTTTCTGTGCCGAGTGCCAGGTGGGAAAATGGGAAGGTGGCAATATTCGCCCCAAGAGAGCTTTCGGAACTGTCCCACCAGAGAGTCTGGGATGCTGTTCTCACAATCGTTTTTGAGCGGGGAAGGGTCAAGAAGGGAGAACAGTGCAGAGGCTCCTCCGGACAGGTCCTCACCAATGGGCCATGTCTGGTAGGTGGAGGGGCCAGAGCCCACTGTTGGGGAGCACGCAGCTCCAGAGCTCCTTCCTGCAGGTGTCCCGGGTTTACTTCCCAGTAGGCTGTCCTGCTTAATGTGGCCTTTCGCAGAGGACCTACCTCCCACGTGTGCTTAGGGGAACGAGAGAAAAGGCTTTAATCCATATTTGGGCCTACGTGGTAAGAAGGGGAGGACGTGATGGTGAATATGGAGGTGCAAAGAAGAACAGCCTGCCTGCTTCTCTGCCCCTTCCCGCAGTGAGTCTGTGTCCAGAGCACTTTTTCTCTCAGACCAGAGAGGTTTGTGAAGAGGAGGTTTGTACTCTTAGGGATTCTCCTGAAATATTATGGCTAAGATGCTTTTGGTGCCTGTTAGCAGCGCTGTCATAGTTTTGTTACGGTTGTTACTATTAACATTGCAGTCATTAGCTACGACATATTTATGGAGCCCCTTCAATGTCTCTGGAACTGTACTTGGCACACACTATCTCCTTAAATCCCCACCAACCCTGGAGAATGAGTAGTGTTATCCACATCCTACAGATGAGGAAATCAAGAGCCAAAGAGGCAACGTACCATGTCCAAGGTCACACAGTTGATCATTAGGCAAGGTAGGACTGGGACATATGTTTGTCTGAACAGTGGTGCTCTTCATTAAACAGATACTGGCCTTGGATCCTGCTATGTTCCAGGGACTGTGCCAGGCACTGTGATCCAGTGGTGAGCCCAATATGCTGAGGCTGTTGACCTCATGGAGCTTGCAAGCAGGGGAGAGTGGGTTGAGTGGAGAATGTCAGTTGGGTTAAATCAAGTCAAGCAATGACTAGTAATTCTGTTCATCAGAAGATATTTCATACTTTAATTTTAGTCTTGTTTTGGATATTTTCTATAATGTTAAAATGAAAACAGAGGTAATTGGTTTTTAATCAAAACTCTTAGTGTATTTTATTAAAGAAAATTTTAAATCAGGGAAACACCATATTGCCTGGTAAAACTCAACTGCCATGGCAGAGAAACCTTGCCGTGAAGGTCATGCTGCCTTAGGCACCACTGCCACCTGGTGGCATCCATTGGAATTGCAGGCTTGGTGACCACAGACCTGGCCAGGTGGGAGGGAGGTCAATTCTACTAGAAGGCATATTTCCTGTACAGGCTGCCCAATCCCTCCAGGTTGAGTTGACTAAATTTCAGTAGGTGCTGTTCATTTGTAAATGGTTGCACCTGGCTCAGTATCAGCTTTTTAAATCTGGTATGTGTGGAATGTCTATTGTGTTCCTAACTTTTAAATTGCTGTTACAATCAAATTAATGCTTGCAGATATTGATGAGAAAGTGACATGAGATATGGATGACTACTTGGGCAAACTCTAGAACCAATTTTTACAAATAATTTCTCTTTAGTTGGACACCTTCAAATGCCATAAACAAAACGAAATCGAATTCGGTTCCTAATGACCTCTCAACCTCACCTCTACTCAAACCATACAAGTGACATAGTTCCTGAAATTTTCTAGCCTCTTCCTCACATGTCTGCTGCTTCTTGTCTGCCCTATTCTCTCTGCCTGGATATACCTCTTCCCTCTTCATCTTCCGAATTTATTCTTCAAGAGTCAAAGCCAGGCTAACAACCTACAGGGAATTATCTTCAAGCAAGTTCAGAAATGACAGTGTTGCAGAGCAATATCTCTGGAAAAAGGGACGATGGGTTCTGAATCCCATCTCCGTCTAAGAGCTGTGCCCATGGCAGCTTACCTCATCTCCGTGTCTCGGTGGTTTCACCCATCGAGTGTGAATAATAATGTCCCCCGCCCCCAGCACTGTTATGAGAGTTTTTAAAAATGTGTATGAAATGCTTGCCCAGCACTGTGCTTAGTACCTGGTAGAACCAGTGCAGCAGGTGAAGATAGATATAAACGCCTAGCACCTCAGTCAGTGCCTGCCCCGTGCAGGATTGTTGAACAAATGTTGCTGCTGTTGTTTTCTCCATTGCTTATTTGGTCTTGCTTGCAGGGAAAAAAAAAAAAGTGTTTCTGAGGAGTTAAAAATAATATAAATGTCCAACCTTGAACTTGCTGGAGTTATTTCCCTCCTAGATCCATCACTATGTGTCATCCCAGTGCTGGTGAGCTTCCCCGGCGGTAAGCTGCAAAGATTTGCGTATTAGGATGAAAGGTGTTAAGCATGATGCTATTTTTGGTGATGCTGCTTTACTCGGTTCATCGGGCACCTTTGTGTTAGCACCTGTGATTAGTGAATTGGTCACCGAGGTACACGTGTCACATGTTCTCTTTGTGCGCCAGCGTCTTAAGTGTTACTCTGTTTCCCTGACCAGGTAGTCGATAGCGACAGACCGGAAGGGTCCAAGTTCCGGCTCACTGGGAAGGGTGTGGATCAAGAGCCTAAAGGAATTTTCAGAATCAATGAGAACACCGGTAGCGTCTCCGTGACACGGACCTTGGACAGAGAAACGATTGCTACTTATCAAGTGAGTACCTTTCAAGTGCCCATCCTGCATGAAGAGCGGTGGCTGTCAAAGAATGTTTTCTTCCCACTGAGCTCAGCATTTCCGTGCTTCATCAGACCCAGGGCTGTGCGCCTGTAAGTGTATCCCTGTGGCATCTGAGTGGTGTGGAAGCCCGCCAGGGCAACGGCGGGGCCCCTGGCTCATCAGAGAAGCCTTCCCATCCTCCTGCCTAAGATTTTGGGCACTGGGAAGGCAAGATGAGGGGTCCTGGGGGGATCTCAGAGGCAATCAGAACCCTTAGGGCAGCTATGCTTTCCACAAACCAGCTTGGTAATCAAGAACAATAAAAGGTGTCAACACTTGGATCTGAGAATTTTATCTTTAGAAATCTGTCCTAAGGAAGTAGGGAGAGATTTAGTTAGACTTTTATACAGCGATGATATTACAGGACATGATCCTTACATGGAATCAAGATATTTAGCAATAAGGTAGTTAAACTAGGTCACAGTTTTGTAAGGAAGTTGCGTACAACCATTTACAATATTTTGAGGAAGTTCTACTTACGTAGGAGAGACTTAAGACATTGAATGGAAATGGACACACAAACATATGTTATCCTCGTCACAGATAAAGTTTTTGTATATATCATGATGGATGTAGGTTTGTGAAGAAACATGATGCAAGAAAAATCAGACTGTTAATGGTTGGGTTTGGGAGTTACTGATATTTCATTTTAGTTTTTTTTCTACAATGTACTTAAATTACTTTTATATAGAATTAAAAGCTACTTGTGAAAGCATAGCATCAGGAGTCAATATCCATTCAGGATACAAAGACCAAAGCAGTTGTACCCAGATGTTGGGGTGAACAATATATCTCATCTAGGCTGGAGGTCAAGCCCATCCCTTTCCTACCTCCCCCCCCCCCAAATTTTGTGCTCATAGCCTACTCTGGACCCAAGCTGCTGAGAGTGGTAAGCTCATGCTTTGGTCAATGAGACAGAATTCCCAGCATTCTTCAGGAACAGCCTCCAGAGGATGCAGTGCACTGATGCGGGAATGAGACCTCGCCAACATCTGCTTTTGGCCTCCATGGCCCACCATACATACATTTCCCTGGGTGGGGGCAGGAGGTGGTGGCCAGTTACTGGCACCAGATATGGCATCTCTGGTTTTCTTGGTCAAAACACCACATAAGAGCACCCCAACTCCCCTTCAACAAAAATATCCATATTCTTCCTTCTCTGCAGACAGGGGTTTCAGAGACATTGCTTTGGAAAGTCAAGTGCTCAGGTTGGGAAACAAGTATACCCTCTGTCTCGTCTTCTCCGTCATCACCGTGAGCAGTGAGCTTGGGAAGACCATGTGAACGCTGGCCCTCAGGATCCTAGCCAGGAAATACAAATAACACTTGTCTATCTGCTCAACTGGCTTCTGTGAGTTTCAGCCAGGAGTTAGCAGGACGGCATTGGAGGCGTTAAAGAGGCACGATGGAATATTGCGGCATTCCCATCCTCCTGCAGACCTCACGCCAAGCAATGTGCTCGAGAATCCTGGGTCCAGGGAGGATGAGGATGCCTCCCAGATCTCCCTCCCAGAAGCTTTGCCAAAGGGCAGATGCTGTGAGCACCCATGGGGGAGTCCATCTGTCAGAGATTGCCAAAGGGGGAACAGTATGTCTTCAGTGTAGACCTGAGGCAAAGCTGGTTGTAATAGAAACTAAATATCGTGCCCTAGAAATTCCCCATCCGCTGGCCTTGATAGTAACCAGAGGGGACATGGCAGGTCTCAGTGTCCAGCTGCTGCAGGAGAAGCCAGCAGCAGGCCAGGGGTGGATGCCCTCTTCTCTTCCCACGCCGGTCATGGGAATACCCATTAATTGGCAGACACAGGGAGCTAGGGAGACAATACAGTTTATAATTGTGTAGCAGAGTGATGAAGAGGAAGAGCTCTGGCCCAGCCAAGTTCCATCCCAGGCTCAAGCACTGCTGTTTACAGAGCTGTGGCAACCTGCTTACCCATTCTGATCTTTCGATTCTCTTCCACAAAGGGAAGATAGCACTGTCACCTCTAAGGACTGTAAAAGATGAAATAAAATGATTTTGCAAAGTTTTAGTTGAGCAGATAGCAATAAATCATAGCTGCTCTTATTGATTTTTTTTTTAATAATTTTATTTTTTTAATGGGGTGACATCAATAAATCAGGATACATATATTCAAAGATAACAAGTCCAGGTTATCTTGTCGTTCAATTATGTTGCATACCCACCACCCAAAGTCAGATTGTCCTCCGTCACCCTCTATCTTGTTCTCTCTGTGCCCCTTCCCCTCCCCCTGTCCCTCTCCCATTCCCCCCTCCCCCCCGTAACCACCACACTCTTATCAATGTCTCTTAGTTTCACTATTATGTCCCACCTACGTATGGAATAATACAGTTCCTGGTTTTTTCTGATTTACTTATTTCGCTTCGTATCATGTTATCAAGATCCCACCATTTTGCTGTAAATGTTCCGATGTCATCATTTCTTATGGCTGAGTAGTATTCCATAGTGTATATGTGCCACATCTTCTTTATCCAGTCATCTATTGATGGGCTTTTTGGTTGTTTCCATGTCCTGGCCACTGTGAACAATGCTGCAATAAACATGGGGCTGCATGTGTCTTTACGTATCAATGTTTCTGAGTTTTGGGGATATATACCCAGTAGAGGAATTGCTGGGTCATAAGGTAGTTCTATTTTCAGTTTTTTGAGGAACCACCATACTTTCTTCCATAATGGTTGTACTACTTTACATTCCCACCAACAGTGGATGAGGGTTCCTTTTTCTCCACAGCCTCTCCAACATTTGCTATTACCTGACTTGCTAATAACAGCTAATCGAACAGGTGTGAGGTGGTATCTCATTGCCGTTTTGATTTGCATTTCTCTAATAGCTAAAGAAGATGAGCATCTTTTCATATAATCTGTTGGCCATTTGTATTTCTTCCTGGGAGAAGTGTCTGTTCATATCCTCTTCCCATTTTTTTATGGGATTGTTTGTTTTGTTGTTGTTGAGTTTTATGAGTTCTTTGTATATTTTGGATATTAGGCCCTTATCTGAACTGTTGTTTGAAAATATCATTTCCCATTTAGTTGGCTTTCTGTTTATTTTGTTATCAGTTTCTCTTGCTGAGCAAAAACTTCTTAGTCTGATGTAGTCCCATTCATTAATTTTTGCCTTCACTTCTCTTGCCATTGGAGTCAAATTCATAAAATGCTCTTTAAAACCCAGGTCCATGAGTTGAGTACCTATGTCTTCTTCTATGTACTTAATTGTTTCAGGTCTTATGTTTAGATCTTTGATCCATTTTGAGTTAATTTTTGTACAGGGGGAGAGACTGTAGTCCAGTTTCATTCTTTTGCATGTGGCTTTCCAGTTTTCCCAGCACCATTTATTGAAGAGGCTTTCTTTTCTCCATTGTGTGTTGTTGGCCCCTTTATCAAAAATTATTTGACTATATATATGTGGTTTTATTTCTGGACTTTCTATTCTGTTCCATTGGTCTGAGTGTCTATTTTTCTGCCAATACCATGCTGTTTTGATTGTCGTGGCCCTATAATAGAGTTTGAAGTCAGGTATTGTTATGCCCCCAGCTTCATTCTTTTTCTTTAGGATTGCTTTGGCTGTTCGGGGTTTTTTATAGTTCCATATAAATCTGATGATTTTTTGCTCTATTTCTTTAAAAAATGTCATTGGAAGTTTGATGGGAATTGCATTAAATTTGTATATTGCTTTGGGTAATATAGCCATCTTGATTATATTTATTCTTCCTAGCCAAGAACAAGGTATATTCTTCCATCTCATTATATCTTTTTCAATTTCCCTTAACAATGGTTTATAGTTTTCATTATATAAATCCTTTACATTCTTTGTTATGTTTATTCCTAAGTATTTTATTTTTTTTGTTGCAATCGTGAAGGGGATTATTCTTTTGAGTTCCTTCTCAGTTGTTTCATTGTTGGCATATAGAAAGGCTATTGACTTCTGTATGTTAATTTTGTATCCTGCGACCTTACTGTATTGGCTTATTGTTTCTAGTAGTCTTTTTGTGGATTCTTTGGGGTTTTCGATGTATAGGATCATATCATCTGCAAAAAGTGATACCTTTACTTCTTCTTTTCCGATATGGATGCCTTTTATTTCTTTGTCTTGTCTGATTGCTGTGGCGAGAACCTCTAGTACCACATTAAATAAGAGTGGAGAGAGTGGACAACCCTGTCTTGTTCCTGATTTAAGGGGGAAAGCCTTCAGTTTAGTGCCATTTAATATGATGTTAGCTGATGGTTTATCATATATGGCCTTTATCATGTTGAGATATTTTCCTTCTATACCCATTTTGTTGAGAGTCTTAAACATAAAATTGTGTTGTATTTTATTGAAAGCCTTTTCTGCATCTATTGATAAGATCATGTGGTTTTTGTTCTTTGTTTTGTTGATATGGTGTATTACATTAACCGTTTTACGTATGTTGAACCATCCTTGAGATTCTGGGATGAATCCCACTTGATCATGATGTATTATTTTTTTAATATGTTGTTGTATTCGATTTGCTAGTATTTTGTTTAGTATTTTAGCATCTGTATTCATTAGAGATATTGGTCTGTAGTTTTCTTTTTTTGTGCCATCCTTGCCTGGTTTTGGTATGAGGGTTATGTTGGCCTCATAAAATGTGTTTGGAAGTATTGCTTCTTCTTCAATTTTTTGGAAGACTTTGAGTAGAATAGGAACCAAGTCTTCTTTGAATGTTTGATAAAATTCGCTGGTATAGCCGTCAGGGCCTGGACTTTTATTTTTGGGGAGGTTTTTAATGGTTTTTTCTATTTCTTCTCTACTGATAGGTCTGTTTAGGCTTTCTGCTTCTTCTTGACTCAGTCTAGGAAGGTTGTATTTTTCTAGGAATTTATCCATTTCTTCTATTTAGTGGCATAAAGTTTTTCATAGTATTCTACAATAATTCTTTGTATATCTACGGTGTCCGTGGTGATTTCTCCTCTTTCATTTTGGATTTTGTTTATATGAGTTCTTTCTCTTTTTTCCTTGGTAAGTCTTGCCAAGGGTTTGTCAATTTTGTTGATCTTTTCAAAGAACCAGCTCCTTGTTCTATTAATTTTTTCTATAGTTTTTCTGTTCTCTAATTCATTTATTTCTGCTCTGATTTTTATTATCTCCTTTCTTCGGCTGGTTTTGGGTTGTCTTTGTTCTTCTTTTTCTAGTTCCTTAAGGTGAGAAGTTAAGTGGTTCACTTGGGCTCTCTCTTGTTTGTTCATATATGCCTGAAGCGATATGAACTTCCCTCTTATCACTGCTTTTGCTGCATCCCATAGATTCTGATATGTTGTATTGTCATTTTCATTAGTCTGTATATATCTTTTGATCTCTGCACTTATTTCTTCTTTGACCCATTCATTTTTTAAAAGTATGTTGTTTAGTTTCCACATTTTTGTGGGATTTTTTTCCTCTTTTTTGCAGTTGAATTCTAGTTTCAAGGCTTTATGATCAGAAAATATGCTTGGTACAACTTCAATTTTTCTGAATTTGCTGATGTTGTTTTTGTGGCCCAACATATGGTCAATTCTTGAGAATGATCCATGTACACTGGAGAAAAATGTATACTCAGTCACTTTGGGATGAAATGTCCTGTAGATGTCTATCATATCCAGGTGCTCTAGTGTTTTGTTTAAGGCCACTATGTCTTTGTTGATTCTCTGTTTGGATGACCGATCTAGAGCCGTCAGCGGTGTATTGAGGTCTCCAAGTATGATTGTATTTTTGTCAGTTTTTGTTTTAAGATCAATAAGTAGCTGTCTTATATATTTTGGTGCTCCTTGGTTTGGTGCATATATATTAAGAATTGTTATGTCTTCTTGATTCAGTGTCCCCTTAGCCATTATGAAATGGCCATTTTTGTCTCTGAGTACTTTTCCTGTCTTGTAGTCAGCATTATCCGATATGAGTATTGCTACACCTGCTTTTTTTTGGATGTTATTTGCTTGGAGTATTGTTTTCCAGCCTTTCACTTTGAATTTGTTTTTATCCTTGTTACTTAGATGAGTTTCCTGTAGGCAGCATACAGTTGGATTTTCTTTTTTAATCCATTCTGCTACTCTGTGCCTTTTTATTGGTGAGTTTAATCCGTTTACATTTAGTGTAATTATTGATACTTGTGAGTTCCCTATTGCCATTTTATATCTTGCTTTCTGTTAGTTTTGTGTCTTGTTTGATCCTTCTCTTTCATTTTTCTATCTTTTGTTTTTATTTGGTTGTATTCCATACATCTTTCCTCTGTTGCTATCTTTTTTATCTCATGTGCTTCTGTGGTGGTTTTTTCAATGGTGGTTACCTTTGAGTAATGAAAAGGGTCCCTACCCTGTTCATTGTAGCGAACTATTTTGTGAGTACTTTTGCACTCCATCGTCCTTTGCTACTGTTAATCTCCATCTTCTCCCCCTCTTTCTTTTTGTTGTTGTCACAGTTTAAATTTGGTTTTATTGTGTTCTTCTTGGAGCTTTTACTTGTGGCTCTGTTTTTTTTTGTTCTTTGTATCTGATTGGAGAACCCCCTTTAGTAATTCCTGGAGTGGGGGTTTTCTGATGATAAATTTTCTCATCTTTTCTGTATCTGTGAATGTTTTTATTTCTCCTTCGTATTTGAAGGATAGCTTTGATGGGTATAGTATTCGTGGCTGAAAGTTCCTCTCTTTCAGGACTTTAAATATTGGGGTCCACTCTCTTCTAGCTTGTAGAGTTTCTGCTGAGAAATCTGATGATAATCTAATGGGCCTTCCTTTATATGTTGTATTCTTCTTTTCCCTGGCTGCCTTGAGAATTTTTTCTTTGCTGTTTGTTTGTGCCAATTTCATTATGATATGCCTTGGAGTAGGTTTGTTGGGGTTAAGAAAACTCGGAGTTCTGTTTGCTTCTTGAACTTGAGGCTTTAGTTCTTTCCACAGGCTTGGGAAGTTCTCATCTATTATTTGTTTGAGTATGTTCTCCATTCCATTTTCTCTCTCTTCTCCCTCTGATATACCTATTATTCTTATGTTATTCTTTTTGATGGAGTCAGATAATTCTTGTAGGGCTATCTCATTTTTTTTAATTTTTGAGTCTCTTTCTTCTCTCTGTTGTGCCTCAAGTTGCTTGTCTTCTATTTCACTAATCCTCTCTTCTATCTGACCTGTTCTATTAGCTAAGCTTGTTACTTCGTTTTTCAGCTCGTGAATTGAGTTTTTCATCTCTGTTTGATTTGTTTTTATAGTTTCAATTTCTTTGGACATATATTCTTTGTGTTCATGGAGTTGTTTTCTGAGCTCCCTAAATTGCCTTTCTGTGTTTTCTTGTATATCTCGGAGGATTTTTAGGATTTCTATCTTGAATTCTCTGTCATTTAGCTCCAAGGTTTCCAATATATTAAATTTTTTCTCCATAGATTTTTCCTCATCTAGCTGTGTTACCTCTCTTTCTTTTGTATCCATGATATTCGATTTTCTCTTCCTTAATGGCATCTGAGGGTGGTTTTGTTGATAGTATTAATGAGATTTAATAAAGAATAAAAAGTTAAAAAAATAACAATAAAAAAAATAAAAAATCGAAAAGAGTTGTTTTTTTTAAAAAAAAAATTAATAATGAAATAAAGAAAAATAAAATAAAAATTAAAGAAAAGGAAATTATTCCCCCCCTCCTTTTTTCCTCTCCTCTCCTCTCCCCTCTTTTTTGAGAAAATCTTGTGGTGGACTGTGAATTATAACAAACAATGCCTGTGATGGAGGGCCTGAATTGGGGAAAAGTAATAAAAAAAAAATAAAAAAAAAGAAAAAAAAAAAAAAAAGGAAAGAAAAAAGAAAAAAAAAAGAGCGTATGGACCCACAAAAAGCAAATAAGGAAAAAATTTGGGTCAAGAATGAAATGATTTGCTTTTAGGTGTTGGTTGTCTAAGAGTTATGATGAGAGGAATAAGAGGAAAACGGAAAAATGGGGGGACAAATTAAAAAATTACTATTGTATATAGTGGAACAAGAACTAGATAATATGGAGAGCCAGGGATGAGAGCACTGCTAGTGAGTTAAAAAGGTGAAGTAAAAAAACCCCAAAATGCCAAAAAACATAGGTTTGAGTCCCAGATAAGATAATTTGTTTGTTATTGAGGTTTGAATGAGAGGAGATGTAAAGGAGAAAGGAAGAAACTAATATAGAGGGAGAAAAGAAAGAAAGAAAAAAAGAGGTAACCACTAAAAGAAGAAAAAAGAAAGGAGAGAGAGAGAGAGAGTTAAGGGTTTTGGAGTGCAACCCTCATAGAGAGAAAGGAAGAGAAGAGAAAAGATAATGGGAGATGTAACACTTATGGGTAGTGTAGTTCAAGGAGAGGAGAGAGTAAGACCGGTAGAGAGTTAATCGGCCAAATTGGAGGAGGAAAAAAAAGTATCAAGAATGAAGATAAGAGAAACAAACAAACAAATATAATAAAATGGGATAGGTTATAAAGTCTGCAGATTATTCTTGATTTTGAGAGGTTATCTTCTTGCTTTTTCTTTTCTCTCCCTCTTCCTGGTCGGTGACTCTGTACCCCGGGTTCTGCCCCTTTGGCACGCTCAGGTAGAGGTTTGCAGTTGATAAGTCTCTATGGCTATGTCATGTATTGTGCTTTAGTCTCGTTGGCAGTCGAAGCTCAATAGCATTTATAGGCTCCGACAGTGAGAGAGTCCGTGTTCCTGGAGCCTTTCTCCTAGTCTTTCCTTCCTTAATTAGTAGCCTGATAATCCAGCTATGGGGTTGCTGCTGCCTCTGCCTGGATAGTAAGAGGCTCAAAGAGCTGGCAACTCCCCACTCTATTTCCACTCAGCACAGGGCTCTGGGTAAGGCTCAGTCAGTCAGAGCTGCTAGCATAATCAGGCGGGCTTTCTGCCCACTCAAAGACCTCTGGCTCTGCCACTCTGTCCGGTAACACAAGCGGGCGCCCACTTCCGGGGCGCTTGGAGGAAACTCTCACTCACTGTCTGCGACCAGGATATCCGGGCAGCAGTCTCACGCTCTGAGTGAAACCCCCAACCGCAGGGAAAAGTTGTAGCGTTGGAATTGAGTCTCACTCCGTCCCCGTGCACGGCTTTTGCAAGGCGCTGGGGCGGCTCGAGATTCCGCTTTGGCCCACACAAAGGCCCCTGACTCTGCCCCTCTGTGCGATAACACGGGCGCGCACTGCCGAGGCACTCGGAGGAATTGCTCACTCCTTATCTGCGTGCGCAAACCAGGATATGAGGCCGGCTGCGGTTCCCTCTGAGTGAAACACCCTCCAGCACGGAAAATCTCCACCGTTGGAATTAGTTCTCACTCCCTCCCATGCGTGGCTTTCCCAGGAAGAAATTCTCGCCCACTAACTGCGCACCGACCAGGAGACCGGGTAAAATGGCCGCTCTTCTTTTCTTTCTTTGTTTGGGTTTGGCGCAAGTGTTAGCTTGTATTGCCCGGGTTGCCACAGGATCAGATTTTCCTCGGCTTGGATCTCTGTGCCACAGCCTGGTTCGGCCGTTTGTGCTGCGGCGGCCTGGATCTATTCACCCCCTTTGCCCGCCTCAGTTTCTATATTCACAGTTACCAGAGAAAGCCGCCCTGTTTAGGTTAGTGAGGAAGGAGGAGCATTTCTTACTCCCTATTTCCTTCGGGGTTTGGTTATATATTTAGCCAATTTTTCACTCAATCATACCTTTGGGTGTATTGCGAAGCATCTGGAAGCTCCAAGTATAGGTTTTTCTGTTTCTGGTTGAAGATCTTGTTGAGTTTTGGGGGAGATTTATCGGTATCGCTTCCTACCCCGCCATTACTCTGACCTCTTATTGATTTTTTTCCTGAATATTTTTAAATGTTTTAGTTAAGTTCTACAAGTTTTTAATGTCAGTTTCCAGCCTTCAGCCATGAGAAGGTTGACAGCTACCACAGACATGTATTTCTTTTCCTTCTATCCTGACATGAAGCAGAGATCATAGCATTCTTTGCCCCTCTTTTAAGTATCAGAGATATTCCTAAATGAAGATGGATCTCCTGGTATATTAAAGGGGTACAAGATAAACAATAAAGATCTTCTCGGGAGAGTTCCGTAGCCTGGAAATAGGACGAGTATGAATAAGAGAAATAGAAGAGGCTGGTTGCCAGGAATGAGAACCTGTGAATGAGAGGCTGAACGCTGCCTTTTGGGGATGAAACTCACAATGTTGAGCTCAAGTTTAGGTGCGTCCCTGGGTATATGATGCTTTTAGGATCCAAAAGTTGTTTAAAATTTAAATCACCCTTTTGGGAGACCTTCCACATTCAGAGAGAGACGTCTAGACACCGTAAAGCAGGACCTGCCTGAGTGTGAACATTCTCCTTAGATGGCAATGACTTTGGTCTCCAGGGACAGTGAGAAAGTCACCCTTGGGTCGCAGGAGCAGGGGCAGGGAGAACCTGAACATCCAAGGGTTGAGAGGGAGTGATGGGAAAGGATTCTTTGGTCACGTAGTTGGCTTGGGATGTTGCCAAAGGTGGCAAAGAAATACTTCTTTAAGGAGAATTTCTGAATCACGATGTATCCCTTTCCTTTGCCCTGCACAAAGCCGAATGCATGGCTGGCATATATGACTGTGCAGGGGTCTCACTGCCCCGGGGGGATGCCTGAGGAATGAGAAAGGCCAGACCCAGCCCAGGGTTCACTAATCAGCAGCTGCACTGCAGTCTGGGAGTGTCTACTGGAAGAAGGCTGCCTCTTTCTAAAGTTCACGAAGGCATCAGGGGCTGGGATTGAATGAAAACCACATTAAATTCTTTCTTTTTATACTTTAGGTGACTTTATTTTCATCTAAGTAGTATCTAGGTAATAATAGTGATAATAACAATGGCCCTAGGGTCATAAAAGGGCTGTTCAAGTCTCAGCGCTGCTGCTTACCGAGCTGTGTGATCTTGTGCAACTCATTTGCCCTCTCTGATCTTGTGACTCTCATCCATAAAGTGGGGATAGGACTAGCACCATTTAAGGGTTGTAGAGGGTGAAATTATTTATTTCTGTTAGCAAGTAATTGTTAATCATCTGGTAAAATAGAGCCTAATCTCAAGCTTGAATCGTCTCATATTTGTCCTTAAAGTGAAGCCATATACCATTGTAGCAGTTAAAAATAGAATTTGGTGTACAGCCACACTGACTGCATTCAAATATGGCTGTTATGGATAAGCTGTGGGAACTAGGGCAGGGTGTCTGCTTCAAGTCTCTCATCTGTAAAATGGGAATAATAATAACCCTGATCTCATAGGATTTTAATGGGTTGAATGAGTTAACACATGCCAGACATTGAGAACCGTGCCAGAAACATAGTAAGCACAGCATAATCATACTACATGAGTGAGCAGTTAGTACTGTCTATGAAAGGCTGAGGAAGGTCAACGAAAACTCTAAGGACTCTGAGTTGTGGCCCTATCTGCCCATTGCAAGCCTGAACTTTGCTGAAGTAATCTTGAAAGTTTTTTTATAGTTTCATAATATATTGATTGATCGAGTTATTCTGTCTGTGTATATTTGATCGAGTGCCTGTAGGGTGAGCGGCACCCTCCAAGGTGGTAGAGGAACACACTGGAGAACTAGATGCACCGGGTTCCTGCTGCCCTGTGGCTTTCCTTTGAGTGCCTAGGCCTTGTTTCCGAATGCACCGGTCAATTTCTCTCCAGCGTGTGCAGGTGAGAGGCCAAGAAGCTGTGCCTTGTTCACTGTGGGGCTTGGTCACCTGTGGCACAGAGCCACACATGCCCTGTGGAGACTGCAGGTGCTGGTGAGACTGCAGTGGCCTACAAGAGCACCAGGATGACAGTGGCCAAACTGTGGCCTGGTTCTGAGCCACTCTCGGCCAGCCTCACGAGGGTCCAGTTTCTAATGCTGTATCCCTGCCTTCCACTCTTCAGTTCAGTCTTTGTCCTGTTGTCTTCCTGTCCTTGCTGAGGAAGGTTCCCTATTGCTCTATGCTTGGTTCTTCTATTTCTAGATTTAATGACTACTGACTGGGTTATTCCCTTGTTCATACACTTTGAGCACAAGCATGTTGCAATTCCAGTCTATTTCCAGTGCCTGTTCAGGAGTAACTTACTAACTTAGTAGTGCAGTTAGAGCCATGGTGTTCATGGTTCATGGTGGTCGCCATGATTAGTAGCAAACTTGCTTTTTCAAAGAACTGAATCCTAGGTCTCCAATTCCCACTTGTTAATTTCCCTTCTTGCAAGTTGAAAAAGCAGAGAGCATGTGAGTAAATGGATTGCCATTATAATTGTTCCGACGTTGTTTTTGTTGAATTTAAAGTTAAATGCTACACACATGCAAGTCCATGCTGTTGTGTCGACATTTTCCAGATCCAGCAAGCGAGGATTGTGAACGAAACCTGGGGGAATTGCACGGTAAGAAATCATCTAGGAAATTTGTCCTTGGGCTCCCATGTGTATCATCAATAAAGCTGCTGTTTGCTGAACACTACATAGCTGATATTGTGCTAAACACTTCATATACATTTTCTTGTTTAATTCGTTTTGCACAAGAGTCTTTAAAAGGAGGTGGTAACACCATTTTACATATAAGCAAATAACTCTTAAATGACTTTTTCAAGGTCTCCCCGCTAGTGTGTATTGAATCTGGGATCCATAGTCATTTCTCTCCTCCTCCAAAATGTTGCATTTTCAATCACAGAGAAACACTTCTGCCTGTTTTCCCCCAACTGGACTCTGATATTGAATCTGCAAATCCCTAGGCCTTCTTCCCAGGCCTTCCTCTTACAGGGGCTAGGAAGGGGGTGTTCACTGGCTGGATAATCTATTTCTCCCTAAAGACCATCCTTCTCCATGACCCAACCGGCCCACTCTCCCAACTCCGGCTCCCAAAAGGGCTTCCCAAGCTTCTGACCTGAAGTGGCACCTGGTAAAATAATTTAGCTCTTGCCGTATTGGAAGCTGACATATTAATGCAAAGCCTCCTGAAATATTACTCATTATTATGCATTTTGCCAGCATTTGAGTGATTTGTGAACTCTTCGTTGGAATAAAGTACTGTAGAGGATTCATGAATGACCAAGTTTATGAAATTCTATAAAAATATTAGCAGGTGGTAATGATTCCCTCACACTGTGACTGTAATCTGCTGGCTGCAGATTTGTCAATATAGGCGGACAGGAGTGGAATGGGAGGCAGTCTGTTCGGCAGGTGGAGGGAGATGGCGGAGGGTTCGGGCAGGGCTCTGCAGGGGGTGAGAGGTAAAACAGGAAGCAGGACTCTGGTCATGGGCAGGTGTCGTGGGCAGGAGGCGGTCACCCTGAGCTGTCGTCCAAGGTGAGAGATGCATCGAGAACTGGGACTGTCAGGATTAGGGGTCAGGAAAAAGGAGAATTTGAAAGGAGAAGGAGAACTAACATTTAATGAGCACCTATTTTTTTTTTTTTTTTTTCATTTTAGAGAGGAGAGGGAGAGACAGAGAGAGAGAGAAGGGGGGAGGAGCTGGAAGCATCAACTCCCATATGTGCCTTGACCAGGCAAGCCCAGGGTTTCGAACCGGCGACCTCAGCATTTCCAGGTCAACGCTTTATCCACTGCGCCACCACAGGTCAGGCCTAATGAGCACCTATTAACACCCAATAAATCCCTAGAGTTCTACATACACAAACATGGGAAATTGGCCTATTACCTGATCTTTACCACTGTGTTAGCTGAGGGCAAAAGTCATTCCCGAGAAATATTATTTGTTATTAATGTGGGTGTTTCATTCATTAAACAGTTACAACATGCCCGGGCTCCATGCTAAATACCTAAATGATCATCTCATTTAATCTTCGCAAAATGAGTTTGATACTGTTATCATTCTCAATTATAGACCTGGTAACTGGAACCACCTGTGTTCTTGGCCTCAGAACATGAACAGGCTTTCATTGCCTCCTTCTGAATTATTTGTTCACATTTTCTGGGATATAGTTCACTCTCCTTTGAGCCAATTTTTTTGTATAAGTTTGGACCTCGTGGCTAAGAGTGTTACACCTGGCACACAGAGGGTACCACCGCTTCCGTGTTTCCTGTCACGCTTATGGCTCTGCACTAATTCTAGCCCATATGTGGCTCCAAGACAATTTGGCAGAAAATACATCAAGGTGAAAAATGCTGCTGTCAATGAGGAAATACATGTATCATAACATTAGTGGTTGTAAGTCAGTTGGGAGATGTAGATTTACCCGGACAAGAGAGTTATTTGCTCCATGTTATCCGTGGATGCTGTATGCCTCACCTTGCTGGAACTGTGTTGCCCTTGGCAGTGTTTGTATCTGGACTGCCCCTCCAGCCCTTGGTTGTAAGGGTAGATACATCCTTCTCTATCATCTAGCCTGGTCACCATGTGGCCATCTTTCTTAGTTGGGATTCTTGGTTAGTAGTCAGCAATGTACCAAGTTATGTACCAAGAAAGCGATTTATCAGAGAGTGCAGGTAACATATAGAATTGGCAAAAGGACTCCAAAACCTGGCTCACATGCAATACAACCAAAATGATGGTGCTACCGGAAACACCCAATTAGTCATATATAATACTATTTTAGTGTGGGCTTCTCAACCTCACTATTACTGACATTTTGGGCTGGGTAATTATTTTTTAAGTGAGAGGAGGGGAGCTAGAGAGACAGACTCCTGAATGCACCCTAACCAGGATCTACCCGACAACCCCCGTTTGGAGCCGATGCTCTGCCCATCTAGGATTGTGCTCTCAACCGAGCTATTTTTAATGCCTGAGATGGAGGCTCCATGGAGCCATCCTCAGCGACTTCCCGGAGCCAATGTGCTTGAACCAATCAAGCCACTGGCTGTAGGAGGGGTAGATAGAGAAGGTGGAGGGGAGGGGGGTAGAAGAGGATGGTTGCCTCTTCTATGTGCCCTGTCTAGGAATTGAGCTCAGGATATCTACATACCAGGTCAAGCTCTCCCACTGAGCCAACCAGCCAGGGCCTGGGCTGGGTAGCTCTTTGTCATGGGTCTGGCCTGTGTGTTGTGTGGTATTTAGAAGCATGCCTGGCTACTAGCTGCAAATAGCATCTCAATTTCAGTCTTGACAATCAAAACTGTATCCATAAATTGCCGGCTGTTCCATGGCGACAAAATTGCCCCAGCTAAGAATCCCGGTCTAGAGGCGTCCTCAGCGCTGCTACCTCCTCCTGTACTCTAGTCCTGTGGTAATCAGAACTGGGTGGAGCAGCTCGGCCTTGGCTGTGCAGAAGAGCTGGGGACTCTGACACCATGCTTCCCGGAACCTCCGATCCCCAAAGCAGAGCCCAGCCCGATGTCTCTCATTTCCATCTCCCAGTCTCATGCTGAGATGTGGGCAGGGTAGAAGCTAGACGGTGTGATGGACTCTAGCTGAGCTGTCAGGGGGTCCAAGGGTGGGCATTGTCAGCACAGCATCAGTGACATGATCACCATGTCATCAGTGCAGTTTCACTCTGAGAGGAGTCAGTGATGGGCGTGGCTACCTAAGGGCAAGTAGTCCGTGCTTGGGAGCAAGTGGCTTCACACCTATGAGCTTAACCTCTAAAAACCTTATGGTCCTGTCAATCAATAGAGCTCACCGGGCTAGGAAAGAGCACTACTTGGGAGGAGACAGGGAACTTCAAGATCAGGCTTTGGCATCTGACCTACTGAGGTTAGAAGCACGACTCTGTTATCAGAGGAACCACTTTTATAGGTAAAGAAAGAGTGAATATCAGTTATTTCATGGTTTGTCCTAACACTGTGTCACCTTTGGTGAGTTATTCAATGCTCAGCCTCTGTTCTCTCATCTTTAGCATGAGCGTGAAGTGGCCGTCTCACCCGGCGCTGCTTGCTTGGTGCATGGGGATGTTCAGCACGGTCACTGAATGCTCTGGGACTGGGAGCCAGCACCTCATACACCAGTTTTGTAGTTGAAGGTGAAATAGAGGTGAAAGCAGTTGCTAAGCATCCACCTAGCAGTTACACAGTGAGATGTTAGTATCGCCATGAGTCACTGCATAGAAGAAAACCATCTAAATGTGGTGGTCCCTGGACCAGCATCGTAATCTGGGAGCTTGTCAGAAATGCCACTTCTCAGGCCTCCACCTCAGGCTCACTGAATAAGAAACTCTGACCCTGCGATCTAGGTGTAAACAAGCCTCCCAGGGGGTCCTGATGCTGGCTGACATTTGAGAACCCCAGGTCTAAAAACAACTCTTACGCGTTACCATCACTGCAGCTGGCTTGATTCATTAATTTGTCTCAGTCAAAGTGGCCTTTGAACCAAGTCCATTACAGTCCTGCTGGGGTAATACATTTGTACCATAACGGTGCTTATTTCTCCAGGTGTTCTGGTACATCATCTGAAAGCCCTCTAAATCCAATCCATACTCTTCAAAACTGTCTTTGTTTTTGTTTCATTAATGGCTCCTGAGAGCCGGGCAGATTTGTTCCTGGCCTCTTCGCTCCATCCTGTCTAGACTTTAGATGGCTGCTAAGTGCCATGTTATGGAGTGTTTGCTTATTTTCTCAGAAGCCAACCTTTTAGGCTGGAGATGACCATGTCTTCAGAAGACCTGAGCTGGTGCAGGCAAAGATGCTTCCGGATAGGGGCGGCTGGCCGCGCGGCCAGGAGACCAGCTTTCCACCTTATTAGATCTGTAAGCTTGAGTGAGTTATCTGCGGTTCTCAAACTCGGCTGCGCATTAAAATCATCAGGGATTTTAAAGCCTCTGATGGCCAAATTGCTCTCCCTACTAATTAAATCAGAATATCCTAGAGTGGGACCAAGCATTAGTGTGTTTATAAAACTCCCCAGGTATTTCCACTGGGAAGCCAAATTTGAGAACCACTGAGTTAATATAACCTGGCGGCACCTCAGTTTATTCATAACTAGGAACAGGGACAAGAACATCAACCAGGTAGGTCTCTTATGAACTTCAAATGAGATAATACACATAGGAGTTTCTGACACTTAATAGTAGAAAAATCAAAGACCTTTCCCCTCAATCAGCTGCTCAACCCTGAGCGAGTATCCGAAGCTAACTACTTTCTGATGTCTCTTTTGACATAAGCTCTTTAAAGACCAAAACCCGGAGAAAGAGAATTTGATAAACAAATGAACAGATTGTCTTCTGACTCACTTAAGAGAAACAGGACTCAAGATTTGGCCGCAGCGGCTCCCTAGCCCAGCGCCTCTGGGCATCTCCACCTCCCTCCTTCTGCTCGGGCTCCTCACGTTTGCAGGCACTTCATTTTGTAACCTGACCTTATCTGCCGGGTGCAGCTGGTGAAACTGAGGCATGAAGCAGTTAAACGGCATTGGCCAGGCAGCCGCAGACCTGGATTAGCGTGCTGAGGTACTCCGGACTGATTATTTATTTGGTCCACTAAGCAAAGCTGCTTCCTCACTCAGGTTTATGGCAACGTGTTTTTATAAACGTCATTAGCTTACAAGAGGTTCAACCTGAATCTTGGCAGGTGGGAAAACCAACTCTGTCCTCCCCACGCTGGGCCCTGCGTCCAAGGCACCGGCCCACAAGCTGGACCTGCCACGTGTTTGTGGAATGGATAACTGTGGGGTGGTCTGTTTTTTCCTTCTTTTTGCTTTAGTTTTCTTGCTACAACCCAATCTACTTCATCATGGCTGCTTTGTTCAAATGATTTGGTGGCATTTTTTCCCCCAAGGTGCTGAAGAATCATAATATATCAGAACTGCCAAGAGCCTTTAGGCCCGTTTTACTAACCTGCTAACTTTACAAATAAGAACAAGTTAAATAATTGGCTAACTACTGAAAACACATTGTTGATATTTTGTTATCCCTCAATAATGGGTGTTGTGGCCAAACCCTCAGGGACCAGACTCTGTGAGCGCAGAGACGCCATCCATTCCTAGCTCCCGTCACTCACTCTTCTTCTGTTGGCTTTCGGCAAGAGGCAAAAGGAATTTCTTTTTTTCATTTGGTAAAAATGAGCAGAGGAGAGAAGGAGGAGTTTGGGACATGGACTAGGAAGAGAGAGGAGCAGAGAGAAGATAAAGAGACTGTCCTCCTCCTCTCGTGGGTCTGGCACTCATGGGATTGAGGACAGAAAATGAGGGGAAAAGTTTTTTGTTTTTTTACTTTTATTTTTTTTGGTATCTTTCTGAAGTTGGAAACGGGGAGGCAGTCAGACAGACTCCCGCATGTGCCCGACCGGGATCCACCTGGCATGCCCACCAGGGGACGGTGCTCTGTCCATCTGGGGCATTGCTCTGTTGCAACCAGAGCCATTCTAGCGCCTGAGGCAGAGGCCATAGAGCCATCCCCAGCACCTGGGGCCAACTTTGCTCCAATGGAGCCTCGGCTGTGGGAGGTGAAGAGAGAGACAGAGAGGAAGGAGAGGGGGAGGGGTGGAGAAGCAGATGGGCGCTTCTCCTGTGTGCCCTGGCCGGGAATCGAACCTGGGACTCCTGCATGCCAGGCCGACGCTCTACCACTGAGCCAACCAGCCAGGCCTGGGAAGAGTTTTATGAGCTAATGTGTACAGTTGGATGTGAGGACCAGAAGCTAGTTAAACCAATCACTAGAGACCAGGTAGGATTCTAGGTCCAAGCACGATGGCTGTGAGGCCAAGCGACAAAGGACGGTGCAGTTGAAAGTGAGCCATCTCCTCACCCAGAGAACTGCGGCAATTCAGCCTGAGAGGGTTGGTTGTTCGGGGTGGATCACCATGGGCAGGCCCTGAGTGGTCCTGACAAGGGAGGAAGAAGCAGACATTGACCAGAGGGCCCTTCTGAAGCTAGCTCTGGCCCTCCCAGACAACACCTGAGGGATAATGGGGACTGGATTCCTCATGAGCGGGTCAGAACCCTGAGTCCCTGTGATGGGATATAAAACAAATGGACCAATGTGCTCCTCTGAGGCTAAGGAGCTGCTGCTGGCCGATGGGTGCCCCGTCCCAATTTGGGCCAGCCTACTGCTTGATGTTTAGTTAGAGTAGATCACTTCATCACTACAGATTTGAAACTGGGCAAATCTGTGCACAACATCCCAGAATAAAAAATAAAGCATGGAGGAACACACATTTTTGCCAGCTGAACCTTCTCTGCCAGCCAAGGGAAGCTGGGGGAAGTGGGACAGCACTTACAGAGAGGTGGCTCGGGACTGCCCAACGGACGTGCACAGTGCAGGGCCAGCACCCTCCCAGCAACCCGACCGGGCGGGATTCAGCCCCTGCGCAGGGTTGACTGGTTGAGCAGAGCAGGTGCTGATGGGATACCTGACTTATGCCAGCTGCCATTTGAAGGTGCTAGGGATAGACCAGTGAACACCCCAAGTTCCTGCTTCATGGAACTATGTCAATAACAGATATAAATAAGTACTATATATATAATATGCCAGGTGGTCATAAGTGCAGGAAACAAAAATAAAGCAGGTTAAAAGATACAGAAAGTGATAGGAGGTGGTCCAGGCAGGCCTTGCTGAGAGATGACATTTGGACGTAGACCTGAGGGGAAGTCTGAGGACAGGACTGCTGACCTTTCCTCTCAGGTATCTTTGACATCAGGGCCTCTCAGCCAGGGGGACGGTGCCTTCTGGAGGACTGGCAATGTCTGGAGACATTTTTGGTTGTCACAACTGAAGGAGTGGTGCTACTGGGTCAAGGCTAGAAATGTTGCTCAGTGTCCTACGGTGAACACAGGCAGACCCCGTATGTCCCGTTCTGCAGGCACCAGCACAGGCCTGGCCTCTTAGAGGATCTGAACGTGTGACATGGCTCGTTCACTCAAACATTTCTCTTTCTTAAATAGACAAAGGGTGCATATTCATTTCTGGGGCAGCATAGCAAGAGATACCGTCCCTGTCCTTGGAAAGTTAACGATCTAGCTGGAGACGGTGGTTGACAACAAGACAACTACACCACCAGGGAATGAGGGCACGGCCGGAAACAGCCTTCCAGAGGACATGGCATGAAAGCAAGCGCTCAAGAGTGAGGAGGAGTTAGCCAGGTGGCAGGGCGATGGACAGGGCAGGCAGACAGTTCCAGGGAGCATGAACGGATGAAAGAGCCTAAGACAGCCCCGGCCTCTGTTAGCGAGGTTGGGGCTCGTGCAGGAGACAGGAAATGAACTCCACCAGTGAGAAACGCGGGACCCATGTGCTGAGCAGCGTGCTTAGACACAGTACGTGGTGATGGACAGATGGTAGAGATTTTAGGCTGAAGACTGACATGATCAGATGTGGATTTTGCACGGACCACCCTGGTTGCCAGCGGAGGACTGAGGACAAATAGGAGGTGTGAGTTCTCTCTCTGGGTCTCTTAAGCCAGAGTGGCACATGTCAGAAAAATGCCATTCTCGCCACGGAGGACATGGGAGGTAAACCCAAATTCATAGTGAAGATATCAAACGTACTTTGCGGTGAGATGGAAAATTCCAGAGGCCAGGTACTGCCCGGCCTAGCAGGGCAGGGTACAGAGTGTGGATTTTATTCCAAGGAAGCCTAGGAAGATTCTCAGCAAGGGCCTACCATTCCATTTGCATTTCTGAAAGATAAGATTTTTGTTTGAGCAAGTCAACAATAACATTCAGATTGCCGTGAAATAGGAATTAATTCAAGAATGCATTCATTTGTTGAGAACCCACTACCTCCCAGGCACTGGGGGAAAGAGATAAAAGATAAAGCCCTGCCTTCCCCAAGCTCAGCCTTAAAGTGCCCTCCTAGACAGAGGAAACCAGAAAACCTTTCATTCGAAATCCCCGTGTGGAGGGGCGGGGAGCGCGTCAGGTGCTGCCTGTCCTTCCCACTTAGTTTGGCTCAATCTCTAGGCAGAGGGAACAGTCTCTGTTAAAATTCCAAGCTTTTAGCTCTTTCTTCTCTAGGGGCTTATCAGCAGGCTATCTCAAAATTATTTATTAAACACAGTTGACCGGAGCTGTTAGCTGTTGATTCGTTTGATTGGCATCTGTTTTAAGAGCTTTATTATGAAGAAGGCTTATCTTTTTCTTGCAGTAAGGCATTAGGTGCCAAAAGATCATTTCCATATTATTTTTCTTTTCTTCTGAAAGTTTATAAGTTTGCATAATGGCCTCTTTTAAGCCAAGTCCACGTCTTCCGGCACCTGGTTGGAAAGAACGCACACTCTGTAAAAAGGACTTACTGGTAAGTGTTCCTTGTCTCTTGTGGATGCTCATTGCCTACCTGCAACGGGGGCCCAACCGAACCATGTTCCGTGTGCCAGGCCAAGCATTCTGAAGGTGGACGCAAGTGAAAGCAGACCGAGAGAATGCCTCTTCATGGAGGGATAGTTTGCCAGGTCAAACAGCATTAATTGACTGTGCTGCACAGTAAGAAGTCAGGAGGAGCGTTCTGTGCACTTTGGAAGTTGAGCGTACCCTCCTGGCTTGGGATGCGCCTTCAGCTGATCATGAACTTCTGGGGACAGCATACGTCAGCACACGTCAAGGTGGTAGATCTGAGGCAGAGGTCTTGGACAGCTGGTCATAAAAGCTCAGAAAACTGGGTGACTGGTATTTCACAACTAATTATGCATACCTTTTCCATTCCTTTTGAGTTGTTAATACAGAGCCTCATCCTGAGCTGCACTCACTGCAGTGGCGGCGGAGTTGAATGGCTATGGTGGGGTATCGCCCGCAAAGCCGGCAGTGTTTACTCTGCCGCTTCATAAAAAACCTGCGCAGGACCCCGCGCCAGATGGGCCCGCACATCCCTCGGGAACTGACAACCAGATTTTGAGCATTTTTGAGATCATAGACCCAAAAGGAAGCTTATAAATTTCCGTTTTCTGGAAGTTTCAGAGGAGAGACTAAATGTGAGTCGCCCTTATAGGACGGCCATGCTGTCCGGCCCAGAGGTGAGCTAAGTCCATTGAGGGACAGGCTTCCCAGAGGCGTTTGCATGGAGGCTTGCAGGGGACACGCGTTTCCAGATGGATAGGAGGGCCTGCCCGAGTTCATCAGCACGCTGCTTCCTGAGGAAGTGAAATAATGGCTGAAAAAGGCTTTGCAAAGGGGAATGACTGTGCAGATGTGGCGCACAAGATGAAGTTTATTGTTGTTTTTTTCCCTGGCATTTCCCCCTTCAGAGCATTGCTCAGGAAGCTGGGTGTAGGCCTGAGCTGCCCACAGGGCTGTCCTGCCTGTAGGCCACACGTGACTCTTATTTTGACACAGTGATAATAGTGGTGTGTTGTGGGTTTTGCTCAGCCTTTCATGGACAGTATCACACTAATTCTTGCATTGACTCAATGAGTTAGGTACCTTTAATAGTTTCCTATTTCTGCCATAACACATTATCACAAAGTTGGTGGCTTAAAACAACACAAATTTATCTTACCATTCTAGAGGTCAGAAGTCAAACATGGGTCTCACTGGGCTCAAATCAAGGCATCAACAGGCAGGGCTGATTACTTGTAGGGGCTCTGGAGAGAATTCATTTTCCTGGACTTTTTCAGCTTCTAGAGGCCACCCACATCCTTGGTCTGTGGCCCCTTCCTCTGTCTTCAAAGCCAACAATGATGAGTTGACACTGACTTTGACGTCTTTCTGGCTCTCTCTACCCACTTTTCAGGACTCTGTGATTACATGAGACTCACTTTGATAATCCAGGATAATCCCCTTATTTTAAAGTCAGCTGATTTGCAACCTTAATTGTATCTGCAATGTTAATTCCTTTATGCCATGTGACCTCACGTTTACAGCTTGTAGACATTAGGATGTGGGCATCTTTAGGAGTCATTACTCCCCCCATCACCACATCACCTCTTAGAGATGAGGAAATAGAGGCGCAGAGCAGGTTATACAAGGTCACCTAGCTGGTAAGTGATAGACAATCTGGCCTAGTGGCAGTCCCCTCTGGAATCTGGGGGTGATGGCCTAGTCAGCAGTGTGAGCAAGGGGCTCCCTCTTCTATTGGCTGAAAGTAGTGTGCTAACTAGAGAGAGAAGTAACTCTCAGCAGACCCTTGGTGGCTCTCTCTTAGGGGCTGGAGGCAGTTTGTCATCTCTCTCCTGTGTTTTCCTACCAGAGCACAAACATCCAGGCGCCTTTCCCTCTTCTCTCACTTCCTTTATACGTCATCGTGATCATTTTCTTTAGTCTAAGTGAGAATTGGGACATGGTTGGACACTTGGTTTTCATCTGTGTTTGGAGCAGGCTCAGACTCAGAGCTATGTTGGATCCATTATGAAGTGAGCATGAAGTGAACCCAAAATAGTGACCTGCTCTGAGGCTGTCTTATCCACTGGAGTGGTGGGGGGACTGGATGGAGTATTGGTTACTTAGATTACGTCAGCAGGTACCAGCACACCTGGTTCTGACCCTGAACTAGTCTTCACTTTAGAGGAAGGCGTCCAGGCATTGGTTCCAGACAGCTCCAAGCCCAGGTTCCTGCCCTCGTGGAACTTACACAGAATAGCAACAGCCAAGCTTGACTGTGTCAGGCTCAGATCAAGTGCATTTCCTGGGCAATCTCCTCAAATTTAATTGCCCACTAGCATGCCAGGCACACTGCTCTGGCACAAGGAATTTGGAATGAACAGGACATATTTGCTGCCCCCTCAGGAACTTTTCCTAATAACCTTGAAGGTAGAGACCATTTCTGTGCATTCTTCAAGTGGAGAATGAAGCTTAGGGAACTGTCAGGAAAAAACAGGTCACATAGCTGGTCAATGAACGAGCCAAGTAACTAACTCACTGCCTCTCTGTCCAGCATCCAGGCTCCACAGATCACTTACATGCTTAGTTTGCTCACTATAAACCAGTAGCTCTTAATGAGGAGTGATATGGCCCCCAGGAGACAATTGGTGATGTCAGGAGACATTTTTGGTTGTCATAACTGGGGGAGGGGTGCTACTAGCATGTAGGGTGTAGAGGCCAGGGATGCTACTAAATATCCTACAGTTCACAGGATGGTCCCTCACTACAAAGAACCATCCAGCCCCAAATGTCAATAGTGCCGCTGCCACTGGTGTAAATGAGAATAGCAGAACCTGCCCTGTAGCATTGCTGGGAGCTCTATGTGCTCAAACATGGGAACCTTCCATCTACCCAAGTCATGGCTTCAACAACCAGACTTCCTTTTAGCAGAGTGTTGGCATGGCAGGGCTTTGCCTGGCTAGAGATCCCTCCTTAATTATGAGAAACATTAGTAATGTGATTCTAGTGAACTTACCAATGCTCGTTTATTATTGTGTTCTGTTTTTAATTTTTATTTTCCTCGTTGCAGAAGACAAATTCCATTTCCTTACTCCTGAGGGAAAACTAATTCCAGCAAAGGCCATTTGTCTTTGGTACCTTAAGATCTAGATAATTTACTGCAAGTTTATTTTTATTGAAAATTATGTAGATATTATTCAGAAACACAATTTCCAACTATATGGCACACTTAAGCAGATTATATTTTAAGTATTTAAGTGTTTATATCATATATATGTAAACATACACTGAGAATATATGCTGGAACATGCATTTCTCAAAGATACTTTGTAAAATAATTTTCTGTGGATCCCAGTCAGGCATATGCGGGAGTCTGTCTGACTGTCTCTCCCCGTTTCTGGCTTCAGAAAAATACAGAAAAAAATAATAATAATAACTTTCTGTCTTTGAGATCCTCAAACTTGTTTGCTATAAAGTGCAGAAGCATTCAGATATTTTCCAAATGGGTGTGCGTTATGATATGAATTATTAACATTCAGCTGCAATTAAACTTATGGCATTTTATATAGTTTATATGATTAATTCAGAAATAATTTGCATTTAAATTCCTTTAAGATATTTAACTTGTGATTCCAAATATACCTATTTTAAGTCCAGGAGAAGCACCAATCCCTAGAATGTGTGAACTCCTCCTCCCACAATTTTATGGACCTAAAAAGGACGTAGATATTAATACAGAATAGCTGTTTTGAACCCTTTCTGGGAAACATAAGAACCGAGATGTGCCCCTTGACACACACACTCACAGAAGGAAGCTCCATGCTTCCTCAGGAACATTTGGGAAACCATGAAAATTTGGGAAACTTTGAAAACTATAATTGCTCCTTTAAAATTCAAAGTGCACATTTGACACAGTAAGATATTCTAAAACCCTGCAGTTGAGAAACCTGTTTGAGCCAACATATTCCACACTTTTAAAAACCAAACTTTTTAATCAATGTTCTCCTGTAAGAACTATTAACAACTATAGAAATCGGACTTTAGATAATTTTGGTGAGAAAAAATTTAATAAGACCAGAAAGAGTCAGTGTGAAGATGCCCAGTGGGTGCCAACACGCCTTCCTGAGAAGCTGCATGGTCGGCCATTCTGGAAACACGGCCGTGGAGACAGTTTGGCATTGACTTCCTCCACGAATGTAGGTTCCTCCCACTTCCTGTTGTTTCAGCTAATCTAGCTGTAGAGGAGCCCATGAAGTAATGAACGGATAAACAAATGTGTTCTATCCATACACTGGGATACTATTCAGGCACAGGAATGAATTACTAGTTATGCTACAATGTGGATGACCCTCCAAAACAGGATGCTGAGTGAAAGAAGCCAGACACAAAAGGTTACATATTCTCTGAGTCCACTGATATGAAGTGTCCAGCCCAGGAAAATCCATAGGGGCAGAAAGCTTATTACTGGTTGACAGGGGCTGGGGGCAGGAGAGAATGTGGAGTGACTACTAACGGCTCCACAGTTTCCTTTTGGGGTGATGGAAGCATTGTGGAACTAGACAGGGGTGGTGGCTGCGCAACATTGTGAAGTACCGAATGCCACTGAACCGTTCACTTTAAAATGGTTCATTTTAAGCTATGTGAATTTCACGTCAGTTTTCTAAAAATCATGAAAAATAAAAAATAGGGAGGGGAGAGTGACAGGACAGGAGAACGCAGGTGCAAGGATGAGCAGGGAGAGGGCAGGGCAGGGGGATGGGGAAACCGAGGGGACAGCCCTTCCCTTCTCCACGGCAGCGTGGAGACTTGCCCACGACTGACAACAGTGAGAGAACGTCTAGCCCAGAGAGATGTTCAGTACACGAGAGTGGCTGCTGAGCGAAGGCAGAGGTGCAGTGTCTGTCCACCTCAGCAGAAAGCTGACGGGGACCCAGCCCCGTGGGGATGTGTTAATGACCATAGCCTGGTGACCCACGCATATGTCTTTGTTCCTAAGGCAGAAACAAGTGACTATGAAATTACAGAAGGTGGACATTCAGGGCACTTTATTTGTAGTGGCCCCTGCTGAAGCCCTGTTCCCACTGTTGTACTGTGTGACTTTTATTCTTCTGATTAAAGAATACTCCCCAATTGCATATCTTCAGCTTCTCCACAAGCTGGACCAATCCTGGTGACCGAGCCAAGGTGAGCTAGGCTGAGGAACTCGCCTGGTTCTCTTCTGACATTGTTAACTCATTCATTACTGCCTCCCGAGTCAGGCACTTTACATTGCAGAGAAGGACTGGGCCAGGGTGGTCCAACAGAACTTTTAATGTGATGGAAAGGTTCTGTATCTGCACTATCCAGTATGGGGTGGAACTGTGGCTAGTGCAGCTATGAAGCTGAATGTTTTATACTTTATTTCATTTCAGTTAAATTTAAATATTCACATGGCTGGTGGCTGTTTTGGAAAGTGCAAGTTTAGGAAGTCATGGATGAAGTGCCATCTTTAGCATCACACAAGTCTATGTTTTAATATTAGCTTTACTTCTCAGTAACTATAATTTGGGACAAGTTGCTTAATCTGTGAGCCTTAGTTTCCACATCTATAAAAAGAGAGAAATGTGAGAACCTACTTCCTAGAGCTGTTGTCAAATAAAATGAGATATTGCATGTTACATGCCCAGAACTGGGCATCTAATAAGTGCTTAAATAAACATTTGGTGTGTCTTTTGATATTGGTAATTCATCTATGCTTTACATGGTGGGTGGTGCTTTAAAGAAATGAGGCTCTGAGAAATGTAATAACTAGGTATAACCAGAGGCAGAGAAATATGGGACTTTCTTCCCATGTGTTCCAATGTCAAAGTCCATGAGCTTGCTGTTGCACTGCGGCCACTCCCCTTGCAATCCCAATTACAAAATTGATCTCCACCTGGAGAATGAGATGGAGACTGAGGAATGGGTCTTGTTATTTTTCGTAAGCTGGCCCATTATGTCTGAGCTGCTCTATTCTGTGTTGAGATGAGATTTCTATAGGAGTGGAAATCCTAGGGGAAAACATGAGTGTGTGAGTGGGTTCCTACCTCCACAGTGGTCTTTGTGTTTTGCCTAGGTGGGTGCTAGTCTGGGCTGGGCGAGCAGAGAAGACACCGGGCTCTGTCATCTCTGCCACCTGCAGGTTCTGGTTGTGTAAAATCTTTCAGACACACTGTTTATTCAACAATCTTGATTCATTTTTTAAGACACCGAATATCTCCTTTTGACTATTTTCTTTTTTCTATACAAAGTTGTCTCTGAGTCACAGAGAAATAGGCCCAGCCTAGCCAGAGGAAGACGTCATCTTTTATTCTACCTTTAATTGCAAAGAACATGTGCGCCCCGTCATCCTCACTCCTTGTCTAGGAGCGGGGTCAGGGCCCGGAGTGAATCATTTATTCAGATCCGAGAGATGAATCGGCCGTTGCAAAATGCCCGTGTGTGCTATTGCCAGCATCTCAATTGCTTTCTCAAGGAAAGCTTAAGCAGCCAAGAATCAGTGCTGGTCTGGGGGCCAATGCTTCACCTCTCATTCCAAATATAGTGCCTGTCTTGTCACACTGGCTGTTTAACAGCCCTGCCCGTGTCATTCGTTAGAGAAATAGAGTGAAGTTTCATTAATGTGAGAGATCAGCAGCAGTTCAGTTATAAGTTATCACCGCAGAGGGAGAGCAGCAGGGTTAGCTCCTGAAGTTGGAAATAAAAAAGATGAATGGGAAAAGGAAATGAAGTTAGTGTTTTACTGCCCGGATGCTTTGCCACTCATGCGCGAGGGGAGAAGGGGAAGCCCTTTCTAACACAGAATTATACCAAAGGCAATTAGTATTTTTTAATCTGCTAGAGATCCACTTGTCATGGTTCGATTTGCATGCCTCTCTTCAACGCCATGACCCCAGGATGGTCTTGTTTTTCGGTGCATCAAGCTGGGGCATCAAGCTGGCTAACTCGCAGCTGCACATCACTGTCAACCTTTCCCAAAGGTTCTGCGTTTCCCAGCACGTCCAGAAGACAGAAGGGTACGCCATCATGCCAGTCCATCTATTTCCTGTGACTGAGTTTCTTTATTCGAAGTACACCTCCCGTTTCCACCTGCCCCACTCATTCACTCGCTCAGACACTCGCCGATTCAACAGATGCCTGTTCGGCTCCTACTCCCTGTCAGACGCTGTTTGAGGCACGAAGCAATGACTCGGTTCTTGATCCCGGGGAACTTGCTGCAGGAGCAAAGGGAGGTGGTGATAAAATCCCCTGAGTAAGATTAAAAAGGATGAGGAGAATGAGGAAAGCAAGAGGTGAGCACTATCCTGTTTTTTACATGATATCTTATTTTTATACTGAGCTGGCCTCTGTGGAAAGGGCACATTGAGGCGGAGACCTGATGAAAGAGGAGGATGGCAGCTCTGCGGCTGTCAGGAGGGAAGGAGAATCACACAGGTGAGTCAGGTGAATAGCAGCCAGGTCGGGGAAAAGCAACGTGCTCCTGTAGTCTGGGGAGGAGCTCAAGCCTATAGAAATATCTTTAGCAGTCCTGCCTCTGTTGGGGTGCCCCCATTTCTTCTGCCCCAGGTCCTGGGCCCCTTCTTAACGGCCCTGACAACAGTGCAAAGGCCCTGGGGTGGAAGTGAGCTTGATATGTTTAAGAAAAATAGGAGGGGGAGGAAGCCGACCGTGCACAACCGTGTACGACCAAGAGGGCCTTTGTCTAGACTCTGGTTTCTGAGTGAAAGGAGAAGCACTGAAGGTTGTGAGCAGAGGCAGGATGCTATCTGATGCCCTTCCCCAGGAATCAGGTCGGGTTGTGGAAGGTGGACTGAGGGCTAAAGTGGAAGTAGAAAAGGCATTCATGGGACCCCCTAATTCACATCTATAGAAATGGAGAATTCTAAAGTCTATCCGCATTTCTGCCTTCACAACTAGAAACATACATATGTGTCAAGCTTTCTACTTGGATAGAGTACATTGACCGCTCTTTCCCTGCATCTGTCTGTGCTTTATTGTTGAGTTTTCTGTCTGTATTTTCATCTGCAGCTCTGTCTTTACTGAAAGTGTTTGTTTTAGATTTGTGAGCTCCAAGAGGGCTGAGACAGCATGCTTTAAATGGCCTTTACTGTGTTGGCACAGCACTTTGTAAATAGAGGCCCAATAATTCATTTAACAAACATGTAGCGAGTGGTTAGCATGTGGGACACAGGGTACGGAGCACTGGGCTGGTATTCAGAGGTGTGGCCAGGAAGGTTTCTATTTTTTTTTCCAAATGATGTTATTGTTAATAAAAATGTTGGAGTAACAGTATTAATGACTAGTATTTATAGAGCCCATCCTGTCTGCTAGATGCTGTGCTCTGTGTCTCAATGCATTCTCTTAATTATTCTGTGCTATGGAGCAGTGTTTCCCTACGTGTGTTCTCAGGGCACTACTTCTGGCAAAATGTGTGTGTCAGGGGTCCAGGAGGCCAACCCCAGGTCTGGTGATCCTCTAGAGGAATTCACAGACTCAGCACGTAGTCATACTCATGACTAAGATTTATTATAGTTGAAGAGATACCGGACAAAATCAGCACAGAGCAAGCTGCATGGGGTGGAGTGTGGGGAAAATCAGGTGTCTGCTCCTGAGCGTCCTTTCCTAATGGAGTCACACAGGATGTGTTTAACTCCCCCAACGATGGGTGATGACATGTGAAATGTCTACTGGGAAGCTCATTGGAGACTTGGTGCCCAGAATTTTTATTGGGAGCTGGTCACGTAGGTACTCTCTGCTTGTTATGTAGCAAAATTCCAAACTTCCCGAAAGAAAGCAGGTGTTCAGCACAAACCACATATTATTTTGTATAAACAAGTCAGGCATAGTAAGCAGCTCTTACAACTGGGGATAGCGGGAACCATTGACAAACCTAAGATCCCAGATGCCAACCTTGGAAGCAGTCATTTCTAGGGCAGCTGACACAGGCCTGCTTACCATCATGCCTCATTGGCCAGCCCAGGTTCAATGCTAAAATAGATAGATGATAGGTAGGTAGGTAGGTAGGTAGGTAGATAGATAGGTAGATAGATAAATAGATGATAGATAGATACTCACACATGCACGTGCACACACACACTCTCATACTCACGTATGAAAAACCTGAATTGACCAGAGTTAATCTGGTTTTTTAACTTCTGGAGTCTAATAGTCTAGACTTATGCAATGAGGGGTGGCCCTCTTCATCCCCTCACAGAATACCTTAGAAGACTTCTGCTTCATAGGAAAGGACTACAAGAAGCTTTGGTGGAGAGATGACATCAGTCCTATTAAATTTAAGGTCAAACACCAGAGAAATCCATTCCAGGAAAAGATCATTTTAAATTTTATGATTTATGTTTTACTTCGCACTTTAGCATTGATGGATAATTGTTCATATAATGTGCACACATTGATCAGAGGTATCACGAGAGGAAAGACCTGACACTGAGCTGGCCTCCTTGGTATGCAGATTCTGAGAAATCTATGTAGACTGAGAAATGTTAGTGTGGTCTTTACAAACCTATAATCAGGGGTCATCTGATACCTAAATAATTAGCTTTTTTATTTGAAACATAAATTCACATTGTTTCTCCATGCAGGGGACATTATCCAGGGTTATATCTTGAGCTTTGAAATATAATTTAAATGTATTTTCAGCATGTTAAAAACCTAATCTAATTCTTATTTCTTCCATCACCAGGAAGTTTTTAGCCTGAACCTAAATTTGTTCTTATTTACTGCTACAGTCAAGATTTTAAAATAAGCTTTTACTTAGTTAAGTATTTGGACTAGAATTTATTCATTCTCTAAATGCTTTAGTTTTAGAATCATTGATAAAACAGGAACCTGGTTGCCATTAACATTTCCAAGAGAGAGCTTTACAGATTCACCAGTGGGCAATTTTTATGTGAATTCTTGAAAAAGACATAGTATTTTTTCTGTTAGTAAATTACTATTTTCCCAGCGGAGTGGTATATGATTATTTGCTTCCTTGACTTCTCCTTCTATCTGCATTTGCAAACGCCACATTCTTTATCTCATCAGCTGCAGCCTCATACCGATTTTCTGCTTTGCTGACTTCCACACCCTGTGCGATTCTGTAACCTCTTAACCCTACCTGGCATTCTTCTTCTTCTCTACACTTCTCCACGGTTCACTCGTCTCCATTTGTTTTTCTCCTAGAATGCGTACTTTCAGAAGCACTGACTAATTCCTATTGATTTGATCTAAGAAACCAAAAGTTTCCATCACTTCCTGGGTTCCATTCTTAGCACCACTTTCTCAATTCTAATTTTCATTATGACTCAATGGAAGAGGTGAGACTCTCCTCTTTGGCTTTGAAGCATCTCTCCCTGCTTTGCTCCAGTGTTGCTGCCAGAGGCTTATACCGGATCTGATTACTTCCTCATGTAAATCATCAGTGCTTCTTCTCTGACTTAAGGATAAGTCCAGATGGGGCATAGACCTTCTCCATCTGCTTCCTGTTCAAATCTTCCCCCTTCCTGTGGTCGTTCCAGATATACTGCATTTACTCCTGCCACACTGAGCTGCTCAGCATTTTCTTAATGCACCTTTCTTCCTCAGTGCCTTTGCACATCCCTCTCTAATGGGAAATTGGAATGGCTCCAGCATCCTGGATGATGATTGGCATGAATGGAGAAGAACCTTTGATTTGAGTTGGGGGAGGAGTAAAAATAGATGTAGGATGTTTGAATCAGATCTTTAGCTCTAAACAGAGGGATCCTGTGAATTTTAGAATTGGAGATTGTTTCATCTCTAAAGTCTCAGAAAAAGGGGGGAGAACCAGTTCACAGATTTGGTTGTTAGGTTTTGTTTTTTTAAAAGAAGAGATAGGGTTGTGGCAGGTCATTTAATTAAATGACCTCCCACTAGAAGGAGGGCTTAATGTCCTGTGGATACATGTTCTGTACCAGATATAATTTACTTGGAGATTTGGGGAGCCAGGTTGGGATCACAATGGCTGGTTTGTGAAGAGCTGAAAGTTCAAAGCAGATTTGATAAGGGTCCAGCTTTGTACACGCTTCAGTGTGGCACGTCCCTCACTCTGTGTCATGATCCTTTCTGTTACACTCTGCACATCTTAAGGATGGAGCCTATGTTGCCATTTTTTAAAAATGGACACAGTATTTGGCACACTGCTCATAAAACATTTGTTAAATAGGTATGTTAGTCGGCTTTGGGCATCACCCCCCCACCACCACCCTGAATTAAGTCACCTTTAAATACTTAGCTTATTGTTTGTTTGTTTTTTTCTGGGATTACTTTCAGATTTTCTATAAAGCCTGGGGGGGTAATTAAAAGTTATTACCTGTATCATTTTTTATTATTTGTTTTATTTTAAATTTAATCTGACACACCGAGATTGGCTTTTGTCATTCATGGTGTACATCCCACTCATAATTCTAAGTCCTTTCAATGAGCAAATCAAACAACACTTTATTATCAAATCCAAAAAAATCAAGAAGCACAAATGCACTCCCTGGCATGGCAAATAAATCAAATACACTTCCAAAGGACAGGTGAGTCTTGAGGAGAGCTGCTGCTCTTTAAATGTCACCTGCATATTCAGGTCCTTTGTTCTGCTATTTCCACAGTTCAGTGGACACAGGACTGTTGGGTGGAAGGAAGTAGAGAAGGGAGGGTGAGAAGACAGGTGAATATGGGGGGGAAGGTTGATATTTTCTGATTCCTGAGGGACCCTCCTGATCAGGGGTGCTGATGAGATGGTGGCAAGAGTCACACACTGTGAGGAGCCCCTGGCTTGGTTCCACTCACAGCCCCAGCTGGCTGCCATTGGCAGAGATGAGGGAGAGCTGTGGTAAGGGGACAGAACAAGTCAGGAAGGGAAAGACCCTTGTGTGCGCACGTGTATGTGGGTTTGAAGAAGAGAGAAGAGGGGAGACATAAAAACCCTAAACTCGGGGGCTGTGTTCTGCAGGAGTGACTGTGTAGTTGAGGCTGTTTGCACCCTTTTCTATGCTCTTGGGATCTTACCAAGGCCCTTACCTAGATCTGCAGCATGAAATCACCAACAGGGAGTACTGTTATACGCACATGTAATTGTATCGCACTAAAAATTACTTCACGAAGTTAATATCTTAAAGTGAAAGTAAGGCTAAAAAAGTCATGAGCGGGTTAGTAGATCTAGAGAATTTGTAAAATGTACTATAAGTCTCTTGTGTCTGGGGTTCTGTGATGCTGACTTTCCAGATTAGCCGTTCTTTTTCTTCAAACTCTCCCTTGAAGGTAGTCATGGACTTCTCTCCTAATCCTAAGTAAAAGCTTCCCCAAGTTTCTTTACTTTTTAAAAAAATGTCTGCCTTCTAATCTTTTTTTTTTTTTTTTTTTTTTTTTTTTTTTTGTATTTTTCTGAAGCTGGAAACAGGGAGGCAGTCAGACTCCTGCATGCGCCCGACTGGGATCCACCCAGCACGCCCACCAGGGGGCGATGCTCTGCCCATCCGGGGCGTTGCTCTGTCATGACCAGAGCCATTCTAGCACCTGGGGCAGAGGCCATGGAGCCATCCCCAGCGCCCGGGCCATCTTTTGCTCCAATGGAGCTTCGGCTGCGGGAAGAGAAGAGAGAGACAGAGAGGAAGGAGAGGGGGAGGGGTGGAGAAGCAGTTGGGTGCCTCTCCTGTGTGCCCTTGTTGGGTATCGAACCTGGGACTCCTGCACGCCAGGCTGATGCTCTACCACTGAGCCAACCGGCCAGGGCCATTGCCTTCTAATCTTAACAAACCCGTAGCTTCACCCATCACTCATGCGGGAATTTCCCTATTCAGCCCAGAACTCTCTCCTAAAATCTGTGTTGTGAACTGCCAACATGAATCACATTCAAATGAATTTATGCCATCTTCCCCTAGGCGTAACCCAACACTGAACTCCACGTTTATCTTGTGCCTTTATTTCTAGCGAAGAATCTGCTAATATTCACCCTTTGAGTCCATAATCCCTCACCTCATTTCTTTGTCTTCAAAGATTAGACTGGAAATTGTGGTCTCTTATATGATCCTTAATAAAGTTTTGAATGGGGCAAACATGCAATTCCAAATGCAGGTTACTGTAGAGATATACCCTACAGCAGGGGTCTCAAACTCGCGGCCTGCCCACCAATTCTGTGCGGCCCGCAGACTGGCCCGCAGATTAATCCACGAAGTTTGATTAGTCTGCGGGCCGCACAAAATTGGTGGGCGGGCCGCACGGCCGCGAGTTTGAGACCCCTGCCCTAGAGCTTTACTCCTAACACACCAATTGTCTGTTCCCGGATCTTGATCTTAGATTTCCTTCATTGATGCCCAGCACTTGATTCTTTTTAGCAAGTTATGTGTCGTACACCACCTGTTTTTGAGGTTCATCAACCAGACAAAGAGGATAATACACCTTCTAACCCAGTGGTTGATGTGCTGGTACCAGCTAATACTAACCAGCTTTCCTGAGATGATTGTTAGAATCTCTATTCGTTTTCATGTATATTATGTATAATTTAATGTCAGCCAAGGCAAGAATGTTTACACCATGGAAATGACCAAATATTACAGACCAGGGCTTTTTCACTTTTTCAAAGGGCTTGTTGTTAAACATTTACGAGCATACTCCTGCCCTTACCAAATTTATATTATTTATATAATGTTAATAATGACAGCCTGACCAGGCAGTGGTACAGTGGACAGAGTGTCAGACTGGGACATGGAGGACTCGGGTTCGAAACCCCAAGCTCGCCGGCTTGAGCGTGAGCTCATCAGCTTGAGCGCGAGTTCGCCAGCTTGAGCACGGGTTCACCAGCTTGAGCACGCGGGGTCTCTGGCTTGAGCCCGTGGTTGCTAGCTTGAGCAAGAGGTCACTCGCTCTGCTGCAGCCCCCCAGTCAAGGCATATATGAGAAAGCAATCAATAAAAAACTAAGGAGACTAAGGAGTCGCAACAAAGAATTGATGCTTCTCATCTCTCTTCTCTTTCTTCCTGTCTGTCTGTACCTATCTGTTCCTCTCTCTGTCTCTGTCACAAAATAAGTAAAATAATGACATTAACTTATGCTGCTTGAAGCGCTCTGTTAAAGCTTTACTAATTTATCTTATTTAATCCTCAGAACAGCCTTATGAGAATGATGTCATCACTATGACCAATTTATAGGTGAGGCAAATGAACACTCAGAGAACAAACCCAAGGAAAAATCAATACTTCAACACCACGTGACCAAGAACAGATCCATGTTGTCTAAGTGGATTTGTAGTAGAAACCTGGTCAGGTAGTATTCGTCTCAGAGATCTCTCTCTCAATGATGTCCATTCCAAGACAATAGTACTAGGAAAGATTAGAGTTTATAGATTTTACATTCTTGAAACAATGGCATTTGGAAATGGAAATTGTTTATGGGACAGGTCCAGTTTCCTATCTGGATAAAAACTTTCCAATCTGATAACTGAATAACATTTTAATTCCAGATTCTTTCTATAAATGCTTGGTTAGCGATCTCCCTTCACCCCCCATACCCCCCCCAAACACACACAGTACTGTTATTGATCAAATAAGTAGTTGCTTCTTTGCAATTGGGATATGACAAGAGACAAGGGTGGTCACATTACCTGAGACCTTTAGTAGCAAACCCTTTAGCCAAATGACTTTACCCATGTGGTGTTAGTATGACAGTAGTTGTCAATTATCACTTCCTTTAAGATAAAATGCTTTGGCCTAATTTAGGTTTTTGATAAATCTGAAGAAATAGTAGGACTGCCACCATCCAAAAGAAAAATCTCATTGATATCCAATGAGCATTCAAAAAATAATTTTCCTCATTGTTCCTATTTAATTCATTGACTGAGCCTTCAAAGAACGCATCCTTTATGCCAGTCACTCACTGTTCCAGGTGTTGAGAACAAAGGGGTGATTTTGTCAGGCAGTGTGGAGTGCGAGAAGAAAGTGAAAGGAGGTGACAGCAGGCAGCTAGAAGCACGTGGGCAGGGGCTCTGCTGGCATAGGGCTGAGGGGGAGGCAGGGGAGCTGGGAAGGGGCTGTTGATAAGGAACCAGCCGTGCAGCACTCTACAATGAGCATGTCCGGTTGAAGGAGCAGCTGGGGCAAAAACCCTGCGAACAAAACAGACTTGGAATGGTCAAGAAATAGGAACATGAACACAGTAGTGGAAGTGTAACGAGGGAGGTAGGATTAGTTAGCAAACAAATCCAAGAGGTAAGTAGGACCCAGGTGACCTAGGATCTTAAAAGTTATGAGTTGGGATTCATTCTAAGTGCACACGGGGTGGGGGGGGGGCACTGGAGGGTTCCAAGCAGTACAGAGACATTTCTGACTTCTATGTGTCCTCAGGAGCCTATTTCTAGAACGGCATTCTAAGCTGTACTATTTCTGTCTTCCAGTGTTATGGAAATAACTTATGTTCTTTCTTGTGAATCAGGAAGATTGCTATGCTAATAACATATTTCACTGTGGTAACAACATATTTCACTGTGACTTCTGAAACAGGTGCACTGAAGTATATGGCAGCATGTATTATCTGCTTAAGAACGTGGAAGGAGACTTTAAAAACATGGTTTCTCGTGTCTGTCATGTAGTAATGTTCTTTCCCTGCCCCTCAGCCCTCGGGCCAGCCACGCTGACTTTGGAGAATTATGAAAATCATAGCACAGTGGGGATGGTGTTGGTGATGGAACTGTCCTGTGTTTTGACTATATCAATGTCAATCTCCTGGTTGCAATCGCGTGTCATAGTTTTGGAGGATATTATCATCGGGGGAGCTGAGTAAAGGGTATACAGGACTTCTCTCTACTATTTCTTACAACTACATGTGGATCTACACAATCATTTCAAAATGAAAAATTTAATAGAAATATGATATCTCTATTCATGAGCTTTTACCAGGTACCAGGCACTGTGTGAGGATCTTACATGAATTTCCTCATTTAATCCTTGCAAGATACTAGTAACCTGGATTCTAGCCTTAGTCCATTTTACAGAGGAGGAAATTGAGGCTCTTAGAGATAAAAGAACTGGCCAGTCATGCAAGTGGTAGGTAGTGGAACTGAACTGGTTTATGTTGCCGAATTCTAAAGCTAAGGTTTCTACTACATGGCCAAGGGGCCATTCTCTCTTGTGCCCTCTAGCTGGTGGGTCCAGCCAAGAGGTGCCTGAATTCTGAGCAGCAGAAGTCAGTGAGGGGTGGGGCTCACTCTGGAGGCGGTGAGCCACTTGTGTATAAGATCTCAGCTGAGATGTCAGGCCTCTGAGTTGTAGATGGCTGTGCTAGGGAATAGAGACCTGTCTCTCCACCTTGGTGACCCCCTCCAGATGGCAGATGGAGGCATCGTCTCATCAGAGCAGCAGGCGCACTCTGTGGTAGAACCACAGCACTGTGGGAAGGTGCCTGGCTTAAACATTAGAGCGGAAACTGCTTGAGGGCAGTTCACACAAAGAAAGACAAGTTCCCCTCACCAACTACGTTATTTAAGCAAGCAACGTGTAGACCCCAAGGCGAGCCTCTTTCAAGTCCCAGGAAGGCCCTTGGAGGCCGGAGCGTAGACTGATTCATGGGTGGTCTTTAAGCTCTGATATCATCCCAGTAGCCTTGCCCTTCCCCCCTTTATGTCTTTAAGTTCTGGTGCATCTGAGCCTCCCCACCCCAGGTATATTTTTGTTTTAGGATATGAGTGGCATTTTTAAAATTTGAACAGAGAGTTTTAATCTGTTGATGTGTTCGTTACATTTTTAGGCAAGTATTTATTAGGGTATTGTGGTTAATATAATCATGACCATAACTTCCTAAGAAATGCGAGTGGGGAAAATAAGGCTTTATTAAGCAAGGGTGATCAACCTAAAACCACAATAAACTTGTGTTTATGAAAAACATTTTAGGAGGACACCCGTTCTTTTTTTTTAAACAGTAATTTATTTATTTATTTATTTTTAGAGAGGAGGGGGGAGAGAGAGTGAGAGAGAGAGAGAGAAGGGGGAGGAGCAGGAAACATCAACTCCCATATGTGCCTTGACCAGGCAAGCCAGGGTTTTGAACCGGCAACCTCAGTGTTTCCAGGTTGACGCTTTATCCACTGCGCCACCACGGGTCAGGCCCATCCTTTAAAGCAAATCCTTTCTTGTGCTAAGGACTGCTGGGGACTTTGGCTAAGTCAAAGCAGGGGTAACAAGCAGTTGTGTGATGTAGCTGAGTGGCGAGCATTGGCATTTCAGCCATAGTGGGAAGTTTAGCATATTGATTAAGGCTCAACTTGGAGTAAATCTGATCACCCACCCTTCATGGGACATTTGGCAATGTCTGAGACGCTTTTGATTGTTATGAACGGAGGATAGAGTGCTGCTGACATCTGATGTGTAGGGGTGCCGTTCAACATTTCGTCCCTCAGTACACAGGACAGCCCCCACAGTAAAGGGTTACCTAGTCCCAGAGGTCAGTGTGCCTAGGATAAGGAGTTCTCAGTTAGGATGATGGGCTCAGGAATCTTGTAGACTAGTTTTCAAATCCCAATCTGCCGTTGGGCAGGAGATTTCAACTGTTTGAACTTCTAAGTCCTGGTTTTTAAAGTAGGTCTTATACCAAGTTCATATGGTACTAGGGGGACTGAGGAAATGCGTGACAAATCCTTAGCCAGTTCCTGGCAGAGTAAATACTCAATGACGAAGTGAAAACTGTAACTCTTACTATTATTGTTATAGTTATGTTGTCCTCCTGGAAGTAAAATATTGGGGGAAAGTGTTAAACCAAGTTTAAATTTAGTTTTTAAAAGTTGTCTTTTTAAATATCAAAACCCTCTAACTTGGGTTTTTTTCTATTTCATGATTCTATAAAAGGTTTCCTATGAGAGCATGGTTGCAGGGGGGACTTGCTCTCACTGCTGCTAGGGTAGGGTGCCTGACAGTAGCTATGCCTGAGATGACACATTCCCTGTGGAGTGTGCACATTAAAGCTCAGAGTGTGATGTGACTGTGACCCTAGAAAGCTGCCTCAAAAGCTGTCTCATCCACCTGGGTTTCTTACCAATTAGTCACCTTGATCAAAGCAAGAAGCAGCCTGTGTCCAAGGCAGAGAGCCGTGGGGTCAGGTTGTAAGACCCCAGCTCATCAGCCATAGGACACCTGTGTATTTTGTTGTTACGAGGGTCAGAGAATGTGAAAGCAGAGCTGAGAGGTGACATTGAAGAGCTGTGGACCTAAGGGGTTACCTGGCCTCTAAGGGGGCTTTATAAGCCACATTGGCCTTTCAAGTGCCATTTTAACGTGTTTGACAGGGCAGGCTGCTGCCCTGCTCCTCACACCCTGCACGTCATATGTTACTATTATCATTATTTCCATATAGACGTGCCCTTATGTATATGCTACAGCCTATGCACATGTGCAGGAATATCTATGTAACAGATTGGAATATTTAAGAAACCGTTAGGAGCACTCTGTAGTATATCCGTACACATGGATATGTGTAGTACATATGAATATAACAGAATTGAACTCTCCCAAACCTTTGTGGTAATAACATTCTGTTCAGAATCCATCTGTGGATGGGGAGCCAGCCCACTGAAGCCAAAAGAGTAAATGGCCCTGGAGCTGGTCAGTTTCTAAGACAAGGAGGGGACACCCCGATTTCCCCTTGACTTGAAGGTGGAGGTAGGAGAGGTAAAACTCTGAAGTGTAGGAGTGAGCTGGCCCCTCTGGAACTGGTATCAGTCATGTGACCTTGTACAGGTCACACTACTTTGAGGCTGAGCCTCCCAGCTGGGGGAGGGTGCCACAACTAAGTCATTGAGCTGCTATATTAGCATGGGTAAGTTTGTAGCTCACTACCTGGCACCCAGTCCTCAGATATTACTCGAAATGGAATGGAAGGTTTATGGTGCCAGGATCCTTTTGGAAGCCTCATGATCAGAGAGTCAGACAGAAATCCCGTTCTTAAAGCACCCCCCTCACCAACATCCTATGAGCCATTTACATCACATACCAGCCATATTCCCCTTTTTATTTTGGCTGACAAGATGCACAGGGTGTTTCAGGCAGAAGACCTATGTCTGTGGAAGGCATGCAATGTCGGTCTCCCCCTTCTTTTCTCTCTTCTCTGATTCTTATTTTCATCTACTTGTAATTCCACATTATTGTGCTTAGTTGCACAAGCTACCTCAAACCCAGTGTGGATTGATGTGGAATATAAATAATTTTTAAAAAACCCAAACCCTTAAATCTGTTCAATAATTCTCCAGGATTTTGCTTAGCTTCTTTGTGCTTCGTCCAATTTGAGATGAACAATAAAAGTGACTCACCCGGTTTCCCTTATTGGCTGACTGTAACTATAAAGATAACTGATTCCTATACCAAGTCTAATAGGATCAATTAAATTCCTTGTAAAAATGTCCCTAGTAGGGGAAAATGCTGGGTGAGATGCTAAAATTCATCCGTCCAAAAGCAAGAAGCCAGATCTTTCTTGTGGTTGTTTTTTTTCTCCTGATCAAAGTGCTCCTCATGGTTTTCATAGCTTCTTTGCCTAAGGTGTCTGTGACAGATGGCTCTTGAAGTAGCAGGAATGCACAAAACCTCTTGCTATTATTTTTAATAAAAAAATACTGACTATAGAAGAAATTGACTATTGAAAAGATTGAAGATTCAGTCATTGAAACTAATTGTGTCGAGTCCAGGCATATTAAGACTTCTCAGCATGGGCTGTGTGGCCATGACAGGGGGCTTTTAATTCCTGTACTTCCAAAGTACTTTGCAATTCCAAAGAGAAGTACAGAGATGCCCAGGAGACATGGCCTCCACTCTTTTCCTACCTTTAAACTAGGGTTGGTTGCAAGTTGTGTATTTGTATTCGCATTAGAAAATTCGAAATGCACACAGAAAATGGCTTTCCCGCGGCTAAAGACAAACCTCTTAAATGTTGGGAACTATCTTCACGAGCATATCCAGTGATTTTGTATTTACTCCCCGCCATCACGCCCAGCAAAGGATGGCTCAGGTATCTTGTGGGTTTGATTGCCACCCGGCTCCAGCATGGCTCCTTCTCCAAAGGCTCAGCTAGTCCAGAGGCCATAACCATGCTTAATCTTTAAAAATCACCTTTTTTGGGCACCTAGACTCATTGATTTCATGGCCCAATTACAGGATGAATATGGGAATCTGGCACAACTTTGGTTGCGGTGGTGTTAATATTTATAACCTAGTGCCATCCTGGTGTGGACAGGGCTGGGTTCAAAGCCCAATCCTACCTCTTCCTGACTGAGCAAACTGTATAGCTCTTCTGAATCTTATTTGTAAAATAAAAAACTGGCTTCTAATTTATAAAAGGCTGTTCCAAAGATTACATGAGACAATATCAGTAACATACTTTACACTGTGCACATAGTAGGTATCAGAAGGGGGAAGCTAGCAGCATGATTATGGTCAAACCTAGAACAATTTGACATAGACCCAACCTTGTAGAGCTGTAGAGGATTAAACAGGTATGTATAAATTATCTCAACGTAAGTGTTGTTTTTTTTTTTATATATATATTTTAAGTATTTATGAGGATTTGATGTTCTGAGATCATCAGGACCCAATGATACTTTTGAGTATTTATTGCCAACTCAGAGCCTCAAGGACATTAGAGATAATGTTCCAAAACACTCATAAGACTGAAGATCACTAGTATCATGGGTTACTGTTCTAGTTTTTATTACATTTCTTGCCCACAGTTTGATTCTTTTGTATTTTGACTAAGTCCTAGGCTCATTTCCATATGCCTGGATACGGAAAATAAATTGAGTTTGGCAAGAAAGTTAAATTTCTGCTGGAGTGAGAGGTAATTGGAAGTTTGACTTTTATGCTGAGGTTTCTATTGCCTGCTTAAGATATCAGCTGTAAGCCCTGGCCGGTTGGCTCAGCGGTAGAGCGTCGGCCTAGCGTGCGGAGGACCTGGGTTCGATTCCCGGCCAGGGCACACAGGAGAAGCGCCCATTTGCTTCTCCACCCCTCCGCCGTGCCTTCCTCTCTGTCTCTCTCTTCCCCTCCCGCAGCCAAGGTTCCATTGGAGCAAAGATAGCCCGGGCGCTGGGGATGGCTCTGTGGCCTCTACCTCAGGCGCTAGAGTGGCTCTGGTCGCAACATGGCGACGCCCAGGATGGGCAGAGCATCGCCCCCTGGTGGGCAGAGCGTCGCCCCCTGGTGGGCGTGCCGGGTGGATCCCGGACGGGCGCATGCGGGAATCTGTCTGACTGTCTCTCCCTGTTTCCAGCTTCAGAAAAATGCAAAAAAAAAAAAAAAAAAAAAGATATCAGTTGTATTTCCTCCAAAGCTCTGAAATAGCTCAGTAAATAACTGCTACTAGAAAAAAATTCTTAGGCACCTGTAATGAAAGGGGTACAGCCCCTGCCCTCAAGCAGTTCCCCATCCTTCCTGAGTTTCTCAGAGATCTGAAGCCTGACCTTGCCCTTGGGAAGCTGGGATGGACCCTGATATACTCCATGTTCTCTAATTTTCCCACTCTCCTGCAGGTACTTATTGCTCACCTCTTAACATTATCTCTCTCTCTCAGGACTTTATGCTATGTTTTGTGGGGAACAGTAGGCAAAGGTGGTTGGCCTTGGAGCTCGTTATCTGATAAGGAAGCAACCATTGAACAGTTAGTAAAAATGATGAGTGTTTTGGAAGGGACGGTACAGGGCACCATAGGAATGCCGAATGGGAGGTCCTAATCAAGTCTAGGATGGATGAAGGCTTCCCTGAAGAAGTGGTATTTGACTTTTCTCATTTGAGAGTGAGCAGGAATTAGCCAGACCAAGAAAGTGGTGCCTTATGGACAAAGGGACGGAATGTGCAAAGGCTAAGAGGAAGGAGCATAGGGTGTGTTCGGCATATTCAGAGAAGCCCTGTAGGGCTGCCGCTTACGTAGAATTCACCTGCACTATTTTCTTTTGTGTTTTAACAAAAAGTGAAATAGTAAGATAAAATAAGAAGCATTTGGCCTGACCAAGGGGTGGTGAAGTGGATAGAGCGTTGGACTGGAATGCAGAGGAGCCAGGTTCAAGACCCCGAGGTTGCCAGCTTGAGTGCGGGCTCATCTGGTTTGAGCAACGCTCACCAGCTTGAGCCCAAGGTCACTGGCTTGAGTAAGGGGTCACTCGGTCTGCTGTAGCCCCCCAGTCAAGGCACATATGAGAAATCAATCAATGAACAACTAAGGAGTCGCAATGAAGAATTGATGTTTCTCATCTCTCTCCCTTCCTGTCTGTCTGTCCCTCTCTCTGTCTCTCTGTCTCTGCCACAAGAAAGAAAAAAAAAAAAAGCATTCAAGCTGACCCCAAAGGCCATGGTTGAAGGATGTTGTTTCCTACCCCTTTAGCTTTAGCTTTTAGGTTCAATTCTTGTCTCCATCAGTCCCGATCCTCCAATGTTGGCACCGTGATGCAAGAAGTTCACAAGAGGAAACCTGTCAGGGGGAGGTGCCTCGGTGAATCTGTTAGGAAGACAGACCCTCGTGGGGCCACACACGAGCAACATCAAGCATTTCCAAGATTTATTATAGCATACTCTAGATTAAGTGTGTGAAATGATAAATTAAACTGGGCTTTTATAACCACACACAAATTGGTGGTTGTTTGGGGCTATTTTTGGTTTAGGGAATGAATTGAACTAATAATGTTCATTAAGATGAGTGAAGACACTGATTATCAGCCGAAAAGTATAGCTCTACAGCAACACAGCCAAAGTCTGGCTGTTAAAAAACATTTTTACTGCGAATATTTTCAAGTAAAGGAGCCGAGAAAAGGTGTATCTTATTTGAAATTGGGGCACCCTGTTGAGAACAGTCTGCTTTAACAGTCGTAGTTCCTGATTATAAAGATGAACCTCCTTAATGCACTCAAAAAAAATCGGACTCAGAGACATCCAGCGTTAGTGGCTGCAGTGGGGCGGAAATGCCAGGGAAACCTCAGTGCCGGAAATGGTGTTGCTGCTGCTGCTGCTGCTGCTGCAAATGAGAGAACAGCAGCGGTGAGACGTTTGATGAGTGACGTGTGGCTTTGTGGAGCTGCATGCGCTCTGGGCACTACGGGTACCTCTCAGATGTGACCAACACGTAGGTGCCAGGGACAATTAACAGAGCCAGGGTGACAAACCCATTAATGCAAGAAAAGAATTTGCCATTCAAAGACATTAATTTAACATGACACCAACAGGGGTGTTTATATGTGCACATTGCAGTGTCAGACATTCTGTTCTAATTGAGTTAATTAAAAGTTAATGGCACAGAGCACATCGCGATGCTTTAAAAGACAGGCACGTGACCAGTCTTCATGCCCTCCCGTTTGAATAAATATTTCACTCACCGTCAAATTCCACTTCTGAAAGACTCATTCCACATCGCTGCCTGTCTTTCTCTCTTTGAAGAGGGTGGATGCTGTTGCGTTTGATATATGAACAAAGGAAACGGGAAAAGATAAAAGGAGGCTCATGCGCTATGTCATAAATATCACCCATAATTGCCAGTGTGTACTTTCACATCCTGGCGGGAAGAGAAATGCACAGTCCTCGTCACAGCTGCTGGGGGATGGGAGGTGGGAGTACCTGACGGAGGTGGAACGAGCATGACGGGATGAGACAATGGCTAGAAGGACAAGGTTTGAACCAGGTTGGTGCAGATCTTAAGAGGTGGGAAGGCCACTTAGTCTCTCTGAGCTTCAGTTTTCTCATCTGTAAAACGAAGATAAGAAGAGGATCCAGTAGCCATATCACTGGACACTTCTGATGAAATGGGAGAATCTCTCTAAAGTCCCGACATAGTGTTGGGCATATCTCGAGTCTTCAGTAAAGGCGAGATGATGCTGATTGGACAGCCTGTCTTCTAAGCATGAAGTAAACAAAACCCCAGGCATTGTTTTACCTGCTTCCCCTTTCTCAGTGCTCTTGCTTGGGCAGCCAGTGGGCTCCTCTGGGCATTAGTTTTTATTTGTAGGATTGTTTATGTCACAGATGCCTCCAAAAAAGGGATGTGCAACACATAGTTACACAATATAGGCAGAGAAGCACTTGGAAATCAGTTGCATAAGGCAAGGTAAAGTCAAATAGATAAGGTCTCAGTCTTGAATCCTGACTTAGCTAACTCACTGTTTGGGTTAAAACTGAACTCCAGGCCTCCTGGCAGCTCACTCAGCTCGCATGCTTCCTGCACCATGAGCCAGAGCACTTCTTCCTTCCAGACAAAGAGGCAAACATTTTGGGGCCTCAATTCTAAGGATAATGTTACGGGCCATCCTGGAACCCAATGAACTTAATTCTTGGGTAATTTTAACAATAAAAAGATGGAGAGAAATGAAACAATTATTTTGATAGGAGGGGAGGCAGACACAGGCTCCTGCATGCACTCTTACCGGGATCCACCTGGCAAGCCCACTAGAGAGCGATGTTCTGCCCATCTGGGGTGTTGCTCCATTGCAACCAGAGCCATTTTTTAGCACTTGAGGCAGAGGCCATGAAGCCATCCTCAGCACCCAGAGCCAACTCGCTCTAATCGAGCCATGGCTGCAGGTGGGGAGGAGAGAGAGATAGAGAGAAAAATAAGAAGGAGAGGGGTGGAGAAGCAGATGGGTGCTTCTACTGTGTGCCCTGACCAAGAATCAAATCCAGAACTTCCACATACCAGTCCAACACTCTACCACTGAGACAACCAGCCAGGGCTGAAACAATTCTTATATGTCTCTTTCTTGGAAAAGATCTTGGTAAAGGACAAAGATGATGACTTTCAAACTTTTTGATGGGACCCCACAGTAAAAAAAAGGGGGGGGGTTTACATCACAGCACATTCAATATACACACCCATACACACACACAGAGTTAAACAAAATTTTACATATAATACTTATTAGTCTTATAATAGGCAGTGCCTGCTTTCTCATTTCTAGTCTAATCGCTTTTGTAATATAAAATGATACCTCTGACCTATAAATTGATTTTATGATCTGAAAATGAATTGTGACACCCAGTTTAAAAAATAGTGATCCAAGGTATTAGGTAAGAATACATTTCTATGAAAGTATTTAAGTGGAGGCACAGGGATGAATGAGTGAGGCCAGGTCTCTGGATTTTGGAAAGAATTAAATTTTATTAGTGTCTGTCTCTCATCCTCTCTGTCTCCTTCCTGGCACAGTGGGTTCTGCATGGCCCAGCCTCCGGCCAAGGGGAGCCTGTGGAAACAGGCCACATGATTGCCTTTAAGCTTAGTCTTTCCTGGGGAGTGCTTCAATGAATAGCTGTTTGTTAGAATCACCTGGGGGCCTAGCGGGTCTGCGTGGAGCCTGAGGTTCTGCATCTCTGACCAGCCTGTCCCAGGGGATGCTGCTGCTGCTGCTGGTCCCTGGACCACACTTTGAACTGAGAGGAGGGAGAAAACAAGATGACACTTGATGTTTCCAAGCAGCCACCCATAGCCCCATCCACTAACATCCCGTTCCTCCTTCAAGGTCATCCTGTTGTCTTGCTGCTGAGATTAATAATGTCACTTAATATGCCTTTGCTGAAAAATTTAAAAGCCGTGAAGTTAAAAATCCAAACAGGATGTGTTTGGAAAACTCTCTGAACTGACTCAAACTGATTTAGCAGATCCTTAGAGAGGCCAGGAAGCCAGAGTGCTCTGAGCTTTGGTAGCAGGAACTAGCAGCAGCCTCTCCAGGTGAGGCCATTGAAATTAATCAACACCAAGGGCCCCTCGAGTCCTTGCAGTGTACATCCAAATTCCAGAGAAAGGGTCCAAATGTCCTAACTTCACTCACAGGTCCACTCCTAAGCCAGGGGAAGACAGAGCATCTTGACTGACAGACCCACCACCAAATAGGGCGATCACAATTTAGGCACCACCCAAAGGGGCATGTGCGCTGGGCAGGCAGACACAACAATGGAATGCCGAGTTGTTGATAATCTAAATGGCAGTGTGAGCGAGAGAAGTGCTCTGTGCTGAGCACATTCCAGATATTGTTAACTTCATCCCCTCAGTAAGCCAGTGGTTCTCAGTGATGTATGATTTTGCCTTCCGGGGGACTGTTGGCAATGTCTGGACACATTTTGGTTGTCACAGCAAGGTTGGGGGTGCTGGCACCTCCTGGGTACAGGCCAAAGATGCTGCTAAACATTCTATAATGCACAGGACAGTCCCCCACAAGACAGAAGTTATTCAGTTCAGAATGTCACTAGTGCTGAAGTTGAGAAACCCTACAATAAACCTGAAAATGATGGTAGTTTTCTCTATTTCTCTCATTTTATGGATGACAGAAAGTTAGGTAATAGTCACAAGGTCAGAAAGCTGACAAGTGGCAGAGCTTTGACCTGGACCTAGATCTCTCTAGTTCCAAGACCTGCTGCCTTCTTTGCTATACCTTAATAAATAGCTTCTTGCATCTCCTGGCAAGCAGAGGTGGGAGTGGGTAGAGGCTCTCAAACAGGAATCTATAACAAGCCTCATAACAAGAGTGCAAGTTTCCCCTTTGCTAATCATATATGTTCTGACCTGTTCTGGAGTCATTCCAACCTGCCATGTGGAAAGTCATTCCAACAGTAGCATGTGGGAAGGCTTCGTGTCCGAGGTCACCTGGTACAGCTGTCTTCACGCTCGCACAGTGAGAAGTTACCAAGTGATTAATAACCATGGAGTTTCCTGAAACGTCCAGGTGGGAGACACTCACTGGTTTATTCTCTTAAAATTCCATTGTATGGATTAAGAATAACAGCAGGCACCTCCAGAGACCTAGGCATGAAGGTTAGCCTCATGTGACACCTCTGAGTGTAATTTCCCCTGATCACATGGTGAGTAATGGCCCTCCATCTCTCTGCTTTACGCACAGGGAGGCTCCACGGCTGCCCCTTAACCAGATGTGCAGGGAGACTGAGAGGTGAGGAGCCTTTCCCCATGCTCTCTCTCCTGAAACGCTTGTCCATAAAAGTAGACTTGGGGAAGGCATTTTGTTTGGAAAGAGGAAATTGCACTTCCTTTCAAATATAGTACGGTCAAGGTGAAGAGCCGGGAGGTTTTCTATTAGACCCTGAGCCACTGGGAAGTATGAACATATTTTGCACATTGAAAGACCTGGATTTTCTTGAAATCCCCGGGGAATGTTCTCACTGGAGTGTCCTGTCTTCACCTCAGGAAGAATTATCCATATTAAAAAAGAAATCTGCAGCAGGAAAAATACATAGTATAATGTTCAAAGGGAAGGGTTTTCTAAAAAATTCATGAGATGGGCTATAATAAAATGACCTGGAAGAACTCAAAACAAACATATCAACAGGTTTTCTTTTGCACATGTTTCTGAAATATTTGGGGCGGTTTTTAATGGTCTGCATTTTCTATTTTACAAGCCTTCTCCCTTGGTTTTTATTTTGCCTACTTGGACTATCAATTTAGTAAGATTTTTGCTAATTAATAGTCTAAATTCATTAGGCTTTAGTGTAATTATATTTTGAACAGTCAGCTAAATTGATATTCTGTTGTTTGTCCTAAGAAAGATTAAGTGACTAATAGGAAACAGGGCTATATTCTTTTAAACTTGATATTCTTAGCTTTTGGCATACCATCTGGTATTCAATAACATTTTGTTAACTGAATAAATACACCATATGAAATAGATATAATAACTAAGAAGGGAAAGGATGGGTGGAGTGAGTGTGATTACACCAGAAAAACATGTCTCCTAAAGAGACTTGAATTCAGTGATACAGGTATTTTCGTGGTCTTAAGGAATTTTTATTTACTCTAAAATTATTTAAAGTTAACTATTTCAACTTTTTGCACACAACTTCCTCTTGCTTGAGGTGGTTGTCTGGTTGTCTTTTCAAACATTTGAAGCATTATCAGTGATCAGTGAGTGTGGAAGACTAATGTTTCATTTTCAGACCAGGTTGGTAGGGAACTGCATTGTACTGAGCTCAAGTTGGCCTTGTCAAAAATAGTCGTTTCCTCCCTCTGAGATCTACTAGCCATTCCACATGATAAGTCTCAGATATCTGAGGGTAGGGGCTTTGAACATTCTACATATGAACAGCCTTGACTCCTTCCTAACCCCCTTCCACTAGATGATTAAATATTGTCAACCATCGTCAGGCTATGGTTTGGCCATAATATAGGATATTATTAAAATCAAATGTGTCACTCAATGGCAGTTACATGGTATAATTATAACAGCTGTTTCAGTGTGTTTATCCACATGTTCCCCATCCAGGCCCTTTCCTGGGATTGGCTTCTGCTAGCACAGTCTCCCCATTCGACACTCCTGGGAACACCTGAAAAAACAGAAAGGCAGACTTTGCTTTCTACCAAGCCTCTTAACTCAAGGCAAAGAAGCCTAAATAGTGGGAAATTCTACAGCAAGCATTAAGGCATTGACCCCCAGCACCACAAACTTCACAAACTACACTGCCTTTCACCACCTTGGGGGTGGCTGATGAGGTGTGCTCCCTCCTTGAGGCCTCTCATTCACCTACCTTTAAGTGTTTCTCACCCTTCACTCTCTGTTCCTGGTCTGAAGTAGGAGTATCCCTTCAAAACCTTCTGTGACGCAAGGCACCTCTACCCCCGAGCTGAGCTGCAGATAAGTTTCCCTTCTCGGTTCACGCTCCGACTGCAGCTGCCAGCAGTGTGATCTCCGTTGCTCCAGTGCTCACGCTCTACTTACAAGTCTTTATCTGCCAGTATTTCAGCCTCATTTTTCTCCTTGACATCAGGGATTTGTAGGGGGTGGGGAGAGCACAGGGGGACAGCTACTGAAACCCTGAAGTGCAACAAGGACCTGCCTTCTTTGTTGCAACAGAATTCCACTGGACGCAAGTAATAGAAAGTTGCAACCCAACTTTTATAAACAATGAGGGAAATTGATCATCTCACCAAACAAAGCCTGGAAATGTAGGGAAGCTCCGGGTATGGTTAATTCAACATCTTGCCAACATCAAGGATCAGGGTTTTGTTTTTTTAAATAAAATCTTATTGTTTAATTCCAATTGATATTCAACGTTATTTTGTACTATATATTTACAAGTTATATAATTCTAGTATCCACCTGGTACAATGCATAGTTATTATAATATTATTAACTATATTCCCTGTGCTGTACTTTACATCCCTGTGACTATTCTGTAACTACCAATTTATAGTTAATCCCTTATTAATCCCTTCATCTTTTTCACCCAGCCCCCCAAACCCCTACCCATCTAGTAACCCTCAGTTTGTTCTCTGTATCAACCAGTGAATCTGTTTCTGTTTTATTTACTTTGTTCCTTAAAGTCTACTTACAAATTAAATCATATGGTATTTGTCTTTTCTGTCTGACTTATTTCAGCATAATACCCTGTAGGTCCATCCATAGATAATTTGTTGTCTCAAATAATAAGGTTTCATTCTTTTCTATGGATGCATAATATTCATACTCCATTGTATATTTATATACCACATCTTCTTTATCCACTCATTTATTAATGGGCACTTGGGTTGCTTCCACATCTTGGCTATTATAAATAATGCTGCAATGAACATAGGGGTGCATATGTCTTTTCAAATTAGTGTTTTGTGTTTCTTCAGATAAATACCCAGAAGTGAAATTGCTGAGTCATAAGGTGGTTCTATATTTAATTTTTTGAAGGACCTCTATACTATTTTCCATACCAGGACTTGTTAGTTGATTTATTGATAGCCACTCTGACAGGTATGGAGAGGTATCTCATTGCCATTTTAATTTGCATTTCTTTGATGATTAATGATTTTGAGCACCTTATATCTATTGGCTATCTGTATGTCCTCTTTGGAGAAGTGTCTACTCAGGTCCTCTGCTCATATTTTAATTAGATTTTTTTTGGGTTTGAGTTATATGAGTTCTTTATAAATTTTAGATATTAACCCCTTATCAGATGCAACATTGGTGAATATCTTCTTTCATTCAGTAGGTTGTCTTGTTTTGTTGATGGTTACCTTTACTGTACAAAACTTTTTGGTTTGATATACTTCTATTCTTTACTCTTCTTTTTGTTTTCCTTGCCTGGGGAGAGTTTACTGCCTATGTTTTTTTTGTTTGTTTGTTTGCTTGCTTGTTTTTCCTTGTAGGAGTTTTATGGTTTCGATCTTATATTTAAGTCTTTAATCTATTTTGAGTTTGTTCTTGTAGATGGTGTAAGGTGATCTAGTTTCATTTTTCTGCATATATCTGTCCAGTTTTACCAACATCATTTATTGACTGTCTGTCTTTACTCCGTTGTATGCTCTTGCCTCCTTTGTCATATATTAGTTGACCATGCAGGTGTGGGTTTATTTCTGGGCTCTCTGTGCTGTCCCATTGATTTGTGACTAGTTATATGCCAGTACCAGGCTCTTTTTATTATGATAGCCTCGTAATAAGTTTGACATCAGCATGATCCCTCCTACTTTGTTCTTTTTTTTTTTTTTTTTTTTCAAGATTGCTATGGCTATTCAAGGTCTTGGGTGGTTCCATATAAATTTTAGAATTATTTGTTCTAGTTCAGTGAAAAATGTCATTTCTTAAAGGAATTGCACTCAATCTATAGGTTGCTTTGAGTAGTATGGACATCTTAATGATGTTAATTTTGCATATTCTTGAGCATGATATATGCTTCCACTTATTTGTATCTTCTTCAGTTTTTTTTTTCTTCAATGTCTTACAATTTTCAGAGTGCAGTCCTTCTACCTCCTTGTTTAAAAGGATCAAGGTCTTTCCATCTTTCTGCTTTGTCATTCTTGACCTGCTGGATTACCCTCAGGTTCTCTATGTGTACAGGACAGCTACACAGCCACAAGTGGCACAGGCAAGCATATCAGCCTATGGTGAAAAGAAAAGGGCACGTCTTCCTTTGCGTTTCTTGTGTTACCACTTTCCCAGAAGTTCCCACCCTAGCACATGTGCCCTCATTCCTCATTGGCCAGACCAGACTAAATGTCTACACTAATCTGTTCACTAGCCAGGGAAATGGGATAACCGTGAATGACAGATTATCATGATTTATCCCTGAGTCTGCCCATGTGATTCTGTGGGAGGTGGTAGACCCTCAAATATATTTGGCTATTCTACCAACAAGGAAGGATTTCAAATAAGAAGTGATAATTGCCTGGTATGTTTACATCAATTCAACTTCCTTCCTTCATAAATATGTTCGCTCAAACATTCTACCAATCATCAATTTAGCTTCTATTCTAAGCATTAAAAATGTAGTCACAAATAAGACATGGTCCCTGTTCATGAAAAGGAGGCAGGACAGAGTCATAGCTAAGTTTCCCAGGCCTTGGTGTTAATTCTACCTCAGTTGTTCACAGCTGTGTAAACTTGGGCAAGTTACTTCATCTCTCTGAGCCTCAGTGCCCTCACCTATAAAATGATGACACTAATATCTCCTCGCAGAAGCTATTGTAAAGATTAAAGTTTTATAGATATATAGGTAGAAATATACAAACATACACAGCAAGTACGCAACATGTACACCCACGTATTGATATTAACACGGTGATTAGAACAGAATAAGCCTCTGATAATAATAATTGACATAATAATTGTAAACATTAAAAATAACTGCACTGCAGTTTGACTTAGTACAATAATATATGTGCATACATGCACAGACATATAACTAACTGTGTGTTGCCATATTTATGTCATATGTCGTCTTTTCAATGTATAAGAAAGAAGTTTAAGAAGTTCCCTGGGAACAGACAAGAAAGAGACCAACTGGGTGGTAACCTTCTATGCACGGGCTGTGTGTAGCTGGTCTGTCTGGCACATCTTGGTTTTGTTCATAGAATTGTTGCTGCCAGCTGGCTTAGGTACGCCATGGCTAACAACACAGCTATTCCTGCAGTTACCACATCTTTTCCAAACTAACAGTCAGGACACACAATCTGACATACTTTTTTTGGTGAATTCATTTATGCGATATAAATTATAAAAACATTTCATTTTGCATTTAAATATATATGTTATAAATGGTTTATATATAATTTTATATAAAACTTATATAAATGTTCTCCAAAAAAAAATTGGAAGAGCATTAATGACATGAAGAGAAATACAAAGTTGAATATGTATGTAGCATTTTGGTCTCAGTAATTTTTTCCAATGTTGAACTGAACATAATGTGATTGGCTAATTAAGAGATGTAATTTATATTCCATGATCCACCATTGGGTGAAACAGTGGAAGCTGGGCATAGGTTCATAGGACATTAAAGACCAGGAACACAATAGAGAGACTGAGAGTTGCTTTGCTTGCCTGTCCAGCTCTGGGGTTCTCCCTGGCATCCTTGGGTTCTCCACTGTGGGAGGCGAACACAAAAGCAAGGTCAAAGCAGAAAGCTTGGAGAGTCATCAAAGCATCATCATGGCTTGTTTTATCCATTCTGACCTGCTTACTTCCTCAGCTCTAGCTGTCAGTAATCAAATACACCTTTATCTGTAAAGATGCCTTTATCTTTGATGTTTTAAACAGAAAAACTATGGCTTAGTGAGTCCAGAACTCGCAAGCGTCTACTGCTTTTTATTAGAAATTCAATTGTTTTTCTATCACAACTTTTGGAACACGTGGCTTCTTAAAATTCAACTGTCGTATTGTGGCGTAACAAGATTTATGTCATTGCAGAGGAGTCACTAGATGGCACGCCTTCACATTCAAGTCTCCTTCCCAGGACTCTGGAGAATATCTAAAGTGCAGGACAAATTGTGTCACCACAAATTTTTATTATAAAATTTCATTAAAATATTATGTAATACACATTATTTCTGGAAGCATAGTAGATGCACTGTTCTATTTGTCTCAGATATTGATTATCTAAACTGTGCCAGGTCGCATTTGGTGCTGGGATGGAAGATGGAATGATGTAGTCTAGTTAGAGATAGAATCCATGAACAGTTATTAGAGTAGGATGGGAAGCGTTGCAGAGGGATACAGAGTGCTGTGGGAGCTCAGAGGAGGGATTCCAGCCCAGTTACATTTCTGGGGTCACCCAGCCCAGAAAGACTGGAGGCAAAATACAGAAGTGTGAGTGCCTGATGATTCAGGCTTCCTAGTGCTCCCAAATTCCCAGGTCCCCACTGATGGCTCACCTGGTCCCAACTATAAATGGCTAATTCTGTTGGCACCGGGAAAATTCTTTGGACTTTGTGTTATCATCAGTCAAGGTTGCTGCCTTCGGTTAATCATCATGCATATGGTTTGAGTAACTGGCTTTCCTTTACAACACACCATGCCTCTATCTCCACATCTTTATGACTCCATGAGAGAAGCCCCTGGGAGAGGTGAAAGAGCATGTAAACCCTTTGTTTTAAGTAACACTATCTTTCTCCTCTAACGTTTTATTCTTGTACCAAAAACCACTTCCCAGGCCACCTCAATCATGAAAAAGCTTTGGTTTTGTTTCATAGTTGATACAGTATGGGAATACCCCAGAATGGGCATTTGACCAAGTGAACATAGTATATTTTAGGAATGTAGAATCTAGAATAAATTTTTAATTTGAGTCCTGACTCTCTATTTCACTAGCTGTGAAGTTGGGGAAATCACCTGATTACTCTATACCTGAATTTCCTCCTCATGTACAGAATGAATTTGATGATGATACTTTATACCTGCTAGAGATGTTGTAGAGAATGAATGTGATAATATGTGTAAAAAGCACTTTGTAAAAGAAAGAGTTATCTTTTCACCTTAGTAGGTTGATGGCAGTCATGGGTTAGGTCATAGCACTTCATGCGCTGCCCTTCTTTCTCTCCCCAAGACCCTGAATATCTTTTCCCATAACCTCATCTCTGACCTGTGACCAACTTTCTTCTCCTAAACTCGCTCTTTGGTGTGTGTGTGTGTGTGTGTGTACAACAGCTTCCCATTCAGAGAACACGGCCACTAGAGAACCACTTACTCCCTCTGTACCTTAGCAAAGTTGTGATCTGGTTTGTCCTGCTTCTTTAAACCTCCTAAAAAGCATTTCTATACTAAGTTAAACAGGATTGAGGCTAGTCCTTTGAAATGGTTCTGTTATTTCCAATGCAAGAAAATAATGTACTACACCTCCTGAGAAATATATCTTCTGCAACATTTTCATTAATCTCTTTATTGAACTAAACTGGTTTCTCTTTGGAAATTAATTACTGAAGTAGTATAGAGAATTTTAATTTCTACAATATACCAGCAAGAGACAGTGCTGTTTCTTTATATACTGTTACACAGCAGGGCAATAATCTATTGAAATAAGCCCGAAAAGGGGGCAGCTTGTAATTAAAACAGTATAACACGAGTATTCAATGATTCTCTTAGTGCTAAGATGGCCCTGTCATGCTGTGTTTGGGTGGAATGAAATATATATTTAGGAAACAGCTCTATATGGAGAAGTCGACAAGCCTAGGTTTTACTGTTTGGTATGTTGGCTATGTTTCACTGAAATAATATGCCCACAAGGAAATATGCTTTGTTTTGGGCATCTGAAAATTACAACCATTGCTGTACAATGGGAAACTTCCCTTATTAAGCCATCCCTGTTGTGAAATTTAAAATATTTAGATCATGAAGTAGAGAGCATGAATTATGGATATCAGTTTCCGTGGACAAGATGCGAGTGCGAGTGTGGGAAGCCTTGGGCATACGTGCAGCACATGTGTAGATGTGGCTCCATGTATGGCTGCAGATCCTGTCTGCATGCATGAAGGCGTGCCTCTCTGCAGACTTAGCACTTAGTCATTCTCCTTCAAGTTACAGGATGCTTCATTTTTTTCAAGACACGTTTCTATCTATCATCTCTCCTCTTAGGCGTGCTTTCTCATGATAAGAATTATTTACACATCATTTACATTTATAGACTTGCTTCCTAGTGTCAGACACGTTTTTGCAGATTCTGTTTCCCTTCCCATCTCTTCTCTTCTTTTTCTTTCTTTTATAAGACCAGTAACTTCTGATTACATTTTCCCTCTACCCATTTCTTCCTCCATATTTCCACTACCTTGTGAGTCACCCTGTCTATAAATTTTCTGCAAACAAAGCCTCTTTATTCTGAAGCAGCTCCAGAGCCACTCCACCATTTTAAAAAATAGGCAAAATTGAACTTACAGAATTGGCACCATGGCAAGACAAAGCAGTCTGTACTTGTCAGGAACTCAGGGGCAGCCCTCAGCGGAAGTACATAGGGTTTATTCACACTGAACCAACAACTCAGGCAATTGGGTGCTCTAACCCAGTGGTCCCCAACCTTTTTTGGGCCATGGACCGGTCTAATGTCAGAAAATATTTTCATGGACTGGCCTTAGGGTGGGACGGATAAATGCACAAAATAAAATTATGTGACCAGTGTAAAAACTGTGGTATTTTTAAATATAATTGTCAAACTTATGAGACAAGCATCAAGAGTGAGTCTTAGACAAATGTAACAGAGGGAATCTGGTAATTTTTAAAAAATAAAACATTGTTCAGACTTAACTATAAATAAAATGGAAATAATGTAAGTTATTTATTCTTTCTCTGCGGACCGGTACCAAATGGCCCACGGACCGGTACCGGTCCGCAGCCTGGGGGTTGGGGACCACTGCTCTAACCTAAGCCATTTAGCCCTGAGTGTTTCATCTGGTTTGTGGGTATGTGAGGTCAGCTTGCTGTAAGCATTAATGCCTTATTTTACCAACTTCAGTTACTCGTTTCCCAATTTTTGATTTTTTACTCCATTTGGGTGTCTACTTTTTCTGATCCTAATTCTGTATCTATATAAACACAGACTTTGTGTAATACATATTGTTGGCTTATCACCTCAACATAAGCAATAAAAGTCTAAATTATATCCTTATATCATATAAAATAATCTTGCATTCCACAGAGAAGGTGTTTCATTGTAATCTATAAACATCTGGTTTCCTTTTGGGCCGAGAGTTTAATGGTTGGTTTTAGAATTCTGCAGACAGTCAACATCAAGCCATGGACCCATCTTTCTTTGTTGTTTCTGTCTGAAATCAGGCCAATGAGAAACACAGTGAACATCCAGAGGGCTCCAAGATGAGATGGGAGAGGTAGTGACGCGTCTTTGCTAAACAGGAAATAAGGACAAAGACATCCACATATTCCCAAACATGCCTTGAACCGGGAGACTCTTGCATTATCTAATGATTCATTTACTTTTACTTACCCAGAGGAGACAAATCAAGCTCTTGGCCTGTCATCCAAGCAGGAGCTGATTTTTAGAGGAAATGACAGCTGGAGGAATTGATAAACTAGAGTTGGGCAAATGGGGTTGACTAGAGCTAGGGGTACCTCGGACAGGCAATTAATTTGATACAATTTCAAACTGATATTCTTTAGTAATTTTAAATATATATATATTAAGGAGACAGTGAGCCTTGCATGTGAGAAAGGAAAGGGACCCTCTTGTGTCCTCACCATTCCTCCTTTGCCTTGAGCAATTAATTCAACCCTACCCTTGAATTACAAGCGCTCCTTCCTCAGTTATCTACCCTGTGCCTGCAATGACCGGGGCCCGCTCCAGGTGCTGGGATTACTGTCATAAACAATGTCAGGCCCCTGCCCTCAGGGAGTGTACATCCTGTTCCACTTAGCAAATAAAATCTTACAGTTACTTCTTCTTGGAAGACACCTTAGTGATTGTTACCACTGCCACAAGTCCTTTGAGGGCTCAGGTCTCATCCACAATCATTTTTCAAAGAAAATATGATACAACTGAATCACATCTATTATATTCTCCCTGGATAAAGTCTATAAACTAAAACTTTGTTCATCTCATTGTACTTCTGGTGACATTTTAGTAAATCTTCCAGATGAGTGCTCAGTGTAGCTCCCAAAGCTGGGCTTCTCCTTACGGTGGCCTAAGAATGCCAAAAATGTTTTTAAATTGGATCTAGACAGCAACTCTGCCCCCCACCAAAGAGGCAAAATTGATCAAATTTATGACTGCTGTTCAAGCCCCAATCTAGGATAATGGCATTGTATAAAAAAAAGGTGGTGCCTGTAAGGAATAGTCAAGAAAAGAAGGACATAATATGCACCCAAGATGAAAAAAAATGCTGGAAATCATAATATTGCTGGTTTCTAAATGAAAATAAGGAAGTAATTCATTGCACTTGAGTGGAATATAGCACTCATGAGTCAGCCTTATTGATACAAACCCTTCTTTTATCTTTCCCTACAAGTCTTTGACCAGAGTTGTTCACTTAGGATAATTAGAGAAAAACTCTGTAATAAATTCTCTGTGAATATCGACTACAAATCAATTCCAATAAAAATACTACTGTCCAATCATCTGTGCCACTGCAGTTGGGAGGTAATAATTTACATTCAAGCCTCTTTTACTGGATTAATCTCTTCAAACCTAAGTGATCCATATGAAAATCTTGTCACTGCAAATTATTTTCATCTGATGCACCTCACATATCATAATAGTAATAAATAAACATCTGTGTTGTGCCTTAGAGTTTACAAAGTGCTTTCCCATCCATTATCTCTCTTAAATTTCATAACGATATTTAGATAGTTAATTTATTTAACCAACATCAGAGTGCTGCTTGTTTATTTATTCAAGAAAAATGTATGGAGTGCTCTCCGTGTGAGACACGATGCTAACCATTGGGGATACAGGGCAAAAAAGACAAAGTCTCCAGCTGTACAGAAACTGATTTAAGTGAGGGAGACAGGTGATAAATTTTAAAATTGCGCCAAGGTATGACCCAATGTTGGGGAGTGAGAAGGTCTGTGAAGGATTGAGAGGCCAAGGGATAGAGATTGACAGGGACCGCTTGTACCTCCGTGGAGGTAAAGGGTGAGTGGCCCCGAATTATGTGGAAGAGTGAGCTGGAAGCAGCAACTCAGGCAAAGGGGATATTTGGTTTATGTCTCACAGAGCATTGCATTCTCCCCTTACAACTTAATACCACAGGTGTATTTTTCTATAGTGTTAAAACTTAAATTCTTAAAGTCGGAAAATACTGTATTGTGATGTCCTCAGAGATTTTATAGCTGTCCGAAAGTTGCAGACTGGAGCTCATCGAATTTTTCCCTTCCTTCCCTGGCCTCTGGTCCACCAGGATGCACAGAAACAACCAGTAAATCGTAATCGTTTTTGCTTAATAGGTCCGTGTGGCCCCTAAGATTTACTAAGCTGGAGAAACAATCCCTGATTCATGGAGACTGGGGTGGACACACTTACACAGTTTTTCTCAACAACTGAAAAGAGGATAAGCTAAGGAGGAGTCAATGTGGGAAATTCGGTCTCTTGAATGGGCCTAGGAGTTCAGGCACAACCGTTCTGTGTGGATTGACCAACCCTATGAGGATTTTGGAAGGGGATTTCGCTGTCAGAGCTAACTGATGAGTTTGCTAAAAATAACTTTGCCATTTCTATATCCAGTTATTAATATATGATAGTAAGCCCACTGCCACTCAGATAACCCAGTCTCTGGTGACGTAGCTGTGTTCTATGATTGTGGTGGTATTTAAAGGATGGGCTTTTGTCTCATAACTTCAGTGCTTATTTTTTCAGGGAACCACAAAGATGATATTCACTGAGCATTTTTTCACCCTGGTTATGGTGTGTGTTGCTTCTTTAATCAAGCAAAATAGCACTAAAACAATATCAATTATTAAGAAGCCCACAGGGTGGCCCATTTGCAAACAACCACATAGGGCTATGTAATGATATGGTTTCAAGTTAACCTGTTGATAGATTAGGCAGTTAGACAGGCATGAGCAGAGCACAGACAATAGGCCAGATACAGAATGCTACCAGAGCAGAAAGTCTCAGGTACCTAACAATGAGCACAACTAGAAAAAAAACACTTATAGGCTAAGATCTTGTCCCCGGGTAAGCTTTTCTCCCTTAACATGTTGCTAATCATACAGTTTAGAGCCCCTAACCTTTCATATCACCAGTCATGTGGTTTAGACCTCATTAGAGGAGGAACAAGGAGACCAAAGAATAGCCTCATATGACTACCATACAATTCCTTGCATGACCACTCCCTTAAGCCCTCAGGACAGTGAGATTCTGACCCATGTTAAGTAATCTTAGGAACAGAAGCCTCAGATCTGTTGACCACAGAGACAGGGTTTTGGTCAAACTAGAGATAATATATTTAGGCTTCAGTTGTGTTTCAGCTCAAAGCCTAGAAAAGCAGCGAAGCCAGACAAAAATGACAGTCATGGCTGACATCAGGACCAACCAGAGGCAGTGACTAATTACTCTCTACCCTAGAACCGACCAGTCAGTAGAGACCATGACCCTGAAAGGGCACACCTGGAAATTTGATGAATATTCTATTGAGATCCTCCCCTGAGACCTCCTTGAAAATCCCTGCCTTTAGAAAACAGATAAAAACTCTTAAGGTGAAGGACACAGCATACAGGCGCTCCCTGTCTAGAGCATGCCTGTGCCTTTTCTTCTTACCTCAGACATATTATCTTTGCTGTCTTTCTCCTAAGTTCCAAGATCTATTCTTCTGCCTCTGTAACTTGTTTCCTGAGTCCACAAAGCCCAGCTGGCTCACTTCTTCTACCTCTATAACTTTCCAAATAAACTTTTTCTGTTAGAGTTCTTACCTCTAAATTCTTTCTTAGGTGAACTCAAGGACTGTGGTCTAACACTTCGCCATTAACTCTACCATCTCTTGTGGTTTCACTGGAGGAGTGTAAGCCAGTAGCCACGGCCACCATCACAGCCTCCTGGCCCGTGCAGGTTCGCATTTGATTCAAACAGACAGTAATGAAACAATGGAGCCAAGAACTGGTGGGCCATTACCTTTAATCCTAGCTTGCACCCAGTGGGCAAGAAATACACACAGTGGGAAAACACTTCCCTTTCCATTCAGGGCTCCCAAAGCCACTGACTTATCTGAGTTTCCTAGAATCAAAGGTTCTACCTCACCAGCCTTATTCACCTCTGTTCCCATCTCCTTCTCTCTGTACAAACTGCACCAACTGGCTTCTCCTTCAGCACTCCACCATCTTGGCCACTTCTCTCCTCCATGTGGCCTTTCTCTACTTTCCTACTGAATGGACTCCTCTGCCCATTTTATAGTATAGAAATCAAAACCTTTAATCCAGTATACAAACAAAGAAGTCTCTGATACAAAGTCACTTAGGGTGGGAATGGCTTAGTTTTAAAACTAAGCCTTAGGCTATAATGACCCTGCCGGTTTACAGCCTGTCCCCCACTCCCAATGCAAACTATAAGTGAGCAAACATATATATCATATTTCCAAACTTATTTGACCAACAAGGAGTATTTCAATACTTTGGAGCTAGTATTATCACAGTTCTGATTTTCAAAGCTATTCAGGGAGGCAGGTCTAGTTATCTCCACATTCAACAGATAAGTGCATTGGGCTTTACAAGAGTGAAAAACAAATACCCTTGATCAAACAGTTGGTATAGAACCTGGAGTTTAACCCCGTGTGTAGACATCAAAGCTCTTTAACCATTGATTTGTAATCAGACCACTATAGGAACAGGTAAAAATTTTGCCTCTAAACCCATTGTTCACACTTTCTACTCTTCCTCTGCATCCCTATCTGGGGTTAGGCACTCTTTTCTCTAGCTGTACCTTTACAGCACTCTAGTAAAGCCAATCTCATACCCCCCAGCCTCCCCCTAGGCCAGCCCATCTTCTGTGTACCAACACCATAGTTCTTCTAAAGCAGTGGTCCCCAAAACCTTTTTTGGGCCACGGACCGGTTTAATGTCAGAAAATATTTTCACAGACTGGCCTTTAGGGTGGGACGGATAAATGTACAAAATAAAATTATGCGACCAGCGTAAAAACTGTGGTATTTTTAAATATAATTGTCGAACTTACGAGACAAGCATCAAGAGTGAGTCTTAGACGATGTAACAGAGGGAATCTGGTCATTTTTAAAAAAAATAAAACATCATTCAGACTTAAATATAAATAAAATGGGAATAATGTAAGTTATTTATTCTTTCTCTGCGGACCAGTACCAAATGGCCCGCGGACAGTATCGGTCTGCAGCCCGGGGGTTGGGGACCACTGGACTAAAGGACAGGCCCATCAAATCACAGTCCTGCTTAAAAGCCTCAGTGACAATAATTCTGCTGGGAAGAGAGACAGATAGAAAGGTGGCCTCAGGGGAAAGGCTGACTTTAGCCAAGGACAGAGGTGAAAAGAATGTTCTAAAAAGCCCATATTGATGGAAGGGGTTGTGGATCAGAGACCTCTCATTTCTCTCAGGCCCTTGGTACATACTTTTTCCTCTTTCTGGAATGTTCTTCCTCCCACTTATTATAAATATTTGACTCTTACCCTGGAGGTCATTCCTGTCCCCCTGCCCAGGATACTCTGCCACAGGGTCCAGTTCCTACACAAGTCCTGTTTAAAGCCCTTCCTGTCATTTGAACTCCTGTTTGTGTGGCTGTTTGATTAATTTATATAAATCTCAATAAACAGTATACTCCTTCAAAAAAGGGATTCTGTCTTCTCCCCCAGATAAATCCCCAACCACAGCACAGATCCTGACTTGTGGAACTTGCTGAATACATTGAAAAAAATCATGTTAATTATTATGTAAATGTATTTAAAGGATATTCAACTCCTAACTCTTTAGTTCCCAAACATCCTGAGGGCAAGAAATGTTTTGCTAAACTTGCAGATTCTCAGGCTCCACCCATGATCTACTAATTAGCAACTCCCGAAGTGTGTACCCTAAAGTGTTTTTAAGCAAGCTCCCAGGGTGAATCTGACTTAAATGAGCATTTGGGGACTTCCTTCTTAGCAGATAAAATCTAGTCTATGAATACCTTTATTCCATTTAGATGTACTCAAATGGTGTAATCTCAGTGTATCCTCTGTCTGAGCCTCTCCACCTCCTGTTTAAAATTCCAACTTGACACCCTTACTTCCCCCACACACCTAGAACTCCCTATGTTAGCCAGAAAACTTGTCTCTCACCACCCACCAGTATATTAGCTCATGAAGACAGGTATTTTTGTCTGAGTTGCTCTTGCCATATCCCATTCCCTAAACAGTGTCTGGCACATAGTAGGCACCCAATGTTTGAATGAATAAATAATGTACTTCATAGAACTTTTTAAATGTTCAAGGCTCTGTGCAGCTGGGAAAAGAGAGATACTGGGCCTCTGTAGCTTGAGATAATATTGACATTGTTTTTTCATTTTTCCTTTTGATTGGATGACTCTTGAGAAATTAGGGCAGTCATCACACTTTCTCTCCAAATGCTGTTGGGTCATGTCCACCTAATAGCTAGGCAATTTTGGCTGCTAATTTCCTGTCTGATCAGATTAATTGAATTCAGATGGTGAACACAAATTGCCCCATTTAGAGTAAACAAGACAACGCTGAAATTAATCTTCATCCAGACTTCCGAACTTTTTCTCTAATGAAGAGCTGTGTTTTAATGTCTGGGTATTTTGAAATTTCTGGGAAGGATGGCGGTAGAGATGGGGAAACTAACAAAGCATGTAGGAGAGGTTTGGGGAATAGGGTGCCACTTGCCTCGCTGGTATTAGTGAAAACTCAGGAGTGAGCCTTGTGGCTCTAGGCTGGGAGATAAAGTGTGTCTATTTTGTTGATTATAAATATTAAAAGCTTTGGTCAGTTCTGAACCCACATGTTAATTAGGCCTTCCATTCAAAGCAAATCAATTCTGTGCTTGGACTAGGTGCCAGGCCCTAAGGGTGGGAATGGCAGGTTCAGAGAAGTGGGAAGAGAGAAATGAATAAGAAATTGCCCTCAAGAACTTACAGGCTAATGAAGCACTTTCAATTGTATGCTTTATGTCCCCTGGGAAAAAAAATGAGGTGGCTTATAATGAAAATGACAAATTCATTACGACCATTTAAATAATCATAATAGAAGAAAACATGTGTGTAAGGAAAGGAGCCAATAGACCCTGAATACCCAGGATCATAATTACTGTCATTTACAGGATCATAAAACATCAGGGTTGAACAGCCTGATAATGAGCACTCAGATCCAAGTCTTCCCCACCCTTTCAGTCTGTTGCCTGGATCTTTTTGAGGCTTGACCCACTCAGTCCCAAACACCCCTTCTTTGAGTATCTTTGTTTACAATATTTCATTTACCATGTCAAGGTCTGTTTTCCACCCACTGGCTGTAGTCCTGCTTCTCAAGAGCCACCATAGGAAAAAAACACAATCCTTCTACCGAATGGTCCATCGCTGAGTACTTTGAGGATGTTCTCATATCTCCTCTGCATTTTCCCCCCAGGTGCCTTGGGTGTTTCCTCATATGATTTGTAAGCATCTCAAGCCAGTGATTCTTCCATGCACCTTTTGAGTTCTCAAAGCACAGAACTTGTTGCATCATAGGTACTCAATAAACATTGGATCAGTGGATGCCATAGTACCCTCTTCATACAGGAAACCCCCCATTTGCTATACAGAGGAAACTGCATTCCACTTGTATAATATACAATAGTATTCCATTTGTATAATATACCACAGCTTTTTTATCCACTCATCTACTAATGGGCACTGGAGCTGCTTCCAAATCTTGGCTATTGTAAATAATGCTACAATGAACATAGGAGTGAAGATATTTTCAAATTAGTGTTTTGGGTTTCTTCAAATATATTTCCAGAAATGGAATTGCTGGGTCCAAGGCACATTCACTTTTAAATTTTTGAGAAAATTCCATATTGCAGCTATCTGTATTACCACCAACAGTGCACGAGGGTATCCATTTCTTTATATCCTTGCCAACACTTGTTCTTTGTTGGTTTATTGATGACAACCACTCAGACAGTTGTGAGGTGATATTTCACTGTAGTATTAAATTGCATTTCTCTGATGATTAGTGACATTGAGCATCTTTTCATATGTCTATTGGCCATCCATATGCCCTCTTTGGAGAAGTGTCTGTTCAGGTCCTCTGCCCATTTTTAAGTTGAATTGTTTGTTTTTTTGGTGTTGAATTTTATAAGTGCTTTATAAAATTTGGATATTATCCCTTAAAAGATGTACCAGTAGTGATTATGTTCTCCTATTCAATGGGTTGTCTTTTTATTTTGTTGATGTTTCCTTTTCTGTGCAAAAGCTTTTTTAGTTAGATGTATTCTTGTTTATTTATTTTTTGTTTTCTTTTTCTCACTCAAAGAGATATATCAGAAAAAAATATTACAACAAGAAATGTCTGAGATATTACTGCCTATGTTTCTTTTAGGATTTTTATGGTTTCAAGTCTTATATTTAAGTCTTTAATCTATTTTTACTTTATTCTTGTGTGTGGTATAAGAAGGCAATATAATTTACATTTTTTTTTTGTTTTTTGCACACATCTGTTCAATTTTCCCAACACCATTTATTGAATAGACTATCTTACCTCCATGGTATGTTCTTGCCTACTTTGTCAACTAATATTTTACCATAAAGGTGTGTGTTTATTTCCAGATTCTCTATTCTGTTCTATTGATTTTTATGTCTGTTTTTATTACTATATCATGCTGTTTTGATTACTGTAGTTTTGTAGTTTATTTTGATATTAGGTAGCATAATTCCAACTTTTTTCTTTTTTCTCAAGAACACCATGACTATTTAGGGTCTTTTGCAGTTTCATATAAATTTTAGAATTATTTGTTGTAGTTTGGTGAAAAATACCATTGGCTTTTTGATAAGGAGTGTGTTGAAACTATAGATTACTTTGGGTAGTATAGAGATTTTAATGATGTTAATTCTTCCTAATTATAAACATGGTATATGCTTGCATTTATTTGTATCTTTTTCAAATTTTCTGAGTATAGGTCTTTTTTCTAGTTTCCTTTACTGATAGTTCATTATTTTTTTATTTTTTATTTTTAACAGGGACAGAGAGTCAGAGAGAGGGATAGATAGGGACAAACAGACAGGAACGGAGACAGATGAGAAGCATCAATCATCAGTTTTTCGTTGCCACACCTAAGTTGTTCATTGATTGCTTTCTCATATGTGCCTTGACCACAGGCCTTCAGCAGACTGAGTAACCCCTTGCTCGAGCCAGCGACCTTGGGTCCAAGCTGGTGAGCTTTTTGCTCAAGCCAGATGAGGCCGTGCTCAAGCTGGTGACCTCAGGATCTTGAATCTGAGTCCTCCTCATCCCAGTCCTACACTCTATCCACTGCACCACCACCTGGTCAGGCTGATAGTTCATTATTGATGTATATAAATGCAACTGATTTCTGAATATTTATTATGTATACTGCTACTTTACTGAATTCGGTTGTCAGTTCTAGTAGTTTCTTGGTAGAATCTTTAGGGTTCTTTATATACAGTGTCATGTTATCTCCAAATAATGACAGTTTTACCTCTTCCTTTTCAATTTGGATGCCCTTTTTCTCTCTCTAGCCCTCCCGCCTTCTTTCTCTTTCTTTCTTTCTTTCTTTCTTTCTTTCTTTCTTTCTTTCTTTCTTTCTTTCTTTCTTTCTTTCTTTCTTCCTTCCTTCCTTCCTTCCTTCCTTCCTTCCTTCCTTCCTTCCTTCCTTCCTTCCTTTCTTTCTTTCTTTCTTTCTTTCTTTCTTTCTTTCTTTCTTTCTTTCTGTCTCGTTGTGGCAGTAATATGTTGAATAAGAGTGGTAAAAGTGGACATCCCTGTCTTGTTTCTGGTCTTAAGAAAAACACATAGTTTTGCCTATTGAGCATAATGTTGGCTATGAGTTTGTCATATATGGCCTTTATTACATTGAGGTATGTTCCCTCTAGACCCCTTTAGTGAGAGTTTTTATCATAAATGAGCACTGGATTTTATCAAATGCTTTTTCTGAATCTATTAATATGATCATGTGATTTATTCTTCCTTTGTTTATGTGGCATATCACATTTATTAATTTGTAGATATTGTACCAACTTTGCATGCCTGAAATAAATTCCATGTAATCATGGTGTATAGTCTTTTTAATGTTTTGCTGTATTTGGTTTGCTAATATTTTGTTGAGGATTTTTATTATTATGTTTATTAGTTTATTAGTTTATTTAGCATTTATGTTTATTTCTTTCTTGTCTTTATCAGATTTTGGAATCACAATAATGCTGGTCGCATAAAATGAGCTTGGAAGTTTTTCCTCCTATTGAATTTTTTGGAATAGTTTGAGAAGGATAGGTATTAATTCTTCTTTGACTGTTTGGTTAAATTTGCCTGTGAAGCCATCCAGTACATAACTTTTGTTTGCTGTGAGGTTTTATCATTATTATTATTATTACTGCTTCAATTTTATTAGTTGTAATCGGTCTATTTAGATTTTCTGATTCATCCTGATTCATTTTAAATGATTATATGTTTCTAGTAGTTTATTATTTTTATCCAGATTGTCCATTTTGTTGGCATAGTTGTTTATAATATTGTCTTACAATCCTTTTGAATTTCTATGGAATGATTTTTTATGTTTTCTTTTTCATTTCTGATTTTATTTATTTGGGTCCTCTCTCTCTCTCTCTCTCTCTCTCTCTCTCTCTCCCCTTTTCTTTTATTTATTTATTTATTTGATGAGTCTGGTTAAAGGTTTGTCCATCTTGTTTATCTTTTTAAACAACCAGCTCTTGGTTCCATTGATGTTTTCTTTGTTCTTTTTTACTCTATTTTATTTATTTCTGCTTTGGATATCTATTATTTTCTTCTTCTTTTTTTTTTACTCATGTTTTAGGCTTTGTTTGTTTTTCATTTTTTAGTTTCTTTAAACATAAAATTAAATTGTTTATTTGAGATTTTCTTGTTTCTTGAAATATATAATTTTCCCTTTTAGGACTGCTTTCACTGTATCCCATAGATTTTGAGTTGTTGTGTTCTCATTTTCATTTGTTTCAAGTTATTTTTTTTTTTTTACAGAGACAGAGAGAGAGTCAGAGAGAGGGATAGATAGGGACAGACAGACAGGAACAGAGAGAGATGAGAAGCATTAATCATTAGTTTTTTGTTGTGATACCTTAGTTGTTTATTGATTGTTTTCTCATATGTGCCTTGACCGTGGGGCTACAGCAGACCGAGTAACCTCTTGCTCAAGCCAGCAACCTTGGGTCCAAGCTGGTGATCTTTGCTCAAACCAGATGAGCCCGCGCTCAAGCTGGTGACCTCGGGATCTCAAACCTGGGTCCTCTACATCCTAGTCCGATGCTCTATCCACTGAGCCACTGCCTGGTCAGGCTCAAGTTATCTTTCTTGATCTCATTGTTAACCCATTCATTGTTTAGTTACATGTTATTTAGCTTTCATGTCTTTCTGTGTTTTCCAGGGTTTTTTTCTTGTAATTGATTTTGAGTTTTATACCATTATGGTCAGAGAAGATGCTTAATATAATTTCAGTCTTCTTAAATATATTGATACTTGTTTTATGTCCTAATATGTGGTCTATCCTAGAAAATGTTTTATGTGCACTTGTAAAGAATGTATATTCTGCTGCTTTGGGGTAAAACACTCAGAAGATATCAATTAAATCCATCTGATATAGTGTGTCATTCAAGGCCACTATTTCCTTGTTGAGTTTCTGTCTAGAAAATTTATCCATTGCTATTAAAATTCACTATTATGAATGTATTACCGTTGATCTTTTCCTTTATGTCCATTAAGATTAGCTTTATATATTTAGGTTTTTCCTATGTTGGGTGCATAAATATTTACAAGGGTTATATTCACTTGTTTGATTGATTCCTTTAGTATTATATAATGTCCTTCTTTACCTCTTGCCCTAGCCTTTATTTTTTAGTCTACTTTGTTTGATATAAGTATTGCTACTCAGCTTTTTTTTTTTTCATTTCCATTTGCATGAAATATCTTTTTCCATTTCTTTTAGTCTGTGTGTATCTTTTGTTCTGAGGTGGGTCTCTTATAGGCAGCGCATATATGGGCCTTGTTTACTTATTCATTTATCTACCCTATGTCTTTTGATTGGAGCATTTAAGCCATTTACACTTAAAGTGATTATTAAGATACATATTTATTGCCATTTATTCTTTAAACTATGTTCCTCTTTTTTCCACCACTTCCTTTCCCTCCCTTTTCCTTTTCTGCCCCTCTCCTTCTCTTTCCTTCCCTTCCTCTTCCTTTTCCTTCCCCTCTCCTTCCCTCCCCTTTCCTCCTCTTTTCTTCCCTCCCCTTTGCTTCCTTTCCCACCCCTTCCCACCCTTTCCCACCCCTTCCCACCCCTCCCTTCCCTTCCCCTCCCCTCCCCTCCCCTCCCATTTCCTCCCCTCCTCTCCCCTCCCCTCCTCTCCCCTCCCCTCCCCTCCCCTCCCCTTTCCTTCCCTTCCCTCTCCTCCTTCTTTAAGAAGACCCATTTACATTTCTTGTAATACTGGTTTGATAGTAATGAACTCTTTTAGCTTTTTTTTTTTGTTTGGGAGGCTCTTTGTTTCTCTTTCAATTTTAAATGATAGCATTGCTAGGTAAAGTAGTCTTGGTTATAGGTCCTTGCTTTTTACCTCTTTGAATATTTCAGGTCAATTTCTTCTGGCCTAAAATGTTTCTGTTGAGAAATCAGCTGACAGTCTTAGGAGAGCTCCCTTGTAGTAATTAACTGTATTTCTCTTGCTGCTATTAAGATTCTCTCTTTGTCTTTACCCTTTGCTATTTTAATTATGATATGTCTTGGTGTGGACCATCTTGGTTGGGGCTCTCTGCACTTCCTGAAATTGTGTGTCTTTTTTTTCACCAAGTTAGGGAACTTTTTAGTCTTTATTATTTCAAATAGGTTCTCAATCCTTTGCTCTCTCTCTCTCCTCTTTCTGGTACCTCTATGATGTGGGCATTGTTATGCTTTCTGCAGTTTTTTTATGTTCAATACACTTTTTTTAAAATTAATTTTAATGGGGGTGACATTAATTAATCAGGGTACATAGATTCAGAGAAAACATCTCCAGGTTATTTTGACATTTGATTATGTTGCATACCCATCACCCAGAGTCATATAGTCTTCTGTCACCTTCTCTCTGGTTTTCTTTGTGCCCCTCCTCTCCCCCCACCTCCTTCCTTCCCCTCCCCACCCCTGGTAACCACCACACTGTTGTCCATGTCCCTGAGAGCTTCTTGTTGTTTATAAGGTCCCTTAAACTAATGGTTTTCAACCTCTAGTCTGTGGACCACTGCTGGTCTGCCAGAAATTTCATGCTGGTCTTTGAAACTGATGTTGTATAGAGATTATAGACCCAATGACTATGTACTTTATAATCTTCATATAACATTAGGGTGGTTAATTCTTTTGTGGACCGGCACAAAATTTCTGTCAAGTTGGGCACTGGTCTATAGATTGATGGTTTAAAACTACTGCCTTAAACTATTCTCATTTCTGAAAATTCTTTTTTCTTTTTGTTGCTCTGATTGGGTGTTTTCTGAAACCTTGTCTTTCAAGTCACTGATTTAGTCCTCTATTTTATCCAACCTACTCTTTATTCCTTCTAGTGTATTATTTACTTCAGCCATTGTATTCTTCACTTCTGACTGGTTCTTTTTTATAGTTTCAATGTCCTTTGTCTTGCTTCCTATCTCTGTTGAAGTTCTCACTAAGTTCCTTGGGCATCCGCAAATCATGATTTTTAACATTATATCTGGTAAATTGCTTGCCTCCATTTTATTTAGCTCTCTTTTTTTTGAAGATTTGTTCTGCTCTTTCATTTGGAGCATGTTTCTTTGTCTCCCCGTTTTTGCTGCCTATTTGTGTTCGTTTCTATGTATTAGGTAGATCTGCTATGACCCCCAGACTTGGTAGGGTGGCCTTATAAGGTAGGTGTCCTGTTGGACCCAGTGGCACAGTCTTCTTGATCGCCTGCATTGGATGCTCCAAGATTGTCGCTTGTGTGGATTACATGGGCCTTTCTGTTGTAATTGAGTCATGATTGCTATTGGCCCATTTGTGCATGGGGTTGACCCTGAGGCAGGCTGAATGTGAGGATCTATCCTGGCCACAGTGTATGAGCTACTGTGTGGGTGCTGACCACACAAAGTGGAATTTGCCTCAGCAGGGCCTGGTGCCTGCCGAAATCTCCCTTTGGATATGTCATTTCTGAAGTTATATAGATCCAGCTCTGGTGTTTCAAGCTGACCACTGGATGGATGGATTCTTGGACATCTTAGGAGGGACTCTGGTGTAGGCCAATGTCAGTGCTGCCTGTGACTGGCCCTGCTACTGAGCAATCCACAGTTTGTTGCTGCCTCTGCTGGACCTAGCTGTGTGGGGGAAGGACCAAGCTGCACACCAAGGCTGGTTTTTACCAGCACCAGGCCCAGGGAAGGTCAATGAAAGTCCGAAGGCATCCTGAGCTGCACTTCCAGCTGCCTGTTGTTTGCTAGGCTCAGTCACTGAAAGAGCCTCTGGTAGTACTCACATTGCATGAGGTACCGTTTATCCCCATGTATAACATGCACCTTAATTTTGGGGCCCGTAATTTGAAAAAAAAAAGTTATTGAACTCAAGTTTTATTCATCATAAAATTCATACAACTCCTCATCACTATCAAAATTCCCATTTATTAACTTGTCCTCCTCTGTGTCAGATGACGAATCACAGTCTTCAGATATTGCCTTGTCCTCACTTGCATCTATGGAATTTGAAATGCCACAACCACTGTATAAGATGTACCCAGTTTTTAGACCCCAAATTTTTCAAAAAAGGGTGCGTCTTACACATGGGGAAATACGGTAGATTCTCAGTGAGTCACCAGGTAGGGGGACAGGTAGTGTTTACCAAATTGATATCAGTTCAAACTCAGTGCCAGTGCTGGATCTGCGGCCACTCAGCAAATGTCCCAGTATATATCAATTCCAGCTGCCACCTGCTGCGTGTCTGCAGACCTTTCTGGTGGGACAGGGTTTCATGGAGTTTTCTCAGGCCCAAACAGAGCAATATTTGACCCATGCATGGAAGGTTCTGCACCAGTTGGACATGCAAGAAAAAATGGCTTCCATGATAGAGCCGCACAACTCACTCTGTCCAAGAGTCTGCCAGGAGCCTGAGCTCATCAGAACGGGGCCTCCAGGAGTCAGGGGTATGAGGCTAGTGGATATCCTATGAGGGGGAGGCACCAGTAGTTTTACAGGACAGTGGGGGAAATGGCTCCCACCCAAAAGTGTGTCATTCAGTCACTGACAACCCCTGAGTCTGCTCAGGCCTCTACACCCCAGCCCTCACAGCTGACTCCTCAACCAGTCAGGAACTCCACAGGGTGGAATGACGAGGAATCCAGAGGGTGGGGCTCCTGTGTTCCCCCAGGCTGATGCCTACAGAGGAGAGAGCTTCCCCTAAGAGAGATGGTGTCTCTGGTGTGGGAGAGTGACTCAACACAGAGATCCTGGTGGCTGTCCCTTCAGCTCTTGCCACAGAGCCACAAACCCCAGTGTCTCCTCAAATGACTCTAGTCTGCTCTACCCTCACTCCACCAGAGCCCAGGGTGGGTATTTTGTGCTTTGATCCTTTAAGAGGGTGCCTTGTATCTCACAGACTCCTTCCTGTCTCTCCCTGACAGACAGAAGCCCCACTGATTTTCATAACTGGATAGTATGTGGGCACCTCCCAGCCTTGGTCCTCTGAGCTGGGAAGCTTGGCATGGGGTGAGACCCTACACTTCTTAGGGGAAACTTTGGAGCTGAGATATCCCTCTAGAATCTCAGCCTCTGTCTGTGGGAGTGGAACCAGAACTTTTTGGGTCTGCATTCTTTCCACCAGTCTTGAGGTGGCTTCTTCTACAACTCCTAGGTTATAAGACTTCTGTTTGACTAGCCTTTAGTTGCTTATTAAGGCTGATTATTCTATAATTTAGTTTTAAATTCCAGTTTGGTCCTGGGAGGAGATGAGTGTAACATCTACCTACTGCACTGCCATCTTTGATCCCCCTGGGAAACTTGTTAAAGGCTGAAAAAGAGGAAAGATGTCTTAAAATGTTCCTGAGACCTTTCCAAGGGGGTCATAGGTTATAACTCTCTTCATGATAGCACTGAGGTGCTGCATGCTTTTTCCCCTTTCATCTCTCACAAACGTGCCATGGAGCGTCCAGAGGCCACCCGGTGGATGCTGTTACAACAGACCGAATGCAGAAGCAATGAGAGGGCCCAGCTGCTTTCCATCAATCCTGACATTAAAGCCAAGCAGAGGGCCACTCTTCTCACATCTTCTTTTGTTTAGAAAAATATAGGTGTTTTTTTTTTTAATTAAAAAAAATCTGTTATTTATGTTAACAAGTTATGGGTTTATTTTTTAAGTGGATTAATACATTTTTAGATTTATAGTTTTAATTTTGAATATGTAAACCTTGATAATATATAACCCACACAAACAAAAGGCCTCTGGGATCCTCAAACTTTTTTTTTTTTTAATTTTTTTTTTTTTGTATTTTTCTGAAGCTGGAAACGGGGAGGCAGTCAGACAGACTCCCCACATGTGCCGGACTGGGATCCACCTGGCACACTCACCAGGGGCGATGCTCTGCCCATCCGGGGCGTCACTCTGTCACAACCAGAGCCACTCTAGCGCCTGGGGCAGAGGCCAAGGAGCCATCCCCAGCGCCCGGGCCATCTTTTGCTCCAATGAAGCCTCGGCTGCAGGAGGGGGAGAGAGAGACAGAGAGGAAGGAGAGGGGGAGGGGTGGAGAAGCAGATGGGCGCCTCTCCTGTGTGCCCTGGCCGGGAATCGAACCTGGGACTTCCACACGCCAGGCTGACGCTCTACCACTGAGCCAACCGGCCAGGGCCCTCAAACATTTTTAATAGGATAAAGGGTCCTGCAACCAAAAAGTCTGACTACTGCTGCATCAAGTAACAGACTAAATTTGCTCCAAAATAATTTTCATATTCTTATTCAATTAAATGCTCTATCAAATATGTGATCTATATCTATACAGTTTGCATAAAATTATTTTTTTCTGGTATTCCCCCTTCTCCAAGAAGGCTGAGCTGTGTTGGCAGTATTGAAGTATAGAAAGAAATCAGCCACCGGTTTTTTTCCCTTGCATGAAAACAGTCTAAATTATGCTCCAAGACTTCCAAAAACTTGGTAAAGGTGAAGTTATCCAATTTTATGTTATGTGTATGGGGAACAAAACCTGGCTGGATGAAAAATTGTAAAGCATCAGAGGTTTAGCTCTGAGACTTTATGTGATCACATCTGGCTCTTTTTATCTCTTATTCCCCAAGCCTAAACCACAGTCAGCTTGAACAAATCTCATGAATTCCTACGTGTCCTTCCCCCTCCGCCATGGCCCCTTTAACCAAAGGCATCTTCTAAGGCAGGTTAAGCACCTGAAATAGAGTCCCCAAAGCAGGGAGGCAGCGGTATAGTGACTTCTGTTAACAACTGACTTAGAGAGGCGGAGAGCAAAGAGGTGATTTGCAGCATTTCCCAATTTCTGTGGTTTAATATTCTTGCCATGGGTGATTTATTCTGTTTTGTTTTTAGCAAGAGAGAGAGAAAGAGAGAGAGGGAAGGGGAAGGGAGGGGGGAGGGAAGGGAGAGAGAGAAGAAGCCTCAACGTGTAGTTGAGTCAGTTTAGTTGTTAATTGATTACTTCTCATACAGGCCATGACTGGGGGGGACTCCAGCAGAGCCAGTAACCCTTGCTCAAGCCAGTGACCTTGGGCTCAAGCCAGCCACTTTGGGCTTCAAGCCAGTGTGACCTCTGGCTCAAGCCAGTGACCATGGGATCATGTCTATGATCCCACGCTCAAGCCAGCAACCCCGCTCTCAAGCTGGGGAGCCTGCACTCAAACTGGATAAGCTCACACAAGCTAGTGACCTCGGGGATTTGAACCTGGGACCTTAGCATCCTAGGTCAACACTCTATTCATTGCACCACCACTGGTCAAGCTTGCCATGGCGGGTTTTAAGCTTTAACCTGGTATCACTGAACACAGTGTAGGTTAGGGAGGGATGCAGACGATAGGCTCCAATGAGGGAGCAGGAAGCTGCTATAACCCTATGCAGCATTGTTGCAGGGTAGTCTTACATATGTGAACAGAAAAAAGAGGACAGTGTAGCGAATGTTATGGGCCAGGGAAATCTCCATGAGGACATCCACTCTCGTTCTATTCAGATTGCACACTTCTAGCAGGAAAGGGGAGACTGAGGCGAGTGGGACGGGAACCTGACCCCACTTTGCCAGGAGAGGGGCATGGACAAGATGCCGGGCTAGTTTCTTCATCGTTTTTAACCAGAATAACAACAGCCAGCATGCTGGGCTACTATGGAGCCTAGGTATAAATACAGAAAGCACACAGCACTCTGCCTGGCTCGAAGAACGGTAATTTCCTTTTTATTTTCATTTTTTTCCCGTAATGGATGCTCTTTTTGGAAGAATGAATCAACTACTTCTGAATTCCAGTTCTGACTGCTTTTGTGCAGATTCTTCTCAGGTTAGCATCCTCCCATCTTTATGTTTGAATTGAATATTTAGTCACAGGAAATTGCTTTAAGTTCTATGGGATTTCAAAGGTAAAAATTCTATATAAAAAATGCAAACAGGTCTAATGTCAGTGCTAGACTCATTCTAATTAAGTCATTGTAAGCCACATATTTTTATAGATCTGTGGTAGAAAAGAAAGTAAATATGCTATCCCTGAGGATTTGTTACTGAAGATTTACATGTATCCTTTCCTCTCTTGAGTTTGAATTTAAAATATTCCCAATGCTAAGGGGCTTTTGGATGCACATACAAAATAATTGTTTTAAAATTCTATTAGGGGAGAAGCATAGCATAATAGCTGAACCACAAATGCCAGAGGTTAGCGAGAACATTAACATCATTCAAACACCGTACATACCTGCCACATTCTGAAGATCATTGGTAAAAACAAGTATTAAATCTCACCTTAAAGGTCAGGGGCAATTTATCCATCCTTACTAATGAATATAAATTATCCTGGAAGGAGCTGTCTATTCAAGTACACGGAGCTGGGCCAATTGGATATCCAAATGGAATTGGGCCAATTGGATATAAAGTACATTTGGGGAAAACATCATTAGCTTCCTACCTCATAATATATAGTGATGTTGCAGTCCCCCCTTATCTTCAGGGGGTACATTGTAAGACCCCCCAATGGATGCCTAAAACCAAAGATGGTACCAAATGCTATATATACTGTTTCTTTTCTATCTTTGATAAAATTTAACTTATAAATTATGTACAGTAAGAGATAGTAATAACTAATAAAAAGATAAAGCAATTATAGCAATATACAACAATAAACGTTATGTCTCTCCCTCTGATAACCAATCTGATAGCAGAGATGGCCACTAAGGGGCTAATAGGGTGGGGACCGTGCGCAGTATGGATAAGCTGGACAGAGAGATGATTCAGATCCTGGTCTAGATCAGAGGTCCCCAAACTACGGCCCGCGGGCCACATGCGGCCCCCTGAGACCATTTATCCGGCCCCCACCGCACTTCCGGAAGGAGCACCTCTTTCATTGGTGGTCAGTGAGAGGAGCATAGTTCCCATTGAAATACTGGTCAGTTTGTTGATTTAAATTTACTTGTTCTTTATTTAAAATATTGTATTTGTTCCCGTTCTGTTTTTTTTACTTTAAAATAAGATATGTGCAGTGTGCATAGGGATTTGTTCATAGTTTTTTTTATAGTCCGGCCCTCCAACGGTCTGAGGGACAGTGAACTGGCCCCCTGTGTAAAAAGTTTGGGGACCCCTGGTCTAGATGAAGCTGGGCAGCTTCATACTACTCAGAACGGAGCACAATTTGAAACTTATGGATTGTTTATTTCTTGAATTTCCCATTTAATATTTTTGGACTGAGGTTGACTGTGGTTAACTGAAACCTCAGAAAGCAAAATTGTGGATAAAGAGGTACTACTGAATGCATTTTTAAATGGATATGAGATCTTAAAATGAAAACAAACAATATACCAAAGATAATGTGAGATTGTAAAAAATATAATTTCAGATCAGAAAGGGCCTCCTTGAACAAATCTCCAACTACAGAAACTATAAATGAAAATGTATAAGCAATAAAAGCTTCTGTATATTTGGAGGACCATTAGGTTACAAGACAAATGACAAGGTAACAAAAATATTTTGTAATATACAGTGTGTCCGTAAAGTCATGGTACACTTTTGACCGGTAACAGGAAAGCAACAAAAGATGATAGAAATGTGAAATCTGCACCACATAAAAGGAAAACCCTCCCAGTTTCTGTAGGATGATGTGGCAGCATGTGCGCATGCGCAGATGATGACGTAACACCGTGTATACAGCGGAGCAGCCCACGGCCATGCCAGTCAAGATGTGGACGGTACAGAGGAAGGTTCAGTGTGTTCTGTGGCTTGCTAAATTTGAATCCGTGACCAAGGTGCAATGTGAATATCGGTGCGTTTATAACGAAGCGCCACCACATAGGAATAACATTACTCGGTGGGATAAGCAGTTGAAGGAAACCGGCAGTTTGGTGGAGAAACCCTGTTCTGGTAGGCCATCAGTCAGTGATGAGTCTGTAGAGGCTATACGGGATAGCTACCTAAGGAGCCCTAAAAAATCTGTGCATGAGCCCACATTGAACTGCACTGAATAGGTATGAAACTGGGAGAGTTTTCTTTTTATTTGGTGCAGATTTCACATTTTTATCATCTCTTGTTGCTTTTCCTGTGACCGGTCAAAAGTGCACCATGACTTTACAGACACACTGTATATAACAATTCCTGTCCTTACTATAAAAAGAGTTCCTATAATTCAATAAGAAAGAGCCAAATAACATGGAAGAAAAGTTGACAGAGATATAAATCTCCATGCACCGAGAGAGTAAATCTTTCCTTCCGATTACATTGGTTCCACAACGCCTTCTTTGTCCCTGTATCAGGACTGCTGATAGATGGGATGTTCATCAAAGCACGTTTTTGTTCTGTCATTCTCTTGCCCAGGTGGCCTCAGAGTGTCTCCCTGGTTGACAGGTTAATATGAAACCTCATAAACTTGACATTCAACTAAATGAGATCACTAATGCCACTAGCACAGTTTTAGCTATGGTAAGCTCTCAAAGAATTTGAGTCCTTCATTCTCATTCATAGTGTCATTGAGAGAATTACATGAGGTAATTTGTGTTCAGAAGCAGGAAAAGTTTCATCACATGATGGGGCTACTCTGTAAACATTGGTCCTCTTTCTTCAAAGCCTTCTCTCATCCAGACCTCGTCAAGGCTCCTTCACCCTGGCTGCCTGCTCTGAATTACCTGTGGAGCTGCTGGACAACACCCATGCCCAGGCTGCATGCCAGCCCAGTTTTGTACGAACCTCAGCTTGTGCAGCCCAGAGCATTAAGAGGAGTTTCTCAGGGGACTCCAGTGAGCACACTGGAGGACACACTCTACCTTACATATGCTGTGGATTTCTTGTGGTCCCTTGACCCTTGAGGTTCCTTGTCCATCCCACTGTGCCACTGTCTGCCTCTCTGCCTATTGAAGTCTTAGTTTCAGTTGGAAATAATTTTCTCAACTCTGAACTGCATTTGCACTCATCCTATGCATTTGCCTTTTAATGGCCTTTTATTATAATATATATTTGTGAAGTATCTTTCTGTCTAAATTGTAAGCTTCTGGAGGCCAAGGACCTTTTTTTTTTTTTTAATTTATTTATTTACTTTTTTAGATTTTATTTATTCATTTTTATTAGAGAGAGAGGGAGGAGAGAGAGAGAGAGAGAGGGAGAGATAGAGAGAGAACAGGGGGAGGAGCAGGAAGCATCAACTCCCATATGTGCCTTAACCAGGCCAGCCCAGGGTTTTGAACCGGCAACCTCAGCATTCCAGGTCGAGGCTTTATCCACTGCGCCACCACAGGTCAGGCCCAAGGACCTTATTTTATTCATCATTATGTCCATCTGATGTTTGTTCTAGCACTTGAAACATAGTAAGTCCTCAGAAGTTATTGAATGGATAAATGAATATAAGTGACTAAGAAAAGATACTTATATTCACACAAACTTAGAATGAGTCACCATACTCCCTGGGATCTGAAAAAATTCCCTGTAGTTCCTGGGTTACCAAATACTCATCTTTATAGAGACAGTCTTGTCAGACAAATGAGCTGACACTTTTCAAAGAGCCTGGATTTATTATCAATCATGGAGTCGTTGTCCATTGTGGAATCAAAGCAGATTCAATGTAATGCTGGGGCCTTTGTAAATGCCTGGCTTTGGGCTTCCCAGTTTGGATCTTTAATTCTAAATAAAGCTACTACTTGGGAGGATACTCTGAGTAGTCAAAGTAGGGGGTTGCTCCTAGACAGTGCTGGAGTCGCTAGCTGTTTGACCTTGGACAAGCTGCCTCTTAGATCTCAGTTTCATCATCTAGAACAGGGGTCCCCAAACTATAGCCCGCGGCCTGAGGCCATTTATCTGGCCCCCGCCGCACGTCCAGAAGGGGCACCTCTTTTATTGGTAGTCAGTGAAAGGAGCACAAGATGCATCCTGGAGTACTGTATGTGGCGGCGCCGCAAAGCGCGGCGTCGCTCATGTATAGTACTATTTCCGGTGATGTGAGACGCACGCGTCACGGCTCCGGAAGCACATCATATCACTTGTTACGGCTAGCAGTGACAAATATGGAACCGGACATTGACCATCTCATTAGCCAAAAGCAGGCCCATAGTTCCCATTGAAATACTGGTCAGTTTGTTGATTTAAATTTACTTGTTCTTTATTTTAAATACTGTATTTGTTCCCTTTTTTTTTTTTTTTTTTTTTTTTACTTTAAAATAAGATATGTGCAGTGTGCATAGGGATTTGTTCATAGTTTTTTTTATAGTCCGGCCCTCCAACGGTCTGACGGACAGTGAACTGGCCCCCTGTGTAAAAAGTTTGGGGACCCCTGATCTATAGCATGGGATATAATACTGCTGCCTACCTCGTGGGTGAGATTAAAATGAGACCATTCACCTGAATATATCACAACATCAGGCACATAGGGAAGGTTCAAAAATTGATGGCCTACAGGAATGAAAAATAGTATTAAGATGGAAGAGCACAAGTGACTCCAAAAAGAATTGGGGCATTTTTCATTGAAATGAAGAAAGAGAACTACCATTTTCTAATTGTCAGCAGTATTTCAGGCTAGGAACTTCTCTGGTTAATTCAGTGCAGGGAAAATGGCAAATTATTTAAATAGATAACATAGGATGACATAATATAATATGGATATAATAAATGTAATTACTATGATTAACATAATTTGTGTACTTAATATATAATTAATATATGATTAGTAGAATACAGAAAAATATAGGATAACGTCGTATAGCATAAAATGCGTATGGCTCATTTAAACCTTTTTCAGGGTAAGTTGAAGAAAACAAAGCCCTGAGTTTGATAGTGAAATGATTTTGATAATAAAGTGAGAAAACCAGTTCTGTCGGGCAGGGTACAGATGTGGTATGACTGTATGTTAATTATAAAAGGCCTGGCAGGCTTCCCCACACACTCTCCCTGCCCAAGTGGTAGCTCTGGTTCAGAGGCCTTCCTTCTACCCAGTTATTCTCACACATAATTTCCCCCCTTTGGTTTCTGTTTTATTTTGGAATGGCTCCTTAACCTTTAGAGGAAGTGTGTTTTGTCTGGGACAACAGGATATCCATGTGATCTTATCTGTAGACATTTGGCCATAGAGAAGGCATCTGTATTAATGCATTAAAGTCCTCCACAAAATGAAGACAAGGTCTCGTGGAAAAAAAGGTCATTACATGGTTTTATCTGTGCTCATTGTTCCCTGGAGTGACCTGTTCCTGGTCAATTTCTCATTGGTGATCTTAATTATTTCTGTCCTTTAGAAGTGAACTCTTGAGAAAGTAATTGCTTGGCTTTTAGAGACTCTAGGGCAGGGGTTGGGAACCTATGGCTTGCGAGCCAGATGTGGCTCTTTTGATGGCTGTATCTGGCTCACAGACAAATCTTTAATAAAAAAATAATGTTAAAAAGATAAAACATTCTCATGTATTACAATCCATTCATTTTCTACCACTCATGTTCATGGTTGTGGGTGGCTGGAGCCAATCACAGCTGTCCTCTGGGACAACACCAAATTTTTATTGGATAATGCATAACATACATGGGTCATTGTGAGGTCAGGAAGTAAACTTCCCTCCTTTTAATCAAGCAGTCAGCTAACTAATTGCAGAAACCCTTTTGACAAAGATGGCTAAAAGAAAAAAAGATGAGGAGTATTGTACTTTTCAGCAGGAATGGACAGAGGGATTTGCCTTGTGGAGAGAGCAGGTTCCATAGGGTGTCTATTATGCAATGGCAAAATTGCATCAATGAAACGGTCAAATATAAAGCGGCACTTCGACACACGCCATACTACATTTGCATTGAAATATCCAGCAGGGGACAGCAGGAAGAAAACATGTCAAGAGTTACTGTGCAGAGTGCAAGCTAGTCAGCAGCAACTCCGTGTTTGGACCCAACAAGGTAACTGGAATTCAGCTAGCTTTGCTGGTGCTTTAGCAATTGTGAGAAACGGAAAGCCATTCACAGATGGGGAGTATGCCAAAACATTCATGCTTGATATTGCTAGTGAACTTTTTGACGACTTTTTGGATAAAGACAAGATAATCAAACGAATAAAAGACATGCCTCTGTCGGCAAGAACTGTTCATGATTGTACCACCATGATGGCAAATCAAATTGAGGCAACACAAGTGAAGGACATAAATGAAGCACCATTCTTTTCTCTCGCTTTGGATGAGTCAACAGACGTAAGTCATTTATCCCAGTTCAGCGTGATTGCAAGGTATGCTGTCGGTGACACACTATGTGAGGAAAGTCTTGCTGTTTTGCCTATGAAAGAGACAACAAGAGGGGAAGATTTATTCAAGTTTTTTACTGAGTTCACTAAAGAAAAAAATCTACCGATGGATAAACTTATTTTGGTGTGTACTGATGGTGCTCCGTGCATGGTGGGGAAAAATGGAGGATTTGTAGCGCTTCTTCGTGAACATGAAAAGAGACCCATCCTAAGTTTTCACTGCAGCCTACATCAGGAGGCGCTTTGTGCTCAGCTGTGTGGCGAGCAGCTTGGTGAGGTGTCGTCGCTGGTCATTTGGGTGGTCAACTTTATTGTTGCTCAAGCTTTAAATGATTGCCAGTTTAAAACACTGCTGGATGAAGTTAGTAATAATTATCCTGGTCTGCTTCTGCACAGCAATGTGTGTTGGTTGTCAAGAGGGAAGGTGCTCATCTGTTTCACAGCTTGTCTGAGCGAAATACGGACTTTTCTTGAAATGAAAAACGTCGAGCATCCTGAATTAGCTAACATTGAGTGGCTCCTGAAGTTCTACTATCTCGTGGACATGACTGAACATCTGAACCAGCTCAATGTGAAAATGCAAGGCATTGGAACTACAGTCTTATCCCTTCAACAAGCAGTGTTTGCATTTGAAAACAAGCTGGAACTCTTCATTGCTGACATTGAAACAGATCGTTTACTACACTTTGAAAAACTGGGAGAGTTTAAAGATGCATGCACAGCAAGTGACCCTGCTCAACATCTTGATCTCCAGCAGCTAGTGGGCTTCACATCTAATCTCCTACAGTCATTCAAAGCGCACTTTGGAGGATTTCGTGAGTGCACTCATCTTTTTAAGTTCATCACCCATCCACACGAGTGTGCAGTGGACAGCGCTGACCTAAGTTACATCCTTGATGTCTCTATCAGAGATTTTGAGCTACAAGCTGCTGACCTGAAGGCCTCAGATATGTGGGTGAATAAGTTCAAGTCACTGAATGAAGATTTGGAAAGACTTGCATGACAGCAAGCAGAGTTGGCAAGCAAACACAAGTGGGGAGAAATGAAAAAACTTCAACCCGGGGACCAGCTGATTGTCAAAACTTGGAATATGCTTCCCGTCACATACCACACACTGCAGCATGTGAGTATTACTGTACTGACAATGTTTGGCTCTACGTATGCTTGTGAGCAGTCTTTCTCACGTCTAAAGAACATTAAGACCAACCTATGATCACGTTTAACGGATGGAAGTCTCGACGCCTGCATGAAGCTTAACCTCACCACATATCAACCAGACTACAAAGCCATCAGCAAAACCATGCAGCACCAGAAGTTGCATTAATGGTAAGAAGCACTTTATTCATCATTGGTTAGCAACAGCATAACAACGTTACTAAAAAGAATTCAGAAACTTATTGTACTTTAAAGTGTTGGTCTTACATAAAATGCACACATTTACTTGTATTTAATGTTAAACATATTGTATGGCTCTCACGGAATCACATTTTAAAATATGTGGCATTCATGGCTCTCTCAGCCAAAAAGGTTCCCGACCCCTGCTCTAGGGGACGCCTTTGTGGCATGATTGAGCTGACTGTTCAGCGGCTCATTCGGGAGTGGGGTCTATCTTAGTGACTAAGTAACTGAAGTAACTAATTCTAGGACACGTTCTGAATATGTTGGTAAATTTAATGGTCAGATTTGCATTAAAATATCCAATGAACTATTAGGAAAAAAATTAAACACTACTCACTGTCACCAGGCATCAGAGGGCAATGGGGAGAGGGAGGACCAAAGATGCAGACCAAGAAGTGTGAAAGGAGCCAAGGCTATTCCACAAGAGCTCTCTGGTTCCGCCATCTTCACTGACTCAAGTCCAGGTCTGCTTGCCCAGCAAGTCTGTCGGAGCACCTCTCTGCCTTCTCTCCATCCCCAGTGCTGGAAGCCTGAACTGGATTCCAGGTGACCACTTGCCCAGATACTTCTAGCCTTTCCCCCTCAGCCCAGGACCTGGTGAGCCTTCCTTCTTTCCCCATCAGCTCCAGGGGATGCTCCCTGCATGCTATTAGTTATATACCATATGAGAGTTGGTTTTTCTTTGACAAATACTCTTTTCCTATTTATGGGTGAACCCAGAGAGTATTGTCCCCAGCCAGGGCTTCTGTTAGCCCATACGATGTCTTTGTACAGGTGAAAAAGGCATCCCCTCTGGTCAAATGCAGCTTCACAGATGTACTGACTTAGGATACAGAGGTGACATTGTCAAATTCAAAACTATGTTCTTTACTTGGGGGCGGTCTCAGGCCCGTGGGCTGTCTGCTCAGTCCCCGTGGCGTGTTCCTCTCTCGTGCGTGTTACAACCTTTAGAACCATAGGTGCTGCTCCTAAGGACTCGCCTTCCCTTCTTCTGGGAGATGTTTTTTCTCCATTTCAGGGTCACCTATATGGAACAGAGCTTGCAGGTTCTCCTGGGGGACTGTGATATTCCTGTGGAAAAGCCACAATGCTTGCAAAGTCACAGGTGACTTTATAGGTCACACTCATTTAGCCAAAGTCAGTAGAGTACTTGGGATTCCCAGCCTGCAGAAGGGCCCCCGCATGGCTGGAGTGAAATCAGACATTTCCTGGGACACGCTAGCTGTCAGCAGAGCCCAACTAGGGTGAAGTGAATGAAATTATTGGGCACTCGCCCTGAGGGGCAAAATCCTCAATCATCAAGAGAAATAAATTTTAATGCAACATTTTAAAAACTCAGAATTAATGAACAAAAAAATCCGTGGTGAAGAAAATATCAGAATTTTAAATAAAGACAAGATCCAAATTATTGCAGATAAATCCGTAATGTACAAAATATCAGAATTTTAAATAAAGACAACACCAGTACTGCTGATTCATTCGCCTTTTGCCTTAGGCTCCAGGATGGCTCGTCCTGGCACCGTGACTGAGCCTGTCTTTGTTTAAGATTCTGAGGATTTTTTTCATCCTTGGTTTTCTGCATTAATTTTTAATTTGTCAAATATTGCCTTACAATATTATTTACCTTGAGGACTGAGTTTTTTTGGTACTTCCTTTCAGAAAGCAAGAGCTCACTCTCCTCACCCTAGTCCAGCCCCGATCACTAACTCGCTCGTTCGTCCCCATTGTGGAGGGTGGTGGGAGACATTGTACTGAGAAGTTGGCACTCACCAGCCTGTTCTAATTCCTAACAACCTTCTGCCCTGCGGTCTCTTATTAACGGAGGAGCAGAAAACTTGAACAGTCTGCCCCAAATCCACACCAGGTGGAGGTGAAGGTGAAGGGAATCCAATGGAGTCTAAAACCCATGGCTTTGGCCAAGTTCGGGGACAAGGGAAAGGAAGGCATGGAGGAAAAAAGGGCCAGTGCAGAGGTGCCAGGGCGAGCCTAAGGCAGCGACCTGAGCTGCATGCACGCTGTCCCTCCAGCTGACAGAGCCAGCTGTGCGCGCGGGGCCTCTCCACGGTGACATTTCACATTGCCGAGAGTTACCAGGAAGAAAACACGCATCCAAGCAAGCTGATTACTTAACCTTTTCCCAAAGACTCTTCGACAAATATCGCATACCCCCAAACAAATTACTTTTCCTTTCATAAAACTCAAGTGGACACATCTCCATTTCTCTGAAAAAAAGAGCAGCTGCAGAGTAATCACCCGAAATGCAGGGTCTGAAAGGAAATTAATGGTGTTGATGGAATCAGCCGTCTCCAACATTGAAAGATATTGGACTGAAAAGACAATGGTATTTGCATCCTTTTAAACATTCACCTAGATTTGCATAATGGAGATGTCAATTGTATTGCAGGAGAAAAGAAAAATCAACCTACCTAGGCACACATTAACTCTGCCTGCACTCTACAGCTCTCTTAAGGGGTTGGCACAGCACCATGCCTTGCCCTTTTGAAAGAGAAAAATGTGAAACCCCTACATTCATCAAGCGAGTCTTTTGTGAAACAGGAATGAGACATCACGGGCTGGTACCTGCTCCCCTGTCTGCAAGAACCAACAAGACGAATTTCTGCTGGAGGCCAGGACCAGGAAGAGCTCACTGTCTGCATATGAATGTGCACTAATTTGATTGTCAGGAAATGAACAGTACATAACCCAACCTTGGACCCTATTGGCCTCAACTTGCAGAAATCATAGCATCAACTTCAGGACCCAGTTATATTAATCTTATTATTTTTTTGGTGTCTGTTAACAGCTTCTCTGTAGGCTTCTGTTTAGATCAATGTTTAGCAACCGTGGTGCACATCAGAGATGCCCAGAGTGCTTTATAAAAATGCAGATGCCAGGGCCCCCCTCTAGTGTTGGACCCAGAAGTGGATGTTTTTCCATTTGCAATTTCAGAGAACGCTTTGTTATCCCAAGGGAGAGACAACCTAAGGCAGACTTTAATAGAATTATGTCCAAAGGTGCAAAGAAAGGTTAACTGATGGCCCTCACACTGTTTGCAGTAACTAAAATTAAAACTAGCCCTGACCCCCCATAACTTAAAAGCAGTAGAGGTTACAACAAGGGAAAGGAGGATAATTTAACTCTAACTTACTTTGACCTAAATTCATGCCATGTGGTACTTTTGCCTGAATTATTCAGAAAAACGCCCCAAGTTGCCTCTTAATCCATCTTGTACAGTTGGTCCTATTATATTTAGAAAGTGTTTTCTATGATTATTTTCCCTGTAGCTCAGGTCACCTTGATCAGATCAAAGTTCCCCAAAGTTATTTTTTTTTAATAATACAAATTTATTACATCACTTTTACTCATACCTGTTCCCAGTGGATATGGGTGAGTGAATTCCTCTACATCAGTGGTCCCCAACCCCCGGGCCGCGGACCTGTACCGGTCCGTGGGCCATTTTGTACCGGTCCGCAGAGAAAGAATAAATAACTTACATTATTTCCGTTTTATTTATATTGAAGTCTGAACGATGTTTTATTTTTAAAAATTGACCAGATTCCCTCTGTTACATCCGTCTAAGGCTCACTCTTGACGCCTGTCTCAGTCACATGATACATTTATCCGTCCCACCCTAAAGGCCAATCTGTGAAAATATTTTCTGACATTAAACTGGTCCATGGCCCAAAAAAGGTTGGGGACCACTGGTCTACATAACCAAGTTCATTAATAATGTCCTCTAGGTCTTTTCCACTGCTGGCTTACCTTACCGCCTTTGTTTACATTTAGTTCAGAAAAGACAAATTTAAGAAGCGGCAGGTCATAACTAGACAGAAGATCACTGCAGTTAGTTTCTGTGAGAGTTTCCCCAGCCTGGTAGCTGTCAGGTGAAGCCTGAATGTGGACACTGGTAAATCGCAATTAATACACAGTTGTAATCAGGGCAGGAATTAGTGATGTTTTCTCTTCAACACAATGAAGCTCCTAGAAGTGGCTTCATTAATATGATGTTTTGGTTTTGTTCATGTTTTCTTCTCATTTTATCTGGTTCTAAGCCTTCCTGTCCTCTGTTCTGAGGTCACTTTTTCATGGGGAGCTTTTGGGGCGCTGATGTCATTCTGCTACTTCTGTTGTCCCGCTGATCTCTCAGTCTCTCCTCTGCACTTACTGAGACTGTGTTACTAAAGTGAGCAGCTTTCGGCCATGATGACATAATGTTTAGATCTCTCTTTGTCTCGCAACTCCTATTTTTCTTTTGAGCAAGACTGCCTGATTCAGGAGGTCGGAGCTCTACCTCTCCCAAATAAGGCCTATCCAATATTCTTCACCAAGTTGGCAATTTCTTTTGGATGATAAAATACCATAAATATTTTCATTGAAATCATTGGGATATTTGTTTGGAAAAAAACTGTCAATTAGCACTGCACTGTTTTGGAGCATATTTAGAAAATTAGTATTGTGAAAGCTTGAACAGATATACTAGTTTAGCTTGATTTCACACTGATTCCTTTTTCCTTTTAAGTGCACTGCACAGTTCACACACACACACTGTGTAAGGATCAACTGTGTTTTTACCCCGAGGTTGGGGATCTGAGTATGCGGAGGGCTGACTAGAAGTAATACTTAGATTTTCAGATTTTCAATTTCTCAGGGAGTCAGCACCCTAACCCACATGTTGTTCAAAGGTCCACTATACTTTGTTGGAATAATATATTTAATAAGAATTAAGTAATTTTTAAATGAAACAGATGTTTGCTTTTGGAAAACAGCTTTACAGTTCCTGTGTGGGGCAATTAGGTTCTAATCCTGATGCCATGATTTTTGGTAGTGAATAAAAGATGGCGTCTACAATCGTAGTCATGTGCCGTGTAACAGCATTTTGGTCAAAGACCACACATACACAATGATGGTCCCGTGAGATTACAATGGGGCTGAGAATTTTCTCTCCCCTAGTGCTGTTGTAGCCATGGTAATGTCATAGGCACCTGGGCGTTTGTGATGTGCATTTGTGTATGTGGTGACACCGGTGTAAACACACCTACTGCACTGCCAGTCATATAACAGTACAACATACACCATATAAGTGCGGTACATAATACTTGATAACAAGCAACTATGGGAGTGGTTTAGGTATTTACTATACTATACTTTTTAATCGTTATTTTAGAGTATGCTCTCAATTTACAGAAGAAAAAAAGTTTGCTGTAGAGCACTATGCCCTGTGTGAGGCAGCAGCCTCACACAGCCAGTGTTTACAGCGTCTCTTGGATGTATCATTTTCTCTTGAGCTTATTTAATATCATAATGTTTTTTTACAGTAACATGCTGTACAGGTTTGTAGCCTAGGAACAATAGGCTATACCATAGAGCCTCGGTGTGTAGTAGGCTATACTATCTAGGTTTGTATAAGTGCGCTGTTATGTTCATATAATGACGAAATTGCCTAACTACATTTCTCAGGATATATCCCTGTCATTAAGGGGCACATGATGGTAGACACATTCTAAGTTACTAAGCAGGTACTTGGGTCAGTTGCACAAGGGCAATGATTTTATTAGATGTTAATCACAGCAATAATTACTGTGCAACATTGTATTCTATTTTAAAGTACTCTTCTTTAAAGATGGGGTTATCAGCAATGGAAAATGCATTGAGCTTTTATGATAGATTGTTGTGCTCTATATATCTGATAAGAACCAAATCCTCTGATAAAAAGTCAGAGATCTGTCTTGCATGGATAAAGGACCTTCATTAAGTTATTTTTAACACCCAACATTTACTGAATTCTTACTGAGTTAGAGGCTGAAGTTACAAAGACATCTGACCTGACGCACAACTTCTGAGGCTCGCGCTCTCATCTGGGAGCTCCGGCACGTGAGGATAAGGGCAGATGTGACCACCTTGCCACCGGAAGACAAGGGAGCTCAAACTGCCAGGTGTGCTCAGTTGGCATCTGGGGAAGGTCAGTTATTTCCTGAGACAAAGTCACTAAGGAACAAGACTTGACTACAGTGGTTCTCAAAGTGTGCGCCAGGGAGCCCTGGTGCGCCCTAGAAGATTTCCAGGTGCGCCCTATGGTACTCCAGAGAAATATGTGCCTGTTGGGGACCAAAAATCCAACAGGGTTTTTGGAGTTTAGATTTTTGGGGGACAGAGGTGTGGGGAATTGGCTGTAAGCTGACAGTCTGCCCAACCCCCCACCTCACTTGCCTGAGTAGGTTGCAAAAGGCCGTTAAACTGTGGTGCTGGATTGTTTACACTACCCTCCATGTTCCCCAGAAAGACTGGAGGCAAGTTTCTTCTATCCTTTGTTTGGTGTAAAGTTAAGATGATATGTATGGTGGGGGTTTTCTGTACTCAACACAAATAAGAGTAAAAAGAGAGGAATTCTTCAATGTATTGATGAGGAAATGAGAGTTTGCCTTTCAAATATATGCCCAAACATTGAAGAAATCGCTAGGACACATCAGGCTCATGTTTCTCATAAACACAAGAATGAAAAACCTTAACACATTCGTGCCAGAACCTGCCAAATTTATGAAATCTTACTAAGAATGTATCTATCTATATATATATAAAAAGATAACTTTTTTGTTTTTAATTTTTTAACCCCTCTTTTTTACGAACTCTAAAAAGCATAACTCCAAAAATGTAACATAAAAATGTTTTTTAATGTCAGAATAAATTTAATTTTGTCGTATTTATTTCATTTCATTCCCATAAAAGCATGCTTGGACTTTATATTTTTTTCTTTAATATTTGACTTAATTATTATAACATATTTCTCAGAAATTTGTATATAGTGCGCCTACAATTATTTGTAGGATTTTAAATGTGCCCTGACTTCAAAGAGTTTGAGAGCCACTGCCTCACTGTGTCAACAGAGCAGGGCATAGTGGTCTCTGTTACAGACTGGCAAGCCTGACTCGGTATCTGCATCCAAGGGGATTTATATCCTGGGGATGGGCTTTTACTAATTAAACTCATGAGAGATAAATATGGAAACTGGGATGCAAATGTCTTAATTTATAGTGAGAAACCAAGGATTATCTGACTTCTATTGACAGAGTGTTGTTAATAGAACTAAAGTTGTGTCTGGACGAGTCTATTAATCTTTCAGAAATCCAAACTCTGGTCCTTGAATGAAATCTCTAGCTGAGAAGCTTCTGTAACCTACGTACCGCTGATTTCACAGGGTGACTGTCTCTGAGCAGTGGCTTTCCTTAGTCTCAGCATTCTCTTTTCAGCATAGACGTAGTTTCAGGATATGCTTCCTCTGCTGTGCTTAGTGCTTCTCCCTCCTCAGTGGCCTTCTTCCCTGTGATCCTAGTTACTAACAGTGCCAAGCATTTCATTTGCATTTTCTCTTTTAATCTTCGAATTCTCCTATGACTTAAAATTCCATCCCCATTGTGCAGATGGGAAAATCAAGTCTTACTAAGATTCATTAAAGTAGTGCCCTAGGTCACATGGGCAGTGCCACAGTCGGGTGGTATAGTCTATGGTCAGTTCCTGGAAGACAAGGGCTAAGAAATGGTATTGACCAAAAAACTAGAAAATACTAAAAGGCATGAAAAGAGTAAAAAATATCCCGTATTTTTTTAGTATGTAAATAAACATGTAATTTCACCAAAGTGGAATTATGCAATATATGCTATTTTGCAACCTGTTTTATACAGTCTGAATTGAGGTCATATCTTTCTAAGTCACATAGCACTTCAAGGTGAGGAAGACGAGGCTGACAAGTAGAAAGGGTGATGTAAGGGCATGTGTGTTTAGAAAGGGGAGTGGCATAAGACATGAGAGGGGGAGAATGGAATGGGTCTGGGTTCTGTTTGTGACATCTGCCTACAAGTGAAGTAGAGGATATGGTAGTGGGAACTCGAGGCATTTATTTACCCTCCAAGCTGTAAGCTGTAAGTTCTTCACTAGTAAGTATATACACACACCCTTTTTGGTGTATGTGACCTAGGTAGGGTACACAATTTTCATGACAGGGGGAAGAGTTTCAAAATAAAATATGCTCTAACCAGTCTTACTGTAATTTAAATATTCTGCAAGTTACTCCAATTGTTAAGTACAATAACATTGCATTTAGAATCAGTAACATGTAAATGTACATCCTCCTTGGAGGAAGGGGTGCTTTGTGTTTCCATCATGATGAAAACTGGTTTTGTGATGCGTTGGAATATCTCATAGATTGAGAGCATTTACTGAAGAAAGTGGGGCATTGGAGGCTTTCAAAATAATGAAATGGTGGAATCAGATATGTATTTGGAAGATGCAATGAAGGAGAGATGGGTGCCCGGAAGGCTGTGGATCTGCATTCATTGCAATAGTACTGACAGCAGGTCAAGAAGGGGGAAGGAGAGCAGGGAGACTGAGGGGAGGGCTGAGTGCAAGAACACTGTTCTCCAGTATGTAGTTCTAACTGGCCTCCCAGGCACCAGCCCACTGTGTTCACTGAACACTTTCTGAATGCCCACTGCATGCCAGCACTGTTCTCAGTGGTCTTTGAAGTCACATGCCTTTCCAACCTGTTGGAGAGTTCTTGATATATAGTATATGCCAGGCTTTCAGTCCAATTGAACATGACATACTTACCAGTCAAGGAGATTTCAATGTCAAATGAGGCTTTGATGTGAATCCTTGTAAGCCCTGCCTCCCACATGATGCTCAGCAAGTGAACATTAAATATACATCCCATGGGAAAGAAATGGACAGGTGACCAAAGGAGGAAATAGACTAAATGGAGGACATTCAAGCGAGATTTTAAATGTTCGAAACTGTTTCAAGGTAAGATCTGGACTCTTCTTGAGGAAGCATATTTCTGTCTTCTGATCTGTGCAGTTACTGAAAAAAGAAAAAAGATGGAAGCTTTCAATATAGATAAAAATATTTATCTTAGACACTAAGCCAGCAAGAGTGATAGCTTTCAAAGCAGTATCTCTCCATATGTAGTGCCCTTAGACCATAGGTATAGAAATTTCTTAAGTGAATGTGCTAAAGTATAGATTCTTGGGCTCTGCTCCAAACCTACGAAATTAATCCCTCAAAGAGGGAGAGAAAACTTTAAACAATCTCCTCAGTTCCTTCAGTTGCACTGAAAAATTGTGAGAATACTGTTCTAAAGTTAAAACCAAGCTCCCTGGAGACTGAACAACCCCAAGAAGTAAGGGTCTGTTATGGAAGCAGCTAATATGGACTAACTGAATTTTCTTGAAAAAGCCTTTTCAAACAGCGGGACACCAATCTCTCGTGATTTACCTTTGAGCCTGGAAGGCCCTAAAGTTTGGGGACTCAGAGGACCCCAGCATAAAATCCCATAACATTTCAGGTTCACAGCGGATTGCATAGTAATGTTTCAGCCCGGGGGTCCTCAGGGAGAAGAGCTGCGGGAGTTTTCACCCTCCACGGTGCCATGTCTTTTCCAATAATCGTAGTAACAGCGAAGTGTTATCTTCAGGGCATCATCCTCGTTTTATGTGTTTAGCAATAAATATTTATAACCTTTATTGTTTCTGAATGTACAAGCAATGCATGTTTGTGATTAAAAAAAAAAACACTAGAAAATGCTAAAAGGCATAAAAAGAGTAAAAAACATCCCCCATAGCCCCATCACCCCAAGATAAGCAATGTTGATATATCTCATCCCAGACTTTTTAGTATGTAAATAAACATATAATTTCACCAAAATGGAATTATGCCATATATGCTATTTTGCAACCTGTTTTATACAGTCTGAATTGAGGCCATATCTTTCTAAGTCACATATGTCATCATTTTTTAATAACTGCAGAGTCGTTAAACAACCACGGTGTTCCTCTTTATTTTATTATTCCCTTATTATTTGATGTTTGAGTTGTTTAGATTTCCATGTTAGACCATGAAAAAAAAAAAGATACATTTGCAAAATATTATAAGAGATGATACACAAAGATGGCTCTATTCTATCATAGACTTCCTGTTCCTGTCATGGCCCAGAAGGCGAAGACTTTCCATGCTGCATGCCTTGTGTATGCTCTTTCTAGTTTCATTCTCTCAGCAGAAGCCACTATCTTCCCCCCAGGTCCTCATCACTCACCTGCTGTCCCTTGCATGTCATTCAGCTCCACTGGAGATTACTTGCTTTAATTAATTATTTGTCATTCATTGGGTAAACATTTACTGAGAACCTCCCATGTGTCTGCACTCTACAAGACCCTCATTTTATTTAGTGTTGATTAAAATGCCTATTATTCTGCTTGCCTTTAGGTTTAGACTAATGATTAAACCAGAGTTGTTGATCAAAAAGGCTAACTTGGAAAATGCCAGTCATTACTACTGTAATCTGAAGTACTAGAAATTCAGGAAGCTTGTATTAGTTAGCTATTGCTGCATAACAAATTATCTGTTAGTGGCTTAAACCAACACACAATCATTAATTTTTGGGTTCTTTAGATCAGGAGTCTGGCATGGCTTAGCTCTGTTTAAGAGTTCCTCACAGGCTGCAATCAAGGTGTCAGCCAGGGCTTCCAGCATTTTCAGGCTCAATTGAAGAAGGGCCAGTGTCCAAGTTCACGTGGTTGTTGGCAGAATTGAGTTCCATGTGGGCTGTCAGATTGAGTGCTTCAATTTCTTGCTTGGTGTTGGCTGGAGGTCACCATCTGCTCCCTACCATGTGGGCCTCTTGCTTTATCAACAGGTGCAATGGAGAAAGTACCAGCAAAATGAAATTCACAGTCTTCTGCAACCTAGTCACAGGAATGACATCCCATCACTTTCACCCTATTTTGTTTATTAGAAGCGAGTCACTAAGTTTAGCCCACACTCAAGGGAAGTGGATTCTCAAACTGTGTAAATACCAAAAAGTGGGGATTATTAAAAATCACCTTTAAAATCAATTCTAAGCTCATAGATCTTACAGATAGAGACAAAATCAAAGCTATTTAGTAAAAAAGGTTAACTTAGAAAATGCTGCTTTAGGCCCTAGGTGATCGGTTCAGTGTATAGAGTGTCGTCCAGGCACGTGGATATTCTGGCTTTGATCCCTGATCAGGGCACACATGAGAAGCAACCATCTGCTTCTCTTCCCCTCCCTCTTCCCCTTCTCTCTCTCTCCCTCTCTTGCAGCCAGTGGCTCATTTGGTTCAAGCACTGGCCTCAGGCAGAGGCAGATTAAGGTCGGTTGAGGCCCTGGGTTCAGAAGAAAATATTGGGCTCCTAAGGCACCCCCCTTCATTAGAAAAAAATGTAAAGTTGGGGTTTTCGGGGCCCTTCAGAAGTTGGGGCCCAGGATGCATGCCCAATGCACTTGCTGTTAAATCCACCTCTGACCTCAGGCACTGAGGACAGCTTGGTTGATTCAAGCTTCGGCCCCAGATGGGGTTGACTGGTGGATTCTGGTCAGGGTGCGTGTAGGAGTCCGTCTCCTTTTCTCCTCTCCTCCCACTTAAAGAAATAAAATGATGGATGGATGGATGGAAGGAGGGAAGGAAGGAGAGAAGGAAGGAAGGAAGGAAGGAAGGAAGGAAGGAAGGAAGGAAGGAAGGGAGTGAGGGAGGGAGGGAGGGAGGAAGAAAAGGAAGGAAGGAAAAATGGAAAAATGCTGCTTTAGCCCTGACCTGTGACACGGTGGATAGAGCATTGTCCCATAGTGCTAAAGTCACCAGTTTGATCCTGGGGTTGCCGGCTCAATACTGGGGTAGCTGGCTTGATCCTGCAGTTGCCACCTGGATCCTGAGGGCGCTGGTTAAACCTCAAGGTTGCCAGTTTGAGCCCTGGTCAGGGCACATATGAAAAGCAATCAATGGGGGCAAAGCTGAGTGGACAATGAGTTGATGCTTTTCTAGCTTTCCCTTTCCCTCTTTCTCTCTCCTCCTTCCTCTCAAAAGAAAGAAAAAAAGGGGGTGGGGAGGAAAGAAAAAGAAAGCTAGAAAGGAAAGAAGGGAGGGAGGGAGGGAGGGAGGGAGGGAGGGAGGGAGGGAGGGAGGGAGGGAGGGAGGGAGGGAAGAAAAGAAAGAAAGAGAAAGGAAGGAAGGAAGGAAGGAAGGAAGGAAGGAAGGAAGGAAGGAAGGAAGGAAGGAAGGAAGGAAGGAAGGAAGGAGGGAGGGAGGGAGGGAGAGAGAGAGAAAGAAAGAAAGAAAGAAAGAAAGAAAGAAAGAAAGAAAGAAAGAAAGAGAAAGAAAGAAGAAAGATGCTGCTTTGTAGTTAGAAATTCATGGAGCTTCAAATTTAGACTCACTTTTTAAGTTTAGGGACATGAAGAAATAGGTTGACATATTTACATGTACTAAATATACCTCTTGTGTTATTTATATGGGATTTACTACACATATTTCTATGCTGATATTTTTATTTGATTTTCTCAAATCTGGAAAGTGGAATAGAAAATGTTATCTCAAATTTAAATATGGATTAATTGAGCCCTGGCAAGTAGCTGGCGGTCAGCCGAGTTGGCTATATCTTGCTTCCAGTTCATTTGTTGGTTCAACAAACACATGTGATCAAATATTATGTGCTCAGCACCACAGAGGCAGTGTGTGGGACCCAATGTGGAATAAAACCAGTGTGATTTCTGCCCTCCAGAAACCTAGCATGTAGTCAGAATGAAATATCAAATAATATCACAAAAATATGATTTCAAACTCAAAAATGTTATAGTAGAGAAGTTAAAGATTGTGGTTTGTGCAGTGTTTACATATGCACATTTACATATTTAAAAGTTACCCAACTGCACCTTTAAGATTTGTGCACTTAACTGGGCGTGGGACATTTTTAGACCATCCTAGGAAGGAAAGATACACGGTACTAAGATGGTTTGTTAAAGGAGACAGGGCTGCTGCCCCTTTATTCACCTCTCCATCATCTACCTATTTATTTATTTGGTAAAGGATACGTTTAGGGCATAGTCAGTGGAAAGTTGCACTTCCACTGGAAGTGCAGAAGGGAAGAAGGGGAGGTAGAGGAAGTCTAAGGAGGGACACCAAGCCAAGCCGAGGTAAGAGCAGGGATGTCAAGAAGGTGATGAAGTGAGGATGCTTTGAGCTTCAAGTAACAGAAATCCCTAACTCAAACTGATCAAGACTTGAGTGAAAAAAAAAAAATTGCACCAAATAAGAAGGTAAGAGGAAAAGCAAACTCCCAGGTGCAGTGACTATACCTACTCAAAAATTCCATCAAGGTCTCAAGTCCTTGCCATCTCTGATCCGTCATGGCCACTGTCATTTCCAGTCTAACACTGGCTCTCTATAGGTACCAAGATGGCCCCATCAGTTGCTGACATGAATGACATCAGAGTGAAAAGACACAATATCTTCTCTTTCATTTGTCTTATTTGGGATGAAGAGGGTGGGAAAGTGAAAACCTTCCTCCACCCCATACTTTACAACATGGATAAGAATTGCTAAAACTATTCACCCTTAACCTCGACCTAGGCAAGGGCACAGGATTCTCATGGCAGGCTCTGCTGGGCCTCTTGGGTGGGAGAGGCATGGAGGAGCAAGCCTTCACTATCACCAGGGAAGGTATCCCGCGAGGACTTCAGACCTGACCTGTCTTGTAGAATGAGCAGAACCCTTTCTCATCTATAAGTATCAAAGGTGGAGAGAAAAACATCCCAATTGTGCAAAAAATAATAGTCATGAAATATTACAGTTATCCTGGAAATTGCAAGTACTCTTATGTGACTAAGTCTTAGGGGGTGACATAGAGACCAGACTATTGACAGGACATTAGGTTGAAGGGGGTGGGAGGGGTTGGATTATAAAGCACCATATAAGCCATGTTAAAAAAAATGTGGGTTTTATTTTGAAGGAATGAGCAACCCACTGAAAATTTGAAGCAGGAGAGTATAGAGGATTGGATATGTGTCTTCAGTCTGAAACAACCCACTAAATGGAATGGACAATGGACAAGATCAGAGTCTTGAGAACAGAGTTGTGTTGGTAATTCTGGGAGGAGTCTGAATGGGACCAGGTACCTGGTTCAGTGGGTGGGTTGAGGAAAAGGAAGGGAGCTTGAGGTGATGATTCTAGTTTGTCCTAGGAGTCCCAAGATTTCCTCAAGATAGAGATAAAAGTGAGAATACATCTGGGAAAATCAGAATCTAAGAGGTGGCTACTTAGATCTGACATAGTCAGTATAGAGTAACTGTCAAATAACAGATACTGCTTCTCAATTTACATGGGATACTGGCCGGCTGGATAAATAAACGAAAACCTTTGATAAATGCCCATGACACAAGTTATTAACTGAAATAAGGGATAGGTCTAATTCTGGTGTTGTAGTATTATACAAGGGATAGAGTGCATGTGACATTTATGAGCAAGGCCTTGAGCAGATATCCTGTGGGTTAATAGGCTAGTAATTAAATTCAGATAATTTAATCACCTTACTGAAGCTGCTAAGAAGGGTGAGCTAGACTTCAGTAGCAATCTCTCTCTTTCTCTCTCTCATATGTGTGTGTAGTTTGTCAAGTCTTAAAGCATTCTATTCATGGCAGAACTTTTCCACTTGGCATATTTTGCAAAGAAAAGCCTTCTCTTTGAGCTTCAAGTACGTGTAATTGGAATGAGCTTTACATTTCCCAAGTCAGAAAGTTTTTCTCATCTAAAACAAAATGCTCCGATGTAAGATCAATTTGTAAAACCAGAGGCTGCCTCATTTGGAGGCATCCCTGTCCCAATGTCAAAAGGACTGTCCTGCTTTGGATGACTTCCCACTATGTAAGCATGCTTCAAACAGAAGCAAGGAGTGAGTTGATCCCTTGACATATTTATCAACATCTGTTTCTAGGAATCCAGCTGTGTGTAGGAGGGGACTGTTGATCGTAGAGAGCCTTATGCTTGGGCATGTCTGTCCAGTGTTCATCCTCTGGAAGGACCTTTTCATCTAAATGGGTACCCAGGAGCTTTGATGACTTGACGTTTTCAATCTAATTCTAGAAATATTTACATGTCATGTGCTTTGGGAGGATATGTCTTTCCTGTGTGGCAATGAGGTATCATGGAAAAAATCTAGAAGTTGGAATTATACCTCCCCAGCTTGAATCCCAGCTCTGCCCCTTAGCAGCTGTGATCTTGATTCAGTGGAAAATAGGGGAAAAGGCACATGATTTGGTGCCAGGCAGAAGGGAATGTGTATCTTAGTTTTGCCTATTAATAGCTATGTGACCCTAGACATTTGGCGTTCCATTTTCTTTTATCTATATAATGAGGTTAATACTACCTAATTTATAGTGCTGATGAGCAGATGGCATACAGTAAAGCAATTAGTAGAGAGCCAAGCACATAATAGAGACTCAATAAATTACAGCTCTTGCAATTATTGACCTCTCAGACCATGTCCTAATAGGAAACATAGGAATAATACAGACCTAATGCATTTTTGATATGAGCACTACAGTAATTCTTCTACAGCACAGTTTCTCAACCTCATCTTTGGCACTATTGACACTTAGGATCACATAATTCTTTGTGATGGGGCTGTCCTTTTTTATTGTAGGAGACTTCACAGTGTCCCTGGCCTGTACCCACTAGATGCCAGCAGCACCCACCAGCCCAGCTGCAACAACTAAAAACATCTCCAGATACTAAAACAAGTCGGGGGGGGAGGGGTTTCCCCTACTTGGAAATAACTGAATGCTCTAGAATACAGAAGAAATTGCCTAGACCTTAGAAGTGTTCTATCAGCAAGGGCAGCTACAATTTCTAACTTATCTATAAAGCTGTGAAAATAGAGAAAGCAAACAATTATGTTTGTTTTCTGAGCCCCTAGATAGTAATGCATAAATGAGAATAGTGGAACAAATTAAACCTTTTGCAGCATGAATAAACTTTCCCAAGTGCAGCTCTAGATACAAACCACAGTTGGGTCGTGCTGCCAACATGCAGAGAGAAGTTATGGTAATGGGCTTTGCAGTCACTTCTGCTATAACCCAAGATATCCAGGGAGTGAAAACGGTGAAACCCCCAAACTCCTTTACCTGCCAGCCCCTCCCCACTTCTCTTTGGATGACTGTGTGGCTCAAGTTGAGTTTCATTATAAGCACACAACAGAGATTCAGTATGGCCAGTTTTATCACTCTCATGATTATTTTCTCGCTCCCATTATTTTATTTTATTTCATTTCATTTCATTTTATTTATTTTGTTTTGTTTTATTATTTTATTTTTTTATTTTATATTTTATTTATATTTTAGCCCTTCTTTTGGGAGGAGAAAGGTCAGTTCAAACCAACACTTTAAAATAAAATAAACTATGCTCCTTCAGTGTCTGGGAAGGTGTGGGGGTTGCAGTTAAGCCACTTTATTAATAGAAATGGAGAAGTAGATCAAAGGAATTTTGTTAACTTGAAGGAAAAGGAAAGATACCCCACCTCACATATGCACATGCAAATGCACACACAAGCACACACACACACACACACACACACTTCCCCACCTGCCTTCCTTTTTGTGTGTGTGCCAATGAGATTAAATGAAGAAGATATTTTCTTCTCCCCAGAAATATTATGGCTCAGAACAGCATTTTAGCTCTATTATCGCGTGATAACATCAGAGCAGGGAGTAATTATTTTCCGATAATACATGAGCTGCACTTTAGCGAGTTCTGGCAGTGCTCTCGTGCTGAGATCTATGAAGTATAGATTATACATCTCAACACTTATTCAAAATATGTATTTTTTTTGATTGATGAGGACATTACAGCATGCCACTTCCATAATTTGCATTTTTTAAAAATGGTTCTGTGTGTAAATCATTGGCATAGATTATCTCAATCACAAGTCAAATGGTTCTCCTGTAAAAGCTCTAAAATGTGCTTTTGTTAAATATGTTGTAGAAAAATCAGAGAAACATATGCCTTAACATATTTTTAAAATCTTATTCCTATTCAATATATATTTTTTTCTACTTTAACACAAAAATCCCCAGCTCGATCCCAGGGTCACCAGCTCAATCCTGTAGGCTTCAGCTTGACCCCCAAGGTCACTGGTTAGAGCAGTGGTTCTCAACCTTTCTAATGCCGTGACCCCACAATACAGTTCCTCATGTTGCAGTGACCCCAAACCAAAAAATAATTTTGGTGGCTACTTCATAACTGTAATTTTGCTACAGTTATAATTCAGAATGTAAATACCGAATATGCATTATGTATTTTCCGATGGCTTTAGGCGACCCCGCCGGGGTCACGACCCACAGGTTGAGAACCGCTGGGTTAGAGCCTGGATCAGGGCACATAAGAGAAGCAATCAATGGCACAACCAATGAGTCGATGCTACTCTCTCTCCCTTGCCCCCCCTCTTTCTCTCTCTCTCTCTCTCTTGCCCCCTCTCTTTCTCTCTCTCCCTTCTCTCTCTCTCTCTCAAAAAAAAAGGAAAAGTAAAAAAGAAAACCCCAGCTCTGATAATCACTGTCAAATTAAAATTAGCCTTTGTCTTCTCAAACATAGTATTTTGTGCTTAGCTCAAAGCCAGAAATGACCTTTTAGGGAATTTATTAGCAAGACATTTAATGGAAAGTAAAAAAAAAACAACCAAAAAAAACCAAAAAAACAAAAAACACCACTCTCTATTTGATCAGAGAAAACATAAGAGATGAGACTAAAGTCAGCTTTAATAAGTCCTGACTATTTTTTTATTTTTTTAAGTAAGATTTCAAGCCCCCACAGAGGATCCTAGTCTTATCTAGAGATCTCCTACAAGAAGACCTTCAAACTTGAAAATTGCGTTTAATTTCCTCATAAAGGGAATAGGAGTTTTTAGTATGAGGCCAATGGCAGGAAAAAGACACTTGAGATCACAAAGGCAAAGGCGCTATTACTTTAAAAGGCTTTAAGAAAGTGATACCACTGAACCTGAATGATATACAAGGGAAATCCATGTAAAGAACTCTGCCTGAGCCAACGTTTTAGCTAGGGCTTTGAATAAATTAAGAAATGGAGTCTCTGCTTAAAGAGGTTTCCCCTGGTTGGTGGCAAGTTCAGAGCTGGGTAGAAACCAGGAGGGAGAAGTAAGACTCAAGAAATACACATCTGGACTTCCAGTCAAGATGGCGGTGTAGGTAAACGTGGTACCTGCTTCCTTCCACAACTACGTCAGAACACAACGTAACTACGGAACAGCCATCATTCAGAACCCCCTGAAAGCTGACTGAATGGAAGTCCTACAACTAGGGAATTAAGAAGCCATGTCAAGACTGGTAGGAGGGGCAGAGATGCAGACTGGCTGGTCCCACACCCATGTGTGGTGGGTAAAAATCATGAGGGCTATCTCTGCTGCAGTGGCGCCCTAAGGATAAAGGAGTCCAAGCCCTACACCAGGCCCCCAGCCCAGGGTGCCAGTGTCAGAAAGAGAGGTCCCCATTATGTCTGCCTGTAAAAACCAGGGGGCATTGAGGCTGAGGCAGATGGAGGGCTGCTGGAGTCCCAGACAGCTGCCCTTAAAGGGCCCATGCACAAACTCACTCTGGTTCACTCCCTCTGAACTCCAGTGCTGGGGCCGCAGCTTAAAAAGCACCAGGGGACAGATGGGGAGGAACTGCATTGTCCAGCATCAGAGCAAGAGCTGAGTGAGGGCAGTTTTCTCTCTGACAGAAGTACTGTCAGAGACCATTGTTCCATTTTTGGGCCCTCCCTCCACAAAACAGGCAGGTGCCATATTTCAGATTCCATCAACCTGGCCCTGCCCTGGTGATTCCCTGAAGCCCTGTCCCACCCAACTTTCAGGCCCACCCAAGCTGTTTCCAGTTGCTTTTCCATATGAATAGACTATCTTGACTCATGCTTCAGGATTTCCTAAAATCTCTCAGACAAGAAGTGTCTAGCCTCAGCATGCCTCATACCTCTCACTATGTGGCCCCAGGACTGGCACTCACAGCAGCCAGCCTTGGTTCATGGCTTGCTGGGCACCTCCAAGCCCAGACATATAGCAGCTCTCTGTAGATTGCTTTGTAGATCACGCCAGGTGGCCCTGGGCAGAACACAAGCAGCATTTGACCTCGGCCTGTACCTCTGTGAGGCCTCAGAGCCAGTGTACCCAGTGGATAGCTTCAGACCACATCAAAGCACCACCACCCAACCACCTCCTAAGTGACACACTCAAGTGGGACTAGAGCCACTGAATTAAGTCCTGCTCTATGGGGTGAGTGCCTATACAGCTGATCCTCCCTCATGGTTGGAGATCAGTGATCACAGCCAGTCCTTGCAGCAGATCAGCCTAGAAGTAAATACCTCACCCCACTGACATGTCAACAGCATTCAGGGCTCAACTACAAGAGGATATTGTACACAATCACACAGGAGGTACATCTCGAGTACTCAGCTTGAGTGATTGGGGAGGCTGTGCCACTGGACCCTACAGAACACTTAGTGTGTATTAGGGCACTTTACCAAGCCTGAGAGATGTAGCAGCACTACTTTATATATAAAAACAAACACGGGCTGCCAAAACGAGGAGACAAAGAAACATGTTTCAAATGAAAAAGCAGAACAAAGCTCCAGAAAAAGAATTAAACAAAATGGATGCAAGCAATCTCTTAGATGCAGCATTCAAAACACTTGTTATAAGGATGCTCAATGAACTTAGTGAGAATATAAGGAAGCAAAAAACACCCAATCAGAACAGCAAAAGTATTGGCCAAATAAGTTTGTAATTATGATATATAGGTTTGCTTGCTTATTGTCTGCATTGGGTGTGGGGGACAGGCTGTAAGCAGGCAGGGTTATTAAACCCTAAGGCTTAGTTTTAAGACTAAGCCTTTCCCACCTTAAGTTACTTTGTATCAGAGACTTCCTTATTTGTATATTGGATTAAAGGTTTTGATTTCTACACTATAAAATGGGGCAGACCAGGAGCTTGCTCTCTCTCGGTTCCTGAGATTAGCATTAGAGGAGAGAGCAGAGAAAGGAGAGCAGAGAAAGGCCACGTGGAGGAGAGGAAAAGCAGCCAAGATGGCAGAGTGCTGAAGGAGAAGCCAATTTGTGCAGAGAGAAGGAGATGGGGAAGAGAGGTGAATAAGGCTGGTGAGGTAAAAAAAAACTTTGATTCTAGGAAACTCGGATAAGTCAGTGACTTTGGGAATCCTGAATGGAAAGGAAAGTGTTTTCCCACTGTGTGTATTTCTTGCCCACCGGGTGCAGGATAGGATAAAGATGATGGCCCATCAGTTCTTGGCTCCTTTGTTTCATTACCGTCTGTCCAAATCAAATGCGAACCTGCATGGGCCAGGTGGCTGTGATGGTGGCCGTGGCTACTGGCTTTACAAAAAGGAAAAAAAGATACAAAAATATAGGGTAGTGTTAAGAGCCTCTGGGACAACTTCAAACATACTAACATTTGCATATCATGGGGGTGCTAGAAAAAGAGAGAGAACAAGAAATTGAAAATCTGTTTGAAAAAGTAACTTAGTGAAAGAAATAGACATTCCAGTCCAGGAAGCACAGAGTCACAAACAAGATGAACCCAAAGAAACCCACACCAAGACACATCATAATCAAAATGCAAAACATTAAAAACAAAGAATCTTAAAAAGCAGCAAGAGGAAAACAGTTAGTTACCTACAAGGGAACTTACATAAGACTCAGTTGACTTCTCAGCAGAAATTTGCAGCCAGAAGGGAGTGGCAAGAAATATTGAAAGTGATGAAAAGCAAGGACCTACACCCAAGATTACCCTACCCAGTGAAGCTATCATTTAGAATTGAAGGACAAATAACTTTCCAGACAAGAAAAAGCTAAAGGAGTTTATCACCACCAAAACCAGTATTGTCTGAAATGTTAAAGTGTTTTCTTTAAGAAGAAGAAGAAGGAAAAACATCAAAAATATAAGCAATATGAGCCCTGGCTGGTTGGCTCAGTGGTAGAGTGTCGGCCTGGCATGTAGAAGTCCCGGGTTTGATTCCCAGCCAGGGCACACAGGAGAAGCGCCCATCTGCTTCTCCACCCCTCCCCCTCTCCTTCCTCTCTGTCTCTCTCTTCCCCTCCCGCAGCCAAGGCTCCATTGGAGCAAAGTTGGCCCAGGCGCTGAGGATGGCTCTGTGGCCTCTGCCTCAGGTGCTAGAATGGCTCTGGTTGCGGCAGAGCAATGCCCCAGATGGGCAGAGCATCGCCCCCTGGTGGGCATGCCGGGTGGATCCCAGTCGGGCGCATGCGGGAGTCTGTCTGACTGCCTCCCCGTTTCCAACTTCAGAAAAATACAAAAAAAAAAATATATATATATATATATATAATAAAATGTCAATAAACTCATGTCTAGCAACAATTGAATCTAAAAAAACAATAAATGAAGAAGCAGAACAGAAACAGACTCATAGATACAGAGAACATTTTGATGGTTGCCAGACGAGAGGGAGATAGGAGGGCTGCGTGGAAAAGGTGAAGGGATTGAGAAGTACAAACTGGTTGTTACAGAACAGTCACGAGGATGTAAAACACAGCGTAGGGAATGCAGTCAATAACATTCTAACAACTATGGATGGCATGAGATGGGTGCGAGATTTATCGAGATGGTCACTTAGTAAGTCATGTAATGTCTAATATCTGGGGTGTACGCCTGAAACTGACATAATAACATATGTCAAGTATAATTGAAAATTTTTAAATAATTAAAAATATATATATACACCTGTGAAGTAGCCTGGTCATCTCTGCTAGAGCTAAGGCGAGAAAGGTGCTTATCTTACCAAGATACTGTAACAAAATTTACAGAGTAAAATTTCTAAGCTGGAGTGGAGGAGTCAGGAATTTGGGAAGGCACCAGGGATGCCACAAAATGTTCAGACAAGAGAGAGAAAGAGGGAATCAGTCGAGGTCACGCTGGCTTGGTGGCCAAGGGAAATCCCTGTCTCAGTGTCCTGGATGTCTGCCCTTCCGTCACCTTACTCTGCCTAGCCCCCGGGACCGCCCCTCACTCTGTCTTAGTGCTTATCACTCCAAAGTGTAATTCTCTTTTGGATTCTATTGACTTGGCTCTTTCTCCAGCATGAACGTGAGCCCCATGAGCATTTAGCTTGTGTCTCTTTTGTTTATAGCTTTATGCCAAGTGCTTACCTACTGGTAGGCTCCAGAGTGATTTTGCAGTGACTGTGGTTGAGATTGAATTGAGGGTGCTAGGAAATTCAAGAGAAGATCTATGTCAGAGTCAAATCCAAGTGGTGAGGTCTCTATCTCTGGCAGGTGTCGTTTGAAGGTCCAACCCAGCCTCTGGAGGCACCACCTTTCTTTCTTAATGTGAGCACATGGTGGGTCTTATTTCATTCCTCAGAGTACCTATACCAAGGGTATGAAATAACTCATGAGTGCCTTGGCTTCAGCCTTTTGAAAAGGAGGTCTTTTCTCTTGCTACGACTCCCATGGGATTTTTTTTTATTAAACTTTGCCTTTGTGGACTCCAGAAATCCTTCCAGACAAATGGCTGCTTTATTTCTGAGGTGGTGATTTATATCCCTGGCAGGATAATCCTCAGTGAAGGTGTCTCTCCTTCATCATAAAGGAATAACAAAACATTTATAAAAGGGAGACAGAGCTTCAGATGAGTGAGTATAAAAGTTCTGCATACTATCAATGGTTGAAAGAATATGCATATATTAATTAAGAATTCTGACATACTTCTTTTTACAAGGTCTCTTATGAAAGATGGACTATTTTCCACATTTACTTTGTGTTGGAAGTGACAGATGAAATTAATATGCTTCATAAATTGCCATCACAGAGGGTCAATTAACAAGTGAACTAACCTTGTGAAAGTCATTTTGAAAGACTAGTTATGTCTATAATATTCCTTGTCAAATTAGGTAAAAGTGAGAAAATTGGAAGGCTGTCAAATAAATAGCAATCTAAGATACTGAGTAATTGCATTTTTGATAAGGTAAATTAGTTTCTGGAACTGTTGGTTGAGATACAGGAAATGAATAGTGGAAATACCAAAGATTTTTAAATTGTGTTTGTGTATATATATGTATGTACATATGTAGTGGGTGTACATATGCTTCTGCACACACATATATGTACAGAAGTTCAAATTGGTGGTAAGACAGGTCTGCACTCCTTAGCCAAACCCATTCCCCTTCCCTCCACCATTTTCTGGCGGGTGCTCCCACACTCATACCCGGCCAGCTCTCACCTCTGTCTTCACTCACTTTGCTTTGCAGTCATTTCCGCCTTTCCCTTCAATCTTTCAAAATTAATTCTTGTGCATATGCTCTGGGCTGGCCAGCATCCTTGGCCATGGACAGGCTCAGTCACCCGTTCTCAGAAGCCAACATTTTCATAAGAAAAAATGGTGTCAGCTGTGACTGAAGCTGAAGCTCTTTCCTTGCAAGCCATTTGCTTCAAGGCTTTAAAAGTACCAGAAGCCCTGGCCAGGTGGCTCAGTTGGTCAAAGCGTCACCTTTATATGCCAAGGTTGTGGGTTCGATTCCCACCCAGGGCACATACTGACACATCAACAAAGCATGCATGAATAAGTAGAACAACAAACTGATCTCTCTCTCTCTCTCTCTTTCCTTCCCCCTCCTCTCTCTCTAAAAAAAAAAAAAAATCAATAAATAAAACCAATTCAGCCCTGTTTTAGAGACTGAAGGAGCCACTGCAGTCTGATTCCATCACGATTTTCAGATGGAAATAGCAATACAGATGGTTCAAGAAAGGCCACATGACACAGGCCAAGCGCTCTGACGAAGGGCTACTCTCTGCGCGGACAGACACAGCTACGGTCAGGCACCCTACCTTCCACCCTGGGGGTAAAATGTTTCAACACAAAGCCTCCCTCCTCTCTTACCTCCTCTAATGTCTCAGTTCCCTTCATCAGAACTTTGTCATGTCTGTGATGTCCCAGTTGTGCCAATTAGATCCTTGACTGGCCCTCAAGTTCCTATTTGTCATATGAATCAGTAGAGCTTAAAATTCATCTGAAGTTTCGGTTGCCTGTTGCTATCCCTCCATTACCCTCCATGAGGCTTGGAGCCAGTCAGCTCTCTTATCAGGGCGTGTGCTCCCCGAGTGTGAAATGAGGCTGCTCTGCAGAAAGGAGATGTGTTAAAAAAAAAACTTAAAAAAAAAAAAAAAGTTGTTATATTTCTATGTATGCCAGAGCCCAGACACACATGTATGTAGAGCAAATGCTTTGTATGAAATCGTGTTGCTTCCCCTAGACTATCCTCTATGTCTTCTCATTGGCAGGGAAATTTCAGAAGGCATATGTACTGTGTGTGTGTGTGTGTGTGTAATGTCTATACACATATATTCACACACGCATACACAAACATTGTTTCTTTCACAGGGTCCCCACTTGACAGAGTCAGAAACTGCGTCCCAGTGAGGGAAAGGGATGGGTGTGAGTTCACACAGTAAGGAATGCCATTGGGGGTTGGACCCGATCAGTGTGACTCCATCAGTGTGGCATTCTTCACAGCCGACTTCCTCCTCTGTGACAAATATAACACCCTTCTAAAGAAGGGAGAATTTTATGAAAAAATATGCCCCTACATTTTTTTTTTTCCTGTTGGCTGCATGACACATTCCTCTTCCAACTTTCAGTGTTTTCTGCCCTTCATCACACACTCCACTTCTCTCCTTGGCCTGCCTGCGCAGGGCTCAAAGATGCAGACGAGCTGGCCAAGCTTGCGTGCGCGCAGATGGGACCGGCTCTGAGGAGCCAGCTCCCATGAGCTGCTCAGGGTCCTGTGATGGAAGGACCAGCAGGAACTTATGTGGTTAGAGAATTCTTACCGGCTAGCGTAAGCAGCAAGAGAATCACTGAATGAATGCTGGCCGTATTTTACCAATTTAAATCAGACAGCTGGGTCTCGGAAAGGACAGGCACAGGTTCAGTTCTGGGGATCCCAGCCAGGAGCTCTTAAAGAGTTCCCCACACTTTGCATCATGGTTCCTATTTCCAGGAGAGAGGTTTTCCCGTTTCCAGGAGAGTTGGTTTCGGTTGGGTCCTGAGCCCATCTCTTTTGGGCAGGATTGGAGGAAATAAGATTGTAATTGACTGACCCACCCACCAAGCACAGGGAATGGGGAGAGATAATGGTCCAGGGATAAGCAGGGTACTGCTACTTACAGGTGGGGGCCAGGATGAGAGGAAGTCAAAACTTACAGATAGCTCCTACATTGTATCATGAAACAAAATAAGACCAAAAAAGCTTAATTGCTTCTCTGTTGCTTCCAAACCTTGTTGCTTCCAAACCTAAGCTGTAAATGTGCATATAAAATTTGGCAGCAGTAAAGGGAGCAGCTTGTGGTGTGACAGAAGCCAGGAGTTCAACTCAGAAACCCTGCACTCAGCTCCCAGCCTGGCACCTCTAGCTGTGGCACCGTAGTCTCAGAGTACCATGCCAGAGGCTGTTGCACAGCTCAACTTACCTCAGTACTGCTCTCAGGGAGTCACTGGGGTCACACGAGATGCAGCATCTGGAAGAACATGGAAGTCAGTACTCATCCCAGCTGAGTCTAATGGAGAAAGGATTGGCATTAAGGTCACAAATAACAAGTGAAGCCCATGAATATGACCATGGGTTTACAAACTGTTCTAAACACTTGTAAATAGCTCTTGTGGGCCCTTTCCTTTAGTATAGTTGGGAACACTGCATAAAAAAACCAGTTGTTTTTTAAAGGGTCATCTTTGAGTTCTAAAGGACTGGCAGATTTCACAGCTATTGATATTTTGACAAATGCATTGGTGACTTGAGATCTTGCAATTATCTTGGAAATTATGGATGCTGAAAATGTAGATATGGATATTCAACGTGATATACAATACCTTCTCCACATACTGCACAGTATCATAGCCATCCTTCACATGCATATTTCCCCTAACGATCAGCTGGCTAACGACTCTTTTCCAGTATGGTTACTCCATACTAGTAACCCAAGAAAGCAAGAAGACTAAAAAAAAAAAAAGGGTGAGACTGCGGTTTTTAGAAATCCTCAGCCCAAAGTTGAAGAGCCCAGGCCATGGAAGAGTTTTAGAAGAAGTTTTGACCTCGAGTGTTGGATGGCCAGTGTCAATAGATAACTCACAAGGATTTTTACCACATAAAATATTTGAAGTCCTTGGTGTTATTAATTTAATACAAGTTTAGAGGAAAACAACTTATAATGAATTACAGTTGCCTTATTTTCCATTATTTTAGTTGATGTTGTTAAACAATAGGTTCTGGAATTGGCTAAGGAAGATCAGCTATTTGAGAAATGTGCTGTTTTGAATAAACTGATCCTGACTTAATGAGCTTTTAGAGGGTTTTATGCATGACTTACTGCCCGTATTACCTCGCTAAGGTAAGCTACTTAAAGCTATGGTGCAATATGATGTTTTTCAGTTCATTTGTCTGTTTCATTAATGATGGAATGTATTCTCCAGCACACAAATCCTATTGATGATCAAGACATTGTCGTTCTGTAGATCAACTTAAACCCTTACACTGTGTAATTTACCTGCTGTCAAATCTCATTTGAGGAGCAGTTGTCTAGCATTGCCCTAATCAAAAATATGCCCAAGCGTAATGAGCTATTCATGTTGTGTCTGGTATTATTTATTTTTAATGAACTTTTGTTCACCCCCACTACACTTTGGGAAACTGACAATCTATAATGTTTTCTGTCTTCTTATTTTTTAACCAATTATCTTCCCCGTGGGGATAATGGTTCACAAAAATGTGAATGTTTTTGATACTTCAAATGTGTCTCGATGGGTAAGATAGCTGATTAGAGAAATGAACAGGAGAAATATGGGAATGATTTGGTGTTAAAAATAAGACTGAAAATGAATAAGACAAATGATTTTCTAAACTAAGATTGGTGGGATGATATGTAAAGTTAGATTAGCTGGCTTCCAGGACAGAACCCCTATCAACTTTGGGGGGTCAGACTAGTTTGCTGAATATGATCAATAGGGCCCATGGTGGGCAGAATATCCCCAAAGATTACTTGTCACTGTGTTCAACTACACAGTTTATTGAAATCATTTCCAGTTGCTTGACTCACATGGCTGCCCTTCAGCTTTATGGGGTCCTTTCCAACAATGTATGTCCAGTGGATGCTATCTACCCTTCAGTACCGGCGGAAAATCCAAGTCCCCAAGTCACATCACAGTGTCACCTCACCTGCACACTGACTTTATGCAAAGGCAGATATTTTGCTTGGAGAATTAGAGAGAGAAAACTGTTGAAATAGTGTGGGTGCTTCTTCCCCCTTTCCTCCAGGAGACACACGCCCTCGGTGAGGAGAAGCCACCGGAACAGCTGCTGTAGGTTGAGACAGAGAGCATCCCGATGAGCTGATCGCGGTTCTGCTGAGGCAGATATCTGAGGTGCGGTGTGGTTGCTTTCCTCCGCATCCCATCAAGATCAGCCCTCAGCTCCATCTGGGGCCCGGCTGAAGGGCAGCCATCTGTTCCGACAATAGAGGGGAAAGTAGCTGTGTTGGACTTAACGAGTGCTTATTCTGGACTGTACTTGCTGGGCGACTTTACTGATTTCAATACGTTTTGCTGCAGTCTTCACTTCCCATGGTGGTGTGATTTGAGAATCCCAGTTTTGCATAGGATACAACCTCACTGTGAGAGCTCTGGGGCACTGTACCTGAAATGGGGCTGTGCGTGGGTTTGTCTGTGTTTTTTAAACAATATATTCCACTTTAGTTTATAGTTTTTGTCAGTTCTCAGTCATTCGCCTTCTGGTCTTCCTTCACCTTCTGCTCTGGGCAGCGTGGCCCATCCGAGAAAGGAGTCAGGAGTTTGAATGTGGCTCCACCTTCACAACCACAAAAGGGGCACTCCTGTCAAAGTGACAAAGTGACAAGGTGACAGTGAGGGAGGACTGTTAACAGTTTTGTAAGAGTTAAAGAAGGCAGAGGAATGCCCAATGGTACAATGTTATTAGCCTTTCTGTGGATCATACTCAGAACTGTGATCATTGTTCAGCCTAAACCTATATACACAAGGAAGCCCTAGTAAGGTAAGATGGCCTCTTATCAGCATTTCCACTGAAGGCAAAGCAGACCTTTAAGTCCCTTGGCAAGTGAGGGTCACAGTGCTGAGAACTGTGTACCTGTGGAATTTATTTATAAACTGAATTGATTACACTAAACCTTGATGTCATCACCAATGTGTGCAGCGGGCAAAGAAGCAAAATAATAGTGCAGAACCCTAGAGTTAAACGTGAGCATGCATAAACCTCACCTCCAACCCCCCAACATGTGCACTAATGACTTCCTTTGACATCATTGCTTCCTTCCCCTGAATGTCCAGGTGGTGATAGACATTGTCTGGCTTAATAATACTGCAAAGACCTATCTATAGGCATGTAGTTCATCTTTGTGAAAGGTTTTCCTTTAGGAGAAATAAAAAGATAACTACACTGCAAACTCTGGATTAAAAACAAAACAAATAAACAAAAAACTAAGCTCCAAGAAAACTTTCATCTTTGCTCAATGCACTCTCCCTATCGTGGCGTTCTGAGTGTTTCTTTCCACATTGCCTAGTGACGTTTACTCTGGGTAACCCATGTGAAACTTGTGTGATTTAAACAAGGTACCTAGGTCATCATCAACTTATATCTTACTTATTGGTGTGGTTGCTAAGCTGGGTGGATGTCCTTTTAGCTTGTTTACTCATTCATTCATTCATCCAGTCTGCCAGGATTCCACACCGGAAACTGGAGGAGGTTCTGGCATAGAGAGTCAAAGAGGCACAAAGTGGGCTTTGCCCTTGTGGGAGGTTAATATTTGGAAGTCATATGTATTAAAGCACATATATACATACAAATAATGAATAATTACCACCGTAGTTGGTATGCTGACCAAGGTCAATGGGAATCTGAGTTTAAACTATTCCATATGTGTCAAGGCTCTCGATTTTAGTTCATCCTAAGCCGGGAGAAAGGAGGAGCAGTGCAAGAGACAGTCAAGGCGACCTCCTGGAGCCGGGCTAGGGTACCGGCACCGGAACCGGAAGTGAGACGGATGCAGGGTAGTTAGAGATAGTCATAGATGTGTTTGGAAATGTGGTCTCCATGGGACACAGTAGTGAGGGCTGCTGACAGGGCTTTCTGGGGGTAACTGCGGGAGAGAGGTGAGGTGCATTACAGCCTAAACAATATTACAAATACCAGCACTGAGTTGCCCTCATTGTACGCAGGCACTCTGCATGAAATGCTACCATATATTCGATTCTGTTTTCATGGCTAGAGTGTTAGTTGGGTTTTTTGCTGCAAAACAACTTCATAATCATCATGGCTTACAATAGATATTTATGTTTCTTGTTCACATAGCTGCTGGTCAGCTGAGCTTCATCTGTGCTGGGCGGGGCTCTGGGTTGGTTTGGAGTCCAGTACGTTTCATATGTTTCCTCTTTCTCCCTGAGCAAGTGGGTGCCCAGCTAAAAGAACATAGCAGAGTGAGTCTCAGCCGGGGATGATTCAACCCACCACGGGTTATTTAGCAGTGCCTGGAGATGTCAGGTTGTCACAACTGAGGGATGAGGGTTGCTGCTGGCATCTAGTGGGTAGAGGCCAGGGATGCTCCATGCTCAGGACAGTCCCCCACAATGTCTATAGTAGCCCCAAGAGTCAATAATGCTGAGGCTGAGAAACCCTGTCATAGTGGATGGCAGAAGCCCAGGAAGACAAGCCAGCTATCCAAACACATTCAAAGCCTTTGCTCATGTCACATCTGCTTGAATTTCATTAACCAAAGCAAATTGTGAGGCCAAGTCCGAAGTCACAGGGGTCGGCTGTATACTCTTCCAACTTTTCTGGAAGTACTTCAATGTTCAAGGCTGTGAGAGCCAACCAAGAGCTGTAAACAGTCCACTGCAGCAATGCTCCCATTTGCAAATGAGGAAACTGAGGCACCCCCTCCAAACACAAAACCTGAGTAATTTGCTCAAGGTCACCTGGTTAGTCAGTGGCTGAGCTGGAACTGGAATCTAAGCATTTTATAGGCCTCTTCCTGGGAAGTCTACACTGCTTCTTTCAGAGTGGGTGACTGGAGAGATCCCTGAAGGCAGCTGCAGTCCGCCTGTTTCCTCTCTGTGAAATGGGGCAGTCATGGTACCCACCCTATAGAGTAAATGGAGAGTTTGGAAAGATGGTGTATTTATGACAACACAGTATCTAAAACATGCTGAGCGTTTAACAAACTTAAGCTGCTGCTACTGCTGCTGCTGCTGTTGAAACACACAAGGTGATGTGAGGCTCAAGTCCAGCGAGGAAGCTCCCGCTGTGTTTTCTTGGGTGTAAGTTGTCTAGTCTTCTCTTTTTTATAAGTTTTACATCAGATCACTTCATTTCTTCTATCCTTTTGGTGAACTTTAACATTTGGAGGCTGTCTGATTTCAACTGTTGATTAAAAGCCATTTCTACTGTTAAAACGGAGTTATCTACGTTTCATCCTCTAAAAGAAATAAGTCAGGGATTTACATGGAGTTTAGACAAGTAGAACTTTTAAAGGTTTGATTGAATGTAAGATCCCAAGTGAAACCTTCTAATTCTGGTTAACACAAATTGCTGCTTTCATTCTGTGGCTCCAACTTGGCCTGTAGGACAAGCTAAAAGGAATCTCAGTGTGGCTACTGACTCCTACTTAGAGACAGTTTCCGGCCTCAGTGAGCTTATTGCATACAATGCACCCACCACGTGTGGCATCATGGGCTCAAAGGAAGACTGATGGGTGAGCTCTGGCACTGTCCTACTGAATCTTGGGAATGTCACCCAGGAGCAAATGGCTAGGTGTCATACACCCGCTAGGTGACTAGAAGTTTTATCTCTCAGTGGTCAGACAGGGATCTTAAATAACTGCTGGGATCTTTCAGGCATATTTGGTTCAATCCAAATGATTTTCCAGTCCCTGTGCTGGGCACTAGGCAATCGAAGATGAGTAAGACCTTGTGCCTACATCTGAAGGGTTCACAGAAACAAACACACAACAATCTTTACACAATCATTATCCAAACCATTAAGACAATGGTTTAAAGAATAGATAAGAATTCTCTAGGCAGACATCTTATGAAGAAATACTCCTTTCTTGGCTCTCGTTATCTCTCACGTAACAACAACTGAGAGGGATGTTTTATTGTGATACACACATTTACCTACTGACAAGATAACTGCTGTTCTCTGATAACCTTTGCAGCCTTTGTGTGTCAAGGGCTTCGCGTCTAGGACTCTCTCTGACTTTCCCTCCATTGGCCTTCATTCCGCAGTGTTCACTGCCTGGCCAGGGCAGCACCTCAGATTTACTGTTTGCAGAGTAGAGCCCAAGAAGTCACCAGGGCCAGGCTGGGGAGCAGGCAAAGCTTAGGCCGGGGAGCGTGCTCCTCTTCTCCGGCACGGGCATCTGTTTGGTTCCTGCGTGCATGAAACAGAATGAATTGAGGATCAGAGAACAGTAAATCTCTTCTGCACAATTTACTTCTTGGAAAGGGAAATATATAATATTGAAATCATCAATATTTTTCCTTGAGAACAAGGAAAATAAGATTTAAATGACTAAATAAAACTAGTGGCAAAGGAATGAAGCAAGTCTCATAAAACATCATGTCACACATGAAAAACTGTGACCGACACAGGAGAAGCAGCCATGTGAGGGAGGAGACAGCTGAAGAGAAAGGAATGGTTTCCAGGTATAAGAACGAAAGGACAGGAAAGGCTTCGATAGGCTGTGAGTTAATGATCTGGTCAATGTTAAACTCTGGGGGTGAGTGAATGGATCACCGCTTCCAGTTTTTCACCTGTTCATTCCAGACCTCTAAGAAGTGAGGGAAGAGGCGTCATAGGAAGTAGGCTTTGATCAGTTCTAGAGTGAATCCACTCTAGCATATATCACAGCTGATCACACCTAGATTGGCCATTTTGGACCATGATCTCTTAAGAACCAATTCAAGAAACAGGACTTCCTGTCCACAGCCCATCTTGGGAACGTATCAACTGTTCTGAGACCCAGACGTCGCTAGTAGTGGTGATAGGCTGGGTACAGGATACAACAGTTCTCTGATTTAGGAGTAAGACAAAGAGGTGAGAACTAATGACAGAAATCAGACAATAATTTTAAAAATGTGTATCACCTATGAGTGTTTTCTTGCTCACTTCCATTAAAACAAACAACATAAAAACCCTATTATTTTCATGGGAATTGATTTTTTTCCTGATCAACTATTCTGAAGATATATTTTTTCAGATAATCGGTGCCGCAGATCAAAAGAGTAAGAAATTCAGCTGCTTTTAAGGTTTCCTTGTTATTTATTTCCAGTTGCAGACTAGAAGGTGTAGACCAAATACAAAAATGAAAACACCATCGCCAGTCAAGCAATCAGCCCCGTTGGAGCCCCTTAGATCTTTGGCTTCGGTTACGAAAGTTGCAAGTAATTGAACTAACTTAAGGATGCAATGGTTTGGGAACTGTTAGGGAAAAAAGGCTGACAAGGAAAAAAATATCCCAAAGCCAATAACTTGGTTTGAATTTGAAATCTTTAGAAAGTACAAAGTCATGAAAGATGTGCTAAGGGAAACATAAGCCTTATGCTGCTACCAGGTAGTACTTTAATGGGAACTGAAGGTTAATGAAACATTTCACAGAGTTCATTGACAAAGTGTGTGGAATACAGATGGAAGGAGGTTGGAAGTAAGGGGCCTTATCGATATCTCAGCTTCTCATTTTAAAAACTAGTTTCTAAAGAGCTTGGCCTAAAGTTGCAAAATACAGTCATCAATCCCAAGGTGAAACAATCGTCCATTACTACTATGCTAATTTAGGTCAGGTCATCTGGAATTACCTTTCTAAAGCTGACTTTCTCTTGCTCACTTTCTCTACGGGGGCAAATATGTAATTTCACAGAATTAATTAGTAGCACAGCAAATTGATCAATTTGCAAGCATGTCACACATCATTCACTGGCAATGGAATTATTTAAATTGAAGTTGACTGCTAACAACCACACTGCCATTTTTTTCCTGCAAAATGCTAAGGTATTAGTGAAAGAGATGACAGGCATCATCTAAACCCAAACTATGGGAAGATTGCCTAACTTTGGAATATAAAAGGAAGTGGAAATTAGTCGAAACCACTGGTTACAGGTGTTATAAGTCCAAATACCTGTGATTGAGGAAGATATTGTGAATGAGTGCAGGTATAAGAAAACCACAGGGTAATAAAATAAAACTCACTCAGCTTTAGTGCTGGGGAGAAAACAGGGCCGTGGGGCGTGGGGACTCTATCTAAAGGAGAATGACTGTCATTTTAGCAGGGTGCTGCCATGAAGACACGACAGCACAGAGCTATAACACCTTCTGTGTTTTTCTTTTTTTCTGGAAAAATATAGAAATTTGGAGTCTTATTTAAATACTCCTACTTGAAAACAATGCCAAACAACATTTTTAACCAGTATAAAGACCAACCTCATGTGAATATGTCAGGGCCTGGCTCAGCCTATGGGGTCAGTGGGTCGGATCCTGGTTCAGAGACCAGAGCAGGGACAGACTGAAAAGGGAGCTCGAGTTCAGCCACACAAGTCCATTGGAAGGAGCAGAGAATTCAGTATGGCTGGTTGTACACTGGAAACTCACTTAGTGAACAAATTACCGGCCTCAAGAGAATAAGGGTCTGTTATCGGTCAGTCCAGAGCCCTGGGATAATGGAGGGGGCTTAGGAGCGCCTGAGGAGTGAAACCAAGGCCTCCCACTAAAGACACATTATGTCTGTCAATGAGATTAGGGGTGAAGTTAGAGCCTTTGACATTTACAAGCCAATGTCTCCCTGGAGCAGCACTGGCTTACCCTCTGTGGAAATGGAAATAATGTGTGAGGCAGACAAGGGCATCCTTTGACAAGGCCTTTGCTTCAGTACAAAGGGTATAGCCAGGACATGTCAATGCACCGCTGGCTTCAAGGTGTATGGCTTGTGTCTTCTTTCTCAGAAAACCAAGGACTAATGCCCTCTCGTGCACTTATCCTTCAATGATTGCTCATGTGTTGATTGATTGATTGACTTCATTTATTCAACCAACTGAACTCCTATGTATGCTAGATGCCAGGGAGACAGAGGTGAATATAAAGCCAGTCTTTACCCTCAAAATGACTCAAAATCCGGTGGGGGTCACAGCAATATATACGTGCAGACAGTGCCCCAGGGCTGGCCTATGGATGTCTGTGGTGAGCTGTGGGCACCCGGAGGAGGGGTCAGCTCTGGGCGGGTCAGGAAACCTGTCAGAGGATGCAGTCTGTGGATTTTCTTCTACTAATGTGCTCATCCAGCCTGTGACAAGCTTCACTGGCCTGTGATACCACCCTCATTACAGTGTCAGAGCTGTCTCCTACTTTCTCGGCACCCACAGGTTATAATGAATCATTGATATTCATAACAACGCTTCCGAGGCCCTCTGGGGTTTAGAACTGCTTGCCTGAATTTTCAGAGAAGGATTATGCTTTGTTTAATTTAGTTGGTATTGAGTATTTATCCTTCAGTTTTAATTCTCTGAAATTTGGTATGCACATGGAACGTACTGCTCTCCACTGAAACACACTTTTATATCCATTTATATAATTTGTCCCCATAAAAGAGGTTGGTCAGGTGTTACTATTGCCATTTTGCAAATGAGAATGGAGGCGATGGCTAGCCGAGAGTCCCGAGACCCGCTGTAGCTGGGACAGATGCGGGATTAAGACCAGTATCTCTCTCTCTCAGCCTCTGGCTCCAACAACAGAGTAGAACGTACCATTCTCTAAATGTTCTGAGTAAACACAAGGGTTCCTCACCACTATTTCATAAAGTAAATCACTACCATAGTGCAAGCCACTGGACTCCTTCCGTCGACTCCCAGCTAGGTTGTCCAATTTCCTCTTGTACCTCGCCAGTCCATTTTCCACATCGCTTCCGGAATGATCTTCCAAATTCAAATCTGAGTTACTCCCTCCCTACTGTCCCCGACCTCTTTGGCCCATAAGAGGTTTGACTTCTAACCACTTTACTGAGGTATAAGTCACACACCACATGTTGATAGTTTAGTTCAGCAACTCCGTGATCTTGCTGCCATTTTGTTTGGGCAGGTGACCTGCAGGGACCTTAAACTGAGAGAAGCCCCTCATGCAAGTGCATGCTCTAGATAGCAGCCCACAGAGTGACAAGCAAATGGAAGTCTTATGTGACTTCCCCAACAGCCCTGGCGATCACTAGTCTCCCCTGCCTCCCAGGGCCTGTCCCTGTGCACCTGTTAGTTGTCTCCTGTGAAGTTACCAAAACCCCACTCTTTGGTTTTGTTTTGATCTATCTAGCCTTAGCTCAGGAACCCCAAAGCACTCCACCTGTGGACCGCAGTAGAGGCACAGGAGCAGGCCCTATCGCTTTCTCTGTCTGCATGCTGCCCCGATCCACCCTCACCCCCCGTAAGGCCCTGCAAGGCTTGCAGGGCACCTCCCCCGGGACCACTGAGGAACACTTCTCTATTTCCGTTCTCTCCTGGTCTGATGCTGAACCTCGGCTCACCACCCAGCAACATGCGCTCTACGTGCAAATGTTAATTTAACGGAGTCACACCACCATACAGTTTGTTCATCTGAAGTATACAATCCAGTGGGTTTTAGTATAGTCACAGAGTTGTACGACCATCATCATAGTCAATCTCAGAACAGTTGCATCACTTCAGAAGAAACCCTGTTCCCATTAGCAGTCATTTTCCATGCCTCTCATTCTTCCCAGTCTACTTTTTGCCTCTAAGGCTTGCCTATTTTGAACATTTCATATAAATAGAATCATATAATGTGGTTTTTTATGGCTGATTTCTTTCACTCAGCATAATGTTTTCAAGGTTCATCCATGTTGTGGTGTCTGTCAGTGCTATTCCTTTTGATGGGTGAATAATCTTCTACTGTATTGATGGACCTTGTTTGGTTTATCTGTTTACTGTTGATGAACAGTTGGGTTGTATCTACCTTTTGACTCTAATTTGATGCTATTTTTTGTTGTTGTTGTTTTTGTTTGTATTTTTCTGAAGTTGGAAACGGGGAGGCAGTCAGACAGACTTCCACATGTGCCCGACCAGGATCCACCCAGCATGCCCACCAGGGGGCAATGCTCTGCCCATCTGGGGCATTGTTCTGCCGAACCAGAGCCATTCTAGTACCTGAGGAATGGCTATAGAGGCCATAGAGCGATCCTCAGTGCCGGGCCAACTTTGCTCCAATGGAGCCTTGGCTGCAGGAGGGGAAGAGCGAGACAGAGAGGAAGGAGAGGGGGAGGGGGGGAGAAGCAGATGGGCGCTTCTCCTGTGTGCCCTGGCCGGGAATCGAACCCAGGACTCCTGCACGCCAGGCCAACGCTCTACCACTGAGCCAACCAGCCAGGGCCTAATTTGATGCTATTTTGATGTACACATTTTTATGTGGACCTATGCTTCATTTCTTTTAGGTATGTGACTAGGAATTGCTGGTCATTAGGTAATTCTATGCTTATCTACTTGAGGAACTTCCAGACAGTTTTCCAAAGTGGCCCTATGTGGTATCAGTGGTGTTAAGATGCCCTTAGTAGAAAGGGAAAACTTCTTAGCATTGTCTGCAAGAGCCCCAGACCTGCCTGCCCACCTCTTCGGTCCCAGCCCATGTCAGTCTACCCACTTTTCTCATTCTACTCAGTCCCTCGAGCTTCTGTGCAGTTTTTCAAAGGCTCAGGGACTTGCAGAGGCTCCTCCTCTCTCTTCCCTGTCAATTTCCATCAGAGAGGCCTTCTCTGAACATCCCCTAAATGAAATATCATTATATTCTTTATTGTTTAATAATTATTTACATGACACTTATTTAGTTCTACTAAATGATGGCTCTAGATGAGCTTAAAAATCTTAAGATTCTGTTTTTGAATTACTGTAAGTGCAAACAACAGACAGACGGCTGTCAGGGGCGGGGGATTGGGGAGCTGGTGAAAAGGTTAAGGGATTAAGAAAAGAAAAACTTATAGATACAAGCAACAGTGTGTAGCTTGCGGGAGGGGAGGTGGGGGAGGGGGGAGGGCGATAAATGGTGATGGAAGGAGACTTGACTTGGGGTGTTGAGTACACAATACAATGTACAGATAGGTATTGTGGAATTGTGTACCTAAACCATACATAATTTTATTAAACAATATCACCCCAATAAATCTAATAAAAAAGGATTTTGTGCAGAAACTGAAGTATAGTAAGGGCATAAAGCATATTTGTTGAATGAATAAATAATAATGAGAGAAAGAGAGAGAGAGTTTAGTTAAAGAGACCATAAGTTATTAAACTGGGTTTGTAATCTCCATCAAAATTCTCCTGGGTGGTTTCCTAATTTTTCCTTTTGCACTGAATCTTCTAAATAGGGGTCAGGCAACTTTCCTTAAAGGGCACAGAATCAGTATTTCAGGTGTTCTTAGCCCTGCAGGCTTCTGCAGCCACTCAAATCTGCCCTTCCAGCACGAAAGCAGTCAGACAATCCACCAGTGGATGAGGGTGGGACTAATACTCCAACACTTTATTTATGAAAACAGACATCAGGCTGGACTTGAGTTGGAATTACCAATATTTGATTACCTCTGACCTACAGAACTTGCAGCTTCCCGTGGCTCAGCCTAACACAACTCCTAGGAGAAGGGAGAAGTCTGATAATTTATGGTTCCTCAGCACGCACCCTTTCCACGGCAGCAGCACGCTGCCCATCTAGAGGGTGGGACTGTCTTTCCACCCCTCTCTCTGCATGGCCCGGAAGCATGCAGAAGGGCTGTCATGAACACAGTAACAAGTTACACTGGCACTTTCATGCTGGGCTGGACAGGACCCTTAAAGTTGGGTGGCGGTGTGCCAAGGGGAATCTGAAGGGTCCAGAACACAGCCAAATGCAGGCTGACGGTACCGCGGGCTGTCTGTACTCTGAGGCACAGAGCCTGTGTGCCAGTCTGGGGCAGGGCATCTGGCCAAACGAGAGAAGATGAAGCCATCAAAGTGGAAATCCAGGAGACTCTAAGAGAATGCATCTGATTGTGACACAGTCATGTCTGGCTGAGGCATTTTCATGCACAAATAAAAAAATTAGGGAAGAGATGCTGAGCTAGGGCTATAAGAATGGTAAGAGGGGATTTATGTAAGAAATATGCGGTCCTTCCCGTAACTTGTATTGCCTCATTTATAAAGGCCGGAAAAGATGGCATCACTTTGGTGAGCTAGAATTTATATTAAGTTCCACTTCCTTTATTTTCTTTCATTTAAATATGCTCATTAGTGATATGTGTGTCAGAACAAAATCATATCCCATCAGTCATTGCCAAACAATGAATAATCCCATGTAAAATATATTTTCACACTTGAGACAGTTACAACGTCAGGGAACATGGTTTCTTCCTCTGAGATAGGCAGGATGTGCTTTTGTTGAATCCTTAATGCATTGCCTTTTAGCTGGGTTCACCCTCCGGGATTTCTCCAAAGACAGGTGTCACTTCTTTCTTGTCTATTGATCCGTCCTCTAGGGATAAAAAAAGAGACTTCCTTATAAACTCAAAGCCCTTAGCTCATCCATTGTTCATTTGTTACGCTTATTGAAAACCTACTATATGAAAGGCAGTGTTCGGTGCTGTGGGATGGATAGGCACCTCCTCTGTCCTCACGGGCTTACATTCTAGTAGGGGTGGCCAACATTAAAAAACAGCTGCATGATTGACCCATAACAACCAGAGCCATGGAAACAACAAGGAGAAGGGGTGGGCACTGATGGATGGATGGATGGATGGATGGATGGATGGATGGATGACTATTTTTGATGAGGTTCTTAAGGAAAGCCAGTGTTTTGAGGAAAGACATGAAAGAAATGAAGGAGCAAGCCATGAAAACTCCTTTGAAAAGAGCATGATGGGTGAGAGAACAGTCATCGAAGACTGAAATGGAAATTCACTTAGCAGGTTTGAAGGACATCAAGGGGTATATGGCTAGACTGGAATGATTCCGGGACAGTGATGGACCAAGCGGTCAAGGACAAACCCAAGGTTCATATCAAGACTGATAAGCCACAGTGAGGACTTAGGACACATGTCCAAATATCTCTTCAAGACTCTGCTTTCAGTTGTTTTGGCTGAATACCCAGAAGTGGGGTGCAAAGTAAAATTTTCAAAGCATTGTTCTTCAGCAACAGAGAGACTTTTGGAAATAGAACTGTTCTTTATCTTGATTGAGGTGATGAATACAAGCATAAAACTAAATACACAGGCACGTGAGCATGCACGTGTGCGTGCACACACACACACATACATACACATGCACATGAAACAGAGGGAATCTGAGTGAGACCCAGGGTGAAATGGACGTCAGTGCCCTGCTTATGATACTGGGCTACAGTTTTACAAGGTATTAGTGTTAGGGGAACCTGGAGAGAGTATATGGTTTCTCTGTGATTTCTCATACCTGCCTGTGAATTTTAAAAAAACCTGTGTCAAGATAATTTAATTTTAAAAGACAGCATTTCCCTCACAGACCTTGAGGTCAGAGTGTGCCACTGAAGAGCGGCCCCAACCTGGAAAGGGCAGCTGGTGAAGGTGGACTTGGAGGGGCGAGGACTCCTCGGCATTGCTCCATAGGAGAAACTGGAGCAGGAACCAGGGCCAACCCCAAGTGCTCCATGGCCCCGGGGATATGGCGGCCCAAAGCCCGGATGGTAGGATCAATACCGCAGATCTGGGGAACCAGGTGTTTGATGAGGGCCAGAGAAACAGCGAGGCCACCTCAGAGCTGAGTCCCCAGAGTGTGGGCCTGGTGCTGGGCGCTGACCACTTTCTTCAGATCTCATTGGTTCTGGGAAGGGGATCGGGGCAAGGCAGGAAGGAGAGATCTGGGTAGGGCCTGTGACCTTAGCCAGAGCCACTTGTCACATGGCGATCCAGACAGGGGATCTGCCACCAAGAGGCTGGTGTTTCCCTTTGATTTCTAAGTGAGCCTCAGCTCCATCCCGGCAGCCTATGAACTGTCCTCAGATGCCGGAGACGGTGAACCCTGCTCCAGAGCAGAGTGTTAGAGTGGCGGTTTCCCTGCTTCACAAAAAGTCTTCAGGAATCCTGGCAGCTACTATTATTTAGCACTCGTTATATGCTGGATGTTCTGCTGAATGCTTTGTAAACATCATGTATTTTACCTTGCAACAACCCTGTGAGCTAGGTCCAACGCTCCCATTTGAAAGATGAGGAAATTGAGATTCTAAGAGGTAACCAAAGTGGTTTAAAATCACAGAACTGATAAGGGGTGAAATTGAGACTTGAAGCTGAGTCTCCCTGAATCTAAAGTCCATGCTTGGAACCTCAGTTCTTTCCTGCTTCTAAGAATTTTTTGGTTAGATTAAAAGTGAAGCTTTAGAGGAAAAGCAGGCACTGATAACAGTGATGGTTCAGAAAATAAAGCTGATGAGACCAAGTTCCATATTATAAAATTCTGTCAAATGCATTGAGACGCTTTTTCATCCAAATATCAGAGACCTGTGAAGACTAAAAAGCCAGCCACTCTGGATTCTACTATAATGTTGGCAATCTCTTACATTACTCATCAATGCTGATAGATACTAGAGGTCCTGAACTTTAACAGATTCCCATTGACCCCCATTTGTAACAAACTATAGCCAATCTGTAGTCATAGGCTACAATTTTAAAATAAACTTCATAAATTCTTTTTAACTTTGAAATTAACACATGCCCATTATAGAAAATCTAGAAAAGTATAGTAGTAGATAAGCAAAGTAAAAGAATCACTCAATATTTCAGGATGATCTTAATAGTATAATAGCTATGTATTTTTCTTGTTCTTTTATTTTTAAGTGAGAGGAGAGCAGATAGACAGACTCTGACATGCACCCCAACCAGGATCCAGCTGGCAGCCCCATCTGGGGCCAATGCTTGAGTACCGAGCTATTTTTAGCACCTGAAGCTGGTATATTCCAACAGAGCATCCTTAGCACCTAGGGCTGATGCTTGAACCAATCGAGCCACTGGCTGCAAGAGGGGAAGAGAGAGAGAAGGGGGAGAGGGAGGGGTCGAGAAGCAGATGGTTGATTTTTATGTGTGCCCTAACCAGGGATCAAACCTCAGACATCCGCATGCCAGGTCGGTGCTCTATCCACTGAGCCAACCAGCCAGGACCTGTGTCTATTTTTCAAAAATTGTGTGTATGTATGTGTGTGTGTGTATATATATATATATATATATACACACACACACATACATATATATACATATATATGTAATGCATACTATTTTGCAATCAGATATTTCACTTTATATCGTGACTACCATATTATTAATATATTTTTTCATTCTCTAAAGTGTTTCTGTAACAGTATTCTACTTTACGCAGACACCATAGTTGTTTTTTCAATATCCTGTTAGAACATTGTGTTGTTTCTAAATTTCCCTATTTTTAAGCAATATTGAAATGAGCATACATGTTGCTAACCCCCCTCTACCCACACACACACATAGCCCCTCAGCTAAAGTTCTATAAGTAAAACCACGTTTTCAAGGTTTGTGGTGACTATTGACAAATTGCATTTCAGAAGGATGTCGTAACATCATCAGTAATGTATGAAGTATTTTTCCTCACAAATTTGCAAAATACTGACTAGTATGTTTTTCTAATTATTTTGGCAATTTTTTTCAGCAAAAGCTATCTCATTTTAATTTTATGTGTTTATTGCTTTTTTGTTTTCTTATTTTGCTAATTGTTTCTCAATTGACTTTTAACCAACTCTTTTTATATTCAAGATACTAAGCCTCTGTTTTATATAATACAAATATTTTCTCAGTCTTCTGTTTATTTTAGTCATATAAAAAACATGAACTCAAGTAGTTTACTCCCTCAATAATTCACATAATAAGTTATGCCTTTAATACTAGTTTAGCAAGGCCTTTTTTACTTTATTTCATAAATATTCAATGGCTTTTTTCTCCTAATACTTTAATCCACCTGGAATTTAGAGGCCGCAGTTTAAATTTTTATCTACCAACCTTAATTTTTGGAGAACGTGTTTTATAAAACACATGTTAATGCTTATTTAATGAAATGACTTTAGCTCTATAAAATAAAGTATCTCATTTCATTCTATTCCTCTGAATTTCACTTTTGGAGAGGGAGAAAGAAGTGAAAATAAAATCCCCAGTAATTTTCTCCTATGCCTTTGTTTTCAAAAATATTATATTTCTCATCTTTGTATAAAAATCCCCTTCACCCTGGTACATATCCTTAATGAAGCTGGCATAATTCCAACACCCATGATTCATATAAATTCTACTTGAACCAATTAAAAATTTTAGCCTGTGCCCCCTCTTGGATATTCACTAGGACTTGACCCAAATTGCTTAAATACAATTATTTTTAATATCTGCATAGGTTTCTTCCACATGTTTAAAGCTATTTATTAACTGATTATTAATTAAACAAAAGTTAAATAGAAAATGTCCTCAAAGTCCAGTGTGGCCGTGACCATGCATGCATAAGAAAAAATTGTTTCATTATGTTTGGGAGAAAATGGACTTTAAAATTTCAGATTGACAAAGGAAATCCTGTGGCCCCTAAGCAAAACAAGATTTTGAAAGAACATCTGATAATAGTATTAGGATCTTTAATCAATAATCTAACAAGTATGAAACTTTCATTGCCCCTTCGATCATTTTCAGAGAGAGCTATAAACACTGCGTTCAGCCCACCGAGGGGAAGTTACGCACGGAGCTGTGTAAATGGAGGTGGAAGAATGTGACAGAAAGTTAAAAGTACCTTTTCCCTGGGAACTCTCCGGGAGTTGGTTCGTAATGAGATTCAACGTTGATAAATGAATAAAGCTAAGAAAAATAACTTGAAATGCATGATTAATGTCAAAGAAAAAGCTGGATTACTGTAATAGAAAAGCAATTTCAAACGTGTGATGACTGACAAACAGGAATTGAGTCGAGGGTGCTGCACCCATGTTTACAATAGCCTGAATAAAGGTCCCCTGGGAGGGAATGGATGCCAGGGTCACCTAACCCTCCTCTGACCGAGCAAATCTTTGTTTAGAATTTCCTGTGTGTTGGGAGTTGTGCTACACATGCTCATTTATCTTTTTATTACTTTAACAATAAAGGAACCGCTGAGACTGGCTCAGCAATGGGTGTGCATGAAAGGAAGGTGCTGCAGGACTTAAGAAAAAACACAAGATGCAACACAGGGAAAAGATGGGCCCAGGGGACTCCCAGCCTCTAGGACTGAGAGCCCAGATCTCTTCAGGCTCATCGTATTTATTCGTTTCTTTAATCATCAAGCAAATTAGCAGAGCATGAGTTAAATTAGCAGAGCATGGGTTCGGGTGCAGAGAAGGATGATTAACTAAAACCTTTCAGGTATGCAGAAGAAGACTATCAGGATCAGCTGGTTCCTTTAAGCAATCTTATCAGTGCTTGCCAGGGTAGTGTTCTGCCCTCACAGGACTTGGCGTTCCAAAGTCCGCACCAAAGATTGTTTCAGGGCAGTGTTCTAATCGCCGGCAATTTTCCTACAACAAACAACAAACAAAAAATCTGGAAGTGGTATTCTAAACACAGTACCTTTGATACAAGGGCAAACTGAAACTTTAAAAGTGAAGTCACCTAATAAGAGAAAGTCACCATGTGGCCCAGTTTGCCTAGAACAATCTAAGTTTGTACCCATTGTCTCCACTTAATTGTTAATAGTAGCTACTTATATTCTAAAATGTGTTTCAGTTTGAACAATAATTTAGGTGGCCACAGTATTCATTTCCAATTGCTACTGTAACAAGTTACATCATGTAGTGACTGAAAACAACACAAATTTGTTACCTTACATTTCCAAAGGTTTAGAGTCCATTATGGACCTCACTGGGCTAAAATCAGTGAGGCAGCAGGCCTGCGTTCATTTCCGGAGGCTACGGAGAAGGATCCTCCCCCTTGCTAGCTTTCAGCATCTGCCTGTACTCCTGGTCTCCTGGCCTCTTCCTTCAGCTTCAGAACCAGCCATGACTGCTCCTGTCCCTTCTTACATTCCATCACTCACACCGTCCTCTCCCTTTCTCTCGGGGATCCTTGTGATTACGTTTGGCCCCATGCAGATAATCCAGGCTACTCTATTTTTAAGGTCAGCAGATCAGCAACCTTAATTTCCCTTTGCCATGTGACCTAATATACTCACAGATTCCAGGATAAAGACATAAAAATCTTTGGAAAGGACATTATGCTGTCAACCACAGCCACTCAATAGGTAGCAGAACCAAATTTTGAAGGCAGGCTTTCTGATTCAAAGTCTAATGTCATGTCAGTGATCAGTAAGGATGTCTTTGGTAGAGAAGCCTTGTTGGATCTTTGTGAGCTGCCGAGAGTAGAGGAGAATGTAAGAATAGCAAACAAAACGTTAATATAAATATCACTGCTTTCTTTATTCAAAGCATTTAATTAGATACTGTATAGAAGGGGTACCTGGCAAAATTGTGTCCCTGTCTTCAAGTTGTTTATGATCTAACTGGGCCACAAGTATATTCTCATCTGCATGCAGACTGCATCCGTCTCTACCAAAGGAGTCTATAATAAATGAATATGATACCATATTAATTAAACATGTAAGAATTCAGATGCAAAAAGTAAAGGCAATATAAGTTTCACATTAATCAAATAGGATTAGTTTTATTACTTCTTTTTCTTATCACAACAAACATTATATCCAGAGTGAAAAATACTGTTTTTTAAAAAAAAAAACCTTCCAACCACTATCAACCATAGAGATCATCTGTTATAAATAAACTCATAAGAGCGTACTTACATGAAAATCTCTGTGGGATTCTTTATTTCCATGGTACCTTTTACAGATTTTTTTTTTTTTTAAAGCTGTTAACATCTTTGAGAATCTTGAGACATGCCTGTACTTTCAAATTGCCTTCCAGGAAGATTGTATCAAGTTGAATTTCCACTGGCATGGAACCTTATGTCATAACACTTCCACAATCACTGGGTCTCATCTTTATCTCTGTCGGCCAGGAAGGCCAAGGCTGGCGTCTTATTTTTCATTCGTATTTCAAGGTTTTATATGAATGTCTGTGTCTGAACTTGCTGTCAGGTTTAACTGGAGATGTTTAATATTTGTGAGACCGATGTTTAACTCTAATTCCACACGTGAACTACCAGTTGTCGTTTTGTATTGCTAGCATTGTAACTATCCTCTGTTGTTAGAGGTGCTACTTGGCACACAAGCAATGAGCCCCATCTTTGTTTGTGACTTTTAAACTGGCCCAATAGCAGTTCCTAAAGAGGTATGTCAGAGATAGTACCAACCACAGGACCCGTGTTAGGACATGGTTTAGTGCCCCAGAGAGGTCACTTGGAGGGAACACACTCATTTGGGTAGGAGATATCTATGTCCAAAAGCTAAATTAGGTCTCATGATGTTGGAGTCATAGTTCATATATTCTCGTGCGGCTGCAAAGGATGTGTGCACACACAATCAACCAGATGCTTCCTGCCTCATCTCAAATAAGCAGTTTCCTCTGTGTGTGTGTGTGTGTGTGTGTTGTGTGTGTGTTATTTCATTTGAATATTTGGCCTGAAGCAGAACCATCAGAGTTCAAAAAGTCAAAGGATTTTCTAAATTTTTTACTTCAAAATGACTCATGCATCCATAGCCTGTGTATGTGCTGCTTTGTTTCCTACTCCATTGATCCGGGTTTGACATCTACTGCGTAGGTCATCTCAGATTATAAAAAGTATCCATTTTAAGAGCCAGCTTCTTCATTTTGGCCTTCACCCAAAAATAAAACCCACACACAAAAAAAAAACCTTGTAACACGTTTTGTTTTTCACCAGTTCATCCCTTTGGGTTAGATCACAGCATCAAATGTTGTTGTCTGACTAAATTGTGTCTTTCATAAGCAGATGAGAGGATGAGCCAAATGAAGGGCACGATGTTAATAGTCTGTTGTGATGCTGAAGGCCGGCATGCTGGTACACGCTTTGTAATTTGGTTCATTATGTTCCTATTCTTTTATAAGGAATTCTTGTCCGTGTATTGTGTACAGCCCATCTCTATTATTATGGTGCATTAATTGCTTTGAAGCGACATCGGTTTGCATGTTGGGACTTGACGGTTCACACCTCTGGTGGAGACGCCCCCACTGTGTGGAAGGAGAACAGAGGACCCTCAGTGCTTGGATGCTGGGGAGGGTGGCAGAAGGGACCCCCACTCATGCTTCAGCAAAGCTACTCTGGGAGCTTAGCACCACGCCGGCTACTGTGATTTCTATTCCCCGCTACCCCCTTCAGAGGCCAGGCCCCATTTTCCTGCTACACACGAGCCTCAGGAGCTCACTGATCACCGGTGCCCTTCAACTATGGTCCCGAAGGGCAGGAGTAGCTCGCATGCATGCGGTCCCTCCTCGTCTCTACCTTTGGATAAAGTACTTTTAGCTTCCCACAGATTAGGAGTGACTGGCATACACAGCTCCCTCCCTGACACATTCACCATGGTCACTGAAGAGCTAAATGTATAAGAAGGACCACTATTTTCCTTTTCTCTTCAGAACGTCTGTGACATGGCCAAAGAGAGCATGTTACATGTCGCTAGCCTGACACTGTAACGTTGCCCAACCTGTCATCGGTGGCACAGCGTCATATGATCCACAGTGGCTCATAGTATGTTTCAATGTGTATTTTTACATGTACTAGGAAAGTTTTATAATAAGCTCATCATCACCTAAATTAATGGATATTTCTGCCTCATAGCAATCAATGTAAAGGCTCTGGAGTAAGTAACAAGTTAGTAAAGAGAATGGAACAAAAATGGAAGGGAAGTCCATGAAAAACACGTTCAGCAGAGGAGAGAGTAGTGGAGGGAAGCTTGAGTTTTGGAGTCAGACCTGTTTGGATCCAGCCAGGTCGCAAACTATCTCCTGACCACAGACCAGGCACTTAGGTTTCTCGGAGTCTTGCGCAGTGGGTGTATCTCCAGGTTGTCTCGAGCTCAATGTGACAATTTGTAAAAAGCCCAGACATGCACCGAACACCAGATAAATATTGTTCCCACTTTTAAAAGGCAAGTAATCAATTTAATGTTCTTAGGTATTGTTTACCACTGTGGTTCTTATTCATAAATTAATATTGCACAAAATGTCATCTGGCCTACAGTCAGTGGCATCGGGACTGACTGTCAGCTCTCGTGTGCCAGGGATGGCGAGAAAGGACAGATGGCCAAAGCCGAGGCCAGACTTTGTACTCCCCTCTCTTAAAGAGGCATTGCCTCTTCAGCAGAGGGCTTTGTGCGATGAATATTAAATCCAGTGCCTTGCCTAAAAGGTGCCAGGCATTGGGCGTCAGCCCTGGGGACTGGCTGACAGGCAAGAGCATTCACCGCGCCCCTGCCTCCATGGGGCCAGGTGGGGGAGCCCAGCATTAATTGAATTGTCACACAGATAAATACGCAACTGCATATTATGAAAAATGTTATTCAAAAGATACTAGTGCCACAGGAGTGTAAACCAGGGTGCCGTGGCCAGTGTCGGGGGGCATGGAGCATCTCCTGACCAGTGATGCCTGAGCCGGGGTCTGGAGGGCTGACGGGGGGGGGGGAGGGGCAGCCAAGGGCCCAGCACGGGAGGGGCGCAGGGGGCATGGGGCATCTCCTGACCAGGGATGCCTGAGCCGGGGTCTGGAGGGCTGACAGGAGGTGGGGCAGCCAAGGGCCCAGCACGGGAGGGGTGTAGGGGGCAGTGCAGCATCTCCTGACCAGTGATGCCTGAGCCGGGGTCTGGAGGGCTGATGGGAGGGGGGGCAGCCAAGGGCCCAGCACGGGAGGGGCGCAGGGGGCATGGGGCATCTCCTGACCAGTGATGCCTGAGCCGGGGTCTGGAGGGCTGACGGGGGGGGGGCAGCCAAGGGCCCAGCACAGGAGGGGTGTAGGGGGCAGTGCAGCATCTCCTGACCAGTGATGCCTGAGCCGGGGTCTGGAGGACTGATTGGGGGGGGGGGGCAGCCAAGGGCCCAGCACGGGAGGGGCGCCTGTGCAAATACCTGCGTTGGGAAGGGATGGATGAGTTGGAGGAATCGAATAAAAGGTTGGTATACCTGGATAAACAGGAAGAGAAAGGCTATCTCTGTGACAGGGAATGAGTTTGCAGCAGTGGCCCCAGGCTAAATTATAAAAAGACTTGTCAAAGTAAAAGAATGCTTTGTTTATCCTAAGAGTGAAGGGAAATGATTGGGAGCTGTCTATAAATAAATTAAAATTTTGAAAAGACACCCTGGAAGCCTGTTTTAGTCAGTGTTCTCTAAAGAAACAGAACCAATAGGATATATATATATATATATATATGTATATAAAATATCATCATTAATATGAATGCATAAATATATTAAATGAATATATAAATGTGCATATTTATATGAAGAGACTTATTATAACAAATCAGCTCACACAGGTCTGGAGGCTGAGATGCCCCGTAATCTGCCGTGGGCACAGTGCAGGCCCAGGAGAGCTGGTGTGTAATTCTCCTGAGTGGGAAAGCCGGAGCACCAGTGAGCCGACGATCGCAGGTTCTAGTCCCAGGGTGAAGGCCTGGGAAACAGGGGCACCCAGGGCATGAGATCAGTGCCCCGGCTCATGCAGCCAGGCAGGAAGAGAGGGCAAATGCCTCTTTCCTCCGCCTCCTGTTCTGCTCAGGCCCTCGGCAGATTGGATGATGCTCACCTAACCCTGGGAGGCGGATCTATTTTACTGTGTCCACCGATTCAAATGCTATTCTCCTCTGGAAGCAGCCTCACGAACGCGCGCAGAAATAATGTTTTCTCCGGGCACGCTGTGACCAGTCAAGTGGACACACTAAATTACCATCACAAAGAGAGCAGGCTGACGGGCAGCGGCGGTGGCGGGAGGACCATTAGGTGCCTGTTGCGGTGGCCGTGGTGAGAGGTGATGGAGCTAATCTCAGGAGGTGAGGACAGTGTATTTAAGAGAGACTTAGGGTTATGGGCAGGACCGTTAACAGAGTGTCTAGGGACAGGAGGGAAGGCTTCATCTGGGAAAGATGATGACATCTGAGTGTCTGCTGTCCTCCCAGGGAGAAGGGCCACCCTCTGGGCAAAGTTTAGAGCAAAATTATAAACATGAAACTGCATTTATCATACCTTCTAGTCGCTCAAAAATCCTTGCCTTCAAGAATGCCATGTACTACTATTTTGATTAAACCATTTTAAATGTAAAAGAGTTCTGCCTTCTGTAGGAGAGACTGAAGCTGATGGTTTAGAAACTGGGCAGTCCAAGTCGGGTTAAAGCGTCAGGCCCTGCTTTGTGGCAGACGCTTTACACGGCCTCTCTTCCTAGTCTGCCCTGGGGTCCCGGGAGCTCACTGTGGATGGCTCATTCATGACGTGGACACTGAGGTGCAGGGAGCTGTGTGCTCAGAGCCCGGAGCCCGTACTGCAGGAGGGCTGACTGTTTCCTCCTGAACCAGGTCCAGCGCTCATGCACAGCTCTTCAGGGCCCTCGGCCAAGGTTTGTGGGGTGTCCCCCCTCAGCAGCGCTCCACTCCATCGCCACCAGCAAGGCCAGTGGTTTCTCTGTCTCCCTTTCAACATGGGCTAAGCTTTTCAAAGCACAGACAGGAGACCACCAACACCAGAGCCTCTCAAAGTGCGGGTTTGAACTAGATTCCTAACGAGTTCCCTAGAGAACCCCAGGCCCTCTAATGATAAAGCTTAATTAGGTTACCCCTGCCAGGGGTATTGCATCTCAATGCGGGGGAAAACACTGCAGGGTTAGATCCGAGAATCACACCAGAGCCAAGGCGATCCAGTTCCCTGGTGCTCCCTCCCCGGTGAGGTCCCCCCTCCACAACCTCTCTTTTCTTCCGTTTTCTGCAACTTTTCAGTTTTCAATTAGCAAGCAGTTCCCTTCTCCCCACTTTCTGCCTAACAGCTTTCAGAAAGTGATCAGACAAAATACACTTTAAAGTGTTCATTATGCAGTCAGAAAATCAGAAGAAAGAAAAAATTGATTTGTGTGCGTACATGTGTTTTACATCTCTGTGTGTGTTCTGTGCATGGTGTATGTATGTGTGTGTGTTTATATGTTACGTGTATGTGTGCCTGTGTGTGTCTGTGTGTCTGTGCCAAGGCTTGTCCAGACTGAGCCACAGAAAACACCTACTCTGCCCGTGTGTTTGGGGTGACAAGGAGTTTCGGTGCGGGGTGGATTCCTAGCAGGTGACGTGCATGCTGCCTTCTTTTTGCAAGTGATTTTCATGCATCTGCACCTGGGAATGCTGTTCTCAGGCTCTGCAGGGCCCTCGGGCAGTCATCTCCAGTCCTCGTGTCACATTTCAGCATCACACACACAGTGCTGTGCACCTGAATCCCCTACAGAGGGGAGAAAATGCTGCCTCAGTAGGTTCTGAGCAGGGCCTGAGGGTCTGCATTTCTCACTGCCCGGCGATGCCAGGGCTGCTGGTCCCAAGATTGCTCTTTGAATAGCAAGGTCCTAAAACCCACAACCCGGAAGTTGGTCAAATGTATCACTCGTTCAGGCTCCTTGCCGTGGAATCAGGTATTAGGCACTGCCTTGTCCAAGGAACTCTGGCAACTGCTTCTAGATAGAGTGTACTGAGCATCTTCTCTCCTTCTGGTTTGACAGTAGACTTTATAGGTCCCTCTCATTATTCCCAAGATCAACGGCTCGAACTAAGAATAGAAGCCCTCAAGCCCTAGAAGGTAGTACAGAAATAGTAAGAAGCTGGGCAATTTCCATTTCCTCCGAGCAATTATTTCATTGCTTTCTGGCAGCGGCTACCTGTTTGTTTTTCTCACAGTAGGTTTCTGCTAATTGGCATCTCGCTTCAAATATAAAGAGCAGGCATGAGAATGCCTCCCTGTGAACACATTCCAGTTTGTCTTGTACCTGGAGCCCCCAACACAGTCCCTAGAATAATCTGGTAACAAACATTGTTACAATCTTTTTAAACTAAGGATTTGAGCATTTAGGGTATTTCAATTAAGAAAAGGAAAGGAAGGGGTAAGAACATCATTAAACATTGATTTTTCTATACTAGACGTACCCTCTGAAAGTTAAGAGCCCCACTTCAGAAAGTTTGGCATTTGTGAAGTGTGGGTCTGACCTTCATATGAGAACAGTTCTGAAAACTCATCAGAATAGTAGATTTCTCTATGTTAAGTGATTGGGTAGATGAGGTTGTATTTACTAACGATGTTTCATGCATGCTTAATTTCCATGCACATTGTTAATTTGCCTTTTGAAAAATGCATGGACACTTAGTAAAGCACTAGCATTTCCTATTCGTGTCCTTGGTGAGGAACAGGCATGATATCATTTGCCCTTCCTCATCTCTGCTTACCCAGCAATTCACAGAGAAAAGGCCTTCTTTTCTCACTTTGCCCAAATTCTTTTATGCAGAGAATGTTAAAGCAGAATAAACGTCAGTCTACTCCATCGCAATTGAGTGAAGCCCCAATTATTTGACCTCACCTTGTACCGAGACCATCCCTAAGGTACTGCGAAGCTTGGAACCTTCACATCTGCTCCCTGAAACTCTCTCTCCTTCCGTGCGTTTTTGCAGGGCCAGCTCCGTCTGCTTTGTTGTCATTCAAATCTCGGTTGAAGTGCTCTTTCAGCAATAAGCAGGTTCTGGGCGGGGCCTGGGAGTCTGCAGGTAGCCTTCCGAACTATTGTATCTAGAATAGGTACTTCCCCTGACAACACACACTGATACTTTCTCTCGATCACACTGTGTCCCCGAGATTCAGAGTCCAATCACACTCTGCTGCAGCGAAAGAGTCTGTGTCCGCGTTGTCTAATATGGTAGCCACTACCTACATGTTCCTGGGGAGCTCTTGAATGTGGCTAGTGCAACTAGAGAACTGGAGTTTTCATTTTATTTCTCTTTATACAACTTAAATTTAAATAGCCATGGTTGGCAAGGGGCTGCCCCGTTGGGCCACGTAGCTTCAGTGTGTCAGCCTGCTTCATCCCTTCATATCCTTATCTCTAACTGGAACTAGCTTATCCGTGTACTTTACATTGTCTATCATCTGTCTCTTCACCAGAATGCCTTTTCTGTTAACAGATGAATATCCAACACTCAGTGTAGACTGACATGTAGTAAGTCCTCAATGAAGTTTTCTTAAATTGACTTTAAAATTCGTAAGTGCCTCCCTTCCTTAAGAGCACTTGGCTGTTTTTAAACACTGTGCATCTAACAATATGTTTTCCATTAAAAAATTCGGGAGTCAGACTCTGGATACTGCATATAACATAAAATGCTATCGGGCTGTCTGCTTACACAATTCATTTTATGAGATAGAGCTCAATATTTTTTCATTCATTCTAATCAATTCTATCTCCTTAGCGTCTGTCTTTGTGTTACCGTAAAATGGATCTGGAGTCCGCCCCTCCCAGTTCCAGTATATTTGCTTATTTGGAAAATGCGAATTCTATTCCTTTATCCTACTTGTGGCTTCTTTACTCCCCAAGTCTTGTAGAAAGTGGAAGTGTTGGAGGAGGTCATCAAGAACATGTGACCACCAGTTGTCCTACAAGCTGGACCCATGCAGTTAGAGGCTCCTCACCACTCTCCTATCCTTGGAATGTCTGTTCTGTCCACTGTTCCCACAATGCAAGCTGTTTATGAGGACACAGCCTTGAGATAGTAAGGTGTTATTGAGATTATCTGGATGATATATGTCACTGAACCCAGTTAAGACCTCTACATAAACTTTTAAGGTTCCGGTGGGTAGACACAGAGATCTACTTGTCTTATGGTGGCCCAAGACAAGCCTCGTATGTAAATTCCCTTGTTTATTAAAACTGCCACCTACCATTATGGAGTAGTCTGCCTCTTTCGTGTAGGGGGGACAATTTGTGAACAAACAGGAAGCTTAAGATTCAGATCCAATATATGTGTTGTCTTTAGACATAGGCTTTTTCGGTTAAGTTAAAGTCAACATTTTGGCTATTTTGGGAGGACAAAAAACCAGACCTTTATTATTGCATGAAATACCCCCCAAGGCTTTGTTTTAATGTTCTTTCTTTAGAGTATTCTTATAGTAGTTTTAGAAAACAGCAAAGAAGTATAAAAGTGAACTCTATTTAAGATTTTCTGGCCCTGGTTGGTTGGCTTAGTGGGTAGAGCGATGTTCCAGTTTCAATTCCCGGTCAGGGCACATAGGAGAAGTGACCATCTGCTTCCCCTCATCTCCCCCTTCTCTCCCTTTCCCCTTCCTCTCCCTCTCCCTCTCCCTCTTCCCTCCTCTCTTTCTCTCCCTCCCCTCCTTCTCCTCCTCCTCCTCCTCCTCTCCTCTTCTCCTCTCACAGCCAGTTGCTTGATTGGTTCAAGTGTGGCCCTGGGCACTGAGGATAGCGTAATTGGTCTGAGCAAGTCAGCCTCAGGTGCTAAAAATAGCTTGGTACTAGAACATCAGCCCCAGACAGGGTTGCTGGGTTCATCCTGGTTGTGGCGCATGCGAAAGTCTGCCTCATTATCTCTTCTCCTCTCACCTAAACAGAAAAAGAAAAAAAAAAAGATTTTTTATGCAGATGTTAAATGGCTCTGCCCTTTTCATTTCCTATTAATTAAGGTACACATGAATTATTTTGTCTATTCCAAAAATCAAAGTGTGTAAATTTGCTAGTGAAAGGATTAAGTAATATTAAAGAGAAAATAAAAATTACATCTCTACCCAAGCAGTATCTGGTTTCATTTTTGCTTACTAAGTTTAAATTCTGCCTATATTTATATGTTGCATATATATGATGCACATGTTATTTTGTATATTTCAGACAATATTCTAAGTAGATTTTATCCAATGGCTGTGTTCTAGCATACTGTTACACAAACATTCATTCAACTAGTTCCTTTTTACTGAACATTTAGAGGATGCCAGTGTTATTTCTTTGCTAGAAATAACTCTACAGTGAATATTTTCACATATGTAGTGCCACCTACCTCAAAAAGAACCGGGGAGGGGGGGGGTGTCCAAACGGAACAAAGCGTATGAGTTCACAGGTTGTTTATTTTTAGTGTTGCGGTGCTACTTTCTGAAAGGATAAGACCAGTTTACAGCACTATCGCGTGGGGTACAGGTGTGCTGATTTGTAACAAAAGTGATTCTTTCATTTTCGTGATTGGGGCTGGTTTTTACAATAGTGTTGATAACCATAACGGTGGCAATAATAGGACCTAATGTTCTTGAGATATATTATGTGACAGGCATTAAGTGCTTTAGAAACATTGTTTATTGTGGTTAAAATGTGATCTTGGAGGCTGATTTCATGGGGTCAAATCTAGACTCCACCGTATAATCTCGATTAGTGTTTGTTCTCTCCTCACAAAAGGGCCACAGGATTACTGTGAGGATCAAGTGAGTTGATATAGTAGAGAGAGCCCAGGTAAGCACTGGATAATATGGGTTATTATTCCCAGTAATGAATGGTTTTGATTTTTTGCTGGGATTCCAGCTGCAGAGGCCCTTTCCCAAGGATTCCAACTCTAAAGACCCTTTTATGACTGAAATACTCAACCACCCAGGTAGGGACCACCACTGATATCCAAGGAGAAGTGCTCCAGAAACTGCCGAGTTAAATCAAAGCTGAATTCGGCTCAGAAAATGAGAGCATAAGGCTGCTGTGATTCACTGGAAATGTCATGAGATAATTCTGTTTCCGAGACAATAAAGCTGGTGTTTTAATGCTGTTATTTTGTTCATCCTTGAGATCTGAAGATAGTCCTTTCTGCGTAGTGTTTCATGGCGTTATGAAATTCCTCTGTAGATTGTAAGGGCTTGGTGGGCAGGAACCCTGAGGTCTCGTTCAGGACCCAGCAAATGCCTTCCTTGCAGGAGGGCTGTCTATACATATTTACTGATCTGAATTTCTCCCAAACATTACCATAAACACTTTCAGTTATTTCTTAATGTACTCTGTTCATAACTGTTTAGTCAATTATTTTTATTAGCATAACATTCCTTTTAAGCATAATGATATTGGAAAAACAGAAACAATATAAGCTCATTTTCTCAGCTGTGGCTGATTGCAAGTGTTTTCTTTGTTTTGTTGGTTGTTGGTTTTTTTGTGTTTTTATGTTCGTTTGTTTGTTTATTTTGTGGACTTTCTTTGCAGATTTGATAAATTAATTGTAAATTTCTCAGGAGAGACCTAACACAAATTGATCTTTGTCTTTTATTCTCTTAATGTTTAGTTTCTATTCTAGTCCCAGTGCCTATCCACCGAGACCAAAGTTTGAATATTGCCAAGGGCTCATGAAATTGCTGACATAACCTACTTTCTCCAGAGAACCTGATTTCAATTTTCATAATGAATTAATACCTTTTTTTTCCCCTCTAATCTCTTTCCTCCAATAGTTATTTGTGGAGACCACTGATGTCAATGGAAGGACTCTTGAGGGGCCCGTCCCTCTGGAAGTCATTGTGATTGATCAGAATGACAACAGACCAATCTTTCGAGAAGGCCCCTATGTTGGCCATGTCATGGAAGGATCACCTACAGGTATGTTAAGTTGGCTTCTCCTTAGCATAATGGACTGGGAAGTGGCATATTCTGATCTTGGGGAGTCTAGGCACTGTTACATCCCCATGTCAACTTGTTGTTGATATGCATCAACGTTGACATAGGATTTCTCTGGATAGATGCAAGAACAGGAAAGAAGCAACTCAGAACGTGCTGGAGTGTTGCATACAATGAAAGTATCTCCCCTCGTCTCTAAAGGTGATCCTTCAAGGGTGACTGACATCTAAGTCTTTAATGCACGGCTACCGTTGGACTCCATAGGAATATCCAGCTCATCCTTCTGAGGCTCTAAGGCTGAACTTGTGAGACAGGGGAGCTGTGGAGAAAACAAAAGTCCCTTCTGCAAGCCCCTCAGTGGTTTCTTTTCATAACTGCATTTCAATCAGAACCATTTGGGGAATATGGTTCTTTAGCTGTGTAGGGAGAAACCTCTGTCTTCAGTCAAAGGACCAAAAGCAAAACATTTTACTTCTCTCCCCAGAAAGAACTTGTACCTCCTGTTATGGAAATGACTCCGTGTTACTACAGAGCTTCTTTTCTCTTTCTCCCACGGTTCACCTTTCTGTCAAGAAAGGTTTTACAATTGAGAGCTCCCTTTTCTGGCCGAATAGATACTAATTAAAGCATTCTGTGACCAGCAGCAGAAAGCAGTCCTAAGTATAAAAGCTTGAGAAAGTGATGAGCAATGGAGAAAAATCCCTATTATAAGGCTGGACTTTGATTTAAAGCTTTAAAATGCAGTTGAGTGAAAAAGCACCATATTAAGTATATTGCTGTTGGCTGTGTCTAGATTATGCCAAAACAAGTAAGTAAAAGAGTCATTCAGCAGACCAGATGGGAGGTGGAAGATGGAGACCCGCTTCCACTGGTTACTTCCTGCTTTGGCTGAATTGATGGGATGTACCAATAACATGTAGATACATGAGATGCTGGAAGTGTTGTCATGGTAACCTGTCTAGACTACTAGGTGAATAATCTTGTGTAAGGTGCCTAAAACCTCCCTTCAACTTCAAGGAGCTGGGTCTCTATGCATTTCATCAGATACCCAGGGGGAGGAGCGGCACTCTATCTTCTGGGATTTGAACGCATTCTGTAAAAGGGAGAGGGAATTCCCTGTGAGTGCGGGAGGGCATCTGCGGGAGCCAGTGAAGGCAGGGGGGTGAAAAAAGTCTGCAGAGAGAATAGAGTAGGCAGGTGGAGGTGGGTCAGTCCGGGACGGAACTTCCTGTGACACCTCTCAGCGATGGAGAGACAGCTTTCTGGGAGAGAGACCCTGGAATTTGGGTTTGATGTTTACAGGAATCTTAAACAAGCTGATGTTCAGAACAAGTTAGGAGAATGATAGGGAAAGCTATTAAAGAAACTGGAGTTTGAGCAGAGCAGAAAAATCATTCTCCATTTCCATCTGCGGTACCCAAGCACAGGATGTGAGTGACTAGAATTCAAGATGGGCCGGAAAGTGTTCTAAATGTAAATGACAATGGTGACATTCGAGGCAGCTGTGAGCATGTGCATATCTTTGTATATTATGTGTGTATACGATTAGACGATGTTCAATTTTCCTCCTACTGTGCCCTTCCTTAAAGTTTCAGGACAGATTTCAAATTTTAATGTTTTATACACATGTCATATTTTCAAAGAAAATGGAATCCTTTATGTATATTGAATTTCTTAAAGCAATTTGGCTAGGGTGGACGCGTCTCCAGCAAAACATAAACCATCTCAAACTTCTATTTATAATTGGAAATATCCTATAAAAATACATAAAGCGTCGGATATCAGTATGGAGTGGCTTCGTTCAGCTATGCGGAGTTTGGCTTGAATCGTTTTCTGTTTCAGCACCCTCTGGCTTTGACTATCAGGGCAGGAATTGGAACGGAGTCAGGCGAACTTTGGGTTAGAGTGTGGAAATGTTGTGGAAAACTCTTAGAGGAAAAATCACTTAGATTACTTAGCGCCCCGTAGGAGAGGTCAGGCAAGGAGGCCCCTGAAGCTCCCATGAGGAGAGTGGAATCTGGTCAGGGCGATGGCATTCCTGTTCTGATCTCCCTCCCCAACCTTAACCGTTTATAAATTATAACAACAAACACAGACTAGCTGTGGAAATGATCGCCTCTCCTAGTCTCATAATCCCCCCCCCCCCCCCGCACCATTTGTGGCTCACAAAATCTTATGTGTTGTAGACATTGTTCTGCATCCATTTTACAGAAGAGAATGCCGTGATTTTGCCCACTTGGCACAAACAGTAGATGGGAGGCAGTGCTCAGGGCTCAACCTGTGCCACCTACCTTCAAATCATCTGCTCTTTCAACTGTCTCCAACTTCTTCATGGTGAAAACTGCCGTTAAACCACTGTAGCATTTCGTGAGCACTTGCTGTATTCTGAGACCTTGATATATACGCTGTATCATTTCCTCCATTACATCATTTCCTACCCTGAGAAGTGGCTACCACTCTCCCATCATACATATAAGAACACTGAATCTCAAACAGGTCCAGGAACTTTCCCAAATTACAAAGTGGTAGATGAGCTAGAATCTGTGTGTGTGTCTCTGGCTTCAAGACACAGGCCCTTTCCCATGAACCACATTGGACTCAGCTGCCTTCTCTCACATTCCTTTACGATGACTCTTTGCAGGCCCAGTTGAGGGAAAATATTTTGTGGGTTTCTGTCAGATAAACTGATTCTGCTTCTGACAAAAAAAGTGACCAGCTCTTTGACCAAATATCCAGACTCAGTGAATTACATTTGCTATACGGGCACTGTTGCTCCGTCCCTAGGGTTGGGCAGCATTACGCAGTGGTGCCCTCGTCCTCATTCACGTCACTATCTTCTGAGTCCACATAACCAGGGGTGTGACCTTCAGACTCCCAGAGCCCCACACACAAAGGGGCCCGTGGCTGGTTTTATGCTCTGCCGTCACTATCTTAAAATTCTTAGTAGTTGTAGATCAAGGGGTCCTACATTTTCATTTCACATTGCACCCCACAAATGATGTAGCTGGTCCTCTGCCTAGCATTGTGGCCTAGAGCTGGGTTCGATGCTCCACTCACCTCCTTAGCAGGGTGAGACCTCAGGAAGGTTACCGAGCCTGGGAGCCTCAGTGCCTGTCTAGATGGAGTGGGTTTATGACAGTACGTACCCTGGAGAACTACATGCAAGGATTAAATGAGTCAATGTGCTTATCCATGCTTAGAACATAATAAGTTTTTAAGAACTGACAACGTATTATCAATGCTGCAATGATGATTCTGGCAGCGGGCCCCCCAGGAAGGGAAGACAAAGGGACATGCAGTTTGTGTGAAGGAACGTTCACCTCCCAGCAAACTGAGTATTGTTTCCACGTTCCAGTGTACCCTGGACACCGTCAGCACCAATCCATCAAGGGAAGGTCGCCTGTATTTATCTGAACGTGAAGACAGGAGACTACTTCCAGCTGCTCAGCACTAAACCCCAAGAGAGTGTTTTGGGGACTCATTACTAGATAAAGGGAGATCAACAGACAATAATAGTCTTTGAACTTTGCACATTATGAGCTATTCCTTTGGTGAAGTCATGGCCATTGATTTATGGGATCTAAGCCCAGGCCCTGGCTGCTTCCTGGGGCCAGTGAGAGGTCTGTGTGAATCTGGTGTTTTCCGAGTGTTTGAAGCTGCCGAGACCTTATGAGTTAGGCAATAGAGGGAGAGGAAACTTGAAGTTCCGGGGGGGAACCCCTGCCAGGCCCCTCAGTGCTGGCTGGCACCCACTTCCCAGGGCTTTGCCACTGGTAGTCCTCAGGACACCTTTGAGAAGGGCTGGCCGGAAGGCATGGTTGCAGGGCTTCCTCTAGAAGCAGGCCCTGGTATAAGGGTCGAGGGCATAAGGTTTATGTCAGAGTGCAGGATCCCAGGTGAGGACTGCTACAGGCAAGGGAAGCCAGCCAATTCAAGATGCCACACTAAGCCAGCTACCACAGCGGGCAATTGTGAGCTTGATCTCTTGATGGGGATGGGGATGGGGGGTTGGGATGGGGATGGGGATGAGGATGGGAGGCAGGTGGGGATGGGAGGGAGGTCTAGAAAATGGCATAAAACAGACACAGCAGTGTTATCCTAGCCCAGGGACCAGGGAGCTGGGATATTCATTCCCCACGCCCATCAGAGCTGTCTGTCCCCAGAGGGACTTGAATTCCTAGATACTTTCAGCCAGCTGTGGACATGGGCAAACTGGCTGCCAGCAGCTCAGGGGAAGCATTCCAACAGGGTAGGGGAGCTCTGCTCTGCCCTCCATGCCTTTGGCCGCGGCTGGGAGAATGGCACCCAACACCTGGGTGGGGGTGGCTTTGAGGGCTGTCAGGGAAAGGAGGTAGTAGGAGGAGTATGTTAGTCCCCTGACTGCACAGCTAAAAAAGAGGAACGTGATGTTGACCTTTCTCTTTAAATAGGGGTCAGGACCTAGAGGTGCATGTTCTGGTCATGGGTGATACCCCTTGCTGGGATGCTGACACTTCTTCCTGAGGCTGCCGGAGGGAACCAGAGACGAGCAGCTAAATCCTCATCCTCTTAACTTCTGGGAGCCCAAGGACTCCTGCCCTCTCTTGCGTCCCCTCATGTTCCCTTTATTTTTCCCCGCCTAGTCATGTTACTGACCTGTGCCACCTCTGGTCTCGCTCCAAGGGAGCAGCTGTGCACCTGCCAGAGGCTGCTCTTCCCCTCGCAGCACACAGAGCCACACAGGGAGACTGGGAACAGGCAGAGGAGCTTTGCCACGTGGCAGTGCTACAGGGAGCCCGCGCGGGCGCCTAGCCCCAGGAGAGACAAAACCGGGGCTCCCTGACAAGGTGCTGCGAGGAGAATGGAGGTGCTGGCTTTCCTTGTTCCTCTGGGATCGACTTGAGTCTCCTCTCTTCAAGACTCAGTTACTTTCATTTTTAAACAGGTCCTACCATGCCAGACATGAGGAAAAACAGCCAATCACGGGGCCTTTGGGACAAATGGCTGCCCTGTGAGCTCAGCTTTGCTTGGGGGTGGCTATTGTCTAAAACAGCTTGGTGTAAGCAGAGGTGGCTGTGATATCTCATGGTTGATATTTGAGACCTAGCTCAGTATCAATGTTCGGTTTATTTTCACATCCCTATGACCTGGAAGTCAAGTCCCTTTTCTGGTCACCTGTTTCCTTGTTGCAGTAAGAGCAATATGGCTTTGCGGTCCTTCACTGGCACTTTGGGACTTTCACATTGTGGTTTTGTCCCTTCTTAACTATTCCAGCCAATCCCGTGGCCTTCTGGAATGTTGGCATGTGGGCGTTTTGGGTTTTTTGGTTAGTTGGTTGGTTGGTTGGTTGTTTTCTTAAGAAGATATATTTATTTTTTAAATAAAGCAATTCAAGTTTTTGCTAGTTTCTTTTGAGCGAAGCAGTGCACTCACCCTCAGTCTCACCATCCGGAGAAGACCAGCGTTGCGTCTTGGTGAGCAGGGTCGCAGGCTCCCCTGTGCACACAGACGCCCATATGCCATTTTACAGCAGTGGAGCTCGGCATTCTCTTCTGTGACTCACTGTCTTCACCCTGCAGGTTCTGAGGGACATTTTGTAAGTCAGTAAACAGTATCAAGCTGCCTCATTGTTTTAAACAGATAGTATCTGAATCTACCATCATCTAATTAGCCAATTCCCTAATGATTTAAGTTGTTCTCACTTTTCCATGCTTATAATCAATTCTGCAGGAGAGAACACATCTCTTCCTCCTTGCATGACAATTTCTTTAGGATAAATACACACAAGTGGGGTTGATGGGATGCAGGATATGCTTATTACATTTGATGTATTTGAGGGTGATGCTTCTAATCATGGATTATGTTTGTATCTTGGCTACACTCATGCATGAAGATAAAATAGTCTTTCTTTTCACATCTCAACAGACTGGTGGACATTTTTGTTTGTTTTTTCTGGGTTACATCCAATATCTCCGAGTTCTTGTGGTCATTTCACTAACTGTATCTGTATTGTAAACTGCCTTGCTCTAGGATCCTCCCTGGCTTTTGTGGTCAAGGAAGAGGACAGAAATTGTTGACCTTGGAGTCTTAGTTAGCTAAGGGAGATTTCCCAGGAACAGATGTCACCAAGTGTGATACAGAGTCATTCAGAGTGGATTGGGCAGCACTGGAATTATAGTACCGATCACTCCAGTGCAGTTGATCATAAAACAAAATTTATGAAAGAGACACCTTCCCAGAGGGAAAATTCCAGAAATAAAGTGTTTCGAAAGTATCAAGTTATCTGAACTTTGCTCCAGAAACTGAATCTCTTCTAAGTTGCTCCTAACCATATCTGGGGGTCCCCAGGTGATGTGCTATAGGGGATTCAAACCAAGCCAATCAAAACCTTGTCATAGCCAGAAGGTTTTCTCCTCCTTTATATCACAGCCCCTCTCCAATGGACACCGTTGCTGCTGGTACACTGGAACCTTCAAGATGCCATAGGGTGTCGTGAGACAGGAGAATGCCTGGTCCCCTTTATTCTGTTTAAAGAATACCCAGCCAGTAAAACTGTATATCTCATCTTTAATGTGGGTAACTTTGAAAAAAGCTCTTCTCATTTTTTATCATAGCCCTCTATCCACCTTAATTGATAGATGAGTCCATGGGGTTGGAGACCAATTCAAGAGACAGATACCACATTGTTTCTTGAATCACTCTTCTCTCTAATCACGAAGTCCTTACTCCCGGCCAGCCTATGTCTGTTTCCCACAGCCAGGCGTCCGTTCTTATACTCATTCATGTCAGATCTTTATATTCCAAGCACTGTGGGTAACCCACTGAACTGGAAATATACGGCTTCTGGCTTCTGTGTTCATGGAGATTGCTCCCTCATAAAAATAAATGCTTGGTAGCCCTTCCCCACTCATTTGTTGGATATATTTTAGACTCAAGCTGGAAGTCATTCCTCCATCACTCTACATTTAGAAGAGAAGGAATTTGTGACATCAAACATTTTAAAATAAAAATAATAAATTATTTGACGTAAAATAATTTATAGCAGAAGAGGGTACAGCAGCATTGGTTGCTTCAGAAACTTAGTGATTAGTCTACAACCTTTTGAAGGAATTCATCTGTTGGGAGTTTTCAGCCATATGGAAATCAGGTGACAGATGAGCTGCTGCAGAATGACAGTGACACGTCCTTGAGTTGTTGTCACAGAACATGGCAGACACCAATGCTACTGAAGTTCATCCCTGCTCCCTAAGGGTCCACTTCGGAAAGTCCTGGAACTTCTTGTGCTGCTGATGAGTGAACCAGAGTGGCAGATTCACAGTGGCACAAGCAGCTCTAATTTCAGGGCCACTCTTACTTCAGACCAACTCCTGATGACCATTTCACTCAGCCAAGTCATTCAACTGCCATTTACTGGGAAGCTTCCGTGAACCAGATAATGTTCTAGGTGCTGGAGATATAGCAATGGCCAAGACCATGTAGGATGCCACTGTTAAGACATATACATTTTACTGATAGGAGAAAGAAAGATAATTAACAATGAAATGGATATACAAGATCATTTAAGTCCTTTGGATAAAATAGAACAAGATGATGGGATAGAATGACAATGAGGTCAAGGAAGACTTCTCCAAGGAGGAGACACAGAAGCTAAGACCACTGAGAATGGGAGCCCACCATGTAAAGGTATTGAGCAAGGATGTTGCAGGCAAAGGGATTAGAAGGTGCAAAGATCTGAGGCAGGAATGACAGATGGAGGGACAGAGAAGAGGCCAGCAGGATGGGAGAATTTCAGCAAGAAGACTGCTAGGTGAATTCAAAGACATAGGCAAGTGCAAGATCATTTTGAACAGAAGTCAGCAAACTATGGCCCAAGGGCCAAATCTGTCCCACTGTCTGTGTTTAAAAAAAAAAAAAGAAAAACATTTTACTGGGACACAGCCATGCCCATTTAAGCGTTGCTCATTATTGCTCGTTTAGACATTGACTATGGGTTGTTTTTGCAAAATGTTAGAGTTGGGGGTGGGGACAGAGACTATATGTCCCACAAAGCCAAAAATATGTACTACCTGTATATCCATATATTTAAGTATTTAAAGTATTTTTAAGTAAATAAATATACTTTACCTGGCCCTTTATAGAAAATGTTTGCAGACCCTGGATTAGAGCTCTGTAAATTTTCATTCTGCTTTAAATTTAGTAGGAAGCCCTTGGGTGGTTTTAAGCAAGAGAATGGTAAAATCAGATCTTACTGTTAAAAGATGACTGGTGATACTCGGTGCAGAACAGATGTTGGGTAACCAAGTCTATTCCAGCATTCCAGATGGGGAGGACTATGGCCTGGACTGGGGTGGTGACAGTGAAGGTGGAGAGAAGAGGTCACATAGATTTTGTGTGGCCATGATGAATGGGGGAATACTAAATATTCACTCACTTTGTAGTACCAGATTATTGTAACTGATACCATCTAAACGGAGTTACAGTAATACTGTAAACCTTGATAGGTTTATAAAATGCCCTCAAATATGAACTGGATTTTGCCTTCAGTTTTTATCAAAGGCATAAGTTTAAGGCCAGGGGGACCCAGATTGTCTTGTCTTTATCCTTGATTTTCAGCATTTAGCAGAGATCCAGGCCCACAATAGTCATTCAATAAATTCCATTCCATGAACAAATGGCCCCAAATGGCAGAAAATATGAATCACCACAAACCCATTCTTTTATATTTTATTTTTAAATAAATGCTGTCTTTATTGGCAATGTATTCATTCCTTCAACAAATATCTTTGAAGTGCCTATTATGTACCAGGTGCATGCAGGGGGAGCATAACACAGGCGCACACCCTGAGTCATAGAGTCTGCTAACTAACAAGAAGGCAGGGGGAGCATAACACAGACGCACACCTTGAGCCATAGAGTCTGCTAACTAACGAGAAGGCAGGGGGAGCATAACACAGGCGCACACCCTGAGTCATAGAGTCTGCTAACTAACGAGAAGGCAGATGATACTCACATCCTGGGCCCGCTGTCACTGCTGCACAGGAGAAAGGCAGGAACCCACTGGGAGTGCCTCGCTACCCCCGGTGGGGGGGGGGGTGGACTCCAGGCAACCCAGCAGTGATAATCACCAATATAATTTTCATAGTACTGAATAATGGCCTTGGTTCTATACCTATCTTTTAATGAGATCCTTATGATTCTATTACAGTTGAGGAAACAGAAGCTCAGGGAGGTTAGGTTACCTCCCCAAAGTCACACAGCTGGTGGGTGACAAAACTGGAATTCAGATTCAGATTAACTCCTATGCCCTTCACTTCTCTCCACCCACAAGACCCACCATCCCTGTAACCACTTCACCCATGAAAGTGCTAAGATCACTCTAAGTCACCACCATGCATTACACAGCATTTCCTCACGTCTATATGTGTGAATGCATGTGTACATATTTGTATGTATGTATAGAAGAAGGAGAGAGAGGGCAAGAAGTAGGAAGGAAAGCATCAGAGGCTGTCTTTTTTTTGGTCATTGATTTTAGAGAGAAAGGAAGAAAGAGAGGTGGGGGGTGAAGAACATCACTTTGTTATTTGTGCATTCATTGGTTGATTTTTGTATGTGCCCTGACTGGGGATCGAACCCACAACTTCGGTGTATCGAGACAACACTTAGCCAACTGTGCTACTTCAAACTACCCAGCCAGGGCCAGCAGCCATCTTCAGTCATTCTATTACAGCCTGGCTTGCCGAGTACCTTTGTGTAGCCCCAAGTTACTGGAGGTGGCCATCTCCAATAGAGGCAGGTTCTCCCCCTAGTGGTAGTTTGGGAGCCGCTCAAGGAGAACTCTTCTCAAAGACTGACAGGCATGCCGCTGAGGCTGTCAATCAGGACAGTCTACAAATGTCAGTTAGGAAATATTTTTAATCAACAGAGAGCTGGCAGCACTGTCGCACTAAGAATTCTGTCCCCTCTCAGGGCAGAGTCCAGAGTGGCTGCGTCCATCCATCTACACAAATACCTTTGAATCACTCTCCCTTAATATATCCACCATACACTAAAGAAACCCTGGGTAATTTATGTATGGGACCACCCCCCTTCTTAAGTAAATGGAAGAAACTCAATATTCTAAGTTCAATGGGGAGAGGGCATATAAAATTTCTCTCAAATACATGTTTTATAAAATATAGGTCATGAATTCAGTTTTTCAGTATCAAAGAAAAAAATTTTAATAGACTTACAGCTTTCTTGCTTTTAATTATGGCCGAATTTTTTAATAAACCAAGCGTTGTCCCCAAGCCTATTTTATAATTCAGAAGACTAGATGTTTTCAAAGATCCCTCAAAAGTTTGGTTTGGGGAATTTTCAGTGTTCACTTCCTGCTCTGGTTTTCTACTCTTGTTCTGTGTTTTTATCACAGTTTTTATCCGCTAGGTCTGTGGTTCACACAGATATCCTCCTCGTGGGGAGAGCTGGGCACTCATGTTTCTGTAGCCTCAGTGTCCTTAGGAGAGGTCCCTTTTCAGAATGATGGAGGACCTCACAGACGTGTTCCCCTGATCCTCCGACCGCACTCACCGAGCCGCTTGCTGTCTGTTCTGTGGTTCTCTCTCAGGTCTGCAGTTTCTCCCCCTCTCTTGCCAAGGACGTTCTATTCTCATTGGCTCAGTCCCAAGTCACAAGCCAGGGTTAGAGGTGCTGGCTTGAATAGCAGCCTAGATACGTGAAACTAAGCTAACCGTCTCTTTCTGTGTGTGATACACCACGCAAAAATGGCTGGACGGATTTGCACTAGACTGGGAAAGTATGCTTGACACAATTTAACTTAACATATTGATCCATGCAACAAAAATAGACAGCCCAAAAGACTCCTGCTGCTGCTGCTGCTGTCCAAGTGACATAGGAATTCTGACATCGTAGAGCAGTGGTTCAGCTATGGATGATGTGTGCCCTCCCCAGACACTGTTGGCTGCCACCCTAGGGGAGGGGAAGTTGCAACTGGCACCTAGTGGGTGGAGGCCAGGATGCTGCTGAACATCCTACAGTATACAGGACAGCCCCACCACAAAGTAGTATTTGCTCAAAATATCAGCAGTGCCAAGGTTAAGAAACCCTGCCCTAGCCTGACCTGTGGTGGCGCAGTGGATAGAGTATTGACCTGGATGCTGAGGTCGCCAGTTCAAAACCCTGGGCTTGCCCAGCTAAGGCACATATGGGAGTTGATGCTTCCTCCTCCCCGTTCTCTCTCTCTCTCTCTCTCTTCTTCTCCTCCTCCTTCTCCTTCTTCTTCTCTTTCTCTCTTTCTTTCTCTCAACTCTCTAAAATGAATTAAAAAAGAAATATCTTAAGAAACCCTGCCCAAGATGGCAAAAGTGAAGAGTTTGAGTTATGAAGCCCAAATCTAAACTTGGAGGAGAGATGCTGCAGAGTGTGTGCATGGTCAGCATCTCTGTAGTGAGCGCTGGGATGCGTGACGGCAAGAACCTGTTCCGCTAGCTCATTAGCATGTAGCTGAGGTTAACACGGGCACTTCGTGAGTGGGAGCTGGTGCTGCACTGTGTGCTAAGGGATTCCCATGCATTATTCCACTGACTCACCACCGGAATCCACGCAGCTAGATGCAGTGATCATCTCCGTGTTTTCAATGAAGACAGTGAAGCTTAAAGAAGTTAGAAACAATTTTTTCAGAAGAGATCTCTTCCTGAACATCCCTTCTGCTCTCCTTCTGTAAGAGACCCCAGCATACTGCGTGTCCATATCTGACCTGTACTGCTGGCCTCCATTGCAGCTAGACGTGGCCGTGGGTGGAAGTGCTGGCCAGGGAGCTAGCCGGGTGTTATGTTAACTTTCTGGGCTGAGTTGGGAACCAAGTCAGTTAGGAAGAGTGCCCTTTGACCTCCTCTTCCCACCTCTTTCTTCTTGCTGCCTGGACTGAGGACAGGACAGTTAGAATCCAGGAAGCTACTGTGCTCTGTGGGGTGGCTTGGAGAATGGAAACCCTGTCCTGGGACTGGCACAAAAGACAAAATGAGCCTGGATTCCATTGCCTGTGGAATGTCACATCAGCCCTGGACCGCCTCTCTGCAGAGTTATTTTACATAAGACAGTAATGAACCTCTGTCTTGTTTAACCCGCTGTTACATTGGGTTCTCTGTATTTGTTGGCACATCTAATAAAACTGACAGATCTAGTGTTCCTCAAGCAATAAGGACTCCCAAACAGCCTGACTCCAAGCCATGCTTTGCAGCTGTGCTGCCCAGGACATCCAACCCACTTTCTTCTGTGTGTGTTTTATGTCCCCAGCTTTTTTGTATAGTAATCAGAAAGTTGAGCCTTTATTGGAACAAAAATGGGTTTTGTCTCCTCCAGTTCTGAGAGTTCTTTCCGGAAAGCATTCTGAGGTCTCTGTCATTAGATGTTTTTATTAGATTAAAAACAAACTCAGTGCCTCGTGATGGAAACTTTCTTAGCATAGTGGTTTTGATTCCCTCCTATCACAGTAATTTCAGATCACAGTCCAGCACCAATTATCTGAAAATACCCCAATACTGGGCATCATTGTGTGGCCGCCTTTTACGTCAATGTGCCGGCCTTATGCCCACATCTCAGGGGCTAGTGGGGGGGGGGTGCAGGAATGTTAAGAGGGCTCTAAAAGGTTTTCAGAGAATATTAAATTTTTTTCTTGCCAGTGAGTCAGCTAGAAATGCATCACAAGTATGTACCGGTCAGCCCAGCAGAGAGTGACGCATAGCACTCTGACAGACATAGCACAGGGGGTGAGACCACGGACTCCTGGGTCCAAAAGACCTGCTTTTCAGTTACATTTCCACTACTGATTGGGAGACCTCAAACATGTTGTCCTACTGCTCTGAGCTCTGGGTGAGCCCTCTGCAAAATGAGGAGCATGACGATGCCCCCAAAGGGTAGCTGTGAGGTTCAGTGAGGAAATGAGTATCAAGCTCTCAGCACCATGCTTGCCAGAACACACGTGCACCGTAAGTGGCAGCAGCTACCGGCCGCTGCCTTTTTCAGTGGTAATAGGAGCAAGAGGGTCCCAGTGCCCTCACCTAGCATCTTGCAGGGCAGGGAAGAACTCTGCCAACCAGCAAGCTGAATTCCAGCCCTGGCTCCCTCTCCTGTCAGTTGTATGACTTCAGGTCTCTATGTCCCCATTTTGAAATGGTGACAGTCCGCTGTGCAGCATTTTGTATGTGTTTGAATTGGGGAAATTTGAAAGGAGACAATATGGAAATAACAACAAAATCTCATTTGTGTACAAATTTGGAAACAATGCAGTCTCTCAAATTTTAAGCATTTATCAAGAATTACATAATTTCGCCCTGGCGGGTTGGCTCAGCGGTAAAGCGTCAGCCCGTCGTGTGGAAGTCCCAGGTTTGATTCCCAATTAGAGCACATAGGAGGAGCATCCATCTGCTTCTCCACCCTTCCCCCTCTCCTTTCTCTCTGTCTCTCTCTTTCCCTCCCACAGCCAAGGCTCCACTGGAGCAAAGTTGGCCTGGGTGCTGAGGATGGCTCCATGGCCTCTGCCTCAGGCGCTAGAATGGCTCCAGTTGCATTGGAGCAACGCCCCAGATGGGCAGAGCATCACCCCCAGGTGGGCGTCCCGGTGGATCTCTGTAGGGTGCATGTGGGAGTCTGTCTGTGTGTCTGCCTCCCTGCTTCTCACTTCAGAAAAATACAAAAAAAAAAAAAAGAAAGAAAGAATTACATAATTTTCAAAATGGCTATCAGGGTTATTTCTGTCTCTCTCATGTATATGAATGCTTATAGTTATATTTATGCATATATATCAGTTTGATGAAATATAGTTTATATATATAGTTCACTGATTCACCCATTTAAAATATATGATTCAATGGTCACAGATTGTATAATCATTGCCACAATCGATTTTAGAATATTTCCATCATCCCCAAAGGAAATCCTGTATCCATTAGAAGTCATTTCCCGTTTACTTCTTTCCCACCCCCGCTTCAAACTCCCTAGCCCTCAGAAACCACAAATCTACTTTCTGCCTCTATAGCTTTGCCTATTCTGGACAATTCATATAAATGGTACCACCATATGTGGTTTGTTGTGACTGGCTTCGTCCATGCAACACTGTGTTTTCAAGGTGTATCTGTGTTGTATGTAGCGTGTATCAGTACTTAATTCCCCACTCCCCTTTTTTTTTGCTAAAGACAGTGTTCCTTAAATAAATATGATCTTATCACAGTTGATACCACTTTAGCTAATAAAATAAGTACATATTCTTTGTCCAGACCAGTCTTACATTATGCACATTCCTTTTTCAATTTTTTTTTTTAGTTTGTGTATTCTGAGAGGCGTTTTTCTCCTAAGTGACTAACAGTGGTAACCTATAACTACTCTATGACTTTTTCCTTTTTATTGAATTTATTGGAGCAACACTGCTTAACAAAATTATACAGGTTTCAGGTGCACAATTCTACAACACATCATCTGCATATTGTATCGTGTATTCAGCACCCCAAGTCAACTCTATGTGCATCACCATTTACCCCCTCTACATCTTCCTTTACCTCCCCCCATGACCCCTCACCCCATGGCAGTCCCCACATTGTTGTTCAGGTCCATGAGTTTCTCTCTTTTTTTTCTTTGCTCAATTCCTCCACCTCCCACCTGCCCACCACCCGTCCAACAGCTGTCAGTCTGCTTTCAATGTATGAGTCTGTTTCTATCTTGCTTATTAGTTAATTTTCTTCATTAGATTCTGCATGTGAGTGAAATCATATGGTACTTGTCTTTCTCTGCCTGGCTTATTTCACTTAGTATAATAATCTCCAGGTCCATCCAGGGGTCTCCAAACTTTTTACACAGGGGGCCAGTTCACTGTCCCTAAGACTATTGGAGGGCTGCCAAATACAGTGGTCCTCTCACTGACCACCAATGAAAGAGGTGCCCCTTCCAGAAGTGCAGTGGGGGCTGGATAAATGGCCTCAGGGGGCTGCATTGTGGCCCACGGGCCGTAGTTTGGGGACGCCTGATATGCTGTCACAAAAGATAGGATTTCCTTCTTTTTATGGCCATGCAGTATTCCATTGTGTAAACGTACTACAGCTTTTTTATCCACTCATCTACTGATGGGCATGTGGGTTGTTTCCGGATCTTGGCTGTTGTAAATAATGCTGCAATGAACATGGGTTTCACATATTCTTTCAAATTAGTGTTTTGAGATTCTTAGGATGTATTCCCAGAAGTGGAAACACTGAGTCAAAAGGCAGTTCCAGTTTAAATTTGTTGAGATAACTCCATACTGCTTTCCACAGTAACTTCACCAATCTCATTCCCACCAACAGTGCACAAGGGTTCCCTTTTCTCCACACTGTCACCAGCATGCATTGTTTGTTGATTTATTGGTGATAACCATTCTGACAGGTGTGAGGTGGTATCTCATTGTAATTTTAATTTGCATCTCTCTGATGATTAGCAACCTTAAGCATTATTGTATATGTCTATTGGTCATCTGCATGTCCTCTTTGGAGAAGTGTCTATTCAGACCCTTTGAACAGTTTTTAATTGGATTGTTTGTTCTTTTGTGTGAATGTGTTGAGTATAAAAAACCATGCATTCTTAATTATTTGGATATTTAAGAATGTGCCCCTTACATGAAGTATGCCTGTGCTGTCCTTAGCTTGCAGTTTTGTTATAAGAATTAGATGAGATAAGCCTGACCAGGTGGTGGCACAGTGGATAGAGCATCGGACTGGGATGCAGAGGACCCAGGTTCGAGACCCTGAGGTTGCCAGCTTGAGCGCAGGCTCATCTGGTTTGAGCAAAAGCCCACCAGCTTGAACCCAAGGTCGCTGGCTCCAGCAAGGGGTTACTCGGTCTGCTGAAGGCCCATGGTCAAAGCACATATGAGAAAGCAATCAATGAACAACTAAGGTGTTGCAATGTGCAATGAAAAACTAATGATTGATGCTTCTCATCTCTCTCCATTCCTGTCTGTCTGTCCCTGTCTATCCCTCTCTCTGACTCTCTCTCTGTCTCTGTAAATAAAAAAAAAAAAGAATTAGATGAGATAATATATGTAAGTTCCTGGTAGCAGGACCTGATACAGGTGGCCCCTCAAGAAATGCCCCCCCCCTTGTTTGTGTTTGTTTCTTTGTTCTATAGCACATCTACTTGTCATCTGATTTTGTGTTTCCCTCACCCTAAGAAATCACCATCTATAAAGATTCTAATTAAGTGTTTTCTAAAGAGTTTGCTCACCAGGTATCCCAAAAATGCCTTTGGGGAAAAGAATCCAGTCCACTTAAATGTCAAGTTTTTGGAAACCCATCAATGGCTCAAGTTAGATACTCCTTCATATATTTCCATCAATACCCATGTATTCATAAGGTCATCTAAAATAACCTTTACTTTTGTCCTGAGTACATACATTTCTATTATGGCAGTGGCTCTCCATAGATGAGCTTTAATGAACGACAGCTTTTGGAAACAGCTATCCTACGGTCTTTCCTAACTTATTTCAGCAAGGTGTGTGACGGAGAGCCGTTCAGCCCTTCTCCACCCCTTACCGTCTCCCTTCGCCCTCGGCAGTTAGGTGCCACACCAGACAGACGTCTCTGCTCCTTCAGCAAGCCTTCGTTCTTGCCTCACCTGTGGGAGACATCAGGATGGGCACTTCCCAATCTGTCATTCTATTTCATCTTCCCAATGATGCTGAGTGTCAATATCTGCAGGCTCCAGGTGAGGAAACAAGCTCAGATAAGTAGAGGAGAAGCTATGCGAGTCTGGGTCTGTCTGGCCTCGAATCCCATCCTCCTTCTAGGAGACCACATGGCCTTTGTCTCTGTGAGTTCATTACTTCTTAGTATTTCTGCTTGCTCTGCATTGTAAGACTTATTTACTCTTATTTAGTGGTCTCTGAGGTAAGCACTCGGTGCCGTTCCCCAGACAAGGCTGTGCATCTAAATAGGAAATGTTTATTTTATTGCTTGTGGGAGATGTAGCAGGAAACAACGAAGCCTGCCGTGAGGTTTCAGCCGAGAGCTTGCAGGCTGGGAAGCTGTTGTAGGTCGCGCCTGTCTGCGGGGATTGCTCCGTAGAGCGTGAGACAGAACGGCCGTGCCGGGTCCTAATTGCAACTTAAAGGGTACATGATGAATGGCAGATACCACCAGAGGAAAAATTTCTAGAGTTAGAAAAACTGTAACCAGGGATCTAGAGAGTAAATTTGATTCTAGGTATGTTTACTCTAAGCATTTTTTGCTGCAAATGTTCTTGCTGCGAGCATTTTCACCCCAAACGTTTTCCCCGCACACCTAGTGTGCCAGGGGGCGATTTCACCGTGAAAGAGAAAGTAACTGGTTGACAGTTTGGTTTGCACTGTGCAGGCTTAACGTATTTAAGCTAGTGGTCAGTTTGATTTCACTTCTCTATTGATAAAGTTCTCACAGTACTCCCAGTTTTATATTTTATACTTCTTAACCCTCACATAGTAATGGCCTCCACAGTGACAAGATGTGGTGGTCTGGAAATACTGACTGGTAACAACCTGGTAGAAAATAAAGGGGTAGAAGTATGACAGAGAGAGTAAAAACAGGTTGCATTCTAGCCTAGAAAATGAAATCACACTTGTTTTAGTAAATCCTGCAGTGAGCACAATCACCCCTCCCTCCCGTCAATACCAGAAGTTTACCACACTATGGCAAATATTGTACGCAAGAGGTGGCTACTAATTTAGAGCATTCATTATTCTCTTAGTAAAGGGACAAATTGTAGTGAAAATTTAAAAAGTGTGATGCTGAGCAAGGAGAAAAATCAACAGGCAAAATAATGTCTAATGTATTTTTATTTTTTATAATAAAGTCTTTTTAATTTTATTGTTTTTCTGGTTTCATTTATCTTTTTGGAATGTCCCCTCTCTTCTTGTTCATTATTTTATCTTTCGTGGCAAAATTGCCTTATGGCTGATGAGTTGTGCAGTGGAAATATTTGTGGTGAAAATGCTTGTGGCAAAGATGTTTACAGCAAACGTGCTCATGGCAAAACTACCAGACAGAATTCAAGTCCTCTATTAAAGTATCAGTTGGGAATGTTTCCTGCTACAGGTAACAAAATAGCAATTTAAGTGGCTTAACCATCTCTGGTTGATTTTTCTCCTATTTCCAGAAGCTGAAAGGTGGGTGGCTGCTCCTTGTGATTCAGTGATCTGACAGTCGGCATCGCTGTGAGTCTTCTGCCTTTCTCTCGTGGCTGGCTGTAGGACTGTCACAGCTCTAGACATCACAGCTGTAGCTATGTTCAAAGGAGAAGAAGAGGGAAAAGGAGACCATGTCTATGGTTTTCATTAGGGGATACACACATACCCTCTCTCTCTCTATCTCTCCCTCACTCTCTCTCTCTCTCTCTCTCTCTCTCTCTCACACACACACACACACACACACACACACACACACACTTATATAGGCTCACATAGTTATGGAAGCTGAGAAGTTTCCAGATCTATAGTAAGAAAGCTGGAGTTCCAGCAAGAGTTAATGGTGTACCGATAGTTTCCATCTAAAAGCCAGCAGGTTTGCCCTGGCTGGTTGGCTCAGTGGTAGAGCGTCAGCCTGGCGTGCAGGAGTCCTGGGTTCGATTCCTGGCCAGGGCACACAGGGGAAGTGCCCATCTGCTTCTCCACCCCTCCCCCTCTCCTTCCTCTCTGTCTCTCTCCTCCCCTCTCACAGCCAAGGCTCCATTGGAGCAAAATTGGCCCGAGCGCTGGGGATGGCTCTGTGGCCTCTGCCTCAGGCACTAGAATGGCTCTGGATGCAACAGAGCAATGCCCCAGATGGGCAGAGCATTGCCCCCTGGTGGGCATACTGGGTGAATCCCGGTCCGTCGGGCACATGTGGGAGTCTGTCTGACTGCCTCCCCGTTTCCAACGTCAGAAAAATACAAAAAAAAAAAAAAAGAGCCAGCAGGCTTGAGGGCCAGGAAGAGCTAGTGTTTCGGTTCAGGTCTGAATGCAGAAAAAGACCAATGTCCCAGCTCAGAGCAGTAGGCAGGAGTTTCTTCTTATTCAGCCTTTCTGTGCTATTCAAGTCTTCAACTGACTGGGTGAGGCCCACCCACTCTGGGGAGGGCAATCAGCTTTAATCAGTCTACTGAATCAAATGTTAATCTCTCTAGAAACATTGAGAAAACCAAGAATAATGTTTGACCAAATGTCTGGGTACCCCATGGCCCAGTCAAGTTGACAAATAAATTTAACCATCACAGTGTTATAGTTAGCATTTTGGACCCATGAGTTCTACCCCCTGGTCTTACTCCTATGATTCTATGATTATATTACCTTACATGGAAAAGGAGATTTGCCAATGTTAATTAAGATTACTAATCAACTGAGATTAAAATAGGGAGATTATCCTGGTTTATCCAGGTGGATCCAAATAATTATACAATCCCGTAAAAGCAGAAGAGTAAAGCAGGAGAGTAAGAGATGTAGCAGAAGAAGGAAGTTAGAGAGATGAGGCAGAAGTTCATTCGGAGAGTTTCAAAGCCTGGGAAGGACTCAACCTGTTGTAGGCTTGAAGATGGAGTTGAGTCATATCAAAAGTATGAGACGCAAATCAGTTCTGCTACATCCTGGATAAAATGGGAAAGGTTTTCCCCTGAGCCTGGTAAGGAACACATCCCTACCAACATCTTGATTTCTTCCTTCTGAGACCCTAACAAGAGAAGAGACCCAGATGAGCCCCTCTGTGCCCAGAATTCTGCCCCACAGATACTGTGAGATAATAAATGGGTGTTCTTTTAAGCCGCTAACTTAGTGGCAATTTATCACAACAGAAATAGATAACTAATACAGTATGTGGTTTGCATTTTCTCACATGCTGCTTATGAGTGAAGTTGCTCTTCGCAAAAGTGAAAATTCAAGTAGCCAATCAAATAACAGAAATAAAGAGAACCACACAAACTCATAAACTGGTTAACAACTGCCAAAATTCAATTTCAAAGGGACCATCAACTTATAACTTTCAGGTATTCCCAATGCCAACATCATTCTTAAATAAAAACAGCATCAGAAACAATTTTCAGGACATGTTTAGTGACACATCTTATGAAGCACCTTAATTATGAGTTTTTTTTAATACTCATGAGATGCCATTAATTATGATGAACTCTTATGAGGAAGTCACACTGACTGCATTAAGGATCTTTACGGGCAAGTCCCCAGGCCCATTCAGCTTTCAGAAGTAACAGTACTGTCTGACCAGGTAGTGATGCATTGGATAGTGTTGACCTGGGACACTGAGAACCCAGGCTCGAAACCTCAAGGTCACCAGTGTGAGAGTGGGGTTACAAGCTTGAGTGTGGGATAACAGACATGATCCTATGGTCACTGGATTGAGCCCAAAGGTCAGAGGATTGAAGCCCAAGGTCACTGGCTTGAGCAAGGGGTCACTGGCTTGGCTGGAACCCTGGGTCAAGGTGCATATGAGAAGCAATCAATGAACAACTAAGGTGCCAAAACTATGAGCTGATGCTTCTCATCTCTCTCCCTTCCTGTCTGTCCCTGTCTATCTATCTTTCTCTCTCAAAGTAAAAGTACCAGTTGCCACAACTCACCTCACTTTTCTAAAGTCGACATCTTTCATAAGATGCTGGAATTTGAAGAGAAAACACCGACAAAACAACTTCATCCCTGAAATTGGGAAAACCATCATCATTAATGAAGTTCAACAGAACCTTAGTTGACTTTATAGCAGAGCTGTCAGTGGTCTACGGATTGGGCATCTTTTCAATGTCTCCCTAAATATTCTCCTGCCAAGTGCACACGAAACCTGTGTGTCAGAAGTAACCCTGCCTAATAGGCCCCATAGCATATTTGTTTGGAAATATACCCTCTCCTGGCCTGTCTTCCATTCCAGAAGTTTTAGCATATCTGAACTGCGGAACAGAGACGGTCGCGGCATGACCCTCATGGGAGCGTTCAATACCTAGGCAAAAACTCACAACAGCAAATAACAAATACCAATGTCAGGTGCGGCGTTATGCACATTTGGCCAACAGCGTGCTTAATCTTTACAGCCCTCTTTCTTTTCATTTCTTTTAATGTAACACTTCTATCACAATGTCATTCACATACTAAACAATTCAACCACTTAAAGTGTCAGCTCAGTGTTTTGGAGTTACTCAATCAGAACCACACTCAATTTTAGAACATTTTCATCACTCCCTACAAGAAACCCCAGACTCATTAGCATTCGTTTCTTATTTCTCCCCAAACTCTCCCAGCCCTAGGCAACTGCTAATTTACTTTCTGTCCTATAGATTTACCTGTTCTGGACATTTTACACACATAAAATTGTAGAATACGTGGCCTTTCGTTTCTGGTATCTCTCACTTAGCATAACACTTTCTAGTTTCATCTGTGTTAATTAATGTCAGTAATTTGTTCTATTTTCTTGCCTTATATCTGTTGTATAGATTATTATTTTATTTGTTCATAATTTGGTGGACATTTGGGTTATTGCTAGTTTGGGCAGTTTTATGAATGATGCTGCTATGAACATTCATGTACAAGTTTTTACATGGACATATGTTTTTATTTCTCTTGGGTTTATACTTAGGAATAGAATTGCCAGGTCATATGGCAGTTACTTATGTTAATCTTTTGAGAAACTGCACAGCTGCTTTCCAGATCAGCTGCACCATTTGACATTCCCACCAGCAGTGCAGGCGAGCTCCAGTTTCTCCACTCTCCATTCATTCTCTTCATTCTGTTGTCTGTCTCCTACTTGCAAACCTAGCGTATGTAAAGTCATAGCTCTGTGTCTTTGGTTCACAATTATTTTTCAAGAATATGTGAAATAGCTTGACCAGGTGGTGGCGCAGTGGATAGAGCGTTGGACTGGGTTGTGGAGGACCCAGGTTCGAGACGCTGAGGTCGCCAGCTTGAGTGTGGGCTCATGTTGTTTGAGCAAAGCTCACCAGCTTGGACCCAAGGTTGCTGGCTCAAGCAAGGGGTTACTTGGTCTGCTGAAGGCGCACGTTCAAGGCACATATGAGAAAGCAATCAATGAACAACTAAGGTGTCACAACGAAAAACTAATGATTGATGCTTCTCATCTCTTTCCATTCCTGTCTGTCTGTCCCTATCTCTCTCTCTCTCTCTGACTCTCTATCACTAAAAAATATATATAAAAAAATAATTAAAAAAAAGCAACTAGATTTGGAAAGGTATTGTGTTGAATCCATAGATCAATGAGAGGAATACTGCCATCTTAACAAGACTGAGCCTTTCAATCCATGAACATAGAATGTTTTTCCATTTATTTAAGTCTTTAATTGCCTTCAACAATGTTTTTAGTTTTTAGTATAGAGGTCTAGTGTTTCTTTTGCTATATTTATTCCTAAAGATGTTATTCTTTGATGGAATTATTAATTTAATTTTTGGATTGTTTATTGTGATTTTATAGAAGTGCAATTGATTTTTTAATTGAGATATAATTGACCTATACCGGTATAAGTTTAAGTTGTGCAATGTGTTGATTACATTGCAATGTGATTATCATCATAGCATTAGCTAATACCTCTATCATGTCATGTAATTATCTCTCTCTCTCTCTCTCTCTCTCTTTAGTGAGAACATTTAAGATCTAGTCTCTTAGCAACTTTGGGATATATAATATGGCACTGTTGACTGTAACCACTGTACTCTGCTTTAGGTCTCCAGGACTTATTTATCTTCTGACTTCAAGTTTGTATTCTTTGACCCATGTTTCCCTGTTTCCCCCAACCCTTGGTGACCACCACTCTACTCTCTGTTTCTATGAGTTCAACTTTCATAGATTCCATGTACATTATATTGATCGTGTACCCTGCAAACTGCTTAGAGTCCTCTTTCACACAGGCATTATTATGCTTACTTTATAGGTTCAGTGACAAGCTTGGTTCTCATACTATAGCTGCCTGAGCCCAATGCTCACATTATGTCTTCTATGCCTTCATAATTCCACAACTATAAGTGTGTGAGACAAATATTAAACTAACACATTACATATTAATGCAGAATTGCCCCAAATCCTCATCCTATTGGGGTTTACCTTTTTTTTTTTAAATAATTTTATTTTTTTAATGGGGTGACATCAATAAATCAGGATACATATATTCAAAGATAACAAGTCCAGGGTATCTTGTCGTTCAATCATGTTGCATACCCATCACCCAAAGTCAGATTGTCCTCCGTCACCCTCTATCTTGTTCTCTCTGTGCCCCTCCCCCTCCCCCTTTCCCTCTCCCATTCCCCCCTCCCCCCGTAACCACCACACCCTTATCAATGTCTCTCAGTTTCACTTTTATGTCCCACCTACGTATGTAATAATGCAGTTCCTGGTTTTTTCTGATTTACTTATTTCGCTTCGTATCATGTTATCAAGATCCCACCATTTTGCTGTAAATGTTCCGATGTCATCATTTCTTATGGCTGAGTAGTATTCCATAGTGTATATGTGCCACATCTTCTTTATCCAGTCATCTATTGACGGGCTTTTTGGTTGTTTCCATGTCCTGGCCACTGTGAACAATGCTGCAATAAACATGGGGCTGCATGTGTCTTTACGTATCAGTGTTTCTGAGTTTTGGGGGTATATACCCAGTAGAGGGATTGCTGGGTCATAAGGTAGTTCTATTTTCAGTTTTTTAAGGAACCACCATACTTTCTTCCATAATGGTTGTACTACTTTACATTCCCACCAACAGTGGATGAGGGTTCCTTTTTCTCCACAGCCTCTCCAACATTTGCTATTACCTGTCTTGCTAATAATAGCTAATCGAACAGGTGTGAGGTGGTATCTCATTGCCGTTTTGATTTGCATTTCTCTAATAGCTAAAGAAGATGAGCATCTTTTCATATATCTGTTGGCCATTTGTATTTCTTCCTGGGAGAAGTGTCTGTTCATATCCTCTTCCCATTTTTTTATGGGATTGTTTGTTTTTTTGTTGTTGAGTTTTATGAGTTCTTTGTATATTTTGGATATTAGGCCCTTATCTGAACTGTTGTTTGAAAATATCATTTCCCATTTAGTTGGCTTTCTGTTTATTTTGTTATCAGTTTCTCTTGCTGAGCAAAAACTTCTTAGTCTGATGTAGTCCCATTCATTAATTTTTGCCTTCACTTCTCTTGCCATTGGAGTCAAATTCATAAAATGCTCTTTAAAACCCAGGTCCATGAGTTGAGTACCTATGTCTTCTTCTATGTACTTAATTGTTTCAGGTCTTATGTTTAGATCTTTGATCCATTTTGAGTTAATTTTTGTACAGGGGGAGAGACTGTAGTCCAGTTTCATTCTTTTGCATGTGGCTTTCCAGTTTTCCCAGCACCATTTATTGAAGAGGCTTTCTTTTCTCCATTGTGTGTTCTTGGCCCCTTTATCAAAAATTATTTGACTATATATATGTGGTTTTATTTCTGGACTTTCTATTCTGTTCCATTGGTCTGAGTGTCTATTTTTCTGCCAATACCATGCTGTTTTGATTGTCGTGGCCCTATAATATAGTTTGAAGTCAGGTATTGTAATGCCCCCAGCTTCATTCTTTTTCTTTAGGATTGCTTTGGCTATTCGGGGTTTTTTATAGTTCCATATAAATCTGATGATTTTTTGCTCTATTTCTTTAAAAAACGTCATTGGAAGTTTGATGGGAATTGCATTCAATTTGTATATTGCTTTGGGTAATATAGCCATCTTGATTATATTTATTCTTCCTAGCCAAGAACAAGGTATATTCTTCCATCTCATTATATCTTTTTCAATTTCCCTTAACAATGGTTTATAGTTTTCATTATATAAGTCCTTTACATTCTTTGTTATGTTTATTCCTAAGTATTTTATTTTTTTTGTTGCAATCGTGAAGGGGATTATTCTTTTGAGTTCGTTCTGAATTGTTTTATTGTTGGCATATAGAAAGGCTATTGACTTCTGTATGTTAATTTTGTATCCTGCGACCTTACTGTATTGGCTTATTGTTTCTAGTAGTCTTTTTGTGGATTCTTTGGGGTTTTCGATGTATAGGATCATATCATCTGCAAAAAGTGATACCTTTACTTCTTCTTTTCCGATATGGATGCCTTTTATTTCTTTGTCTTGTCTGATTGCTGTGGCGAGAACCTCTAGTACCACATTAAATAAGAGTGGAGAGAGTGGACAACCCTGTCTTGTTCCTGATTTAAGGGGGAAAGCCTTCAGTTTAGTGCCATTTAATATGATGTTACCTGATGGTTTATCATATATGGCCTTTATCATGTTGAGATATTTTCCTTCTATACCCATTTTGTTGAAAGTCTTAAACATAAAATTGTGTTGTATTTTATCCAAAGCCTTTTCTGCGTCTATTGATAAGATCATGTGGTTTTTTTCTTTGTTTTGTTGATATGGTGTATTACGTTAACCGTTTTACGTATGTTGAACCATCCTTGAGATTCTGGGATGAATCCCACTTGATCATGATATATTATTTTTTTAATATGTTGTTGTATTCGATTTGCTAGTATTTTGTTTAGTATTTTAGCATCTGTATTCATTAGAGATATTGGTCTGTAGTTTTCTTTTTTTGTGCCATCCTTGCCTGGTTTTGGTATGAGGGTTATGTTGGCCTCATAAAATGTGTTTGGAAGTATTGCTTCTTCTTCAATTTTTTGGAAGACTTTGAGTAGAATAGGAACCAAGTCTTCTTTGAATGTTTGATAAAATTCGCTGGTATAGCAGTCAGGGCCTGGACTTTTATTTTTGGGGAGGTTTTTAATGGTTTTTTCTATTTCTTCTCTACTGATAGGTCTGTTTAGGCTTTCTGCTTCTTCTTGACTCAGTCTAGGAAGGTTGTATTTTTCTAGGAATTTATCCATTTCTTCTAGGTTGTTGAATTTAGTGGCATAAAGTTTTTCATAGTATTCTACAATAATTCTTTGTATATCTACGGTGTCCGTGGTGATTTCTCCTCTTTCATTTTGGATTTTGTTTATATGAGTTCTTTCTCTTTTTTCCTTGGTAAGTCTTGCCAAGGGTTTGTCAATTTTGTTGATCTTTTCAAAGAACCAGCTCCTTGTTCTATTAATTTTTTCTATAGTTTTTCTGTTCTCTAATTCATTTATTTCTGCTCTGATTTTTATTATCTCCTTTCTTCGGCTAGTTTTGGGTTGTCTTTGTTCTTCTTTTTCTAGTTCCTTAAGGTGGGAAGTTAAGTGGTTCACTTGGGCTCTCTCTTGTTTGTTCATATATGCCTGAAGTGATATGAACTTCCCTCTTATCACTGCTTTTGCTGCATCCCATAGATTCTGATATGTCGTATTGTCATTTTCATTAGTCTGTATATATCTTTTGATCTCTGCACATATTTCTTCTTTGACCCATTCATTTTTTAAAAGTATGTTGTTTAGTTTCCACATTTTTGTGGGATTTTTTTCCTCTTTTTTGCAGTTGAATTCTAGTTTCAAGGCTTTATGATCAGAAAATATGCTTGGTACAACTTCAATTTTTCTGAATTTGCTGATGTTGTTTTTGTGGCCCAACATATGGTCAATTCTTGAGAATGATCCATGTACACTGGAGAAAAATGTATACTCAGTCACTTTGGGATGAAATGTCCTGTAGATGTCTATCATATCCAGGTGCTCTAGTGTTTTGTTTAAGGCCACTATGTCTTTGTTGATTCTCTGTTTGGATGACCGATCTAGAGCCGTCAGCGGTGTATTGAGGTCTCCAAGTATGATTGTATTTTTGTCAGTTTTTGTTTTAAGATCAATAAGTAGCTGTCTTATATATTTTGGTGCTCCTTGGTTTGGTGCATATATATTAAGAATTGTTATGTCTTCTTGATTCAGTGTCCCCTTAGCCATTATGAAATGGCCATTTTTATCTCTGAGTACTTTTCCTGTCTTGTAGTCAGCATTATCCGATATGAGTATTGCTACACCTGCTTTTTTTTGGATGTTATTTGCTTGGAGTATTGTTTTCCAGCCTTTCACTTTGAATTTGTTTTTATCCTTGTTACTTAGATGAGTTTCCTGTAGGCAGCATACAGTTGGATTTTCTTTTTTAATCCATTCTGCTACTCTGTGCCTTTTTATTGGTGAGTTTAATCCATTTACATTTAGTGTAATTATTGATACTTGTGAGTTCCCTATTGCCATTTTATATCTTGCTTTCTGTTAGTTTTGTGTCTTGTTTGATCCTTCTCTTTCATTTTTCTATCTTTTGTTTTTATTTGGTTGTATTCCATACATCTTTCCTCTGTTGCTATCTTTTTTATCTCATGTGCTTCTGTGGTGGTTTTTTCAATGGTGGTTACCTTTGAGTAATGAAAAGGGTCCCTACCCTGTTCATTGTAGCGAACTATTTTGTGAGTACTTTTGCACTCCATCGTCCTTTGCTACTGTTAATCTCCATCTTCTCCCCCTCTTTCTTTTTGTTGTTGTCACAGTTTAAATTTGGTTTTATTGTGTTCTTCTTGGAGCTTTTACTTGTGGCTCTGTTTTTTTTTTGTTCTTTGTATCTGATTGGAGAACCCCCTTTAGTAATTCCTGGAGTGGGGGTTTTCTGATGATAAATTCCCTCATCTTTTCTGTATCTGTGAATGTTTTTATTTCTCCTTCATATCTGAGGGATAGCTTTGATGGGTATAGTATTCGTGGCTGAAAGTTCCTCTCTTTCAGGACTTTAAATATTGGGGTCCACTCTCTTCTAGCTTGTAGAGTTTCTGCTGAGAAATCTGATGATAATCTCATGGGCCTTCCTTTATATGTTGTATTCTTCTTTTCCCTGGCTGCCTTGAGAATTTTTTCTTTGCTGTTGGTTTGTGTCAATTTCATTATGATATGCCTTGGAGTAGGTTTGTTGGGGTTAAGAAAACTCGGTGTTCTGTTTGCTTCTCGAATTTGGGGCTTTAGTTCTTTCCACAGGCTTGGGAAGTTCTCATCTATTATTTGTTTGAGTATGTTCTCCATTCCATTTTCTCTCTCTTCTCCCTCTGATATACCTATTATTCTTATGTTATTCTTTTTGATGGAGTCAGATAATTCTTGTAGGGCTATCTCATTTTTTTTAATTTTTGAGTCTCTTTCTTCTTCTCTCTGTTGTACCTCAAGTTGCTTGTCTTCTATTTCACTAATCCTCTCTTCTATCTGACCTGTTCTATTAGCTAAGCTTGTTACTTCGTTTTTCAGCTCGTGAATTGAGTTTTTCATCTCTGTTTGATTTGTTTTTATAGTTTCAATTTCTTTGGACATATATTCTTTGTGTTCTTTGAGTTGTTTTCTGAGCTCCCTAAATTGCCTTTCTGTGTTTTCTTGTATATCTCGGAGGATTTTTAGGATTTCTATCTTGAATTCTCTGTCATTTAGCTCCAAGGTTTCCAATATATTAAATTTTTTCTCCATAGATTTTTCCTCAGCTAGCTGTGTAACCTCTCTTTCTTTTGTATCCATGATATTCGATTTTCTCTTCCTTAATGGCATCTGAGGGTGGTTTTGTTGATAGTATTAATGAGATTTAATAAAGAATAAAAAGTTAAAAATAAAAAATCGAAAAGAGTTGTTTTTTTAAAAAAAAATTAATAATGAAATAAAAATAAAATAAAATAATAATTTTTAAAAAAAGGAAATTATTCCCCCCCTCCTTTTTTCCTTTCCTCTCCCCTTTTTCTTGAGAAAATCTTGTGGTGAACTGTGAATTATAACAAACAATGCCTGTGATGGAGGGCCTGAATTGGGGAAAAGTAATAGAGGGGCAAAAAAAAAAGGGGGGGTATGGACCCACAAAAAGCAAATAAGGAAAAAATTTGGGTCAAGAATAAAATGATTTACTTTTAGGTGTTGGTTGTCTAAGAGTTATGATGAGAGGAATAAGAGGAAAAGAGAAAAATGGGGGGACAAATTAAAAAAATACTATTGTATTTAGTGGAACAAGAAATAGATAAAATGGAGAGCCAGGGATGGGAGCACTGCTAGTGAGTTAAAAAGGTGAAGTAAAAGCCCCCCAAAATGCCACAAACATAAGTTTGAGTCCCAGATAAGATAATTTGTTTGTTATTGAGGTTTGAATGAGAGGAGATGTAAAGGAGAAAGGAAGAAACTAATATAGAGGGAGAAAAGAAAGAGAGAGAGAGAAAAAAAGAGGGAACCACTAAAAGAAGAAAAAAGAAAGGAGAGAGAGAGAGTTAAGGGTTTTGGAGTGCAACCCTCATAGAGAGAAAGGAAGAGGAGAAAAAAGATAATGGGAGATGTAACACTTATGGGTAGTGTAGTTCAAGGAGAGGAGAGAGTAAAACCGGCAGAGAGTTAATCGGCCAAATTGGAGGAGGAAAAAAAGTATCAAGAATGAAGATAAGAGAAACAAACGAACAAATATAATAAAATGGGATAGGTTATAAAGTCAGCAGATTATTCTTGATTTTGAGAGGTTATCTTCTTGCTTTTTCTTTTCTCTCCCTCTTCCTGGTCGGTGACTCTGTACCCCAGGTTCTGCCCCTTTGGCACGCTCAGGTAGAGGTTTGCAGTTGATAAGTCTCTATGGCAATGTCATGTATTGTGCTTTAGTCTCGTTAGGAGTCGAGGCTCATTAGCATTTTTAGGCTCCGACAGTGAGAGAGACCGTGTTCCTGGAGCCTTTCTCCTAGTCTTTCCTTCCTCAATTAGTAGCCTGATAATCCAGCTATGGGGTTGCTGCTGCCTCTGCCTAGATAGTAAGAGGTTCAAAGAGCTGGCAACTCCCCACTCTATTCCCACTCAGCACAGGGCTCTGGGTAAGGCTCAGTCAGTCAGAGCTGCTAGCATAATCAGGCGGGCTTTCCGCCCACTCAAAGACCTCTGACTCTGCCACTCTGTCCGATAACACAGGCGGGCGCCCACTTCCGGGGCGCTTGGAGGAAACTCTCATTCACTATCTGCGCGCGCAGACCAGGATATCCGGCCAGCAGTCTCACGCTCTGAGTGAAACCCCCAACCGCATGGAAAAGTTGCAGCGTTGGAATTCGCTCTCGCTCCGTCCCCGTCCGCGGCTCTTGCAAGGCGCTGGGGCGGCCCGAGATTCCGCTTTTGCCCACACAAAGGCCCCTGACTCTGCCCCTCTGTGCGATAACATGGGCGCGCACTGCCGAGGCACTCGGAGGAATCGCTCACTTCCTATCTGCGCGTGCACACCAGGATATGAGGCCGGCCGCGTTTCCCTCTGAGTGAAACCCTCACCAGCACGGAAAATTTCCACCGTTGGAATTAGTTCTTGCTCCCTCCCATGCACGGCTTTCCCAGGGCGCTGGGGCTGCCCCGAGATTCTGCTTTCGGCCCACAGAAAGGCCTCTGACCCTGCCTCTCTGTGGGGTAACACGGACACCCACTTCCGGGGCTTAGGAAGAAATCTCTCGCCCATTAACTGCACACCAACCAGGAGAACGGGTAAAATGGCTGCCCCGCTTGTCTTTCTTTGTTTGGGTTTGGCGCGAGTGTTAGCTTGTATTGCCCGGCTTGCCACAGGATCAGTTTTTCCTCGGCTAGGATCTCCGTGCCACAGCCTGGTTCGGCCCTTTGTGCCACAGCCTGGATGTATTCACCCCTTTGCCCGCCTCAGTTTCTATATTCACAGTTACCAGAGAAAGCCGCCCTGTTTAGGTTAGTGAGGAAGGCAGAGCATTTCTTACTCCCTATTTCCTTTGGGGTTTGGTTATATATTTAGCCAATTTTTCACTCGACCATACCTTCGGGTGTATTGCGAAGCATCTGGAAGCTCCAAGTATAGGTTTTTCTGTTTCTGGTTGAAGATCTTGTTGAGTTTTGGGGGAGATTTATCGGTATCACTTCCTACTCCGCCATTACTTTGACGTCATCTCCGGGGTTTACCTTTTGTACATGTTAACTAAGAATGTGCTTGATTGTTGTCAGTTATACCTTAGGAACCATCTTCTGTCTCTCAGCCACCACTGAATTGTTCACCATTAACCCAGCTGTTTTACTCTTAAACATGTGCAAATTGACTCATTCCCTAATGACAGTGCATCTCCCCTAAAAACGCCACCTGTGTATTCCTGAGCACATCTGCCATCATGCTAAAATACAGGCATTGTAGTCCAGACCTGTCCTTCCCCTTTCAGATCGAGTAGAAAGTCCTTCTAGTCTTCTCACTTCTCCTATCCATCCATAGATCCCCCTGAGGGACTTTTTTTTTTCTTTAGGTGAGAGAAGGGGAAATAGTGAAGCAACTGCCACATACACCCTGACCAGGATCCACCTGGCAACCCCATCTGGGGCTGATGCTCAAGTACTGAGCTATTTCTAGCATCTGAGGCTGATGCACTCCTCCAGAGCTATCCTCAGTGCCCAGGACCACACTTGAATGAATTGAACCAGGGGAAGAGGGAGAGAAGGGGGAGAGGGACAAGGGAAAAGTAAATGGTCACTTCTCTTGTGTTCCCTGACCAGGAATTGAACCCAGGATGTCCATACGCTGGGCTGACACTCTATCCACTGAACCACCAGCCAGTGCCCCTCTAAGGGACTTCTCATGGTCTATACCAGTGTTTTTTCTTGAGAAACAGTAACCACTCCCAAACAGTGAGCCTCACATGTGCCCCCCACACATGTGTGACATCTGGTGAAACCAAAGCCAGTGCTCAAACACCACCAACTCCACAGTTGATTTGTCTCTAGACTGCCACTCTCTGCTCTTGGTCTTGCCTTCTACTTTGAGAACACCACTGAGCCCATCTGGAATGCTCTCTACCAACCTGGCTCTCTTCTCCTGCATTTCTCTAAATCTCCAACATTGCCTCTCAGATCTCTCAGGAAGGAAACCTTCCACTTCCTTCCTCACTCCTGTGTTGTTAATTCTGTACCCAGTTGACCGTCCTGTGGCCTTGCCCTCTTCATGGTGACCCTCTCTGTCCTGCATCTTCAGTCATCTTCTCCATCATCTCTCCCTTCAGTGGACAGACACATCCAGGTCTTCAGATCCTGACAAGAGAGACTCCCACCCCCCCCACTTCATTCTCCTCACATGCTGCCTATTATATATTCTTTTTCACATCCCTGTCACATAAATACTTTCAGAAAATACAATGTTTTTTTAATGTAAGTATTCTATACCTCTGCCTATATAAAAAGTCATTTTAGGTGTCATAGTGGTGAACTTTTATTATTAGCTGTTTGTTTTGATGGATAGCTAAACAGTACCAAGTACATCATTCTCACGATTTTTTATTCATGTCATTGCTTAGAACTAGGTTAAATTTTAAAGATCAATTTAAAGTGTATTGAAAAATAAATAAGGGTGCCAGCAGTACTCACATATTATAAAGTAGTCCTTGGGTGACTGAAATATGGAAAACCTTTGTGTGGTAAAAGAACTTTAAAGATGTACAGACCTCAGGATGGACAGCGGTCCAGAACTCTCCGCTGGGTGACTCTGGAAAAGTTAGCATCTGGCAAGGCTACATTGCAGAAAGGCTATAAAGATTAGAACTAATGTCGATATTTAAAGGTACAGGCATGTCATCCAGAGAAGCAGTAGGTGTTCTGTAAATGGTACATCATCATCTCCAGCCCATTTGCTTGAGACACTGCCGCAAATGCACAGGTACGACTTTGAGAAAAGTCAGATATTCAGTTCACCTAGTAGATAATCAGGTGATGGTCACTGAACTGAAGATATCAACAGCGTGTATTGAGTACTAAGCATCGGCCAACAGTGTGCTAAGGTTCTCACGTGCATGGTTCTCTCATTTGCCCTTTGCCACAGCCTTGTAAAGAGGTTTCATTACATCTCCTCTTTATAGATGACAACATGGAGTCTCAGGGGAGGTGGGGTGTTTCACCCCAGATCACTCATCCAGTAAAGGGTGAAGTAGAGACTTCAAGTCGAGCCTGCTGTTTTCAAGATCAGCTCTCGTACCCGCTGTGTTGTTATCTCAAATCAGGAAGGGTCTGACCTTCATGCCGTGCTGCCGATCACGTGAGCTGTGCTCTCTCCATGCCATTCTTCCCCAAACTCAGTGCAGAAAATACTTGTGCAGAATCCTTCATGGACTAGGTCTACCGTAGACACAGAAGATGCAGGAAAACTCCCCTCTGCTTTCTGGAGCAAACTATACAGATGAGTAAAGAAGACAGACAAGTAATGCCATTAAACTGCTAAGTTAGCAAAGTACAGACAGTCCTCATTGCCCGTTGATATGAACCAGGGAGGCCAAGCAATGGACAGTTTGCAAAGTGAAATAGAATCTTTATAACTGATCAACAGAAATATTGTAGAAATACTAAAATTATTTTTCCTAAATGGTTTGTTGTCATAGCAACAGACTCAATCATCTTTATTGCCGATTTTAATGTTGGCTTGGTTAACATTTCAAGGATCAGAGTTTGGGAATATTTGGAGATTTTCATGATATTGAGCAAATATCTGAGAAAAATGATACTGAAAAATGTTTGCTGTGTGTAACAACATTTCAATAAGAAACAGATGGCACGCTCAAACTAGGACAGTTGTAGGAGGGCCTGATTTACAAAGGTCTATTTAAAAGGGGAATTGCCCTGGCCCGGGAGCTCCGTTACTTGATGCGTCGTGCAGATACGCCAGGGTTTGTGGGTTAGTTCCCCAGTCAGGGCACATACAGGAATTGACCAATGAATGCATAGATAGGTGGAACAACAGATCAGTGTTTAATTCTCTCTCTCCCTCCCTCCTCCCTTCCTTACTTTCTTCCTTACCCTCTCTCTAAAATCAACCAATCAATAAATAATATTTTTTAAAGGGGACAATTGCAAGGGACCGAGGTGGCACCCTCGCCAGTAAGAACAGAGTGGTTACCATCCCTAGCCCTGGGGGGTGGGGGACAGTTGCAGGCCTGGAAGGAGAAAGTCCTGAGAACAGGGCATTTTGGGAGGAGCCTAGACCTTCATTCAGCCTGGAATACAGCCAAGCCGAGCAACCCAGAAGAGAGGGGTCTGGAAAAATAAACATTTTGCCCTCACTCAGCTCCCACACCTTCTGATCTCCAAGCCCAACAGAAAGTCAGAGGGCTTGCGTAGTACATTCAGGCCGGCCTCCAAGGACACGGTAACGCGGGGAGGGGTGAGGTGGGCATGCTAGAAGGGCAAACTAAAGATATTCCCTGCACCATATAAAACTTCTTGTATGTTCTTGCTGCTGTTCCCTAAAACAAAAACTAGACTCATGTGCTTTGAATAGAGAAAAGCCTTAGTGCACCTCCTTGGCCTACAAATTCTGAAATTTTGGAAGAATAAACTGTTCCATAGAGGTATTTAAATATCACTACATTTTACTCAAGGTAGAGGGTTTCTTTGTATCTATTTAATCACTGTGAATGAATAACCATGTAACCTTTGAGAGGATTCCCAGCCATAATTTATTGGTTTTTAAACTCTCAGAGAGCCTCGTTTTAGGCAATGTGAAGAGGGCTATTTATTTTTTATTTATGCCTTTAAAGAGGCCACACTTTATTTTCTGATAAAGCCAACTATTTGTATATATGATGTTTTATTCACTAATATCAGACTAAATAATTTAATATCTATGTAGAAAACAATCCTCAAACGGGAGTATTCCTGGGTTGTGCGTTTTCAAGGTAAGAAGGAAGTCTGAGTTGGAACCCAAATCCCCTTCAAGGTATGAGAGGATCCAGGTCAGTGAATTGTTTCAAGGTGGAGTTAGTTTAATGAACACACCTTGGGCCGCATGTTCCTCCATTAGCATTTGTTATTACAGAATCATTAGTCTGTCTCCGGATGCTTTCCAACACACCTGATGGCATCACAGAATGACAGGTCCCTCATTAAAGATGCATAATATCTTGCCTCCTGCCTTCCCTCAATTCCATTCCGACTTGTCCTGGTAGAAACGCACTGTCTCCACAGGAGCCTGCTGCAAACAGCTGGATCTATTCAGAGTATCTACTCTCTGCCACATCTCCATGTGGGCATCTTGTATAGACAGATGATATACAGTACATATGGATTTGAGCTGCAAAGGGTTTGAGTCAACTCTTTAATAACCGTGGGGATTTTGCATCTCAAGACATTCTGAAAATGATGTAATGATATAATATAGCAGCGATTTCATTTGCTAGGTAGGGATTAAGAGCTAGCAAATTTCCTCTTTTTAAATTCCTTTAATCCATCCATGCAAGTCAGAGCATTCCACAGACTCCCCAGCCTCCCAGCTGATATGCTAAAAGTGGTTTCACTGGACTGCTCTCAGACGTGCAACAAGCCAGGCAAAGCTGTTCAGTTACTTGCGATCTGTTTACATTACAGAGAAGGTGGTTAATTAGAAGTAAGCATGTTTCTTAATTAAGAAACAAATTAATTTTTAAAGAAGTGCTGAGACCTTCTTGAGTTACAGCAAATAAGGGACTGAGCACATGGTCTGCGGTTTTCTGTGTAATTCTTTGCAAGGAGGGTTTGCAGTGTGCAGTGACACTGACAACAGCGGTTTGCAAACCAGATCTTTGTGGATTAAAACTTGTAGCCATTCCACTGGTTAATAATATGTGTTGCATGTGAGGAACTGTGGTGAGGGACCCTGGGCATTCAAAGATGAGTAGGACAAAGTCAGACCCCTAGTGGAGCTCAAGGTAAAACAGACTCATGTTTACAAGATTTAACAAAATATGCTAACTGCTGGAAATGAGTGAAATACTCCCGGGAGAGTATTGAGAACAGAGAAAAGGCTTGAAAAGCTCACAGGTAGAAAGTGATGGGTCCTCTGAGCCTTGACAGATAAGCAGGAATCTGTAGATAATTTGGGAAGAGTTTGTCCCAGACTGAAGGAATATATGTGCAAAAACTAGAAAGAGTAAAACATGATCTGGGAACACAGGTAGAAAGAGTATAACTTGGGAATAAGCTGCGGGGATGCCAAGGACTAGTCTAGAAAAGCCAACATAATTCAGGTGGTACAGAGAGGCAGGCATCATATGAAGTGGATGTGCTAGAACTCCTTTGGTTCCTAAGTAGCGGAAGTCCAGCCCCAGTGAGTTGATCAGAAAAGGGATTGTATGGGTCATTTAAAAGACCAAGAAAGACTTCAGGAATCGCTGTATCTAGGTGATCAATTGTTGTCAGAAATGTTTTTCTGTTCCTTGGACCCACTGTTCTCAGTATTGGCTTTTCTCGGGTGGTGGCAAACAGCAATGGCCACCTGGCTTTGGTTTTCCCAGCAACCCTAGCAACTCCAGCTACCCCTCCCACTCAGCAAAAGCATTAGTTACATGTAATTCCATTTGAAATCCTAGATATTAACTCTGTTGGTCCAGTTTTGTGTGACCATCTCTGAAATTATGTGACCTGGGCCAGTTCAGCCCTCCTTAGGCAACCTGGTGCTCCCCCGCTCCCAGGAGGTCGCCATATTGATGCTGAACTTAGTGCAGACACCTGATCGGCATAGCACACTACAGCCCAGGACGTCTGGCCTCAAGCGATCCTCCCGCCTCAGCCTCCCGAATAGCTAGGACTACAGGCACGTGCCACTGTGCCCGGCCCGTCTCTGAAATTATCAAGTGCATAGGTGTGTGAGATTCTAAGTGGCCAGATCTGAGTCCTATGCCCACACCCAGAGCCAGGTGTAGGGAAAAGGTGCTGTCAGCTCTCTCTGAACTACAAGGCCTAAGAGTGAGAAAAAGAAAGGTGGTAAACCAAAGGAAAATGAAAATGCTGTTACCGAGAACAAGGGAAACAGATGCAAGACATAAAGAGAAATAGGTGACTATTGTGCAAAGCAGGATCAATTAGAGTTCTTGGTGAGTTTCAAGTACATAGAAACCTTATAGGGACATTCTTGCATAGGAAAACAATATTCTGGCTGTAGTATGGAGAATAAGTAGGAGTGAGGAAGAGATGGATACTGGATGGGCAGTTAGAGTGTTGAAGAGGGGTTGGTCTAAGGTGTTATGGTAAAGATGTTAAGGGTGAGGCATATTCTGGAGAGAGTTAAGAGGTTGAAGAGATGAATGTGGGAGTGTCTGGTGGACTATAAATGGGAACAAAGTCTTTGAGGGTCTGTGTCCCCTCCCTTTGAATGTAGATGTACTCTGTGACCGCCTTGACAAATAGAATATGGAGAAAATAACACTTGCCGTTGCCAAGTTCAGGCCTAAAGAGGTGGCAAATTTCTTTTACATATCTTACAACACTTGCTCTGGTATAAGCCAGCACCACCTAAAAAGATGACTATCTGGAGACTGTCTTTGGAAAAGCTAAGGCCATATATAGAGGCCTCGAAGCATGATTTGCTATTTGAAGAGAGAGACCAAAGAGCAGCAAGGAACCAGCCATGTGACTACAGGAGCCATGTTGGAAAAGATTCTTCATCCCCAGCTGACCCGACGTGGTTCTGAGATGAACCACCCAGCTGAGCCCTTCCTGATTCCTCATCCACAAAATCATTGGATGGATGGATGGATGGATGGATGGATGGATGATAAGGTTATTAAATAAAGTTCTAGATCTCTGTTACACCACAAGAAATCTTTGTCTAGAAATCAGTCATACAGTATTTTGGTGAAGTTGATCAACCAGTTATAAATTTACCTAAAAATATAATCATTCAGTACACATTTTCCTATTATACATGATGTGATCATGATAAAAGTGAACCAAATAGTTTGTGTTTATAAAGATATTTTAAAATAAATATATACATTTTTTCAATGAAGAAGAAGCTCAGAAACAAGAAACCCAATATTAGTGCATATTCTATATGATGCAATTTATTAAAAATATAATAAAATAGGTAACATATTATTCATGGAAAGTAACTATATGCCTCAGTTGACCTGAAATGGACTGACAGGTTACTTTCGCTAACACAGGGGTTGGCGGTGGTAGAAGGTTGGTAGGGACGAAATGGGAAATGGTGGATAAAAGGACTTCTTAAGTCAGAGTGGTAATTTTTTTTTTTTTTTTTGCTAAAATAAAGACAAAGCAAATATGACAAAATGTTAACAGTTGGCAATTCCAGATGGTGGTTAACAGATTTTTATGGTATTGTTCTTTGTGCTTCTCTGTGTTTTTTAAGATTCTCAAAATACAGAACTGGAGAAGGAAGTTAACCCTCACTGGTTTCTGACTATCAGCCCATTCTTTGTATTTTTGCCCCGGGATAATTTTTTTGAAGCTATAAGACAGGACAGATACATTGAAACCTGTCATAGCTTCTCGGCCCTCACAACAGAAAGAGTGAGTGTATTCACACAGACAGACAATGTATCCTTTTATGTGCATGTGTGTGTGTGTGTGTGTGTGTGTGTACATCTATACCTATTATTATATCTGTGCTTTTGTCCATGTATCACATTGTAAAACACAAATTCAAACCAATATCTCCAATTCCAAGTCAGGATCTCGGGGCTTTTGGTAGTCATCCCATCGTTCTGTGTTTGTGAATACCTTCTGTAACAGTGGGAAACTTGTCATTATCCTCAATATATTTACTAACCGGCCTGATCAAATTGCTCAGTGTAAACAGTCCCCCAGCCACACCAGCCATCTCTTCCACCTGCCACATCTGCTCCGCTCCTCCCAGCACCCATATTTCAGGCCCAGCAGGCATGGTCCCTCTCTTTGTCTCATGAAGGCATGCATCCATCAGCTCTCCCATCACCTCCTCCAAGCCAGTGAGGAAAGGGGGTAAGTCAATCGGTTAAATTTATAGACATCGTAACAATGGCATCATTAGAACAGTTCATCCCAACCAGGGGTGATCCAAAGAGACTTCCGGGGCGAGTTAACACCTCAGACTGTATCAAAAAACAAAAAGGCGCTAGCAATGTGAACACTGAGAAGGAAGGGGAAGAATATGTGTTGTAAGCAGAGAAACACCTTAGACAAAGGCATGGCTGTGGGCGGCAGGGGTGGGGGGGAGGGGCGGAGCTCGGTGACTTCTGAGAAATGCCTGAGGGTCAGGTGAGCAGTGCCAGATGGTGAAAAGACTTTTCTAGGCCTGTTTGGTGTCATGGTGACATCTTTCATTTCTCTCTCTTCTGACACACCCTTGGTTTTTCAATTCTCTAAACACCTTCCAATAAACTCATTCCCAAACTTGATTCACTATCAGATGCGGGCCTCATGAGTCAGGGCCTCTGTCTTATTACCAATATACCTCCAACTTTTGGGAAAGAGCCTGACACATAGTACATGCTCAATAAGTAATTGAATCACAACTGTATATTTTTATTTCAAATAATGCTCTTCTGCTCTACAGTCAGAACTAGGTAGTTGTCAAACCTCAGCCAACTTTCAGCTCAGGCACCCCGTGGTCTCTACATTCACATGGAAAGGGTAATGGGTCATGAAATTGCATTCGTTAGTGTGAAGATGCTTACACATATATCTAGCAAACATTTCACCCCATAAAAATATGGGACCGATGTGTAAAACTCTTGAGTGGTAGCAGCTGGAAGTATTAGTTGAAATTAGAGAGGATCATCACTTCCATTAAGTAGTGCCAAATTCTGTAATGCAAGCAACATCTTCATGTTAATTCTAAGAAACTGTCTGCCTCATTAGGCAGATAAGGCATTCTACGATTTGGATACAGAGTAACCCCAGTGATAAGTGAATCTCCTTCTATAATAGCTTCTACATTACAGTCACCTCTTTTGCAGAACTGCTATAAGCAAGGTGGCCTGATCACATTTCAGTGGCCCGTTTTATTAATCAGGATATAATCATAGAAGAAAAAAAATCCCACCATTTCAGTGTCTTAACATAAAATTCTTTCTTCATAATGAAATGTGAGATACAACTAGGGCTACCCTCTTTCATCTTGTCAGTTCATCTGGAACATGTGGTCTTCACAGTCACTTATGCTGGAGGAAAAGGGAGGGAGGTGACATTTGGCTTTTGCCTCCCTCAGCCCAGGAAAGAAACATCGCTTCTGCTCTCAGTTTAATGGCCAACACTAGTCACATGGTGGCCTCAACCTAATTGCAAGGGAGGCTAAGATGCAGGGAAGATGATTTGGTGAATGCTAACCATCTCTGCCATTCTAACTGTGTCTCACCACCCCCTCCATTTGAACTGAGAAAAGGGGGGGAAATCTGAGACACCTTTATATCAACTTCTTTTGTACATGAAACCAATCTGAAGCTCCTTTAGTTGTCAAGTCTCAGGTTGTCACTATGCACAGAGCATGAACTTTGACAGTAGGCAGATCCATAATTCTAGTCCCAGCATCTCCGTTTCCAGCTGTGGGTGCAAGAACAGTCACTTTAGCTCTCTCACTCTTGGTTTCCTTTTCTGAAAATAGAGTTAACAACAATCTCTGCATCATAGGGCTTTCAGGATTAGTTAGAAACATATGCTACTTTTATTTGAAGAGAAGCTGGATTCAAAATCACATTGGATCCTTTACTATGGCAAGAGTTAAGCAGTCTCAATCAGTGTGGAAAAAGGATGTGTAGCCATGGTGTCTTGACCAAACCCAGCATCAGATCCATCCAGATACATGCGCATTGGGCCATTAGCACAGAAGAATGGGATTCTGATGATATGTTAGAGGCAGAGACATTATTTAGAGACACCTGGACACTAATATTGCATTCCATCCATGGCTCAAAATGGAACTTGATAATTAACAACTCTCTTAAATGGAAGAAATTGTATTTCTTCTGTAAATGCTGGTATGATACTAAAACTCAACTTGGATAGCAATAAGTGATATTCTCAGTTCCACCTACCCTGTCTTGGTAGGGTAATTAGCAAAGCCCTCCATGCTAGAAGCCAATTTAAGCTACAGTGAAATATAACTTTGCTCTATGTGGTCACTTCACTTCATGTAAAATTTTGTGTTTCTATCTAATATTTTGAGGAATTGTACATTTCAGAATTATGTTTGGATATAGATAATAGGAAATATGACCATGGTTGCTTAAACAATTTGGGAGTCATTTGATGGCTTCTGTTCAGCTTCACCAAATGACGTTGGGGCTGGCCTCATTGTAATTCTCTTAATCCTTCCCCTCAAGCTTGCAAAATGGCTGCCACAGGTCCAGCCATCAGATCTGCATTTAAGGTAGAAAGGGAGGAGTGGTGTTATCCCTTCTTTTCCATTGTACATAGAAAGCCAAAGTTTTCCTAACACATCATCCTTAGGCACTGCTACAAGACAGATTTCTGTGTATATTTCATTGGCCAGAACCATATTGTCTACCCACCCCTAGTTCCAGGGTAGAATGGGAAAATTAGACATTTGCTTTCTTAGACTCTATTATACAGGCAGGCAAGGAAGAACAATGGCCAGAAGCGGCTGTTAGGTCCACCAGCCTCCAATGTTTGCCCCAGCATCCATTCTTTTGCTCACCTGAAAATTCTGTAGTCAGTTTCCTTTAAGCCCAGAATTCCTCAATTTGAGGGTTATGTCTTACAGGAAGGAAGCAGGAGACGTGGGCATAAAAATTCTTCTCCACTGAGAGCGAAATGCCTGCAGCCGCCCTCCGCTCACTCCGCTCACTTCTATTTTCCAAGTCGCTGTGATTGTGGAAGGTGTTGGGCCTCAGTGGAGCTCAAAATGGATATTAGCTCTTGGGTGCATTTTATTGATTTGGGCACAGGAGGGAAATTATACCGCTGAGGACTGTCACCTTGGACAGTTAGAATTCCAAAGTAAATGAACTGAACAAACCTCCCCCTTAAATAGTGCTCAGAAACCAAAGAGCTGAAAAATGTAAATGGCGTTCATTAAGAGCTGCAGAATTAGCTTTCTTGTGGTGCTTTAATACGTTTTTTGGGTTTGAGTGTTTGTTCTTTTTTTTTAATCTTAAAAACTTTTGCTCATGACAAGTTTTGGATAGGGTTGAGAATGTCTGGCTTGCGATGGCTTAGTGGCCAGTGGGGGCCAGTGCGGGGAAGAGCTGAAAATGACCATCTTAGGATGCTCGCTGGCCCTTACAACAGCTCCCCCTGACACTTCAGCTGTCCACTCCCTCTGTGTGCCTTGGGGCAATGTTTGCACAGCTTGTCAAAGTGCTAGCTGCAGTTAATTTTCATCGTGCTTATTTTAACACAAAGGAGTTGAATATTCAGGAATTCCTGTTGTGTTTGGGTTTTTGCCTTCAATGTCAGCAAGAATAATTATTGGTTAATCTTTATCCTGTAGACTCATTGGCATTTAGCTATCAGGACTGGGGATTTGACTGCAACTCTGAGTGGAACCAGCAATCCAGCACTGGTGGTTCCAGGCTGGATCTAGCTGGCTGGGGTAATTTTGTTTGGCCTGTGCAGTGTTTTGAAAATAGGGCTTTTATTTCAAAAATCACACTTTTGGCTTCATTTGAAAAGAGGTAATAGTTGATGATAGTGGGCAGGTGGTTGCACATGACATCCCTGGGCTGGTGCTGAGCACCATTGCTGCTTTGGTTTGCCGCAGTCCCTACCATACTCTAATGCCTTGCACTCTGCCTGTGTCACCTGTTCATTCTCCCTGAATGGTCACCATAGGCATTTTCACTAGTGACCCTGCTTCAGATTGCTTCCATTGCATAGCCTTTTCTGAGGACACAAGGAGAGATTGTGTGTGGTGAGCCAAAACTTTTCCTGTCTTCTCATGGACCTTTAAAGCCTTGCTGCCTTGTATGGTCTGGATGTAGCAGCTTCAGAATCCCCTGGGAGTTGTTACACATAATCTGGGGCCCTCTGCAGACCTACTAAATCAGAGTCCACATTTTAGGGAGATGTGCTCATAAAGTGGGAGGAGCTCTGGTCTTCCTCCAGGAATTTCCTAAGTGTTGAAAGTGATAAAGGTGATTTTGTTATGTTAATGAGGTGACTTTTGAAAGGCTGGGGCTGGCTCCCAGGAGCCAACTGTGATTAGAAGGTAGAAATTTCAGGCCCATCCTGACCTCCAGGGAGGGTAAAGGGACTGGAGGTTGAGTTCTGTTACCAGTGGCCAATGGCTTAATCAGTCATCCCGGTGTAAGAAAGCCTTCATAAAAACCCAAAAGGACGAGGTTGAAAGAGCTTCTAAGATGATGAACATGTGGAGATTTGGGGAACGTGGTGCACTCTGAGGAGCTATGGAAGCTCCGTGCCCTGCCACAACCAGCTCGGCCATGGGTGTGCACGAAAGGAAGGCGCTGCAGGACTTAAGCAAAACCCACACAGAAGACACAACATACAGAAAAGATGGGTACGGGGGACTCCCTGCCTCTAGGACTGAGAGCCTAGAAGATATTTGCAGCTTCATCGTATTTATTCGTTTCTTTGCTCATCAAGCAAATTAGCAGAGCCTGGGTCAAATTAGTCTGGAATGGATTCAGGTGTGGAGAAAGATGATTAACTAAAACCTTTCAGGTATGCAGGAAAAAGGCTATAGGGATCAGCTGTTTCCTTTAAACAATCTTATCAGTGCTTGCCTAGGCAGCGTTCTGCCCCCGCAGGACTTGGCGTTCCAAAGTCCACACTAAGGACACCAGTCTAATTCCCGGCCATTTTCCTACAGTGCCTCTCCCTATAGCCTGCCCTAGGCATCTCTTCCATCAGGCTGCTCCTGAGTTACAGTCGTCCCTCGCCATATCGCGGTTCACTTTTCACGGTCTCACTGTATCGCGGATTTTTAAATTGTATATACTGTATCTAATTTTGTGTTGCATATCTGTTGCTATATCGCAGAATTTGTGGTATATAGGTATTTTTATATATTTATTATTTTAATTATGTTTGCGGTAAAATAAGCAAAATATGCGTGGGAAAGGTTTCTAAGAGTGTGGGGAGGGTTTATAAAGCCTTAATATATATATATAAATAATAAAATAAATATATATAAGGTCACTGCTTCGCAGATTTTCGTCTATTGCGAGGGGTTCTGAAACCTGAACCCCGCGATAGACGAAGGACCACTGTACATCCTTTTGTTACTGGACTAAAGAGAGGGTAGAGGGTTTGTTTGCCTGCACGCGTTAAAGCCCAATCACATGCTAACAGGAGTCTGCATCCTAGAAAGTAAAGGTTTGTTAATTAAGGAAGTGTTGCCAAGCCCAGAGTCACAGGTGAGTCAAAGACCTGGCTCCCCAATGGCTTCTAGAGGATAGGTTCCATGGGGGGAAAATAATTCGTCATGGTGGAGTTAGTGTTGTGGTTTCTATCGATTGGTCAGCGCTAGGGTAGTGGCTAGTTGATCATTTGAATCTGGCCCAAGTGTCTGCCATGGCATTGGGGTCATTCAGATTTTCTGGGTCTGGAACCGAAACACTTGAGGCCTAGATGTTAACGTTAGTGAGACAGAAACTCTGTCTCTGTGGTCAACAGACCCATGTTGTCCCGAGGGCTTTAATGCTTAAGGGAGTGGACGTGCAATGGAGAGAAACGTGGGTGAGAGGATGCTGGGTGAGGCTAGTTTCAAGCAAAAGGAAAAAAGGTCATATTAAAGAAATGAAGTTTCTGTGTGGTTGTAATTTTACAATAAACTGGTGATGTAGTAAGTAAAAAGCTTCTCTAGGTTCCATGAGCTGCTCTAGCAAACTAATCAAACTCAAGGAGAGACTCTTGGGAACCTCTGACTTGTAGCCCATCAGCCAGAAGCACAGGCAACCACCTGGACCTGAGTTGGCATCCTGAGTGGAAGTGGAAGTGGGTCAAGTGGAATCCGATGCTGTCTCCAGGTAGAGAGCATCAGAAGTAGAGTTGAAATCAGGAGCAGTTGCTTGTTGGAGGTGTGTGGAACCCCTCCCCCCTCCCCACATTGAAATCAGGAGCAACACCAATAGAGGCACCGAGGCATGAAAATCTGGAGTTCGTCTCTGATGCTCTGACAAACAGGATCCTAGCACGGCTGTTTGTTTATCCTTGTTCTGTGATAAGGTCAACTTTGCTGGAAGGAGCCTCTATCTGAGGCCTGCAGCTGGGACACTGTTAGGGCCTCAGCTGTGCTTATAATTTTTCCAACAAAATTCCTTCTGAGTCTGGCTCACAAATAACAGACAATGTGCAACCGAATAAGGGTACAAGAAATCTGAAGCCCTCCAGAAAATCTGCAGACACTGGGTCCACAGCTGAGAAACTCTGAATGCACTCACCCCTGCCTAAGCCCCCTCATACGGCTCTGAACTTCAGGAAGTCTGTGGGCTCAGCAGTAGGCATGTCAGGGGCAGCCTTCCGCTCTCCCAGCCGGGCCAGCGGGCAGTGTTCTCAGGGTGAGAAGCCAGTGTCTCGAAACCCTGCACACCTCAAAACGTGCCTGCCTGCTGAAAGGCAGTACCATGCCTGGCTAAGGCCCGCGGGTCCTGTGTCTCATTTTTATGATAAATAAATATGTTTTGTTTTTCCATGGCAACATCCACAAAGGTTTTTTAATTTGCCTAAAGGCAATGTGTTATTTGAGACGTGACTAGAAGCAGTCATTCCCACAGTAAACATATTACCAACAGGGACTGCTAGAGGTCACTTAATAGGACTCCTGGTTTGAAGTCCCATTAATTTCACCTTCCTCTCCCCAACAGCCACACCCAGGGATCCAAGGTCTCCTTTGATTCTAAGGCTTGGGGAAATTAAAACAAAACAAAACATTGTTCAAGAAGCTGGTTGAAACTTGGGCATGAAACTAGATTGCTTTATTTTTTAAAAAAATTAGAGGAAAATGTTGTTATTACAGAAAGATTATTATGTGCATTGTAGAAATTTAGAAATGTCAGATAAGTAAAACGAACATGAAATCACCGTGGTCATGCCGCCCAGGTAATACAGCTGTCAACACCTCAGTGCGTGTCCTCTGGATGTCAGGACAAGGTGCACGTGTCTGACTCGGCCTCTGCCTCCCAGCTTCTCCCTAGAGGAGGGCGGGGCCCGTCTCGGGGGAGCTTCCCTCCCAAGGAGCTCGCAGCGCTGCTCACCCCTCCCGGATCTGGATGACATCCGGAAAAGGCCGGGGTTACTCTGGGCTCTCTGTAGTGGCGCCCGAAGGGCACTCAATGATGGCAGCAGAGGTGGAGCTCCTTCCGTGATCAATGAGGTCCCGTGACCCATGGGACATTTTGGGATTTTTTTTGTTTTTTAGGAATTTAAGTTAATGGGGTGATATGGATCAATAAGAGTACATAGGTTTCAGGTAAACATCTGTACAGCATTTGAACTGTTGTTTATGTTGTGTGTCCATTGCCCAAAGTCATATCATTCTCTGTCACTGTATGTTTGTCCCTCTTTACTCCCCCCACCCTCTTCCTCCTATAGATTTCCTCCCCCTTTTCTTCCTGCCAGCGCTTCTCTCTCATCTCCCAGCTGCATGGCACTAGCCTCAGCCAGCTTGTGCTGCTGTAACAAGGTTCCATAGACACTTATTCCCCCGGTTCTGGAGGCTGGAGGTACAAGGGCAGGGGGCCAGCAGACTTGGGGTCTGAGGAGTGTGCGCTTCCTGTGTCCTTGCCTGGCAAAAGGAGGACTCTGGTCTCCTCTAGTCCTAATAAGGATGCCAGTCCCATCCTGGGGGGGCCCACCCTTATGACCTCATCGAATTCTAATGACCTCCCCAAGGCCCCACCTCCAAATCCTATCACACTGGGAGGTAGGGCATCAAGCTATGGATTTGGGGAAACAAACATCAGTGCCTGGCAGCTGAGCAAAACAATAACGGGGGTCCACCCGAGCGAGAGTCCTCACTACTACTCCAGTCGCTGTCCTTTAGGGTCAGCTGAGACTGTAAGTCAGGAGAGAAGGTCCGGCCCGTGTTCTCTTCAATTCAGTCCTTCAGCACGCTGAGCCCCAGGGGCCACGCCAATGGCTAGGCCTGTGTTTCCAAGGAGCGTATTGACCAAGCTGTCCCAATAGCCAGTTGCCTTCTCTTAAGTCAACAAATCCAGGGAACAAAAACACACTCAAGATGCCTGTGGTGACAGGCTGGTTCATGTACACCCTCCCCGTCAGTCACCATGGATCTGGCCCTGTGCTGGCTCTTGGCGTTCCAGAGCACAGGTGATGCCCCTTGTCCTCCGGGTCTGACCAGACCTCTGGCGGACACAGCTTCCTGCAGGGCTCGCTGAAGCAGGAGAGGAGGAGCCTCTGACCGTGGTGTCTGTTCCCTCCCCCGGCTCCTGAGCCAGCACCCAGGAACTCCCCCGGAGCCGACCCCGGGAGCTGACCTGGCTGAGCAGCAGCCTGGCTCTACCAGGCCAGCCCCTACCCTAGGCTTCCTCTCCTTAGCTTTCAGAAGATTTTATCTCTGATTCAGACCACACACAGAATCTGCATGTGGGGCTGGGTGGGAGTGCACACCCACCCAGGCCGGAGTGGGCTCTGCTGCCTCCAACCCCCTTCCCCTCTCCACGGCTGCCCTGGGGACTCCGGGAAGCTAATAAACACCTTCTAACTAACACATCCTTTAATACTCCTCTGTGACACTTATACAATGTTCACCTTTCTACAGACATTTTTTAAAGATAATAAGCCCCAAGTATAGTAAAAAGGAAAATGTAATTTACAATAGAATGCCTAGGTGAATATCTAAATGGTCAGGCACAACCTGCTGGCAGTCTAATGAAGCTGTCCGAGGCGAGTGTCCTGATACACGGTTGCCCTGGACGCCTCAGCTGCGGGTGCAGATCGACACGGGTCTGTCTTGTGTTGGTCACTCAAATGACATTCAGCGATAACATCAGTGAAGTGCTTTTTCCCAGAACTGGTAGGTTATGAATCAAACCAACAAAATAAATAAAACGAACCTCCCTCTGTTGACACAGTGGCTGCATCCTGATGCAGGGCACAGTGTACTCAGCTATACAAAAGTTTCCATGTAAAATTGAGTGAAGTTCTAGACTCAGATCATTACAAATAGATGGGAATTGTTATTATTTTTTTCTCACCAAAAGAATATCCAGTGGGGTCATTCAAATTTATGTGGCACATCTCTCTATGACACCGGACCCTCGCCCGCCCCCTGCAGGATATGCGGCCCCCATTGCCACCGCCCACTGAACAGCGGGACACTCCTAGTTATAGTGAGGACCAAGATACCCCCTCATGCACTTCCAAAATATGCCCCTAAACATACTGCTCCTGTTGTCTGCTTCTTAGAATGACTTCAGTGGCCTGAATTCCCACCCTGACGCCACTGCCCAACAGCTGCTCCACCTGGTGCACGCCTCGATGGCCTCATCTACAAAATGGGTGCATAGAGAAGGTTAAACAGGAGTTCAGATTTCAAAGGAAACTTAGAACAATGCTTAACAAATTATAAGTATTGAAGGAATGTTAGTTATTATTTGTAATTTATATCCATTTATTACTGTTTGTTCAGTCACCATAAGTAAATAAGAGCTTACACGCCATGAGCCAAGATTCTGAATGCTATTTCACAGAGTTTAGAGAACTGAATTAGATTCTGGAGCCTCGGTTATCATTGTAAAGGCTCCCCCTGGCAGAGTTCTGAAGCCGTTTCACCGTGAGAACTCACAGCAAGAACATCACAGGCAGACCCAGCCTTTCTTAGATGTGTGCTCAGGCATTGCTTGACAGTTCTCACAGAACGGCTCCGGGCCCTCGTCTGGGACCACAGCTTCCTCGGACCAAGCCCTAAGTTGAGATATAAAACAACAAAAGTCGCCAAGACTACAGTCTGGTTCAAAGACAAGCAGCACACTTGAAGGAATAACAATGTAAGAGCTTCTACAATTACATGCTAAATTATTTGGTGCCATCTTTAAATTATGTAGAAAATAGAAGAAGGAAAAGCTCGGTGTAAGTGGGAGACAGCTCTGAGGAGGGGGAGGCCTGAGTTGGCCTGAGGGTGGGGGTGGGGGTCTGAGGCAGCACAGAGTGGGGAGTGCACACTGGTCTGGGGGGCTGGTGGAGAGAGGCCTGGGCTGGCCTGAGGGTGGGGATGGGGGTCTGAGGCAGCACAGAGTGGGGAATAAACACAGGTCCGGGGGGCTGGTGGAGAGAGGCCTGAGCTGGCCTGAGGGAGGGGGGGTGGGGGGTCTGAGGCAGCACAGAGTGGGGAACGCACACAGGTCCGGGGGGGCTGGTGGAGAGAGGCCTGGGCTGGCCTGAGGGTGGGGGTGGGGGTCTGAGGCAGCACAGAGTGGGGAACGCACACAGGTCCGGGGGGCTGGTGGAGAGAGGCCTGAGCTGGCCTGAGGGTGGGGGTGGGGGGTCTGAGGCAGCACAGAGTGGGGAACGCACACAGGTCCGGGGGGGCTGGTGGAGAGAGGTCTGGGCTGGCCGGAGGGTGGGGATGGGGGTCTGAGGCAGCACAGAGTGGGGAATACACACAGGTCCGGGGGGGCTGGTGGAGAGAGACCTGGGCTGGCCGGAGGGTGGGGATGGGGGTCTGAGGCAGCACCGGGTGGGGAGTGCACACAGGTCCGGGGGGCTGGTGGAGAGAGGCCTGGGCTGGCCGGAGGGTGGGGATGGGGGTCTGAGGCAGCACCGGGTGGGGAATGCACACAGGTCTGGGGGGCTGGTGGAGAGAGGCCTGGGCTGGCCGGAGGGTGGGGATGGGGGTCTGAGGCAGCACCGGGTGGGGAGTGCACACAGGTCCGGGGGGCTGGTGGAGAGAGGCCTGGGCTGGCCGGAGGGTGGGGGTGGGGGTCTGAGGCAGCACCGGGTGGGGAATGCACACAGGTCCGGGGGGGCTGGTGGAGAGAGGCCTGAGCTGGCCTGAGGGGGGGGGGGGTCTGAGGCAGCACAGAGTGGGGAATGCACACAGGTCCGGGGGGCTGGTGGAGAGAGGCCTGGGCTGGCCGGAGGGTGGGGATGGGGGTCTGAGGCAGCACCGGGTGGGGAGTGCACACAGGTCCGGGGGGCTGGTGGAGAGAGGCCTGGGCTGGCCGGAGGGTGGGGGGGGTCTGAGGCAGCACCGGGTGGGGAATGCACACAGGTCCGGGGGGCTGGTGGAGAGAGGCCTGGGTGGCCTGGGGCGTCTGTGCCCAGGCCTGGGAACTCAGACCTGCTAGCAGCACTTTTAAGAGCCAGAGAAAGTTCCCTGCTAGAAAAAATATACTATTTAAAGCAAAATCAAAGTGTCACAGATGGCCTGATAAGCGTGTCCCCAGGGTGTAGACCCAGTGATATTTCCTGAGACCATGTCAAGAGCTGGGGGCTGATGCTAAACTGATGCCAAGAGGTGCCCATGGAAATGCCACCTTGGGGCATGTGGGGGCATTTGGCTCAGCGCTGGCTTTTGTGGCCTGGGAAAGGAAGTGTTCTCATGGGACTATTATTCTTGGCTTCAGAGGGGAACAAGCAGTTGCCATTGAGGGACCTTTCCGACTATACGTGCTTGTTTACGATGATGGATGACTAGCTCAGGAGTGAGCCGAAACGATTCTTTTTCTGGAGATGGCATGACAATCTAGCCCAGAATTTCTGTTCCAGTCCGCTGCCAGAGCCCAGTGACTCAGAAACAAAGTTCTTGTTTATTGAAATACCATATCTGCTAGGAGCTAGCATGGCTGCAAAACCACTCCTCCCTTGCTCAAAGTTTTGTGTGGAGGGGACGCAGGGATGTGTGCAGTGGCAGTGGTATCACTACTGACGTCAGGGAACCTCGCTCACTTTATTCATTCAGTCAGTGAACACTTAATGCCAGGCTTCTGACTTCAGAGAATATATGTTTCCTTCTTTTTCCCAGCAAGGTGAAAAAGAATGCATAGAGTGCATTTGGTGATGAGAACCATAAAGAAAAACAAGCACAACAAGGGAGTACTGCGGTAAGGGTGGCAGTGCTGCAGTTTTCATAGAGTGGGCAGGGAAAGCTCACCCGAGAAGGTAACATTTGAGCACAGCCTGAAAAAGGTGAGACAGTGAGTCACATCCATAACTGGAGGACGAGTGTGCCAGAGGAGTTGGCATGTACAAAGGTCCTGAGGCAGGGCTACATCTGGAAGGACTCTAAGAAGTCAATGTGGATGAAGTAGAGTGAGAGGGGAGAGGGAAGCAGGAGGTGAGTTTGGAGGAAGCAGGGGGAGCAGATTGTATCCATCTATGTAGGCATTGTAAGGAACCAAGTTTTCACTCACACCAGAAGGTGGACTACCGGGAGTTTGAGCTGAGGAGTGACATGATGTGACTTATTTTGTAGGACTTCCTTGTCTGATGTCTGAGAAAGAGACCAAAGGGGAAGAGAACATGGGCAAGACAACCAGGGCAGAGGCTATTTCAGTTATTCAGCTGAATTGAGTTCAGGTGGGAGCCACGGAAGTGGTGAGCGGTGGTCAGGTTCTGCATAGATTGGGGAGGAGGAGCTGATAGATATGCCGATGTATTGCACCTGTGGCATCAGAGAGAGAGAAAAGTCAGGGAAGATCCAATGCTGTGGCTCCCAGGGACTGGCTAGAAACTCAAGTTCTCTAAGGAGGCTCTGTTGCCAAAGGCCGCTTGTCCCCTCCATCAATTGCTACCTGGAAAGTTTGAGGGCTGGAAGCTACCTCCTTTCAAACTGGCTTCTCCTGCCAGCAGCAACAGCTGTACAAAACCCAATACCTCAGAGGCCCAGAGTGTGAGGTGTGACGCTTCATTCTTCCGGAAGATCCCCTTCCCATCTGTCCCACACTGAAGGGAGAGGCAGATGGTCCTTACGAAGTTTTCCTGCAGCCCAGTCACCGCTCCCAGGTGGTAGAGAAGTCACTCATCACAGCGGCTGCAGTGTTAGAGGCTGTATGGTAGGCACCACGTAGTGGTTAAAAGCTGACGCCAGCTGGAACCTGAAACTAATTAATTAATATATGTTAATAATTAATAAAAGTGAATTTATTTCATCATTTTAAACAGCAGTTTCCCGGTCTGTAAAATGGGGCAATCGATTTCCTACCTCATAGCATTGTCAAGGCAATGATTACATGTTTAGCATAGTATCTGGAACGTGAAACTCAGTGAACAGTCATCAAGTAAATGAGTGAAGTAATGTCTTCTCTGGCCCGTATCAGCTAATTGCCTTTAATCGTTTCCTAGAGCTATAGAACAGGGCTACATCCCTCCTTCCTCTCTTTCTCTGAGCTCATACCTTTAAAACTCTTCCCCTCTGTTTTGGGTCATGATGATGATTTCAGTTTGAATTATGGTGGCACCTTTTATTTAATATCTACGAAGGGTTAAGCCCTGTCTTAGGATCGTTAGCTGAGTGAATGCTCTCTAATCCTCACCTCCCAGCAAGGTAAGCAGTCTGATAGGCATGCACAGGTGAGGTTCCCGAGGTTAATGGCTTTTCTAAGGTCACACAGCAATTGAAAAGAGAGAATCAGATTTGCGCCCTGGGACTGCAAGGGTTGTGAGGGGACATGATGATGACGATGATAAGAAGTGGGGGGAGTAAGGGAGGAGGAGAGTGGGAGGCGGAGGAGGAGGAAAGACTGAAAGAGAAGAAATAACAAATATTGCCAGGTTTTGTTAGTAGCACTTCTTATATTTTAACTTTGTAATCCTCCTGATGACCTCGTAAGGCAGCTCCTGCCATTGCCCCGTTATTAGCAAGGAAACGGCACCTCTGTAAGGTTAAGTCACTTGCCTGCGGTCACGCAGCTTCTGAGGGTTTGGGATCCGAGCAGCCTGGGCTCCAAAGCCTGGATGGAGCCTTGATGCCAAGCTGTGGTGCCCACCTCGTGCCCGCCTCCTGTCCGCAATTGCGTGATCTCGTCCCCTAGCATGTCTGCCGTGGTCATGGGCAACCCCTTCTTCTTCCAAGGGCACACCTCTCCCAGTAGGTTGTGTGTGCCCAAAGGACACTGACAGTCACAGCGATGCATTTGTCTGTCACTTCCATTTGTTAGGAAGAAAGACAGCTGGTGAGAGACGGCCCCACCATCCGGCTGGTGAGAACAGCCGATGTGTGTTCTTGCTCAGTCAGTGACGTGCTCGTTCTGATTTCTCCCACAGTACCCTCAAATGCTCTAATTTGAAAAAGTATTAGAAAGCGTACCCACAAGTGAACATCCTTCTGCTCTGATGTGACTTTTAGAAAGGCTAGTTATTCTTGATATGCAAACTAATCTGTAAGGAGCACAGGCAGGGAGAGAAGCAGGATGCATTATTCATCGGGAAACATCTTGTATTTTAGAAGTGCGCGTATGCCAGCGTTGATTTAACACCACCCCAGTGCTTGGGAGGAATTCAGTTAGAAATACGCTTGTAGCTTCAAGAGTTGCTTATTTGATAAGCTATGAGTGGTGTTTTGAAGACGTCATGCCCATGTGAAGCTAGAGATGGAATTTTTATCTTTGTATCTATTTGTCCTGTTTCTCTAACGGGTTAGCAAAACTCTTGGTGCAAGGATCAAGTCTTATACCTACTTATACTGCAGTGCCTGACAGGTGCTGTCCCTATTCGGAGCAAAATAAACATTTGTTATAAATGAGGAAGTCCCCAAGAGAAAAGGCTTTAGAGAACTGACCTGGAGCAATTCACTTCCCTGCTCAGACTCCAAGTGTTGCTCCAGATGCGTGACGTCCACACCTGGTCTATTTGCAGGTTCAAGGAAGGCCTCTGCTTTCCTGTAGGGCAGTGGTCCCCAACCTTTTTTTGGGCCATGGACGAGTTTAATGTCAGAAAATATTTTCACGGACCGGTCTTTAGGGTGGGACGGATAAATGCACAAAATAAAATTATGCAACCAGTGTAAAAACTATGGTATTTTTAAATATAGTTGTCGAACTTATGAGACAAGCATCAAAAGTGAGTCTTAGATGGATGTAACAGAGGGAATCTGGTCATTTTTTAAAAATAAAACATTGTTCAGACTTAAATATAAATAAAACGGAAATAATGTAAGTTATTTGTTCTTTCTCTGCGGACTGGTACCAAATGCCCACGGACCGGTACCGGTCCACAGCCTGGAGGGTGGGGACCACTGCTGTAGGGGAAATGTCCATGTCTTTAGCAGTCGTACATACAGCTGTTGATTCAATTACTCAGTGTTCTCAACCTTGAGCATGCCCCAGCAGGGCTTGTTAAAATACCAATGGCTTGGTATTACGTAGTAGTAGGTAGTCATTTCTTATAGCATCCATAACATATCACCACAAAGGTAGTGACTTAAAACAACAGAAGTTTATTCACCAATAGTGCTGAAGGCCAGAGATCCAAAATAAAGGTGCTGGCCAGGCCCCGCTTCCTCCAAAGGCTCTAGGGGAGAATCCTTCCTGCCTCTTCCAGCTCTAGGAGTTCCAGGGTTTCCTTGGCTTGTGGATGCATTTCTTTCATCTCTGCCTTCATCTTCACATGGCCTTCCCTTCTGTCTCAAATCTCCCATTACTTTTCTCTTTTAAGGACATTTGACATTGGATTTAGGGCCTATCTTAATAGACCTGGATGACCTTATCTTGACCTTGATTACATCTGCAATGACCCTTCTTCCAAATAAGGTCACATTCACAGGTTCTAGGGGTTAGGATCTGGTCCTGTCTTTTAGAAAGCCACTGGTCAACAATACAGCAGACCTGGAATAAGTCTTGAGAATTTGCATTTTTGCATGTCTAACACGTTCATAATTGATGCTAAAAATTGCTCAGAGGTTGGACTATGAGGGCTGGGCTGTTACTCTGAAGACAGAGAAATAATACAATGCCTTCTTTGAAATAGGGCCTTTTCTGTTGAGTTCTTAAAATAGATTGTATCTCATGGGATTGATTTATGGTATCCATTAAGCCAGATGCATAGCTATACCACTAGAATTAATTCTTAAGTTGCTAACCCTTAATTATTTGTAGAAGATAGGACAAAAAATGTTGGAAGCAATTTAGAAATAGTCTTTATAGTCAGTCTATAATGGATGCTGTTGAAAACAATGGCTTTTCATATTCTTGTATAAATGATGCAACTAATATTCAAAGCCATGGATTGTTCAAATGCTTTGTATCCTAAAAGGAATACAAAGACCATCAGACCAGAAATCGGGATTTTTTTCACTGCCATGGCATGTGTCAGTAGACTGGCATGATTCAGAAGAAAGAAAATTAATTCTGGATTCAGAGCCCGAGTGTGTTTCACTTTTTAGCTATAAACAGTTGGATCTTAGTTGTCTTATCTAAACAGTATAGGCAATAATATTTTGTCGTAATAATTAGCAGTCTTATTATGATTATCAATTAAGAGCACTTTGTAAACTGTCAAGTGTTTTGAAATATGTTATTTCTATAGTGGTGAGGTGGAGCATAGACATACAGTGAAGTTAACTCATGAAAGTCTATGTTGTACAGATAGTTCTCAGAAAATATCCTAGACCAAGTATGTTAATTTGGCTTCTCCCATGTATTAAATTGCTTTTTTCAAGGATGACCACAATGCTTCACATCTCACATGCTCTTTACCATGACCTTTATACCATGACCTTGTCATTGAGACACAAGGACTTTGTCCCATCCCCTTAGATTTAAGTGGAACAGGGACTCACTTGTAACCAGTAGAATGCAGTCGCTGTGACTCCTGAGACAAGTTCATAAGAGGCCATGCAGCTCTTGCTTTGCTCCCCAGACTCTTTCTTGTGGAGTCCCACCATGCTGAGACCACCTCTGAGCAAGCCCGACTAACCCACATAGGGAGACAGCATGGTAAGACCCCGAGACTACATGAAAAGAGAGCTAGATGCCCTTCCAGCCGGTCTCACCCCACTGTCCCAGCTACATCCATCCTCTGATGGCAACCAAGAGAGACCCCAAGCCAGAACACCAAAGCCACCATGCCCAGCTGAGCCTGTCCTGGATTTCTGACCCACAGAAAGCCTAGGAGATGATAAAGTAGATAAAAATAATAGTTATTATTTTTAGTCTCTAAGTTGTGAGGTGATTTGTGTACACCACGGCTAACTGGAACATCCTTATAAACTGTTGTAGCCAATGGTCTGATGATCAATTATGTGTTGAAAAAACAGTAACACCATAGTTAATTAACTGTGCTATGCCTTCTGGCCCCTCAGACCTCCACCTGCAGGCCCTATCTACTTACTCATCCCCTTTATTTCAAATGCACCTTCTATGCACAGTCTAGATGAGATTCCCTTTCTATGCTTCCATGTAAGCACAATTCTTTGCTTCCTAGCCCTACTTTATGGGGGTGAAATTGATTAATGATATGTTTCTTCCACTAGACTCTGGGCTCCAGGATGGCAGAGACTCTGGTTTTGTCCCCAACTTTATGTTCCCTGCCAGAACTGTGCCTGACACCTAGTAGGCATTTAAATAAATAGCTGTTGTAAGAATGAACAAACAAATGTAGATTGTACCCAACTCATTCTAAAACATACTCAAGTTCATCCAAAGGACATAAATAGGACATCCTATAAGCAAATGCCAAAGTATGATGCAATAAAGTATCTTATTAATTTCCTAGAATCATATGATGCCTAATGGTTAACATCTGTGTTCTCCTTTTGTCCTCTGTACTGCTTGCCTTAAGGTCCTACAAGTAATCAAAGGGAAGGGCACCCTCAGGCCTACAGAACTCATAAGGTTTCTTTGGAAAGGATTTAACAGATATCTGAGAAAACTTAGAGGGCATCTTGGGACTCCTTGATAACCACAAAAGGAATGACTTTTAAAGAAATCGATACAGGAATGTCTGCCTGGCTGCCCTTTTTCTTCTCATTGTAAATTTCCTCACAGTGAACACAGACGTTGGAGATCAAGTGTTTGGTTTTCTGGAATTAAGTCGCAGGAAGTTGCTCAGTGTGCTTAGGCAGGCTTCTCATTCCCTGAACAGTAGCCTGTGGTTTGGAATGGGTACCAGCTGGCCCAGCTCCAGGACACCAGTTATGATGTCAATTGTGTGCGTGATGCCCCAGAACAGTTTCCAGCTGAATGAGCCTCCTATGCTAATCCCACTTGGAAACCTGCATGCTCCCCAGTACTTTTAAGATACATACACCATCCGTACCTGGGTGGTCCATCCTTTGATTCTTTACCACACTGCAGCTCTAACAGGTTTCTGAAAACATGAGCTAATGACAGACAAACACAAGACTGTGAATTGAATCAAGTGTGAGTTGAGTCCCATAAATCTATATATTGCCATTTGGCCCACAAATGAGATTCACTCAAGTCTATGGTGATTATGTTGAACTTTGCTTCTGTATTAGTACTGTTCCTATAACAAGCGACGATAACAATCCTTATTGTTTCCTAAGCACACGCAGTCTCCTTGTAGGATGCTAAATTCTTTACACAAAACTGTGATTTTGTTTTGTTTTGTTTTGGGGTATTTTTGTTTGAGGGAAAGACAGACAAACAGACAGAGATGGAGGGAGGGAGGGAGGGAGATGAGAAGCATCAACTCATAATTGTGGCACCTTAGTTGTTCATTGATTACTTTCTCATATGTGCCTTGACCGGGGGAGGGGAGGGAGCTCCAGCCAAGTCAGTGACACCTCGCTCAAGCCAGCAACCATGGGGTCATGTCTGTTATCCCACTCTCAAGCCAGCAACCCCATGCTCAAGCCAGCGATGCCACGCTCAGGCTGGCGACCCCACACTCAAACCTATGACCCCACACTCAAGCCAGCAACCTCAGGGGTTCGAACCTGGTCCTCAACAGCCCAGGCCAGTGCTCTATCCACTGAGTCACTTTCTGATCAGGCTATACAAATCTCATTTAATCCTCACAACAACCTCATGAAGAGTACATACTAGTGATAGTCTCATTTTAGAAATTAAAAAATAATAATAATAATACAGAGGCATAAGAGGTTCAGAAAGTTTCCCAGCAATACTCTAGTAAGTAGCAGAGCTAAACCCGAACTCAGCCTGACTCCAGAGCTTGAGTGCTTGACAAGGAGTCCTGGAACTCCAATGGCCACCTAAGGAGTGATTTTACAAAAAAGAAAAGAAAGCCTGACCTGTGGTGGCACAGTGGATAAAGCATCGACCTGGAAATGCTGAGGTCTCTGGTTCGAAACCCTGGGCTTGCCTGGTCAAGGCACATATGGGAGTTGATGCTTCCAGCTCCTCCCCCCTTCTCTCTCTCTCCTCTCTCTCTCTCTCTCTCTCTCTCTCTCTCTCTCTCTGTCTCTCTCTCTCCTCTCTAAAAATGAATAAATAAAATAAAATATTAAAAAAAAAGATTTAAAGAAAACAAGACACACACATACACAGGTGGAGAGAGAGAGCAGAGATCCCTGAATGTGGGTGTTGCTATCTCTTTCTTCTCATTATATATTTTTCTCATATTATACATAGATATTAGAGATCTAATTTTTATTTTCTGCCATCCAGAAGGTTTCTTTTAACTTTGATCCAAGTTGCAAACTACCCTATTTGTTCTTCTTGATCATTATTCTCGCTGTTATCCACCCCCCTGAACTATTTCCCGCAGCACCCCCTATTGGCCCTATGTTCTGCCTCTCTCAACGCTGTGCTTATCCAAGCTCATCCTCACCCACCACATAGAACAGAGCAGAGAACAGTGGCCCACCCTCAAGAGAGCTCCCAGGTGCTGTCATCGCACCATGGGGACATGACTATCCAGGCCGCCTTAAGGCCATAAGTTTTATTTGCCAAATCACATGTACCAATGCACAGAAATAATGCAGACCGATTCCTTTAGCTGAAATTAAAATATACACCTAACACCGTAACTCCCTCCAGAAAGGATGGCCGGTATGGCACGACTTGTGTGCAGTGAACTCAGGTTGGGTCCTGCAGTGGGTTTTTCTCATTTATAAAGTGGTGATACTATCTACCGTGTAGACTGGTGCCATTTAGATGATACGGCACAAGTCGAGCATCAGTATTGTACCCGACAACAGGAAGCTAGCGAGTCTATCTTTCGTTATCATTATGAGTAAGCAATTTGAGTTTTAGTCTTCTTTGAGTTAAATTGTATTTCATAATTTAAACAATGAGAGTATATATATATATATATTTTCTACACCATTCAATTTGCACTTGGATACTGTACGTCCCCTTCTCCTTGTTTGTGTACCCACATTTTTATTTTAACTTGGATACTAATTTTTTAATCTCATCAATAACCAATTACAACCTGCCCTTGTGGAGGACGGTGCTTCTTGAAGCATGTCTGCATTCCCTTTGCCACCCTGATTTATAATGTGATATTTAGCACCCTCAGCTGCTTCTAAAACCCAAGGGGCAAATTGGTTACCAAGCAACCGCAGAAACACAATTGCTAACAGTACAGTTTAGCTCCATTTTGTTATAATGAAATAATATGTCTTATGAGAATGAAAAGCTGAGGTGCGCTATACAAGGTCAGTTTCTTTGAAGAAAAACTGCTTCTTTGGACAGATTAGTAAAGCAAGAATTGTGCTGGCCGGCCCTGGTTCTCAGTGATGCGCTGTTGTCTAGAATGAAGGTCCCGCCATGGGAGTCCTTGGGCTGGGCGAAGACGACAGCCACATTCGGTTTGCCCAGCAGTCTTAAAACAGAATGTGAACTTGGACACCTTTGAGTGGGTCGGGCAAGCTGCCTCTACAGTGACATTCACAGGCCACCTCACGCAGGCCTGTGTGGCCCCCAACATCTGACTCTGCGTCCCTGGTGAAGAGCATCAGAATGCCCCTCTCCTCCCCCAAAACGAAACTCACGGATAATATTATTACCTACACATTTGAAAACAATTCTCAACATTATGCCCGGCCTTTACTATAATGGAGAAATAAAAGGAGAGTAATTTATACTGAAATAATATGTATTTGAAAATGGAGATTTCAGGTATGACTACAGTGGGAGAAAATGATGCAGTCAGATGTTTGCACCTATTTGTAACGAAGCGCCGTGGAGTTAGGGGAAGCAGGATGACTCAGAAACCACCCTGCGGTAGAGATGCTGGAAAGGGGAGACGCAGAGGTCCAGGTGCGCGTGAGAGTGAAGCCGATGCGTTCAGTGCGGATTAATATCGCACGGAGGTCTTTTGTTTCTCTATGGAGAGTTGGGTTCTTTGCTCAGAATCATAAAGAACTTTTCCACCTCCTTCCGCGCTGGATGGGATCCTGAAAATAAAGCACAAAATGGGATAATCCTTTGTTGAGGGGACTGTCCTTCACATTTCAGAACTTTTGACATCTCTGGCTCTGCCCACTGAAAGCTAATTGATTTCTCCACTGATTCTAGCAACAGATAACCACCCTGCCATTTCCAAACCTCCCATCCCAGCGTTCACACTGGCCTATCCTGCCTGCCTGACCTCATTTCTCACTTCCCCTAAAACATGAGCCCATTCATTCATTGATTATTCTTTTTTTTTTTTTTTTTAGTGTTAAACATTTTATTGCATTTAATAGAAAATCTTTTTAAAAAGTGACTATTTCCAGTTCACCTAATAAATTACAATTTTCTATCCTGGTAAAATTCCTTTTTAAAAAGTGAGCCTCAATTCACAGAATTGCTTGTGGCCGAGGCCCAAAACCGAGCTAGTTATTGGCACTGTGGTATTCCAGCTTATCTTGCTTAAGAGACAGACTGTTTGTCTCAGAGTCTATAGTTTCTTCCTGACTTTATTCACTAGTATTTCCCCTAGTCTTGCTTTTCATTAGCCCACCCTGCTTGCTGGCTGACCACTTCTAATCCACAGATTAAACAGAAGGAAAACACAAAAGCATGCTTCTTTTATCTCCGGTGATCAAACCCATTACAGACGCAGCGTAGTTTGATGTCTCTGGGCCTGAAGTAAAATATTTGGAGTAGCACAATGTCATTATACCCTTGTCTCAGTTTCCTTATCAATGAGGTTAAACAACTTCACAGGACTCATGGAAGATGACATGATCCAAGCGAAATGCTTAGTTAACACACAGCCTGGGCCAGAAAAAGAACCCGATGAAGGTTGTTCAAGCTCTCTTAGTGCTGAGTGCCTTTCTGTACTGTAGCATAAGGGACATGGCATGATTAAAATACATATACTTATACATTGGTACATATATTTACACTTATATTTGTGTGTATATGTAATAGTATTTTACATGCATAAGTAAAATATTTTATAGGAATATATATGGGGGTCCTTGGGTTACAACACAGTTCCATTCCTATGACAGTAATATAACCCGAATTTTGGTGTGTAAGTCAAAATACACCCTAGCCTAAGTCACTTACCTGTCTTAACACAGTTGTAAAATCATAATCTAGAACATAAAAACACAACTAAGCCACTGGAAAAGGACATATATATACTGTACACTGTGCTGTACTAACAGGAAAAAATGACAAAAATGAGTGTCAAAAGAATTGCTTACCTTTATTCCTGTGGTTGGCTTGCACACTGGAAGGGGCCAACTCCCTCACTCCTACCCCACGTTACTGTGTATTCGTCCACCACACGCAACCCAACTAGTTCGCCCACATAGTCCATAAGTATAACAGCTTAAGTCAAACACTCTCGTCTCAATTTTTTAAAGTTTTTATGGGAGTGAGCGTCGTCAACTTGAAACATCATATGTCAAGACTGTCATAACCCGAGGGCCCCCTGTAGTGAAAAATTATGTGCCTACAGCTTCCTCAGTATCTCTCCCTAGGGTAGCCACTGCGTAGCGTGTCTTCTAGAAACTGTGGTTCAGAAGCAAGCATGTAGACCCTTTCTGTGGTGTTTTTCTGATGATGGAAGCCCTCCCTGCAGGAGATTCTGCATCCTGCTTTTCCACCAACACTCCCTCGTGGGCACTGCGTACGGGCCTTCTTCATCCCCTTTAATGGCCACGTGGTAGTCCATTTTATGGATGAACCATCATTTAATTTTCTTAAAGATTTTATTAATTGATTTTTAGAGGGAGTAGAGAGAGAGAGAAAAGAGGGAGGAGTGATGAGGTGCAGGAAGCATCAACTCACAGATGCCTCTTGCCTGTGCCTTGACCAGGCAAGCCCAGCGACCTCAGCATTCCAGACCGATGCTCTAGCCACTGCGCCACCACAGGTCAAGTGATGAACCATTATTTTTATTTTTAAAAACACTGGTTAGATGGTTGTTTTTATAATAACAGAGATTTGTAAAGCAGAAAATGAAGTAGTCCGTAACCTCAGAGTCCAGAAAACCCAGTTAAATTTGTTTACCAAAAGAAAAGTAATAGACGCAGATAGTAAAAAGAAATACAGGACAGAGGGTGGCAGCACAGTACAGAAAGGAAAAGTCTCCTCCCTCTCTAAAGCCCCAACCCTCTCTCCTAGAACAGCGGTTTCAGCAGTTCCGCGTGTATTCTTCCAGGGGGGGAAATACAGACTATGGTGCACTAGCTGTGCAGTCTGGTTAGTGTCCCAACCCCTGCCCTGCAGAGATGTGACTTCCCAATCGCCAAAACCTTTGGTGATGTACCTTAGATGGCAAAAGGGACTTTGGAAGTGTGATTGAGGATCTTGATTGAGAGAGATTATTGTGGTGGCCCCAGTGGAATCACTGGGGTCCTTAAAAGAAGGATACAGGTGGTCAGAGAGGAGAGAGGATGCTGTGCTACCAGCTGTGAGCATGGAGGGGGGTGACCAAGCGCCAAGGAATGCCGGCAGCCTCTAGAGCAGGGGTCCCCAAACTGTATACACAGGGGGCCAGTTCACTGTCCCTCAGACCGCTGGAGGGCCGCCACATACAGTGCTCCTCTCACTGACCACCAATGAAAGAGGTGCCCCTTCTGGAAGTGCGGTGGGGGCCGGATAAATGGCTTCAGGGGGCTGCATGTGGCCCATGGGCCGTAGTTGTTTGGGGACACCTGCTCTAGAGACTGAGAAAGGCAAGAGAACAAATTCTCCCCGAGAAGCTCCAGAAAAGAAAGCAGCCCTCGGCACCCCTTTCAGACTCTGACCTCTCTAGCTGTAAGAGAAATACGTGGGTCATGCTAAGCCACAGGGTTTGTGGTCATTTGTTACAGCAGCCACAGGAAACTAATACTCTAGCAAATATTCATTTTTATCTGCATAAGGACCGTACTGTGTGTATGTACTCAGCAGTTCTTTACCAAGAACACCTTTTTACCTCATTTTTCACAGGCACACGCCTTTCCCTAAATTAGGTTTAAAAGCACCATGGAGGCAGAAGCTGCATTGAGTATCACATTGTGTTCCTCTTGGCTCCCCTCTCAGCAGGAGGAAACATAGCTGCTTCTTTAAAACTTAAAAATAAAAAAAAAAGACACAGAGAAACTTGGAGTCCTCCTGCCAGAAGCCCTCCACCCGCTGGGAGCTAAACTGTAGCTGTGGTGGGCAACCAACCCTCCCTCCACGCTGGCATCTTCTCACTTTAAGGTGCTTTTCCAAAGCCAAGGGAATTACATACCAACACAGTGCAGCACGGAATCAGGGATTCTAATGTCCCCAGTGGTAGCCGCCAGCCAGTGGGGCAGCGGGGGTCAGTGGACCAATGTCCAGCCCCCGACTGAGACAGGACTCTCCCTGCTTCCTTGGACGTGCCCAGTGGGACTGAGCCCATTTCCCGCAGTGAACCAGCTCAGTGACACATCTGTATCCATGTTTCTCCTTCCTTATCTCCTTCTGCTCCCTCCCTCTACTTCCTGAGTGCCGCCCCCCAAGTAAACCACCTGTTCCTAACTCAGACTCAGCGTTGGGGGGCCAAGTAAAGACAGAACCCCAGCTTTGCCATTTTTATCTATATCTGAGGATACTTCCTCAATTTGTTCTCCTTAACCTTTATTTCCTTGTCCATAAAATAAAGATAACAGAACTGACCTCAATAGATGGTTGTAAAGTTGAAAAGAGATAATGTGTATAAAGTGTCCGCCACATTATTCATAAGCTACTGTTGTTAAAACTATTTAAGGACGATTATGTGACAGTAATTGCTTTATAAAGAGTAAATTGATAAAATATGTAAATGAAATTCCTCATAAAAGATGAATTTTCTAAACTCAGTCTCGACCTGCAAAGCATTTTCCTCTCCTTTTACCATGTTTAGTCCAAAGATAACGGTGAACACCTACTATGTGCCAGGCTGCCCTGCGAGCAGGAGTGCGGCAGCCAACAAAGCAGACAGTAACAGCATCTTCCTGGAGCTCAGGTGCACGTGGGTTTGTTCAGCAGACGCTATGTGTGCCCTGGAAGCACCATGGCAGAGAGAAGTATACAATTGTTACCTCCATCTCTGCCCTTCCTCTGCCCGTTTATTTAAAATAAACAGAGCCGTAGGCTTATTCATTTTACATGTTTATTAGACTCCTCCTGTATGTCAGGCACTGTGCTAGGCACCTTTTTTTTCTATAAAGATATATTATTTGGCTCCTGAATCTAAGGAAATGTACAGGCTCCTGTACTAGGTTAATGGAAGAATTCTGCCCATTTATTCCAGCTAGCAATTCAGGGGGAAAAAAATTCCTTCTAATCACTGGTTCTAATAAAAATAAAAAGCAGTGATTCATTAATCTCCTGAGTCTATAATTGCAAATTGGGTTTTCTCTAGAACGCACCTAAAGGAGGTAGGTTGCCCATTAAGCAGTTCAGGGGAGTTTTATTTAAGCTGCAAATAAAATTAGTTTACTCATTTTTAATTTAATTCCCAGGAGGCATTTTGGAAGCCTTCCCTTCTCATTTGACCTAAAACCATTTTTTAAAATTATTGTTCTCCTAAATTGAAGCCCTTTGCAGCATTGTGCATAAGTCTTAAAACTCATCTGTTTTCTTTTTTTGTAATTGACTTACAAATGCATAATTGACTCACAAATGCACAATTGACTATGCATGGCATTTTAAAAGGGCAAAGTTTCTATTTGCTTCTTTGATTTCTTTGGAGTTTTTGCATTTTCCTAAGCCCCCTTCCAACAACATTCCAAGTGAATCCTTGGGTCTTCTCCCAGGTAGCACCATCCTGATGGCATCTTAACGGAGGGACCACTTCGCTTCCCAGCAGCAAAGGCATCAGAAGATCTGGCTAAATTTAGGACAACTTTTAGAGTCCTTATTTGCACCTATGTATGCAGCTGGCCTCATTCTTTTGACATATGGACAATTTTTTTTCATGAGTCATGTGACTATAACTTATCACTCTGGTCATTGTTAAACTAACACATCATCTAAACAACAAGGAATTCTATATTTTCCATTGTCAAAACTGTGAGAACCCTATTCATACATATAGATACGCAACACACAAACTGTACTTACGTAACTTCAGTAGAAGCACAAAGATTGTAGTAGTTGTCATTTAAAAAAAAAAAAAAAACTTTGTCAGGTTAACGTTTAGTTCAAGCGAGCCAGCCTAGCAGTGAATGTTGGCTGCTCACGCTGCCTTGTGTGGATAGAACTCCTATCTCTAGTGTGTCTCCAGTGGAAAGAGGTATCGGGCAACAGGAAGCATGGAAGAGGGCTAAGGGCAAAGAGGAATGCAGATGTTAAGCTAACGTTAGGAACACAAGGCTTCTTTACTGAGTCCAGGTGTTCTGCTTGGGAAAATGGGCGACTGATACTTTTCAGTGGTCTGGATGAATCAGGACAGTGAGTGGATGAAGGGGGTTTTAATTTTGCTTTCTCTCGAAGCCAACATGGAGGCAAGGATTTGAATAAAATTTGTTTTGGGGGGTGGGAAGGTACAGAAGACACCATCAGAAAGCGAGGAAATAAGAAAAGGAAGGAAAGGCAGCCAGGGATGGGTGATTATCCAGCCAGGTACTTTCATGGGAGACTGGAGGCAAATCCCAGCAGGAACACTAGAAAAGAGTGCTAAAAAATAATAATAAGGCTTCAGAAAGAGAGATGTGGGAGCTGGGCTGCTTATCCACCAATTCTCATCAGTGATTGGTCAAGGGCTGCTACTCAGGGAGGTTAATTCCCCAGCCCTGGGGTTCTTACAAGGGCTGTAAAACGTTCAGGTTAGGATGCATTCAGTTCAGGCCACCCTCGAGCAGTGGCTTTCAACCTTTTGACATTTGGGCACTGGTGAAAATAGGAAAATTATTTGGGGGACCACTAAGGCAGAAATCACCCTGAGCATAAGCAAATTACACTAAGATCACTGGGTTTATAATCTTCCCACAACATCAAGGTGGTTAACTCCTTCACAAGCTGGCACGAAATTTCTGGCAGACTGCCCCACAGACCAGCAGTAACAACACTGCCCTAGAGACACCTGGGTGATGTGACAGAGACCTCAGTGAACACTGACTTGAATTTCACTATTGCTCTTGATCTATCCACCTACCTACCACCTGTGCTTCACAATGACTAAATGACGATGTAATTTCCTTAGCCCATTTTGTTCTTGAAAATAGCATCTCTCACACAATGGAACCCCCTCCTTGATTGTATAGAATGTGACCATCACTTGAGTCATTCATCTTTGCCCCAGAAGTAGGTTCTGGAGTGGTATAGTCCATGTCATGCTATTTCTCAACAAGGCAGAAGGGATTTTATTCTTGGAATATCATTAAGTCTAGGTTATTTAACTGGCTTCTTCTAAATCCTGACTTGTGCCTGGTTGCTTATACATGTTAATAAAGAATTTCTGAATTACGAGCTCAGAAATGTTTCTGGAAAATATTTAAAGCCTCCTTAAGCAGGATACTGGGTCTTATTTTCTATCCGAACCAACTGTTATCAAAGGGCATTTGGCATTGGGCATGTGAGTGAGTCGGTAAAGGGGTCCCTGGGAGTTACAAGCACAAATCCTGTTAACAGGTAATAAGATTATGAGCACAACCCATTAGAACATGTGGTTTTATCAGCCGAAGTGCAGCACGGACATGCCAAGTTGTTAATGAAATTCAGCGTCTGTGTCTTTCCTGGGTTTCTAAATAGACAAAGTTCATCGTTATCCAAATTATTAACAGAATCGAAGCTACATCCAAAAAAAAAACAACAAAAAACAGCAACATGTTTTTTCTACTCTTAAAAACGAGAAAAGCTTTTTTTCATTTTTCTAACCCTTTTTCTCTTTTACACTGCAATTTCCTTCCATCTTCTGAACATGTTAGAAAATGAACCAAGTATGAACACTCTGCCCTTCAGAGTGTGCCACCACAATCTATAGACCGAGATAATGCCAGACTCGAATTTTATTGTTTTGCAGCAGAAAAGTTATTGGCTAATGGTCTTTGAGAAAGAAGAAAAAAAGTAGTATGTTGAATGCAATACACACTCCCCCACTTTGTATGGGGATCTTTTGTAAGCTCTAGCTTTACGATGCAGTCAGAGGTTTTTCTTTCTTCTTTAATGTCTTTGTGAGTTGCTTTTAAATATGCACCATTATAATAGTAGTATGTATACTACTCTTAGAAATTTTTTAAAAATTTTTCCATTAAACGTTTTGGAAAAATATTACAAAAAGAGTTCAATTTAATAACATTCAAACAACTGAGTCATTGGCAATTCACTGCCGAAACTCAGTGTGTTTTCATGTGGAATTCAATAATAGCGTTAAGTACCCATCAACTACTGCCCGGTTCAGTCACCCGGATCGCCGTGGTGATGATAAGCTATGGGTACGGACGCATCAGGATTGGAGCAGCCACAAACGGTCTGACCAATCTTTTCATCTATCAATGCTTCCAGTAGCTCCATACAGACACATAATATGGAAATTCAAGTCAGTTCATGCCTGTGCTTGTTTTTTCTGTCCCTCATCTACTGGATGACTTGATTCTTGCTGATCATTCATAGCAGTGGAGCTCACACACCTGCCCCCTTTTCCTGAACACACTGGGCTCTGTCTACTATTCAAAGACTCCAATTTTAAGAGCTCCACCCCAGGTGCTCCTTTAGCCTGAAACAAGTGCCCTCTGATCTCTGGAGAGCTTAGTCCTTACCATTCCATTCTCACCTCAAATATCACTTCCAGGGAGAGGTTCTGGTTACCCCCCCTAAATCAGCATCCCGCTCTCTGCACTCTGTTAAAACTCCTGCTGTGTCATCTCCATAGCATTTGCTACCATCTGAAAGAATTATGACCATTGCCTGGTTTATTGACCAGCTGCCTCCCAGTGCTGCCCCAGAGCCCTATGGCAGCAAAGGCAGAGGGCTTTGCACATAGCAAGCACTCAGTGAAATGTTTGAGTGAGTTCATTTGCAAATAAAATATGGAGACATGCTGACAATTCCTTTGGCACTGAGCACGCGCTATTCTTAAATGTGATGACTCAAGTAGCCTTAGATACCGCATATTCCACTTTTCATCCCTTTATATCATTGGTTCCCATGACACTTTCATACATAGGAGGTGCTCAAATAATTATACAGGTTAGTGCAGCGGTTCTCAACCTGTGGATCACGACCCCGGCGGGGGTCGAACGACCAAAACACAGGGGTTGCCTAAAGCCATCGGAAATACATATTTTATTTAAAAATGTACTGTATAATAAATATGTATTTTCTGATGGCTTTAGGCGACCCCTGTGTTTTGGTCATTCGACCCCCGCCGGGGTCGCCACCCACAGGTTGAGAACCGCTGGGTTAGTGGATGGTGTGATCATACAAGGAAGTCATGTAGAAGGGAGAGAAACTGCCATGTGTGGGAGCATCCAGTATGCACATGCTTTCTCATTTACTTCCCAGGATGAATTCATGTAGTAGAGAGCAACATCCCCATGCTGTAGATGAGGAACCCGAGCCTGCAATCACACAGCACATAAGGAGCAAACGGGGGTCCAAACCCACGTTCTCGGGTGCTCCACTGTACTGCTCACACGGTGGTAACAACAGGGTTTCTGTGGGTGTTTGTACAGGAGGCAGAGGGAAGCTAGTAGAGCCACAAGTTAATTAGCCTTTCACGGGAACCTCATCCGATCAGTGAGCACTAAGAAAGTGTTGCATGCATTTACGCATGTGGAATAATGGGTCTCCTTTTTCACACCTTAAAAGGGTGTCTACAAACATTGTTTCTAAAAGTAAGACACATATCATAAAAACAAGACTAAGAGACATGGACAAGAGTGTGGTGGTTACCAGGGAAGGGGGGGGAGGGAGGAGAAGGAGGGAGAGGGGGAGGGGAGGGGCACAAAGAAAACCAGATAGAAGGTGACGGAGGACGATTTGACTTTGGGTGATGGGTATGCAACATAATCAAATATCAAAATAACCTGGAGATGTTTTCTCTGAATATATGTAACCTGATTGATTAATGTCACCTCATTAAAATTAATTTTAAAAAAAGGAAAAAAAAAGAAAAGTAAGACACATATCACCACTATATCACATTGATGGAGCCACCTTAGAATGGTGGCTGTAACTGTGGTTCCCCAAAGGAAGAAGACCCCAGCGGGAACAAAGGGTCCATCAGCTCATCACGGGCAGATGTCATGGCTGCGATATCCAGGCTTCTCAAACACTCGGCATTCACAGTTTCCACCTGCTGTGAAGTCATGAACCACCTCGAGATCTGATCAACGCAGGACAGTCCCGTGTGCATGTAGCCATACATTTACAATTTCAGGACACCCAGAAACCCAGGCTAAGAAGTAAAGCTTAGAAAATGCTCAGTACTGGATAGATGATGCAAATGTTTAAATAAAAAAAAGTATAGTGTACGTTAACTCCATTTTGAAGAAATTTAACTGTGTTAAAATGCCAATAGACACATTTCAAAACAAAACAAAAGAATCACTTCTAAGCCTGTCACCCTAACATAGCTACTGTTTTCCTTGTCTGGTATGTTGACATTTTATTCTGCTGTGCACATACAATTCTACATTTGGCTTTTTAAATTTTTTTACTTAGCACATCATGGCATTAAACAATTGTAATGGCATTTCACAATCAGTATTTAATTGGGAGAGTTTTAGCATAATGTTACTGTACTATTCAAATGCAGAAGCATGGTGATGTAGTGAACACTGGTCTCCGTTCTATCTAAAATTATTTTAGAGCCTATCACATTTTATAACGTGCATTCTCTTTCAGCTACAGGTCCCCCATAAAATGGTCTCAGATCACATAATCAATGATATTTTAAAATGGCACATAAGTATATTTAGCTTTAATGTGATCACCGCCTCAGGCCATAATAAAAACTGAATTTTCCCCAATTATTACCAGGCGCTTTTCTTCCGTACTACATCATAGTAAGACTGACTTTCATTCCTCACCAGGCAACTAATCAGCCCTTTGCCAAGCATTCTTTATAAATGGAATGGAATAAATTTCATTATGCAATGCGGTAATGTTCCCCAACTAGAGACTGGGTTATAATGATCTTGGGGTGGGGGGAGAGTCACAGCAAGTGTATGAAAACATATGAAACTTAGAAATGATATCCACACCGCATAGACAGGCTTTACGTCCCCCACTCGTCCTCAGAGCAGCCCTCCCTCCCTTGCCCCTCCCTCATCCACCTGCTTCCTTCTCCTTGTGTTCTTTGAAAACTTCAGGAGACCTGGCAACTCACTTCCCTGACAAATACCCATACGCCACCCTGCTGTGGTTTTATGAAAGTCCTTTCTGGAAAGTTACCAAAAAGATCCTAACTGCTAACTTCAGTAGCCAGTCCTCTTACTGGTTTTGACCTCTTACAAGAACAATGGTATCTTCCTTATTTGACCTGTCCTCACTTGGCTCCTAGGCGCGACACCTTCGTTTTCCTTGCTAGACCTTATTCTTCCTGGATAAGTATCCTTCTTATCAAAGTATCCTATAGATACTTAGTCACACTTTCTTTTCTCGCTAGGTAGAAATCTCAGGCCCGCAGACTGAGCTATACCATCCAGACTGATGCCTCCCAAAGGAACCACTTCAAGCTCTGACCTCTCTTTAGAGCAGGGGTCGGGAACCTATGGCTCGCGAGCCAGATGTGGCTCTTCTGATGGCTGCATCTGGCTCACAAATCGTTAATAAAAAAAAATTAATTATGTTAAAAGTATAAAACATTCTCATGTATTACAATCCATTCATTTCCTACCGCTCATGTTCATGGTTGCGGGTGGCTGGAACCAATCACAGCTGTCCTCCGGGACAACACCAAATTTTTATTGGATAATGCATAACGTACACGGGTCGTTGTATGGCTCTCATGGAATTACATTTTAAAATATGTGGCGTTCATGGCTCTCTCAGCCAAAAAGGTTCCCAACTCCTGCTCTAGAGCGTCCAGATTTGAATTTCCAACTTCCTGTTAGCATCTCTACCACATGTCCTGAGGCACTGTTACTAGCTGGAAAAGAGATGCAAAGTCGAAAGGATAAGAGCACAGATGCTGGAGCCAGACTGCCTGGGTTTCAGTCCTAGTCCTGTCGCTAACTAGCTGTGTGCCAACTAATTAATTGCTCTGTGCCTTAGTTTCCTGATCAGTAAAAAGAGTATAAAAACAATACAGTACTTGCCTTATAAGATTCTTCTCATTCTTATAGGAGTCTTTTTATTAGTTATGCTAAGAAATATATGCAGATCTTTTGAATAGTGCCTGGCACATAATAAATATTCCTGAAGTGTTAGCCATAATAAAATTTAGTTAATTTTTTATCCATAACATTATGAGTTCACCATTCCTGAGTATTATCTAAGTGCCTCACATGAATTATTTTATATTTCTTTAACACAATCCTATAAGGCAGCTACTATTATTCTCACTTTACAGATGAGGAAACAGAGGCACAGAGAAGTTAATTAATTAGCTCAAGGCTACACAGTTTCTCAAGGCCAGGAGTAAGTGGCGAGGCTGTGATGTAACCAGAGGCAATCTGACTTTAGACTCACATCTCTGGCTGTTTCACTATGCTACCTTTCCTTCTCAATCAAAAAGGTTGAAATCAACTAAATTTCTTCTACTTTAAAATGCCAACCTGGGCCCTGGTCGGTTGGCTCAGTGGTAGAGCGTTGGCCTGGTGTGCAGGAGTCCCGGGTTCGATTCCCGGCCAGGGCACACAGGAGAAGCGCCCATCTGCTTCTCCACCCCTACCCCTCTCCTTCCTCTCTGTCTCTCTCTTCCCCTCTGGCAGCCAAGGCTCCATTGGAGCAAAGTTGGCCCGGGTGCTGAGGGTGGCTCCATGGCCTCTGCCTCAGGCGCTAGAGTGGCTCTGGTTGCAACAGAGCGATGCCCCAGATGGGCAGAGCATCGCCCCCTGGTGGGCATGCTGGGTGGATCCCAGTCGGGCGCATGCGGGAGTCTGTCTGACTGCCTCCCCGTTTCCAGCTTCAGAAAAACACACACACACACAAAAAAAAATGCCACCCTGTCCCATCTTCCCCCCCTTCCCAGAGACCACGTTGATATCCCCTTTCTCTTCACCTGCCAGTCAGCACTTGCGGCAACGGGAGTGTTCCATCTCCTTATTCTCCTTCTACTCTCACTCCACTAACCAGTAGAACCCTCTGCTGTAGCTGAACCTGCTGGGACACCAGCTTACTGGTCACCCTGCCCTTGCTCTCTCTCCTTTACAATTCATCTTTCTCATCTGACACCATGCTTACCATTTGGAAAAAAGAGAGAGAGAGAGACTTCGGCTTTATGACGTTAAGGCAGAAAGGTTGCAGCAAATATTTGAGCAGACACAACAAATATGTGTTAAATCTTTTTGCAGCAGCTAGAGAAATTCCCAGGAAGCTGCCCGTGCTTTAGACTTATCACCAGAGACTTCTGTTATGAAGCAGACAGGCTGCAGAGACATAATTTTGGACTCAGCAGACATATCCCATTTTTCCCTGGATGTACTGTGTTCCCCCATGTAAAAGACACATCTTTTATCAAAAATTTGGGGGCCTAAACACTGGGTGCATCTTATACAGTGGCTATAGATTTTTTCACTTGCATTTCCCGCTTTTTCGTGCTTGTTTTTGCACTCATTGTAGAAGACAGTGATTCGTCATCAGATATGGATGAGGACAAGCTAATGGATGGGAGTTTTGACAGTGATGAGTTGTATGAATTTTATGATGAATAAAATTTGAGTTCAATAACTTTATGTAATACATTGTTTTTCAAACTTCGGGCCCCAAAATTCAGATGCGTCTTATACATGGGAACATCTTATACATGGGGAAATACGGTAAGCTCTTAGGATTCTCTATTCTATTTGGATACATCCCTCTCTGCTTTGGGGGGGGGCTGAGATGTCACTGAAATAAAAAAAAAAAAATCTCTTTCCTAGGAAAAGGGTTCCAGTTACCTAGAGAGAGAGAAATAACAACTGTTTCCCCAGCACCCTTCTCAATCCCTCAACTTACAAAACTACAGATCCTTCAAAGCCCAGGGGAAATGTACTTTTTCTGTTAAAGCCTTTTCTCTCCTCTGCCAGACCCTCTTTTTAATTATGAGGGAGGTCAGGCTGGATGGGAAGAGGGTCTCTGGGGCAACAGCCAAGTTTCAATGGCTCATTTTGCTGAGCGCTGGCTGTGCAGCCTCCGGGGAGCTATCTCACCTGTACTATGCTTTTCACGTCTGCAGAAGGGAAGGTTGGGCCAGCCATAGCTTCCAGATGTTTACTGGAAAGATAAAGGAATTTATAAAAAGCATTTAGCCTGGCTCATTCTAAGTATCCAGTAACGGTTACCTGCTGAAATTTATAGCCTAATAAATACAGACATCCTGGTTAAATTTAATGCCCATGGCAACATTGGACTTTTTTTTTTCTTTTTCAAATCAAAAGAAGGAATAGTAGTCTTAGAGTAGTTTCCATCCTTTGTAAAGAAAAAAGCAAATGTCAGACTTTCTTACATTCACACAGGTCAGCAGGTCATTCCTGCAGCTTGGGGACAAGGGGACAGTACAGGGAGGGCGTGGGGCAGACTTCTAGTTACAAGTCAGGGTTTGATCCAATGTCATGGGCATTTGATTGGATCTATACAAACCAAGATTCTGTCCAAGATCTTCTTTGAAGAGGATGCGATGTTAGAACTTGGCCTGTGATCTCTGCCTACTGGGAATTAGTTTTTAAAAAATAAAAATACGAAAGGAAGGAGAGAGAGAGAGAGAGAGAGAGAGAGAGAGAGAGAAAACCACGGTGATGTGAGCTAGGGCATTGTCATAACTCTTCTAAGTGGCACGCACCAGGTGACCATCGGTGAGCTGGGGATGTCAGGAAGAGACTTTACAGTCCAAATTGGGGTGAGGAGGGCTCCCCTGTCCTTCCTCGCTCTGGAGGTTACCTTCCTCCTCCGGGGAGCTGCAGGTCCATTTGGTAAATGAGGTGTCATCTGGAGAATTTTCGGCAGATGCTTCTGTTCTGATAAGAGATGGCAGAAGTTCCCTAAATTCATGAGACACCTGCAGATGCCACCTGATTTCTGCATTCCTGACACGCCGTGTGGTTCTTAAATCAGCGAAGCAGCACACTGCGCCTGAGTGAGCGAGCAGACGGACCAGCGGGCAGCTGCGTGCGGAGACGCCGGCCTCCCTGAGAGCTGACCAGCAGCGAGGCTGGCCCTGCCCTTGCAGAATCCTGTGACCAGCTTATCCCCTCCCACTCCACCCTCGTGGCCTCAAAGGTTGATGGAGACGACACTTAGTTCTTCATTCTCACTATCTGCAGAAGACTTCTACCCACCCCAGCCCAGACACAGCTAGGAGATAGCAGATTATGTTTCATTTTCATTCTTTTAAACCCAGCAAACTGTCCTTCATTCATTGATTCATTGGTGGGTAGATTCCAGAAGAATCTACTGAATCTGGTATGTGCCTGGTGTTGTACTAAATACGATGCCAATAAGATGTCTGAGATGCCATCCCTGCCCTTTGGGCTTGATGAAAATGGGAAATCCAGGTATGTGGATGACAGTAGCTCAACAGATACCTCTATCATAATAATATAGATTTACTGAGACTTTATTACATGCCATGTTCTAAACTCTCAATCTTATGTGGATTCTCATTTAATCCCCTCAAAAACCCACTGAGGTACATTCTGTGTATAACTTTCTCTAGGTAAGGAAAATGGGCATGAACAAAATTAAGTAACTTGCTCAAGCTCACTGTTAACAGTGGAACGGCTGGGCTTCAAGTCGAAGTGTCTTGCCTCTGCTCCACACAGAACCTGCCATTGTCTAGGCATGCAGAGTGCTACAGGGACACCAACAAAGGGACAGCAATTCTACTTTGTGGGCAGGTGGCAGACGACCACAGGGATGTTTTCACAGAAGCTATTAGTATTTGTGTTGAGTCCCGAAGGATGAAGTAGGAGTGTGTGGGGAGAAGAGGCATTCCATGCTAGAGAACAAGCATATTCCTGCAAATGCCCAGACGTTTGAAGTGGCAGAGATCACTGTGGAATGTTCAGCTGGAAAGGAACATTGGTTGGGGCCACATGATGGAGAGGCAGCTGTGTTATGGCAGGGTTTCATTCATTGCTGCATTCTCTCATGCCTACCAGAATAAATATGGGATAGACTGATGGTTGGGTGAAGTATGTGGACATTACTTTCCATGTGATACACATAAAAGTTAATCATTTAGTGCAGATGAGTATTGGTTAGCAATGGGCTTGCATGCTCTCCTAGAGACCTAAAACATACTAACTTAAAGAGATAGAAATCTATCTCTCTCCTCTCTCATAGGAAGGCCCAGTGACAGAATTTCAAGACTAGAATGGTGGATCCTGGGGTAGGAACCCAGCTTCCCTCAGTATGGTTCTTCAGCTAATGCTGGCTACCACCCTCATCTTCATGGTCCATGATGGCTGGCCACCATGTCCTGTTCTAGAAGTCAGGAGAGGGAAGAAGTAAAGGGGATGGCACCCCTCTTTAAAGGAATGATGCAAACAATAATTGTATTCACATCCTATTGTCCAAAATAATTGTTCAGATAAACAATTATCTGCAAAGAAATCTGTAAAATGAAATCTTTATTTTGGATAGCCATCTATCTGGCTAAAAATCATATTATTATGTGAGAAAGGGAGGGAGAACAGATGTTGAAAACAAATCACTTTGTTAATAAATTTTTAAAAATTTTATTTATTGATATTTTTTGAGAAAGAGGGAGAGAGAGAAACATCAATTTATTATTCCACTTAATTTATGAATTCATTGGCTGATGCATGTATGTGCCCTGACCAGGGATTGAACCCACAACGTTGATATATCTAACCAACTGAGCTACCTGGCCAGGGCAACAACCATTTTGACACTACTTGTACACATGGACAATCATTAGATCCCCAGTAGTGATGGTGTCTTATATGTGTGGTCATTTACCCTTCTGAGTACCAACTATGTACCACATTCTGCATGGATGAAGGAGATATTGGGGGAAGGATTTCTTTTTTTTTTTTTTCCTTTTAATTAAATTTATTGGGTTGACACTGGTTAGTAAAATTATGTAGGTTTTAGGGGTACAGCTTTATAATACATCGTCTTTATATTGTACTGTGTGTTCACCGCCCCAAGTCAAGTTTCCTTCCATCACTGTTTATCCCTCTCTGCTCTCGCCTACCACCCCCACCCCCTTTCACTCATAATTGCCATTCTGTTGTCTGTGTCTATGAGGGTTTTATTTATTTATTTTCTTTTGCTTAATCCCTTCACTGCTTTCACCCAGCCCTCCTGCCCCCTCTCCTTGGACAGGGGCAGGATTTCAAGTCCTGCCCTGATAGCAGTAGAATCAGGCATTGAAGAGCAACTGCTATGCTCTACCAATAATAACACCTAACATTTATTTAGCCAGTACCATCTCTCAGCCACTTTACATTGACCAGGCAAGAGCTATCAGATTCCTGTTACAACAGAGGCCTTGAGAGATTGAGTGTCTAATCTGAGGTTACACAGTGAGAAAGTGGTGGAGGCAGCATTTTATCCCCAGCTGAAATAACCATGCTATAGCTTGGAATCATGTGGGCCATCCACGGACACGGATAAACATTCCCTGGTGTCACCCACCATTACTTCCACACTGGACATGACTCACATTGGCCCATGGCTGTAGCATTTTTCCTCTGCAGAGAGGAATTTACTCAACTCCATTTCTGATAAGCTACCCCAAACCCACAGTATTATATAAGACAATTTCACCAATAAGTTACCCCAAGGCATTCCTACAGGTATATGGATAACGGTGGCTATATACTAAGAAATATATATATATTCTAAAAAGAATTTTCCTCTGGTTATTTCTTCCTAGCAGATTGGATGTCACCTAAAATTATTGGACACTTTATTTCAAATCCAAATAAACTATATTGTATACTCAGCTCTATAAAATAACAGGAATTTCTTTTCTCTGAATAGTACATTTTTTAAAAAGTTTTTATAGTTCTGAATACTACATATTCAGATTGCAGCTTGAAAGAATTGATGACTCAAATTTCATTTCAGGAAGTAGATTAGCTAGACATTAGTTTTAAGAATGATGTTAAATAGAGGACAATGAATTTTCTATAGATGACAGAATAAAAAAATATGTCATATAAGACAAACTCTTATAGTCAGGGCATGGAGCTAGGTGTTGTAAATGTTACACAATAAAATGAAGTTTGACCCCCACCCTCAAGGAACTAAATTGAGCTGTCACAATTTCTATCAAGGAATTGTGCAGGTGAATAGAAACATTGCTAAGATTGTGCTGGTAAGGGCATCAATTAAAGTGAATTAAGCTGTGATTTAGAGCAGGCTGTCTGGCTGGACATGGATTTGGAGAATTAGAAGCAGTTGATGTTTCAAAGTGCTTTTAGGCACAGAGTTTAATGCTGGTTAGAGGAGAAACAATTCAGTGTTTCAGAGATGGCTATGACTTCAACCTTGGCAGGAGGCTGCACTAGGATTTCATGCCTTCTGTTAGGTTTAGAGCTTCATCTTATTCCTATCATCATAATTTTTCTAATATTTACTTTCTTTCATGATGGAAATAGAGGGCCTTGGTACAAGGGTTAAGAAATAGTCAAAGAAAAAGTAAGCGATGTCATATTGTTATGTCCCGAAATGAAGATAACAGGAAATGCTACAAATGAAGAATGCCAAAAATGAAAGTAGGAGTGTTTTTAAAACTGACATTTTATGATATTGGAGTTGAACAGTTGACACACTTTTGACTTCGTAGGAAGCAGAACGATAGTCAATTCTTCATTCAGAGAACTGAGGGAGTTAGGAAATGGGTCCCTGTGGCTCCTGCCCCCTGCTGTTTCCTGCCCCCCGGAGACAGTTTTCTGCAGGCAGAGGAGTGCGTGTAGGTGGCCCAGCCCCACCCGCCCCTTACAGATTTATGGTTTATGTCAGCACGATAAAGGAAATAGTCGGATTTGGGAGTTATTTGCATGTAGATGGTAGTAAAAGCTGAGGAAGTGGCTAGACTTAGTAAGGGACAGATAATGAAGGGACGGGAGCAGCGCCTGCATAGAGAACGGGAGGGGCAGTTGAACACTGAGGGATGGAGGAGGAAGGGGCGCTGGAGAAGGACCCTGTCAGAGAAGAAGGGAAAAGCCCAGGAGAGTCTGGAATCGGTGAGGCCAAGGGAAGAACAAACACCAAGAAGAGGGTTGGTTGTTTAAGTTACACTGAGTCCACAGTAGATTAAACAATCAATACAATGAATGATTCATAATCTGACTGGAGGTGGGCAGTTAAGAGGAGTCCAGCAGTTCATCACGCCATCAAGAACAAAAGCTCTCTGTGCCCTGCTCAGCATGTTGGCTTTCTGACTGTGCCTGTGTTGCCTAATAGTTGCCAGACAGTGGCGGCATCTCCAGACTCATCAAGCTGACACTGAGGGGGAGTGAGGTGAGAGCAGGCAGTGAGTGGAGAGAAGGTTCAAGGTCCTTTCTTCTGTCAGGGGAGAAAATCCTTTCCAGAAACCTCCAGACTTCTCATGACTTAATGATCCAGGACTTACCTATCACGTGGCTGTTTCTACTTGCAGAGGAGGCTGCAGAAGTGGGGGGCTTTTCTGGGCTCTATTCCTAGTGTGCAGTAGCAATGGGCTCTCTGGTGGCCAGCCAGCAGAGCCTGCCACAGGGCAACTACCAATATCAGCGTTCATCCCGGCATTAAAGAGCTTTTCCATGCTCAGTTCCTTTAAATAAGTAATAACAACATAGTCAAGACACCCAGAGCACCTTCTCATGAAACCAGGAAACAAAGTACTAGCAATTCTCAACCATAATATTTCAGTTGTTAAAGTTGATGGCATTTCTTCTTTGTTAAAAAACGCTCACCATAGGATAGTTTTTTCCTGACATAAAAGTCATGACTCATATATAGTAGGTGTTGGTCAAATAAGTTTGTAAATAAAATATATTTTATATATGTTTGCTCGCTTATAGTTTGCATTGGGTGTGGGGGACAGGCTGTAAGCAGACAGGGTCAATATAGCCTAAGGCTTAGTTTCAAAACTAAGCTTTTCCCCACACCCTAGACCAGGGGTCTCAAACTCGCGGCCCGCGGGCCGCATGTGGCCCGCTGAACAATTTTGTGCGCCCCGTAGACTAATCCACGAAGTTCAAAATATTTTGGATAAAATTAAGTAAGCCTCGGGGCCTACTTGTATTTTTCATTTCTCTAGCATCCTAGCTAGATATTAGCTTAGTTAATAGCAGTTGTGATGCGAACTACAGTTTCTGGTCGTTTTGTGACACTGAGTAAACTGCATGTACGATTGTGCTTGTTGTACTGATTTTTTTTTGTTTTCAACTGCAGTGAGAAAAGTGTTGCATAACAGTTGCCTTTTGTAGACCTAGTGCGGCCCGCCGAACGGCTGTGATCTTGCTCTGCGGCCCACATGCTGAGTTGAGTTTGAGACCCCTGCCCTAGACTGTTGCATGATAGGGGGTGGTGCACTCTTATGAAGAATCCCATTATGCCTCAGATAAGTGACTTTGTATCAGAGACTTCCTTGTTTGTATATTGGATTAAAGGTTTTGATTTCTACACTATAAAATGGGACAGAGGAGTCCATGCTGGGGAAGAGCAGAGAAAGGCCACGTGGAGGAGAGAAGAAACAGCCACGATGGCAGAGTGCTGAAGGAGAAGCCAGTTTGTGCAGAGAGAAGGAGTTGGGGAATAGAGGTGAATAAGGCTGGTGAGGTAGAACCTTTGATTCTAGGAAACTCGGATAAGTCAGTGGCTTTGGGAGCCCTGAATGGAAAGGGAAGTGTTTTCCCCACTATGTGTATTTCTTGCCCTCTGGGTACAAGCTAGGATTTAAAGGTATTGGCCCACCAGTTCTTGGCTCCATTGTTTCATTACAGTCTGTCCGAATCAAATGCGAACCTGCATGGGCCAGGCGGCTGTGATGGTGGCTGTGGCTACTGGCTTTACAGTAGAGATCTTGGTTTTCAAGAATCAATCATTCAGCGCAGGTAGCAGATTTTGTGGATTTGCAGTAGAGCTACTTAGTTGAGAATTTATATATAGTTTAAAGACCATTTTCCCTTTTAATTAAATATTCTAGGGCCTCCAGATTTTTTCATAATACTATTTCTCCTAAGCTATATTATACAAGTTAAATGATACAAAATAATTTGTTTTGAAGAAACAATGTCATATCATTGAGCTAAAAATCACATGAACTAATACTCATTTAAGAAATCATAAAGTCATTCTTTTTAACAGAGAAACTTTAAAACCAGGACCACTTCATACTATGTTTAGGAGATGCTCGGTGAGTTTCAGTCTTGAGCAAATACAGCGTCCATGATTATAGGTTGGGCCAAAGGGCTTAGAAAAAGCAGTAGCCTGAGAAGGTCTCGGGATGATGAAGCCCTGGTCCCTTACGGTATTCCTGCTTAATGCTTCTAATTGGAAATAAGAATAGATTTTAACCTCTTGCATGAATTAATACTTGCAGTAAATTCCTTTAAAGCTCTTTCTGTTCTTAGTGATTCTTAGGATCCATTAATTTCTTATAAAATGAATAGCCTGGAAGAGGTTGAGTCACTGTGCTGCTAAAATGATCTGTGAATTAAAGAGTGTTTGACTTCTGCCCTGATCTCTGAAATCAAATAACCATTTGCTGACATCACATCTCATCTGCATGCCTGGAGGGACTGCAAGTATAAAGCCACCTCACTGTAAACGGAACCACCTGACTCCCCACCCCCAGGAGGTATTTCTGTTTCTTCCCTTTCCCTCCTGGCCTACTCCCAGCCCGTCCAAATCATATCTCAAACCTGTCCTCTTCTCCTCAACTATGATCATGTTAGTCCTAGTTGCCATCATCCCTAATCCAAATTTCCACAATAACAGTCCTTTGTCCATAGATCTCTTCTTCAAAACAGAAATCAGATGATGACACACCCCCTGTGTAAAAACCCTCAAAAGGCTTTCCATTGCCCATTGAATAAAACCCTAATTCTTTGCGAGGGCTCAGAAAGCCAACCTCCCAGGCGTCCTTCTTTTCTCTATTATAAGCTCCCTGCAGCTCCGTGTTACTTTTTGCACCCACGTCGTGCACCCTGGCTCAGGGTCCTGGCACTGGACGTTCCCTCAGCCTCGCTCTGCTCTCCCTTCCCATCTGCCTCTGCTGGCCTCCTTGTTGTCTTTGAGACCTCCGTTATCAGACAGTCCACTTTGCCTACTATGCTGAATATTTTCCCTCTAGATCCACTCTCCGCTCTTGGTGACCCTGCTTTGTGCTCCAGGAAGGTGACCAGTAGGCACTGTATCGGTGGTTCTTTTGCCCTCCACTTTCCTATTGTGCTCAGCCATCAGGAGTGCCGTCAGGAGATGGGACAGAGGAATAAGAGTGAGGTCGGCGCCCTTCTTTCTCTCTAGTTCCATCCTATGGCGTCACTGCTGCCTGGTTGTATCCCTGAACCAAAGGCATGGTTCCTACCCAATGGCGATGACCTCTTTCTTCACCCGCCCCCCTTCTACACCCTCCTCCTCCCACTCCTCCTCCTGCTGATAGTCATGTCTGAAAAACAATCAACACAACAATCTCCTGAACACCTGCTAGTGGAGGTGGCGTGACCTGAGTTCCTTACAAATTGACCACGGATAGTAATTGTGACAGGACTTAAATTATGATGGGAGACAGACAGCAATAAAAGTATGTCTCAGGTGGTTTTACTGTTTCTTCTGCAGTTAGAGCCAGTGGAGATTTTAGGACTTAGGTGAGTTGTGCTGGAGACCTATACTTCTTGAGGTAGAATGCATTTCAGACGTCTTCTCTTACTGCTTGCCAATGACTCTGAGGCCAAGACTCTAAGATTGTTGTGCTGGCACTGGGGAGAAACCTGGAAACAGAATAAGCCATCTCAACCTTGGTTATCTGTCCATATACTGGCAGGCACAGAGACTCCTGTGAACTGAGTCCAGTAATGGCAATTAGGCAGGCACTATCGTGGATACTTTATATATGATCTACCGGAAAGTTCTGTCTGTTTCTATCACAACAAGTTTCGACAGGTAAGCACATGTTTATTTGGCGCATGTGTGCCTCTCTATTTTTATCACTTAATGTATACATACTGACGTAGCAAATTAACTAAAACAAAGTTGATTCATGTTGGTCTTATGTGTGAAGCGATAGTGTACCCATGGCTACTGATAAAGTTCATTTACGCCACTGTAATTTTTACGAATTTCAACAAGGAAGAAATGCTACAGAAGCATGTCTGTCGCATCCACCATATTCCCCGGACTTAGCACCCTCCCACTATCACTTGTAAAATTTTGTCCTTACAAAATTTTTTGAAGGGCAAAAAATTCAAAAATGAAGAAGAAACACTGGCTCAATTTTTCGCATCAAAAGATAAAACATTTTTCAAAAATGGGATATACAAATTACCCTCACGCTGGCAAGAAATCATTAATAATAATGGCAATTATATTATTTAATAAAGTTTATTGACGGTAAAAAAAAATTTGTATTTTGTTTTATTCCAAAAACAGACAGAACTTTCTGGTAGACCTTATATAAAACTCCAGTGAAGTAGGACTTAACAGTCCCATTGTATGGGGGAGGATCACGCGCCACAGACAGCTCAGTCATCCAGCTCCTGAGTGACAGCTGACAAGGATCTTCTAACTCCAGGACTGGTTGTAACAGTTAAGACACATCTCTCTTAGGATCTTGAAATGGCCACCATTAGATCATACAGAACATAGCTGGTGAGTGATGCAAAACTTATCTCCATTCATCCAAAGGCATGTTTTCAGATGATTTCAGCCTTTAAAGTATCAGCCTCCAATCTCCCATCTCCTACTGAGACAAAGTAGATGTTTTCGAAGAAGGCAAAGATTTCCTAAATTACCCAATAAGAGTTTCTATTCCCTTCTGAACATATCCCAAAATAGCTAAGTATATCACACTGGGCTGCAATTTTCCAGGTTGCTTGCATGTTATTCAGACTCTCTGGGAGCAAGTCCTCAATTAGTGACTTACTGGCTGAATGGAGCCGGTAGACTATGAGCTCCATCAGGGCAGGGAGTTTTATTTGTTGTGCTCACTTCTATGTCCTCGTACCTCGAACAGTACCTAGAAATGTAGGCACTCAATAAATGTTGGAATGAAGGAAGGAAGAGATGGAGGAAAGAAGGAGAAGTTATTGAGTATTCCTAAGCCCTAGTTTTTCCATCTTTAAAGGTATAATAATAATACTGGTACTTTCCTCTTAAGGCTGTTTATGAGGATTGCATATAATAATACAAATAAGATGCATAGAATAGTGCCCAGTACTAAACTTAATATTCTTCTGAATATGCTGGAGCTAAACACACAGAAATGTTGGGTAAAGGCAAGGACTGTGAAGATAAGGAGGACAAGGAGAATTTGGCAATTTATCCTGAGTGCCAACTGTATGTTAGGCACCATGCTGGTCACAAAGGTAAATTAAACATGTAGGATTCACATTCTAGAGCTTTATCTATTTTTATTTGTTTATTTTATTTTTTTAGTGAGAGAGACAGAGACAGGGACAAATAGGGACAGATGGGGAGAGAGATGAGAAGCATCAATTCTTTGTTGCAGCACTTTAATTGTTCATTGGTTGCTTTCTCATATGTTCCTTGACCTGGGGGCTCCAGCTGAGCCAGTGACCTCTTACTCAAGCCAGCAACCTTTGGACTCAAACCAGTGATCATGGGTTTATGTCTATGATCCCACATTCATGCCAGTGACCCCACACTCAAGCTGGTGAGCCTGTGCTCAAGCCATCTAGATGAGCCTGCACTCAAGCCGGTGACCTTGGGGATTTGAACCTGGGTCCTCTGTGTCCCAGGCCAATGCTCTGTCCACTGTACCACTGCCTGGTCAGGCTAAGACTTTATTATTTTCTTTTTTTATTCTTCAATTCAGTATATGTCTTTCTTCCATTTGTGTTGTACATTTACATAAAACTAATTCATTGGACACCTGTTTTTTGTTTGTTTTCTGCTATATTGACCCTACATTTAGAAATAACAGGGCTCCCACAAAAATCTGTTTACTTTTCTTTACAAATGGGTAAGTTTAAGAATTATATAAGCTCTTGACAGCTTCTGCAAGCATTTACAACATGATGTGTAAATGCTTACCCAAGAACAGCATCTTTTACCTGGGTCATTATTGCAAGTTCTCATTCAATCATTCTTATGAAAATACAAAGAGGAAAAAAAAAACCTAGAACAACTCACTGTTTACTCTTTGAATAGCACCATAATCAAGTGATTTGTCTCCTGTTTTTAGGAGGAAATCCCAGTAATTCCAGACCCCTCACCTTTTCTAACTGATTTCCCAAAGGAAAATTTGCAGAGAAAGACTCCTAGTGTCCCTGTCAGGAAAACAAAACAGAACCAACAAACAAGCCTAGGTTGGGTGGACCTTTTCTAACCAATTCAAATGAAAGTTTAGAACTGATTTTCGGTATCTCTGTGATTGCATAGGCACACTGACATAGGTTTCTGAAGAATGGGATTATAAACACCCACAAAGGTTTCTGCTGAGGTCGTGACCATGAGTCTGTTGCAGTGAAATCCTTTTTTCTTTTCTTTTTGTTTTCTTAGTGAGAGAGACAAACAGGAAGGAAGAGAGATGAGAAGCATCAATTCTTCATTGCGGCACCTTAGTTGTTCATTGAGTGCTTTCATTTGCTGGCCTCTCAAGCCAGCAAAAGGGATCACTGGCTGGCTTGAGCCAGTGACCCCTTGCTCAAGTGACCTTGGGCTTCAGGCCAGTGACCTTTGGGCTCAAGCCATCAACCATGGGGTTATATCTATGGTCCCGCACTCAAACCGGTGACCCGCACTCCAGCGGGTGAGCCTGTGCTCAAGCCAGCAACCTCAGGATTTCAAACCTGGATGCCCTGCATCCCAGGCTGACCCTCTATCCACTGCACCACCACCTGGTCAGGCAGTGAAATTATTTCTTACAAATGATTGATTATGAAGCCCTAACAAATATACTGAAATAAAATGTATTTATGTATTTCTCAAAATGGGGATTGAAAAACCCAGAAGTCCCTTTGTCCCTCTTCCAGGGACCCCTGGGGAATCTTTGACAATATTTAGGGCTCTGGGGAACATCAGAATTGGGAAAAAAAGTGAATCTTGGTTTCCCACCCGTATTTTCCACCATCCTAAGGCAGCCAGGATCATGGTTGACTATACTTCAAGGCACCCATAGATAAAATATGTGAATGAGAACTTCACCCAGGGAAACAGTCGCGGGGGGGGGGGGGGGGGGGGAATCTCATACGGACTGAAGATTTGCTAATATCTGAGCAGCCTAACTTCTCACTCATGTAGTTACCATTTGTTTGGTATCTGCAGCGGCCCAAACCTGCATCACAGAATTATCTTTGGATCCAGTCAGTTAATTCCAGTTGCACAAAGCTGTTGGATTCTGAGGCCCCTGCCACACCCTCCACCTAGGAAGCCTCTCTTGTTCACTAATTCTTTTTGAAGCTTCTATATGTAAGAGGTAATGCTGGACAGAGTATTGCTTGGACTGGGGTAAACGAATATAAATATGTATTTGGCTATTTTCTTTCTTTCTTTCTTTCTTTTTTTTTTTGTATTTTTCTGAAGCTGGAAACAGGGAGAGACAGTCAGACAGACTCCCACATGCGCCCAACCTGGATCCACCCAGCACGCCCACCATGGGGCGACGCTCTGCCCACCAGGGGGCGATGCTCTGCCCATCCTGGGTGTCGCCATGCCGCGACCAGAGCCACTCCAGCGCCTGAGGCAGAGGCCACAGAGCCATCCCCAGCGCCCGGGCCATCTTTGCTCCAATGGAGCCTTGGCTGCGGGAGGGGAAGAGAGAGACAGAGAGGAAGGGGGGAGGTGGAGAAGCAAATGGGCGCTTCTCCCATGTGCCCTGGCCGGGAATCGAACCCAGGTCCCCCACACACCAGGCCGACGCTCCACCGCTGAGCCAACCGGCCAGGGCCTATTTTCTTAATTTTGGAAAGATCACTAAGACCCATCAAAGATAAAAAGATAGAAATTACACATTTTCTTTAATGATATTGCAAGAAGGAAAAAAAATAAGCCTTAGATCTAGACAAATGTTCTCAGAATATTATTATATAATGTTTGATTTTTTTCCCTCTTTCAATTATAGCTATTTTATGCATGTTACAGATGAAACCATTGTATCAGTTAGAGACCAACTTTAATCCCAAGGTTGATTAGGTAGGTAGCTCTCCCTGACTTGTGCACTGTCTCTTTGCTCTACACCCCTATATCCCTATCGCCGTTGATTAAACATGCATAAGGATTTGGCTTGATTCATTAGCTGAACGTCCTAATGAACGCTTGGTTGCATTTAACCTTTTGCTGCAACAAAAGTCTCACGGTTGCCATAGTAATAGGGAATTAAATCTATGGAGCTGTTCCTCCTCCCTGAATGACTGGGGTCCTGCTATCACATCATAGCATGCCTACAATGTGGGTCAGGTAAGATTGGTGATCCCACTGTTTGCCAATGGCGTTCCAAACTGTGGGTGATATTTGCAAAAGGTCATTCTGCTCTCCCTTCATTAAAATGAATGAAACAGCTGAAGTATAAATTGGGAGAAAAAGGGAAGGATTGTCACTTTGGACATTTGATGACTTAAGAATTGAAAAGGAGCCCATATAATAGATGTCATCTACTACTGTTTTCAGCAAATTGTTGACAGCCCTAGGACATCCCTGAAAGATGGCCATTTGGCTGTTGCTTGAAGTTGTCCAAGAAAAAGAGTCTAGCTCTGGAGTTCTTAATATTCTTCCCCTCCAACCATCCACGTGCCCCTTGAGTGTCCACTCTCTCCCAGGTGTCAATTCCTAAGTAGAACAAGCTCCCTGAACTTAGGAGGCTCAGAGAGAAGGGTGGCCAGGTTCGTGTCCCCACTTAAATCACACTCCCAAACTAATTCCATTCAGTTTATTAACTCCCTCAAATATATCTTTCTTCTGCTAATTTCTCTCCCCCATCCTCCCTTCCGGTGTCGCCACTGGAGTGATGTACTCGTAACTTCCTTACGTCTTTATTCATCTCCCAGAACACATCCTTCCTCCTGACCTTTAGAGAAACTTAGCCCTTTCTCAGCTAACAACCAATGTGTGCATATTTCTATCTTCTTCATTTATTCTTTCCCTTCTTTCTTTATCTTCCTTTCTTCCTTCCTTTTTTCTTTTCCCCCTTCATTCCATTTAGTCATTAATTTCATTAAACAGTTATAAGGGACCTAATATATGCCCAGCACTATTTACAGGCACTACACATAGAGCAATGAACCACCCTCATTAAACTGACATTCTATTGGACAGATTGAAAATAATCAAAGTTTTTAATAAATAAGATATATAGTAAGTCACATGCCATGAGAGAATTATTTTTTCTTCTTTTTAAGTGGAATTGGTTCTTTCTCCATTTTCTCAACACCAATATTTCAAAACTAAGATGTAAGGTCAACATTCTTGGGGGCCCCTTCAAAGAGTTTCTCTCCTGTCACCCTTCCATCAGCACCTTCCCTGAAGCTCATGCTGTCTGATCACACGATCGCCGCACCTCCTGGCTGTGTCCAGCTCCCCCCACCCTCATTTATAGAGATTCTGGAACTCTGGGTCCAAGTTCAGTCTCCCTGTCTACCCGTAGTCCTTTCATTATCACAGTCATTTCAGCATCTGGTTCGGAGGCCCAGCTCTTGACTTCTATCGCGCCAGGGTTGTTTATCTTCATTTCACTAGAGCAGTCAGCCCTAGGCTCACCCTCAACCTTGCTAATATCCCGACTCCAGTATTCCCCACCCTAAATCTCCTCCCGCTCCATGACCTTCTGTTCGTCCCCTTTTCCTCTCCCACTGAGCTAGCTCTTTACCTTTATCAACACTACACACACACTCTCTCTCACACTCACACACTTATCTTTTGAGCATCTCCCAGGATCCTGGGCTCAGTATATTCTAGAGTCAATGATTGTCTGCATTTTCCCCAGGCCACAACGACTATGAGCCCCTTCCACTTGTCCTAACAAATCTAACCTCCTTATTAACACAACCCATTTATTTTTCCTCTCCTTGCTCTTAAAGTGTGTGTTAGGTACAGTAATGGCCCTTCAAAGTTGTCTGTCCTAATCTCCAGGTTCTGTAAATTGTGGGGTTTTTTAAAAATATCACATAACCAAAGGGACTTTGCAGGTGTAATGAATTTAAGGATCTTTTTTTATAAAATTGAATTTATTGGGGTGACATTGATTAATAAAATTTTATAGGTTTCACATGTACAATTCTATAATCCATCATCTGTATGTTGTATTGTGTTCACCACCCCAAGTCAAGTCTCCTTCCATCACCATTTATCCCCCCATTACCCTCTCTTCCCTCCTCCACCTCCTTTTCCCTCTTGTAATTCCCATCCATACTGTTGTTGTGTCTATCAGGTTTTGAGGTTTTTTATTTTCTTTTTCCAATTTGTTGTTGTTGTTGTTGTTCTCTCTCTCTCTTTTTTTTTTCTTTGCTTTGCTTTGCTTAAACCCTTAACCTTTTTCACCCAGCAAGTTAAGAATCTCAAGATGTGGCCAAGATCTTAGACTATCCAGGTGGGCCCAAAGTAATCTGTAAAAGTTGGACATGTGAGGTCAAGGTCAGAGAAAGAGATGTGGCTATGCGTATGCAGGTCAGAGTGATGCTATCACAAGTCAAGGACTGTGGGAAGCCTCCAGAAGCTGGAAACGGCCAGGACTGGCTTCTCCCGTAGAGCCTCCAAAAGAAACCCGCCCCACTGACACCTTGATTTTAGCCCCCATAAGACCCATTTCAGACTTTGGATCTCTAGAATTATAAAATAATAAATCTAAGTTGTTTTAAGCCATTAAGAGGGGGGCAGTTTGACACAGCAGCAGGGAAACTTGTACAAAGTGCCAATGTCACCACATAACACTGCGAGGTGTGCAGGGACAGTGGCCCTCTGCACCTGTTGGATCCCCACCTCGGCCAGGACTGAGGGCAGTTAAGGGCTAGTGGTCGGCTGCCCCTGCCCCAGCACCTTCTTCCACTTAGTTGACTAGGGCCCATGTGTAACTACATGAACTTCTGTTCCTCTCATAACATTAATAATTACAGCTCCTTTCAGGACCATGAAGATGGGCCTTAGAGCTAGTGTCAAGAGCCTTTGTCTGCTTTGGCAGCGCTGTGTCACTTCACTGTAGAAGGTGACAGAGGACCAGAGTGACCTATAGCTGACCCCCTCTGGTCAGTCCCACTGGCCCAAACTAAAACCTTCAAAAGCAGTGGCCTCTAGTGTACTTTTGTTTGTGGGTAAACAAAGAGAGGAGTCATTCCTGTTCCTAAGGTGAACATGGAAGCTTCCACAGGTAGGAACCAGCATTGTAACACGGTGGACGTGCTACCCTGTAACTGCATGTAGTTATTCTGTGAGAGCACAAATTACTTCTCTTTTTTATTATTGAGCTTGACATGACCTTCCAAAGGACTCAAGGGGGTTCTGTGCCTGGGAAATACTGCAAAATAGCAGGAGGGAAATAGTTGACTCTTATGGGAAATTTATTTTTTTGTTTTTTAAAAATATTGGCAACATGCTATAAGTCCCTGTTAGTTTGACCTCAGGAGTTAGATTTTTAAAAACATCAATGTTCCTCAGGGTTGGTTTCAGATTTGTTTGTTTGCTATCTCATTGACAAAAATTTCTTATTATATTGTCACGTTAGAGGATAGAATTCTATAAGTGCTGCACAGTAGAGAGATGGTGTTTTGTGATGTGTAATGCTTTGTTAAATAACAGCCTGTGTGAGATGCTCAAAAATTATTCCTGAATAAATGAGAAATAAGTAAACAGATTAGAAATCGGTCTGTAAGACAAGGGGACGGATGATGTTCTGCCTTTATTTGTTTGTGGAATAAGCTTCACATATTTGTTTGTTTATGTTTTCGGGGAATTCTATTTGGTGCACTGATTCTGTTGTTTTCAGCTTAAATCGGATGTTTCAAATCTACCTATTTTCCAAGGCATTCAGCCACTCTTCTGGGTTTATGTGTTAAAATAACCATAGCACTGAACCAATCCATTGCACTTATCTCTAGTAACCAATTCTAGGGATTTGTTCTACCATCAGTTTCCCCGGTAAGGGGCATAAATATCTGCTCTCGATATATTTCCTGGAGGCAGATATCTTTCCTTCTTGGGTCAGTGAGACAGTTACACAAGAAACAAAGTGCAAAGTCTATCACTTGAAAAGACGGTATTGATGTACGTGTACTTGGTAGTAGGACAGGATATTGCAGTCCGGATCAGTATGACTTTTCATGGCTCTCCGTGAGAAGGTCAGAACAATAACTTTCAGGAGAAGGGCTCTGTGGTCTGTTGTGAAATCGCTCCATGCCCCACAACTGTTATCTCGTTTGTGGAAGGAGTTGTTTGTGACTGTTCCGGAGCAGGTCTCTTTGACCCCTCTTTGACTAGAGTCGGGTGTAATGTGATTTCTTTATGAGGCATAAGCACCTTTTGCAAATCGCTTCTCCGGTGACCAATCCTTAAAGAAAAGGGTCAGCACCTCCAGGCGGGAGTTTGTTCCTCTCCACACCAGGTGCAGCGTAGACCCGTGATCATATCTCTTGACTGAACCATTGAATTACACACTAAAAGACAGTAGAGAAACACATGCTCACCCTCATATTTACACACAGCACTGAAAATGAGAGAGAGAAGAGTGTGAGCGGAAAATGTAAAAGTGTATGAGCTGGTTCTCTGCCTAACAACCGACTGTGGCATTTGTGATTAGAATAGTTCCCTTTCCTCAGTCAGGATTGATGAGCAGTCAGTTCTCTGCTGTGACAGTGGTCTCAAACCTTAAACTCTGCCGGAAACTCAGCTCTGCATCAGACTGCCAAGAAGGAGGTAGCCAATTCTGGCTTATCTTCCCAAGGAATTAGTATTTCACTCAGTCCAAAAAGAGACCTTCCTGTAAAATACCTTTGCAGTTGATACGCATCCTCTGTCGACGTTTCATTGCTTTCTAATTGTTGGGGCTAATGAAGTTGGTTCTTCCTTATTTCCTCTCTATTCTTTAATATCACTCATACTGGACTCTGTTGATCAAAAAAGAAATTAAATGTAATGTCATTACATTGTACTTCTGGCATTTGAAATCCTCTCTATCTCTTGCCAACATTTTCCACTCTCTGCTTGAGTATCTCCAGTGGTGGAAAGGGTACTCACTCATAAAGGAGTTCATTTCATTCATTCTCAGTTGAGGTTATAAGAAGCTCTTTTTCAACATTGACCTGAAAGTCCTATATTCTTACCCAGTAGTCATATTTCTATGTGGTAGCTCTTCCTTTCTTCCATACTGCAGATATTTGGGGAGGGGGAGTTAATTATACTACTCTTGTCTACTTCAATCTCAATACCAGTTTCTTTTAGTTCTTACTTAGTTGGTTTGATTGAACTAACGACGTCACCCCACAGTGAATGTGGGGCGCAGCTCTTTCACCACCTGGTCCTGTCTCCTGATGGCTTTCTTTACTCAGCAAGCACTGTAGCAGGAGAGAACGGCAGAGAGAAATGAGGCAAAGGTGTGCAAATCACGGGGGTCTTTGTAAATATCACTGTGTGAACTTTGGATTTCCTCTGAGTGACGCGGGGAGTCTTTTGAGACTTTGGAACAGAGGATGAATGTGATCTAACTTATGTTTTAACGTGACCCTTTTGGCCACCGTGTTGAGAGACAGACTAAAAAGGAAGGCCAAGAAGGAAGCAGGGAACCAATTAGGAGGCTCTCACAGTCATGCAGACCCAAGGAGGTAGTGACCTGGGCTGCAGTGGGGGTGGTGCTCATGAGAAATGCTCAGCACAACGTCAGTAAATGGTGGGTGCGGTGCCAGCCACTCACTTGGGAAATTCTGATTCCCAGTGAGCACAGCTTGGGATCAAACTAGGATCCCAGACACGTGGAGCTCTGTTTCATCCATTCGATTGTCATGCATGATAAATAATATACATGAATTGTCAAAATGAGCTGCTAGAATATCACAGACCCATATGCAGAGCACCACTAGCTGCAGTGGTCATGGTAGTGCTGTTCCAGGCACAGAACTAGCCCATCACATCACGTTAGACCATTTAATCCTATGACTGACCTGAATGGCATTGATATTCTCTTATTAAAGATGAGGAAACTGAGACTGAAAAAGGTTAAGAAATACTTCCTAAGCAAAATGACTAACAAATGACAAGATGGGGACCTACATCTACCTCTACACCTGAGCTGTTCCCTGCAGTGTGGAGAAGAGTGAACAAGGATGCCCAGCCCAGCCCCCTGAGCTGCAGCTGCGGCAAACACAGCAGGTGATCAGTGAGCTTTCCAGGAAGCCGGGAGCCTGACGTCTGGCCTGCGGGGCCACCGCCTGGCTCTCCGACTGTGGCTAGAGAAAGGCGTAGCAGACTCTGAGGTGCATCTGAATGTCAGAAGCTGCCCTGAAGGCTTCCAGGAAAGTTCTAGAAGGTAAAGCAGCAGCTGCTTCCTACACACAGCCTCCGAGGCAAAATACCTGATCAAGGAGAGCAAACAGATTTCTCTGTGTGTTTTCCTCACTTTAAAAACAGCCATGATACTTTAAATATGTGCCATTTGAAGGCAACTCTCATCACTCTGACTTGATCCTGTGGCTCCTCTCCATCCTCAAGGCTGGTGAGGATGAATTTCTTCTTGCAGGAAATAAACCAAGGCTAAAGGGTTATATTACTTTCCATGTGCATGTGGGAAGCCCTGGTATTCTGCTTTCAAATTCTGTTGCCTCTCTACTGAACCATGCATCTGGGAATGAGAGGCACAAAAAAGCTCTCAGCAAATGATTACGGAGCACCTACTATGTGCCAGAAACTAAGGAGCAAAAAGAGACCAAGTCCCTGCCCTCCTGGAATGTCCTCCTGGAAAGAGAGTTGCAACCAAGAGGGAGATGCCCTGAGTCCTAGTCCTCACTCTTTTCTTAATTTGGATGTGATGATCTGTTGGTTATGCACCATCTGGGAGCCTCACTTTCCTTATCTATAAAGCGGGGAAATTAAGATTTGCCCTGACTTCTCTTTAGCTTGTCAAGTTGGCCCAATGCACCAGCAGGTGGGTAGAGGACAGCTTTGTGACTTCTAACTCAGTATCTATGTGAACAGGGCTATCATTTATGATGTGAAAATATATGACCGGTAGCCAAACCACACTGACTTAGTATCAATAAGACCATGCATTGTTTTCTCACGCACCTGCTAATTTTACCAAAGGCAGTTGGCTTCACTCCCATTGTCATTAGCTCAGGAACAGATGTAGTTTCTCCTATAAATCTTTGACTCAGGAATGCTGCTGCCAGAAGATTCATTAGCCTGCCGAGAGAGGGGTGCCCTCCCAGTCCAGCGGTGTAGACCTGCTGACAAACGGGCGAACTTAGGCTGATGCTGATTTCTTGAATATACCATTAGCTATGTCGTGTCACATTACACTGGTTTATGCAAGAGCCATGCAGGAGATGAGAGTGTTTAAATGCTTTTATTACTTGGCATCATGATATTGATAATATTTTGCAATGATTATTTGTTTTCTCAGTGCAGAACACACTCTTAATCTAAAAATATGAATTACACTTAGTGGCTCATTGAAAAGTATTTTCTCTGCATAGGAGGGGTGATCAATCTTTTCTATAGCTTGTTTTTCTTTTCTTTCTAGCAAGGTTAATATTCAGAGCATGATCTGATGGACTTTATTTTATAAGGTGAGAGGTTTCCCAGAAGCACAGTGCTGGCTCATTAGTCCAGTGCAGAAGAAATTGTTCAAAGCAATTTGAAGGGGCATCGTTAATAGTCCAGTCCTCTCTGTACAAGCTGAAGTCCCACCTTGCAGCTCAGGTTAATGAGAATATTCCAGTAACTTAACTCACTCCTCCACAGGTTTAAGGTAGACCCTGTTTATAGCCGGTTTGTGTTACATCATGGAAAGAGTATAGAGTTTGGTATTGTAGGACCTGGGTTCAAGTCCAGTGCCAATCACTAGCTATATGGCACTGACTCTGAACTCACTTCCCCAGTCGTATGATGGATGTGCGTGTATAAGTGCATTCCTCAAGGATCACTGAAAGATAAGTGATGCAAGTTCACATGCTCAAAAGCTAGCAGAATCTCTCCCTCACTCCCTTTATCCCAAACTCACTAAACGTTCCCAGGATCCATCCAGTATTCAAAGGAAACAGTTATTGACCATGCACACAGACCTTTCCCAGATTTACCCCAAACCCAGCCCATTTCTCTCTGTATCCAGGGCCACGAGGATATGCCACCACTTCTCTCTCAGACGGTTGGGAGGGCTCTGTACCGGAATACTTGCATCTATTAAGCCCCTGTGTAATGTGCCCTTGGTGCAGCAGAGGATCTTTCTCTAAACATCGATATGTCCTTCCCTTCAAAGCTCTCTGTGACTCCTTGCTGCTTCTGGGATCTAAACCCGCATCTAACCAGGTCATGGTCCAGCCCTTGCTTTCTCCCTGCTGTCCACTTCCTTCCACTCTCACCACAGCGCAGAACCCTGTCCTCCCATGAGCATGCCGCGCTCTCCCCACCCCATCACGGGCCTTCATCCATTCAGTGTCCTCTGCCCCGCACGCTTCTTCCTGTGCTTCACACCTATGTCTCGGTGGCTCTTACAGCCTCAAGGCTCGGTGTCTGAAAGCCTCCAAACCCCCGTCACTCCTTCTCTCCACATTTAGCACTATTGCCCTTCCACATTTACTGTTGTCGCTGGTTGGTTGTGTTTTCCCCATGGCATGGTAAACCACAGGAGAGGTGGGGATATTGTGTTTCACCCACCATGCCAGTTCTGTTGTGTGCCAGAAAGGCATGGCACATAGTAGGTGCACAATGAATATATGAGGACTACCTGAGATGTAAAAACATGCCATGTGTTTTTTAATCCTTTAATAAAATAAGCTATTGAGAGTCTGCTTTGTACCAGACATTGTGCTGAGTGTTTACTCACACGCTAAGGTGGAAGCCAGCTTGTACCTGCCAGGGAAGCCGATTGTATACATCTCTTCCCAGTGCCGCCTTCAGAGACACCAGCGGCTCGGAATCAGTTGGCCATGATGGCAGTATTTGCACCGCGGGAATCAGAAAACTTAAAAATCAGGCTGTGTTTTTCCCCCTTAAGAGCTCATTGTTAAACATTTACCAGTGTACCACATGAAATGGAATTTCAGATCAAGAGCATTTGGAATTACAGTAATTACTCAAAACTTCAATGTATGAAATGTCAATGGAGAGAAGTAAATGGAGGAAAGGGAAAAATGTCCCTGGGTGACTGGCATAGAAATTACTCCCTGTCTCCCTGTCTGTTCTCCCCTCCTCATTAAGAATAGAAAGTGGACTAGAGGCTAACAGCCACCCAGAGCAAAGACTACATTACCCAGTGTCCCACGGCCCAGGAGCCCTGTGGCTGCCCCCAGGGACTCTCCCTTTATAAAATGCTGGTGCTTGTTCCTTCTCATTCTCTTTTAATCCCTGTTTTTCTTCCTGCTGAGTGAAATGTGGACAAAAAGGTGAACATATAAATATCCAACCAGGGCCTGAGGCCCACATGGCAGGGCAAGAAGAGAGAGACTGAGGCCTATGAGGTTAGAGAGCCCCACCGCGGCTCTGAGCAGGACTGCCTACACACCCCTTATCCGTGCACAAGAAGGCACCTCTACATTTTCTTTAGGGGTTCCCCATTATGCTTTAACTGTCCATTGGGAAGGATGGGTGTCTAGATGCATATATGTATATATATATATAAAAATATACATTTATATTTTATTTTATGTATGTGTGTATATATATATATATGTAGGGGGTCGGAGTTATATTGAAGAGATTGGCTCTTCTACACCATCTTGAACTGCATTTGTGATAAGATGCTTAAAAGGCATTATATTTTTAGGGTTCTTTCCTTTTGAATAGTTACCAGTCTAATCTACAAGAGGTGGTAAAAGAATCAGATCAACTTGATGTCATCATTTAGCTGTAGCCCATGCTCACTGTCTTTGTTACGACCGTTTCCCCCAAGCCTTTTCCTTCAGCTGGCATATAACAGGCACTTGATAAATAGTTGCTAAATAAATGAATATGCAGTCCCGCAGGCCCCAATAATAATACCTGACTGAGCAGGTTTTCATAGCCAATCCCAAGTGAATGGTCAAATTCTAGAGCAGTGGTTTCTCCCTGGAGTGATGTGTGTACATACCCCTCAATGAGCCATTTGACAATGTCTGGGGCCTCTCTGGTTGTCACAACTGGTGAGTGCTACTGGCATCTAGGGGGCGGAGGCCAGAGATGCCATTCAGTATCCTACAGTGCACAGGGCAGCCCCACCACAAAGAGTTAGCTCCTCCAGCATGACCTGTGGTGGCACAGTGGATAAAGCTTCAACCTGGAAATGCTGAGGTCGCCGGTTTGAAACCCCGGGCTTGCCTGGTCAAGGCACATATGGGAGTTGATGCTTCCAGCTCCTCCCCCCTTCTCTCTTTCTCTCTCTCTCTCTGTCTCTCTCTCTCTCTCTCTCTGTCTCTCTCTCTCTCTCTGTCTCTCTCTCTCCTCTCTAAAAATAAAGAAAGAAAGAAAGAAAGAAAGAAAGAAAGAAAGAAAGAAAGAAAGAAAGAAAAGAGTTAGCTCCTCCAAATGGCACTAGTACTAAGGCGAGAAGCCCTGCTCTAGAGATTCCCAGAGGGCTATTTCCAAATCAAAAATTTAATGAAGAGACCTAGCTGGATGCTCAGTTGGTTAGAGCATCGTCCCGGTAAACTGAAGTTGTAGGTTTGACCCCCAGTCAGGGTGCATACAAGAACCAACCAATGAATGCATAAGTAAATGAAACAACAAATGGATGTCCCTCCCTCCCTCCCTGTCTCTCCATCTCTCTCTAAAATCAATGAATAAAAATTTTTAAAAATTAAAATTCAATGGAAAAAAATTTAACTGATGCTTTTGCTTTAAAATTTCATTTCATTGGTTATTTCATTCTGGGGCAATTTCACTGCATCCATTCCTTCATATTGGGGCTTTATAATGATGTACCACATTTAGTGTTTATTCTCAAGGACCCATCTTTTTTTTTTTAAAAAAAAAAGAAAGGTACCAAACACTGCATAGGGACATGCCATGCCCCAATATTCAGCCGCTTTCTTCGTCTTAGGAAGCCCTCGAACTTTTTGTAAACCGATATGAGGTTCTAATCCAATAGTAAATCTGTTAGACTTCCCTGAGTGATGAAGTTTGATATCTGAGAAAACTGGGTGCCTTCAAATGCCTAGCAGTTTGTGACATGCCAAGTACTGTATTGCATGTGTAATTTCTGTTACATCGTCATGAAGAGAAAAGTTTGAAAACTCTGGTCGACTTTGATGTGTGCAACCGGGAGACTTTCCAGGCTTTCAAGGTCTGCTGTGAATGTATGATTTAGACCACAGCTCCTCAGTTGTGACATTTAATCCATAGAGATAAATCATGACGCACCATGGGTAGGGTTCTTTATGGATAAACAGTCCTAAAATAATTATGTTTAAAATTCCATCAGAGCTTCCATCAGAAAATCACCACCTTTTTTTTTTTTTTTTTTTTTTTTAAATGTAAGAGACTAGGATGATAAAACTGTTTACTGATTGTGGTGCTTGGGACCAAATTAAATCAAAGTCAGAACAATAAAACTAACTTTCCCTTGGCTGCCCTTGAGGTATGCCACGCATCGTTTCTTTTCCCACCAGTAGACTGGAGTTCATGGGGGTTAGATCCTGACATTGGCCTCCAGGAAGACGCTGTCATATATATAATAGTTAAAAGCAAGGCTCTGGCAGCCAGCTCTCATTTATTGACTCTGTGACCTTGAGCGGGTTACTTGATCTCTTTGTGCCTCAGGTTTCTGGCCTTTCAGATGGGATAATAATAGTCCCTGCCCCGTGGGACCAACCCCCTGCCCCCTGCCTTCCCTACTCCATCCCGCTCTCCCCTGTAGCCATGTTTAGGTTTTTAAGCAGAACAGTGACATGGTCAGGTTTCTATCTTGGAGATTGCTCTAGCTGTAGACAGAGAATTGGTAAATTTTTTAAACGTGCATCTTGGCTTAACAGATGATTAATGAGAGCCAACAGTGAACCTGGCCTGTCCCGGGTTGTCCACGCCATCTCAAATGCATTCATTTCAGGTGTTTAACTTCTTAAATAAAGCCACAGAAAGCTATATAGTCAGATATATAGTCAAATATAAAGTCAGCAATATAGACCTGATGCCATTAGGTTCAGGCAGCATTTGGCAGCTTCAGTTCCCCTTCGCCCTGTGATCTCAGATTTCCCTGAGCTGGAATCACTGCTGGCATTGGGCTGATTTAGCCTGGTGACTATCAAAGACCAAACATTTTATTCTCTTCTTGCTCAAGAGGCGGGGTACCCCCACATCAGAGCTCCGGGACCGCTGTGGCCAACTACCGTGGGGACAAAAGTTTTCAGCTTTCTATCTTAACTTCTGAGAAAACCATTAAATTCAGATTCCTTTGTTAGTTATATTTCAAAGACAAGAAATGGGAGACATTCCTTAAAAAGCAATAATACAAAATACAGAAAGCTAATAAACTCGCTCATACTAAAGCCTGCATGGAGAGCTATCATTTCCACAAGTTGATGTTTTTAAGTATATATTTTCTCCATTTCACAACCGTACTTGCAAAATGGCAGCACAATTGTCTGAAAATATTTCTTCCAATGCTGTACATATTCCATATGTTTGAGATTGTGCCAGGAATGACATACGGCAGGGATGGTGAAAGAGCAAACATCTAAAATACAGACATTCACAGAGGGGTGAAAACCTGAAGTAACTCTCAGGAATGCTGATCATTCCAAATGGAGGAATTCGTGGAGACAACACATTTTGCCATGTGTATCCTCCTTACTAGCGCAGAGCATTTGACATAGTTTCTAAAGGAGAAGGAGGAAATGAAGAAACACTACAGTAATGAGAAATTATACAGAATTGGAAATCCAAAAGACGCAGTTCAACTGTTAGCTCCTCACCTCCCCCCAAAGGCTATGAACCTTGGGAAGGGACTTTTCCAATTTGAGCTCAGGGCCCTCAACTTTAAAATCAGAATAATAATTTGGGTGATGGGCGTACAATGCAATCAGCAGTTCAATCCTATAGAGATGTTTATCTGGAACCTATGTACTCTTATTGATCAATGTCACCCCATTAAATTGAATTTTCTAAATATATATTTTTTAAATCAGAATAATAATAGTAATACCCCCAAGTATTGGAATAATACTCCAAGGCTGTTTAATGGGTGTCTCAAGAAAAAGAAGTTATTATTCACTATTATTTTCCCACTGTCAGAGACAACCAGACACACAGCTGTAGTTTAATTAATGAGTGGTTTATTGCTCATTGCGTTGAAGGAGGACATCCCATGGGGTAACATGGGGTGCCCTTGGAAGAGGGCATTAGGAAAGACTTGCAGAATTTGGGCTCATATAAGCTGCCTTGGGGAAGAAGCTTCATAAACGCCAGACAGTGCTCTGAATCGGATGCTGCTGGGAAGCAGGGCTAATTCTGTGACTGAGAGCTTAACAAACCTATTTGTGGGTCGGGTGGACTATGGGGAGGCTACCGCTGTAACCAGCAGAGAAACGGCTGTCACTCTGGTGATCCAGGAAGGAGGAGAGCATGGACAATGTCCGGGTCGGCCTGTGTTCAGGCTCAGTTATCAGTGGTCATGTTCTTGTCCTGATCCATCATGGTCACACAGTAGCCTTGTCTGATGTTCATGTTTCACAAAGTTGTTCATGTTCAGCAGGAGGACACCAATATCTAGCTAGTGGTACCCAGTCAGTTCTCAGATGTCAGTGACTCCTTTTCTCTCCCCGCGCCCCACTTCCACTCAACAAGTATTTAGTGAGTGCTGTCAATCCCAGCTGTCCTCTCTCTACCAGAGTTTCTAGTCTATTGAAAGAAAGAAAGAAAGAAAGAAAGAAAGAAAGAAAGAAAGAAAGAAAGAAAGAAAGAAAGAAAGAGGAGGGGAGGGGAGGGGAGGGGAGGGGAGGGGAGGGGAGGGGAGGGGAGGGGAGGGGAGGGGAGGGGAGGGGAGGGGAGGGGAGGGGAGGGGAGGGGAGGGGAGGGGAGGGGAGGAAAAGAAAGGAAGGAGGGAAGGAAGGAAGGAAGGAAGGAAGGAAGGAAGGAAGGAAGGAAGGAAGGAAGGGAAAAGAAAGAGAGAAAGGAAGGAAGGAAGGAAGGAAGGAAGGAAGGAAGGAAGGAAGGAAGGAAGGAAGGAAGGAAGGAAGGAAGGAAGAAAGGAAAAAAAGGTCAATAAAACATGATAAAAGTGATACTAAATGCACAGGAGATAATATAAGCTAGTATGATAGGGACTGACTACAGAGGAGGACAAGTTGAATCAGTGGGGTCAGACGAGTCCCCTCCAAGGAAGTGAGGTTTGAACTGAGGCCTTAAAGACAAGAAAATTGAGCCTGCATAGAATAAGGGGAAATATGTTCTCAGCAAAGAGAATAGCAATTTCAGAGGCTGAAACCCAAAACAGCTTTGTCAAGGGAAGGTCTTCACCAAGGGGAAAGGGAACAGACGCGTCAAAGGCTTTGTAGTAGGGATGAGCTTGTAAATGCTTGTGGTTTTCCACTAATTTACTGCCCAAAGGGGAGAGCGGAGCTGGCTGGGTGGGCAGGGGTAAGACTGAATGTGGGTGTCTATGCAGGGAGTCTGGCTTTTATTCTAGATGTGAGGAGAAATCACCAGATGATTTACATTTTGAAAAACTTCCTTGTTCCTGGTGTGGATGAAGAATGGATTGTTAGGGGGTACAGAGGGAGGGGAGAGGTGATATAGGAAATTAAACAAAGCTTTCATCATTAAAATGTGGTAGCAGGAGCATGTGGGGCCACAGTGTAGACTCAGGCTGGTAACACTGAAAGGGATGTGATTATTGGTCTGACCGACCACCTCTCTTTCATGCAAGACTTTCAACCCTGACCGGAACAAAGTAATTTGCCCACAACTAAATATTTAGCTATTAGCAGAGCTGTAAGAGGCAAACGGGGGTCAGAAGCCCAGAAGACTCCTCCATCCTACTGTCCCCAAGCACTGTGGAAATAGGGACTCACTATATAGGGGGAGGGATCTCTACAACTAGAAGTTCCTCCTCTGATAGGGCACAATGAGGAGAGGGGGAGGAGGAGTGGAGTCCTTGTGTCCTTCTAGCCCAACTATTTAGTTGTTCTTAACCATCCACTTGGGGTTGTTGGCCAAGGAAGGACCATGAGCCTACAACCATGACCTACCTGGAGGGTGAATGTCTTGGAGAGCTTCTCCTTTATCAACACCCCTAAACCTGTGTTTATCTTTGACACAACTATCGCCCTTCTAGGAATCCAACCTCATAACATACTTAAAGATGCACATCAGGATTTTGTTATATGTTCTTTCATTGGAAAAGTGTTTATATGACCAGAAAAAAAATTTAAATAAAAATAAAACGTTTCAAATACGGAACGAGTTAAATTATAGCACAACGTGGCTGGTGGCCATCTGGTTTACTCTGTATGATGTTTCTGCCTATTTTGATTGGTAACTATGCTCAATACTTTGAGTACTACCCTGGTAATGGAATACTATACACCCACTTAAAAGATAACTAATTACTTGGGACAAAACCCACAATGCATTTAAAAATGGCAAAAAAAAAAAAAAAACCCAAAGCCCATAGAACATCAGGATTCATTTTGTTAAATCTATATTAAACTTATATCTCTATCAAAGTATTAACAATGACTTTCACTAAGTGGTAGAATAGTGAGTAGCTTTTGTTTCATACTTTTCAGTCTCTGATATTTTCTAAATTTGAAAAGAAACATGAATAACTTTTGTGATATATAAGAACAGCTTGTTTATAAATTTTTGTACACCATTCCGTAAAGTTGAGCCGCTGCTGTGAGTGGCACTAAGCTAAGCATCTGCTTTTCCTGATACAGCTTCTGACTGTCACAGCAGCCACCAGGATTCTGGCTAGCACAGTGAGGATTGAGTGCCCGCACTTTTCTGAACCAAAATGGAAACAGTGTCTGAAAAGTATGGGAGTACCTGAAAGAAAATTGAGCCTACATAGAATAAGGGAACATATGTTCTCGACAAAGAGAACAGCAATGTCACTGCAAGGATATTTTACGATGATTCAGCTCTGGAACGTCTAGGTTTCCCCGTAGTGATGATCCCCACACCCTAGTCCAGGAGACAAAGCTCTAGGGCATCCTGAAGGATGCATCCATGCAGGAGCCTTTGTGAGTACTACTGCACACAGGCTTTGCTCTGAGTATTTTTAAATATGGGATTTCATTGATACGACATCTTTATGAGGCGGGGTTAGGTAATGGGGCTTTCTATAAAGGAGGCTGGAATTAAGAGGGTTTGAAAGCCTAGCTCACAGAGGAAGGGTCAGATCATAGTGTAGAAGCCAAGTATGTTTGGTACATACCCTAAATGTTTGTACCTATACCTGTCAGCCATGTTGTAGGAATAACAGGCCAGCTTGGATATACATCCTCCCCAGGCCCCAGTGCAAGATGCATCCTGACTCTGGTTGTGTTACTCATTAAGTGCATTAATGGGCATATATCATTTAGTCTCTCTGAGCCTCAGTTTCCTCATCTGTAAAATGGGACCAGGAGATATTTGAAGTAGATGAACCTCAGAATCCCATCAGATCGGCCTCAAAGAGTTTAGGATTCTGCTTAAATTTAGATGCACTCTACCCAAGGACCCTCACGTCCTGTTTTCCACCTTCATGAATAACTTCTTCAAAGCCACCAATCTGGTGACTCAATCAAAACGCCCACCTTCAAGGGGCACAAGGAAATCCTTGGCCCATATCTTCCTGGATGCAAATGCTTTGCTCCTGAATTGCATGTCACCTTGAACAGACTGATGATAAATGAGCAAGTTTCAGCTTTGTCCTGGGAAACTTTTGCATGGCATTTTCTTTCTTTGCTTTTCTTTACAGAATCATAAAGTCAGTAATACCTTAGCTTTTCTATGACATGAGGCTCGTGTTTTCTGGGGCTAGATGTGACAAAGAGCTTTCCAGATGATCAGTGACACCTCGAGCCAGGGCTGCATTTTGAACTTGTTCCTTAGCATCTCTGACTTCATTGGGAGCAGTGAAATCAGAATAGCTTCATCTCTGCCAGAAAGGCATGGGGAAGATGGAGAGTGTTTATAAATGAACATCCAGTGATTTGAGTTGGTAATTTCATTCAAAGATGTAAAGGAAGAGGTATTACAAAGGACATTTCTGTTATTTTGTCAAATGCTATTCACCAAAAGATAAAATTTCAACCTATCTTTTTGACCTTCAGAGACTTATTTTAAGATCCTATGGCTTCTCCTAAGCAGCTGAATTATTTAGTGCGATTGAACTGTCAGGGACTTTAAAATAAAGCCCACCAAAATACCAGCCACTCTGGAGTGCTACAGCTGTTCGGGCCTCCATCTGCATATTTCATATCAGCAGATTGAAGCCCGCAACTGAAAAATAGCTCGGAAAATACTTATCACCTTCCTTGCCAAATGCAAAAAGGAATTCATCCAAAGCTGAGAATTTGATATAGTGGGTGACCTACTCCTACAGTGATGCTCAGTGTGGCGGATGAAATTCTGACTGCATTTATACTACTTCACCCCTGCTTAGGGCCACTCCTCTAAGCAAGCGATTTGTAGCCCCTTCCACAATGGACAAAAATACAAGGGGCAAGTTAATTACTATAAGGAGCAAATTAATATAAGGAGCAAGGTTGGAGTCCCGCACCTGCAGCTATCAGTAGAATGTTTTCACTGCATGTAGAATGCTATGAAGGAGTTTGATTTATACATTTTGGGGGCTGAATGGAGTGGAACTGACACTATTAGCTCATAAGGAATTTCTATGAATTGCTAGTACCTCATTCTCCTCAAAGAATGTTTTAAAAAAAAAGAACCAATAACTCAAGATCATCATGTTGAGTTCTAAGCTTCTAAGGGCTTCCTAAAAGAATAAATGGCACCACCCATAAAGGCAGATGATGATGACAATTGTGACAATGATAATGATCATGGCAATGGCAATGGCAATGGTGAGGATGACAATGATGAAGACGTCAATCACAACAACGATGGTGCTGCCCCTGCTACGATGACAGCATCAATGATGGCGATGAGTGGCAGCAGTCCTGATGACAGTGAGGACAGCAGTGATGATGATGAAGATGATGGTCATGTGGCAGAGGCTTCTGTGTATGGCTCCTTGGCTGTGCACCAAGTAACATGCCAGGCAGTGAGCGTTCGTGATCTCCCTTAATCTTTAGCACTGTCATGTAAGGTACTCCGCATGCTGTGATTTTCCCATTTGATAGATGTCGAAACTGAGGCTTTATTAAAGACAGATTAAGGAACTTGCCTTTGGACAATACTTCTTAAATTTTGCTGTCCATTTGAATTACATGGAAAAACCTTTACCCAGCAGTTACCTCATTTGTCCAAGGTTGCCCAGCTGGTGAGTGGCAGAGCCAGGATTCACAGCCCAGCCATTGGGCACCAGATTCATGTTCTTAACCAATCACAGTGCAGTCCCCCTTGTGAAGATCTCATGACAGTCTGACAGTGCCTGGAGAAGTGTCACACTCCTCATCTTTGCCCTCATCAATGTCACTTTTAATAATCATAAACAGTGCACTGAAACACGAGCTGTAAGTAGAGATCTTTGTTGAACAGTGTGCTATAATCAGTTTGAATTGCTGTCCACCAGATTAATTTCAGTTTCATTCATAATATTCTATTGTGTTGAAAAGATGCTTGCAGTTATTTTGCCTGAAGGTGTAAAAAAGTTCAATCAAATACTAGCTGCCTTTTAAGTGTCTACAGTAGTTAAAACCCTGAGTCCCTAGGGATGGTGGCAGAGGTACATGATGTACAGGGAGAATTACAGTCTTCCAAATCAATAAGTCAGAGCTTTCCCGTGATGAAGTTCACAGAGAATCCCCCAAATGCCTCCATTCCCACATTTTAGGTAAGAAATTAAAGCTCTGAAGAGAGGCAGGCAATCTTTATACATGCCTGTAATCCAAAGGGCTGGGATTTCTTCAAATGAGGCCAGGCTAGTCTTCTTTTTATTATTATTATTGATTGATTTTCTATTTAAATTTATTCATTTCAGAAAGAGAGGAAGGGAGAGAGAGAGAGAGAGAGAGAGAGAAACATCAATTTGTGGTTCTGCTTAACTGAGCCTTTTATTACTTTTCAATTAGTTGAGTCTTGGTTAGGCCCTGGCTGGGGATCAAACCCACAACCGTGGCGTATCTGGATGATGCTCTAACCAACTGAGTTCCCTGTCCTGGGCCAAGACCATTCTCGTTGTAAGGCTTTGCCTCTCAGGGGTTAATTCTATCTTTCTATTTTTAATTTAACTTACTTTCCATGGCAATGGAGTCTGACTAGACCCACATGTATGAACCCCTCCCACGCCAGCTCCTACTTTCTTATTTGATCTTTGTACAACTCCAACAAATGGGTAATAGTGTTCCCATTTTGCAGGTGAAGAAACTGAGGTGAAGAGAAGTTAATTATTTTTATAAGGTTAAATAACAGCAACATTTTCACCCAGTCGAGATGTTCTTATACAGAAGAAAAGATATTTGATAAAGGCTTCCTTAGTTTTCCCCCCAAATAAATATCTGGCCTAGAAAATCAGCTCCCGCCATTTTTACACTTACACTCAGTTTGTGCACACTTGTGTGACAGGTTTTTATCACCTGCTGCAGGAAGGGGGAGTTCAGGATTCCGGACTGGTGGCCGTCCCCAGCATGAATGCTCCACAAGGGTGTCAAACAGTTTGCACACTTGGCTTTATTTTCTGCCCACACATTTTTGTTGGAAATGAAGATAATTATGTTTTTCTGCTCCCCATCTTTAGCTGCTTTTTGTTGTTGTTGTTTTCACCTTTGGAACTCAGAATGGGTTACCTTCATCACTTGACTGAGTCAAATTGAATGGTTGAGATCTCTCAGCTTCACACTTAGAAGCTATCATAAGCATCTCAAAAATTGTCAAAGGGAAGACAGGAAGGAGTGTTGAGTCCAGAACTATCTCTCCATGTTCCTAGCCTGCACTGACAGAGGACCTTGGGGAGATACTTGAAGTAGGAGGGCCGTGCTCCTGCAAACAGATCCCAGCATCAGACCATTCAGAGATATCTGTGCAAAAATGCAACTAATAAAAATTTTCAGGGGATTATCCCCTTCCCACCCACCCGCAAATATTTTATTAGGTGTAACAATACACAAGGGGGTACATTAACTGAATTTAGAAGTAGGTGCTTAAACATAGATGGGTCAGCTGAGACTTTTTTAATGGAAGTTGCTTAATTAGACCAGTTTCCACCATTCAGCATTACAGTCCTGTGCCTTTAGTTTTATAAAATAGTTTATTTCGTTTCCAGCCTCTGAAAGGAAAAGGTAGGGCAGAAAATGAAAATTAGCTGGTAAAGATGTTCTTATCTTCTGAACGATGGAAGGAAAGCCACACAAGGATTTAGCACCACTTAACCGTGAGGCTATTGTGTGCTATTTCTCCATCTCTTCTGGTTTTTCTTTGGGTTTTTTTTTTTTTGGGGGGGGGGGGTTGTTTGTTTATTTTTTTGGTTTTAGGGGTTTGTTTGTTTTTTTTGGTTGTAATGAAAGAAACCAGTTCTGCGGATAGAGAGGTCTTCCCTCTAATGAATTTAAACGAAGTTCGGCACACTTGAGGCGTCTAATTTGCTGAAATGCAGAGGAGTTGCTGAGAAACACATGGGCAACTTGAACAAATTTGATGATGATGTCATTAAGGAGTGAATATGACAAACCTTACCGTATGTCCTTAAACTATGCTGCTTGGGCTTTTAAAAAGTTATGTTTTTAGATAATAAGATGAAAGGTGGACCACGTTTGCCCATCCCTCAAGTTATAAAGCATTGATTTGGCTCACTATAGTGATACATTGCTGCCACCTGGTGGTAGTGTACCTGAATTGAAGGGGTTAAGAAGTAAGGAAACGTTTACCAAAAAAAAATCCATCTTCACCACCACAACTTACCTCCCACCTCTCTCAGCTCTTGAGAGAGAGAGAAGTAAATAATATATATATATTACTTAATAATATATATATATATATAATATTTGTGTCATAAGAAGTGAGATGGAAGAAGCCTATGAGTTAAAGTGGAGCTAGACTATAGAAAAACCTGAAAGCAGATAAGACTTTGATTCTTCATCCTCTGGGTACATAAGGGGAATTGAAGGTGTCTGAGCAGAAGAGGTTCAGATGAAATCATGCTTCAAGAAGAGGAGTCTCGTGTCTGTATCCAGGAAGAATAAGTGTGAAAACAGGCAGATCGGTCAAGAGGCTCCTGCAATAAATCAAGTGTGAAATGATCAAGATGGTTAAAAGGGTGGGCAATAGAAGCAGGAATACAAAGTTGGAAATAAACAATTTTTTTTAAATCAGTTACACATACTGTATGCTGACCTCTGTGCTAGACTTTGAGTAGTGTGAAAATACCAGTAAGACCAGTCCTATCTCTCAAGAAGCTCCCAAATAAGGTATTTTGAGCCAAGTGCTAGCTCTCACTTTGATGTACTCTGTGGTCTACAAGGGCTGTGCCACTTCTCCGGACCACAGTTTGCTTATTTGAAATGAGGAAGGGTGAACTTCAGGGTGCGCAAAAGCCTCTTTGGCTCACACACTCTAACATGAATTTGCTTAGAGCAGATATTTCCGAGGAAAAATGATGAAAAGAATGCTACCCAACTCTCTGTTCAGGAGGTAGTGGCGCTGAGTGAGTGAAAAGTGTGTGTGTGTGTGTGTGTGTTTTAATGCCAAGGACCAAGCCAAACTGTGAGGGAATTATGCCATCATTGATATATAGAGAAGTCATAAGGGGAGGCCCATTTGGAGATAAAGAGGTAAAAATATAGAGTAAGTTTGCAAACACCATAATGGCAGCTAGACATGCAAATCAGAGATCCAGGATACTGTCTTCCAGACTGGAGGAGCAGCCAAGAATGGAAAAAGGGCATAACAGGTCTGTGCAAAACATTTAAAGTACAGCCCATAGAGTCCAGACACCTGGTCTTCTCCTCCCTAGCCCTGTGCCTCTGAACAACTTACTTAACATCTCAGTTTCCCTTTTCTCCATGTGTAAAGGAAGCAGGATAACAGTGTTCTCCTAAAGCTGCAATGTGTATTCCATGGGTCAACGTGGAGTGCCCGGCCCCTAATAAACATTCAGTGAACACTAATTAGAATTGCCAGTGTCCTCCTCATCCTCCCCCTCCTCCTCATTATTATTTCTAGAAACATAAGTTTTCCCAGGGAGAAGTGGTAAAGAGTAGAGGTTGTAGCCCTTCCCGAACGATGGCCCAGCTAGAGAAGGTGAGCTTGAGGGAGAAGGAAAGCATCAGAGGAGAGAGTTGTCCAGAGGAGGCAGTGGGCTTGGTTTGGCCCTGCTGAGACAGTGCAGACTCAAAGGAGAGTCTGAGAATTCACAGGACTTGGGTGACTTGTAGGCTGTTGAAGACTTTTGAAAAAGCAGTATATAAAGAATAGAGGATGCTTCAGATGGAGACTGAAGAGATTACAGAAGAAATGTAGGGCAAAGAAGCATGCTCCTGGATACTTATTTAGATCTTGGAAATCCTTGAAAGAGGGGAAGTTGGGTTCATTTCAAAGTGTCAAGAATAGATCAAGGGCAATGTGTATGCTCTGTGGGCTGCAACTTCCATCTCATATTTCAAATTACCTGCATTCCTCGGAACAAAACAAACCAGCCCTCACACACTTCATTTCTACAATGATCTATAATGATCTACAATGTGTTGTCTCAGTTAGAAGGTCAAGCCTTTAGGGATAGGAGCCCTAGATGTTTCCTTTGAGACCCGGGATGAGAGGATGGTCAATAAAAGTAAATGATGGTGCTCACGGTAAAGATCTAATGGCACTGGAGGAAAATAACTGACACACAGGAGTCACTCAGTCACTAAGTCTCTACCCACTGAAAAAGGAGACGTGGCTATCCTGCCTGGTCACACCTATTTGTCATGTCCCTTAAGCCCAGGTACAGCACTGATGCAAGGCAGGAATATTTGGACTTCTTGGTAAGGTGCTTACACTATAAATATCGTTTCGTGTACTCCCCACCAAAGAAGCCCTAAGAGGGAAGTTCATAGCAGTCAATGCCTACATTAAGAAGCAAAAAAAGACTCCCCAGTGGCCTGTCTGCTGAGGTACTCAAGGCCCATGCACGATTAACTCTTAACAGGTGTCACCGATGATACAGGCAAGAGGGAGACAGAAAGAGGAATGGCACTGTGAGCTGGAGGGGTCTGAGAAGACGCTGTGTCTGTTGTGAGCACTAAATGACCTGTGACAATTCCACAACCTGTAGAAATAAAATTACATTATTTAAAGCACAGTAAGATTTCCTCCGGTTCTAGGCAATCATTTCTTGGTTGGAAGAAAACATTATAATTTCTGAATCAACAATCTGTAGTGTATGTATACATCTCTATTTAATAATCAAATATAATATAGGAAAAAGTATTCACAGGCAAATCTCTTGTTTTTATGACTTCTTTCTGGGTTTTATTCTTCAGGATTATATCCCATTCCATTTTTTGCCCATTTTTTTAATTGGCTAGCATTAAAAAACAAGAAATAATGGGTGGAGACTTGACTTAGGTGGGGTGAGGTAAACACACAATACAGTGTACAGAAGATGTGTTGTAGAATTGTGCACCTGAAACCTGTATAATTTTGTTAACCAGTGTCACCCCCACTGAATTCAATTAAAAAAAAAGAAAGAAACACAAGAAATAAAGTATTCAGGATAACCCTTTCAATACTTTTGGTTATATAACAAGTTAACTTTGGAATATAACCAATATAAATTTAAAATCTTCAAAGTGGGGGAGAAACAATGTTTTGAGGGAAAATAATGATATATATATGTCTAATTAACTAGAAAAAAGGGCAGAATACAGACTATACAGAGTAATCTTAAGTAGAGTTTTAAAATATATACATATAGGAAAAACTACTTGAAAAATATAGACCAAAACCTTACATGAAAAAAAGAAGCAAAAAAGGACCCCAAATAAACAATTAAATTCTGTGCCTTAACGTACTAGAAAAAGAAGAAAAATACTGAGCCCAAAGTAAACAGAAGAAAGAAATTATAAAAATAGAGCAGAAATAAATAAAATAGGACATGGGGGGGGGGGAGAAATAGCAAAGGTTAACTAAACTAAGAGTTGGTTCTTTGAAAAGATAAACAAAATGGATAAATTCTTAGCTAGGCTATTAAAAGAAGAAAAAAAAAGAAAGGACTCAAATCAACAAAATTACAAATGAAAAAGGAGACATCATAACTGATGATACAGAAATTCAAAGGATCATTCATAGGATGTAATTATGATCAACTATCCATCAACAAACTGGACAGTCTAGAAGAAAATGGAAAAATTCCTAGACTTACTAAGACTGAATCAGGAAGAAATAGAAAACATGAATAGACCAATTACTAGTAAAGAGAGTGAATTGGTAAACAAACAAAAAAAATCACCCAATAAAGTAAAAACCAGGACTAAATGGCTGCACTGATGAATTTTACCAAACACTTAAGAAAAATTAATACCCATATTTCTCAGACTCTTTCAAAAAAAAAAATCAAACAAGAGGGAACACTCCTAAACTTATTTTAAAAGGCCAACATTATTCTGATACAAAATCAGGAAGGATGCTAGTAGAAAGAAAATCAAAATCTCTCATGAATATAGAGGCAAAAATTCTCAATAAAATATTAGCAAATAAAATTCAGCAGTACATTGAAAGGATCATTCATCAGATCAAGTGGGATTTATCCTTCAGATTCATGGATGGTTCATTCAATATATGCAAATCAATGTGATACATCACATTAATAGAATGGAAAAGAAGAATCATATCACCTCAATAAATTTAGAGAAGAATTTGACAACATTTAACATATGCTCTTGATAAAAAAAAAAAAAAACTCAACAATTTAAATATAAAAGGAACATGTCTCAATATAATAAAGGCCATATATAACAAGCCCACCCCTAGCTTGATACTCACTGGTGAAAGGTTGAAAAGCTTTTCCTCAACATTAGGAACAAGACAAAATTGCCCACTCTCAATTCAACATAGTATTGAAAGTCATAGCTAGGGCAACCAGGTAAGAAAATAAGTAAAAGGTATCAGAAATAGAAAGGAAGGAGCCCTGGCCAGTTGGCTCAGTGGTAGAGCATCAGCCTGGCGTGCAGGAGTCCCGGGTTCAATTCCCGGCCAGAGCACATAGGAGAAGCGCCCATCTGCTTCTTCACCCCTCCCCTTCTCCTTCCTTTCTGTCTCTCTCTTCCTCTCCCACAGCTGAGGCTCCATTGGAGCAAAGTTGGCCTGGGCACTGAGATGGCTCTGTGGCCTCTGCCTCAGGTGCTAGAATGGCTCTGGTTGCAACAGAGCAATGCCCCAGATGGGCAGAGCATCACCCCCTGGTGGGCATGCCGGGTGAATCCCAGTCAGGCGCATGCGGGAGTCTGTCTGACTGCCTCCCCGTTTCCAACTTCAGAAAAATACAAAAAAAAAAAAAAAAAAAAAAAAAAAAAAAAAAAAAAAAAGAAATAGAAAGGAAGGAGAAGAAATGTCTCTATCTGCAGGGAAAATGACTTTATATATAGAAAACCCTAAAAACTCACCCTCCAAAAAAGAAATACTGTTAAATATAATCAATTCAATAAAATTTCATGGCCCTGGCTGGTTGGCTCAGTGGTAGAGCGTTGGCCTGGCGTGTGGAAGTCCCGGGTTTGATTCCCGGCCAGGGCACACAGGAGAGGTGCCCATCTGCTTCTCCACCCCTCCCCCTCTCCTTCCTCTCTGTCTCTCTCTCTTCCCCTTCCACAGCCAAGGCTCCTTTGGAGCAAAAGATGGCCCGGGCGCTGGGGATGGCTCCTTGGCCTCTGCCCCAGGCGCTAGAGTGGCTCTGGTCATGACAGAGCAACGCCCCGGATGGGCAGAGCATCGCCCCCTGGTGGGTGTGCTGGGTGGATCCCGGTCGGGCACATGCGGGAGTCTGTCTGACTGCCTCCCTGTTTCCAGCTTCAGAAAAATAAAAAAAAAAAAATTTTTTTTCAGAATAAAAAATTAACACACAAAATCAGTAATGTTTCTATATCATAACAAATTTTCTAAAAAGGAAACAAAGAAATTGATTCCAATTACAATAGCATTAAAAATAAAATAGCAATAAATTTAAGCAGAAAAGTGAAAGATCTCTACTCTGAAAACTGTAAGGCATGGATGAAAGAAATTGAAGAAGACACATAAATGGAAAGGTATCCTGTGTTTGGATTGAAGTAATTAATATTGTTAAAATGTCAATACTACCCAAAAACATCTATAGACTCAATGCAATCCCTATAAAGATTCAAATGGGTTTTTTTTTTAACAGATGTAGAAAGAAACACACTTCTAAAATTCATATGGAGCCACAAAAAAAAAAAAAAATAGCCAAAGAAATTCTGAGAAAGAATAAAGCAGGAGGCATTCCATTTCCTGTTTTCAAGCTATATTATAATACTATAGTCATCAAAAGAGTATGGTATTTTCAAAAAAAAAAAATAAGAAAAAACAAACAAACATAAAAACAAAACAGATAACGCAATAGAACAGAATTGATATCCCAGCAATAAAACCAATCATATAAGGTCAACTAATATTTACCAAGGGATGCAAGAATACTCGATGGAAAAAGGACAGTCTCTTTGATAAGCAGTTTAGAGGTAACTGGATATTCACATGTAAAAAAATAAAACTGGACCCCTTTCTTACACCACTGATAAGAATTAACTTTAAAGGGATTAAAGACTTAAATGTAAGGCCTGAAACCATGAAACTTCTACAAGAAAACATAACAAAACTTCACATAAGTCTTGGTGAAGATTCTTTGGATATGATACCTAGGCACCAGCAACAAAATAAAAAATATTCAAAATATTCAAAATAAAAAATATTTCAAACTAAAAAGCTTCTCTACAGCAAAAGAAACCATCAGCAAAGTGAAAAGGCAACCTATGGAATGGAAAAAAAAGTTTGTAAACCATATTTCTGATAAGGGATTAATAGTTAAAATATATAAAGAAATCATACAACTCCATAGCAAAAAATAAAAATAAACAAACAAAAAAAAACCCCAAATAACAAATAACCCAGTTTAAGAATGGGCAAAAGACCCGCATAAACATTTTTCTAAAGAAGATATACCAGAGGCCAACAGGTACATGAAAAAAGGCTCAACATTTCTAGTTATCAGGGAAATGCAAATTAAGCCACAAGGAGCTATTGCCTCACACCTGTTAGAATGGCTACTATCAAGAAGACAAGAAATAACAAGTGCTAGCTTGAATGTGGAGAAAAGGAATCCTCGTGCACGCTTGGTAGAATTATAAATCGGTACAGCCATAATGGAAAAAGAGTATAGAGGATCCTCAAAAAATTAAAAATAGAACTACCATATGGTTCAGCAATTTCTCTTCTGGGAATATATCCAAAGGGCAAAGGGTGGGGGGAACACTAACTCAAAAAGATATCTGCACCCCCACGTTCATAGCAGCATTATTCACCATAGCCAAAACATGGAAACAATCAAGGTATCTATCAATGGATGGATGGACAAAGAGGTTGTAACTACATATACATAAACACATACACACACAAATGGAATATTATTCAGCATAAAGAATGAGAAAATCCTAGCATTTGCAACAATAGGGATGGACCTTGGTCCTTGAAGACATTATACTAAATGAAATAAGCCAGACAGAAAAGACAAATACTGTATGATCTCACTTGTATGTGGAGTCAGGGGTGGGGGTGGGGGTGGAATGCATAGAAAAAGAGATCAGACTTGTGGTTACCAGAGGTGGAGGGTGGGGGAGGGGGAGTGAGAGGAAGGGGATCAAATGGACAAATTTTTAGTTATAAGTTAAATAAGTACTTGGGGAGTAAATGTATAGTATGCTGACCATGGTTCACACTGCTGCATGATACATAGGAAGGTTGTTAAGAGTAAATCCTGAGGATTCTAATTTAAAAAAAAAATTAATTCTCTCCTTTAGTCACTACAAGCTTGGATTTTAAATCTGTGGCATTTCACTTTTACCAATTATTCTTTCAGAGACTTTTGGTTCCGTATCCAATTCTCACATCACCCTCCATCTATCTAGGCATAGGGTTGGCTGATGGTTGTGGTGGCAACGGGGCTCTGGAGCAGGACTGATGGGCTCTAGTACCTGTTCTGCAGCTCATTTACTAAGTGATCTTGCAGAAGTCATTTATCACCTCTATGCCTCGGTTTCCTTAACTGTCAAATGGGGACCTAAATCCTGGCACTGTCTTCATGGTGTTGTTTTAAAGAGCTACTGCACATAAAGTGAAGCATTCAATGGGGTGGTTATTTATTTATTGTGAGAGGACCTCTTAGAGAAAGAACATTCAATTCCTGAACTGATCTTCACAAGCGGAGTAGAGACTGATGGTTTCCCCCTCGCTGCTCATCATTAGGGATGCAGGATAAAGCTCACCTCAGTTCTGTCCCAGCAGGGAGCCGAATGGGAAGGCAGATGTGACTACAGTCCTCTGTGATCACTGCTCCGCCAGGGGTGGATAAAGTGTGCATTCACCAGTGGCTCCTGCAGGGAAGCAGTTTGATACCCCAAAACCCACCTGTGAGACCCATACCCCTATATGTTCTGCTGGCCATTTGAGCTCTGTTCTTCAAAGACCGAGATGTGAATGGCATGGAGCATGTTTTATAAATCAGAATTACATGGGTTCTGGGATTAGATTAGCATCACAAGACTCAACCTCTCTGATCCTTCATTTGCTCATGTGTGAAATGGATAGAGGGGCAATTTACTACCCAGTAGGATCCTTGTGAGGATCTATGCAAAGGGTAGCATCTGATTCAGTCAAAGGGCTTTGTATATTTTACACTAATGCCAAGTACAGCTTTATCTTTCTTAACTGAATTGAAGAGAATATTTTGAAAATCAAGTTCTATATTAAATTTGATAAACAAAGGTTATGGTTTAAAACAGTGGTTCTCAAACTTGCACGCGCATCGACATCACCAGGAGGGCTTTTGACAATCCAGACTGCTGAGCCCCACCCCCAGAGCCATTCATTCTACAGCTCTGGGAGGGGCCTCACAACCTGCATCTCAAACAAGCTCCCAGGTGACGCTGATATGTTTATCTCGAAACCCCACTTTGAGAAACCTGTGCATTAGGGTATCCCACGTTTCTAAAGCAGTGAATCGTTTCTTTTTTCATTGTATCTCTCCCCCTAATTTTTATTTTCAAACTTGAAAGTTTTATACTTGAGGTTAATTTAGAAAGGGATCCTTTCAGTGCATCTGGTCTGTGTGTCAGACACAGCTCGGGATCTTGCTCTCCTGTCAACCTTGGCTCATCCCTGTAGATCCGTGAATGTCAGGACTGATATTTCTGATTCCCTATTTGTGCCAAATTGAAACTCCCCGCCCACCCTAATGTCACATAGTCTCTCCCCACAGCCCCGTCAAATGACAGGAGACACATTACAATTCCAGGTTCCAAAAATATGATTACTCCCAGCCTAGAGCAAGAAAATGTATTTGAAATAACTTTTTAAAACTTAATGCTTATAATCAATCTTGCGACCATTGGTTGTACGGTCAATAAATCAGGTGAGGTTGTGTTTCTTCTTTTTCTGTACATGTGATTTAGCTACTCATCATCAGCTTCAAAACCCCTTGTTTCTACATAAGATGGCTTCTTCCTTCATTGATTCACTCATTTGTTCAGCAAGTGTTTATTGACTATCTACTCAGTGCCAAGCTCTATGCGAGGCTGTGAAAATGGAGACAAATATAGACATTGGCTATTCAGGCAATAAGAACTTTGTAATGGGATTTGAGTTGTTTAAGGATGAGAGCATTTATCATTTTTGTTTCATGCAGCAAGCACTTCTTCCACTTGCTTGGTTAGTCTTGCGCTTGTTTGATTTTGTTGGCAGTGGTATTGTTGCTCGTTTCAGAGAGATATTTATAACCTGCCCAGCAATTCTTATAAATCATAACATAATAACCAGGTTTGGGGGTTCCCCCACAGATGAACAAGAATAGAAAGGTTTAAACATCTAAAAATATATCTAGTCTGACCTGTAGTGACGCATTGGATAAAGCGATGACCTGGAATGCTGAGGTCGCCAATTCAAAACCTTGCACTTGCCTGGTCAAGGCACATATGGGAGTTGATGCTTCCCGCTCCTCCCCCCTTTCTCTCTCTCTCTCTCTCTCTCTCTCTCTCTCTCTCTCTCTCTCTCTCCTCTCTAAAATGAATTAATAAAAATATTAAAAATATATCTACAGTAGAGTGTGATGAGGAACAATGATAGTTCCACAGGGGAAACGATTTATTTGTCTGGGATGCTTAGAGAAGCCTCCCAGATGAGGTGATGCCAGACTTTAGGTTTGGAAAGGGAAAAATTTGCTCTCACTTAGGTGTTAGTTTTGGCCCCTCTCCCCTCCTGTGGCTCCAGGAACACCAGCATTTCCCCAGACAGACACACATAGGGTTCCATCTATGGTCAAGAAATTCAACTCTGCTATACTCACTTAATTTTTAAACCTCAGTTTCCTCATCAAAAGAAATGGGAACAAGGCCCTGGCCAGATAACTCTGTAGGTTAGAGCATTGGCCTGAAGCACAGAGGTTGCCAGTTCGATCCCCAGTCAGGGCACATATAGAAAAGGATTGATGTTCCTGTCTCTCTCTCCCTCTCTCTCCCTTCCTCTCTGGCTAAAATCAATAAATAAAAATTTTTAAAAATTAATAGGAATAGCATTATATATCACCCAGGATTATTGAAAAGGATAAAATGAGATAATATTTGAAAAGCACTTAGCATAGTGCCTGACATATTATAAGCACTTAATAAAATTATGGTTGCTTTAATTATAATTATCTCAATGTTGATGATATCATAGGATGTAACATGAATGAGTTAAGTCTGGGAAATAAGGCCAGTTTATGGCATGCATATCTGTTTAATGGGGGGGTCTTCAAAGCCTTCCTTATCTAAGGGGAGCATTGTGAATGGACAGGAGGAATGTTCTCTGCTATATTCCCAAGTGCATTTGAAAGGAAACCCTTTATCCATCGTGCATCTGTCAGAACTGGGGTTTATATCTTCCCAAATTAGCCCTCTCAGCCTGGGGGACTATATTTGCCTGGTAATGGCACTGCCTTCGTATTTCATGATTGAAATTGTACCACACATCTGTGATCCAGTTCACAGCGGCCCATGCTGCATGCGCTTTCTGCATTCCCAAGCAGGGTGCATATGCAGGCGCCTTCTGAGCAGCTAGGTCACAGTGATCTGCTCACCTTTATCCTTGCGACTTTAACTACTGTGGTCTCTAAAGGAATTGGGTATGCATTGTAGCTGTCTATATTTAAAAAAAGAAGGAAGGAAGGAAGGAAGGAAGGAAGGAAGGAAGGAAGGAAGGAAGGGAGGGAGGGAGGGAGGGAGGGAGGGAGGGAGGGAGGGAGGGAGGGAGGGAGGGAGGAAGGAAGGAAGGAAGGAAGGAAGGAAGGAAGGAAGGAAGGAAGGAAGGAAGGAAGGAAGGAGAAAGAAAGAAAGAAAGAAAAGAAAGAAAGAAAGAAAGAAAGAAAGAAAGAAAGAAAGAAAGAAAGAAAGAAAGAAAGAAAGAAAGAAAGAAAGACAGGGTGAGGGAAGGAGAGAGGGAGAGATGGAAGGAGGGAAGGAAAGAGGGAGGGAGAGAGGGAGGGAGGGAGGGTGGGAGGGAGAGAGGAAGAAAGAAAAGAAAAAGATTCAATGCACTTTGTGAAACACTGGAAGATTCTCCAAAAGAAGCCCAGCTGGCAGCTGCAAACATGCAGAACCTGTGCAGGGGTTCATAGGGTGAGGCTCATCTGCTCCTGGAAGATGCACCTGACAGTAACTGACGTACATTCCTGGGCATAGCTCATGTGTGTCTAAGAGACCGACTCAGTGTCAGCTCTGTTTGGTGTGCACGGTACACGTTCCCAAACAAATCCGAGAGCAATTAAAGCTGTTTGACTAAACTTAATTAAAAAAAAACAAAAAAAACAAACAACAAAAAACGATCTTTATATTAGAAGTCCACCATAATTGTCCCACTCGGACTACTATCTGCGTGTCTCTTCTGTGTTCACCTGGGTCCCATAGACATCATTTTATATTTTACTTTTTTTACTTAAAATATCACAAGCATGTCCCAGATTTCCATTCAGTCATTATAATTATAACCTTTAATGACTACATAATGGTCCATCAAGTAGCTATATCTGATTTATTTGGCCATTTTCCTATGGTTAAACATCTAGGCCATTGATTTTCAGTCTTTTTTAGCCGTAGAAACTGCATTTTAAGAAACCAGATATAGAACCAAATATATTCTATTGATTATTTTTTTCTTAATATCTAAAGTAAAACATAATCTCCTTCATGAAAAAACTCTTAGATTATAGTAATAAAAGCCAAGTTTACATTACTACTGCCTCATATCAAATTCCAGATCCCAGGTCAGGGATAATGCCTACATTAGTTTAATTTTGGTACTTGGGGTTTTATAGGACATATTGCTTTTAACTTGTTTCCCTACTTCCTTAATATGTCTTGATGATCTTCCTGGTCACTACCTTTAAATCTTCCTTATGCTTCTCACCTGCTGAATAATATTCCACAGAGTGGCTGTACCCAGGGTTCTTCCTCAGGCCTTTCTGAGTAGGCAGTTAGGCTGTTTACAATTTGCTATCATTGCACGCAGTGATGCAGAGCATCCCTGTATCTGCTTTGTGTCCTTTTAGCTCCCCTTGTGGTGCTCGTTCCAGGAATTCTGTCAGAAATGTTCTATTTTGGAGGTTTTCTATTTTCAGTTGCTATACATACTGGTGCAATGAGCATCTAAAGGGTATGGTACTTTACTCCCCTTCTCTGAATTTCACCAGGATAAATGACTGGAAATAAGATGAGGGGGACAAAGAATTAGCAGCAGTTTAGTGATGCAATCTACTGTTTTCTTTTTCTTTCTTTCTTCCTTTCTTTTCTTTCTTTCTTTCTTTCTTTCTTTCTTTCTTTCTTTCTTTCTTTCTTTCTTTCTTTCTTTCTTTCTTTCTTTCTAAGTGAGAGGAGGGGAGATAAAAGAGATAGACTCCTGCATGGACCCTGACCAAGTTTCACCCGCAACCCCCATCTGAGGCCAATACTTGAATCAAAGGACCTATCCTCAACTCCTGAGGCTGATGATTGAATCACTGATTGTGTGTGTGTGTGTGTGTGTGTGTGTGTGAGAGAGAGAGAGAGAGAGAGAGAGAGAGAGAGAGAGAGAGGGGAAGAGAAGCAGATGGTCATTTCTCATGTGTACCCTGACCAGGGTTTGAACCCAGGACATCTGCACACCAGGCCAACACACTATCTACTGAGCAAACCGGCTGAGGCCACCTACTGTTTTCTAAAACTGGTTTTACTTGTTGTTTTGCCTGCAGCATTATGTGGAGGACCCACCCCGAGTAATACACAGGATTCAGAAACTCCCAAACAGACATGCATGCGTCCGTAGAAGCGCATCTCTATTCCTTGCTCTACAACTTGTGACTTTTATTGTTTTTCTTAAAAATGTCAGATGCATTTTCCAAATGACATAATGATAATAATGGCACTAGCAGCAGCTAACACTAAGTGCTTTCTGTGTAGCAGACACCATGGTAATGTCTTTGCTTAGCTTAGTTAATTTTCAGAAGTAACCTATGAAATAGGAGCCGTTATTATCCTGTGTTCCAGTGTAAAAGCTTCAGAGTTAGCTCAAGGTCACAGACCTAGTAGGTTACCGACCTGGGATAGGAACCCAGTTGTCTGTGACTTTAGAGCTCTGTTATCAATCAGTGTGCAACACAACTCAGACCACCACGTGGGATAGGACAAGGGACGTAGCATGATCCAGGATCAGGCATCCCCAAACTACGGCCTGCGGGCCGCATGTGGTCCCCTGAGGCCATTTATCCAGCCCCCCACCACACTTCCAGAAGGGGCACCTCTTTCATTGGTGGTGAGAGGAGCACTGTATGTGGCGGCCCTCCAACCATCTGAGGGACAGTGAACTGGCCCCTTGTGTAAAAAGTTTGGGGACCCCTGACAGGTGATTCCCTGTAATCCCTCTTCCTCCCCCTGATGGATGACAGCTGGACAGTCAATCAGAGACAAGTATTTTCAGAGCATCTAAAATGCACGGAGCCTGGTGTGAACACAGACCCACTTGGAGGGCTGGGAGATGCCCTCCTGTCCGACCCATTTCCATTCTGTTCGCCCATTCACAGCCTTGTCTCCCAGCCTTGTCTCTCTTTGGCTTCCAAAGCCACTTCCCTCCCCCGCAGATTTGGATGTGCATTCTGGTGCACTACCTTCTGCATTTTTTTTCCTCTAAATATCTGTTGCTGTGTATTCCCACTTGGGAGCTCTGGCCATTGCTACACTGGAGGCTTCATTTGCCATTCACTGCTTCCAGCTGCGTTTTCCCCATGCCTCTGGTATCAGCAAATCCCTGGATCACTAAGAACCTCTGGCTTTGCAGCGTGTTCTTCCTCAGAATCTTTTATGTCAGTGGCTTTGGGGGAGCAGGTTGCTATTGCTTTTCAATCAGTTGGCCTTTGTCACTCAAAGTGCAGACCAGGGTAGCATCCCTTTCCGTCGGCAGCACGGCTTCCCTGTGGACTCTCCCCTTCTTTCCCGCGCTAGCTAGAAACAAATCACTAATTGAATTTCACCTTTCAGAGCTCTGGGAAATGACAGAGGCCGGTGCCTCCAATTAATTTATGAAACGGTGTGGAAGAAGAGGCGTGTTCCATGCTTAACACAGCAGGGCAGAGGGCTCAGAGTCCCCGCTGCACTCTCCTCCCCGTGGTAGGGAGGGGGCAGTTATCCTGAGCCGTTCTGGTCTGTGTTCCAGCACCTGACCCTGGCTTGCCAGAGGTGAGGACGGGGCTGCGTTCCTTCATCTACCCAACACTGATGGGGAGTCGAGTATGCACCAGGCACTGGGGGCCTCCTGACCACACAGCAGCCAGCAGGGCGGGCGTGACCCTGCTCTCCAGACACCACCCAACAAAACGGGGAAACCAGGATGCGGCAGTGCCAATGACTTGAAAGTTTAACTAAACCCAGTGTATCAGGGCCAAGGATCGGTTGAGAACAACGAGGCCCTATGTCAGGTACTGGGGACACGGAAGTAAATCCCCATGGCCCCTGCCTTTGGTAAACTGCCTAAGAGACAGACTACAGTTAGATATGAGGGGCGCCATGACAGCAGAATGCACAGGGAGCAGGGCTGCATGGGACGGGGGTGACCTTTTCGTGAGTTCAGAGGTGGCTTCCGGGAAGACGAGATAACTGAGTCACTTTCAAGAGTTCCCGAAATGGACAATGGGAGAAAGATACTCAGACACTGAGAATATCTTATGCAGAAGCCCGGGGCAGGGTTAGGGAGCAGGAAGTAACTGCCTGTATCCAAAGGATACATGTGGGAACCTGAGGGAGCTGAGCCAGCAAATCACAAAAGCCTAGCAAGGCCTGCGCACCTCTGGGCTGCCTCGCGCAGGCCAGGATGAGGACGGAGGGCAAGCCAAAGCGCCTGGGCACAGCCCTCCCTCAGCACTAACTGGCTATGTGGCCTTGGCAAGCGGTTGTTACCTAGCCTGGCTTCCTCCTCTATTAACTGGGGTAACAATAGCACTAACACTATAGGATTGTCAGAGATTAAGTCAAATAATGCATCTGGAACCCTTAGCATACCAACCCCTTAGCCAAGTGTTCAATAAATACTAGCTATTTTATTCCCACCATTGTTAATGTTAATATCTGTTGCCATGGAGAGCAGCAAGGTGGAATGGGCGGTGACAGGCTTTGAAGTTAGATGGACCAGGCTAGGCTTCGAATCCTGGCTCTGCCATCTTTCATGTGTAGCCCTGGGCATGTTACTTACTCTCCCTGAGCTGCCCTTACCTACTCTGCCCCCCACCTCGTATCTGTCACTTGGCCCCATGCTGGGCACACAGAGCCTCAGTAAATGACAGCAGTCATCGTCATCTCCTCCTCTCCTCTTCTTTCTCCTCCTCCTCCTCCTTCTCCTCTTTCCTCCTCCTCCTCCTCCTCTTCTTCCTCCTCCTCCTCTTCTTCTTCCTCCTCCTCCTCTTCTTCTTCCTCCTCCTCCTCTTCTTCTTCCTCCTCCTCCTCTTCTTCTTCCTCCTCTTCCTCTTCTTCTTCCTCCTCCTCTTCCTCCTCTCCTCCTCCTCCTCCTCTTCCTCCTCCATCATCATCATCATCATCATCATCATCGTCGTTGTTGTGGGGCAGCTGTGTTAGGCTTGCTCACTGGTTTACTGGCTGCAAGCCCTTTGCCTGATTAGTACATGAGCATCTGGCAGCACCACGTGTGCATGGCCTATGTGAGGCTATGGGTGCTTGTGCTCAGGGGAATGCGGATGTGCAGATTGCCTGCCCGCCACTGTGAGGGGTCATTTTGCTGTTTGTTTGTCCGAGAGGTAGTTTCCCCTCCCTGTGTGCTTATCTGCTGTTGTGAGACTTTATTAAATGGAATGATCCAATCCTTTCTGGCTCCACAGTTTTTCTACCATCTGCCCAAATCCACTGTGGACCTGCCTGGCCTCGGCCCCCCGGCATTACAATCATCAATGTCGGTTACCCTCAACAATGATGACATTAATAGCCATAGTGAACGGGGACTAACATAAGGGGGACTCCATTGGGGGAAGTGAGTGAAGAGCTTGAGGCTGGAGAAGAGGAAGTGAGCAGGCCTGGCTAAGCCAGTAACCGGTCCACATTCAAAATACCTGAGGGAAATGTCTTAAAATATAAGTGCTGCTGCCTTTTCCCCAAATCCTGATATGACAGGTCTGGTGCGATGCCCCTTAATTTGTGCTCTTAAATTTTCCCCAGGGCATCTTGCTTCTCTGCAGGTGGCAGGCCTGACAGTCCTCATTAGATGTATGTGATGAGGCTGGCCTGGCCTGGGGCAGAAACAGTGGAGAGGTCGGGGGTAGAGAGGGGGCTGCTCAGGTCTCTTAAAGAGAACCCTCAGGCTCCCACTCCATCTGAGGTGGCAACTCACCCCCCACCTGAGTTCCCCATGGGTGCATGCTCCTTCCCAGCCCTGTCCAACGGGACAGTAACTCAAAGCACAGCAATGACTGAAGAGAAATGAACCAGAAGGGAAACCCCTCTACTCTCACCCCAGTGCTTCCCAACATTGTCACCATTAACAATTCCTGTGTATTTTTCTATGGATATTTTCCATTTATTTTTTCCTTTACCTACACATACATATCTACAAAGAGGGTTTTCCTTTGTTTTGATTTGATTTTGTAAAAGCGTGGAGTTCCAGAATGTAATTTATCTTAAAACTTCTCTCCCTGCCCCACCCTAAAACAATTGTGTGAATATTTCTATGACAATACAGATTCTCTTGCTCTCTTTAATAGCCATATAACACTGTAATTTATCCACCCATTCCCATTCTCAAGTTTCCTTCTTCCTATTGCTTTGCAAACCTGAGCAGGCTGGCACCAGTCTTTCTCATGGGCTATCTTTACATATTGCCACTTTGGGTTCTATTGGGAAAATCCCCAGTAGTGGGATTGCCTATTTCTGACCTTCAGTCCCCTGACCCTGGACTCCAACACCTGTTGTCTCTTCCCCTGACTCACCCCAAGTTTGACGAGATCTCAGTTTCACGCCAGAGTTGTCACCGTTGAGAAAAAACGGCAGCCAGGACTCCCCCTGGGTAGTGTCAGGAAGTGGCGCTGCTATCATGCAAAAGCCATGTCTATTTACAGAGTCTGCAATGACCTTTATCCATGGGGGTTTTTCTTTTTATTTGACATCTCTACTGTCAGTTCCAGCAGAAACACTTGGTTTTTGCTCTCTGGCTAGTCTAATTTAAATACCAAAAATGGCCAACTGCACAATAGCAACTTTATTTTGTTTTGTAAATACAACCAAGTTATATACTGAATTCTCATTTCACAGTTTTAAAAATGGGGGGGGGGGGAGAGACGTACCATAATGAAAATACCAGAACTTAGAAAATCCACTGATATTTTGTCCAAAAATATTTTATCAGCCTTGGTATGTAGCAATGTCATGGATAAGAAACCCATCTTGATCACCTTGTTAGCCCTTAAAGAGTACCAAAGCCTTTCTTCATGGCATGCATTCCAGTGGGAGAGAGGACAAAGGAAATGTGAGAAAATTATCGGGCAGAAACATATGACTATAAATAATTGACTCAGGTTTCATGAGCCTTAACCTCTTGCTTCAGAATGTTTATTTCCTTTATTTCAAAATGTTTATTTTTTTTCCAATGACTTTAATTAATTTTGCCTTTGGCTCATAAACAGGTGAAACTGAAACTTTTTTATTTGCATTTTTATCTTGAAGCAAGCTAACTAATTAAACTTTTCAATTTGGTCTTACTATGCCTAGCAGAGCCACAGGAAAATGGCTGACAGGTTTATAGATTTGTGACTGTTTTCCTAAGGAAGAAGTGGCAGGAGCTTTTAGAAATTATGGTGGTTTTAGGGAAATGTTAAAGGCAAAACCTATATTAAGGTTCTCACGGGAAGAGAGACGAGTAAATGAGGCACAAAAATGGGTAAAAGGAAGGTTCTAGAAACTATATACCAATGAACTTCCCTTGAGTTCTAGAAAAGGAATAGAATAAATTAGTATAAAATGGATTTGACAATATAATGTTCAACAGTGCTACTCAACTGGTAGTAAAGAAAAATATCTAAAATATAACATATATAGACCTCAGCCTCATTCATGACCAGTTCTTCTAGGAACTCTTAGAAGTTAAAAAAAGAGAAAGAACACCATTAAAAATTTTAGGGTAAAAATTCAAGGCACTATCTTGAAAGGATATTTGTAACACATTTAATTGATAAGGGATAAGTAACCAGAATATATAAAGAACCCCTAAACAGCCCTGGCCAGTTGGCTCAGCAGTAGAGCGTCGGCCTGGTGTGCGGGGGACCCGGGTTCGATTCCCGGCCAGGGCACATGGGAGAAGCGCCCATTTGCTTCTCCACCCCCCACCCCCTCCTTCCTCTCTGTCTCTCTCTTCCCCTCCCGCAGCCAAGGCTCCATTGGAATAAAGATGGCCCAGGCGCTGGGGATGGTTCCTTGGCCTCTGCCCCAGGCACTAGATTGGCTCTGGTCGCGGCAGAGCGAGGCCCCGGAGGGGCAGAGCATCACCCCCTGGTGGGCAGAGCATCGCCCCTGGTGGGCGTGCCGGGTGGATCCCGGTCGGGTGCATGCGGGAGCCTGTTTGACTGTCTCTCCCCGTTTCCAGCTTCAGAAAAAAAAAAAAAAAGAACCCCTAAACTCAGTAAGAAATAATTTTTTTAAAAAAATCAAAAATAGCTAAGAAGTATAAACAGTCATTTCACAGAATAAAAACCATAAATGGCCAAAAGTCTATAAAATATTTGTTCAAACTCATTGGCTATCAGTGAAATTAGAATAACAACCACAGTTAAATATGATTTTATATCTACCGGATTGGTAAGTATTAAGTATATAAATACCATGTATTGGCTGTAATGTGCAAGAACGGGCTCTCCTTCAGTGCTGCTGGGACTGTCTATTGTAGCAACAATGTTGAAGAACAGTTTGCTGTTATCTACTGAAGCTGAAGTTGTATGATCCAGTCCTAGGCCTATCCCTGCAGGAACACTTTCATATATGCCCTGGACACATGGACAGGGATGTCCCTAGCAGCTGGCTAGCAGTAGCAAAGACGGGAAACAACCTGTGTGCTCACTGAGCAAAGCGCAGCTGCGTTAGTGACGGCGCAGCCGGCTGGGCCGCTCTGGGCTCTGACAGCCCTCTCCAGAACACACTGCGCCGTGAAAAAACACAATTTGCAGAAAAATACCTTCCGTGTGATTCCATTTATAGAGAATTCAAAAACCCATGAAAACTGATATTTTTAGAGACAGATAAGGAGCAAAATTCTGAAGCAAAACGATGGATTAACAATTCCTGATAACCATTTTCCTTGGAAGGAACGAATGGGCGTGAGATGCGGAGGGAGTCTGCAGGGGCTACAGCGGCATCGTGCGTGCTATTTCCTAGGCTGGCAGTGGGTAGAAGCCAGGCCATTCTTTCTTGTATGTTGTGTATGTATGTGTTTACATATGTCTGGACACATGTACATATATACTGGTGTATGTCTGAAATGATTCACAATTTAAAAAAGAAAAATATGGGTTAGATGATACTTGGGCACTAATTTATCTTGTTTGACATTTATATCAATAACTTATCAAAATCGTGGCTCATCCAGAGTAGATGAGGGATAGCTAATATGTCAGATGATGGAATCAGATTTCCTAACAGGCAGGGACACACTGCCACCGTGACTGATGATTTAATGTCACCAAGATGAATGTAAAGTCTTCACCTTGAGATTCTTGAAAGCCAACTCACTAAATCAAGGTGAGATTCCCCTATGTTACACAGCAGTTCATGTGAAAACAACTTCAGGGTCTTACTTGACCACAAGCTCAAAAGGACCCTTCTATATAAACGCATGCCCAAAGAACTCATTTCCACTTTAGGAAGAGTGTCATTCTCCCACAGACAGCATGGGCCAGGCCCCATCTTGGATTTATATATTTCACTCCCAGCACCTTTTTTGAGTAGGAAGTAGACAAATTACAACAAGATCAGAGGATGATGACTAGTCAGTTCATCAGAGGGGGATGTGGAAGAGCCAGAGCAGAACTAGAAGAGAATCTTCCAGAAGATTGGTTACAGCTCAATGTGCACAAGATCTCACCACTACTCAGAGATGCCCAAAGAAGCAGTTGGCTGCCTTATAAGGTGTAAACACGGATCCCTGGACATGGGTCCTCCTACAGTTGTAGCAGAAGGTAGACTCAATGCTCTGATGTCCCTTCCATGTCATAGCTGCCATGAGTCTATAAAAATAACCAACGTGAAGTCACAGGGGGAAATAGGCATTTTGGGCGAGCAGAGAGTGAGGGCGGAGTGTGAAGCACACGGGACAGATAGCCGAGTTCAGTACCTTCTGCACCAGGGGTCCCCAAACTTTTTACACAGGGGGCCAATTCACTGTCCCTCAGACCGTTGGAGGGCCATACTATAAAAAAAACTATAAAAAAATCCCTATGCACACTGCATATATCTTATTTTAAAGTAAAAAAACAAAACGGTAACAAGTACAATATTTAAAATAAAGAACAAGTAAATTTAAATCAACAAACTGACCAGTATTTCAATGGGAACTATGGGCCTGCTTTTGGCTAATGAGATGGTCAATATGCTCCTCTCACTGACCACCAATGAAAGAGGTGCCCCTTCCGGAAGTGCGGTGGAGGCTGGATGAATGGCCTCAGGGGGCCGCATGCGGCCCGTGGGCTGTAGTTTGGGGACCCCTGTTCTACACTGTCCTGCCATTCCTTTAGCAGCGAGGACAGCCCTGCACGTGAAACCATGGTGTGTTCTGCAAGACCCGACTCTCTGCTGATGTTGCCCCTAGGAAAGGGGCTGCTGAAACCCAGTTTCCAGCTCTGGACAAGGAAAGGAGCTTGGGCTTAGGAGTCTAAAGACCTGAGTTCAAATCTTCCCCTGCCTCCTTTTGACTATATGATCTCAAAACCATTACTATCTTTTTCTGAGCCTCAGTTTCTTCTGTTTAAACAAGAATGAGAATACCTATTGCAAGGTGTAGAGAGAATTAAATAAGAAATAGGAAGCATCTGATATATTATTTCTTTCTCAATACCCCTAAAAATTGTGAATAAAGAACACTCCTAACTGTCTGCACTCATTCACTCATCAGTTCACCTAACAGAAGTTGATGTAGCACTTACATCTCAGGTACCTGGTACTCCTAGCCATTGGGGAAATGCCTGTGGAGATGATAGGCCCTTTCCTCGAGCCACAGGCTAGTGACTAGGTCTGACCAGTGAACAGACAATTGCAACCCAATGTGCAGAAGACTAGGGAGATGATAACCAGGGAGATCTGGGCTCAACAAAAGGACCATTTAATCCTGCCTCAGAAGGAGGTTGAGGGCAGACTCCCCAAAGTGTCCTTACAGATGAGCAGAAATTATTGAGACGAAGGAGGACCAGCCTGAGGTAGAGAGGACAGTGTGACTCCATGCCTGAATGCAGAGCATGTGCAAAGGCCCGGGTATGACATAGCATGGCAAATTTGGGGAAGTTCAAGTCCAGTGCATTAGCCAGGAAGAGCTAGCTCATATTGCTATAGCGACTAACACCCCCCCCCAAAAAAAAAAGTTTATTTCTTCTCATGAAAATGTCCAGCAGGGGCTGGTTGGGGACTCTGCCCCATGTTACATTCTCTCTGGAAATCAGGCTGACCAAGCAAAGCAGCCACTTTCTAGAACACTGGCAGTGGCTGTGCAGAGGGAGAGTTACACATTACACGCTGCTTCTTAAGGGACTGTCATGAGGAGAGGGGACACACTTTCCTTGTGCTTACATTTCATAAGCCAAAGTCAGTTGCAGGGCCACACCTGTGGACCTGGGCCACCATTGGTTGACATCTAAACCCAACAGAAGAGGTGGGTGTGGACCTCGCACAGGCCAGGAGGAGAACTGGAAATGTCTGTCAGCAGTGATGACCACCACATTCAGTGTGGCAGGACGGGGAGGGGACACGTAGGGAAAGGAAAGAGAATGAGAAACAAACATCCGCCAGGTCACGAAGGTTCTTTATGCTATGTTCTAGAATTTCTACTCTCTCGGGTCAGCTGGGAGTGACACAATTAACAGCTCGTTTTAGAAACTGAATCCAGCAGGGAGGGAATTGACTCATTTGTTCCACATTTGCATGGACGATACCAAGCAGACCAAGTCCCCGTTACATTTGGTGGAGGAAGGGGGAATCATTAATCAACAAGATGAACAAAGGGTTGTATAACATTGCAGATGGTGATAAGTTGTAGGGGAAAAAAAGTCAAGATTCTCCTCTGGCGGGGAGGAAGCTAGCTGGTAGCACTGAGGTGAGAGGAGAGCATGCATTAGAAAGGGATTAGGAGGTAGAAGCCAACCAGTAAGAGGGTAAATGAGAGAAGAGAATGGAAATACCCAGGGCGGGGGCATCCGTAAACATTAGTTGAATCTGAATTTAGAGTTGGAATAGTTCTTTTGAAGCATTCTGTCCCCACGGATATGCATATGACACCAACCCTTTTCAGGAGAGTGGATAACAGACAAGCCACTCAGCTGGTTTATTAAGGTGGAATTCTCCACAGGGGCTTGAATGAAGACTCAGGCCATCGGGGGCTGCATTTAACTGATAAGAGCAACTCCAAGGGAAAGAACACACGAGATGCTTGATGCGCATGTGGCAGTAGCATTGGGGGAATTCTCTAGAACGCTGAAACCAAGCCTCCTCGTCAGCTAACTGAATCAGTGGTCTGCGTGTGTCCTTGTGCGCCTTTCGGAATAAGTAAATAAGATTAGAAGCAAAGTTGCCGCCCTTACTCCTCTCTTTCCATTCCTCGCTCTGGCAGTCAGCACAGTATACAGGTTTATCCGCTGAGGAAGCACCTCACAAACCCTTTCCTCTCCCACTTCCGTGCCCTTTTTGACACCGTGAACTTGAATATTGCAGGCAATGTTTTGTGCACCCTGCGAGAATCCCAGATACTGCCAAGTGGAGGGGTCCCCCAAAGGTAATCTGATCGTTCCCCCTCTCCCAAAGGCTGGACTTCCTTCTGATACTCCAGAGCGAGTGTCGTTCAACCTACACTCACATGCTCATCGCCTCGCCAGGCAAGACTTCCTGTCACTCACTGTACAGCTCCCCTGGCTGCTAAGTTCTTCCCCAAGATCCACCCACTAGTCTTAACTGGGAGCCGTGTGGAACTATTCGGTCTGTGAAACATGAAATCATATGAGTATCAGAAAGTAACATGCTAATAGGGCACCTTCCGATCATGTTAGGCTAGTTTCTTTTCTCTTCGTTTGTATCCTTTCTTCCCTTAAGACTTGCCTTACCAGGTGGTGGCGCAGTGGATAGAGTGTCGGACTGGGATGCGGAAGGACCCAGGTTCGAGACCGTGAGGTCGCCAGCTTAAGCGTGGGCTCGTCTGGTTTGAGCAAGGCTCACCAGCTTGAGGCCAAGGTCGCTGGCTCAAGCAAGGGGTCACTCAGTCTGGTGTAGCCCCACGGTCAAGGCACATATGAGAAAACAATCAATGAACAACTAAGGTGTCACAATGCGCAACGGAAACTAATGATTGATGCTTCTCATCTCTCCATTCCTGTCTGTCTGCCCCTATCTATCCGTCTCTCTGACTCTCTGTAAAAAAAAAAAAAAAAAAAAAAAAAAAAGGATACTTAAGACTCTCAGGCGAGACAGGCCCAGGTACTACAACTCATCCTTGTATAGAAATGCCCTGGCCATCCGGACTGCCCACCATCCCCTCTCCTCCTCACAGGCTCTTCTGGTTTGTCGACTGCCCCCCCCCCCCCCCCCCCCCCCCCCCCCCCCCCCCCCCCCCCCCCCCCCCCCCGCTCCATGGGAACCAGGATGGTCCAAAATTCCAGCTGTGAACCGGATAGAACAGAATCCAAGGGCGGGGTTCAGGCTTCTAACTACTCTCCACAAAACTTGCGTCTCAGTACAGGGAGGAAATACAGCCCATATCAGTTGATATTCAAAGAAGATATTCTTATTGAGTCCCTTGCACTCAATTAACTCCAGAGCCTTTCTGCTCAAACGTTTTGTGGGTTCCAAGAGGGGGAGAAAATGACACTGTGCGCATTTTTCTTTCTTTCAAGATTGGAAAGAAATGAAGGAAAGGCTCGTCTTGTCTATGTTTTTATAAAAATATAAAGCATGAATCCTCTGGGACAAAGATATTCTTTTCCTGTAAATCTAGCAGAGCCGATGAGAGAGCTTAAGTGTGAGCGGATGTCACACGTTCGTCTTCCGGAGCTACTTTGCTGCATTTCTGAAAAGATGACAGTCTCTGCGGGATCGGAAATCTGGAGGTGCAGGAGTGGCCCCTTCCACGTCTCTGGGACCTGAGTCTGGAAAAGATGTCCGTCATTAGCTGACCACAAGGGTGAAGTGCACAGCCTCCGAGGGCGCAGGGGCAGCAGCCCCTACTTGGCTGAATCGATTTGTGGGAAACTGATCCCGAAACCTTCTCTGGGCCGTAGACACATGTGCTGTTCATGTTTGGGCCTGCCCCCTTTCTGCTGCCCGCCTCTGTTGGCCTCATTCTTGGCTATAGAATATATTTGCTCAGCAGAGACTCTGAGTCAGATGCCAGGTCCCAACACTGATTCCACTGGGGACCGGCTCTGTGACCTTGAGTCAGTCACCACTATTCTCCCGCGGACAAGAGGGGGTGAGGACAGCACCTCCATGAGGTCAAGTTCATGCACTAGAGCAGGTGTCCCCAAACTGTGGCCCCCTGAGGCCATTTATCTGGCCCCCCACCGCACTTCTGGAAGGGCCACCTCTTTCATTGGTGGTCAGTGAGAGGAGCACTGTATGTGGTGGCCCTCCAACGGTCTGAGGGACAGTGAACTGGCCCTTTGTATAAAAAGTTTGGGGACCCCTGCAGAGTTTAGAACAGCTCCCCACACATCAAGAGCAGTCAATGTGATGGGCCAAACTGTGGCTTCCTAAAGTTATCATGCCCTAATCCCTGGAATTTGTGAATGTGACTTTATTTGGAAGAATCTTTGCAGTTGTGATTAGGTTAAGGATTCTGAGTTAGTACCTGACATATGGGGTGGGTGGGGGTGTAATCACAAAGCTTTTTAGAAGAGAGAGGCAGGCGGAGATGACAGATGCACAGAGAAGGAGGCTATGTGTAGACAGAGCAGGGGTGGAGCTGCAAGCCAGGGAATGCCAGCAGCTGACACAGGCAAGAACAGACCCTCCCCTGGAGCCTTCCGAGGGAAACTGACACCTGTCAACGCCCTGATTTCAGACTCCTGGCCTCTAGGACTGCGAGAAAATAAACCTCAAAAGTTGTAAGCTTCCCTGTATGTGCTAATTTGTTACAGCAGCCCTAGAAAACGAAAGCAATCAGTAAGCCAGTGAGCGTGAGCCTCCCTGGGATATAAGCTCTGAGGGGATGGAAATCTGGTCACTCTGTAGACAACATATGCAAATCCTCAGTAGATGCTCGATGCTCGCTCAATTAGAGAATGCACAGATTGCCGTCTTTCTGCCTCTCCTTCTCTCTGTCTTCTTTTTTAACTCTCCCTCTTCCCTGTCTGTCCCCTGTGGCATTTAACAGCCTGCAAATCACCCCCCAGTATAAGCTTTAATCTCCCATTTAATTTCTCACTGATTCATTTCTTCCGTTGCCCACAGAGGATGGGCTTCTGACAGCTCACCTTGTGATGGAACCAGTTGCTTTGGGTATATGAGTGGCACAGGTCTCTGCAACGTATCTTGATGTTTCTCTTCTCTACTGAGAGGGGGTCTTTGGGACTGCAGTCATGTCCTGTGCTGCTGGGCCTTGTCTGGGGCGGATGTATAGTTAAGAGACTGAATTCAGGAGAGAGTGTCTAAGAGCGTGGCTGGCAGTGGTTGACTTGATGGGTGCTCAGGACTTTCAACTCACTGCTTTTTCAACTTGATTTGCAAATAAAGCCCGAAAGTCTCCAGCTCTTAAAAAATCTTTACTGTGCCCACTCTCCTAGTGGGAGGGAGAGTATGAAGGTAGCCAAAGGGGCTGTTTTTCAGGCTTTAATGCCTCATTGCCTTCAATACATGGGCAAGTTATTCAGTGGAATAAAATGGTTTAAAGACTTAAATGGTAAGAAATAATCAAATAGTCAGGGTTGAGCAGAACTTTCAGTAAGTAATGCAGGGAAAAACAATTTAGAGCTGTCCCTGCCCTAAATATCAGCTGGGAGTAGCTAAAGACAGTTATTGTAAGCCACCTTACACCAGTGGGATCCTCAGTGCCCGCCACATGATGCTTTCAGAGCACACTTAAATGCATTTTATGTCTGATGCGTGCATCACACTGCAGTACAGTTTTGCGTTTCAGCATCGCTGTCTCTCTTAGTTGAATGTGGCAAGGTAAGGAGCCAAGACTGTCTTATTCATATCCACAGGCCCAGCAGAGGGCCTGCTGCAGAGTCGGTCCCAGGACAGTGGACTTGAACTAAACGAATGTTTAAACTAGGGGTCGGGAACCTATGGATCACGAGCCAGATGTGGCTCTTTTGATGGCTGCATCTGGCTCGCAGACAAATCTTTAATAAAAAAAATAATAACGTTAAAAATATAAAACATTCTCTTGTATTACAATCCATTCATTTCCTACCACTCGTGTTCATGGTTGTGGGTGGCTGGAGCCAATCACAGCTGTCCTCTGGGACAACACCAAATTTTTATTGGATAATGCGTGATGTACACGGGTGGTTGTATGGTTCTCACAGAATTACATTTTAAAATATGTGGCATTCATGGCTCTCTCAGCCAAAAAGGTTCCCGATGCCTGGTTTAAACACACAGGCAGAATTTCTTACTTACCTAGAGTGGGGACAGACGGCCCAGTGAAAGCACAGCTTCTATTTGAAACACGTGGGATTCCTAAATTGTACAAAGGGGGCATTGCACACCAGTGAGGAAGCTGTGGTCTCTCCAAGCCCCTAAGGTAGCATGGCGGAAGAGATGCGTAGGGAGTGTCAGGTTAACATGACTCCTACCATGTTCACGAATCTCCATTACCCATCCACAGCCTCTGGGCGGTTCTCCTTTGAAACAGGCAACTGTTATAGTATAAGATGTTCTGTTTCAGACCTGTGTGCTCTCCTGGGCCTTTTGTGGTAGAGAATCACCCCACTTACCCACACCCGTTTGCACACGCTCACTTTAACATTCAACAAGCTGTGTATTTCCTGACTCCGGAACCCTCTGCCACAGGGAGGGGGGCGGGGAGGTCAGAGTGAGAGGAGATGTGATGGTGGAAGCAGAAGTCAAAGCTTTACAGATCTGATGGTGCTATGCACTAACTTAGCACGTGGAGGACAGGGCCAAGGGGCCAAACAATGCAGGCGGCCCCGGCGACAGCAGAACATTCCCACCGCCCCTTCTTGCTCGTGACATCAGCCCTTTGGGTATTGGAAGGCAGCTCTCCTGGCCGCCCCTTTGCAGGGCTAACATGGAAGTTTATGAATCGATCTTGGCTAACAGGGAGAATTTCAGAAACAACCGACAAGGCTAAAGAGAAAAACCAAGAACAATTCAGCAATTTGCATGGGGCCGTGTTTTAATTATGTCTGAGTTACTCAGTGCATGGGATAGACCCTGAAATATTAGTAAGGCTTACTATGATCGCCTTCCTTGTACTTGGTAGTCTACTCCTATTTATACAACCTGAGCGTGTCCTCAGAAAAAGCAGCCTAGTGCTCGTCTGAGGCTCCTACTCGATCAAAAGTGGACCCTCGGAACCAGGCCGCTCCCACTGTGTGATAACAATGCCCGCAAGGAGCACAGACCCCTGGGCTGGGTATTACATATATTAACACATTTCATCTACACAGCAACCCCATCGGATGACTCTCCCTAGGGGACAGTCCAGTTGACCCAGCCTGAGTCCTGTGCCTGCTGGCCCTTGGGGCTTGGGGAGAAGGTGTGGTTGGTCTTTCCCCTGCCAGGCTGTTTCCAGGAAGAGAGCCAGGCAATTGGGGCAGGCGGCACCGTCAAGAGGCTGAACTACATCCATGGGGGAGACAATTCCACAAAAAATAAATGAGATGAGAAGATATTCGTACAGAGTGAGCCAGACGGTCCTGGATCTCTTCTCCATCCGGTCCGTGGCTGAATGTTGACTGCGCACCCACCGAGTGCCGGACGCTGCTCACTCAGTGGGGTACAAGAGGGAATCAAAGGCACGTCGCTTAGTTTTATGTCCCTCTGTTATTCCCCGAGTGGCACCCTGATGGCCTGGCAGAGGAAACACAGCTTTCAGAAGTGACATTCGCTGTGGAGAGAACTGAACTCGAGTGGAAATGACTCCAGTTTCACACGGCCCAGATCACAGGGAGAAGCTCCCGCAGGCTGCATGCCAGACACCTCAAGGGCTCCCTCTTAGATCTCAATCCCAGTGCGCTTAATTTCAGATTTTTGTGACCCTGATAAGCCCTCATCAAGTTTTATTCTTCATAAAAGATCCGTTTCCCCAGACTCATAAAGTAACTCCTCCTAATTCAGTGTTATTTTATAAATACTTTCATTGCTAGCATCAATCACAGGCCGCTGACTTCACAGCCATAAAACAACAGCTTGCAACATCACCATATTACCCAATATGTATTTACTTATCAAGTTGAAGAACACATGTTTGCAAAATCAGCAACATTACCGCTCTCCTAGCAATTTGCCAGCACTCTCTTCCCGTTGAAGGCAGAGTCTTGAGTCTCAGAAGTGCTGTATTTCAGCGTCCTGGCTCATTTGTATCTTGTTACGGTAGTAATCACCTGCTCCTCCAGCCCCTTATTGATCATCCCTGGGACTTCAGGCAGGTTATTTGCCGAGCAGTGGAGTTCTGGGGTCATTGATCACCTGTCCTGCACTACAGCTCAGGGGTGCAGGCCCTGCCTGTCCCATGGGCTCTCCAGTGTGGCTCAGTGATGCCCCAGAGGGTGACAGCAGAGAATAAAACCAAGTATGAGGCCCTTCTGAGCACAGTGCTCTGGGCAACTACATAGGTCAGAGGCCCATGCACCCAGCCTTACTCTTGAGGTGGCCTCAGATTCCAGATCTGGCCAATAGACTGCAGGAAATAGAGATGTGTGGCATTTCAGGCTGAAGCATTTAATGAGTCTTAGTTGGCACATGGCTCCTTCCACAACAATTCGGAAACCATGTGGGTCCATGTGTCCAATGACATGGCTATAGGGTGTGAGAGTCCGGATCCCTGCATCATAACTGGGAGAGAAACTGCCCTTATAGACTAAATGCAAGGGGAGAATGACTCCTGTAAGGTAAGCCATTGAAATCTCAGGTTTGCTTTATTATCCCAGTCTAGCCTGGTCTAAACTACTCCCTGTTTTTAAATAGCAAAACTGCTTCTCCTTTGCTCTTAAAATAGAGATAAAGAACAAGGACAATAGGCCTATTGTTCAGAATTTACCTAGGAATTAGTATTTAGTGCCAGTCAGATGTTATTCATCTTCTTTCTATTCCACCATCATTACCTTAATGTGTAATAAAATAAATAAAAATAGTTTTTTATTTTTTTCACCTTATTCATTCATATATTCACTCATGCATTCAGCAAATGCATACCAAAATCTCACTACCTACAAAACATTATCCTGATAACTGAAGATTTTCACGCTTTGAAAATACAAAATTTAATCAGAAACACTCATTGATGTTAGTAGTAGCATGTTATTAAACATTATACACTATGTTGAATGTGCATATCCAATGGTATTACTACTTGAGCCGTTGTGTGGGCAATAAATACAAGAAAGACAGGAACTCCCCCCTCAGTGAACTTCAAATCTAGAAGAGAGAGTTCTAAGAAGAGAAGCAAATTGTGGTTTCAGTTGTTCAAGTGCCGGACTCTTAAAGTGCCATTACTTTTAGGGACACCGGTGTGACTGATCCTAAGGTGGGGTTTGTCAGCCTCAGCGCTGTGGGCATTTTGGGCTGCAGAGTTCTCTGTCCGGAGGCGATTCTGAGCACTGTAAGGTGTTTAGTGGCACCTCTGGCCTCCACCCACTAAGAGCAGGTTTGACATAGCCCAATCCAGCTGTGACAGAACATGTCTCCAGACATTGGCCTATGTTCCCTGGAGGATGGAAATCTCCCTGACAGAAAAATCACTGTTCTAAGGAGAACTAGCATTTCTTTTTTTTTTTAATCTCTTAAATTGATTAAACCAATCCTACCCAGTACACACACACAATTTCCTTTTGTTGTTCCTAGAGTTTAATGAAAAACTATTTTCATATTTGAGAATTTCAGCTACTTTATGCTAATTCAACACAAGGGTTTCTTATTATTACTTTGGAATATTAGAGAGAAAGATTCCATTTAAAATTACTTTTTTTTTCCCAAGTGTTTTTAGATCAATTAATTCATCATAGTGTACCCTGTATCCTTTTTAAAGAGTGGCAGAGAAAGAAATTATAGAGAAAAAAGATAAAATGGAGTTTTTCAATAGGCTTGGGGAAAATAATCCCTTAAATTTCTGGACAGAAAGAAGAAATGGGGGCAATGAAGGTCATCACGATAAAAGGGTTCCAGGTTGTAGCCAAGAAGTACCTTATATCTGAAGAAAAGGTGCCTTTCCTAAACGCTGGCCTGCCGCAGCTTAATAAAACAATAGCTCGCCAGAAAAGTAGGGCAAAGGCGCTGTGAAGAGTGAACAAGGAGCAGGAGCCACTGCAGGACTGAAATCATCGTAAGTCGGTTCTGTCGCCACCATCTCTTCATCAGTGTAGAAATAAACAACCTTTGAAAACAGATGGCGACAACCATTGCTCAACTTGTCATACCTTATTACATATTTGCCTGTCAATTTGTACTTAAAAAATCAACTCGCTCCGGGCAGGTAAAGCAAATTTGAGAGGAGAAGTCTATTGCATTCCAAATCAAGCCTGTGGTAATTGCAGCCGCGCAGAGGCTCTCGCGGCTGCGATTAAAGGAAGTGAGCGACTGTCTCAAAATTGAAAGCGTTCTTATTTTTAAGAACAGAGTTGTCTCCTTATTTGAAGGTACTTACTCAACTCAAATCTGTATCACGAGTATATAGTTCTTTGTTCCAGTTTGATTCAGTGCTGTTCCAAAAATAAAATTAAAAAAATCCCTTAGGCAGTTGAAATACTCAGTGGTCAACATACTGCATTTAGTGGTGACATCATTAGTGACCCTCAAAACTCGACATTTAGGAAACGGGTTCTCATCCTTTTTTTTTTCCTATACCTGTTTCTCTTTATTTTAGTCCAGCCCTGGATATGTCATGCTATTTGGTTATTTAAAATGGCAACTATTACATTAAAAAATAAACTATTTTTATTCATATAATAGTTTATAGCTTTTTTGTAAAGATTAATTTACTAGCATTTTTTTTTTACCAGTTGCCTATTGCTGTATAATGAAACACATCAAAACTTAGTAGCTTGAAACAACAGCCATTTATTTGCTTGTGATCTTGCAAGTTGGGATGAGTTCAGCTGGGTGGTTCTTGTGCTGGTCTTGCCTGAGGTTGCTCACACGGCTGCATTTTCTGGAAGTGCAACTGGGTCTGAATGGTCCAAGATCACCTCACCTTACACATGTGATGGTTAGTTAGGGGTATCAGCCAGGGAGCATAAGGTCCCAGATATGTGCCCGAGCCAGCAGAAGAGCCCAGATATCTTTAGATGGTGGCTTGTTTCCAGGAGAACAAACTCCAGTGCACAAGCATTTTCAAGCCTCTGTTTATATAATGTCTCCACATGACCCATTGGCCAGAGAAAGTCACATGGCTAAGGCCATAGTCAATGTGGAAAGGGATAATACAGGAGTGTGATTGAGAGGAAGTATGATTTGCTGGGGGCCACTAATGGGACAAACTTCCCTGCTGATAGAAAGAGCATCTCTGGACTCAAGACATTTTAGGTAAATAGAAATTAATTTAAATATGTAAACATAGCTGAAAAAATGACTGGATATTTACACTTTTGTCTAAATTAGCATCATTTATTTCCAGGCTAAGGCAAAAAAAAAAAAAAAACCATTTACTTTTCTAGGCTGATGCTAAGTATATAATAAAATGCATTTATTCATTTTCTTCCACATTTTCATTCTGCCTTTGTCAGAGATGAGTTGTGACCACCTGGAACAGCAAACTCAAAATGATGATAGCTCGAACAAGATTGGCTTTTACTTTTCTGAATTTATTTCTTGTTCATGTAAACAAAACTAGAAGGAGGCATTTCAGGCTTCCCTCAAAGCTCCATGGCATCAGAGACTCAGGGACTCAGACTCCTGTCTTTCTGCTTCACCTTCCTATCACGTGGTTTCGTGTGAAGGGCTACCCCATGGCCCAATATGGCTGCTGCAGCTACAGTGATCACATTGTATTCCAGGTAGCAGGAAGTGAGTCCATGTGACAGAAGCATATACCTCCTGGTTAGATCCCTTCATAAGGAACCTTCCTAGGAGTCTCACCCCAATACTTCTAATTATATCTATTGTCTAAGCCTAGTCCATGGCCACAGTAGCTGCCAGAGAAGCTAGGACATCTACTATCTCAGTCGGCAATGTGGACAGCTAAAATCAGGGTTATATTTCTAAAGAAGAAAGGAAAAAGGGGTACTACATAGCAACTCACAGTCTGAGCCATAGTCCCTTTAGCAAAATAGGGTTCCAGTATTGGTTCATTGGGTAACTAGCTGTATGGCCTTCACAGTCTTCATTTCCTCATCTGTACAATGGGCTTAACAATATAACATACCCTCCTGGGGTTAATATAGGATCAAATAATGCATGAAACAGGTATTGCATATTTATATCAATGTGTCTCTAATGCCTCCTACATTGCTAGGTCCTGCAACCACATACGGGAACTTCCCTGTTCCAAAAGGGAGGTGGAAGGAAGAAGGGTGAACGGTTTAGAGTGGATGAGCCACGTTTTTTAGGTTGTAATCTATCACCAGAGGACACGTCAGCAGCATTTTAGCTCGTGTCTTTGGGATAAAGAATTGGCTCCACTGACAGTGAAAGTCAAAGTTTGAAAACTGGTGGTGAGCCTTGGACCAAAGTCCGCCATAACCTGTTCTGCTCGGCTTTTTTAGTTCCACTCAATGATCTTTTATTTCTTAAATTTGAACTAGTATCTAACATATGATCATCTTACAGTTTATACAAAAATCCAAATTCCTATGTTTTGGGTTTTTTTTCTTGTAAAATCAAAAGTTCTTGTTTTCCCAGACTTGCATTTTAGAAATGCAGCAATTACCTGAGCTAAAACATAGCTGAACCTCTTCTGTTAAAGAATATGTTCCCTAAGATATCCTGCCCTAAGGCAGGACATGCATCCTCCTGTTTACCACAGCCCTCACCATCCTAACTGGGTTGGAGTCACTTTATTCATATAAGTTCCCTGTGTGGGCTTTGGGTGGGCATTTGGGCACCTCAATCCTGGCCCAACTCCCATGACCCCATTTTGGGAATAGGGCCAGACTCACACAGATAGGTCTGGGCTGTTGTCATGGGAAAGGAGGCCAAAGGTTATTGACATCTTCATTAAAACTCACATTATCAAGAACTTCCTGGGTCTAATACACAGCCTGACCACCATGTGAAAAATATGAGAGAATCTTTGTGCTGAAGAATAAGAATCCCTAGATAATTGGGGGATAGAGGGAAATGCCCCCAAAAGGAGCAATGGTGACAAAGCTAAATCTCCAAGGCTTTGCTTTAGGTCCAATCCTGCTTTCCTCCATCCCTCTTCCTCAAAGTCAGAGTGGAAGCACTTCTCTCTGTCCTCAGAGGCTTCCAGACAGGGCTTCCTAACAGTCTCCACACCCAGGGCAGAGAGCCAGCCTCTTTCTCCCGCCCACCACTGCCAGGAGAGTGTCTCAGCGATAAGCAGAAAAACTTCAAGTGAATTATGAGTAGTGGCTTCCGATTGGACACTCCCTCAAATGAAGATAAAGCAGGTCTGAAATGCTAATGTAGGTCAATGGGACAATAAGACATTATTTACGATTCATTGCATGGGTGACTTTTCAGGAATGCACACACTGCGGAGTGTGGGCTGTCTGTGGATACCTAGCAGATTGGTTTGGTTATCTTTTGTCAGCTAATCATTGGGCAGGTTTCCTTAGTTCCTGTATACACAGAAACATCGATGAGACCAGAGGAAGCTGGCTCATGCCTGCTTGCACTCAACTGGGATTTCCAGGCTTGTCTAGGGGAAGAAAGGAATTGTTTCCCTGCAGGATTTTAATTCATTCCTGCTCCTGTAGATCCTGAGTGTGAACTAGTATCAGTTGAACTCTAAGTGATATTTTGCTCACCATCATCGCACACAGCAGTGGGTCCCCCCAGAACTAAGTTGCAAATTGTGGCAGTCAATAAAAATAACAATAAAACTTACATCTCTTGAATGTTTACAATTGCCTAGGTATTGGACTTTATATTCATTAATTTATACTTCCTGAATAGGAACAGTATCACCCCCAACGGGGAGAAAATGGGTGCTTAGGGAAAACATTGAAAAGATTAGATGTTACAATGGTTTGTGGCCCTCCAACAGGCCATAGTACATACATAGATATACAGAAAATCTATTGAGGGGAGTGGCAAGTACAGAAAAAAAGGGGTCTTAAAAGATTCCTGGTGGGTTGATGATGAAAAAATAAAGGTTGAAAAACGCTGCATGAATTCATTCAATGCCCACAACAGCCCATTAAGGAAGGTGGGGTTTTGTAAATGAAAATCTTGTGGTTTAGTGCAGTAAAGGAATTTGTCCAAGGATGCCCGGCTGCCAAATGCTGAGGCCAGGATTTTAAATGAGCCCACATCCTGACGGTGCCTCTAACACGCTTCTGCCTTGAATTTGCACACTTAGCACTCTCTCTTCACTGTTAAGGACCGTCAGGAGAGAACTGAGTTGCGTGCACCTGCTCAGTCTGAAGGCAACCCCAGATCGCTGTGACTGGTGATGGGTTGAATGTTCTAGCGATGGTCTGTGTCCTCGGCCACTAAAGTTGCATTCACAACAGTTCTCATGTCTGTGCTCTGATGGCCATGGCCATGAGATGTATAATATCTGTATCTAAAAAGCAGACTTGGTCTGTAGGGTGACAAACTCATTCTGGTTTGCCCAGGATTGTCCTGGAATCCCCTCAGTCCTGGACAAACTGGCTGTATTGTGATCCCACGTCCCAAACCGTCAGATTGGGCATTTGGAATCAAAGTGCCCAGAATACCTTCAACCTAAAGCAGGGGTCCCCAAACTACGGCCCGCAGGCCGCATGCGGCCCCCTGAGGCCATTTATCCGGCCCCCACCGCACTTCTGGAAGGGGCACCTTTTTCATTGGTGGTCAGTGAGAGGAGCATAGTTCCCATTGAAATACTGGTCAGTTTGTTGATTTAAATTTACTTGTTCTTTATTTTAAATATTGTATTTATTTCAGTTTTGTCTTTTTACTTTAAAATAAGATATGTGCAGTGGGCATAGGGATTTGTTCATAGTTTTTTTTTATAGTCCGGCCCTCCAACGGTCTGAGGCACAGTGAACTGGCCCCCTGTGAAAAAAGTTTGGGGACCCCTGACCGAAAGGATCCTCCGGTGAAACTTAGTTTCAAATTAGCAGCAGTCCAAGTATAATAGATACAACCCAAGATACTTCTGTGTTCCTCTCCCCTGGGGAGTGTGTTCAGGTGCCAATGGTCTCAGGCTTTCTTCTAGGGTGGGACCAATAAACACAGGAGTTAGCTATGCAACACAGTATCCGTGGTCACATCTTCTTTCTAGTAACTTTGAGGCACATCTCTTAGATCACTGTTTTTCCACTGCCAGTCTATACTCTTCATACAACAGCAGGGGGGTTAACTATTTCTCCCACCAGCACGATATCTTTGGTGGACCAGCATGGGTCCATGGGCCGGCGATTAAAAACCACTCTCTTAGATAATTCAGTCACAGAGATCGGTGTTTGGGTAGCTTCAAAACACACTCCCTCCTCTCACAAATTTGATTTTTATGGCAATATGCCATTTCATTACATCCAAAGAGCTCACTCGGTGACATCTTCCATCTCTGCCCCTGTTGGTGTTGGTAGTACGCATCTCCCCGGAAAGATGCATCTGCTCAGACTGTCCTATCAGAAATCCAGTGCCAAATAGAAACCTGAACATCCTTGTCTCAATCTATAATTTGATTATGGGAGTATGGTTTTTTGTTTCTTTTTAAGAGTCTGACACTTTTGATTATGTGAAGAAAACTTAGGATGAAGTCAAAGAAATTTCACGAGCAGAGCCTCTGGCACTGAGCCTCCCACTTGAGGCTGGCTGACCTTTCACAGAGGTTGAAAACAGCCCTTCGCCTTCAGATCTGCACTCCGCTTCTCAAAGGTGTGACTGTGCTTGAAGTCACGGGGCAGTAAAACTTCCACTTCACACACCAGCTTTCAAGGTCATGACACTAGGCAGCACTTCCCTTTAATCAGAGAAGCACAGCCAAGGAGAAGGGGTTATCTGACTAAGACAGAGCGACTGCAACTGTTGATCATTCTGTCGTGTTGGCGGCAGTGTCCTTCGACAAAAGAAAGTGACGGCCCGTCCTGAGACTTTCAACTAGAAGCTGGTAATTATTTTATTTTGCTTTGGAGGGGCCACTGCTAGTTCATCTGGATCTGGCTCTGGGAGTGACAGGGTGATTATCATTTATTGTGACACCCGGGAGAACATTGTGACAGGGGACGGAAATGCACTGTGTGGAGGACCCACACCCACGTCTATCGTATAATTACGATTTTTCTGCCATGGGGAAGTACACGTCGGCATGAGACGAGCGCTGGTGCCGGGCCACCGGGCTGGTGGAAATGAACAAGCCCTTCTCAGAGTCCAGCAGTGGGCTTAGGCGAGGGGTCGGGCACAGATGTCACCCATAGACAATTAGAGCAGTTGTCCTGCTGGACATTGCCCGGGGCTTGGAATTGGTGTATGACTGCTGAATCAGGTTTCAACAAGGACCTCCAAGGGGCCACAGAGAGCCCAGAGGAGGCAGTGAAGCATGCCCTGTTGTAAAAGATGTCCAGACAAGATTGTCCACTCTTTTCAGTAGACAAGTTATCCAGGGCTTCTGGTCATCAAGGAATAAGGCCAAGCTACTGTGAATTACGGGAATGCAATTCTACTCAAACAACATCGATAGAGGACCCACTATGTGTCAGATACCGAGCTTACAGCAATGAACCAAACCCAGTCTGTACTTCCCAAGAGCTCAAATTTGGGACTATGTGGCCCATGTTCTTTAACGGAAGAGGTTCAGCAGCAGAGCAGCTTGGGAAAAGCTGCAGGTTCTGCTCTCTTGGAGATATTCCGTATGCACCTGCTTGTTAGGGGCACGAAGAATCCTCCAAGAGGGGAGACCTGCTCACCTGGGGTTACTGCATGTTTCTAAGATTTGTTTCTCAGCTGAGCCCATGGAACCAGAGGTCCCTGCATGTCCGCTGTAGAACCTGGAAGTCTGAAATCATGTCACCCCCCAGGGGAGGGGCTGGCAAGAGCAGGGTATTGAACCCACCAAATGGACGGGGGCTCAGGACAGAGCCTTGGTCCTATAGGGGGATTGGAGTACCCCATGGAGAAGCAAGCAGTATAGACGTGTGTGTGTGTGCGCGCGCGCGTGCACATGTGTGCGCATGCACACACACGTGCGTCGAGTTCTGATCTTCGCAGCAGAAAGCCAAGTCTAGCACTGAGCCATGGGCAAGGCTAGCGGGAGACGGTGAGAGGCAGGGACACTGCAGGATAATGATCACACCAGGACGCATCTTACCAAACTGGGTTCCAAGTTCATACTTTAATTGTGAGCTCCCTCATCTGAGACCATTGCCTGCACTGCAGATTTGATAACCAAAGACATCCTCCTCAGAGCACTAACGTGCCAGGCACTATACCGAGTTCTTCACTGTATTATCCCATGAACTCTTTCAAGAACCAAGAAAAAAGTGTTAGTAATATCCTCATGTTGTAAATGGGAAATTGAGGTCCAGAGGTTTGAATAACCTGCCGAAATTCACAGTTAGTAAAGACCTGAACCCAGACACGTTACCTCGCAGTGATTTCCTTCCGTGCCGCAAACCTGTTTACATGGCGTAGGCACTATTTAGACTCACTCTGTTGGGGTGGGCCTCGGAAGTTAATCCAGGTTTGTACCCACATCTGGGTTAAGACAAAGGCAGGGCTTAAGACCAAGGTCATTTGCTTTCTACCAGTTTATTGAATTAAAAACCATTTCTGTGTAACCTTGGGAATATTCCAGGATAGCCTTTTATTATATCTTACTGTCAAATCTGTAAAAAAAAAACCAAAAAAGACATTATCAGTGAACTTCCTGGTGAAAACTGAAAATTCATCAACCAGAAAGGTTTTTTTTTTCCTTCCTCTAATTATTTTAATGCAAACCATGACAGCTGAAAGCCATGATGACTTCATTTTTATAGTGTTTTGCTTGTTTGTCTCTGACTTCAATTAAAGGCAGATTAAATAGGACACGGATTCCATCAATCAAGCACTCATTAGACATTAACAAAGTGCAAGGCATTGGGTCATGCATATTTAACCAGAGACTGCTCAGGGTGGACTCGATGGGGTCAAGGCCTCCTTCCACGCCTTTGGCCACAAAGACCTCCCTTAGCACGTCCCTGGGTGAGACTGTGGGCCTGTAAGCTGCCTCTGACTTCTGACGGAGACTTCCCTGAGAAGCCTGTTCCCTGGGCCAGGAAGGCAAGTTAGTGTCACTCTTCGTGTTAAACTGATAGGCCGGGAGTGGCCGCTGGACCACGGGGTTGGAGAGAACCCTGACTCCGCAGTGTGGCTTAATTGGAAACAGGGCGCCAACTGATTCGCTGGTGTTTTCTAGAGGCAAGGGGCAAGGTGAGGGGCTGCACAGGCCAAGAATGTTCTGTTCTGGCACTGGACCCTGAACTTTGCCAGCGACAGCTTCACGGAGAAACAAAGAAAGGCAAAGAAGCAAGGTGCGATGCATCTTGATGCATCTGCCTTCAAGGCGACATTGGTGAAATTAACTTAGACTGCTTAATAAATTGATCCAACCTTAGGGTGGTCAGAGTCCGCCTTGTTTCCCTGATCGATCAGACCTAATGGCCGATGATCTGATTCCGATCGTGGGGAAAAAGTCATCTGGCGCTAATGGTTTGAGAAGCACTGTTATACAAGCGAAAGGAATACTGGCACAGTGGCTGAGCTGGATAAATTCTATGTTTCCTGTAAGCTCCAATATTTGCTACATATGAATATTCCTGCAAGGAACAACAGGTGGTCTACTGCTTTTTGTCTCTTCCCAGTTTGGTTACACTTTGTCGGTCCAACAGCATTTGCAATCAGAAGGTGAGACTTTATATTCATAGATGACTAAACTGCCATGAAAAATATGGTTGGGCAAGTACCTTGAGCTAAATATGATGGCTCACAATGGCCAAGCCCATCAGGAAAAATGGTGCCTGATCCAGCTCTAGATCACGCTTCCATAAATGCTTATAATTATGATCCTTTTAAATTAAATTTTAATTGCAAAAGCAATATATTCACCTTGCAAAAAAAATGATCAAAACATTACAGACCGAGCCAAAATCCTCCCTCATCATCATACCAAATCCCAGTCCTCTCTCTCCTTTCCCCCGTTTTACCACCATAACCCACGTGAAATTCACCTGTACAGACCTTCTCCTGTGCACTTCCACACAAAAACCGTACCAGCAAAATAGATGCTTAAAAGTGTTGTGGGATTTTCTGGGCATCGGCAGGTTCATAAAACCGATACCAGGTTGTGGCTAACCTTCTTTCACCCGGTATTTCTCATTTACTACTCTTATCTTGGAGAGCCCTCCATCTTAGAACATATTAGATCTACAAGCTTTTTTAAACTACCACAAAATATTTCTCAGTGTGGGGTATACCGTCATTTTTTTTGCAACTCCTCTGTCATTGGACTGTTAGATTGTTTCCCAGCGTTTCACCAGGATGGATAATCCTGCCACAAACACCCTTGCAAAAACCCCTCGTGCGAGTGTTTCTCAAGGGCAGATGCCAAGAGGGTGAATGCATTTTTTTTTTATTGCTTGCTGCTCAGTTGTCCTTGAAAGCACCTATACCCATTCCCCCTCCTATCAGCTGTGTGTGAGCACGACCCCGTACCTGACACCCTTCTCAACCCTTGACATATCAAATAGTCCTCGTGTCACCCTCCTCTTTATATATTGTCTTTAGTTCAAAAGTGCCTTAGACGGTTTTGGCCGCCGCACAGACAGAACGCAATTAGCATTTGCCCACATTCCTTAACTGGAATATCTTTTCCCAGTGAGGCCCCTCTCGTTTACCTTGCTCCTGCCTCCACACCCCACCGGGGACCTCTTCTGAACCCCAGGTCAGATGAGGTTGTTCTCTGTGTTCGTAAATGCCCTCTCTCAATGCCCTCGATACGCTTTCTTATTCTTCCATTTTTGTATGCTATCTCTCATACCAATCTCTGACCTGCTGAACACCACGGGGCGTGGTGCCCTGCCTTTTTTGCATCCACTGTTTCTCCAGCACCCGGGGCAGGACCCCACACGTAGCAGACATTCAATAAGAGCTTTTAAAATGAAGGCCATTGTCATGGTGCCACATCCTCAATGGAATGAAAGTGAAATTGACCAGCATATATCAGCAGAGGGAAAAAATTAAGCTGTCAATCTGCTGAACGGCAAATATTTCTTTATTTCAGGTCTTTTCACATGATGGAGTGAGGAGGGAGGGGGGGGGGAGAAAAGCTAAAACATAACCAAACTGGAGAAATGCTGTCCATTTTTAATCTGGGAAGCAACTGTCATATCGCTTCATGGCCATTGCCCGGGTTGGGGGTCAGGGGCTCTTCCTGTCGCTGTCTCCGAGTGACGGTCTCCTGTCCTCTGTCCTGCCCGCTTAGGGACCACGGTGATGCGGATGACAGCCTTCGACGCGGATGACCCGGCCACAGATAATGCTCTCCTGCGGTATAATATCCGTCAGCAGACGCCTGACAAGCCCTCGCCCAACATGTTCTACATCGATCCTGAAAAGGGAGACATTGTCACCGTTGTGTCGCCTGCACTGCTGGACCGAGAGGTGAGCTGAAAGGCACACATCTTCATGAGAACCAAACGCGGCTCTCACACAAGGGACAAGGCTGGGCACAGACCATGGCACTTTATATAGTAGAGGTGGAAACGAGGTGTTGACCCATGGCCCGTGAAGAGAAATGGGGCTTTATGCAAACTAAAAAGACACGCTATAAAAAGCCATGTCATCTAGGATTATCTGCGTTCGTGTAAGCTGATGCCTCTGTTTCCTCAGCGACAGGGGCCTTAGTCATTGGGGACTCCTCTCCTTACCTTTCTGCCAGGATGCAGGAAGGAAGGGAGGAAGGAATGATGGGCAGGGAGGTGGCTGTGCTAGAGATCAGCGATGTTCTCCCCACCAGGGTTGGGTGGCTCCGGCCTCTTTTCTTTCTCAAACACTCTGCTGCCCAGACCTCTATGCTCCCTGGGATCTCTCTCTACCTTTGATATTTTCTGCCTTTGGGCTGTCTCTCTGAGACCTCCTCCATCGTCTAAGTCAGACGCCACACACAGGTGACACATTGGCCTCAGTCAGCCCATGCTCTTGCTCTTTGGGTCTTCCCAGGCTGTTTTAAAGTTTTCACATTTGTTTCCATGTCAGTCTGTTTAGATTTTATACATATATAAATATACTTTCAATTTCTAGCCTTTCTGAAAGTCAGAAATTCTGGAAATCTGAGGCCAGATTTCCACTTGTGGATAAATGGTAACAACGGATGTAACAGGTGGTGAAGCTGATGGCAGCTGTCCCGTTCAGGTAGCACCTGTGCATCTACCCCAAGTCTGACCCCTCCTACATGTGCCTCCTGGCCCTGCCCTCTCCCCTGAGTTCTAGGTCTGTCCTGTAGCCCACCACAGACTACCTTCAGTAGGAAAGCCTCCTGATCCCTCAAACACAGCAAACCAAATCAACTTGGGGATTCCCGCCCATCCATCTACCCATCACCTGCCCTGCCCACCCCAAGCCTGCTCCCATCCTGAAGTTTTTGCTCCCAACATGGCTTCACCCCACAGGCTGAGTAACAACCTCGACCTTCCACGAGTAGCATCTGCCCTGCAGTAACCGCTGGGTTTTCCTGATGCGCTCTGTGCATATCCCTCCCCTTGGTGCTTCTGATTGAACATGCCTTGGGTCAGAAATGCCTCCTCTCCTCTCCTGCTTTCTGTGCGACAGCTTCTCATGAGATGCGGGGTTACAGACACTCCTCTACAGGGCCGTCCTCCTCCGCCTGCGTCTCCCTCAGTCCTGTTCTTTCTCTGATCTCTGCCTGCACCTACCTGCACCCATCCTGTGGCATTTTCCATGTGCTCCTTTAAGTTGTCAGCCGTCTCCTTAAAGAATATCCCCTCCCCCTTGGCCTAGACCTGTGCGTCCAATGCGGTAACCAGTAATCACAGGCAATTATTTAAATTTTAATTTTCAGGAATTGAAATTAAATGTAAAAAGATTCTCGGTCAGACCAACCAAGTATCAAGCACTCAGTAGCCTCATGTTGCTGGTAGCCATTGTATTGGCCAGAACAGATGGAGAATAGTGCCGTCCTCACAGACAGCTCTGTTGGACAGCACTGGCCTAGACGGCAAGTCACTTGAGAGCAGAGCCTGTGATCATGTGCGTGTTTGTGTCCCCATGGCCCAGCCTAGTGTGAGCACTCCTAAAACATGCTAATTAGATGGCTTCTGCATAAGGGCAAGAGTCAGTTGGAAATGACGCTAAGATTTTTACACTTGAGGAGTGGGAAAACAGTAGCTAGAAACATGAAATTATTGAAGAGGAGGGTGAGAGTGAAATTAGCATCAGAAGTATGATTGTCATCTGGAAAATGTGTTTCTAGTTAAAAATAGGAAAGCAAGAAAAGAAAGAACATTGAGTCAATTTCCTTAATTTTCTCTCCCATTCTCTTTCCAACCCTCCCTACTACATGGCGCCTGACTGCCAAATGATCTTCTTTGGAGGCAAGTAATGGCTTTCCAGTTCTCTGTCATCTACCCAGTATGTGTCTGCGCACGAACACACACACACACACACACACACACACACGCATGCACGCATATGCACACGCACCAGCTTTGCCAGACCCCTAATTCTCCCAAAAGGTACTTGGAAATTCTTGCAAGGGAAAGATAAAATGTAGCGATTTTTCCATCTCAGTTCTCTTTTTACTGATAGAAACTGTTTTGTGTGTCTCTCTTTATAAATCAAAGTGATAATGCAGCAAATTATTCGATTTTTTTAAGGTTTATTTTGGCGACAGATGTGTTTCAAGCTCATTATCTTTTCATTTGGGTTTTGGTTAAGTTGCAATGAGTACATAATTATGGGAGTTGAATTAAGCATTTCTAGCCACATTCATAAACAGCTCCAGAAAAAAGGAATAAATAGAAAAGACAAACACAATTTAACTGGAATTGGAAAATCAGTGGAAATGCATGAGGAGTGTCACTTTTCTGTGAGGGCTCCCAGAGTTCAGTGCTGACCCAGGCAACTGCAACAGAGGACACGTCCCTGGATTTAGGTGGGCATTGTCTGTCCATTCGTGCCACGGTAGCTGCTTGGTGGCAAGTTTGCTGAAGGATGAAACGCGACTCCGACTCACTCATCTTTAAAGGGACGGAACTTGCACATCAGACAGACTTCCAGCCGGGTTCCCCGCGGTTTGCAATGTTTCCTCTCACTAAGCCCTTCCTGCGGTCGCTGTGCACATGTTCCCTCAGCAGGACTGTGCAGTTATTTGTCATTATTTCTGGAGACCTGCTGAGTAAGCATCCTGTCTTAGATGTGGCTTCAGATGTCCACCTCTGGGTCACCTGGGCAGAATACTTAACACAGATTTGTGCACTATCCCTTGTCAAGGAAATACTCCACTGGGAGAGCGCTACGCACTTTGTGTGATTCCCGTCTTCACTCACTCAAATAGCGTGTTTGGTGTTGAATATTTTAAGCGTCAACAAATAGGTCAGGGACCCCTGTAAAGCTGGAGCCCCTGAGATTGTACAATCAGTTTGCTCCCCTCCAGCCCCACCTTGTTGGCAGTGGAGGCTCTGGAAACCCGCTTGCTGGTTGGCTGACGTGTACTCAATGGATAGGATGTAAATTTTTTACTTCGATTTTCCATTTACCTTTCCTCTCATGAGTATTTCAGAGAGTCGGCAGGCTCTCTTCTCCCGGAACCCGCCTGTGCACCCTCCCTGCCTTTCATGTCTTTACCTTGTAATAAAGCTTGTCAGTGAGGACAGCCAAGGACACAATGATCTTTTTCTAATTTATTTTTTAGTTATATTTTACATACAATATTATATTTTATTAGTTTCAGGTGTACAATATAGTGATTAGACAATTATATACCTTATGAAGTGATCACCCCGATAAGTCTAGTATCAGTCTAATGGAATCCATGGTTATTACAGCGTTACTGACTGTATTTCCTGTGCTGTAGTTTACAGCCCGTGACTGTCTTTATAACTGGCAACTTACACTTCTTAGTCTCTTTCACCTTTTTTGTTCATACCCCTTCCCATCTGGTGACAGTCAGTTTATTCTCTGTATCTGTGCATTTGTTTCTGTTTTGTGTGTTTCTTTATTTTGTTTTATAGATTCCACATATAAATGAAATCATATGGTATCTGTCTTTCTCTGACTGACCTATTACACTGAGCATAATACCCTCTAGATGCATCCATGCTGTCACAAATGGCAAGATTTCTTTTTTTTTAATGACTGAGTAATATTCTATTATGTGTGAGAATGTGTGTGTGTGTGTGTATGTCAGATCTCTACACATTCATTTGTTGATGCATATTTAAGTTGCTTCAATATCTTAGCTATTGTAAATAATGCTGTAATGAACATAGGGGTGCACATATCTTTTTGAATTAGTCTTTTGGATTACTCTGAATAAATACCCAGAAGTGGGATTTCTGGCTCATATGGTAATCCTATTTTTAATTTTTGAAGAACCTCCCTGCTGTTTTCCGTAAGGATAATATGTGGCCCTTTTGATTGTTGCCCTTCCTTCTTCCCACCCTCACTCCCCAGGATGTCCCGTGAGACCAACTGAGGCAGGTGCCCTCTCTGATCTCTCCACACTCCCAGGAGGAAAGGGGCTCAATCCCGCTTGTTCTCTGACATAGTCCCGTCCTTAGCACATGTGAGATGCTAAAAAAAAACATTGTGTTGAGGGATGGAAAGAGGGGGAGAGTGGCAGGCAGCATGTCGTGTGTGACCCTCTGTGCACAGGCAACTGTCTGGCAGGGACACAAAGGTCCAGATCAGCTGACCCTGCTTCTCTTCATTTCCTGATGTGTTGGGGGTGGTGCGGCCTCTGGACCCGGAGTGCATGCAGGAGAAGGACCTCCCTATCTTACCCCTCTGGGCAGCATGAAAATGCTAGGAGGCAGCCCACCCACTTTCTCCACTTCTGAGGAACCATAACTGACCCCTTCCCGCTCTCCAAACCATGATCATCAGCTGACTTGGCTGCCCATTCAGCAGGCCAGCAGTATGCCATCGAGTGAGTGGGCTGAGAAGAGAATTCTTGAGATGGCCCTCCTCCACTGAGCCATGACCTTGAGGAGGATACCAGGACTCTGTGGAAAATGACGTGGACAGAGGAAGTGACAGTGGTCAGCTCCAGCTTCCCCCCAAATGGGTGCATTGATAGGCACCATGATTCAGGAGTCCTCTGGGGCAGTACCATTGACCAAGCTCCTGCTTTGAACAGGGAACCCCCTAGGGATGTGTAGCCTAAAAAGGGGAAGTTCAGAGGGAACAGGAAGGTGGTCTTTGTGTTTAGGGAGGACTGGTCTATGGAAAGAAAAGGTGGACTTGTCCTGATTGGCTACCACATGGTGAGAAGTGAAATCAATAGGGCAGTGGTTCTCAATCTTACTGAGGAATTTTAGAAACCTGTGCTCCAGAGGAGGCCTGGATCCATAAAATCAGCCTCAGGCACAGGCACCAGTAGTTTAAAACAAAAACAATAACAACAAAAACAGTAGATTCAAATGTGTAGCAATTTAGAGACTCCCCTTTGGAGATCATGTTTCAATGTACATACTTGAGACTCAGGAGTGGCTGTCTAGTGTCAGAACCCTGACACCGTCATTTATTTGGTTTTTACCTCGGTGACTATATTAGTTTCCTAGGATTTCTATAATAAAGTACCACAAACCAGGTGGCTTAAAACAACAAAAAATTTTTTCTATCACTGCTTGAAGGTCAGAGTCTGAAATCCAGGTGCTGTAGCCTCTGGGGTAGGAGCCTTCCTCGCCTCTTCTGGCTTCCAGTAGTTGCCAGCAATCCTTGACGTTTCTTGGCTTGTAGATTCATACTGCATGCAGTCTCTGCCTCCATCCTCCCATGGCCTTGCTCTGTCTCTGTCTGACACTGTCTTCCCTCTATGCATGTCTGTGTCTTCTTATAAGATACCAGTCAGATTAGGACTCGTTCTAATGACTTCATCTTCACTTGGTTATGTCTGCAAAGACCCTGTTTCCAAATGCCACTCTCACAGGTATTGGGGATTAGGACTTCATATCTCTGGGTGGAACACAACTCAACCTATAACAGTGAGTATTGAGTTAGTTGACTTCTCTGTGCCTTACATGTTCATCTTTAAAATGGAATATCAGCACCTACCTCAAATAAATTGTTGGTGAGGATCAGATCTATCAAAATATACAAAGCATGTTGTCCATTCTAAATAATATGAGTTATTGTAATTATCTTTCTCTGTTGCAACGTGGGTAGCGAGTTGCCCCTTATGGGATGTAGTCAAACCTGGATTGTCCTTGGTAGGATGTCACAGAAAAGATTCAGTTAACCAGAAAATGTTATATCCAACCTTGAGACTATAGTTATTCAAAACACTCACAAAATACCTTCAGTGTGCAATTGACTCTGCAGGATGCTCCCAGGGAGTGTCAGTTCCCCACCAGGCCAGCTGTGTGACCTTGGACAAGTCATTTAACCTCAATAAGCCCATTTCCTCATCAGTAATGACTATGATAACTATTCGTGTTACCAAAGTTAATGCCATGTAAATAATAGGCACTCAGTAAAAATTTGTTGGAAAGATGGTTGAATAGAGGGATGCATGGATGCATGGATGGACCAATGAATGATCTGAGCTCCTTCAGTTTGTATAATCTAACAGTTAATCTAAGAAGTTACTGCAAGAGCCACATTCTAGCATGGGTAAGTTCAAGAGGAAAAAATGTTATTTTAGTTGAGAGCTTAGTCGTGCCCTTGTATAATCATCCGGTAATCGGATTTATTTGCCTTAGACCTACCTTGTGTCAGGAAGTGCACTAGGTTCTAAAAACTACCAGGGAACAGGGTGAGCATGAGGATCTGTGTCCCTTGCTTAAATGTTTGGAGAAAATAAAAGCCATATATCCTACTAAACAAAATTGGGTTCATTTGGGGCACTGTTTTATTCTTTTCTATAACCATACTCAACCCCTCATTCTGACAGCTCCATGTTTTTAAACTATGCCTGTCTGCTCTACAAAATAAAATCAAATAAAGTCCCTAATGCGTGATAAATGGTTTATTTAGTTGATCATCTTAGCCACTAGACTGAAATTCATCCACTGAAATCTGCCAACTTTTCTAACATAGCCACAATTTGCAATAACTCAGAGTAACTAATGTTCAGTTTTTTTCCCTTCTTTTTCTTTCTTTCATTCCCTTTTTTTTTTTTTACAATTGAGAAGTTTCTTAAAGAGGCTGTTAAAGTTCCATCTTAACTCTTGAACTATGTGAGTGTCCTTAGCCTTTTTAAGGAGTCTGAGCTGAGTACTTTGCTACCTTTGTTTGAATTCACCTTTATCTTATATCTTATTATATGTTATCTTCCTGATCATCTAGGGAAAGTGATAGCCTACCCATAAAAATGTACATACAATAAAAGGTGTGAGGACTGTGAATGTAATTTATTTTCTATTTTTAGCTGGTAAAAGATTTTCTGAAACTTTATAATGCCCCCAATTTCTAAGCCAAATGTGAAAACGAAGAGAATTTCCTTCCTTCTTTCCATGGTAAGTGTCACATGAGGGCTTATTTTTAGATTTATGTGCATTTATTTGCTATGAGAGATTTAGGAGTCCTTGAATATGTCAGAAAAGAAAACTGTAGAAGGTTAGGGGAAACAGCTCATGCAAAATAATCAATGAAATTGGATGTGTCGCTGCAAGTCAAAAGAACTATGTGTTTGGGCAAGATAGCTTAAGTTAAACTATCATCACATAGGGCGCATCTCTAGAAATACTTAAGATGTCTATGAAAATGATATCAAGTCAAGCTGCCTGAAAATAAAATAATAGTAATAAAGCAGCGATTTTCAAGCTTTTTCATCTCATGGTACACATAAACTCATCACTAAAATTCCGCAGCACACCAAAAAGTTACGTATTTTGCCGACCTGACAAAAAAAAAGAGGTATAATTTTGATCAATTCACACAGGACGACTATTGTTGTATTGGCTGTTGTCATTTTTTAACTTGACAATCTAAGGTAAAAAAAGCTCAGTACACCTGGCTAAATAGTCAGGTACTGCACCCTTTAAAAATTCCTGTGGCACACCAGTTGAAAATCGCTGGAATAAAAAATAGCATTTCTTTCATGTCTTGAATGAAAGCTGTGAGTAGTCATCATACGCTCAGGAAAATAAATGTTTTCAGCCGCTCTGATCTAATGCTAATACTTTTCTTATTATCATCATGTTTAAAACATTGGCAGTAATTACACACAATTCAATCATGCTGTCAGGAATATCCTCTCTCTTTGTTTTGGTGGGTGGGACTAGAATTATTTAGACCGAAGCATCCTCACCATTTCTGCGAGGTATTTACTCATAAATATTTTTGTTGCAATAATTTTCTCCATCTTTTATATCATGTGCTGCAGAGAAAATGGAGGGGAGTGGAAAGTAGATGTAAATAAACTTTTATTATTTTTAGAATAACGCATTATCCTTGCAAACGAAACACAGATGGTGAACCACCCTGTGTGAATCGCGCTTGCTCTGTTGTGTCTGCGAGGAAAATGAGAAGGGATGTTCCTAAGGCGGGATGCTAAGCCCTGGCCTCCTGCAGGTGGCAGTGGGGTGAGAGGGGGGAGAGCAGGGCGTTACCTTGTGGCCTTCTTCACTCCTCCATTCTGGAGAAATCCTAGCAGGAGAGCTTGAGGAGTCTCAGAGCTCTGTTGGTGACTCTGACCATCTCCCCACACCTCCAGGTTTGGCCTCTCAGCCCATGAAAGTGAGGGCTGTGTCTGGTCGCCTAGTATGGCCTCATCTTAGCTGAAACCTCGCCTGAGAGTCATGGGACAGAAGCACGGGGGCTGGCGTTAGACTCTATGGATTCAGAGCTACCTCCACTTCTTATCAGACGTGAGAACTTGGGCCGGTCACTTCACCTCTCTAAGCCTCAGTTTCTTCGTCTGCCACGTGAGGATCATCATACACCCGATCTCCTAGACTTCTCAGGAAGATTAAATAAGATATGCCACCCTGTATATAGCTGTAGATGTCAGTTCTTTTTATGATGGGCAACGAAGTTGAAGAAGGAGCGTGAAGGAAGGGCATTTATACTCTGTCTACACAGCAGATGATCGGGTAGGCTCTTGGTGTTCAGCGAAACACTGAGGTAACTGAGCTGCCAAAATTCAGGGACAGATGTTGACACACATGTATCGAGCACCTACCAGTGTTTGCTGCATCCATGGCACAGTGCTGGACATCAGGGTGCAAAGACCGAGCTGCCTGGTGAGGAGGTAAAGCAGATGTGTTCATAGCAAATGCCCCCAAATATGTGCTGTTTGTGAGGCCTTGACAGATGAATGGAAACCTGCAATATAGAAGTGGAGGGAAGGGCATCATTGGGAGAGGAACAGCATGAGCAAAGGCATAGCACATCCATATGTTGCTGGAAGAAAGACCAAGGAATTGATTGCCTAGAAAAGGCAGGGAGTTGATACAAGATTACAAAGGGTTTCAAATCTCATCCTGCAGATTATGGGTCTATCCCACTGTACATAGAATACCACCAACCATAGTTAACCATTAAACACAGCTCTGTTAAACACAGTGTTCTCGGAGCTGGGACTTGGAGAGGAAGCTGGCCAGTGAAAGGAGAGATCAGTAGGAGAGCAAAGTTATGGGGAGGCAGACAGAATGCTTGGTGAATGATGAGTTCTGGTTCCCAGGTTTCTAGCCTCCTCGAGGCTAGAAATGTGAAATGAAGGGTTACCACTTGAATCTAATTTCCCTAAGTTAATTAGATTAGTGGACAATTACCTATTTTGTATCTTTTGTTCTTGTGCATCTTAAAGAATTAGACAATCAGTAGTTACTTGGCACATGTTGAATCAAGAGGCACAACTTTGTCATTAAGAGAGGTTCGTCCTTTTGGATTTTACAAATGTTAAATTTTCTAAACTGTTTCTTTTTTTTTTCTTTCTCTGTGTTTTTATGTGTTAAAATAAGGGTGATAGTGATTTAGATTACTTCCATTGTTCTGTCATTTTAAACCTCTCCATCTTCTTTTATGTAGAGTACCCTATAAAAATGAAGACGTTTTTCTTTTTTGGAAAGAAAGTTTCTTTAGAGAGCAGTTTATTTCCCTTTATCAGCCAAGAACTCTGATTAGCTTGTTAAGACGTGTTTTACTTCACAGACAGAATTTTCCAGCCACTGTGCTGAAATAACATTCTAAATCCCAGCCCCGTGAAGTCCTAGCCAGAGAGATGCCCTCTAATTTAGAAATGCCGTCTAGTTCAGTTCTGACCTTGAACTGGTGGAGAAAATAAGGAAAAGCTTTGCTTCTACCATATTGAGAACAACCATTATTTTTTAAAAAGTTGGTTGAGAGGCTTTTGAAAGCAGCTATTTCTAACTTACCTTTAATACACTTGGCTTCTAGCCAGAACCGGGGCTATTACAACAGCTGTGGGACCCTTCCACTGTTAAGCATTTTAAGGAAAGATGACCAGAAGCTAGAACAGTCAGCTTAAGGCAAGCTAGCAATACGATTTCAAGACCTGATGGTGTCCCAAAGTGAATCAGATGCACATTTCTTTCCATTTTGTTTTAAGTGGGTATCTCATTGGCTCTGCTTTTTAATCGGATATAAGTTTGTTGATAATATTACATTCAACTTTATTGGCTATATGGCACTACGATGTCACTTTCAACAATAAAAGGACTTCAAATTGTGGAATCATCTATTAGATTAGAGGTAAGCATTGTTTATCTTTAAGGGCCAGATTTCTAAATGTTTAGGTTTTGTGGGTGAAGAGGCAAAATTGAGAATATTGTGTAGGTACTTCCATTTAAATGTAACCATTTGTAAAAAAAAAGAAAAGAAAAAGAAAGAAAGAAAGAAAAGTAAAAGGCATTTTTAGCTGATGAGCCATTAAAAAGCAGACAGTGGGCTGGATTTGGCCCATGGGCCTTCGTGGGCCAACACTGATCTATTAAATCATCGGTCAGAATGGTCAAATAGTGCAGTTTCATCTGTTGATTGATGCATGTAGTCACATGTCTGTATCTGAGGTCCACCCTCAAAATATTGATCACACTTACTAATCACATTGGAAGTTGGAATGCAGGAACAGGAAATAGGTCATGAGTGATGGGGCTGTTTTTGTTTTGTTTTGTTTTTTGGTTTGTTTTTTATTTTTGTCACAGCTGGCCATTCCCCATGATTAAGAAACAGATACTTTCAGACACTTGTTAATTCTAAACTCAAAATTTGGTTACAATAATTAAAGCAACTAGTTCAATCCAAAAGTAATAAAACAAAGCCCTGTGTAGACAGACATACACTCAGTACTGGGTGGACCCGTTTGGAATGACCATCTCTGTTACCGGAGTGCCCTGAGAGCAGGAAAAGCAGGCCGTGAGAGGACCCAGAGGCGGGGAGGGGACACTGGCCAGGTGAGAGAGCTCTTCCCTGCACTCAGTCTGCAGCCAGATGACATTGTTCTCAAAAACCCTGTGATTCTGGGAACGTTGGTCTTGAGTAACCAGTAGCCATAACTAGGGTTTTTCCACGTCATTTTAAATAACCTCTGACATCACCATTATCACTCCAGAAAGCTCCACGGTCTGAAAGGAAGTACCATACTGTAGAGAACAAGCCTCCCTATGTTAGAACTGTGTCTTAGTTTCTTCACCTGTAAAATGGGAACCACAACAGTGCCTCCGTCAAAGGGCTATTGTGAGGATTAAATGAGTTAATGCAGTGTGTTCGTAAAGTCATGGTGCACTTTTGACCGGTCACAGGAAAGCAACAAAAGACGATAGAAATGTGAAATCTGCACCAAATAAAAGGAAAACCCTCCCAGTTTCTGTAGGATGATGTGGCAGCATGTGCGCATGCACAGATGATGACGTAACACCGTGTAAACAGCGGAGCAGCCCATGGCCATGCCAGTTGAGATGTGGACGGTACAAAGGAAAGTTCAGTGTGTTCTGTGGTTCACTAAATTCGAATCCGTGACGAAAGTGCAATGTGAATATCGGCACGTTTATAACGAAGCACCACCACATAGGAATAACATTACTCGGTGGGATAAGCAGTTGAAGGAAACCAGCAGTTTGGTGGAGAAACCCCGTTCTGGTAGGCCATCAGTCAGTGACGAGTCTGTAGAGGCTATACGGGATAGCTACCTAAGGAGCCCTAAAAAAATCTGTGCGTGAGCCCACGTCGAACTGCACTGAATAGGTATGGAACTGGGAGAGTTTTCCTTTTATTTGGTGCAGATTTCACATTTCTATCTTCTTTCGTTGCTTTCCTGTGATGGGTCAAAAGTGCACCATGACTTTACGGACACACTGTACAAGCACAGACTGAGCAGATTAACAGGTGTGGGTTAGCTGTTACTGTTTCTGTAGTCTGTAGCTTGGGTGCAGTGACCATGTATTGCTTGGGTAATAAAAACACAATTCTCTTTGTCATTTTAAAAAGCAATTGTTTCTGGGTCCTGAGGGTTAGGACACCGCACCACAGTGGGTGGAGGGGCTGCAGGACTATCACCTTTGAGTTCAGAGACTGGTTTCTACATGAGCAGTTTATTCGTCAACAAAACAGTGAGAAGTGGGGTCTTACCAGGCATCATGGTCTCCGCCAGTATTGCTAAGATCACAGGCAATACATTTCGTATGTCAAGAAAAAAATGTTTTTAAGGGTATATTCAGGTAAATCTTGTCAAAATTTCCTCACCTGCAACAATAAGCATCTCATTTCTTTAAGCGACACGGCCACAGCAGTGGCTTTTCTCATGCGAGCACACGCCGGCCAGCTGCTCGCTTTTTCTCCCACCGATTCCAACAGGCAGCTTAATGGACATATTGTGGTGTGTGTTTCTGTGTTCTTAAGGCAGCCATGGGAAATGAAATTCTTTTGACCTTTGCAAAGAACAGCAATAGAAATAACTGCTGAAATTCAATGAACGGCATCTCTATTTATGGACCTCAAAAGCGAGAACCCAAAATTAAATTCCTTTCGATCTTCTCTCTCTTTGTCTCTCTCTCTCATGAACTGTTTTTGCAGACTTATTTTCTCTGTGGAAGACTCCTCAGGTCCTAATTTCTGTCCCCCTGGGCTCTGGGTTTCTGGGCTGGGGAAGAATTGAGAGACTTCTGCGTCCCCTCCTCCATCTGGTGGTTGGTCTTCTGAGAAATCTGGCGGGGGGTGTGCCACGCTTGCACTGGACAGGTCTCGTGTGGACAGTTACACCATCCACCTTTCCTTCAGCCAGGAGTTACATTAGGGCCATGACACTCAAAAGATTGCCACATCCGTTTTACCACCGTGGGGACGAGTTCCAAGGGCTGACATGACCTGCCTGATTCACCTATGGGGGGAGCCAGGGAGCTGGACTCGACCCCCCGCACTCAGCTTCATCCGCTCACCCGGCTCTGAGAGAAAAGCGTGGTCATGCTGAGGGGAGATCTGCACAACTGAAGGACAAGCATACAGTTTATAAAATGTGTACCAGGGTTGTTGTTTTTTTTTTTTTTGGCTTTTTGCTCTGCACCACTTCACATATTTGGGGAGCTTGACTCAGTTTCCCTCAGCTCTCCCATGAGAAAGGCTGTGTGGTATAATGCCTCAGAGGTTGGCCCTAAGAATGGTAGACCCCTGAGGAAGAATTCAGTCTCTGCATCCTGTTAGCTGTGTAACCTTGGGCAAGTCACTTGACCTATCTGAGCTTTACTTTCTTCACCTATGAAATGGAGCTCATGCCCTGGTCAGGTAGCTCAGGTGGTTGGAGCATCGCCCTGATATGCCAAGGTTGTGGGTTCAATCCCTGGTCAGGGCACATACAAGAATCAACCAACCCTTTCTCTTTCTTCCTCTCTCTCTCAAATGAATACATTTTTTTTTAATGGAGCTCATAACATGACCCATGAGGTAGACAGAATTAAGGGCCCCCAAAATGTCCTTATCCTAAAACCCAGAGCTTGTGAATATTACCTTACAGGGAAGGAAAATTGCACATGTGATTAAGTCAAGGATATTAAGATACAGAGATTATTCTAGATTTTCCATCTGTGCCACATGTAACCACAAAGGTCCGTGTCAGGGGAGGTAGAATGGTCAGAATCAGAGACAGATTTAAAGATGCTACACTACTGGTTTTGAAGATGGAGAAAGGGATCACAATCCAGGAGGTATAGACAGCTTCTAGAAACTGGAAAGGCCAGGCAGCAAGTAGGAGCGGGGGCACTCTTGGCATCCATGGTCTCCAAGGACAGATCAGGAAAATATGGGCGTCCTGAATCCGTGGCTGAGTTGTTCGGTGTTTGTTGAGTTTATCTCCTCTCTGGCATACTTGCACCCTGTGCTGGGATGGCAGAAATAAATAAGCCATGGTTCTAACTTTTGAGATGTTCAACCCAGCTAGTGAATCTCAAATGCAAAAGGAGTTACCACGTAGTACCTATGTGCTTGCTGCTGCAATACAAGGCCGTGCCAAGAGGAGGGAAGAAGGAATTCTATGACCCCTGAAAGATGAGAGCCATCCTGCAGGCCACCTTAGCCATTGAAATCTGCCTCCTTCCCCCCAAAATTCTCCTTCTGATCATCCAAACATCTCCTAGACGGCTGCCTGCTACATTTAGAAGCAACACAATGGTTCTTCGTCTGAGCAGAGGCACCAAGAGAACCGTAACAAGAGCAGTGGCTTCAGAAAAGAGAAATATACTTCAGTGAAATAATAGTGTCAAGAAAAATGCCTTCTGTGCAGTGGTCCTACTTGGCTGTTTGCCCTACTTAATTCCAATTAATAAGTCAAGGGAAGGCACTTAGCCACCCATAAATGCTCCAAGCCTCCCATTTGTCACTTTTATGAGTTAGCCTGTGCAGAAGGGGAGCCAGGACGTGGAGAAATGGTGGAGGGAAGGGAAAGAAGAGAGGAGAGGTGGGCATAGTCACCCATCTGTGGCACCACCTATGTCTTGCCTCTCATTCTCATGCAGAGAGCAGCAAACATGATCTCACCTGCCCCAAACTCTGAACTTGGACTTCAATTTAGGTGTCCCTGTCTCCACATTAAGTTTAAATAGATCTGCCCCCAGATCCCAGACTTCCCTCCCACTACCCACGGAGGAAACAAGGATTCCTTTTCCAGTGCTCCCCATCCTGATCTCTAGCTGGTGTTAGCCTACAACAAAAGATAATTCAACCCAACTTGGTGGCCGCTGACATAGCTGTGTCTCAGGAAAGCTTCACTCCTGCCTTTGAAAGGCTGATGGAAATCAGTGCAAAGTGCTCCTTCAGGACCCTCCCAGCCAGCCTAACGATTAATTTATAGGAACTGGCCAGCACGTGAGCCCCAAAGAGAACATGTTTGGTAAAATCCTGCCAAAAAAGAGCAATTCTTATTAGGTTGATAAATTTGAGTTAAACACTCATCCCAGATTAATGAGACCAGGGAGCCAGAGGAGAAGATCAAGCGCCGGAGACTTGACATGATTATTGAAAGGTTGCCTCTGTTGCTGGACATTGCAAGTGCACTCTCATACTCATGCCTTCAACAGCCCATGACGCAGGGCTATTATCCCCACCTTAAACTGTGAGGAAGCTGCAGGTCAGAGGCACTGAGGTGGAAGCAGAATTCGCCCAAGTCACTGTGGGCCCACGGAGGCTATCATCATGATTTGCTGTTCCACTCACAGCAAACAGGATTTCAAATCATTCCAGCCAAAATAGGCCATCAGGTCATTAAGAAATAGGAAATCAAAGGGGAGGGAAGAAGTCACTGTCTTCTGGAGCCTTTGCTTCTTAGTTTGGGTCTGAAGCAAGGCTGGTCAGACTGGAGAGTGTGGTGAAGCTAGTCTGGATCCTCTCAAAGCTGTAGAACTACTTGACCTCTTTGGGATGCTGGTTGCTTGGGAGGGACTCATTGCTGAGAACCCAGTTCTGCCTGTGGCCCCTGAATCTAGATGCCAATAGATGAAATGGAAGAGAGACCAGCAAGTGCAGTGGATCCCTTTGTCTAACCTCCTTGCTCTAAGCTACAGTCTGACTCAAGCTTTCTGGTTTCATCTCCTGCCACTATTTCCCTAACTCACCCCATTTGCCACTGGCATCAACACGTTCCTTTTCTCTTGCAGGTGATGCGCTTCTTACTTTTGTAGATTATGGTAGCCAGCCCCCACCTGGCCTCCAATGATTCTCACTTCCTCGTATCCATGCTCTTATGTAGTCCCCTCCCAAACTGTACTGGGGTGCCCTGTGTAACCAATAGGGTCTAGCAGAAAGAACATTGTGAAACTTCCAAGCCTAGGTTACTCTTGTTCTTTCTTGCTATGGAAAAGCCAACTACATGTTGTGAGGACACTCAAGCAGACCTGTGGAGAGAGCCACATGACAAACAACTGAGGCCACCTGCCTACAGCCAGCACTGACTCACCAGCAATGTGACTGAGCCATCTTGGGAACAGGTCCTCGAGCCCCTGTTAAGCTTTTGCATTACTATGTCCTCACTGACATCTTGATGACTAACTCATGAGACATGGTACCTGTATTACCCAGCTAAGCAGCTTCTAAATTCATGACTAACAGAAACTGAGATAATAAATGCTTATTATCATTGAAAGCACTAAATTAGGGGTAACTTGTTATGCCACAATAGATAACTAACACACATATGCTGTGACCTCTGCTAAAATTGCTGCTCGTCTCCTGTTACCCTTCCAGATCTGGTTTGAGTCTCTTCTCTTTGGAGCCTTCCCAGACCACTTTGGTGAACTGATTGCTCCCTCTTCAGTTTTGCACACAAATTATTTAACACCCTATTAATGCAGTTATCACAAGCATTATAGGTCTCTCCTCTGTCAACTCTGGGCCTCATGAGAAGGTTTGCAGAATATTCATACTTCAAAGAGGTATTCTTCCTAATAGGGGGATCAGAAGATGGTTGAATAAGTAAAGAGTATGTATACAAACCTGGGCAAATTATTGAAACCAAATACATTTGAAGCCACTGGTATTTTCAACGCGTATTTGACTAGAGAGACTAAGTCCTTTAAAGGGGTTTACAAGCAGCATTAACTAGTGGATAGTCTTAATCCCATTCTTAGTAATAGAGTAACGATAATTGGCTGCTTCTTTGCAAGGGAATTAAAGAACCAAGAAAATATTTCCAAAAGCAACCACACTATTTAACTGAGCTAGGCCGTTAATATCTAATGCCACCCTGCCTGCTGGCACAGCTGCCTGAATTGCCTGATCCCATCTAGTGGCACATGCTCAGACATCTTTGTTTTTAAATAAAAACTGACCAAGAGTCTTATCTCTTACTTTAAACATATTTTTTGCTTAGTAAGTGTAGAGTCTACCAAATCAGGGTGGTAATTTCCTTCTAGTGTCCCTGGATCAGCAACGTCCTTATTGGGGTTCTGAAGGGGAGCAGTAAGGAGATGGAATGGAAAGTTAGAGGTAAATTGCGCATCCCCTCAAGCCTCCTTGCTCAGTATAGTGGTGACATCAACCAGCTGAGTGTTGGATCAGATAACATAGCAGTGGCCACGAGTGGCCCATCCAGACCCCCTCCCACTCCCCACTCCCCATGTGGGCTGTTGACTTCTTCTTTTTTTTTTTTTTGTATTTTTCCGAAGTTGGAAACAGGGAGGCAGTCAGACAGACTCCCGCATGCGCCCAACTGGGATCCACCCGGTATGCCCACCAGGGGGCGATGCTCTGCCCATCTTGGGGCGTCGCTCTGCCACAACCAGAGCCATTCTAGTGCCTGAGGCAGAGGCCACAGAGCCATCCCCAGAGCCCCAGCAAACTTTGCTCCAATGGAGCCTTGGCTGCAGGAGGGGAAGAGAGAGACAGAGAGGAAGGAGAGGGGGAGGGGTGGAGAAGCAGATGGGCGCTTCTCCTGTGTGCCCTGGCCAGGAATCGAACCCGGGACTCCTGCACGCCAGGCCGACGCTCTACCACTGAGCCAACCGGCCAGGGCTGTTGGCTTCTTAATCCCCATAGCTGACCCCCTGGTTCCTCTCACTATAAGAGCGTGTTCAGCCTGCTCAGTGATTTAATGTTCAAGGAGCAGCCATCAACCTGTGAGACGAGTTGGTAGACAAACCCCCTTCCTCAGGCTTTGAGTAGAACGTCTCTGACATGTTCTTCACAGTTTCTTTGTGGGATTGAACACCAGTTGCCCACAACAGTAACTTCCTGTGTATTGGGGAGGGGGGGTTTCATTTTTCTCTCTCAGTTCTCTTATTCCCTCAGTTGTGCTCCTTGGCATCGCCTCCTATAGATGCTACTTACACCCAAATCCTTGTCTCAGGGTCTACTTCTGGGAGAACAAAATGAAGACAGAGTTTGCGGGATGCAGTCTTCCTCCTGGCCTCTGTGTTTAAGATGTCACATCACAGGTCACAGGCGCCGTGGGGGGCTGAATTGTGAAGGCCCGAGTGAGCTGAGTGCATGTGTAGTTCACCGGGCTGCTAATGGGTACATGGAGTTAAGGGCTCAGGCCAAAGTATGTGTCTGCAAACAGAGCTCTGTGCACAGATGGGCATGCGCTCGCCTGTCACAGGCACCTGTGGTTGTGTGTGTGGTATGCACGATGAGACCCTGCAGTCCCTCCACTCAGCCCTCTCGGAAGGCCTCCGCCCTCCTCGCCTGGAGTTTCAAAGATGTGGGATGTGACGCCCACCCTGATGGTGTTCACACAGTGCGTGAGAGGGCAAGCCTAGAAATGGTTCTTTGCAGAGAAATGAGATGTAGGCCCAGGCAAGTGCAGTGGACAGAGAAGTAACTGTCTCAGAGGGCTGGAGAGGGGCCAGAAATGGGATGACTTGAGCTAGGAGTTTAGATCAGGGGTCTGCAGACTTTGTCCATAAAAGGCCACATGGTTTATGTTTTAGGTTTTGCGAGCCATAGGGTCTCTGTTGCAAGTCCCCCGCTCAACTTTGCCATTGTAGCACAAAAGCAGCCTTAGACAACACATAGTAAACAAATGAGCATGGCTGTGTTCCAATAAAACTTTATTTACAAAAGCCAGTGGTGGGTCAGAACTGGCCCATTGGATTATAGCTGACCTCTGACTTAGAGAGTGTAAAGAAAAACATTTCAAGGAAGAGAAGGAGGATGACTGTTCTTGGCAGAGGGAAGCAAACATGTAAAGGCAAACATTAGAGAGCTAGAAGGAATGAAATGAATTTGAGTTATCAAAGAGCCATAATTTAGCAATTAAAAAAAGAATCTCATCATAGGAACTAATTTTATTGAACACTCATTATGAGCCATTCATTGGGCTAAATATTTTCCATGAACTCTCATCTAAGTCTTCCACTCTGTGAGTTTGGGGGACTGTTGTTTCCCTCAGGTGCATATAAGTAGAATGAGCTCAAGAAGGTAGGTAATATGCCCAGGACACACAGCTGGTAGGTGGCAGGGTGGCAGGACCCTGGATGGGGCATTAAGCCTGGCAGGATGCTGTGGGCACATCTCCTTTGTGTCTGTCATTAACTCAACTTTAATGGACTTTTTTTAAAAAAGTCCATTACATTTTTTAAAAAGTCCAAAAATACATTTTGTTTTACAAATGGTATTTGATTGCATGACTCAGGCCCTAGCCATCTGAATGGATGGCTGGGATGTATGTGACGGGTTTCTCCTGGGGCTATTTTGTAAGAGAGAACAGAAAAAGAGTGTGATATTTAAATTCTTCAGGGATTTTGGTTTAGAACAGATAAAGTGAAGAACATTTTTATTCATATTAGAATTGATAGTTGGATGTGTGTAATTATTTGCTCTGCGAGATGGAGAGAGAACACAGCACAGGTCTTAGAATGTGAAATGTGAATTTAGATGACATTTTGAGGAAACCGATAAATACACCATCCCTCAATTGGACTTCGCTTGCCTGTGAAAATTTTTCTGCGGCCTATAAATGATACAGCACGGTTTGAAATTACAGAGATAAGTGGACTAAGTCTGATGGAATATTAAAAATACAAAACATACCAATGAGAGAATGATTTTCTCTCTTTGGCAAAAGTTTCCATTTCTCAAAATGTTATCGGGAAATTAGTGGTATCTTGACAACTAACAATAACTCTTGGAATAAAAAAAGTGTTATGGACTGTAGGAGTTGTGAAATCCTGACTGGAATTATTCCACAGAGAGAAGGAGACCCAGGGGACAGGAGCATAAACGAATGTCCTCAACACCAATGTTTCAATTCCAACATGGGCTTTGAGTGTTTGTGTATCTATTTATGGATAGAACCAGAGTTCCTAACCCAAGCAGCATGCTTTCTCCTACCCACCTTTGTAGACGGTCACTTTGAAAAGAGGTTTGTGTGTGTGTCTTGGAAAAGTCAAACGATGAGACCTAAGGGAGAACAATTACATTTATTAAAGGTCTTTTAGAGCATCTGCGATATAGGTTCACGGTTCCCAGGGTTTGAAACTTCCCGCACAAACAGTTCCTCCTCAATAACTTTGAGAAGTGGCAAAATGCGACCAACTTTTAATTTACCAAGTAAGAATATTTGTTAAAAACTTGCAACACTGTTATTACTTTCTCATGAAAGAAAGGGCAGTTCATGCACTCGCTAATTCACTCACATGCGTGCGCACACAATTACACACTATCAGACGTGCTTACACACATAATCACTCACCTATATACACACACTCATGTAGAAAGAAACAGATCATAAGCTCAGAGTGAATAAAACTGAGTAAATGTAACCATATGAACAAATTCATTATGCTTATCTTGCTAAAGAAGAGTAAAAATTCTGAATAGATATATGTCCCATAACTCAATGTGGAGACTGAGAACAGGAAGAAAATATCTCAGCTGTGACAGGAGACGGAATGAAGACTAAAGTGAAAAGGCAGGGGTTAGGGTAGGAAGCCTAGAATACTAACAACGGACCCTGAATGTTTCATGAGAAGTAAGTCCAGCACCAACAGCCGCTGAGCGCCCAGGCTCTGAGGTTCATCGCTTCCTAGCTTCAGGGCCTGGGCAGGTTGTTTAACCTCCTGCACCCTCGAAGGGACCAATAGAAGAACCTACCTTATAGCAAGGTTGCCTGGTGAGTGGTTCCAGCATGTGTTTGGTCCTCAGTAAGCGTTAGCTCATAACACAAGAAACTGATTTTTTTTTTTTTTAAAAAAAAAAAAAAAAAAAAAGGAAATGCTTAGGGAAGACATACATTAAATATGTTCCACGGGCGCATTCACAGAGACAATGATGTAGATTGTTCTCCAAGCATGCACCAGGGGCGTCAGCATCACCTGGGAACCCGTGAGAAAAGCAGATTCCTTTTGCTTCCCTTGGGAGTGGGGACCCACATTCTATGTTTTCAACAAACCCTGATGCCAGCACACACTGACATTGGGAACCACTGATCAAATCCTGATCTTGAAAAGCCAACTAAATCCAGAAAATATTTCACTGATTGGACAGAAATAAAGGAATACAGGAAAGCACAGATCTCTTTGGGTCGAACCTCATTTTAAGCTCCAGGATTAGGCTGGTAAAACAATTCAAGAATTATCGTTGAGCCTATAATGCCTGCTAGTACCCCAGGAAATGGATTTTGAAACAAAGTCAGTTGAGCTGGATTTACTTCTTCCCCAAGCTGCAAAGCATCGAGCGAAGATAAATGGTCAGGCCTGAACACGACCTTAATCACACAGCCTCGCTCCCACCTTGACAACAGGGGGCCACATGAAAAGGCTGAGCGGAGGACCGGAAACGCCATTTGCTGCAAGCTATCGGAACCTCTTTCCTCTGATTGATGGCCGTTGCGTACCTGGAAAACTTCTCTGAAAGGCACAAAACAAACTTCTCTTTTATCAGGTACAAAGACAAACAGCAGCAGGAATCAGATTCCAGATCACGTTCTGCCAGCTCTTTCTGCAGTCTCCGAAAAGTTAGCAAAGACTTTGACAGAAAGTAAAGAAGTGAAGGGCAGAAAAGGTAAAATAATGTATTTGGCTAAAATTCGCCTCTATGTCCCATAGGAACTGTCTCAGGGATTAAAAGTTTGACACCGGAAGCTTAAAAAAGTAACATTCGAATGAAAATACTTGTGTGCTGTGTGGGAATACAGTAGAGGCTCAGGGCCAGTTACTGATACAGCCAGTGTGTATCATGCTCTTACTGCGTGGCAGGCAATGCTCTTTGTGCCCTGGACTTATTTACATACATTTAATCCTGGTAGCCATCCTTGTGCATTAAGTACCAATATCACTTCCTTTACTGGGTTGACTAATGTCCCCTAAAAGTTCGTGTCCCCCCAGAACCTCAGAATGTGGCCTTATTGGAAATAGGGTCTTTGCAGATGTAGAGTTGACCCTTGAACAATGTGGGCATTGGGCGCCGATGGCCAGTACAGTCGGAAATCCGGTATCACTTGAGTCAGCTCTCCGCACTGGCGATTCCCATCCCCAGAGTTGACCCTCGAATGGTGTGGCTTTGAACTCTTAGAGTCAGTTGAGAAAATCCACATGTAAATGGACCCAAGCAATTCAAATGTATGTTGTTCAAGGGTCAACCGTAATTAGATGAGAGCACATCGGATTTGGATGGGCCCTAAATTCAATGTGGTGGTACCCTTAAAAGAAGAGAAGAGACACAAAGACAATACAGGAAGAATGCCAGGTGAAGGCAGAGACTGGAGTGACATCTGCAAGCCTAGACAGGCCCGATTGTCAGCCAACCCCCAGAAGCTGGGACAGAGTCTCCTCCCTCAGAACCTCCAGGAGAATCTAACGTTTCCGACGCCTTGGTTTCTGACTCCTAGTCTCCAGAGCTGTGAGAGAACACATTCCGGTATTTAAGTGACCCAGTGTGGGGCTCCTCGCTATGGAGGCCCAGGACATTCAGACACCCCATCTGGACATACTCAACTATGGGCTGAGAGAGGTCGCCCAGGCTCACACAGCCCATTACGTCCAGTGTCCTCTGCTCAGCTGGGGAAAGCTTTGGGTAAGTCATCTCACGTTTGGGGGCTCTGTTTTCTGAAAAATTAACAACATTACACATGAGGACTTAAACCTCACATGGGTAAAGTTGGGTTGGGTTATTTTTAGGGATTCTTCCTCACCAACTTTGAGTCTCTTTGATTAGAATTCTGGCAGCTTTGAAACACCCACCAGAAAATTCATTTCCAAAGCATTTCCCATTTAAGCTTCGGTTTTTTTCTCTGCAGTAACTTCAGTTCCTATCTTTTTATGAACTTAGGAAGAGCTAACAATCAGTAATAAATAGTCTGGACTGGCTCTTATTTCAGACGTCTGCATGCGCTTGGTCTTTTCAGTGACACAATTGAAGAGGGGCTCTGTAATCGGGAGAGAAATCTTCCACCGCGCTGTGATTTCTCCTGGTGCCTGCTGGAAAAAGATACCAGTGTAGCCTCGCTGGGGTGAATGATTAGAAAATTGCCCCAACTGTCAAAGTTTTCAATGTTAAAAAGCAATGCAAATTTTCTCAAACACTTAGACTTTCTAGATGTCACAACAGAGATATTACCAAAATATGAAAACCGGGGTTTTATAATCAGGGGGAAAAAAATACATTCTTTTTTTTTTTCAAAAGACACAATATTTGTTTGAGTGCGTGAGGGAATAAAAAAATCCACCGAGCAAAGCATTCATTTTGTTCAGAAATAAGATAAATTAATAAGTTGCTTATTATAATGTAGAAAAAAATGCAGCAGTGAAAAATGGTCTGTGTGTTGATGCCAGAGAAAAACAACAGAAATGAAAAGCTGATCTATGCAGACGTAATATTATCTTGTTATCCGTGTTCTTTATATTGGATGAGTTGCTTCCATTTCTAGTCCAACCCAGAACATTAATTCAAAAATTGCTCCTACTGTTTTATTCAAAAACTTAGTTTTCCAAGATTTCATCCAAGAATCTGTAGTGGGTTGTTATCTTTGCCATAAACGTGTATAACAGAAAGGGGTATCCAGGGAGAGCGCCTGTCATTTGTTGACTCAGAAGGGTGGATGGAAAATTTCCGCCAAGTATTTTGCACTGTTTGAAATTTTTCTTTGTCGTGCTAACCAAGGAAGGAAAAGCCAAAAGCGTTCAACGTCGAGACTGTCTGGAGAGTACTGCTCCACTCTGAAGTTCTCTTCTCGTCGGAGCTGGGAGCACTCTATAATTTTGAGATCCTGAGCTAGGCTCTTATGACACATTTCTCTCTGTGAACACTCTGCTAATTTCTAGCCCACAAAAATAGTGCCAATATCACAGTTAGCTAATGTCTGAGGCAGAAATCAAGAAGCCAAGGATCTGATTTTATTTCACATTTTCAAAATGGAACTAAACTTTGCAGAAAGCGATTGGAAGGAAACAATTCTCTACAGTACAGTGAGTTATGGGCCATCTCAAAGGAGAATCGTTGCACTCTAGATATGGGATTTTAATGTGAGAGCTTGCTTACTAGTGTTATGGAGGGTGGCTATCTGATTTGTTCTCTCTCTTATTTGTAGAGGCAGATGATTTTAATGGATCAGCAGATAATTTTTAAGCACCTCCTCTCTTCTAGGTACAGAATTTGGAAATGATAGTATAGTGATAAATAAGCCAGCGTCAGCCCCTCTCATCATAGAATATATAGCTTAGCCGAGAAGACATTAAATAAGAAATGCAAATGCTCTGAGTGTTGCCTAGGGTGAGTTTGGGTGGTATGGAAATATACAACAGATGGAGCCTCCTCACCTAGTTGGGGGAATCAAGGAAGGCTTCCTGGAGGAAGCAGAACTTATTTTGAGACTTGAAGATTGCTAATCAGGAAAGGTAGTAAAGGGATAGGATTTAGAGCAAAAATATTACAGGCAGAGAGACTAGTAAACATAAGAAGTTGCTGGCATATTTAATGAATTGGAAGTCTAGCTACATTGACTATGTTTTTCTGGATCAGCATCTAGTAATTCTGGCAAAGGGAAAAGTAAAGTGAATTTCTGGAATCTCTTGGTGATTCCAGAAAGACTCTTTAGGGTTGTTGGCCCTTACCAGATCTTGCACTGGGCACAACCAGTTCTAGCATTTGAGGATGGAAGAGGGTGGCTCTGAGAAGGTCCTAGAGGAGTGGGCTACCTTCAGCCTAAGGATCCCTCCGCGACAGCTCAGGAACGTGGGCTGTCCAAAAGAGGCTCATTAACAGATCTAACAGATCAAAACAGGGCTGGACTAGGCTATGCTGCAGTAACAAGTTAACCCCAACACTGTAATAGACATAATGTAACAAAGATTCTTCTGTAGCTAACCGTGCAACATGGAGCTGCTGGGGAGTTCCACTTCACGTAGTAGGTAAGGGACCCCATCTGGCAGAGACTCTGCCAGCTTGTACTGTGTGGAGCACACGACCTTTTGAAGCTGTGTCAGAGGAAGACAGTTGAAAGCATTTAAGAAGCTCTAAATGCTTTACCCTGGAAGTGGTAGTTCTCATTGGCTAGCAGTAGTCGAAGGCGCCAGCTGACTGGCAGCAGGTGAGGTACGGAGGAAGCTATGGACAGGCACTGGGAAGTCACCACCTCTGTTGCAGCTGAAGTCTGAGAAACGATTCAAACTGACTGATAGGCTGAAAGATGAATCCAAAGGACAAAAACTCTAAAGGAGAGAGAATTTCTGAGAGTCTTAAATATAACTGTTAGGAACAAAGTAATATAGGAATGAAGGACATGAACAGTTTAGAGGCTTTTTTAACATTAATAGGAGTCAAATTGCTGATTGTGCTCACTAAATGGACTTTATATAAATAATCTCATTTAATTTTTACAACAACCCTCTGACAGGAGTACAGTATTATTATTTCCATTTTATAGATGAAGAAACTGAGCGCTAGAGCAGTGTAGTGGCTTACCCTGCAGTGGGTAACATCAGAGCTAGGACCCGTTGATCCCAGATCCCAGAACTAATCCCGGTTCTCAGAGCCACTGAACTACACCACTGCCTTTCAGGCATGGCCTAGAAGTCAAGAGGTTAGAGCAGTGGTCCCCAACCTTTTTTGGGCCACGGACCGGTTTAATGTCAGAAAATATTTTCATGGACCGGCCTTCAGGGTGGGATGGATAAATGCACAAAATAAAATTATGCGACTGGCATAAAAACTATGGTATTTTTAAATATAATTGTCAAACTTACGAGACAAGCGTCAATAGTGAGTCTTAGACGGATGTAACAGAGGGAATCTAGTCATTTTTAAAAATAAAACATTGTTCAGACTTAAATATAAATAAAACGAAAATAATGTTAAGTTATTTATTCTTTCTCTGCAGACCAGTACCAAATGGCCCACGGACCGGTACTGGTCCGCAGCCCAGGGGTTGGGACCACTGGGTTAGATGTATCAGAAATTCAAGGTCATTTAGTTAGGTTAAAAGGCAGTTACTACATAAGAATGGGAAGAGAAACACCAGGAGTCTTCTCTTGTCTCAACCAACCAGGATGACATTGGAGGGCACAATCACAAACACGGGTTTTCTAGGCCCAGCGTTAGAGCCCAGTGATGACTAGGGGCCTTTGCAAGGCAGTCTGTGCCGTGAGGACACAAAGCTGCCTCCAGCTCGGATCCGAGTGGCCTCCATAATTGTCCAGATACATGGAAAGAGCTAATACTTCAAAAAAAAAAACCACTTATGAAAATGAATTTCATATCACATTTTCACATTCCTCATTTGAAGGAATTTCAGTGAGCTAACAGAGAGAGAAAATTAGCCACTTTAGCTATAATACCTTGACTATTAGACTAATCCAGTTACGAGTTTATAGGCCCTTTCATCAGGAGCCAGAGAAGTTGCCCAGAAAATGAACTAAAGTCGTTTTGAAAATGTCCAAAAAGAGCTGTTTAAAGAAACCTCTTTTATAGAACTTAAAATAGTCCAGGCAAAAGCTAATGAAGGCAGAGCTGGAGCAGCGGTGGGGGGAGAGGGGAGAGGAGGAGCCCCGGTGCAGGAAACACTGCAGAGAGAGAGTCCTTTCCGTCTGAGTGCCGCAGGAACAAAAGTAACTGGGAGAAATATGCGTGAGGAATGTTTAGCTTTGGGGAGTTTATTAAACTAGAGCAGGGTCCCCAAACTTTTTACACAGGGGCCAATTCACTGTCCCTCAGACCATTGGAGGGCTGGACTAAAAAAAACTATGAACAAATCCCTACGCACACTGCACGTATCTTATTTTAAAGTAAAAAAACAAAACGGGAACAAATACAATATTTAAAATAAAGAACAAGTAAATTTATTTTATTTATTTTTTATTTATTCATTTTAGAGAGGAGAGGGAGAGACAGAGAGAGAGAGAGAGAGAGAGAGAGAGAGAAGAGACAGAGAGAAGGGGGGAGGAGCTGGAAGCATCAACTCCCATATGTGCCTTGACCAGGCAAGCCCAGGGTTTCGAACCAGCGACCTCAGCATTTCCAGGTCGATGCTTTATCCACTGCGCCACCACAGGTCAGGCCAAGAACAAGTAAATTTAAATCAACAAACTGACCAGTATTTCAATGGGAACTATGCTCCTCTCACTGACCACCAATGAAAGAGGTGCCCCTTCCGGAAGTGCGGTGGGGGCAGGATAAGTGGCCTCAGGGGCCGCATGTGGCCCGTGGGCCATAGTTTGGGGACCCCTGAACTAGAAGACAGAGAACCATTTGCGAATGGCCAGAGAGGAGATATGAAGTTCTCTGCTGGTGGCGCTGAGTTTGAGAAAGATGTGAAAAGAATCCAGGCAAAAAATAGACAGCAAGCAATAACAAATAAAGGTGTGAAGTTCAGGAAAAAGAGCAGGTTGGGGGCTTCGGCTTGGGTACCTTCAAGATATACATGCAGTCCACAGCAGAAATGAAAAAGACTGATAAGATCCAGTGCTGACGAGGGTGTGAGGCAGCTGGGAGACTTGCTTATTGTGGTAAGGTGTACATTGCATCATGATGGAAGCGTGTCATGATTTGTACTAAAAACCAAATAGCCAAGGACCCTGTGACCCAGCAGTTTACCTCCTCAGCTCAGTATGTTCCCAAGAGAACTGAATGCTTATATTCACCAAAGACACATACAGAGAAGAATATTTTCTGCAATGTCTTTCATAAAGGCCCAAACTGGATACAACAGAAGTGTTCATTAGCAGTAGGATGGATGGATGGATGGATGGATGGATGGATGGATGGATGGATTAAAGTAGGCAGTAATGGAAAAAAATGAACTACTGTTACACACAACATGGATGACATTCATGGGCTCCATGTTGAACGAAGGAAGTGAGACATCAAGGAGTATATTCTGCACGACTCCATTTCTACAAAGTTTAAGAATAGGCAGCCTGACCAGGCGGTGGCACAATGAATAGAGCATTGGCCTGGGACACAGAGGACACAGGTTCAAAACCCCAAGGTCACCAGCTTTAAGCATTGGTTCATCTGGCTTGAGCATGGCTCATAGGCTTGAGCGTGGGTTCACTGCTTGAGTGTGGGATCATAGATATGACCCCATGGTTGCTGGTTTGAAGCCCAAGGTTGCTGGCTTGAGCAAGGGGTCACTCGCTCTGCTGTCAAGGCACATATGAGAAAGCAATCAATGAACAACAAAGGTGCCACAATGAAGAATTGATGCTTCTCATCTCTCTCCCTTTCTGTCTGTCTGTTTCTATCTGTCCCTCTTTCTGTTTCTCTCACAAAAAAAAAAAAACAAAAAAAAAACACAGGCAAATCTAATCAATGGCAATAAAAGACAGAATAATAAGGACCTTAGGGATTAGGCTTGCCTTAGTGATTAGGGAACCTGCTGGGAGGGGGGAGGATGTTCTATGTCTTGATCTGCGTAGTGGTTGCATGGATGTGCACTAAAGTGGGTGGGAGCGTTTGCCCTGCAGGTTTTGCTGTGTTTAGTCTGGAGACTCTGGAATGGTGTGTTTGAGCAGAAACAGTCTGTGTGGAGATGTCTTCACACAAGCACCCTCTGCATAGATGGCGTCAGAGCTAGGCTTACATATGGTTTTGCCAAAGTGTATATGTTTGCCGCTCAATCGGTAATTTTGATTATGGCTTCCCAGTAGGTAAAATTGTCCTGGAACTGTTCAAAGGGGTGCTCACAGAAATGTGGCATCATTAACTTTAGTGGTTAAAGGGGACTTGGCTGGCTTTGCAGCTGACCTTGCAGAGCCTAGAAGGTGCTGAGGACACCAGTTAGAGAAGTGCCAGGGCCTGCCATCTGGCTCTGCCCTGGGCCCTGCCCAGCTCAGTCTTCATCTCTTTTAGAGAAAAAGTCTCTCTACAGGAGAGCGGTGGGCTGCCTGACCAAGGGGAGGTTTCACAAGAAGTACACCTTCTTAAGTGGCAACCGTTGTCTCCCAGACTTCAACTTTGTAAGTCTTGCCTTCGTAAATTTGCCTTATCTAACACCTGTTCTAGTATTTCTTCATATGCTTTTAGAGCAACATAATTCATTTACTTCAGCAAACATAGCTAAGTAGAAAATACCATATCACCACTGGGCCACCGTTGATGAAAAAGCAGCATTTTTCTAATACATATTAAATGTAAATGATTGCATGTGCCCTTTGTGCAGTACCTATCAGGGATTATTTCTCATACTCTAAGGCAGTGGTCCCCAAGCCCCGAGCCGTGGACCGGTACCAATCCGAGAGCCATTTGGTACCGGTCCGCAGAGAAAGAGTAAATAACTTACATTATTTCTGTTTTATTTATATTTAAGTCTGAACGATGTTTTATTTTTTAAAAATGGCCAGATTCCCTCTGTTACATCCATCTAAGACTCACTCTTGACGCTTGTCTTGGTCACGTGATACATTTATCCATCCCACCCTAAAGGTTGGTCCGTGAAAATATTTTCTGACATTAAACCAGTCCGTGGCCCAAAAAAGGTTGGGGACCATTGTTCTAAGGTTCCTTTTGGCTTTACGGCTTTATAGTTTTAAATTATAAAGTAATCACATACACACACCCAAGATAGAAGATAATTTTTGCTCTTTGAAGTAAAAACAAAATAGAAACACCAATAATCTTAAAAAAAAACAAAACCCAAGAACCCCGAATTGTTATGCTAACCTTAGTAATAGCCAGCGGACACTCAGCAGGTTCCTCAGATTTGGGGTGTCACCAACAATAACATGGGGTAAAGGCAGCTTATCCCAGGGTCTACTATGAGAATTGGGCACCAAAGCTTCTTGTGAGGCATACAGGGATGTAGACGCTTTACAAATATTGATGTGATCGTTGGTGATGCAGGTGGATATTAGAGAAATCAATCTACATTGTGTATGTTGGGAACAACCACGTACTGAAAAGAATATGACTGGGTAATTCTTAGACCTGTCGATTTTTCCAGGGGACAAAAGCTGGCTGCAGGGTCAGGTGGGCTTGCTTAGTGCTGGTTCTGCCACTGACCTGGAGCTGACCAACCCTGAGAAACTAATTTAACCTCTCAGGTCTTCAGTATCCTCACCTATAATGTGAGGTGATAGTCCTGCTCTGTGAGGCTGTTGGTGTTTAAATGGAATAGCGTGGAGGCTGCGCTGGGAAAATGTTGTTACTTTTCAAGTGATTTTCTGAGAGTGGGCGCCCCACGTGATTGATGCAGAGATAAGCCCATCAGCTGTGAAATGCCTGTTCCAGGCTGCCAGGCCACCTTCCTTCCCAGCTAAGTCCTGCGAGGGCAGTTCTCTCACGCTGCAGAGGTTGCGTTTCCACTGCCTTCCCTGTGGGTGCTGCCTGCGGAGGGCGTGGTCTCCGCGGGCCCCTGCCATGCCATGGTAGCCACCCCTCCATTGCATTTTGATTCAATCTTTATAGAAAGGCTATAACGGCTGTTTCGGAGCCATTGTAATGGATCACACCAAAATGTGTCCTGCCATTTTTTAGATCATCTATTATTTACTTGCTAGAGCACCCTCTCGTGTCAGTCTGCGTTATGGACTGTCAGACGTTAAGACAAGGATGTGTAATAAAGCAAATTGGGGAGAATGTACCGCAGCGCTATATGCAACCATGGAGTTTCTAGTGTTAATAATTCATCAGGTGCCAACGAGGCCTGGTCTCTATTAGAGACTTGAAGCAGGTAATACTTCACCTTTTCAAATGTAACCATTTTTTGTGTTATAAGAACACAAAAATGGTCTGTGGCCAATAAATGTCTAGTTTTATACTGTTCAATAAATGAAATAAAAAAAGCCCAGCAAAGTAGCTGAGCACCTAGGGTGTAAATACGTCTGGAGTTGTTTGTCCTGGGAGGGTGGGGGGCACTGACTTCATAGCCATGGGGCCTGTCAAGGCCTGACTGCCAAGTTCAGGTGGTAACAAATGCTGTCAGGCTGGCCTGGGGTCTAGACTCAGGGCTTCCTCCCAGGCCGTCTGACCCCACCTGTCAATTCAACCCCCCCCCCAGCTCCAATGATTTAAATAATTTTTTCCAAGCACTTTAGAAACCAGCCCCCAAACTCACCACTTAGTGCCCATTCTCAGCATGATCCCCGACGGCCATTCCAAGCCCCTCTCAGACCCATGACCTTGACAGATGCTGTTTCCTCTCACCAGAACTTTCTTCCTTCCCATCCTCCCCTGGCTACCTCACAATTGCTGTTCAAGTTCTGGCTGAAAGGTTACTTTCTCTGGGAAACCTTTCCTGACCCCCACAGACCCGGTTTGCACCCTCCTCTAGTGCCCCTTTCACATGTACTTTTCTTCAAGCTCCTGTCCCGGCCGAATCTAAATCGGGAAGGTGTGCTGTCGGCTTCCCCACCCCCCGTAGTGAGCACAGAATGCGCGTCTGTGGCATTGGCCCTGCAGCTCTAGCACTTGGCACTGTGCCTGGCACGTCCATAGTAGGTGCTGGGAGATGAACAGATAGTGTGTGGGTGCGGGGAAGCCAGGTGGGCCAGTTGTCTGTCTTGTTCTAACATCATACTCCGTGCCTCATGACTAATATGTCTTTGAGCATGACAACAGCTGAATCCTCTTTGGACTTTCTAAACCCAAGTTCCTGTCTCATCCTATGTCCTGCTCTTTCCATTTTCCTTTCACAGAAACTCAAAGCCCTCCCTAGAATTCACTGTAGGGAGCCACAGCGTGCCGACAAATACTCCCTTACTGGACCGCCTCCCGTGTATACGCATTCACCTAGCACGGGTCAACTCCCCAACCCTGAGTTGCAGCCACTCTTATTAGGAGGTGGACCCTTGATGAGTATTGTTTTCTGTGCCCAGCTGTCTTCTGAATGCTGTTCCCTGGTGGTTGGCTAAGGGTCCTCCTAGACCCTCCGAGTCCAGCCCAGTGACGTGTCCAGTTGTGTATCACACACTCTGTGTACTTTTCCCAACCTGCTGCATGCACTACAGAGCCCACAGTGAACAGTGGAAGAGGAGGTCGGAGTGACAACAAATTCTACTCCAACACTTGAGTCCCACTTTATACAGCTCCTAGATACATGCACTGTTCCTGGGAAGATGACACAGCCAGAGCCTGAACCAGGACTCCAGAATGCAGGTCACTTTCTCTGCCCCCCAAGGGGAGGGCCTCCTGTACTACCAAAGTAACCAGTGTAATTGGCACCTTTCAACTAGGAGCCTCAGATATTAGCTCTTCAATACTTACTGGCAGCCCACCCACCAGAGGCGGGTATTATTTCAGTCGTATAAATTAATGAAAAAGACACAAAGAGTTGAAAAGTCATCATACCTGTCATGACCTTACCATTCAATAGATTTGTTTTCATAGAAATTCGTGTGGATTTGCATTATGTGCAGTTAGAAGAATGAATAATGCATTAATAGAAGAATAAATCAGCATATAATATTCATGAGTAATATATTCATACCAGGCCTGGTGAAGGAGTAGATAAGATACTTATATAGTGTGTTTATACAGAATTAGGTTTAAAGGTGGGCAACCACATTTTTTGAGTCCTTTATAGTTGGAAAAGCAGAACGTTCAGACATGATGCTAGCCAACACAGTGAGTAGATGGACGAAGCATGAGTTTCACGTCTTAATGCCCTCTCTCCCTAGCTGAGAGACGTTGGCAAAGCCCTTAGCCCTCTAACATCAAGTTTCTTTATCTTCAAATGGAGGCCACAACACTGACTTGCAAAGCTGTGAAGCTCAGAGGAAGGGTTGTAGATGGCAGGGTTTACTGGACTACAGACCCCACTTGAGCAAGACATGGTGAGGTCAGTAGACAAGGCTTTTCTCTGATAGATTCTTGTTGTGTTGACTTAGACAAAATACTTTGTGTTTTGGGGTCCTGATTTCCTCACCTATAAAGAGAAGTCGTTGCTCTAATGCTTTCACAGTGGAGTCAGACGGTCCCTTAGAATGAGAGCTCTTCTTTCCCAGGATCCTTATAACAGTCCCAGAGACAGACTCCAATTGATTCGGTTTGGATCACATGCCCACCTTTTGGGCCAATCCTGGTGTCTTATCAGAATGGACTACTTGGATTGACCAGACAGCTGAAGTGTAAGAGAGCTTCCATCAGTTTCCCAAAAATCGCCACTTTCTCTATGCTAGAATCTGTGTCTCATGTACGTTAACCTTCTGAACAACATAAAATAAGCTCTAATGCTATCCTCATTATAAAGCTATTGAAACTGATACAGAGAGATTCAGTAACTTGCCTGAGGTTACACAGCTAAAAAGCAGTGGAGCTGGAATTTGTTAACAGCTCCTTGGAGTGCAGAATCTACACCTGTGGTTTATACTGATTCAGCTGTAGTGCTGGCAGGAGAAGAAAAATTAAGGATGGTTAGTAATTAAAAAAAAATCCTGCATACACCCATAGGATTATAGAGCTGACCCTAGACTAGAGCAACCTGAATCTGTTTCCTTATTTGATAGCTAGGGATAATCAATACCCCTGAGAGGACCCAGTAAGGAAATGCTGAGACACCACCCAGAAGGGATGTGGCACCAATGAGCAACCTCATAAATGCTAGTTGCTATTACCATCATTGTTATCATTAGGGTGAAAATATCATTCACCAAATTAGATACATTTGAGATCACAGGTATTGGCATCAGACTGTAACATGGAAACAAATCTATATTTTCTCCCTAGTATTTGAATAATAATTTATTATTTAAGTGTCAACAAAACCTCAAACAGTATTAGAACCAGAAGAAATCTTCATGGTCTTTCCTTGGCTGGATTTGCTGACTTATTCAAGGGTTTACAGGTAGTTTATTGAGAATGCTAGGGCTAGACAGGCCCAGTTGCAACAGAGCATTTAATTAAAAGTACACACAATAGCTATAAACATGCTTGCTACCACACAATACACATTTTTAGCTCCATCTACGCATCCAAAACTTGCACAAACTCCTTAATAATCCTTTTAATAGCTGTGATAACTAAACATATTCAGTTTTAATAACAGTTTCATGCATGCCTTCTCCCTTAAATCTAAATAATGCTCCCACTGCTATTCCAAAAGAAATACTATAACTGGCTATTTGCCGTAATAAAGATGGGAATTTTGGGTTAATCACATTTTAAAGGGGAATGTGTGTTTAGAAAGATTTTAAATTGCAAAATTAAAAACACAGACATGAAACGATTTTTCCATTAATGTCTTTCCTTAGGGAAATGTCTTCTTCTATTGCAGTTGGGCTGTCTGAATGGGATTGTTACCCTTCTGCGGGGTTTATACAGAAGCATTAGCTCCTATGAAGCTCATTCTCAGATGCTTGAAAAATAATAGCCCCCGATGAGCTCTTCTCAGAGCCCTTTGTGATACTACTTATATTCACATATACACGGCAGAGTATTGTTTCAAAAAGGGACCTACTGCTATAAATACACTATCATCTATTTCTCAATACACAACTAATGTTTATATCTAATTGCATCGAACAGTATTAAAAATACTATTCATTGAAAAAAACGTACCGTGCTGAATGCACTATTGTTTGTGTTCCTATTTCTAAGTCGTCCATTTAAGGCTCATAGTTGGTTTCAGCCAAGATGGAAACAGCTCAATGCAAGTTTCTCTGAGTTTCTTTTCTTTGTTATTCACTAATGGTCGAAGAATCACGGCTGTGCGACTGTTTAATTAGCAGGGTCACCTTGAGGAATGTCCCAAGAGTGGTCACGCTCAATTACTAATGGGGTAGTTATACCTAAATTGCTTGGCCCACCTGACTGACATACAGTGGATTCCTTTTCGGGAACAAGTAAATGTCAGATTAGAAGAGAAGGTGGAGGTCGTCCCACCCAAGCTCCCTCCCTGTGAATCCCTTTGCCTCTTTTTTTTTTTTTTTTAACATCGCACAACTAGGCAAGCTTACTGCCTTGATAAATTCATCTTATTTAGGGGGCATCTCTAAGGTGAGAGAGGTCACATAGAGTCTTGATCCTAGCGCTGCCATTCCTAAGCTAATCTGGCCATGTGTTAAAATCATTAACAGACTTTGCTTTTCACACAGTCGTCCTCCTCCTGGAAAGCAAGCCTGAAAAATAATAAAACCCAGTGCTTGAAGATAGATGTACAAGCATGGTTACTGCAGCACTGTTTTCTGTAAGGGCAAAAAAATAGAAGGGAAGGTTAAATGTCCATCCATAGTATGCAGTGCTACATCCATTCTATGAAATATTATGTGGCTTTTAAAAATAACTGTTGCCCTGGCCGGTTGGCTCAGCGGTAGAGCGTCGGCCTAGCGTGCGGAGGACCCGGGTTCGATTCCCGGCCAGGGCACACAGGAGAAGCGCCCGTTTGCTTCTCCACCCCTCCGCTGCGTTTTCCCTCTTTGTCTCTCTCTTCCCCTCCCGCAGCCGAGGCTCCATTGGAGCAAAGATGGCCCGGGCGCTGGGGATGGCTCTGTGGCCTCTGCCCCAGGCGCTGGAGTGGCTCTGGTTGCAACATGGCGACGCCCAGGATGGGCAGAGCATCGCCCCCTGGTGGGCAGAGCTTCGCCCCTGGTGGGCGTGCCGGGTGGATCCCGGTCGGGCGCATGCGGGAGTCTGTCTGACTGTCTCTCCGTTTCCAGCTTCAGAAAAATGAAAAAAAATAAAAATAAAATAACTGTTAATACATCTGATTTACTGGCTTGCAGCAATATATATGGCCAAGTAAAGAAATTGCCTGACCTGTGGTGGCGCAGTGGATAAAGCGTCAACCTGGAAATGCTGAGGTCGCGCCGGTTCAAAACCCTGGGCTTGCCTGGTCAAGGCACATATGGGAGTTGATGCTTCCAGCTCCTTCCCCCTTCTCTCTCTCTGTCTCTCTCTTCTCTCTCTCTCTCCTCTCTAAAAATGAAAAAATAAAAAAATTTAAAAAAAAGAAATGTACGTGCCATTATTTGTAAAAAAGAAATCATAAAAATTCCTCACAGATGTTTTTGTAAGATGCTGTAAGAATAGTAAAAGACATGGATAATATGCACGAGTGTTATCTTTGAGTAGAAGTGGAAATGGAGATTTTAGAAAAAACAAACAAAAGGAAGACTTATAATGCTACAAACTAAAAATCTATCTATAAAATGGCCACAGATAAGAAAAACTGCCTATGCACATTGAAAACAGATTAAAAGGAATATCGATAATTGAAATATTTATTTTATAGGAGATAATGAAACTGTAGCTCATATTTTTCTTAGATTTCTGTTATTTTAATACTGTATTTATAATAACATTACTAAATCACTTACAAAGAGAATGTTGAAAATATAGTCCTAGCTAAATAGGAGAGCAAAGGGCTGATCAAGAAGGTTATATTTTAGGGGGTAAGAAAGAATGACATCTTCCCTGGACTCATAAGCAGAGAGTGACTGCTTCAGATGATGAGCTGGCCATGAGGAATGTCCTCTGGAAATGATCATCCACCCTCCGCCCAACCCATGTATCCGCATGCCTGTTTCTCGCTGGCCCATGAAGAGGTTTATGGATGTGAAATGAGCATTCTGGGGTGTTCGCCTCAGTGCTGTCCACGACCATTTATAATAGGTTAAATACTTTCAATTAAAGCTCAGGACAGTGAAGCTCTCAGTTGAGAAATACCATCAGATCGAGCGGACTATAAAGCCGGTCCCCACTGCTGGAGTTTTATGGAATCGCCATCCAGCTGACCTTGTGCTGGGTTTTATGATTCTCATATTAGACATTTCTTTAAGCGTTTGGATGGCATTTCCCCCTGACCACCTGAAGCTGCCTTGTCATCCTCAAATGAGGGCCTCAGAATAAAGCGCCCGCACGGGGCTCTGTGTCCCGGCAGCCCTGTGGCCCTCTTCTCGTGGACTCATGCCACGCGGCTCCCAGATTGGTCTGTCTATGTGAGGTTGGTGCCGTGCAATTAAGGTAGATGTATCATACTTAGGCAATTTACTTCTTCTACTACCTAGCACCCCACCTTACACCTCAGCCGCTCCTCTAACCAACTCCATTCAGTTGCTTTTTATCCCCTCATGGTCTTGACTAGACATGGAGGGCAGCAGAGTGAACGCACGGCCATGGGTCTCCCCAGACAGACTGCTGTATGCACTCTGCGTTCACCTGTCAGGAGAACCCACCCGTCTCTGTGGCACCTCGCCCAGTGCCGGGCAGCTGCCAGGGGCTTCCCAGTTACTCATTGATCATCTGCCAGAAGAGCTGAGCTTGTTGGGACTTGAGCAGTCCTCTCCCTCTCTCCCTTGCAGTAGAGGTTGGGCTCATTAAGCCATGGGAATCTCTCCGGTGTAGGTAACAAACCACGCACCAGGCCAGCCCCCCTGGCAGATGGAATCCTGCCACTCTGCTGGGAAAGCCAGTGGCCACCCCTGCATCTGAGCAGCCTGGCCCGTTCGTTCCCAGCCCTTTCCCCACCAGCTGTTTCTAACACAAACGCGTGGTGACAGAGCTGTCTGTGCGAGGAGCTAACAGCACTTGCTGGTAAGCAAGAGCAGCAGGCGTTGCTAAAAGGACCCCTCTGGTCGGCAGAATGCTGTCTGCCGCTGTTAGTGTCCGCCCCGGTGTCGGCTCTTGTTTAGCGGGAGGAGAGTGGAACACTGGGCTCTGCCTCCACGCACCCCAATGCCGATGCCGGAAGAACATCAGGTGATAGCGGCGGGAGTCAGGCTGGAGAAGGGCGTAGGTAGGGCATCTCTCCTTGGTGCTGAACTCCGCTTTGAGTGTATTGCATGTAAACGTGCTCAGAAAAATCTTTATCCAGTGCTACTCCCCACCTAACTGCTACACCACTGATAAATATTGATACCCAGGAGCAAGCCTCTTTCTCAGGGTATTCCCCAAGGACAAGCAGGGGACTCCCGCACCTTCACCTCCTCCCGCTCAGATGGCAGGTGCCTGCCGGAAACAGAGAAAGTCAGCCCTTTCCCTTAGCATTTCCAGACAGAGTTGGCAGGCTTCTCAGCATTCGTAATCATTTTCGTGTATCAGAAAACCCCTCAACAGGAGGCAGTGGTGGAATGGTGGAGCCCACGCTCCCTCACCTGTGGAGGCTGTGAGGACTTAAGTATTACTTATGTTATCACTTAAAGAAGGAAAGGGGTGTAATATTTTTTTTAATCAAGGATACATTCACATATCATAAAATTAACCACTTTACAATAAACAATCCAGTAACATTTAGTGCGTTGATAATGTTGTGCCACTACTGCCTCTATCTACTCCAAAATACTTCCATCACCCCAAAAGACAACCCCAGACCCTTTAAACAGTTGCTCCCCCTTCCGATCCTCCCCCAACCCCAGGTTACCGTTCATCTACTTTTTGTCTGTACGTATATGCCTATTTTGGACATTTCATATCAACGGAACCATATACTATGTGCTCTTTCATGACCTTCATTGAGCGTAATGTCTTCAAGGTTCATTCTTATTGTAGCGTGAATCAGCACTCTATTCCTTTTTGTGCTTGAATGATATTCCATTGTATGGGTATACCCATATTGTGTATTCATTCATCTGTTGTTCAGACTATTTCCACATTTTGGGTGTTGTGAACTGTGCTACTGGGAACATGTGTTCAATAAGTTGAATTTATTTAAATGTGAATTAGCAGCCCTAGCCAGTTGGCTCAGTTATAGAGCGCCAGCCTGGCACATGGATGTCCTAGGTTCAATTCCTGGTCAGGGCACACAGCGCCCATCTGCTTCTCCACCCCTCCCCCTCTTGCTTCTCTCTCTCTCTCTCTCTCTCTCTCTCTCTCTCTCTCAATTCCTCTCCTGCTATTATGGCTCAGTTGGAGCAAGTTGGCCCTGGGCTCTGAGGATGGCTCCATGGCCTCCACTTCAGGTGCCAAGAAGAACTCAGTTGCTAAGCAATGGAGCAATGCCTCAGATGGGCAGAGCATCACCGCCTAGTTGGCTTTCCAAGTGGATCCTGGTCAGGGCACATTCAAGAGTCTATCTCTCTGCCTCCCCTCCTCTCACTGAATTTAAAAATAAAAAAAAAAGTGAAGTAGCAAAGACACATACAGACCCAACTGGAGTATTAAATCCACAATTTTATAAGTAATGATTAAGCATTTCCTCTTCACACAAATTCGTTAAAGCACAAATGTCAATGAGTTGGAGGATAATATGAAGAAGAGATAACCGTGATGGAGTACAAACATGGTCAAGGTCCTTAGGTTAACCACATCTGCAGAATCCCTTTTGTCATTTCAGAATACATTCTCAGGTCCCAGGTGTTAGGACCTAGATATTGTTGGGGTCATTATTCAGCCTACCACAAACACTGAGGCCTGAAGGTCCATTACTAGGAGACCAAATGGTAAAGGGTGCTCCACGTAGAAGCACAGGGTACACAAAGCCCCCAAGGCAAGAAGGGGGCTGGCACCTGCAGGAATAAGAGAGGGCTGGGGCTGGAAATAGACACTGTGGTTTCTTTTGGCCAAATTAAGCACTTGGGTCAGTGTCCTAAAGATAATGAGAAGCCAGGAATGAGTCTCAGGAAAGGGACAGATAAGATAGATCTGGTTGGATTTTGCAAGTCATTCTAACCTCTCTTTAAGTGGGTGAAAGAAAGAGAGGGACTATCAAAAGCAGGGAAAAGAATCAGAAGCTATTGTGACAGTTCTGCTGTGAAGTGGCCAAGGTGGAAATGACTGTGTGACAGCAAGGACCAAAAGAAGCAGGAAACTCAAAAACAAAAAGTATTTAGGGGTCAGCGTCTTATGCTAGACCAGCTTTGCTATTCATCCATTCATTCATTCATTCATTCATTCTACAAATACTTATTCAGTCTTAGCATGGGATAGGTAGGTTTTGTGCCTGGTGCTAGGAATATAACAATGAGCTGACTGTAATTGGGGACAAATTCATTAATATCTAGGCCTCAGTTTTCCTGTTCATGCAATGGCGATATGATGGTATTTGTCTCTTAGAGAGCCTTGAGGATTAAATGGGCAATTGAAAGCAAAGGGCTTAGGACAGGGTATGGCACAGAGGAAGTGTTTGGAGAAGCTAAAAAACAACCATCCTAGCTTTGGCTCACCTCTCTTTAGAGTGGTCAGTGAAAGAAATTCACCCAGGAAAGCATTTGCATAAATGTCCATCAATAGCTATAGATCTCTTTGGCATTATAAATCATTGAAGAAACCCATTCCATAAATCTATGTTGACTATAGACCATAAGGCAAAACTGTGCTGCTTGCTATGGGGTGGGGATGGGGGTAAATGAGCAAAAATCAAACAGATATTGTCTTCAATGAGCTTATAATCTAATAGGGAAAACCAACATTAGTCAAATAAAAACACCAACCAAGATAACATGTGTTAAGGGAGAGATGGTCATGGTTTCCAGATCTGTAGTGGGGTGGACTGGCTTGATTGAGGAAGTAATAGAAGGCCTTGTTGTGGAAAAATAATACTTATGGTCAATCAAGATGATGAGGTGGTATTAGCTGAGCAAAAAGGGGTAGAAAAAATATTCTAGGAAGAGAGGAAAGTATGAGCAAAGGTCCTGTGGCCAGTATGAGTATGGTGAGTATGAAAGACTGAAGTAAGGCCCACAGAATGAAACAGGGAGAGGACCAGGAGACTGGGTACAAGGGAGGCTGGCGAGCTTGGCAGGGACTGGACTCTGAGGGGCTTGTGGACCATGTTGACAGATTTTGAAGTGGTTGGAAGACATATCAGAGATGCATTTTGGAAATAATCACTCTGGTTTGAAGGTTAAGAGATAAAGGGGGAGGTAAGAAGAAGGTCAACCAGGACACGACTGCATTGGCTCAAGCGAGAGATAGTAACGGCGTGTGCTGCCCTGATGCCAGAGAGAAGGGTACACCTTTGAGGGCCATTGTGATGTGTTGAATATGAGGGGTGAAGGAGGGACGGGGAGCAAGGATGACACCGGCATTTTCTGACTGCTGCAAGTAGAATTTGAGCTGGTGAGGTGGGGAGTGGTGGTCACTTGTGTCACAGGTCCTTCATCTGCTCAGTAACACAGAAGCCTGGCTCAACCCCTGAGATAGAGGGTTTTGAAGGAAAATGCTGATGTTAAAGGCACACAAACATTTTGGAATGGCAGCTATGGGGATTCAGGTAACAAGAATGACTTGCAGAAGTGATGACTTAATTGAAACCAAATTGAAATACATAGAAACTGCAGATTTAAAGTAGGCATTTCATCTGGTCTGTCTCGGAGGGCCAGGCAGTATATTCTATTTACATCCCAGGTACATGATAAGTGTTTGTCGAGCAAGTAAGTAGATAAAACTAAGCAGCAATTTTGTATGACTTTCCCAAGCCTGAGACGATAAATTGGCCCATCTATACAAGTCAATTCGCCCTGCTAGGTTTCTTCCAGTAGCAGTCCCTGTGTAGAACCTTCGGCTACAGCCTACAAGGTAAAATAACTTCGTTTTAGATTGAGTATTTTATTGAAATGTTTTCCTTATCAGTGAGTCCTAAATATATAATGTTAGCAACTGAATTTGGTAGATATACCATTGTTTAGTTCTCAGGAATTAGAATATGAGTGAGATGCAGAAAAAAAAGAAAAGTAACAATTTGCCCACACCCTGACAAATCTAATAAGGTTTCATGACTGTAGGACCTTTCAGAACCTTTCATTCTAAGGCAGAAGTTCCTGAGTCATTATTAATTCTATGGGTGAAAAAAATGCATTGCAAATAGTAACTACATATAACTATTACCTAACGTAGTGGTATTCTAGGGGGGGAAATATGTCTATAGTAGAGAGATCACCTTGAATTTTATAACATCAAATTTTAGCCCATGGAAGGGATTGTACTCCAAAATTATATCTTGGGAATATCTGATCAGACCATTATACAATTCTCCCAGTGTTTTCCACCATATTTCTAAAATAATATTACTTTATACTATAACTATATTCAAGATTGTGCCTATTTCTTGATTGCCTTCCTAGGAATTTAATTTTGTTGTCTAAACGAGGAAAGTCTGTTTTCTTTCCCAGTTATGGCCCAAATAATAAATGTTGATGTTACTGTGCTATAAAAATATGTCCTCTATAAATTGGTTTGCTTGTCATTAAGATGTTTCCTAAACAAGTTGAACACGCACTGTGTTTTTGTCAGATACTTGCAGCAATCTTAAATTACCTGCTGGGTCTATACATATTCAGAAGACTATAATGGAAATGTGCCAAGTGGCTCGGGAGAAAATCATTTATAAAGATTAGGAGGGGACTTGGGAAGCATTGGCTCTTGTTGCTTAGATTGTTCACAAATGCATTTGTTTCTGGGTCACTTTCAGTTATTTCTTTCCCAGATTTATTTCGGTTCACGTTAGTCATCAGGGTTACGCTCTCTACTCATCTCCGTAGAGAAGCAGTCAGAGTCTTGAAATGGAAATGACCAGTTAAGACCAACAATATGTTGATCTGGTGGAGAAAAAAAAAGTCTCAACTGAAAGTTACTTTTATGAGATTTCACCCAGACAATTGAGTGCAAATTTATACTCAACAATGGAGTAAAACTCGAGAAAATGTTTTGAAGAAGGAAAGCAGTCCTCAGATAATGGAACGTCCTGTGGGTAAATGGGTTGCGGAAGTGTGGAAGATCCAGAGAGGAAACATGTAGATTGGTGGACTGGTCTCAACTGAGTGCTAGGCTGTGATTGTTTGTATATAGGCATGGAACGGGAAGGTTTAGTTATCCGGCTGCCAGATGAGGCATGGTGGGAAGAGATACTTGTCCAGTTATAATGTACAATATGTGTTTATAGGCATATCAACCGGGAGTTATCCAGGAGCAAGTATATCCAGATAACCAGAAATGGAACAGCTGGTTAAAGACTATATATATAAATTTTATAAAAAGTTATAGTTAATGATAACTATTTGCCCATCACAAATATCATGCCAGCTTACATTTCCACTCACAAGGCACACTCTGGAACACATATAAACAGTTCTCTATACTGAGGAATTTTCAGAACCTTTATTATACAGAGATTACATTGTAAAGCTTCAAAGGAGGCATCTGGTATACAAAGTGTTTCCCAAGCTTTGTTTTTCAAGGAACTCCTATGGATACTGAGAGGGTCTAGTATCCTGAGAACACAGTTTGGGAAGTGACAGTCCAGATGGAAGAGAAAGGCTTAGAAGTCTCAGAGAAGGAAAAAGTGAAGAACTGAGCAATCTACAGGAGAGAGGTCACCGAGGCAAGCCCGGGGGCCATTTTTTAAAGAGCTGTTAACAGTAATATTGAACATCCTGGTTCTTCTTTTCAGAGCATTGTGTGTGTCAGGTACTAATCCCGTTCTACCCCGAGCTCCAAACAGGAGGAGTAGCCCCGTTTTATGGGTGGTGAAAGATTGCCCAAGGTCGACCAGCTAGATTAAACTCGTTCTCTCTGTGTGGCCCCAGAGAGGAACAGGGTCCAGAAAGAAGTGTCAGCTCGATATCTGAAAAGGGGCTATGGCAGTTAAAAGCTAGGCATTATCTGTTGGGAATATCAAAAGGAATTTTGGTGTGATTGAGCATTGTCCACACAGTGTTCTGACAGTTCACTGATGAGTCATCTCTCTCTGCAACTCATTAAGTGGCTTGTCCTGGACAAGACCTACTTAAAAATAGTTTGTGTCATTAGCAAACCATGACATCAATCTCTTTGGTGAAGGCGTCTGTGGAGACTATTGTAAAGGAATGCAGACATCATCTTGGCTTCCTCTTGACATGTGCCCATCTTTATTCTCACACCTGCTCATTCCCCAACACATGTGGCAATCTTTCCTCAGACTCTAAACTCAGCCATAAGCTCCAGCCTCTGGCCTCCTAGTGTCCATTGACCAAGAATGTTGGGGTAAGTCCAGATATATCTAATGCATCTGCCTGTTGAATTATTAAGAAGGTGCCAACATTCTTCCATAGCCATTTGTATTCAATTTTTTTTTATCATGGTAATATATATATGATATATATCACATTAAATTCACCATCTTAACCATTTTAAGTGTACAGTTCAATGGTATTGAATACATTCATAATGTTGTGTAGCTGTCTCCAGCATCCATCTCTATAACTCTTTCCACCTTAAACAATTGAAACTCTATATTCATTAAACAGTAATTCCTCATTCCCCTCTCCCCTCAGGCCCTGGCAACCATTTTACTTTCTGTCTCTAAGATTTTGATTACTCTTAGTACCTCGTGTAATCAGAATTCTACATATCTGCCTTTTTGTGACTGGCTTATTTCACTAAGTATAATGTTCTCAAGGTCCATCCATATTATGGCATGTTGCAGAGTTTCCTTCCTTTTTAAGTCTGAGTAGTATTCCAATATATATATACTCATGGTACACTTTTGACCGGTCACAGGAAAGCAACAAAAGATGATAGAAATGTGAAATCTGCACCAAATAAAAGGAAAACCTTCCCAGTTTCTGTAGGATGATGTGGCAGCATGTGCGCATGCGCAGATGATGATGTAACATCGTGTATACAGTGGAGCAGCCCACGGCCATGCCAATCGAAATGTGGACGGTACAGAGGAAAGTTCAGTGTGTTCTGTGGCCTGCTAAATTCAAATCCGTGACCAAAGTGCAACGTGAATATCGGCGCATTTATAAAGAAGTGCCACCACATAGGAATAACATTACTTGGTGGGATAAGCAGTTGAAGGAAACTGGCAGTTTGGTGGAGAAACCCTGTTCTGGTAGGCCATCAGTGACGAGTCTGTAGAGGCTATACGGGATAGCTACCTAAGGAGCCCTAAAAAATCTGTGTGTGAGCTCACATCGAACTGCACTGAATAGGTATGAAACTGGGAGAGTTTTCCTTTTATTTGGTGCAGATTTCACATTTCTATCATCTTTTGTTGCTTTGCTGTGACCATTCAAAAGTGCACCATGACTTTACGGACACACTGTGTGTGTGTGTGTGTGTGTGTGTGTGTGTGTGTGTGTGTGTGTGTTAGATATCTAGACCGTTTATATATATACACACTCACACTGGTGGACACTTGGGTCACTTGCACATTTTGGCTATTATAAATAATGCTACTGTGAACATGAGTAGGCAAGTATCTCTTCAAGGTGCTGCTTTAAATTCTTTTGGATACCTAGAAGTGGAATTGCTGGATTTTGTGGTCATTCTATTTTTAATGTTTAGAAAAACCACCATACTATTTTCCATAGCAGCTGCACCATTTTATATTCCCAGTGCACAAGGATTACAATATCCTCACTCCTTGCCAACACTTGGTTTTTGTTTTGCTTTGTTTTTCTTTGTTTTGTTTTGTTTGATAATAGCCATTGTAATGAGTGTGAGGTGGCATCTCATTGTGGTTTAGATTAGCATTCCCCTGATGATGGGCGATGTGAAGCATCTTTTCGTGTGCTCATTGGCCATTTGTATATCTTCTTTGGAAAAATCTCTTTTCAAGTTCCTTAAAAATGTTTTAACGTGTCATACTATTGAAGCATTGTGGTGGATGAGTATAATTGTTCTTGTAAAAACAAATGATAGCCTAACCTGTGGTGGCGCAGTGGATAAAGCGTTGGCCTGGAAATGCTGAGGTCGCTGGTTCGAAACCCTGGGCTTGCCTGGTCAAGGCACATATGGGAGTTGATGCTTCCAGCTCCTCCCCCTTGTCTCTCTCTCCTCTCTGTCTCTCTCTCTCTCCTCTAAAATGAATAAATAAAAATAAATAAAAAAAAATTTTTAAAAAAAACAAATGATAACCAGAAAAGCTATGAAAATTTAGTTAATGATCCTTCACCAAGCATTTATTGTTGGTACCTCTTACCATTCCTTCCCTTTCTTTATCTGACCAACCCGACTCATCTATTAAGACATGTGGTAGAGACAGCATGTTCACCAAACCCATCTCCTTTTATTCTGGCCTTAGAGGTGGACTTAGTTTCCCAGCATTCCTTGCAGTTAGGCAGGGCCATGCAACAGAGACAAGGGAATTTGGTAGAAGTCATTAGACCACTTGTAGGCCTCCTTCCCCTCTTTTCCCATTACCAGCTGAACTGAGAGCACTCCAGGAGCCTAAAGGACCCCAGGGTGGAAGGATCAGGATCCCAAAACTGTCCATGACCTTGAGCATACCGGAAGATATTACTGTTTATTTGTTAAGCTGTTGAGAAATTGTGGTTTATCCGTTATAGTAGTTAGTATTCCTCTGCCCAATACAAGACTCAGCTCTACCTTATCAGATATCTTCCCACCTAAAGTGAGGTCCTTCGCTATGGGAATACATGAAGCCTAGACAGAGCAGGCCCCCCAAAGGCAGAGGCCATGTCTTTCTCATCCGTCATTGTATTCCATTCCCCAGCACAGTGGCTGGCATTTGAAAAAGACTCAATAAACATTACCTGTTATTACTACTAACTATACTGCTAGTAGTACTACCTGACCCTTGCCTAGGCCATGGACTGACAGAGCATCATCCCCGAGCCTGTTAGAAATAAATGCAGAGTCTCAGGTCCCACGTTAGTTTTACTGAATCAGAATCTGCTTTTTCACAAGTTCCCTGGATGATGCCATTCCAGCCGAGCCATGCGTGCTGCCATTGGAGAGACATTGCTCTGGACCATTCTTAGCCTTGGTAGCACATTAGAATCCTCCTATCAGAATTCCTCTTAGAACCTCCAAGATACTGTTTTTGCTTTAAGGCTACCAAGGTCAATCTAATGTGCAGCCAGGATTGAGAACCGCTGCTCTGTATCAGCAGTTCCCACGCTCCAGTGGGCATTGGCGTCCCCAGGGTGGGGGATAGGAAAACACAAGCTGCTGTACACAGCCACGTAGAGCACAGTGCCTGATCAGTAAGTCCGGGGTGGGGATGGACTAAGAACCTACATTTCTGCCAAGCTCCCAAGTGCATTAGTTTCCTCGGGCTGCCATAACAAAGTACCCAAAACTAGGTGGCTTAAAACAATAGAAATGTATTCTCTTCTAGATCTGGAGGCCAGAAAGCTGAATCAAGGTGTTGTCAGAGCTGTGCTCTCTGTGACAGCTTTAGGGGGGAATCCCCTCCTGCCTCTTCCGGTTTCCCCTGGTTCCCAGCACCCGCTGCGGTTCCTGGGCCTGTGGCTACATTACTCCAGTCCTCTGTCTTCACATGGCACTCCGTGTGTCTTCATGTAGTTTTCCCTCTACGAATATCTGTCTCGTGGTCCTCATTTCACCTGTCAGAGTGGATCAGGGCCCACTGTAATGTCCTCATTTTATCTTGTTTACCTCTGTAGAGACCCTGTTTCCAAATAAAGTCACTGAAGCACCAGGAGTTAAGACTTCAAGATATCTTTTTAGGGGGAGATACAATTCATTCTATAACACCAAGGAGCCCACTTTGAGGACCACTGCCTCACTGTAAGCTCCAAAAGTACAGGGACAATATCCATTTCTGTCTGCACTTTCTACCAAGAGCCTAGCTTGTGACTTGGTTTTCAGTAATGTAGGTCAAATTAATTCATTAATATTCCTTCCATGAGGCGTTTAGTTTAGCCTCCATAAAAGGCTTCAATCTTTTCTTGACACTGTTCAAGACTTAACATGTGACATACCATATAGCAAGTACTCGATAAATGTTGGGTGAGTGCACATAGCTGTCAGTCCTCATTAAAAATGTAAAAAAGAACCATACCGAATGCTCCTGCTTTCTTTCCACTTTATGGAGCCAAATGATAGACTGCTTATTAAATGACATGGCTCCTTTAATGGGAAATTAACAACCTACAACACATCGTAGAACTGGTAGCGGGAGTTTGATGAACTCACCGGCTATGGTAATTTGTTGATTGCCCTGCCTCAGTTCCCTAGTGAGAATCCATCTCTACTTAGCAAGTGCTATGAACTATTAGAGAAAGGCAGTTCTCCCTCTTTGAATCTCAGGAACCTCTAGCTTGATCTCCAGTTTCAAAAATCCCTGTTAATTTTCACCTAAATCAGTGGTTGTTAAGTTTGGCTGATTGCACCCTGGGGGTATATTTGGCAATGTCTGCAGACATTTTGGTTGTCACAATTATGCGGATGCTACTAGAATCAACTGGTTAGAAGCCAGGGGTGCTGATTAACACTCTAAAATGCACACAGGAAAGCCACCGCCACAAAGAATTAATTATTCAGCTCCAAATAGCAAGAGGGCCAAGGTAGAAAACCCCAGACCTAAGCAAAGATAAAATGGACTTGTGGTTGCCTCAATGGGCAAGACCATGATTTCTGAACCACCCCATCAGTGATGTTTTCTGTGGCCAGTGGCAGAAGTGCCAAGGAGAGCTCAGCTTTGTTTCTTAGTGTCTGGCTAAGAGATGAATCTCACCTGGATTAAAACAGAGGCCTTCTGGTCATAACTGCAGTGTGGGAGGTGAGCTGCACTGAGTGCTTCCTCGGTGTCAGGCGCAGGGCACGGGGCTTTGCACACACCCTCTCACTGAATGGGAGATGATGCACCACCGTGTGTCTGAGGTGGGAACTGTTGGGACCCCGTTTTGGATGAGGAGGCTCCAGTTTTGAGGCTGAATGGCTAACTTACCTCGTGGTGCTGAGTGATCGAGTTCTATAGCCCTGATTAGAGGACACCTATGTCTATATTTTTAATCCCTCTTATATTCTGTGTTTGAACTTGGATTCAAATCCCTGCTCTGCTGCAAACTAGTTGTGTGGTCTTGGGCAATGGATTTAACCCTTCACTGTCTTTGTTTCCTTATCTGCAAAATTAGAGGCAATGAGAGTTCAAAGATTTTCTACTAGGATTAAAGGCTATAAAATGCTTTTGATAATGCCTGGTCATAGTATGCGCTCAAATCATGTTAGTCCTTCTGCCCCTCACCAGCCATAATTTATAGATATTAAGGATGAGAAATTTATAAGTATGATATGTAATTCTCATAGTTGATAGGATTTTCTTTAAACTAAGTAGGAGACTGCATTTACTAGAAATATACTTAATGATGAAGACTTTATTCCATTATTCCGTTCATCTTCCTCAGGGAGTACTTAAAAATAACTCACGAACTCGCTGTTAGAAACCCATGTCAGAAACCCAATCGGGACTTAATTAGTCCTTCAGTGTCTGAGCCCTTCTTCGAAGTTGTTCAACGTTAAATCCAGATGACCCTGGTTGGGGGGACGTGGAAAACTTCCAAGCACAGTTTAACAGGCTCAATGCCTAAGAAGACTTTACAATAACAGTTGGGAGATTTTTAAGGATTTCTGATATCATTGGAGAAGGGAAAAAAAATACATTTTTGTGGATGCGCTTTTAGGTGCTTACAAATTATGTTCCCCTCTCCTGGGAAAGATTAATTAATTTTTTGCTGTCACCAGCCTCTTTTTATAGGGCCACTAGAGGAATATTAGAGATCAGGCCCCATCCTTCTCATGCTTTAGGAAGTCTCATCTGCAAATGTCCATAGAGGGGAAAGTCCTCTCTCTGGATGTGACCTTCATGCCTGTTTACAACCTGCCCCAACTTCATATCACCCCATATCTCTTCTGTCATCCTTAGACCCTACCATTCCTCTTCCTGCTTCTTCACATTGTAAAACTTCATACCCAGGGGTCCCCTCCTCACCCTCCTGCCCTTTGTTTGCCAGGATAGCTCCCACTTCAAGACCCAGTTCCCTTCTGCAGCTCCCCTTGGTGCCCCCTTGTGTTCCGTACTTTAGTGTCCCCAGAGTCCTGGCTTTCCCAGCACCTAGCACAGAGTCTGTAGGTAGCAAGCAGCGACAGATGATGGTTCAACTAACTTGATTTAATTCAATTTAATTGAATTGAAAGCTTTATTTCCAGTTGTACCAGTTATTCATCTGTTGGCCAAGTCACTGATTTAAAAAAAAAAAGTCAAATGAGATAAAAGCTATTCTTTATTTCTCTTGGTTCAAGGCATTCTGAAAACAACTTATGGAAATCCATTTAGAGAAGGCAATATAAATGCCAAATAACATCTTAGGAATGGTGCCATTTCTACAAACTGATGACATCTGGGTTAACTAATGTTTTGTGCCATGCCTCCCAGTCTTTGCTCAAAGAAATCTAACTCCCACTTTCTGGGTAGTTAAGCCTGGGAGGACACAGAGGCTGGAGGGCAGGTTGGAGGTGGCTCTCATCCCCAGCCTCAGAGAACACACCGGCCATCTGCACATCGGCAGCACCCCTTGCACAGTCCTCGCTGGGTAGTCATTACTTGGTTGATGTGCATCTATGCCACTAGACAGAGGACACTGCAACGCCATGGCCAAGTCTGCCTTGTCTGAAATAACCACAGTGCCCACATGCATCTGGCACATAGTGGGTACTCAGGAAAGACTAGTGGAGTGCAGAAATGAATGAATGAAGGTACAACAACAACAACAGGGTTGGAAAGCACTCTTCTGACCCTGAAAAACCTTTTCTCTAAGTTCAAGGACCACTATTGGCTCGAATGTTAATCCACAAGGCCATCTCCATGTGTTCTGTCCCTTCAGCAAAGGTTTATGTGTCAGGCGCTGTGCTAGGGCCAAGGATTGATCCCACAGAGTCCCTGCAGCTCATGGAACCTAGCATCTAGTGGGAGAGGCAAACTTCAACCAAATGGTGACACACAGAAATGTGAAATAATGACCTGTGCTAAAAGCTAAGAGGGAAAAAACACATGTTGCTTTGAGAGTTTCTAGTTGGGAGCTTGACACAAGGGGGTCTGGGAAGCTGGGGGCCTTGGAAGAATGACTTGGAGTCTTGATCCAACAGAGGGAGGACGTGAAGGAGTAAGAAAGAGGTGTGGTCGGAGGGACCGTGGGTCACAGAGGAACTGCCATGGGGCATCAGGAACTAATGGGTGGAGGAGAATGGTATGAGACAAGCAGATGAGTAGCCATGGCTGGGTTCTCGTAGAAATCTTCATGTGTATCCTCAGAGCACGGGGTAGCTTTCCCGGGTTTTGGATGGGGAGACTATATGAGTGGAGTTGATTCTGGAATCAGGTGGGCAGCTGCCTGGAGAGCGGACTGGGGGAGGCAGGAGTGGGGCGAGAAGATTGGCTGGAGCAGGGGTCTGGGTGACAGGTAATGATCACTTAAACCCAGTGGTGACGGCAGGGTCAGGGAGGTAGACGTTTTTAGGAAATTATAGAGATAAACTAAGCAAAACTTGATGGTATTTGTTTCAGATCAATGGTCCCAAACTGGGGATAATTGCACCTCCCAGGGGACATCTGCTAATGCAGCTGGTGGAGGGGATGGACAGAGGAGGTGTGCTGGCATCTAACAGGTGGAAACCAGGGATGCTGCTAAGCATCCTACAATGTACAGGACAGCCCCTCCCCCAACAACAATGACTTCCCCAGCCCCCAGTCAGCAGTGCTGAGGGCGAGGACCTGCTGTAGGTGTGGGAAGATCAGGGACACAGCACCAAAGGTGACCCTCAGGTCTTGTCTTACTAACGGGAAAAAGGTCATGAATTCTCTGAAAACGGGAGGCCCGGGAAGGACCAGTTCTTTTAGAGGGAAATGTGAGGTGACTGACAACCACAAGATGGGTTTTTGAGGCATTTTGAAGGTATCTGAGTGAGGTTATGGCTCATTTCCTTCTCAGTTTTCACCAGTCCCTGGAAGGCAGCCTTTCCCTTGTTAGCGCCATTTCCACCACCCTCCCCTGGGTTCCTACCTCCCCACACCCCACCTGCCAATGTCCATCCGCCCCCTTGTTTCTGTCCTTGAAGAGAAACCTACAGCCCTTTCATTCTCAGATTTTTACTACCATTCCTGTAACAAAACAGGCAAGAATAACACAGCACTTCAATAACATTTTCTTTTGAGTGTTTTATTTGCCTTCTCATGTGTCATATTCTTCTTAAGAAAACTGAGGAAGAAGTAATTTTTTCCCCCACTATCTGCATAGTTTCCTTTCCTGTCTGGTTAAGTGCGTGTCAGCATGTCGGCAGATCAAGAGCCTCTCTGAAAGCTTGGAGGGGCAGGAGGAGGCCGAGTGACCCGTGACACAGTGAAAGCCGCACTTAACCTCTGTTCTCATGTCATTAACTGTGCTCTCGAAGCCTCAGGGACGTTGCCTTGGCAGGCAGGATGCAGACATGTTGGAGGAAGTCCTTGGTTCTCACCTTTGAGAGCCCGTGGGAGCTCCGGAATGTCAGTCCCCAGCAGAAGTCCCCCCTGAGCAGTCGTCTGTCACCACTGCGCCATACCTCCCTTCCTCTGTGCAAAGCACCTCCCTGTAAACAGGTGAGAGGGGAGGAATTCCAGAGGAAAGTGTCATGTCAGTGTTTTGAGTGGATGAAGTTGTGTGCTTGCTGAGCGGACGCATGACGGGGAACATGGTCGGATGACGTCAACCCCCAGGGAGCCCCCCACAGGCTGCAGGCCACCGTCTGCTCCGCCTGCTTGTGCCGCGTCTCCCTCTGGGGTCCCCGGTCTGGCCTGTAGTAGTATTCCAGCACAGAGCACCACCCTCCCGAACACCGTGACCTCAGCTTCACTGCTCACGTCACAGTTGTCCACATGCAAAAAAAACAAACAAAAATCTGCTCAGCCCGAGAAATCAAGTTAATGAAATTGCTACCACATTGAATTTCCAATAAGCAAGAGGGAAAGCAAAACTTGTCAACTGAAGAGAGAGGCGTTCTCTATCCTTCAGAGGAGAAGCAGAGCAGGAGTAATAGAAAAGCCTGTTCCTGTAATCATAATCAAAGCATTTGTAACTGTTGGTGGCACCCAGGGGAAGAGAGAGGCCCCCAGAGGGGGAAACACAAGGTTAGTGTTGGCTGTGTGTGTCTGTCTTTCCTGCCAGTGTCTGATACGATCAGGGTTGTTTATACAAGAAGGAGATTCAGCTGACCAAGCAGAACTGCTAACGCGCACCAGCCACCCAGGGTTGCAGGCACTCTCGCCTTCCGGAAGACCGGTCATAGTTTGTTGTTCTGACTTTTCAGGATTCACAACCCTAGAACATGGGAAATACATTCCATAATGTGGCCTTGCACATTGGCATCCAAATATTGGCCAAGCTCCAAGTGTTTGACCAAGCCCAGCAAAAATGCCTGACCTATCTCTCCGTCAGCTGTCCAGCCAGAGCTCAAAGCCAGGGAGCTCTGGAAACACTGTGGCTCCCACAGGGGCTTCTTTCATCAGGGGGTGCAGGTGGAAGTCATCCATGCTCTTGGCAAACCCTTGGAGCATCTGTCTTGGTGTCTTAATCCTCACGGAAGGGCTGATAGAGTTTTGCAGTAATGTGTGGTGGGGAGCCATCAGTGACATTTGATGATTGAACCCTGCTGACAGTGGTGTTTTAATGACAGAGAGACAACTGATGGATAGGAGACCAATTGCCAAGCAGCCCATCAAATGGCAAGTTCTACTCTTAATGGAAGCGTTGGCCCATGTATGCAAGCTGGCTTGGGGGGAAATTCCTGGGAATTCCAGGTGTGGGCCCAAAGGAAGGGAGGAGATGGCAGTCCTTCCGATGGCGGCACAGCAATGGTTTCTGAAAGTTTTGTGAGGGCAGGGCTAGGTCCATCTTGTTCACTACTATATCCTTGGCACCTGAAATACAGTGACATTAAATAAACATCTCTTTAAAAATTGAAATCATAAATGAGTTGGAAGCTACTATACTTGGCCGAGTTGACTTCCAGGATTCTTCATGTCTACTGATCGTAAATCCAGCCTCCCAAGTGAGAACTCTGAGTTGCCTTAAATTTCTCCCTCTCCCTTCCCTACCAACCCCAGTATGTTCCGCCCTAGGAAAATGCCTCTGATACGCCCCCTTGTCGTCTCCTACTCCCTGTTGAGCAAAACTCCAATCCATGCTTCATATTCCCCTCGGTCCTTTAATGTAAATCCCATCATATTACAACCTTGCTTTAAAAAAATCAAGTGAACAAATGTTTTTGGACCATAGGGTTTGCTATTAGACATATATTAGTTATATCCAACACAAGACATTAGACCGTCACGACCTGCCTCCTCACTACTTCCCGGCCTCACTTCCTCCCCATGTCAGTGCCCTCGCTTGATACTCGCCACAGACCCACCTGCGTCATCATTGTTCCCTGGCCTTTGCTCTGGTGTTCACTCTGCCTGGACTTCCCTCCTCCTCTTCTCTACCTGGCAAAACACCTACCTTTTATTCTTTAAAATGAACTCCATCTTATTAAGAAAGAACATACAATGTCTCCCAGATAATCTGTAACCTCATTCTTTAAGACATGTCACCTAGGGAAACTTTCTGATATCTCTTCTCCCTGGTGAAATCAAATCACCTCCATTTTCCCCATTTTTTATCACTTTGCAGTATCACTTTTGGTTTGTGTATCCATCTCACCTACTGGCCTGTGAGGGCACAAAGTTAGTGCCCCCCCATGGCAGTGACCAAAGTAGTTCCTGGGATGTAATTACTTAATGTTAGTTGGAAAAAGTGGATGTATAGATGGTAGATGAGTAGATAGGTGAGAGGATGAATGGGTAGATAGACGGGTGGGTTTATGGGTGGGTTTATAGATGGACAGGTTAGATGTATGACAGGATAAATGGGAAAGTGGTTAGAAAGACAATAAATTGATGAGTTCCAGGAAAATACTAATAAAATAATTTGACAGCTCCACCACTATGAGATAAATAAATGATAAGACATTATCCAAGGAGAGCTGAGTGTCCTCTTAGTGTATTTGCCATCTGACTGCGAATTCTGAGGTCTGGGGATGCAGAGTGTGATCTAGAAGGGAGCCCATGTGACCCAGATGGGTACATTTCCTTGATCCTAGGTACCCTTTGTACCATGAAGAAGCACACAGCTGTCTTTGTATCACCAGGAAGTGTTTAAGACATGTAGTCAAGGAAATGTCAATGTGCTAGCCAATCCAGTGACTCCCAATATCTGTTTCAGTGGAGGATGTACTAATGGCTCAGTGCTCACATGATAAATCCTTCCTCAAGACGTCATCCCAGCACAGCCCTCAAGTCCCCTGGTTCGGTGCTAACTTAATAGAGAGATGCAAAATGTTGATGCTGCAGAACAGAGAAGCAGCAGAGACTCACACTTAAAGTTCAAATTACTTTCTTCGCAGTGAGAAGAAAGTCACATTACTCGAAGAAGCTGCCTAATTATTGTAATTATGCCCAAAATAGTCAAGCTAGTTTGCTTGCCAGTTGAGGGATTGCATCTTAAATGAATTTGTCACTAGAGAAAGAATGTTGGAACATGGCAAAAGGGATGACGGTATTCAGGGAAAAGATGGAAGCAGATCACAGCCCGGTTCCTTCTCTAAAAGCCTGTGACTGTGTGTAAACATCTTTGCTGAGGGAGCATTTATTATAGTTATTCGATTTGGCATTTTACAGAATTCAGTGGAAACTCTAATGTGAGTTCTAAGCTGTCCTAATATTCAAATAGTTCAAATTATCCAGGAATGAGATCTGATATCTAATTTTGTAAACTGTTTATATGTTGAAGATTTTTTTCTAAATATTAAAAATTTTTTTTAAAAATAAAGAAATGCAGTTTCATTGTAGAAAACACAAAAGTTATAAAAAGAATTGGTCTATAATCTCATCATCTAGAGGAAACTATTATTATTAACACGAGTGTTTCTTGTTATTTCTTTGTTATACGTCTTTAATAACATTGAAATTTTAATACGTGCATACTTGTTTAGCTATATTCTTTCACTTGACTTTTGTGAGCTTTTTTTACCCAATCATCAAGCATTAAAGCACTGCTATTTAATGCCAACATAGTAGTCACCATTTTGATAAATCATATTTAAGGACCAGTGTCCTTTTTAGACAATTTGCCATTGCCACTAGACACAATTCTGCAGTAGATATTCTCGTACACACAGCTTTGCCTGCACTCTGACTGTTGTCTCAATAAATGCCCAGGGATAGAATCAATTAGTGGATGGGTGTGATCATTTTAGAAGGTTACAGATTTAGATCTCCAGGTGATGGTGCCACTCCCGTTTGAATCTTGCTTTTTAAATCTTTCTAAACATGGGTCTAGAAGTAGGAGGTGAAAGTCTTAGGTGGAGAAGAAAAGAAACAGTGAAAAACAAAAACAGATGAACAAACAATAAAAGACAAAAACAGAGACAGCCAAAAAACTGAGCTCAGCCTGTGAATCACGCTGGCCCTGGAGACAAGAAAATCTTCTGGCTGGTGACAACAAACCAAACTGAAATGACACTAAAGAACAGATAAGAAAAGGGAAAAAAAGAAATGTTACAGAGCACTGGAGGAGGGATTCGATGGTGACAGAGGCAAGAGTAAGAAAGGGAAAAGAGATGTCAGACTAGCTCTGAATGAAAGGGCAGTCACCTAGGCGATGCAGACCAGGGGACCCTGAGTGGAGGGCTGGTAAAGGTCTGCAGAGAGCAGCCCCTCCTGGGCCATCTTGTGTTCAGAAAGTGCTACTCTGACACATCACCATCCAGAACGGCCAGGCAGGTTGGAAAAGGGTGGTCACTGACTGTAGCACAGTGACAAGTGAATCTGCAATGTGCATGGGGACTGAGGTCTGTACAGTCGTAACTTCAGGCACAGAGGCAGACCCACGCCTATCTTGGAACCTTGTTGCTCAAAGGGCAGTCTGCAGACCAGCAGAATAGAAAACACTTAGAAGTTCGGTAGAAATTCAGCATCTCAGCCCCTGCTTGCCCCAGACCTACTAAATCGTGATCTGCATTTTAACAGGATCCCTTACCCAGGTGATTCACACACACATTAAAATTTGAGAAGTGATCTCTTAGAAGACAGTCTTTTCATATAGATTTCAAACTTTGGTGGTGCTTAGTTTTAAAAGTGCTGATCTCTCTGACTCCCTGTTCCCTGGAAAAGGCAAAGATTTATGTGAGCGCTCACAGTTGACTGAATCACGTGTGCTTTTAGAAGAGTGATTTCCAGATATAAAGTTCAAACATGATGTTCGATGCTTAGCACAGGTGAGGAAAACCAGTCAATAAGCCGAAGGCTGTACGAGACCTTTCTGAATTTGTGAGAAAGGCAATCCACTCTGCGGATAATTTCCAAAGTCCAGCAGAACAGGTGTTACTATCTCGGGTTTGAGAGCAGAATACAGCAGGTTGGTTAATGCTGCGTGTCCTCTCAGCTTGCAAACCCCGAAAGTAAAATATTTTGCAATCCCAAGTACTTTACATAAAATATCCATGCAAGGATATTCTACTCTGTTTATATCATCTTTTTATTTCATGTTTCTTCAATGAAAAATAATTTTAGAACCATGGGCTTAGCAGAGATAGGTAAAGCTATGGCCTGGGAAAGCAAGATTAGGACCTGGAATGGTTTAACTATTTTCCCTACCTTCCTCAGTAATGCAACCTGTGTGACCAATATTAATTTCCAATGTAATTACAAAGAAATTTAATAAGAAAAGTTGTAGGCACAGCGCAGAAGTTTCCATTTCTCATTTTGTTTCTGCCAGCAGCACTATACAAAGTTTAACATTATGTATGCCTGAAACTAATATAATATTGTATGTCAACTATACTTATAAAATAAAATAAAATAAAATAAAGAAAGTGGTGTGCAGAAAAATGGTTAAATATTAGGAGGGTTTTAGAGATTATTGAATCTGGCTTTGAGTCAGATGAATTATTATTTTCAGTTATTATTATTAGGCTTTAAAATAAGCCAGCCCTAAAAATCTTTGCTTATGTATATAAATGCTAAGGGAGATTCCTCAAAGTTAGTGCGAAGAAGGGAGAGGAGGAAGCAATCCTAGGGAAGAGATACCTCAGGATGCAGAAACCTGCCTCAGTTATCACCATCATAATAATTAGGCATTTATTGAGCATCTACTATGTGCCAAGCAGGATGCAAAGCACTTTACATGCATCTTTTCATGTAGGATTCAACCAGCCCAATAAAAATACTGACATTGAAGTGTGGAGTGTCAAATAACTCATCCTGAACAACACAGCCATTACGTTATTCCTCCAAATTTGAACCCAGAGCTTAAGTTCTTCAACCCCACACTCTTATCCTTTTCTTCTCTTGAGTATTTTTGACAAACCAAGGGACATGGAGAGCAACAGGAAATATTTCCACTTCAAGAAAGCTGCTTAGAATCACCATTGGCCTTGACCTCATTAACTTGACTAGTAGAGGGGCATGCTTGCCACACGGCACCCCAAACCTCGCTCCACGTTTAGGTAATAGGCAGACATGCAAGGTACCAGCTGATGCCAGGGAACTTTTCAGCAATTTCTGGGTGTCTCTTGGGTGATGTCATTCCCATCCCCACCCCTCCACTACCCTGTTCACAGCTTTCCACAATAGCTGATAATCACAGTGATGCCTCAGTCACTAGCAACATGTTAAATTACACAGTGTATTAACCTAAAAATCAAAAGGTCTTTTAAAGTGAGAGGCAACAAGTGTTTATTTCAGATCAATAAGAATACCTATTCAAAAAAAAAAAAAGAATCCCTATTCAGGAATCATTAATTCAGGCAGAAGCCCAAATAATGTTCTGATTAAGAGACAAAGGCAATGGGTATTTATGAGAAAGGGAAGGTAAACAATTACATCAATAGAAGGGAGGCAGTTCTATTGGTGCAAATAACATAGAGTGATACTAATTCTAAACAATGTTTTCAATTCTCAGTCCAGGAGTCATAATATCTGGGGTGTGTGTGTGTGTGTGTGGTCATCTTTGCAAACAGTGTTTTGGGACACAAGATTGCTTAGGCCCAATCCAAATGTTATTTTTCACTGTTTTAATATTACAGAGAGTTGGGACATAAGACGTGCAGGGCAGTTCCTCGGGCACGGCGGCTCAGCCCCATTAAAGTGGCTCTGCATATAAAGGGTTTGGCAAAAGAACGATCACAGTTGTGAATATGCAAAACCCAGAGTTTATTATTGCACTATTATTTATTAATTATTGTACTGTTTCTTTGTATTATGACTGTAGACCTATTTTTGCCCTCCCTGTATCATTCTTTACAAGAATGTTCCGTGTTGAAGCAAACAGTTGTCTGTATGGCCTGTCAGTTCATTTATGCAAACAGGGACATTAAAGTTTGTGCTCTGGGTTCCCATCCAGGCTCCCAGGGCAGCACACCACCTTGACACTGGGTTCAGTCTGGGTGGCACTGTCCCAGCAAGAGCTGGCCAGCAGCGCTGTGTCTTTTCCTAGATTGTACTGTTACTTGGATAGTACTTTAATCTCCACTTTCAGTCTGACCCCTGCAGCACCCAATTCCAGACTTCCCCTGCCACCTGAGACTGAAAGTGATTAGAGAAGCGGTTGGGGCACATGCTTTGATTATTTTAAGTGAGTCTTCTATAAAAAAAACTATATAAAATAGGAATCGGGTTGGCTTAGCGGTAGAGCGTCAGCCTGGCGTGCAGGGGACCCGGGTTCGATTCCCGGCCAGGGCACATAGGAGAAGCGCCCATTTGCTTCTCCACCCCCCCACCCCCTTCTTCCTCTCTGTCTCTCTCTTCCCCTCCCGCAGCCAAGGCTCCATTGGAGCAAAGATGGCCCGGGCGCTGGGGATGGTTCCTTGGCCTCTGCCCCAGGCGCTAGAGTGGCTCTGGTCACGGCAGAGTGATGCCCCGGAGGGGCAGAGCATCGCCCCCTGGTGGGCAGAGCGTCGCCCCTGGTGGGCATGCCGGGTGGATCCCGGTCGGGCGCATGTGGGAGTCTGTCTGACTGTCTCACCCCGTTTCCAGCTTCAGAAAAATACAAAAAAAAAAAAATAGGAATCGGTTAGGTGTCTGAGGTGAAAGCCTATAGATCTGTCGGTCACCCCACAGGCACTGTTCCCTTTGTCGGTTGTAACCTAGGGCTTGGGGGCACTCAGCACTGGGCAGTCAGTGGTTGGAGAGCTTTATGTGAAAACAGATGCCCACCAATGCTCTCACAACCTGCAGCAATCATCTCTTCTTGATTCAGATGAGTGTTTCTACAGCAACAAGAATCCTTCTTGGACATAAAAAAAAAATCACCTCTTGTTGAAGGGGCTAGAGTTTGGAATCATCATATTTGTTTCCTGCAAGCTCTTAAGAGTTCAGAGGAAGCCCACATTGTCTAATGGAATGTTGGAAGGTCATAAGGCATAGGTCATAAAATTGGACCTAGATGTGCCAGCAGCCAGCAGTAGTAGTTGGCAGACTCCACACTTCCAGAGAGCCCTTCAATGGCCACAGATGTCTGTAGGAGACAGAGACACACATACCTGTGAAAGACATTTCCATCAAAAACAGAGCCTGAAGGCAAAATAGAGAGAGATTTAAAAGTATCTAGACGTGTCTGTTATATGCAACAGCCTCCTTTCTGACTGGTTATGCCTTTGGCAGCATCAGTTTGTGTGTGATGGGCACCAAGAGAGCATGAATAATGTATGTATAATGTATGTGTCACCGACTTAGAACAAGGAGCATGGACCACAGGTCTTGAGCACTTTAAATAATTTACATTTTAAATCTTCATCTAGTAGGAGAGTAATCCAAGCCTGCATGTAACATTTATGAACGCAAGTGAAACATATATTTTTCAAAGCCAAATTGCCTTTATTCAAGTGTTAGTATTCTATTAAATTTCGGTGGCATCCTTTAAACTTTGTTGAAAACCCCATTGCTTAAAGTGAGTGATGTGGGCCCTAAATTGTGTTAAGAGAACAACAGAGAACTCACTCAGGGAAAGGGGTACATCTTTAAATAATCACCCATGTGGATAGGCAAAAACATGAGATCTGTGGTCATGCTTTGTGTGTTGGGGACCCAAGTCAGGGATCTGCAGACATGCCAGGTCCTCTGTACCTACAGCGACAGATCAGAAGGGTCTGTGTCCAAGCATGAAAGGCCACATGCTTGCCTCCCTCATGGGCTCAGTGTCTCATAAATAAGTCATGCTGATAGCTGTGAAGGACCAGGAGTCCCTCTCCAGGAGCTCACAGAAGCTAAAAGGAACATGTACTTGTTTGTTTTAAACACAGTTGTTTTAATCAAAAGCATTGTGTGGACCTAGGAAGACAGGGTGAAGTGAGAGAAATGCAAAGATTTCATTCCAAAAAGTTAATGAAGCAATCCTGTGGCTAACGATAGCTAATAATAATGCTGTTGAGTTATTACCATAAGCCAATCACTGTGCTGATCTCTTTACATGTTATTTTATTTCATCTTTATTTTTGAAAGCAAAAATCCTGAAATAGGCTCCTTGATTATAACTATTTTCCAGGTGAGAAGCAACTTTTTTTCTACCACAAAGAATAGTTTTGAACCAAAGGAGTTGAACCTATCGCATATTTTTGAAACTTAGTTTTTTGTGCCTTCCCAAATTCTCTGATTTGAAGTCATTTTTTTAAAATAAAAATAAAAGATGAAAGCAGATCAGACAACTGACCAGTATTCACATTGGTTACTCAGATGCATTATTACCTATCATAATGACAGTAAAAACATTGGACTTTTGCATTTGAAAGGGTTTTGAGCTCATGAAATCTTCATCCACCCAGGTTTCTACCATGCTCTACCTCCTCTGAATGGAGCCTGTTACCTGCTTCATTATTTATACAAAACACACATTGAGTGGTTACTCTGTGCTAGTCCCTGGGTGAAGTGCTCAGCAAAGTCAAGAACAAGGTAGATAAAATTCCTTCCCTCATGGAGCTTAGACTGTGGTGTCTAACTGAGCTAAAGTCTTCCCAATTACTTTTATCCATAGTCCCTAGTTCTGTACCCTGAAGCCACATGTTAAAGGGTCCGTTGCTGCCACAAGACAGCTCTCTATAGAGAAGCACCATCAGACTGCCTGAGTCTCCACCAAGCACAACCCACCTTCTCTCAGTTCCCCCGTGGTCTCCACACGTGATACCTTCCATCCAATGACTATGCGGCACCTTCTCCTCACTGCGGCACTCAGACATGAGAGCAGAATTACACAGTCCAGTCTCATCATACATGCATTGGTTGGGTTGACTATAGGTTTTGGTAAGTATCATTTGATTGGAATAGAAACCCAGTCCACCAAATCGAAAGATAACTGAGCCGCCTCCCAGGTTTCCAGGAAAAGGTAGACCCCCAGGCCTCAGGTAGGGGGATTGAGCATGGCCCCAGGGACCTCAGGAACATGAGTTTCTGCCTTTCCTCCTATGTACTCCATCAGTAACATGACTCGGTTGCTCTCTCTGTGCCAACATTTTTTGCCTGTCTACCAATGTAGTCTCTTGGAGTCTCATTTCCACATTCCCAAAAGATTACTCTGGTGAACTCAACCTTACTTATGAGTTGTTTTCCCTTTGGGGTATGTCTACCTCTGGCCCAGAAAGCTATGTGCCTACAGCAAGGACACATGTTCCATGAGGTTGCCCCTAGGGGTTGAATAGATTAACCCAGAAAGGGAAGGGCACGTATAGCAAATCAGAACAATTATAAAATGTAGCCATCTAAAAACTCTTGCTATAGGTTTTAAGGGTCTATTTCTTTTATTCAAGCTCTCCTCTCAAACTTTTTGTAATACCTAAATCAATAGCTCAGCTTTGATGGACTTTTCTTCTTTTCTTCCTTTGAAAAAATTCATTCAAGTTTGTCTCTTATTCCTTCAAAAGATACATGGAGGCAGGGGCAGGGTGTTATCAAAATATGTTACCCTCCCCCTCTGTGGCAGCTCAATATTTAAGTCAATAGCAATAGAATATAAGAATTAACTACAAGGAGCTAGCATTTATTATTTATAAGGCTACTGGCACTGCTCTAAGCACTTTCCATATTTAAATTTACTTATTTTCTACAGTGGTCCTATACTAAGTTCTTTGACTTCATCGAGCCTCCATTTCCTCATTTGTAAAATGGGGATAACACCTGATATACAGGTGAAGATAAAATGTGAGAGATTACATAGCTAAATTTCCTATTAGTTCATTGTATGTGCTGAGTAAGTGGTGCCTGATGATCTCTATAATGATATCATCAACTATGACAATGCTTAACAGCTCAGTGACGATGCTGTTGTATAGCTCTTTAAAACCAGTCACTGCTCAGTGTCTGGCTGTTTGAAGAAAGAACACCAAACTGAGATGGAAGTCAGATACCAAAGGATGGAAGACGAATAATAAACACAAACAGAGGCACACACTGAAATCCAGGACAGTTGTAGTGGTGCAGTCAGGATCCTCAAAAGCAGAATTCTGGGAAATCTGTGTCCAGAGGATATGGTCAGGACCCTGGAGAGCTCACAGTGGTGCCCAGGGGCCTTCCATAATCTTTTTCTTATTCACTGGTTTTCAATTAAGACTTTTTTAGAGCAGTTTCAAGTCCACAGCAAACCTGAGGGAAAGGTACAGAGATTTCCCACACACCCCTGCCCTCACACATGTATAGCCTCCTTCACTACCAACATACTCTGCAGAGTGGTCCATTTTTTTACAGTTGATGAACCTACATTGGCACATCATAACCATTCAAAGTCCATAGTTTACATTACTGTTCACTCTTGGTGTTGTACATTCTAAGGGATTGTCAAGTATATGACATATATCCATTATTGTGGTGTTATCTATAACCTTGATCTCAAACCAGTAATGCAAAACTTCATTAAGAAGACCAGCCCTATGAAGGGTCTAGTCCTCTTTTTCTTTTTATGGAAAGGCTCTGATAGCAGTGAAGCTCTAGGAGCTGAAAGTGTGGTTCAGAACTATAGTCTTCTTACTTGGAAAGGGCATTAGATTTCTTGATTAGACTATTAGGAGCATTGGGATCCTTGTTAGGGACAAAGGATACTTCTGTTCATCTCTGGGGAGTTTAGCTCTAGTGACCTAGAATAGCAAAAAAAAAAAAAAAAAAAAAAAAAAAGAATAACAAACATCACCAATTTCTTGTCTTATATAACCCAGAGTAGATAAGAAGCCAATATCTTAATCAGGCTCAGGAAAACCACTGGATTACATTGGGGTTCTATACGATATTAGATGTTTTATTTCTGTTTGCCTATCTCATGAACAATTGGAAGCCATACATAAAATTGCACAAGTAAGAAGCAGTTCATGACAATGGACAGTCCTGCAGATGCAAGACTGTGGGTATCTTGGGTGAATGGATTGTCTTTCCTCTCAGTGAATCTTCACGCAGTGTCTGTCAGCAGGGTAAAGAGTTTCTCTGAAGTCCACATGCTAACACCCACGTGAAGTGCTTCTGCCTATTTCATGTGGAAGATACTCAGAACAAAAGCAATCTGGTAGGGAGGAGAATGTTAAGAAATAAATCATGTTCATGCTGCAATAAAACTAATCCCAAACACTGCCAATGTGTGTCTGAAACATAGCTAGAAGTGCTATTCTACTGTTAAAGTAAACAACCCTGAATAATGTGTATTGGGTTACTCTGTGGGGCAGCCAAAAGGAAAGAGAGCCTGAATTCTGTCCTGAGCTCATGGCTGGCAGTTCTGAGGGAGCTTGGACAAGTCCCCTTTTCCCTCTGGAATGTCTCCTGTCATTAGCAGGAGTATTAGATGAACTGGTTTATAAGGTCCCTTTCATGATCAGAAGTGCAGATTAAGTATGTGATTAATGAGTAAATGAATGAAAAAACTGCTTCTTGTTGCTGTATTCCAGAAGTCATGGATGGACTTGCAGGGAAGGGTAAGGAGTGGTATATACCGGTCGCTACCTTTTCTTGGGAGCCAGGTCACCCAACAGATTATATATCATGTAGGGAAGAATTATTAAATTATGATTATGTGCAGTATTACTAATTTTGAAATAATAGTCATTCTTTTGGGTGATATTGACAGTCATATAACCAAGGTGGACAGTGCATTTATTCACCTCAAATTCAGCATGGCCTGACCATAGGTGGCACAGTGCATAGAGCATCAGTCTTGGACACTGAGGACCCAGGTTTGAAACCCCAAGGTCACTGGCTTAAGTGCAGGCTCGGGCTCATCAGTTTGAATTCAGGGTCACTAGTTTGATCATGGGATCATAGATATGACCCTATAGTTGCTGGCTTGAGCCCAAGGTCGCTTGCTCATCTGCAACCCCTCAGTCAAGGCACATATGATAAAGCAATCAATGAACAACTAAGGAGATGCAACTACAAGTTGATGCTTCTCATCTCTCTCCCTTCCTGTCTATCCCTGTTTGTCCCTCCATTCCTCTCTCACACGTGTGTGTGTGTGTGTGTGTGTGTGTCTGTGTGTGTGTGTATGCGCAAGGTAAAAATGTTTTTGGAACTATATTTTTCTATCCTGGAAACCAACTAAATTTAGAGTGATGTTCAAATAGAAAAAGTAACTATAAGCAAATGTACTAATTAGATTTTAAATGTTCACCCTTTGCTATGGCATCAGCCTATTGGTTAAGCTGAGTTCTTGTTGACATGGGTGGTGTGGGCTGACCATGACAGTTATCCCATCTCTCCTGGTAATAAATGTGCTTGAATTGCACAGATTGATGGAAATCATATATATTTTATGAATCCTCTTGACTAAAGTGTGAGTTTCCTCTAGAAAAGATCACTTTTTGGAAGTCATATATATATGTGACTATATGTATATATATGACTATATGTATATAGACTATATGTATATAGAGAGAAAGGTTTATATATATACATCTATGTATGTATGTATATATATAGAGAGATATTTGTGTACATGTACATGAGTAAGACTTCTTGAGAAACAGACTACCAAAAGTCTCCTGCCATATTTTCTGCATTCTCTCTGCTAGGAAGAACCACCTATCTAGGTAACTGGGCACCACACAGCCATACAGGAGAAGAAGCCAGATGGGTCATTTTATTTATTCAGTGAAAAGACTATCAGTGCGGACCTTGGAATCTGAGAGATCCAGGTCTGAATCTCAGCCCCTTCAAATCCTTCCTTTATGATTTCAGATAAGTAATCTCAACTCTGAGTGTCCTCCTCTGTAAAATGGGGATGTAGATTCTTCCTTAGAAAGCAATCAGGAGACTAAATGAGGTCGGGTATATGAAATTATCAACACAGTGCAGATACTTTCTGAGAGTTCAGCATATGATAGATACTACTATTATTGTTACTGTTACTGTTGTTACTTATCTGGTGCCTTCAGTATACCAGGCACCGTGCACATCCTCAGGGATATGAACTTCAATGTAGTCTGTGATTTCAAGGAGTTAAAATTTTAGTGGGGAAGAGTGGTGAGTGAACAAGTAATTGTGGAAGAGGGTGGTAAGCGCTCTGACAATAAAGTGTTGGCACATATCCAAATTGGGGGTGTCAGGAGGTGAGGGGGCTTCTTGGAGAAGGTGATATTTGGGCTGAGTCTTAACTTGTGTGGCAAAGTGGTAAAATGTTTGTCTGACACTTCGGGAACCCTAGGTCCAGGCACAAGGCAGAGTGAAGAGCCTGGGGTGCAGGGAAGAAGAGTAGCCCTCCCCCTGCCCGACTCCTCCGTTCCCGTGTTTGCTCAGAGTCCCGTTGTGAATGCTGCGATCAGTCTTTCCAGAAAATGTGGTCTCAGGTGCAGATGGAAGACTAACTAGGGCTATTATGGCAGAAGGAATATTTTGTTTTGTCTACCGCTTCTCAGTGCCTTTGAGTCTCTGCCTGCTTTGCTCCCCTGCCCTGAACCTGTCCAGTGTCTGGGTGTTCTTGAATGTTTGCAGTTCATCAACGCCCTTCAGGACCTCTGACCTGTCCTAGACCCTTGGCCTCTAGAGCAGATCATACCTGACCCAAGGCCTACTCCTTGAATGCTGGCTAAAATTGGCTTCCTCCAAGTACCCTGACCCCATTCCTGCTGGATGCCATCCACTGGGGTCCTCCGAGCCCTCATCCCTGTTACAGGCACATTTAGCTCTTTCACCCCAATCAACCCTGATCTCAGATCCTTCCCTGGACTTCCCATCCCTCTTTCGTTGTCCTTTCTTTCTGGCTTGTGGAGCTTTTCCGGAGGACTGATTACCAAGCCCCTGCCCTTCTCAACAGTGTTTCTTTGTCACAAATGATTCCACTCCTTGCAGATATTTGTTGACATTTAATTCGTCTCCTGTTCTCTGCTTGGATGAGTACTCGGGACTCCCTGAGAGGAAGGATGAGGCAGTGCGACGTCTGAGAAATGCAGTCTTTGTGGTTGGTGAAGGTGATGGATTTTCACCTCCTTCCCTATACTTTCTGCAGCTGCACGAGGCCCTCTGGGCATTCTCCCCCCTCCTCCCCTCTGTTAGCTGATTTATTCTTTTCTGGTTCGTGACTTTTCTTTTTTAGGTATAACTTTTCTAATTTTTCTTCTTTTAGTGTCCAGTTCTCATTCTGTGGCTTTTGCACTAAATCCATTACAAGACCAGGGCTGGGCTGAATTTTAAAGCAGGTATGAGGAGCTCTGCAAGGCTGGAGAATGGAGTTCATCCCTCTCTTGACTTGAACTGTCGGTGTTGCTACCAGCTTGGATGTCCTAAAAGGTGTGAGTCTATTGGCCTGACATTTCCATATCTGGAGAAAGTGCCAGTAGCCCGAGTACCTGCTCCTCTGCTCCCAGTAGAGGGAAAAGTAGACATTGCTCCCTAACGCCTACCCTTCGCTGGGAAGGGAAAGACTGCTTCCCCCCTTCTTCGGTTTGTGCCTGGATGCATAGGCAGTGTCTGCCGCATGGGGCAGGGGTGGCCCGCTGGGATGGGAACTCCTGCCATCTTTCAGCTCCTTCTTCTCATAAGAGGAAAAGTGGCTAAAGGATTATGGGGACCTGGAACGCCCTTTGGGCCATGTTTACTGTTAGGCGAGATCCTTGCATCTCAAAGACAGTGCCCCAGGTCTATTGTCCCTTCTTCCTTCACTTTCACCATTCAGGGCAACACATCGTTCTGTGCCTCCTGCTCCTGGGGTCCGAGCCCAGTCCTGGGCAGGCTCGCGACTGGCCCTCATAGTCCTCTCTGGTCTGGCAGGACTGGATCTGGTGAAGCCCTGACCTTCAGTTCACTTTGCAATAACACTCTGCCCTCAGAGTAATCAACCATCTGCTCAGATAGTAATAGTTTACAACTTTTTATCAGGCTAATGTTTCTTGCACGTCACCTCCGAAGGAGAGGAGGACCCTCAAGCTCGCAGAAATGCACATCTACTCATCTCACCATTCCCACTGCCCACGTGGCTCACCTCTCCTCGCTCCACTTCCCACGTTCACTCTGTCCCCGGGGAGCTCACCGCCTGCCATGCCTTACCGGTCCCACAATCCTAGGCTCTGCGTGTTTGTCCCACCTTCACCTGGAACACCCCACAGCTTCTTTCCCCACTTACCATCCAGTCAACTCTGCTCGTCCTTCAAAACTCAGGTCCAGCCTCGCCCCCCGCAGCTGATCCCCGCTGCCCTGGGCTGGCTGAACTGCTGCTGTCCTCTGCTTCCTCAATACCCAGTCCGTCTCAACCACAGCTCGCATCACCGTGTCCTCTGAAAATGCTGACTCACTCTCCCCTTCCCCCAGTCATTTGTTAGCCTGTAGAAGGAAATGTCGTATCAATTTAAATTTGCATTGCCAGAGCTTGGCATTTTGTGGAGAACCAATAAAGGTAGGAGACACCCAATCAGAGATTCACAAACGCCCCCCTTTAATTCAGATCACGTCTGTTAACTAGGACATGTCTGACCATAGAGGGTGCAGACAGGGAAAGTAAGGCACATGAACAAGTTGTTTCGGAAACCTTGTTAGCAACTGCAGAACTGGCGCATTGGAAGATTCCCAAGGCAGAAACATGTACTTGTTTGTTTTATTTTTTTAAACGAGAGAGAGAAAATGTCTAGACACACATTCTCATCCTGTAAATTGTTTTCTTCAGCTGCGACCGAAGCCACAGATGTCAGCCACAGAGGGCTGCCCATCACCCTGGGAGGCGCGGGCTGCACATCTTGTCTCCTCACCCTCCAGCCAGCTCGCTGGCAGGCAGCAGGCGTATCCGCTGTCCCTTTCACAGGACTTCACATTTCAGTCTCACCCCCTTTTCCCCAACAGCTCGTTTCAAAGGCATTTCATTGGTCTGCACGCAGGTGCTGGTGGAACAAAATGAAACTCACCCCCCACGAAAGGGAAAAAAAGCTGATCTGAGGCAAAATCTATCTGCATTTCAGAAGCTGTCAGAATGAAAAATGGAGCCGAGTTTGGCCTTTAAAAATATTAATTTCTCGTAAAGATGAACTGGAGAGTTGTAGAGAGAAAACTTCCTTTTCTCCCGGAGGAGCAGACAGGACCGACTCTGATCCTTGGTCCTGGTCTCCTATGTCATTCCCAAACCCGGTGGTTATAGTCCTGTGTCATTTATGAGGTTTCTGAGCATAAGAAATGTCCATATATGTCAGTAAGTTACCAGTGACTCTTCTCTTCTATTGCGAACTTATAGTCCAAAGTGGTTGATCTTGTTGTTTTAGGGAGTGACGATTCACCCAACAGAAGCAAATCGGGTCAACTTCTGACTGGGGCTGGGTTTGGGCCCAACTATAGGCACGAGCAATGAATGAACGAATGCCCAGTTGCTAACACTCAGGAAGGATTGAGGGAAACCAGGGGAAGAACTGCATTCTGCTAACACTCGCCCCTCAAACTTAGGGGCACAGCTTCTGTTTTAATGAAGTCTCTTTCCCAGCAGTTGTAGAGGGTCCTCCCACACTCTTTCCTCCCTCCACCCCCTTCTCCCCCACCCTCCTCCTTGCAAAGCTGTTCACTGCTCTGCACCTTCCCGGCCTTTCCATGCTCTCTGCCTCTCGCTCTCTGCCCCTCACTCGCTTACCCGAACCCTTGCACAGTCTCATAACTGCCTCTCTGTGCTTCCGATTTCACCATCGTCCTCCCTGCCTCCAGAACATTCTCCTTTTCTGAAACACCTTCACCGGTTTAAAAATGCTGATGGCTGTATCTTGCCTAGTGCACCAACTCCAAATTCTTCATAATCTGGTTCCAAATCACTCTCCCAGCCTCTGCACACCTTAGGGGCTAAATAGAATGTGACTCCACAAATAGGCCCCTATTTTTACCTCAGTCCTTTGCACATCCTGTTCCTTCAACCTGTGTTCCTTTCCCTCCCTCATCTACCTGAAGAACTCTTACACATCCTTTCATACCCAGCTGGAATGCCCCCTAAGTCTCTTCTGTCTCTTTCGGATAGAACCATCTGTGCTCAGTCCCACTGTGACACCAGGCACATGGCTTAGGGCATGTCAGTCAACTGCCTCAGTACCCCTATAAGCCAGTCCACTCGGGGCCATTTCTGGTAAGGTGGCATGTTCTCCCTCCCTAGGGACTAACTATAGGCAGGTTGTAGGGGATGGTGGACTGTGAACTTGATGCTATTGTTTCTCTGGGAATGATGCTCAAAAGATATTTAGGTGAATGAAACAATTAACATGTTTAAGAAATACATTCCTTCTACTTTTTCTGGAAGCCTCCTTCCCCATTTTCACCAGATTCAAAAGGAAAAACAAACAAACAAAAAACCCTCCAGATTCCTAATAATCTTCTTCCCAGGATAGCAGAGCTCTGTTCTCGAAGACTTACTGTATGAGCAAAAATGTCCATGCGTCTGGCTTTCTGTCTGTCTACCTCTCCACAGAAGCAGGTGGTTTTTAACTCACCACCCATTTCCTTTCCTGGACTCGGACCCCTGTTTCTGTACAGCCTGTGTTTTCTTATAAAATGTACCTGTGCATGAGGAAAAGTTCTACCATGTAGCCGGAAAGCAAAGGAAAGGGAACAGGAGCATGCGAGGGCCCAGCTCATACCATGGATTTCATTAGCACCAGTCCTGCCTTGTCCATGCCAAATAGTCTCCACTTCCCTCGGCAGCCGCTACACCACCTGCAGAGCTGGCAGAAGTGCCACACGGAGGCTTTTCCCTCTGTCCATCCACCTTCTAAATCCCCCCACCTCCTCCTGTGTGCTCAGGGTTCACCTGTGATGACATGTATCTCAAGGGCTGTACTGTGTCACTCCTGAGGGATGATGTCTCCCTCTGCCACTTAAGCAAACACTTCCCGAGTCCTCACTGACCCAGCACCACCCCTGGTCATGGGGGCAGAACCGAGGAAAGTCAGATTCTTGTCCTCTCGGCACTCGTGGTCTAGCAGGAGTTTGGGGGAGAGCCTCGCCCTTCCTAGATGCCCTGAGAAAAAATGAGTGTAACATTGTGAAATAACTGGAACAAATGTCACGGGCGTTCAGCAGGAGGGGACAAAGGCCATCTTAGAATTCTTGAAGATTCACATTGTTTGTTTGTTTGTTTATCTTTTTTAACAACCATCTGGCTCCAGGGCTGGCAACCCAAACTGAATGTTCAAAAGCAGAGAAGCTGCATCCTTCACCAGCATGAGGGAGCTACACCTATCAAAGAAAACCCAAACAGATCCTGTTACCATGTGCCTATTTCTACAACCATCATAATACATGTGTCCATAAAGTCATGGTGCACTTTTGACTGGTCACAGGAAAGCAACAAAAGACAATAGGAATGTGAAATCTGCACCAAATAAAAGGCAAACCCTCCCAGTTTTTGTAGGATGATGTGGCAGCATGTGCGCATGCACAGATGGTGACGTAACACCGTGTATACAGCGGAGCAGCCCACGGCCATGCCAGTCGAGATGTGGACGGTACAGAGGAAAGTTCAGTGTGTTCTGTGGCTCGCTAAATTCGAATCCATGACCAAAGTGCAACATAAATATCAGCGCATTTATAACAAAGTGCCATGACATTAATCACTTAAAACAGAGAATCACAGACGTTATTCACTCTGTTACACCAGACGTCCTTACCCGTGTGTAGCAAGAATTTCACTATCGTTTGGATGAGTGTAGGGCTACAAATGGAGCCCACATCAAATTGCACTGAATAGGAATGAAACTGGGAGGTTTTTTCTTTTATTTGGTGCAGATTTCATATTTCTATCGTCTTTCGTTGCTTTCCTGTGACCGGTCAAAAGTGCACCATGACTTTACGGACACACTGTAGTCCTCTTCCCTTTGGGTCATTACGAAGGTGTTCAGAAGTAGTTCCCAATGGACATCATCAGCCAGCTTGCTCCACGTGGATTTTCTCTATCCTTTTGCTACCAGCAAAGCAACCTAAATGTTCTACCTGCTGGGGAACGAAAGGACAGAGAGCCATCCCTCCCAGCAGCTCGGGCGGGTTCAGGACTCCCAGCAGCTCGGGCGGGTTCAGGCCCGAAGGGACGTTGAGAACGGCCTGTAGACAAAAGCAAAGCAGACTGCTGCCCACGGAAGGGGGCGTGAATGGCCTTCTCACTTCCCTTAGCCTGACATCCGCCCAAGTTTTTAATCCTTTCATTTTAAACGCTGGTCTTTACAACAATAGATATTGATCACCTACATGATCACACATTACATTAGACTAATAACCTAAATTTAAGCAAATTTGGAAGAATTATCTTGACAGTGAGACAGCACTCCTGAGTTAGTATTCTAGGTAATGGTGAACATATGCCTTCACCTAACGAGTTAATCAAAAAATACCGGTTTTGCACTTTCACGTGGGGCTGGAGTCTGCTATGAGAACCCAGCACAGGCCATTTGCTACGGAAGAGGAACAGGGGCAAGGTTTATTCTTCCTCCTTGTTTCTTCTCAGTTTTAGTTCATCCTTAGATTAGCCCCTCATTCTTTCCCCAAACCCACATTTTCTTTTTGTCCTCATCCCATGTATGGTTTCAACTCCACTTGCCTAGGTGCCTGAGCTAGAGAGAGCCCAGCACATTGACACCTCGATGCCCTCACTTGTCACAGAGAATGCCTATGCTGGCTTCAGAGCTTAGTAGTCACTCTGCCTGGGCACAGACCCTGGCTCTGTTACTGTCTTCTGAAACAACTTGAAGAAGTCATGCAACATTTCTGAGCCTCGGTTTTCTCATCTGTAAAATGGGTATATGGGGTAGTGATATCATGTCACAGGATGCAGGAAGGGTCAAATTATATAATGTCTGGACAATTCATAAAACCCAGCATAAGTACAGTAATCAATAAATGTTATCTGTGTTCGTAAGCATTATCCTTACCCTAGCTGATAAGTAGTTCTATTTCGGATTAAAGTATAGTTGTAATGATATTATATTCATTTCAGGTGCACAGTATTGTGATTTGATATTTATATACCTTATGAAGTGATCACCAAGACAAATCTAATAGCCATGTAGTCAATAACCATGTAGTCAATAACAAAATGGTCTGTTGATTCCATGTCCTAAGTTCTTTTTATTTTTCTCATACTCTCTCTCATGAACCGTCTCCTCTTAACTGGATGGATAGAGGATCAGTGTCTGATTCATCTCTTTAGTCCCAGATGCAACCCCGGGGGCTTGGCACCTCACAGGACCTCCATAAGCCCCTGCTTCATTGAATTGAATATCCTAGCCTAGCCTTAGCTCACCAGTCAATTCGTGTTACTCCTGGGTTCTCCTAGGATGTGAGAAGAGGAAAAGCTACCGAGCATATATAATAGTCAAACATGGCATTCCTGATTTGGAAGAATTTGTAACAGACCCAAAATATGCTTTGAAAATTCAAATCATACATCACTTCTCCTATAAATTTCAGTAATCATTTCTGTTTGGTTTGCTTTAAGGATTTGATGCATTTAAAGTTTAAATGTGGGAAAGGTATGCCTTTTCCTCTTGTTTTATTTCCTAGTACTATGACCAATGAGGCAAAGAATCCAAACTCATTAAGTTTCACATATAAAGAATGGAAATGTATACAGTACTTACAGAGACTGCAGGCTGAATGATGAAGCTCTCTTTTTAGGCCTTGAACATGTTGACACACACAATATTTTTCATCCACAGAATGTAGTGTGAGCATTGCCTCGCACCACGTAACATTAATATTATTTTTATGACTGCACAATGCAGTGACACATTGCTGAACTGCTGAGAAATTTAAAGAATAAAAAAGATTTAGACACCAAAAGAACCTTGAATTACTGGATTCAGAAAGGTGGAAGAGAAGGTTGAAGTATGTCTAGGAGCTGATTCCACAGCTCCCATCAGATGGACGGGAGCCAGCATACCTATTTCTGAAATGGCTTGGACTCATGGAGCTGGTGCCAGTGGGTGTGGCTCAGCTCTGCGTTATGGAAATTTAGTGGGTGGGGACTTGCGATAGTTTAGTAAAGTGCCAGCCAATCATTGGTCAGTTTGAAAAAGATAACCCTTGAACTTGTAGAAGGTAAGGAGTTTGGGGGGGGGGGACAGTAAGGCTCACAGTCTGCCCATAGTGGACATCACTAATCTGTCATGACCCTGTTGCCCTTTGATTCTCAATGCAACCTCAGGATCCTGCTCCACACAGAGGCTGGCGCACAATTGTCATAATTCATCTGATTTACCGTATAAATAAAAACCTACCTGATGTTCTTAAAACTGTAAAAAAAGATAAAATAAACAACAAAGGCAGAAAGAATTCCAAGGTTTGTAAATGTGGCTGCACATTTTTTAAGTGCAGACAATGCTTTTCTTATAACCACAGCAGAGTCTTTAAAGGCAAACGACCAGTTTGTTGGGTTACTGTGGTCCTTTGTCAGCTCAGCTCACGCCTTCGGTAAACAGGTGTTGAGGACCGGCTGCGTGCCAGGCACAGACATGCGGACTGGGTAGCTACCCAATTTGTCTCAGTGCTGAGACTTCGGACCAGGAAGCCTGGACCATCTTGCCCCAGATTTGAGTGAATTGGGTCCCCTGGGTCCAGGTGAGAGATTGGGATGACCAAACACCTCTGTCCCACTCTCCAGATGCAAGAGCACCTCAAAGCCACAGCTTTCCCAGGACACTCGGTGAGCCCCATGCCCATGATTTCCCAGCTGTGAAATAGAAATACTATGGATGCAGACCTCGCAATGTTGCCATGAAGATTCAGATGAAGGGTGTTAGTGCCTGACTCAGTGGAGATGCCCTGGGAATGACAGCCAATATTGTCACTATACTGAAGATGCTGTTGTTGTCATTATCCTTCCTCTGGGTACATATCCTCCCTGAGTCAGACAAGAGCACCAGCTCTCTGAGCTTCGGAGATAAAGTCTAATGCCTCAAATTTGCCCTGATCATTGACACATCTGACCATACGTCTCTGAGCAGGGAGGACCCACCAGGCCCTCAGTGGCATTGTTCTCTTGGGAGCCTATGCCTCAGATACCTTGGTGAGAAATAGCAGCTGAGATCCGGGCCAAGAACCGAGTCTCAAGTCTAGATCAGGTTGAGCATTTTTGGCTGCCCTGAGGTCAGACTGAGGCTTCAATCTTGACCTTACCACACATGGCTATGGAGTTGTGAGTTCCTTCAGCTCTGAAAGCTCGGTGTCTTTGTCTGCATGTTAGAGATTGCAGTTAGTGCCTGTGGTTGGTTCATAATGAGCCTTGACATGCAAATTCCCTCTCTCTCCTCTCCACCTCAGTACAGCTTCCCAAATCACGAGCAAGTCATGCCAGGCCCTGTTGAGAATCCGATGTAACATCTACCCAGGAACATTGTACAAGGAACCACAAATTCACATATAGCTTCAGGGGTCAATAGATCTCCCCAGTTCACCCCTGGGTTTTCCATGAACCCCAGTTTTTAATACTCTAACTCATGAAGAGTAATTTTTAAAAGATGTGTTAGTATACCTACATTCTTAAAAAGACAAATTATGTGACCTAGAAATTTCACTTTAAGGTATGTACATAAGAGAAATGAAAATATAAGACCACATAAAAATGCCTATGTGAATGGTCATAACAGCATTATTCATAATAGCCAAAATGCAGAAGAAACCCAAACATCCATCTATTGATGAATAGATAAGTAAAATGGGTCTATCCATACAATGGAATATTGCTTAGGAATGAAATGCTATGAGATAATAAATGTCTACTGCTTTAAGCAACCCCACTGCGGTGCTGGGTTAAAGAAGCCTCAGGAAATGAATACAGGGTGACTGTTAGTTGGCGTGGGACTTCTGTCTGAAGTGATCAAAATGTTCTAAAATTGATTGTGGTGTTGGTTACTTAATTCTGTGAATATATTAAAAGCCACTGAATCTTAAACTGGGTGAATTATACTATTGAATTGTATCTCAATAAAGCTGTTACCAAAAAATAAAAATAAAAAGACAAATAGCTCACACTACAGCCAGAATGACCTTATGTCAGCCTCCTCCTTAAAATACTCCCATGGGAGTCCTGTTTCTGTCAGGAGACCTGCCCCAGCCCACCCAAGGGTCTGCAAGGTCAGCATGCCCAACCCCTTCTCACACCAAGTGTCCCTCCTCTCCCCTCCAGCTATGTGGTATATCTGCCCCACTCCCATCACAGCGCCTTTCATCTGCTCTTCTCTACCAGGAGCATCCTTCCTCCCATTTCATCCTGCTACCCAAATTATTTCCTCATCTTCCTCCACATTTCAGTCACCATCAATGTCTTGAGAAGCCTTGCTGATCTCCTCATAGGCACTTTCAGTGCCCCCGGACCTCTCCTTCATCTCTCGTTCACAGTTACAGTCTAACGGAAATGTGCGTGATAGATATCTGTCCCCCACACTGGACTATAGTCTAGGTAAGGGCAGAGTCCATGACTAGTTTACTCATCTTTTAAGCCAGTGGTAGTCAACCTGGTCCCTATCGCCCACTAGTGGGTGTTCCAGCTTTCATGATGGGCGATAGCGGAGCAACCAAAGTATAAATAAAAAAAATTAGATTTAACTATAGTAAGTTGTTTCATAAAGATTTATTCTGCCAAACTTAGTGACAATCTGACATAAAGTACATGGTAAGTTATTATATGCTTTAACTTGCTGTAACTCTGCTTTATAAATTTTATAAAGTAAAGTTACTTCTCTACTTTATAAATCACCATTACTATGGAACCGGTGGGTGGTTAGAAAATTTTACTACTAACAGAGATACAAAAGTGGGCGGTAGGTATAAAAAGGTTGACTACCCTGTTTTAAGCCCCTGTAATCAGCATATAGCAGGCACTTTATAGTATGTTTGTATTTGGATGGACATTCATCTAATATAAAATTAATCATTTTAAAGTGAGCAATTCAGTGGCATTTAGTACATTCAAATGCTGTGCAACTAACACCTCTATCTAGTCCCAAAAGGAGATCCCAGACCCATTAAACAAGCTCTCTCCATTCCCCACACCTCCCAAATCTGGCAACCACCAACCTGTATCCTGTGGATTTATCTATTCTGGACATTGCATATAAATGGAGTCTCACGTGATATTTTGTGTCTGGCTTCTTTCACTTAGCATTGTATTTTCAAGCTTCGTCCACACGATAGCATGAATCAGTATTTCATTCTTTTCATGACTGAGTAATATTCCATTATATGAATATACCACATTTTTGTTTATCTACTCAACTATCAATGGACATTTGGGATGTTTTTACCTTTTGGCTATTGTGAATAATGTTGCTATGATCATTTGTGTACATGCATTTGTTTGAGAACCTGTTTTCTATACTTTTGCATATATACCTGGAAAAAGCTGGGTCATACCTGAAATTGCTGGGTCATAAGGTAATTCTATGCTTAAGGAACTGCCATAGTTTTTCACAATGGTATGATATGACAGCCACTAATATTTCCAATAGGAGCATCTGTGAGGACCTCACATTGCAATAGAAAGAATGTGCAAAGTAACATATCCCCACCAGTAATGTCTGAAGGTTCTAATTTCTCTGTATTCTCACCAATACTTACATTCCCGTTCCTTTTTTATAAAGGCCATCCTAGGTGTGAAGTGGCACCTCGCTGTGACTTTGATTTGCATTTCCCTAACGACTATTGATGTTGAGCATCTTTTCATGGGCCCACTGGCCATATGTGTATCTTTTCTGCAGTCCTTTGCCCATACTTTAATTGCATTGTGTGTCTGTTGTTGCTTGTTGAGTTGTCTGTGTTCTTTATATATTCTGGATCATAAGCTCTTATCAGATATGTGATTTGCAAATATCTTCTTTCATTCCATAGGTTGTCTTTTCACCTTCTTCCTCATGTCCATATCATTTTATTTTAAAGGTTGAAATGACTAATAAACCCAGTGGCAGACCTTTACCTGGCACTTGTGGGCAAAACAGTCAAGTGCTCCTATATTTGATCACCAGTTTATAGTTCTTTGAATACCTGACCGGCTACAGGTTTTCATTTCCATCTGAACATGAAGTATCATGGTGCAGTTACAAGCACAGAACATGACAGGGAGAATGGGTGTCTTAGACAGGAAAGAGTTAAACAAGCCCTGTCCTACTGTGCTCACTGACCACACCCTCCCCATGCTTTGTGGATAACCGCATGAAAGGAAGTAAGAAAAGAGAAATGGAAAAAGTTTCCCAGCACTGTCTTGGAGGACCCCCATGTCACGCCTCAGTGCCAATTAACATTTAGTAGAATTCTTGGTTCGCACCTCAACCAGCTGTTGGGCTGGCTCTCTGGAGAAGTCGTGTATTTGCTGAGATATAAATGGCAGGTCTGCACACTGACATTTAGAAAGCCAACGAGAGCTGTGTTCTTTATTTAATATGTTCTTTCTATTGTAATGCGAGGTCCTCCCAGATGGCCCTGTTGGAAATACTAATGGTGTCACACCTTGGTTCAAAGAAATGGCTTTCTGCTTTCAAGCAAAGCCTGGTCATGGGTTTGCACTGGTCCCCAGGGGGCAAAGAAAGAGGAGAGAAAGGGAAGAGGCCACATCCAGAACCATACACCTTGTGACATGTCCCTGTCAAAATCACGTGGACATGTCCAAACCCCTTAACCCCTACATTTTAGTTCTACCAATCAAATATGTTATTTCCCTGACCACCAAATAATATATTTATTGTAGAAAATTCAAAAATTAGGAAAGGACACAAAGAACAAAATAAAAATGGCATGACCACATCGTACAGAGATAATTGCCATTAATATCTTGTTCTGTATAATGCTCCTACTCTATTTAAAAATTGTGTATACATAAATACATTTTTAAATGGGATCTCAAGCATTCATACAGTTTTGTAACCTGCTTTTTCCTCTCAACAATGTAATAGAAACATTTTCCATGTCATTAAATATTCTCCGACTAAGCATTTATTTTTAATGTGGGCGCCTCTGGCTTATGCAGCAGCAATCTCCAATGCTGCAAAGAGCTGTGCTTGGTGGATTTGACTCATTTTTATTTTTTTTTCCTCAGAGTATCATGAGGATGTTTAAATGCTATGTCTGTGAGAATACCGCTGGCCGGCCATTTCTGGATGGCAAAGAATGTCCAGCCTTTCTTGATTTGTTCAGACTCTGTCAAATTATCCCTTTCTCATCGCCATGAGGCCTCTTCCTGGATGTTAAAAGTGCTGGCTTAGGGTTCCAGGGTCCTGCCCCAGCTGTGCACATCTGGCTGACCGAGAGCTCTGTGGCAGGGACACGGCTCTGCAGGCACACCACATCTCTCAGCCGGGTTGGAATTTCAATAACCATTGAAGGCTTCAGGCTGAAGTGTTTACCCAGAAACAAACAAATGTTAGAGACACACAGATGTTGTGGATTTTCAAAAGCAGATGATGCCCTTCAGCAGGAAGCAGGGAAGGCTTTCTAGACGAGAGGAGAAGCTTATACCGAGCCCTTCAGGATGCGTACGGTTTGCAGAGATAGAGGACAGTGGAGAGGTTTGTTCGGCTAATGTTAGGTGAGCATCTACTACAGGTGTCAGGGATGTGACAATAAAAAGACATTGGTGAGTCTAACAGCTTATGAGTTCATAAACCAGAGTGATAAGTGGTACAAGCTGGCAGCCTGTATAGACTAGGGGCAAGTTGGTACAAGAAGAGAAAATATTGGGTGTGGTAATAATATGTCTCAATAAATGTCACTATGGCATGTTGTGCTTGTATCGCTCATTCATTCCTCATGACAATGCTGTGAGGGAGGTGTGTTTATTCTCCCTGTTTCATGGGTGTCAAACTGAGGCTTAGTGAGGTCAACTTGCCCCCAGTCTATACAGGCTGCCAGCTCGTGGCACTTACTACGTGCTATGCCCATCATATCCCTTTTAGGTAGACAGGGATAGTCTCATTTTTGGAGGAGGTCTTGGAAACAAAGAGGAACTTGAGTAATTGGCCCAGGTCCTCACAGGTAGTGAGGGGTGGAACAGGGCTGCATCTAGCGCTCTCTGATTCTCAAGGCCACTCTATCTCCATTACGCCTCATTATTATGACCTCAGCAAGAGGTGGGGTCCTGGCTGGTCTGGGGGACTGTGAATCACCACAAGAAAGTCTTCCTAAGACTGACTTTATACTCTATCATTCATGCCAATCATAAGGACCTGTTAGGCACCCGCAATGTCCAGGAACTGTATTGATGTACATAGAGACACAGCCCATTAGAAGCTCACAGGCTAACTGGGAACCAAATGTGCATTGTGATGAGGCGGACATTGCATTAAACATGGGCACAAGTAAGGCACAGTGTGAGTGTAGAAAAGTGGCCTCCCAATTAATCAGGGCAGGCTTCACAGAGGAGTAACCTGGGTGCTGAGATTGAGACAATGAGTGGGTCTTGCCTGGAAACACATGGATCAAGGCTGTTCCAGGCAATGAGAACAGTGTTTGCTAAGGCATAAAGGTGGGGAGAACCTGGCAGGTTTGAGAAACCATGGCCGGTGATCAAGTATTCCTGGTAGATACTGAATGCCTGGTAGACGTGGCAGGAAATGCAAGCAGAGAGGGACAGAGTTCCAAGGGCCTTTAGTGCCACTCCGCAGAGTTCTGACACAAAGTTCAGTGTCCTGGCAGTCAGGGCGAGCCATGGAAAAACTTAGAGCAGAGTAGCCAAGTGATCGGGGTTGAGTGTGAGAAAGATAATTGTAATGAAAATGCTCTTGAGGTGATGAGACGAGACTCAGGGAAACCACAGAGGCTGTTGCTCGTGCCCTGGACTACAGGAGGTCGTGAGAATGGGGGGAAACGGCAGGTGTGAACAATGTAGAGAGGTAGGATGGGTAACTTGGTAGGTGGATCTGGGAGGGTCCTAACTCTAATCAACGCACCTCGCAGTTTTCCTTTCTTCCCATTTCATCACTTTGCCATTTCTTTTATGCTGCTTTCCTGGAACTTCCCTGATGTTGGAGTTGACTGAAATTAAGAAGTTTGAGAACCGCCACCCGCTTGTGTCGGTTGCTGAGCTGGATATCACCACTTAGCCTCCGGTTAGGTAACAGATCTCTGTCTGTGGGAGTCACTGTTTATAAAAGAAAAGAAAAGCGCAGTCTCCTTAAATGGTGCCATTTATTCTGTTTATTTTTAAAATACTTTTATGGTGTTAAAATGACAGCCTTTGATTTCATATCTATAATGAAATTTGGGCAGATTGTATTTCAGCTGGCATTAAGAGAAACATGCTTTTCTTTCCTTCTTTCTTTCTTTTTTTTTTTTTTAAATGATGAAAACCTTTTTTGCTCTCATAAAAATCACAACTACATTTGTTCACTTCACCCCAAAATAACTATGGGACATTTGGAAGGCATGTGTGTTCTCTTCCCTCATAAAGCTTATAGTTGAGTTATCTAGCCAAATCAGCACTTGATCCTATTTTGAACAATTACTCACTGCCTTGAGTATCAATAAAACAGAAGACAAAAAATTTTGGAAAACTCAAGAATTGCTTTCAGCCCTGACCAGTTGGCTCAATGGTAGAACGTCGGCCCAGTGTGTGGATGTCCCAGTTTCGATTCCCTGTCAGGGCACACAGGAGAAGCAACCCATCTGCTTCTCCACCCCTCTCCCTCCGCTCTCTCTCTCTCTCTCTCTCTCTCTCTCTCTCTCTCTCTCTCTCTCCCTCTCCCTTTCCCCCTCCCTCCCTCTCCTGCAGCCATGGCTCAATTGGTTTAAGCATATCAGCCTGGGCGCTGAAGATGCCTCCATAGAGCCTACACCTCAGGTGCTAAAAATAGCTCAGTTGCAAGCATGGCCCCAGATGGGCAGAGCATCAGCCCCAGACAGGGGTTGCTGGATGGATCCCAGTCAGGGTGCATGCAGGAGTCTGTCTCTCTATCTGCTCTCCTCTCACTTGGAAAAAGAATTTTTAAAATTGTTTTTAAATAGGTCAAGGTATCAGCAGGGCTGTCCCCCCTCTGAGGGGGCTAGAGGAGGATGCTCCCTACCTCTTCCAGCTTCTATGACTCCTGGCTTCCTTGGCGTGTGCCCACATCACTTCAGTCTCTGCTAGAGGAGGACACTCCCTGCCTCTTCCAGCTTCTATGGCTCCTGACTTCCTTGGCTTATGCCCACATCACTTCAGTCTCTGCTAGAGGAGGATGCTCCCTGCCTCTTCCAGCTTCTATGGCTCCTGACTTCCTTGGCTTGTGCCCACATCACTTCAGTCTCTGCCTCTGTCTTTATATCTCCTTCTCCTCTGTACCTGTGTCCTTCACTCTTCTGTCTCTTATGAGGACGCATGTCCTTAAATTGTGGCTCTACTCTAAATCCAGGATGATCTCATCTTGAGACCCTAACTTAGTTACATCTGCAAAGAAATTACGTAGATTTTGGGTATACCATTCCAAAATACATCACCTGTACACTCCAGATAAGGTCACATTCACAGGTACAGGGGGTTAGGACATGGATGTGTCTTTCTGTGGACCACCATTCAACCTACCTTAGGTCATAGAGATAACTCTCATTTCACTTTGAGGAAACCCCATTCTTAGCTGCTTTGATATAAAAGCTCCTGTACCTGTCCAGGATTTAGTGAGCAACTATTCTATGATTTTTACTGTAACAACAGCTTCCACAGGCTAAGTTCAGTCTGTGTACCAGGTCACATGATTGGTGATGTACAGTGCTAATCCCATTCCACCCTCATAGAAGTCCTGGAGGAAAGGTAAGCCTGCATCCTTTTGCAGAACCAAGGGACCTACACCTCAGAGGTTGTGATTTGTCCATAGTCACACAGCTGTTACAAAGAAAAGCTGAAATTTGTCTCATTATTTCGGCCTCAGAATCTACACTATTTTCACTATGGCAGGAGCCAACAGAAGTGAATAACTAAAGCATGGCTCCGCCTCTGAGCATCCCACGGCAGGTGGAAGGACAGGAATCGTCCTTCAGGTTTATTGAAGCACGGTGGTGCGTGCTACAAGGGGATTGTGTAAAGAGCTCTGCAGTCTTCCTACTCTGGGCATTTCAGTAAAGGCTTCAAAGAGAAGGTGACATTTGAGATGGACATGTGAGGATGGTAGGCATTTGGCAACTTTGAAAATAAAGAAATACATTTTAGGCAAAGGGAACAGCATCTGTGAAGAAGTGGAGGTGCCCCTTAGTGGGGTGCAGGGACTTCTGTAGGGTGCAGTGGTATGATGTCGGGGTGCTCTAGGGCCAGTACTTGGCACAGAGGAAGTCAGCCTGAGAAACTCGCGCTGGCCAATGGTGGCACGTTCTGGCCCATCGTACAGTGTGCTGGCCTGGCTGGTCTTTCCGAGTGGCATGGTGCTGGGAACCAGGACCTCTTTCCACCCTGTGGCACTCCATACCCCTTCCCAAACTGCTTCAGATTTATATTCTACTCATTTCAAAAAATAGCAGTCAAAGTGAGACGTGACAGTCACCAAAATGAAGACAGGGACCATGGGATTAGTGAGGATGGAATCATCTGAGACTCCTTTCCAAGAGAGAATCAGTGGGGACCAGAGAGGAGACCAGGGTTTCCGGTTCGGCTGCCTGGGTAGAGGGTGGCACCGTTAACCAGGGCAAGGAAGGGGCGTGCCTGGCTGGGGCGGTACTCACTGCATTTACTTTGGGACGTGCTGTGTTTGCAGTGCTCATGAAACATTCTGGTGGAAATGTCAAGCAAGCCATTAGAGTGTGAATCTGGGAATTAGGAGAGCTTTGGACATAAAAGAGACAGGTGGTAATTGAAGCTGTCAGAATCAGTAGGGGTGGGTAGAACTGAAGCTGTGGGAATAAACGGGGTCTCCAAGAAGAAGGCAGACATTTAGAGAATCAGTGGAGATTGTTCAAGAAGCGGCCATGACTGGTGACCGATCCCCAAAATGTTCCTATCTTTCTAAGCCCAAAGCATACAGGGCCAGTGTGAAGAGCTGGAAATGGGTTCCCATGTGGAAGTTTTAGGCTACCATAAAGAGAGGCTTTGGGCTACTGTATAGGTGGCAAGGAGACTCAGAATGTAGCAATTAGGGGTATAAGCTATGGACCAAGAATTTGGGTCCCAATCCCAGCTCCACCCATAAGAGCCATGTGTCCTTGGGCAACAGAATCCTCACCTGTACAGTGGGAACAACAACCTTATCCACCTCACAGGGGTGTCATGAGGCCCAGCTGAGAATTCACACAGAAGGCTGAGCACTCTTTTCAGCATATGGCAAGTGCTCAATGAATGTAGCCATGATGATTACAGTGACAGAAGGTCTGAGTGGGACCCAGTTGCACTGGCAAGGAACGAGTCCTTGTGGACCATTGCGGGTCCACAGGCTGGGGTTCGAGCCAGGAAGGAGCAAGAGACACAGAGGTTTGTCCTCATCCCAGGACTGAGGTCTGACACCGTGGGGCAGGAGCTAAGCCATTGGATTTTCTCCCGAAGAACAGGAAGTAGAGTTCAAGTCCCCTCTGCTTTGAAAGGGACTCTGGAGAGGAGGGGGAGGAAACGCAGAAAACTCTATTGTTTGTTATTTTTAAAAAATAAAATGGAAAGGAGCCCTCAAGGAAGTGTTGGTGGGTTTTATAATTTCCAAAGGAAAAGCACACTCATCTTGATCAACATTCTGTCTGTCTCGGGCTGAGCCGAGGAAGGTCAAGACCAAATGTTAAGTCTTAACATCTGACTTCCTGTTCCCGGCTTGAGTAGCATTCAAGGGTGTTAATAGGCTTAGCTCTTGTCAACAGAGCCAAGACAATTTCAGGAACAAAATAAACGGTGGAGCCAAATCACAAAAAAGGATGCCTCCTGCGAACGGGGCAGGGGATCAGAGTGCATTAGGTGTAATTGTCCAAATAGTGCTGAAGGAAGGGGTCCTGAAGGACTGGCTGGGCCAGGTGTGGCATCGACAGGAGAACCTTCCGAATAACCCATGGCTGGGTACTGGCACTGCTCTTCATCCTGGTATGTGAGTTTGCTTTCGGAACAACAGCGGAGGCATAATTGGAATCCATCTTGTATGGTTTTTCCTCGGATGATTTAGAATTAGTTCAATTTATTTTCAAAGAGTACAGCCCAATGACAAGCATAAAGGCCGTGTCTTGAATTGCTTTCCCGTCCACGGGGTAGAGTGGGTGGGTGTCATTCGCTGATTCATTACTTTCTCAGCGGCTCCTTTGTCTCGAAAGCTACCAGGAATTATTACCAGCACCAGAACTCTAACCCAAAGTAAGCTTTGCATGAAAATGCATTTGTTTTAAGGGAAAACATATAGTACTGATTAAAAGTAACCCTGGGTGGCAGATTTGATTAGGGGATCACATCGGAAAGGGAATCCGGCTTGGCACGGCCCGCTTAGACTGCGCTTTTTCAGAGGAAAAAGTAATACTGATTAAGCTCCTGAAATGAATGCGGGGGGGGGGGGGGGGAGGGTATAAACATGCAGAGGACCAATGGACAAAGGTCCTCAAGCTTAAATTGCTCTGAGTGATAGGCATTTAGGACCTAATTTTAGAAACGCCCTCTAACCCTTGTCGAGCTCGTGCGCTTTTATCATTTGGAGTCAGTAATTGAATTTTCTGGACGTTTTGATCAGTATATAACTTCGTGAAGCCGATTACACAGCAGAACGCAATTTGAAGTCTGACAAAAAGCACTGCCTTCTGCTGTGTGATTAGAAAACACGCAGAGTGCCGCCCTTCTAACCACACTTGATTTGGGGGAAAAGAAGGAAAAAAAAACAAAAAAAAAACACCTTGCTATTTCATGTAACTTAGTAAGATTCATTTAGATTCTCTGCAGATCATTTAATAACAGATTTTGTAAAACCTTAACATAAGGAGCCCCCATAAAACGTATTATCTTTTATTACCCATACAGAGAATGACATTTTAGACGGTAATAAATCGAAACCCAAGGAAAGCTATTTGCTTTGGGAGAATGCTTGGTGAACGACAGGAATACCCACTTCCTGATTTTATACTGTGGCAAATGGGGGTCACCCGAGACAGCCTGCAGCTGGGTTCGCCGAGGCTCATCTAAGTAACATGCTCCTGCCCCCTCTTTGGGGTTTTGGAAAGGTCATTCCCATCCACACCTCACTGCTGAGGACTTGGTTTTGTCCCACCTTTACTGTTCCCCCTTCCACCCTGTACGCTTCAGGATGTATGACAGGCCAAGAGCTGAGCCTGGGGTTGGGTCCAGCCATGAGCATCTGCGTGCCCTGGACGCCGCTCCAAAGAGGAAAGACTCTTCCCCACTCGTTTCTGGAAATTCAGAGCCTGGTCACCCTACCCTACTTTGCAGAGCCTGGCCGTCTAGAGATAGACTCAGCCCCTCCTACCTTGCCCAGGCTCTTCCCTTGGACCAATAACCTCTGCAACCCACAATAGCAGCCCTAAGGCCAGGTTTCTGGGTAGGGACCAGCATAACCATCCCTTGGCTTATACATTCCTCAAATATTAACAGAGAGTGCCAGCCACTGAACTAACTGGCTATGTGACTTTTTTCCCCCGAGGGTTTAGAATTACTCTAATTTATTTTCAAAGAGTTTAACCCAAGGACTACATCAAGACAGGGTCATGGAGTCTCAGTGTCTCGGGGGGCCAGATGTTGGGGATGTAGCAGGAATAAGACAGAGACAGGGTCCCTGCCCCCCTCGAGGACTATAACGAACACTCACCATGGGACTGACGCATGGGAAACCACTTGCGTGTACTGAAAAGAAGATTCTCCAGTATTGATTTGGTATTTACCACTTGGTGCATGAAAGGAAATTCATCTTCCTACTAGACAGGTTTTGTGGGAAAGGTGTGGTTGACATTACACATCAGAGGACTGAAATGGAAATATTTTCCAGAGCAAAGATAGCAGATGCTATGCTGGGAAGGTGGGCAGTCCTGGGAAGCAGGCAGCGGGGCGTGGGATGAGGGTGGCAGCTGGTGACACTGTGCACAACATGGAGTGGGAGGCTGGTGAGCATCTCACCTCTCCAGGACACTCATGGGCACTCTCCAAAGAAGGTGGATTAGTTTCCCGTGGCTGCCATTGCAAAGGACCACAAAATCCGTGGGTTAAAACAACACACATTTATTATGCCAGAGTCCTGGAGGTCAGAAGTCCAAATGAGTTTCACTGGGGTAAGTTCGAGGTGTCAGCAAGGCTGGTGCCTGCTGGAAGTTCTAGGGAAGAGTCTTTCTCCTGGCCTTTGCCACCTTCTAGACGCCACCTGCATTCCTTGGCTCATGACTTGGCTTATCTCGTTCTCCCTCTCACCCTCTCTCTGCTTCCATTGTCACATCCCTCTCTGACTCTGACCTTCCCACCTCCCTCTTGTAAGGACCCTGTGATTACTTGGACCCACCGAGATAATCCAGGATAATCTCATTTCAAGATCCTTCACTGAATCACTTCTTCTTTTTTTTTTTTTTTTTTTTTTTTTGTATATTTCCGAAGCTGGAAACGGGGAGGCAGTCAGACAGACTCCTACATGCGCCAGACCAGGATCCACCTGGCACGCCCACCAGGGGGCAATGCTCTGCCCATCTGGGGTGTCGCTGTGTTGCAACTGGAGCCATTCTAGCACCTGAGGCAGAGGCCACAGAGCCATCCTCAGCGCCCGGGCCAACTTTGCTCCAGTGGAGCCTTGGCTGTGGAAGGGGAAGAGAGAGACAGAGAGGAAGGAGAGAGGGAGGGGTGGAGAAGCAGATTGGCGCTTCTCCTGTGTGCCCTGGCCGGGAATTGAACCCGGGACCCTGCATGCCAGGCCAATGCTCTACCACTGAGCCAACCGGCCAGGGAGAATCACTTCTTTAAAGTCCCTTTTGCCACATAAGGTACCATCCTCACAGGTTCCAGGGTTAGGACATGGACACCCGTGGGGGCCATCCACAGGTTGGAAAGCTTCTAGGGTCAAAAGCTTGACAACATTCAGAGCTTGCTTTCACTGCACACTGTGCCTGACACATGAACCTGGCATCTCACAGCATAATCACAGAGGCAGACGTGTGAGGAGAAAATTTCTTTAAGTGTCATTAAGTAAGCCAAGAGAAAAACATTCACCATAATATAGATAGATGATAGATAGATAGATAGATAGATAGATAGATAGATAGATAGATAGATAGATAGATAGATGGGCCTAACAGAGGAGGAAAGGGTAACTCTGGGAAGAAGTGGAAAGCTTTATAAGGGAAGTAACATCTAAACAAGTTTTCCAGAGGATGGGGGGTGGGGAGCACATGTAGGGAAGACCACCCAGGCAGAGGGCACAGCAGGAGCAGTGGTGCAGAGGAGGAGAAAGCCCAACATGATGGAATTGCATAGGCTGGTGTTATAGGATCAACACCGCAAGCTGAGAAGAACCATGTCAGGCCATGATGACTGCGTCTTCTGAGCTTGATGAACTTGAAGCTTATCGTATAGATTCCGAAGGGCCACCGAAGCATGTTGAGGAGGCTCCCGGGCTCAGATGGTCACTTAGACTGCTCGCTCCGACTGGCTTTGGGGTGGAGAGTGCTTTGGAATGTGTTGCAGTAATTCAGGAAAGAAGAGAGGAGAGCTAGAGGTGATGTGGTAGCAGGGATGACAGAGAAAAGAGGAGTACTTACTTGAGAGAGCTTGGGGAAGCGAAATCAGGGGCACTTGAACAGCTGTTTGACTAGAAAGAGAGGGAGGAGCTGAGGCTGACTCCGGGGTGTCTAGCTTGAGTCGGTCCCTCCCGGAGGGATGGCTATGGTGCAGGAGAAGATAATGCGTTCTGTACGGGCCCTGCCACATTGAGGGGAACTATCCAAATGGAAACATCTAGAAAATGATTCTGAGCAGGCTGGAGGGGTGATTGTAGTGCTATTTAGTGTCTGAGAGGAAGTGCATTTTTTCTAGAAAAGGAAAATTCCACAGTCAGGGAGAGAAAACTTTAGCGAACTATGCTTTCTATTTTTCATTTAAGTTGCATTATAAACAGGTGAGTTTTGAGTAAAACTATATGAGGGTACTTGTCAGCCTGCATGGAATCAAAAGTTCGCTCAGATGGTACCAATCAGTGTGGGCCCCAGGGCAGCAGCCTCAGCGTCTCCTGGAATCTTGTTAGAAGTGGATGCCCCACGCCCCACCCTGGACCTCCTGAGTCATGACCACTAGAGATGGACTGAGGATCGATCGGCGTTTTCGTGCACCCACAAGGGGGTTTCCTTACAGGGAAGTTCAGGAAGCTCTGGCTCAGGCAGTATGTCTGAAGCACCTGCTGTGTACCTGGCATAATGGTGCTATGACAGTTCACGGCCAAAGGTTTAGAAGAAATAGGCTAATCAGTAAACAGCAGATTTTGAAAATATATAAAAATCATAGAGAAAGAACACTTTAATTACATTTTATCTTCATTCAACTCTTAGGATTCTGTATCTCCTGGTCTCAATCAAACACTAAACCCAAGAAAGTCATTAGCATATTTAGTGTTTCCCCTAACCAGCCATATGCCTCTTGAGATTCCCTGTCTCTGTTCCCTCACACGAGAGGACCCCAAACTACGGCCTGCAGGCAGCATGCAGCCCCCTGAGGCCATTTATTCGGCGCCACTGCACTTCCAGAAGGGGCACCTCTTTCATTGGTGGTCAGTGAGAGGAGCATAGTTCCCATTGAGATACTGGTCAGTTTGTTGATTTAAATTTACTTGTTCTTTATTTTAAATATTGTATTTCCGTTTTGTTTTTTTACTTTAAAATAAGATATGTGAAGTGTGCATAGGGATTTGTTCATAGTTTTTTTTATAGTCCAGCCTTCCAACGGTCTGAGGGACAGTGAACTGGCCCCGGTGTAAAAACTTTGGGGACCCTTGCCTCACACTGTGGGTTCCTTGAAGGTGGGGCTGAACCATGTGATCTCTGAGATCCTTGTAAGAATCCTAAAGAGGCTGTGTCTCTTTACCTCACAAACCTTGACTACAACCACCTCAGTGGCCCTGTCTCACCTGGCCACCCTCGTGCTGGTGACCAGGCTCTCCTGCCCTCTCTTGAAATCTTTGCCCTCACACCCATCCTTCAAAGCTCACCTCCAGCCTGCACTAACCAGACATCACCGACAAGCCGCTGGAGCACTTGCAGCCACACCACCCACATCGGAACCCAATGAGCACACGGTCAGCGCCGACCGCCGGGGGCCTTGTGGAGCCGCTTATACCTGTTGTGTCTTCATCCACCCGTGATTTCCTTGCAGGTAGAAAATATATTCTACACTTCTTATTTCCATGGTGTCCCGACCAGAATCCGAATCACCCTCGGTTCTTACTGAATGATTGAAATTAATAGCGTTTTAGGATTATTAGTCTCCTATCTTCTTCCACAGACATTTACTTCCACATCAAGACCCCATATCTAATTCTATAGCAAAATGTTAGATTCTGTGGGAACGTCTCCTTAATTCCCCCTCTCCCGTGTGTAGCTTATGTGGTCCCTCCTTTGTGACACCGCAATGCTCTGTTCTTACTCCCCTCCTGTTCTGCAGAAATTATCTGGGTATGGGACTCTCCTGCTAAACCTGGCTCCCTTTCCTTGTCACCACTACGTAGCACAAGGCCTAACACATCTGATGCGCTTGGTTCATGGTTGGTAAATTAGGGTAACCTCCACATAGCCTCCCTGAGCACCCTACATTCTGACTCCCTTCACATGGACCTTAATTGGTAATGTTCCAGTAATGTGGTATCTCATCATAACTTACATATAGTACCTGCTTTTTTTTTTTTATCATTTATCTAGAATATAAATGCACCAGAAACAGGGTCTGTCATTCATCACCCCCTAGCAGAGTTACTTGAACCTAGTAGACACTATATAAATGTTTCAGTGGAAGCAAACTGAATGTCAAATATTTGCCACTGTGGGTCTGAAGGGGGCGATTTTCCAGATACTATGAACAGCATCGGCAGTTTATTTACTGTAACTCATCAGTAACATCGAGAGGTGTACACTTCTCCTGGAAGTGTTTTATTTGATTTTGGTATCACTTAGGTTATTCCAACTGTATATGTCTAAGACTCGGTGTTTATTTCCCCTGTTGCTAGCCTGCCCCGCTGGCTTTGTCAGCAACCAGTAAATCTGGGGGAATGAGCTCTGCCCTCTCCTTACCCACCAGACCCGAGCAGGGAATGGAAACAGGGGACAGCCAAGAACACAACGTCCATGTTAGCGCTAAAGAGCAGGCGAAGGGAGGCAAACACAAGTCACACCCACCGCCACACTGCATGGGAGGACGGACGAACACCCCTTGCTGTCTGCACTAGGAGCGAGGCGTGTTTATGAGGGGATGTATGTGGTTCCCGCTGAATTTATGAACTACCTGCCCCTAGAGTTATGTGGCCACAGCGGATAAATCAAACTTCAGACAGACAGCAACTCGTTCTGCTTCAGATAATGTTTTCACCAATCTGTTTGCAGTATTTATAGACCAGGTGTCAGGTGAGGCAAACCTGAAGAAGAATGTGGTCCCTGTTCTGGTGCCATCGAGCAGGGAGTCTTGCCTGGCCTGGCCTCTCTGGACGAAGCTGATGAGTAAATAAATAAATTATGTCATATCTTTGCTATAAATTTCATGTTAATATTTCTTAAATGTTAGACAGCAAAGGGATTTGTTAGAAAAGCCTTCTCGCTGCTTTCTTTAAGAACTGAAGCACAGTTTCTAAGCTCTCACTGGTTCACAGTAACTGACTGTGGATATCTCTTTCCAGCTATACACTCAATGGCGTCTTGTTGGCAGCTTGAAATCAGCCGCGGTAGAAATATGTAAACGACCAATATTGAGAAACACTACAAAATCAGGAGACTCTGTTAAACATTTACAAGCACATCTCCCTACATAATTCATTGTTTTATTTTAAAAATCTATAATTGGCTAATTATTGCATAACTACAGTGTGCCACACACTAAATTAATAGCTGGGAGATAAATCTCAAAACAAGACAAATCCCTGACCTGTGAAGCTCAAACAGTCAGAGTCAAGACAGCCAATAAATAAGTAATCAATAAACAAGAATATTACAGACTATGATTAAGTGCTGGGGGGGAAATGCATTAGTTATCTATTGCTGCATAATAAATTATCCCCAAAACTTAATTGCTTAAAACAATAGATATATATTGTCTCACAGTTTCTGTGCTCTGGTTGTGGTTTGGCTATGGACTTTCACAAAGCTGCAATCCATGTGTTTGTCCACTATCTACAGTTTCATGAGAAGGTTCGACTGGGGAAGGATCCACTTCCAGGCTCACTCAGTGGCTGTTGGCAGCATGCAGTTCCTTCTGATTGTTCCTAGAGGCCACCCTGAGCTCTGCCACATCTTTAGAGGACTTTCCCAAGGTTTGCTACATGATAACAACAGCGACTCTTCAGCACTGACATATGCCAGGCTCTGTGCTTAGCACTTTGTTATTTATTTTCTCACTTACCCTGAGAGTATTATTATTCTCCTCATTTTTTTTTTATTAAGTGAGAGGCAGGGAGGCAGGAAGGCAGAGAGACAAACTCCCACATATGCCCGGACCAGTATCCACCCAGCAAGCCCCCTACATGGCAATACTCTGCCCATCTGGGGGCTGCTGCTCCATTGCTTGGCAACCAAGCTATTTCAGCACCTGAGGCAAGGCCATGGAGCCATCCTCAGTGCCCAGGGACAAATTGCTCGAGCTATTCGAGCCATGGCTATGGGAGGGGAAGGAAGAGAGAGAAAGGGAGGGGGAGGGGTGGAGAAGCAAATGATCACTTCTCCTGTGTGCCCTGACCGGGAATCAAACCCCGGACTTCCACATGCCAGGCCAATGCTCTACTGCTGAGCCAACTGGCCAAGTCCTATTCTCCCCATGTTACAGGTAAGGAAACTGAGGCAATGAGAACTTAAGTAACCTGACCAGGATCTCTTAGCTACTAAGTGGTGGAGCCAGGGTAATAGTAATAGATCTCATTTCAGTTGTCCCTTCCTAAGAGTCAACCACCCTGCTCTGCAGTCAGGCCCCTGCCCTCATGGCGCTTCAAAGCAGTAAAGAATGAACATCAGCAGATGAGTAGGAATCAGCCTGGAGGAACAAGTAGCAGCTGGAAGGTCAAAAGGAAGAAAAACAGGTTCCAGTGGAAAGAAACTCGGTCTGGAAGAAGCGCAGGAGACGTGTGGAGAGCAGTGTAGGATGAGACAAGATAAGGATGGGGGACTGCATGGGTTAATGGCAAAACCTTTTTCCATGTAACGTTTATTTGTTGATTTCCCCCCATAGCTACCATTATGCTTGTTATTAGTGATAAATGTTCCGTTAAATGCATACTCATATGGAAGTCGCTGGAGCTGTGTAAACCATCAAGGGTCCAGTGATTGATTATGTGCCATATTTAATGACACGGCTTGATTTTCTTTTTTCAAGATGAAATGTTTGGTTTTCAAATCAGTGTGATCAGTGAACCTGGCTTGTGTCGGCGGAGATACACTCGAGGCTTTTTCTTGCAGACATACCATCTTCCTTTTGTTTCTAGGATATATATTAACCAGCAGTGCGTAGACACCCAGGAGAAGATAGCGAATGCAGCAGAAATGCATGACTGCAGAATTCAAACCAGGAGAGCAGCTTGACTCTCTCAGATATGTCTTACAGATCAGATAGTTTAAAATAAAATCAGAGCAGCCAATTTAATTTTCCCCAGTTTTGACACAGTGTGTTTCTTGGTCAAAATAAAATCCTATCTCCTTGAGCTAGAGCTCCCCAAAGTATAAGCCATTCCCTGAGAATAAATGACTCTGGTTTGGAAATGCCACTGATATGCTCAGACCTTTGAGATATAATTCAGTTCAGGGAAACAGTAATACATCATCATTATCAACAGTAAAAGTAAATTGCCCACCTTGTGTATTACATACTGACTAGGTGCCAGGGTCAAAGGCATGGTCCCTGCCCTTGAAAACTTTGTCATTCACTTGGGAAGATAGTAAATGGGTGTTCAAAATAAAACCAAACAGGAAATATAGTCAGTTCAGTCTCCGGGTTACGAACAAGATAGGTTCTGTAGGTTTGAAAATGTTTAAGTACTTATATGCACGGAAAGGTAAAAATAAATACGATGTTAAGACAAACATCTGCCTGGTTGCATTTAATAGGTAAGTGTACCTGTTCCAGCTTCCATACGAATTCAACTTAAGAACAAACCAACTGAACCTCTCTCATTCGCAATCCGGGGACTGCCTGTATAACCTTTATATTAGTTAGGGTAGGCCAGACACTGTAACAAACTCCCCTTAAACCTGAGGGATGGGTTGTGTTTTGTACACCCCTGGAGTCTAAAGCAAGTCAGTGGAGGAGGCCTGCTCCATATAGGAACTGGGAGAATCTGGGTTCTTCCTTTTTGGGAAATAGAAAACATGGAGGATTACATGGGAGGTTTAGAAGCCATGCCCATCCGTCACTTCTGCCCGTATTCCATTGGCCAGAATAGGTCACATGAGTTCATCTGATAGTCTAGCTACAGGCCCTGGAGTCCAAAATAGGATTCTGTGAACAAGCAACATTGGGCTTCACCACAGCCTTCTTAAAATAGGATTCTGTGAACAAGCAACATTGGGCTTCACCACAGCCTTCTTTGGTGGCAAACAACTGAAGCTGATTCTGGCTGGTTTCAGTGCCAGAAAGTATCTCCTGAGTCAACATGGGGGTATATCACAGAGTCAAGGGAAGGGTCCCATCCCCCAGAGGTGGCGTGCCTCCCATAGGGGTAGAGAGGAACACCACAGCGGTACATTCACTCCCAAAACATTTTAGAAGGCTACAGTCCCTCTAGGGGTCTCAGGAGTAATGTGCAGAGGGGAAAGGTTTGTCCTACATTCTGTTTCCGTGATGCCTGGTTCCACGTTTTGTACCCCCAGAATCCGATTGTCCCAGGGGAATTAGGGAAGGACCTGTGAATCAGTCTGTGCAGGAAAGACAAAGCTGGCACATGGCCCTGACCCTGGGGCATGTTTCTCTGCATCAGGGTTTTCCCCAGAGAATGGGGCAGCTGTGGGCTGCCTAGGAGTTTTTCCCCAGCAGGGTCACAAAGGCAGCGTGACTGCTGAGTGGGACTGAAATTAATATGCAGGTGTAGTTCAAGTGAGAGTGAGAGTGACTACAAGATCTAGGGACTTGGGGAAGACTGCCTGGCAATGGCTCAGCGGGAGTGGGAAGCAGGTCCCTGGTGAGTGGAAGGCATCTCAGTTGCGCAAGAGCAAGGGGTACATGTGGCATTTTTCTCTGGGTCTTTTACATTTCAAAAAAGGTGCCTTTATTATTGGTTGTTTGGTTTTTGTTACTGCTGTCATCTTGAGAGCAATCATGTTTATTACAGAAAAATCCCCAAATAATGATAGGCCAAGGGACTTTTTATCTTAGAGTTGCTATTAAAAGTGAAAACTTGGTGCCTGACCTGTGGTGGCGCAGTGGATCAAGCATTGACCTGGAACACTGAGGTCGCTGGTTCAAAACCCTGGGCTTGCCCGGTCAAGGCACATATGGGAGTTGATGCTTCCTGCCCCTCCCCCTTTCTCTCTCTCTCTCTCTCTCTCTCTCTCTGTCTCTCTTCTCTAAAATGAATAAATAAATAAAAATAATTTTAAAAAAGTGACACACACACAAAAAAGTGAAAACTTGGAAACAACTCAAATGACCATCCAATAAGGAGTGACTGAATAAATGACAGTAGATCCATACAGTGAGCTGTTAAACATCTGTTAAAATGAAGCAACAGGTCTGTAAGCACTGAGACAGAAATGATATGCTCAAACAAATTGTACAACTGTGGGAATGGCATTGTTTACATACGAGTGTATATAAAATCTGTGTGTGTGTGGTGAGCAGGTGGAAGGACAGAGATAGTGAACTACAGTAACGATATTTACCTCTTGGATACGGAGTTGGGGAAGAGTCGGTGAGACTTCCCTTTCCACTTGAGAAAAAACCAGATCACTTCTATTCCTCTTATAATAATTGGATATATTTTCAACAATAAAAGCATTTTCATGGTAGCCTTAAGTTTACCAGAAAAATTGAGACTCTTGGAACATCTCTTCCCAAACCTTGCAATTTATCTACTTAATGGTCTAATTGATTTTCTACTAGGTTAATCAATATATTTCCCATTGCAGTCCTAAAGTTTTATTTACTTCAGGAGATAGGAATTGGCTGTTTCATTTTTTTAAATTATTTATAAAATTTGTTAAACTACAAGAAAGTTAAGCCGATGCGTCTTTCCTTGGTGCTATCATAAGCAGACATGAGAGTCTGCTTAGCTGTGAATCTGTTTTGTTTCCATCATATGTCAACATGCCTGTCCTCAACCCTGAACTTCTTGAAAAAAGGAACCCTGTCTTTCCATCCCTATATCCCCAGCACCCAGCACAACATTTAGACTAGATGTTCAATAACTTCCAATGACTCCCCCCCCCCTTCCTCTCTGTCTCTCTCTTCCCCTCCCACAGCCAAGGCTCCATTGGAGCAAAGATGGCCCGGGCGCTGGGGATGGCTCCTTGGCCTCTGCCCCAGGCACTAGAGTGGCTCAGGGTCGCGGCAGAGTGACGCCCCGAAGGGGCAGCGCATCGCCCCCTGGTGGGCGTGCTGGGTGGATCCCGGTTGGGCGCATGCGGGAGTCTGTCTGACTGTCTCTCCCCGTTTCTAGCTTTGGAAAAATACAAAAAATAATAATAATAATAAAATAAAAAATAAATAAGAATAACTTCCAATGACGTAGACATATAAGTTAACAAAAAATTGTGATAACTTTGATCCAAAAAAAATAACATGTCCCTGTGGAGGGGGAAATGTTAGAAACAATAAAGTAGCCATGGACTGATTGGAATGCTGTTGTGAGAGCCTGTGGTGACGCTGTCCTGCGGCAGCTTTCACACTTTGTCACAGGGAGTCGATCATAGCATTAGTTGCAGTATTAGTCAAGACTCCCTTGTTGCTATTCACAAAACATCTCTTATAAATGCCTTAAGGAAAAGAGAAATGTATTAGCTCATAGAGCTCACAGAATCTGAGGGGTGGATTCTGGCTTCGAAGATGACGATGAAAGAGCTCACACAAAGTTAAAAGAACTCCGTCTCCTCCACCTCTGCCCCTCAGTTCTGTCTTGTCTTTCTCAGACAATGAACTACAATAACGATATTTACCTCTTGGACACGGAGTTGGGGAAGAGTCGGTGAGACTTCCCTTTACACTTGAGAAAAAACCAGATCACTTCTATTCCTCTTACAATAATTGGATATATTTTCAACAATAAAAGCATTTTCATGGTAGCCAACTGTCTCTGTATGGCCGCACATGGCCACGACCAGCTCCACACTTAGGCCCTCCCACCTTCAAGTCCAACAGAAAGAGGACGTCCTTTGCCTAAGAATTCTAAAAGAAATATGTTTTGGAATCGAGGCTCAATCCCAGGTGGCCTCACTTGGGTTATGGGTTCATCACATGGCCATGGAAATGGGAGGTCCTGATGGTACAGGCCTGAGCCATTCGACCATCCCCAGATCAGGGATTGTGTCAACCCTGCCTGAACTCCGCCTGTGCTGTGAGTGAGGAAGGGGTGATGCCCATAAAGGAATGAGAGCATAGGTACCAGGGCAGTGGGAATGGATGGACTCTGGGAAGGCAACCCAGCTCATAGGCACTTCATGCCTGAGCAGCCCTGTAGCGCATGCCCACAGCAACCTGCACTGCCGGTTGGAGAAGAGGGAGTTCTGTGGGGACTTGACATCCTTGTTGGACAGCCACCACAGAATCACACTCATCCCCCAATTTGCTTTGTGGAGCGAGGTTGGCTATTCTTTTAGGGACATGCCATGCCTGACAGCATAAATTAACATGCTGGTAGAGCCGCTATGAAAATTGGTAAGGCCTTCTTGCAAAACAATATTGAAATAGGAATAAAAAGAGCCTTAAATTGTTCATACGTTTTGATCTAGTAATTTCATGTCTTGGAATCTATTAATATCATTCAAAAATATATTGAAAACTTCCTAAATAAAGATATTTACAGTGACAAAAGTTTCAAAGACTAGAAATAACCTAAAGTCCTAAGAATAGAAAAATGATGAAGTTAGTAATAAATTAGGCATGTGATTATATTTTCTATAACTCTTAAAGTGATGACAAGGAATTTTATTGGTAAATGATATTACACAGAGAAAAATGTATTAAGTTTATCATGATCTCTTCAATATCAGGGGAAAAATCTACATAATTTCTCATTTTCACAATGACATGCTTCCCACAATATGCAAGGTTTTATCACAAAAGTAAAAGAAGTCATACAAGAAATTAGACCTGACTAGCAATTCATATGCTTTACTTGGGAAAAATTTTGAGGATGGTCCAATTTATTGGTTGCATTATCATCCAGCTGCAAAATATACAGCAAATAGTAAATCCCATTCAATGTGTCAGTAACAAGTAGAAAGTCATTTACATTAGGCTGAGGGTTCTCCAGCTTCAGCCTGAGGGTAGATGGCATTTCAGGTACCTTTACAGCAAGGTGCCGACTGAACCAGGAAGAACCAAAATTACCGAGGGCTGGGTTTGGTGTTAAATTCACTTTGCACTCAGCAGTTAGAGAATCCTGTGACCTTCGTTCCTGGTGGAGGTCAGTTCACACTATATATGCATACCTAATTATATTGTGCACCTTAAACAATAGTACGTGTCAATTATATTTCAAGAAAGCTGGGCAGGGCCATTGTGAGTAACCCTGTTCAAGGAGTGTATCAGCATCCACTCATATTCTAGAATTCAGAGTGTAGAGTCTTCCAAACCATGCATCAGGTACCCTACGGCAGTGGTCCCCAACCTTTTTTGGGCCACGGACCGGTTTAATGTTGGAAAATATTTTCACAGATCGACCTTTAGGGTGGGACGGATAAATGCACAAAATAAAATTATGTGACCAGCGTAAAAACTGATATTTTTAAATATAATTGTCGAACTCATGAGACAAACGTCAAGAGTGAGTCTTAGACGGATGTAACAGAGGAGATCTGGTCATTTTTTAAAAATAAAACGTCGTTCAGACTTAAATATAAATAAAACAGAAATAATGTAAGTTATTTATTTTTTCTTTGCGGACTAGTACTAAATGGCCCACGGACCGGTACCAGTCTGCGGCTCAGGGGTTGGGGACCACTGCTCTAGGGAGCAAAGAGCTAATGACCCTTTAAAAATACTCAAAAGTTTTGGGGACAGCTAGCATTGAGCTGTGAAAAATTCCCATGTTAATGTTTAGCTTTAGAAGGAAGTTGAAGATCCCCCTTGTGTTTTTGTCCTTTGCTTTTCATGGTGTTTAATTATTGGCTGGAATAAGCAATGGTTTTGGAGCTGTTATACTGGCAGGACTTTTGCAAGTGGTAGGGCCTTCAATAACCAAAAATAAAGTCCTTTTTTATTTTGGTTATTGAAGGTGGTTCAACTTGAGCTCTCGGTGTCAGTAATTAAGAAAGCGAGCCAAACTGGTTTAAGCAATAAGAAAAACGAATGCCCTAATTAGCTGCAAGTCCATAGGCAAGACTGGCTTCGGGCATGGCGTGATGAGGAGACTCCAGTGAAGTCACTGGGAAACATTACTTTTCCCTCCACGATTCAGGTCTAAGTCTATCAGTACCCTGGCTTCATTCTCAGACAGACAGCCCTCACCCACCCCTGCTACAGCGGGAGATGGCCGACCCAGCTCCTGAGCTGAGTGCTCCAGGTTTACACCACAGGGAAACAGAGCACCCTTCTCTCAGCTGTCCTGCACCTGAACTGTTCTCTGTGCCCCTGGGTTGGCATGCATTTCTTGGCTTCTTCTGATCAGGGCTCATTTCAAAAGCTGGCCAGAGTGGAGGGCGAGAAAAGTCAATCCAATCCAAAGTACATGGGCAGAGAATAAGTGGCCGGAAGTCCCCAAAGGAAATGTGGGTGCTGCCTTCCCGGAAAGATGGTGTCCTGGCTGATAGAGACAGGCAAGTTCCACCGCAGGAGGCAATTTATTTTTTTTATTATTTGTTGAATTTATTGGAGTAACATTAGGGTTAATAAAATTCTATAGGCTTCAGGTGTACAATTCTATAATTCATCATCTGTATGTTGTATTATGGGTTCACTACCCCAAGTCAAGTCCCCTTCCATCACCATTTATCCCCCAGTGACTCTCTTCCACCTCCCTCCACCTCCCCTTGCTTTCCCTCTGTCTGGTCATCTCCATGCTGTTATCTGTGTCTAAGTGAAATAAGCCAGTCAATGAAAGACACATACCATATGATTTCACTTATATGTGGAGTCAAACGAACAAAAGAAACTAGCAAAATAGAAACAGACTCAGAGACACAGGGAACAGACTGACAACTATCAGCGGGGAGGTGTAGGGGGCTGGGTAGAAAAGGTAAAGAGATTAAGGGGAAAATAAAAAAAAAGAACTCACAGAAGATAACTGAAATGCAGGTATGGTTACTTACCTGCCACGCACTTCATCTTGGGGGCTGGGCCACTTGATTCGTTGTTCTGAGAGTGTTTAAACACGGTAGCAAAATGTCTGTCAAATATTCGAATAAAAAACTTGTGTACATTGAACAACAATATTGCAATATTGCCTGTGTTAAATTCATCCTTGTTTAGATTAAAATGCATCTTCCAAATTTAACATGACACCAAAAACTAAAATGACTAAAAATGACATGTAAGCTCACAGTACAGGTGACTCTAAACCTCGGTTGGTATTTTTTTCACCTGTAACATGAGAACAACAAATGTGGTTCAACACGCTTGTTGGAAAGACTCACAATGATGATTTGTGAAAAGTACAGGAATTGTATGCCTGGCCCATCAAATTGTTCAGTAAATGTGAGTCCTAGAGGCAGATTAAGGTCAGTTGAGGCCCCCTGGGCGCAGAAGAAAATATTGGGCTTCTTAAAAAAGAGAGAGAGACAGGCAAAATAAAAATACATGTTAACAATATTTTTAAATACTATGTACTATTAATGTTAAAATTGCACAAATGAAACCAAACTTGGTGTCATTAGAAAAAAGTGTAAAGTTGGGGTTTTGTGGGGCCCTTTGGAAGTCGGGGCCCAGGGTGGGCGCCCAGTGCACCCGCCGTTAAATCTGTCTCTGGTGAGTCCCTTTAAGCTGCCATCTTTGTCCTAATCTCATTTCCAGGTCCGTTTCATGAGGTGAAACAACATATGTGGGTATAAATATCAAACATGCCATGTATACCCGAACCCCAGAAATGAAACATTCTGGAATGTCTCAAACATCTCTTTAAATAAGAACTGAAAATAGATTCCATGCTCACAGCCAATTCTAGCCTAGAATAGTGACTGTCTTTGTTTTAGAGAGATTCCAAAGGCTTATTTATACGCCAGAGGTACAGGTGCTGCGACCGATGAAGAGCCTGCCCTGCTGGAGGACAGTACTATAGATAGAGGCAGCTCAAGCAACATGCCTGCCACCTGCCTGAATCTAAGTCCATCTTCTCCGTTGTTTTTTTCTGCTTTGTAGACTCTGGAAAATCCCAAGTATGAGTTGATCATCGAGGCTCAAGATATGGCTGGACTGGATGTTGGATTAATAGGCACGGCCACAGCAACCATCCTGATCGATGACAAAAACGATCACTCGCCCAAATTCACCAAGAAAGAGGTAAGGCCCTGCTGAACACCACCCTTATGGTCACAACCGTGATTGCTGATCAATATTAAATTCCGTGTACCACGGCCCCTGCTGGCTCCGTTTGCAAAATCAAAACTCTCCATTTTGGGAAAGGATGATGTTTTGTGCCAGAATACTATTTCACATTTTTATCTTTTTATTTTTTTTTTGTAAAGCTGAAAATACCAGAGCGTTATGAGAACAAAAGCATTGAATCTTGTTAAAGTCCATAAGAAAATAACATTGAATGCCAAAATGCCATTTTCATAGTTTTATGGGTGCTATTTAGCGGTGAGTTATGTGTGTCCCATTGTGATTTTAGCATAACAATAACTATCTTTTCAGCAAGCGTGCATTGAGAGGCCAGGCAGAACAGCTGCGAAAGGTAAAGCAGATTTTCCTGGTAACGGCAAGGTGGCCCAGGAGCTTATAAATAACAACCCAGTTAGCATGTCTGGGGGAGCCATTATTTACTCCGGGCTCCTGTGCTTTTATGATTATGGATCATGGGTGTCGTTTCCCATTTATTCCAAAGGAGCAATTTTGGGGGACGGGCTGAGGACACAAAATTACATTCTCGGTTGCTTAATCTGTCTCCCAAATAGAAAGACATTTGCACTACGCATCTGATGGAAATGTTCTAAGATCACGGTTTCTTTGAGGGTCATGGCTAGGGCCAAGGATTTGATGCCCCTCTTCCTGACCGAGAGCATAGAATTAGTGGTTGCCGCCCCTGCCATTTGCCAAGCCTTTGATCTGCATCCTGCATCACCACGGGCTCTCCTTTATCTGTTCTCTTCCGTAACTGTGTGAGGTGGGTTTTGTTAACCTTTGACCAATGAGGGAGCTCATTTTAAGCTCAGAGGATCTAGATTCATGCTCGCAAGTCCTGGGCAAAGTAAAGGGCAGGAATGGGGTGAACGCAGCTCCGTGTGAGTCATCTCTGAACGCTTCCGCTGCTGCCCGATGTCCCCACCCTCCAAGGCGTCAGAGAAAACTCCTGCGTCTGCATTTGCAGCTGCCCCACCCCTCTCTCAGGAGCCTAGGGACTGTCCCAGACAGCTCAGGACGGTGGGTGGGCAGAGTCTGCGGTAGCTGATATGGCTCCATTCTGTTGTGCCCGTGTGATGTTCCTGTAACTGTGTACATTTTGCCCATTAGTCCCGTGTTTCTCAATCTGGTGTTCCAAACTGTCCCACAAGTTACCATTATAGAGCAAGTGGTGGGGGAGATTTCAAGGTCAAACAGATGTGGGAGCATTGAGTCGGATGGTGTGAAAGATTTCTTTGACTGCGGGACTTGTGGGTAGCTCTAAACTGCTGTGTGTTTCTCTAAGAAGGAGAGGTGTGGTCTGTGTTAAGCCTAATCTGGAGGGACCCGAAACATTGAAGACACGAACAAAGTCCGTCAATTACACACCAAAGCTTTATTGTCTAGCTTGGCCAAGCGGCGGCTCCTCCAACCAACAGTGGTCTGAGGGAGCACGTGCTGGCCCTTTGTTCTACTTAATTTTTATAGTTTTGTAAGTGGGAAGTACAGAAACAAAAATTGTAATTAGGAGCCCCTTACCACTTTATTGGTTATAGTCATATGTCCTTTAACATGATAGGACCACGTTCAATTTGCAAGCCATACATTATTTTGGAGAAAACAAAATTTATAAGTCAACACAATGGTAGGAAGATGTCTCTTTACATATTAAAAGGCTTTCCTATATTATCTAGTGTTTATCTGCTATCTCTCTGTCTAGAGTCACACATGTTAACCACACGCATTTACATAGGAGAGGTAGTTTCTGTGGGGACAAATGCCCGCAAATGGCTCATTGCTATAAGAAAAGGTTTATTTTGGCTTTTCTCTCCCTATACCTGGCTAGCCATTCACCCCTTTCCCCACAGACATGGTGGAATATCTGGGGATCCATGTTTTCCTCCCGTTTGCATTTATAATACAATTCCAAGGGCCATCCTGGTCATGCCAATCACACAGTACAGGGACTATTCTCACAATTTCTCTGCACACCTTAACCCAAATTAATAAAATGTTCTTCAAGCCTCCCAAAATATTAATATTAATTCTGTAGCTTTTGGTACTTTACAACACCTGCAGGTGAGGTAGCGCAGTGGCTCCTCAGTCTGGCGGCTTTCTAAGATTTATTTGGCCTGGGAATGATTTTTCCTGGACCACTTCATCGTGTCTCATTGAGCTAATGTCCCACGGAATAGTCACTGGGGATATGGTTTGTCAGTAGAATTTCTTGTGAACCTATTTAAAAAAAAAAAATTCAAGGCACATAGTAATGAAACTAGAAATTAGATAATCCCAATCTAAAATAAGAAAACCTATCAGACTTATAAAGTGAGATTAATTAGTTACTTCAGTGAAGCTCCTGTGACTCGGGAAGAAAAGGAGTGCTTTGTCCTGCTGAATATTGTGAGAAATCATTTTTGATTGTTTTTGTTCATTCCACTGAATTCAAGGAAAAAATGAACGTACTTCTTCACCTAAAGTAAGAGACCCTGAGTAGCATAATGGAAAATATATTCTTCACCTGTGGCTATTAACAAAAGCACTAAATGATCTTCAGTGGATGGTGGGCAGCGACCTTGAGATTCCTCAGGGCAGGGCTGGTGCCCAGCTCCTATAGAGATATAAGAAATAAAACAAGAGGCCTAGGTAGCTAGTGAGAGCATCAAACTCGCGCTCTCTCTCTCAGATGTTATGTGTCCCTAAGGAGCCTTTTTCCAATGTTAGATAAACTAAATTTACAGGTAAATTTTCTAACATGTTCCTGAAAGGTTGGTGGTTGTTGTTGAGGAGGGATCCACGTTCTGGATGTCAGAACTGCTCAGGGCAGCATAACAGGGACATGGAGGGGTGGGTGCTGGGCCCAGAACTGGATTCCAATTCTGCTTACCTGACAGGGGACACGAACATATTAACCACCTCCTTTTTCATTTCTTCACCTGTTAGTGGGGCTATGAATAAAGCCTACCTCTAAAATAAAAAATAAAAGTAAAATGATTGAAAAAATGATAAGCCTACCTCATTAGGTTCTTATGAATATTAAATGAGTTGATGATAAAAGCATTCAGATAGTGCTTCTCGCCTCCTATTCTCTAGAGCAGTGCTGCTGGTCAACCTGGTCCCTACCGCCCACTAGTGGGCATTCCAGCTTTCATGGTGGGCGGTAGCGGAGCAACCAAACTATAAATAAAAAGATAGATTTAACTATAGCAGGGGTCCCCAAACTATGGCCCACAGGCTGCATGCAGCCCCCTGAGGCCATTTATCTGGCCACTGCTGCACTTCCAGAAGGGGCACCTCTTTCATTGGTGGTCAGTGAGAGGACCATAGTTCCCATTGAAATACTGGTTAGTTTGTTGATTTAAATTTACTTGTTCTTTATTTTAAATATTGTATTTGTTTCCATTTTGTTTTTTTTACTTTAAAATAAGATATGTGCAGTGTGTATAGGGATTTGTTCATAGTTTTTTTATAGTTCGGCCCTCTAACAGTCTGAGGGACAGTGAACTGGCCCCCTGTGTAAAAAGTTTGGGGACCCCTGAACTATAGTAAGTTGTTTTATAAAGATTTATTCTGCCAAACTTAGCGAAAATCTGACATAAAGTACTTGGTAAGTAATTATTATTATATGCTTTAACTTGCTGTAACTCTGTTTTATAAATTTTATAAAGTAAAGTTACTTTCCTACTTTATAAATCACCAATAGTATGGAACCGGTGGGTGGCTAGAAAATTTTACTATGAACAGAGATACAAAAGTGGGTGGTAGGTATAAAAAGTTGACTACCAGAGAAGACAAGATGGCGCTGGAGTAGGCAGACGTACCAACTTCCACCTCCCAGAACCAAAGTGGATTACAAACTAATTTTAAGAACTATCATCTGGAAAAACCAACTTTGGACTAAACTAAGAGGACTCTTCAACCAAGGAACACTGAAGAAGCCACACTGAGACTGGTAGGAAAAGCAGAAACACAGAGAGGGCTGCCCAGCTCCCCAGAGCGAATGGCAGCTGGGAGAGACTCGTGTGGCAGGAAGTCAGTTTAGCAGAGAGGGAACAGTCCAGATCCCAGGAACAAAGCCCCAGCCTGCAGCCCCAGAGCCTAGAAGAGGCGTATGGACAGTATTTAGCTGGAAACAAGTCAGGATACTGTTTGTGAGAAAGAGACTGATTTCTCAGACCCAGGATTCTTCTTAAAGGGACCGCGCAGAACACCTCTCTCACAACCACTTACCTGCGGCTCTGGAGGACAGGGAGAGAGGAGAGTATCAGAGTAGCAGGAAGAGAGTGTAATCTAGGAGGCACAGGGAGAAACATTTTGGGAGACAGCCACCCTAACCACTGGGACAAGTCAATCCCCAAATCTGAAGTGAATATTTCCCCTGGAAACAGCAATACCAGCAAAGGGAAGCAGGACACCAGCCAAACAAGCTCTCCCGCAGCATTCAGAGCAGAGTCGCTTAGAAGGAGGGAGCTTTTGGGACTACAGTAGTGAGTGTTAGGGTCTGAGCTGCAGCGCCTCCACCCACACAGCTGAGGGCTCCCCGGAGGGCGGGCGGCAGCGGGACGCAGAAGCACGGTTCTGTCGGCAAGGTTGGAAGCCGGCTGGCCACCACTGGGCCAAAGTGTGAGCTCAGTCTTGCCTGCTGGAGCCAAAAACCCAGAACAAGCAGAGTCCCGCTACTGAGCATGAGCATGCAGTCCGGCCCGGCCAGTGGAGCCAAGGCTTGCAGCCATCCCACCAGCGAGCTCCTCCTGCAAGGGTGGGGTGAAAGCCAGGAAACAGGTGGAGACCCACAGCTGAGCAAAGGTACTCACCACTGCCCTCAGGGCCGAGCATAACACCACCCACAGGGGTGGGGCAAAAGCCAAGGCCACCAAGGCTTGTACACCCAAGGACATGATCAAAGCCACTCCCATGAAGGAGAGGAGGAAACCACAGCAACAGCCCCAGTGAGCAGGCACCAGCAACGCCCATACCCAAACACCCTAGGCAGCAAAAGCAGAGGAGGTGGTGGGCCTGCAGACAGACCATACCTAGGGAACAGAGGCCACACCCAGTGGACTCCAGTGGCCAAAACCTTCCTTTACACAGAGAAAATGAGAAGGCAGAGAAATGCAACACAAATGAACCAAGAGAAATCCCCAGAAAAGGACCTGAATGAATCAGATATAACCAAATTACCAGAAGCAGAGTTTAAAATAATGATTGTCAGAATGTTCAAAGATATTAGAACAACAATAGATGGTCATTACAAACACCTAAATAAAGAGATAGCAAATATAAAAAAGGACATTAAAATAATAAAAAAGAATCAGTCAGAAATGACAAATACAATATCAGAAATGAAGAACACAATGGAAGGAATTAAAAGCAGGATGGATGAAGCTGAGAATCAAATCATCGAGTTAGAGGACAAGATAAATAAAGGCACGGAAGCAGAGCAGAAAAAAGAAAAGAGACTCAAAAAGTCTGAGGAAACTCTAAGAGAGCTCTGTGACAACATGAAGAGAAATAACATTCGCATCATAGGGGTTCCTGAAGAAGAAGAGAAAGAACAAGGGATAGAGACTTTGTTCAAGCATATCATAGCTGAAAACTTCCCTCAATTAAGGCAGGAAAACATCTCACATGTTCAAGAAGCACAGCGAATTTCATTAAAGGGAAACACAAAGAAATCAATACCAAGACGCATCATAATTAAAATACCAAAGCTAAGTGATAAAGAGAAAATATTAAAAGCTGCTAGAGAAAAAAAGACTATCACCTACAAAGGAGCCCCCATAAGGATGACTTCTGACTTCTCAACAGAAACACTTGAGGCCAGAGGGAATGGCAAGAAATATTCAAAGTAATGCAGAACAAGAGCCTACAACCAAGACTACTTTATCCAGCAAGGCTATCATTTAAAATTGAAGGAGAAATAAAAAGCTTTCCAGACCAAAAAAACTCAAGGAACTCACTACAACCAAACCAAGGCTGCAAGAAATGCTAAGGGGCCTGTTGTAAACAGATCAAAGGAGAAAAAGAATATAGCAAAAGAGGAATACAGTTTTAAAGAATAAAATGACAATAAACAATTACATATCAATAATAACCTTAAATGTAAATGGTTTAAATGATCCGATCAAGAGACATAGGGTAGCTGCGTGGATAAGAAAACAGGACCTATACATATGCTGTCTACAAGAGACACACCTTAAAACAAAAGATGCACATAGACTGAAGAAAAAAGGATGGAAAAAATATTTCACGCAAATGGAAATGAAAAAAAAGCTGGGGTAGCAATACTTATATCAGACAAAATGGACTTTAAAACAAAAACTATAGCTAGAGATAAAGAAGGTCACTACATAATGATAAAGGGAGCAATCCAACAGGAAGATATAACTGTTATAAATATCTATGCACCTAATATAGAAGTACCTAAATATATAAAGCAGACTTTGATGGATTTAAAGGGCGAGATCAACAGCAATACTACAATAGTAGGGGATTTCAATACCCCACTAACATCACTAGATAGATCCTCAAGAAAGAAACAGCAGATTTAAAGGACATACTAGATCAACTGGATTTAATAGATATCTTCAGAACCTTTCACCCTAAAGCAGCAGAATATATATCTTTTCAAGTGCTCATGGTACATTCTCTAGCATAGACCACATATTAGGGCACAAAAGCAGTCTCAACAAATTTAAGATTGAAATCATATCAAGCACTTTCTCTGATCACAGTGACATGAAACTAGAAATCAACCACAACAGAAAAACTGAAAAATACTCAAACACTTGGAAACTAAATAGCATGTTATTAAATAATGAATGGGTTAACAATGAGATCAAAGAAGAAATTTAAAAATTCCTAGAAACGAACGATAACGAGCATACATCGACTCAAAATTTATGGGACACAGCAAAAGCAGTCCTCAGAGGGAAGTTCATAGCATTACAGGCATACCTCAAGAAGCTAGAAAAAGCTCAAATAAACAACTAGACCCTGCATCTAAAAGAACTAGAAAAAGAACAGCAGGTAAAGCCCAGAGCTAGTACAAGAAAGGAAATAATAAAGATCAGAGTGGAAATAAATGACATAGAGGCTAAAGAAACAATACAGAGGATCAATGAAACCAGGAGCTGGTTCTTTGAAAAGGTAAGCAAGATCGATGAACCTTTAACCAAACTCACCAAGAAAAAAAGAGAGAGGACTCAAATAAATAAAATTAGAAATGAGAGTGGAGAAATAACAACTGACACAACAGAAATACAAAATATTGTAAGAAAATACTATGAAGAACTGTACGCCAAAAAACTAGACAATCTAGATGAAATGGACAAATTCCTTGAAACATATAATCTTCCAAAAATTAATCTGGAAGAATCAGAAAACCTAAACAGACCAATTACAACAAATGAGATTGAAACAGTTATCAAAAAACTCCCAAAAAAGAAAAGTCCTGGGCCTGATGGCTTCACAAGTGAATTCTACCAAAGATTCAAAGAAGAACTAACTCCTATCCTTCTCAAGCTATTCCAAAAAATTCAAGAGGAAGGAAGACTTCCAAGCTCCTTTTATAAGGCAAGCATAATTCTGATTCCAAAACCAGGCAAAAACAACACAAAGAATGAAAATTATAGGCCAATATCCCTGATGAATTTAGATGCTAAAATCCTCAACAAAATATTAGCAAACCGGATCCAGCAATATATGAAAAAAATCATACACCATGATCAAGTGGGATTTATTCTGGGGAGGCAAGGCTGGTACAATATTCGCAAATCAATCAATGTGATTCATCACATAAACAAAAGGAAGGAGAAAAACCACATGATAATTTCAATAGTTGCAGAAAAAGCAGTTAGAAGGTGACAGAAGACAATTGGACTTTGGGTGATGGGAATGCAGCATAATCAAATGTCAAAATAACCTAGATATGTTTTCCCTGAATATATGTACCCTGATTTATCAAAGTCACCCCATTAAAATTAACCAAAAAAAAAAAAAAGGTTGACTACCCCTGCTCTAGAGTATTTGTGGTGAAGATAGAGGTGAAGAGGTGTTAAGAATGGTGATAATTCTGAAGGTTCCAGTGAGGACAGTGGTGTGGAAGACAGTGGAGTGAAGGCAGTGATGAGGAAGAGGATGATGAAGCAGGTGGTGGTGAGGAAGACAGAGTTGGTGAGCAAGATGATGATATGCCGATGACAATGTTTCTAGATTCTAAGGGGCCAACTGGCATTCTTATCTGAAGGGCCATCTCCCCTCCTTGTTGAAAGTAAAGTTTCTCTTTAAGGTAATCTTTTTCCTTTAAAGTAACCTGTGATCCTGCTCAAGCACTTCACAGTATGTGGTTAGTTAGCATCCTAGAGTTCTAAGGGAGGAGAATTCTGGAGGAGAGATGGCAGGATCTGTGAAGTGCATCACTATGAATGAAAGGAGAAAGGCCAAGAGAAACCTGGTAGAGGGAGAAGGAGGACCACCAAGGCCTCAGCCCAAACGCAGTGGTCCCTAGGATGTGGAAGAGCGAAACAGCAGGATGTACTAGGAACAGAGGCAGAGGTGAAACAGAGCTTCTGATCTTGTAGTTCAAATAATTTTTAGAGATGAAAGGCAAGGTGCAGTCATCCTAGAATGGAAATGGTGGCTATTTGGAGTTGAGGGTGCCTAGAAAGTTGTCCAAAAAAATGTTGTCTTCTATAACTTTGCACAGATATTAGGATATTTCTAAGGTAATTTACAGAAATATATGTTTGTTGTTTGGTTTTTTTTATTCTATTTGACATGATCTTCCAACTCCAGAGAAATGTAATTTTTAATCTGTTTGAAAGATCTGTTTAAAGGAGAAGTTGTGGTTGGCCTCAAATAATAAAGACTGGAAATAATGCTCTGTTAGATGAGATAGAGAAATAGTTTCTCCTACATAAATGTCTGTTGGCAGATAGTTCAAGGTCAATATGGTGACAGCATGGCTTTATGAGTTTCCCAGATTCCTCTTATCTTTCTTATCTGCATTATCCAAGGCTGCCTCATGGTACAGTAGGGTCACTGAGGCACCAGCCATCAAGTCCATAGACCAGAAAGAATGAAGCAAGAAATTAGAAGGGCAAAAGAGAACCTGCCACCTCAGTTAATGTCATTTAAAAATCTTCCCCTGAAACTTAAATGACTTCCACATCTGTCTGCTTAGCCTCCCTTATCTATAAGGGACACTGAGAAATAAGTCCAACTACCATCAGTTGATATGTTGTAGCCCTTGATAACATAGAGGTTGTTATTAAGGAAGGAGATATTTTAAAGGTTATTTTTAAAAGTAAGTTCTCAGTGAAAAGTACACTGATTTGTTGTTCCTTTTGTGTTTATTTAAACTGACTGCAAGCTTGCTGAGAAGCAAGGTCCACCCCTCTTATTCTCTGTTGCATTCCCAAAGGGCACTCAAAAAATCAGTATTTTCTGAGTGTTTTCTGAAGATAATTTTAACTTAGAAACACTGTCACTGGGTGTGATGAACCAAGATCATACTTAAGATTGCAACTGATACGTGAAAATCAATTTTTGCTCATTGACTTTCAAAAAATGTGGGTTGGAAGCATGAGTTTCCTTATGGAGAATCTTCTGTGAGTTTTCCTAATAGTTTTTTAAACATGTGGTTTTAACTGTTAGTTTTGGCTTTTCTAGATTAGGTATTTTGAAATGATTTTAGGAAATCTAGTTATACTCTCCAAACCCAGAGTTGGAATTATAGCTGAGACTAACAGTCCCATTTAGAACAAAGTGATTTATTTATTCCTCTCTCTAAGGTTATTTTTTTTAAAAACCTTATGAATTGTACCTAGAACATAACTGATGCTCAACAAATACTGACTGAATAACTCTTTTTTACATAAACTCTAAATCATGAAGATTAATAACTTTCCTATTAATTTTAAAAGAATGTGCTTGCAAATGATTTTTTAAAAATTTTAAAGACGTTGAGTTTTACCTCACTTATTTAATCAATTGATTTTTCAGATTTTACCTTAAAATGGCAACCAGTAATTTAGACTTAATAATTTAGGATTTTTTTTGTGTGCCATTTGATGAATTTTTTCTAAGGTAAAGTTTCAGTGTTTGAGCTATAACATTATAATACTGGTAATAAAAATGGCATAAAACTTAAAAGGTTCTGTCCTCAGCCTGAAGATGAGAGGGAAATGCTCCAGTTTTCATAAGGGGGTCAAGGTGAAGGGCGCAGCCGAAAGTTGAGGGCTGAGACTCAACCACTGGCAGACAGAAAGTCCATTAGGTTTCCAGGTGGGTGCTGAGGCCCCGCCTCCAATTCCTTAAAGCCAGGGACAGGTCTCCGAGAACTTGATGCCTCAGGAAGCTTATTTTTTTTAGATTATTAACTTTTACACTAAAAATATTTTACTAATTAACTGCCTAATTCACCCTGTAATACTTTTTCTCTTACATGTTTGATTGCAAACCCTATAGTCTTGTCTCTCTATAATAATTATGTAATACCATTTTCTATAGAAAGTAAGAAGAACAAAAACTCTAGTCTTTTCCCTAGCAGGATAATAGAAACTTGCTCTGTATTACTGAGAGTTTGGAAACATTATTTTTAACCTTCACAACACATTTCATTATTGAAAAACTCATGTAAGCTTTGAGCATTATTGTTAAATTTGAGAAAATCACTATCAAGTTTTGCATATATGTATGAGCTATGCAATTTCAAATATTCTTGTGTAAAGACTCATCTTTAAATTGATGACATGTTAACTATGCCATGCACATCATCATTTTGAGGCATGTTAAGAGTTTTATATTATCTTTATTGATGTTAGTATGACAGGTAAATTGCAAGTAATTTAAGTCTTTACCAATGTGCTTCTTTATTTCTTTCTTTTTGTGACAGAGACAGAGAGAGAAACAGATGGGAGAGACAGACAGGAAGGGAGAGAGATGAGAAGCATCAATTCTTCATTGCAGCTCCTTTGTCTCCTTAGTTGTTCATTGATTGTTTTTTCATATGTGCCTTTACCAGGGGCTACAGAAGAGTGAGTGACTCCTTGCTCAAGCCAGCAACCTTGGGCTCAAGCCAGCAAACTTGGGCTCATGTCAGTGAACTTGGGCTTCAAGCCAGTGACCTTTGTGCTCGAGCCAGCAACCATGGGGTCATGCCTATGATCCCATGCTCAAGCCAGCAACCCCGTGTTCAAGCTGGATAAGCCCATGCTCAAGCTGGCGACCTCGAGGTTTCAAACCTGGGTGCTTATTATGATTCATGTGCTTATTATGAGTCACTTCTCTTGGGTAGTACACTTATCAAACAATCAAAGAGCTATTTTATTTCTTGTGTTAGAAATTTTTCCTCTTAGTGAATAATCTGATGCAAAATGATATCAGGATTTATGTTTATTTTATTCCTTAACTTTATCACTTTCACTTCATATTTCATTAATTTTTTTAGTAGCAGCTTTATTGAGATGCAATTCAAATACCGTAAAGTTCACCCTTTAAAATGTACAATTCATTGACTTTTAGTATATTCACAGAGTTGTGCAACAATCACTACTATCTAATTTCAGAATATTTTCTTCACCCCAGAAGCACCCCCATGCCCATTAGCAGTCATTTCATCCCTTTCCCCACAACCCTTAGCAATACAAATCTTTTCTGTGTTCCAGGGAACTTGCTTATTCAAAAGATTTCAAATAAATGGCATTATGCTATAGGTGACCTTTTGTGACAGGCTTCTTTCACTTAGCATAATGTTTTCAATTTCCTCAATGTTGTAGCATTTATCGGAACTTCATTTTTTATGCTGAATAATACTCCATTATATGGACATACCACACCTTGCTTATTCATTTATCCATTGATGGACATTTGGGCTGTTTCAGTTTTTTGGCTATTTTGAATAATGCTATGCATATTCATGTGCAATCCATTACATTTTTATCTGAATTTTCTCTCAATTTCTTAATAGTTAGTATGAAAAATTACTCATAATATTGCTCCAAAATAGAAGTCTATAAAAAAAAACTTTCTTACTTGTTTTATTGAAACATTTCAAAGTGTCTATCTAAATTTCAACTAGTACGGCTCACTCAAGATTTACTGACTTCCTTTTAATAAATATAAAACTTCCATACAGAAAAGTAGACTAATACCGAGTGATTTTATTCCCAAGTCAAACAGGAAACCCGGGTCAGGAAATAGAATTTGCTAAGGCCAGGTACCTGTATTGGTAGAGCATCATCCCGATACATAAAGGTTGTGGGTTTAGTCAGGGCACATACAGGAACAGATCAACGTTTCTGTCTCTTTCTCTTCCTCCTTTCCTCTCTTCCTCTCTCTAAAATCAATAATTTAAAAAAAAGAAGAAATAGAACTTGATCAGAAGCTTCCTAAAACCCATTCCAGGCACACTGCAGTCAAGTGTTCTGCTTAATTTCACATATTTGAAGGTTTTCTTTTTTTTTTCTGTTACTGAATTTCAGCTTAATTCCATAGTGGCTAGAGAATATGCTCTATACGATTACAGTAATTTGATATTTGTTGAGACTTCCTTTACAACCCAGCATGTGATAAATTTTGATAAATGGTCCATGTGCACAAAAATAATGTGAATTCAACAGTTTAATATTTTTTGTTCAACTCTTCCATATATTTTTGTAATCTTAGTATTCTATCAGTAACTGAAAAAATAGATATGATATCTATTATTACAGACATATCAATTTCTCTTGTTATATCAAGTTTTTCTTTGAATATTTGAAGCTGCATTGTTGAGTGCATACAAATTTAAACTTGTTATATTTTCCTGATGCATCAACCCCTTATTATTGCAAAACTTACCTCTCTATCTCTGGAAATGTTTTCTGCTTTAACATTTACTTCATCTGGTATTAGAATAACTGCCTTAGTTTTTTTTTTTAGTTATGTCATCATGGTATATTTCTTTCCTTCCTTCTTTTCTCAGATTTTCTGGAACCTTATATTTAAAATGTATCTCTTTCCCTGGCTGGGTAGCTAAGTTGGTTGGAGCATCATACCAATACACCAAGGTTGTGGGTTTGATCCCAGGTCAGGGCATATACAAGAACCAACCATTGGATGTATAAATAAGTGGAATAACAAAGTGATGTTCCTCTCTCTCTCTCTCTCTCTCTCTCTCACACACACACACATCTATATCTATATTAGATATAGATATAGATAGATACACTGCTCACAAAAATTAGGGGATATTTTAAAATGAAATAAAATGAGTATGAAGCAATAAAATATACCCTAATTTTTATGAGTGGTATATATCTTAAAGGTAGCATATATTTCAGTCTTCAGTTTTTTAATCAATTCTGATAAGTCTAGTCTTCTTACTTGGATTACTTTGTCCATTTAAACTTAATGTGAATAACAAATATTTGGGTTTAAATCTACCATTCCAAGTATTTATTTACTATTTGTTATACCTTTTAAATATTTATTATTTCTTACCTGTTTCTGAACGACTTATATTTATCATTTCACATCCTGCTCTAATAACTTATTTCTTATACTTCACTTTATATTCCTTTAGTAGTTTAAGAAATAACTTATTTATTATACTTCACATTCTTTTTTTTTTTTTTTTTTTTTTTTTTTCATTTTTCTGAAGCTGGAAACAGGGAGAGACAGTCAGACAGACTCCCGCATGCGCCCGACCGGGATCCACCCGGCACGCCCACCAGGGGCGACGCTCTGCCCACCAGGGGGCGATGCTCTGCCCATCCTGGGTGTCGCCATGTTGCGACCAGAGCCACTCTAGCGCCTGAGGCAGAGGCCACAGAGCCATCCCCAGCGCCCGGGCCATCTTTGCTCCAATGGAGCCTTGGCTGCGGGAGGGGAAGAGAGAGACAGAGAGGAAAGCGCGGCGGAGGGGTGGAGAAGCAAATGGGCGCTTCTCCTGTGTGCCCTGGCCGGGAATCGAACCCGGGTCCTCCGCACGCTAGGCCGACGCTCTACCGTTGAGCCAACCGGCCAGGGCCTATACTTCACATTCTTACATGGTAGTTAATGAGAAATACATCCTTAACTTATGAAATCTAAAATAAATTAGCATTTCTATCACTTCATGGATACTGCAGAGACCTTAGAACATTTGAATTCACTTTATCCCCCTCCTGTCTTTTGATATATTGTTATCATTTTAATTATACATAGATTTTAATTTTCACAAAAATATTATTTAATCTATATTTGCCCATTTCTATACCCTTTATATTGTTATTTATTCCTTCGTGTTTCTGTGCTTCCGCATGGGACAACTGTCCTTCTGAAAAAAAAAATCCTTTTTATCCTAAAAATAGTACAAGTGTGTGGGCTGCACATTCTTTCATTGACTGTTTCCCTAAAAATAGCTTTGTTGCCTAAGTTTTTGAACTATAGTTTCACTGGATGCAGAATCTTCATTGACAGTTATATTCTTGCAGCTTTTTGAAGATGCCATTTCATTGACTTCTGCCATCTATTAACACTTATTGAAAAATCAGCTGTCAGTATTAATTTTTTTCTCCATTGAAAAAGATGTGGCTCCTTTCTCTGGCTGATTTTAATAATATTTATTTGTCTCTGCAACAGTTATACTATGGTATACTGACGTATGGTTTAATTTGTATTTATCATACTTGTTCCTTAAGCATCTCTGTTTATAACCTACTTTTCAAATATTTCTCCTGACCCATCTCTTCTCCTTCTCCTTACGCTCTATAATATATGTGTTATGTTTATATTGGTTAATCTTCTTTCCAGTTCACCAATCCTCTCTTCTACTATGTCTAATCCTCTACTATACCCATCTATTGATTTCTTAATTCCACTTAGTATATTTTAAACATTTATTCATTTTATAGATTAAAATTCTCTGCTGAAATTTTTCTTTTGTCTATTTTCTGAATATTTTACTCAGAGTTATTTTAAATTCAATGTCTGATAACTTCAATATCTAGATCACTTCCAAGTCTATTGCTTTTTAAAATATTTTTCTCTTTTGTGTTTGATCATTTGTTATAGTATTGGCATCCTAGAAATTTCTTTAATTTATTATGAACAATATATAAGAGAAACTTTTAGAGATAATTTGGGGCTCTGGCTGATCTTATATTCCACCAAAAAGGTCTTGTTTTTGCTTTCTGTAAACTAATGAAAGTAGAAAAAGATGAATTTAAATCCATCTAGGATTAAGTTGATTCATAGTTGGGTTGCAGTCTTTTATAAGGGCTAATCTACTTACCCTGGTTTCCCTTCCTACTCAGGTACTGCCTTTCTGGGGTCCTACCTGTAAGTCTGGTTACAAAGACTCTTACCGTTTCAAGACCTGAATTATAGTTGTTGTCTTCTCAGCTCTATGAGACTCCTAAAAGCTCTGTTCAGCTTCCTGCTCACTGGGCCAATACTTTCTGTTCATATTCTAGGCCTCTTGTTCAGGTGCCCTTACAACTTAGAAAATGACCTAAGCTTCAAATTTTCATCAAATATTGGCTTCAGTTCAGTAAATTTCCTTTCCTTACAGTGTCCTGCACCTTCAAGTTCTGGCTGCCTTGGTCGTTCTCTAGTGCTTTGAGATAGAGGGGGTTTTGTGTTAAGTCCACATTCTTGAGTTATTCTAGGTTTGAGGGGTGGGCTAGAAGAAGCTTGCCCAAACTACCACAAAGAAAAAGGTTTGGGTTAAATTTTAAATTTGGAATATCAGGGCAAAGCAGTAGACATTGTATGTGTAGAATTCACTGTGGCACAAAACCTGGTCATATTTTCATTAGAAATATGTGTTGAAGAGCCTGACCAGGCAGTGGCGCAGTGGACAGAGCATAGGACTGGGATGTGGAGGACCCAGGTTCGAGACCCCGAGGTCACCAGCTTGAGCGTGGGCTCATCTGGTTTGAGCGGGGCTCACCAGCTTGAGCCCAAGGTTGCTGGCTCGAGGAAGGGGTCACTCAGTCTGCTGGAGCCCCCCAGTCGGGGCACATATGAGAAGTCAATCAATGAACAACTAAGGAGCTGCAACTAAGAATTGATATTTCTCATCTCTCTCTCTCTCCCTTCCTGTCTGTCTGTCCCTATCTGTCCCTCTCTCTGACTCTCTCTGTATCTGCCACACACAAAAAAAGAAATATGTGTTGAAGAGATATAATTAAATGGTTTGACAGTACCTACCAATTCTCATGCTATTTACTTTAAAATCATTCATTTGGTAAAAAATGTTAAAATATTCTGTATCTCCTCCTTGATATTGATAATCAAGTGACTGACACCAAGGGAGTTAAACTAAAAAATTAGAAGCAGGCTTTGCTTCCTGATTTCCTCACTCTTGAGTTGACCTGAATATATGGAGTGTTCATAACTCTTTTGAATCTTTTCATTTGTTTTTGGTAGTTTGATGTTTCCAAGCATGAATAGAAAACGTACCTTTGTGTGCCATCTTTTACCAAAAGACCAACTGGATATATTTATCCATTCCTCCAGGATTCCATGCAATATATTTGAGTGCTTTAAATGAAACTTTCCTACTTTTATAACAGTTTATTTCCCTTAGGAGAGCACTTTAAATTCAGATTTGCCTATGTCTAAACACTGACCACATAATTATACATTCTGCTTGTTCGATAGAGATTAATCCAGACAGCCAACCACATATTTCTTAGAAGATCGAACCCATTTCAATTATCTGATTCAAGTGACTTTTCTGGAGGGTGGAGTCCAAGACATTTTAACAACCAGATAAATCTTTAAAGATGATTAAATGTTATTTCAAGTAGTCCAGACTGTCTGTTCCCATGAAGCTTTTTATAGCCATAATGGTGAAATGTATGAGACTTTTTTTCTGCAATGCTGTGAAATCACATTTCTGACAGTTTTCTCTGTGGCGGAAGTTTTAAATAAAACCAAATATACACTATGGGGACCTTTATCCCATGTGTTGTGCAGTGTGATGGGGGAATACCAATATGTAAAGAAATGGAATATTTGGAGAGAATAGAACAGTGTGATTTCAGTGCATGGGTAGCACCAGTTTTCAACTGTGCAAACAGTAACATCGCTCACAGTTACATCAGTTCCTGCTCCATCTTTCTTCAAGACAATACCTTGTACAAGGACTCCAGAAGCCATCTATTGTAAATTGAATTCCCAACTTCCTGTATTCAGTAGAAGAGGGGTTAGCTGCAGAATAGCCAACACCCACGTTCCTCACTTATCTTCACTTGGAAGGGGAGAGTTCATTGCTCTCTTCTCCTGCACCAAGGTCACAGAAAAACATGAAATCATCAATTAAATCTCTTAGTGTTCAAATTTCAGAGGTACTTGAAACAGCAGGTCTACAGCTGGATTTCTTGACTATAAGAGGGGGAAGGGAAAGAAATATAATCAGTGTATAATCAGTGCTCTATAAATAGAAGCCATCATCCAAATAGGATTCTTCCAGCTAAGGAGATGGGTAGGGGGTGAATTCCCAGATTTAATTGTTCACAGACAGCAGGGTGAGAAATTTTTTTGCTTTGCTGAAAATGCTCATGTTGATTACAAACTGTGTGTGAAGTAAAAATATCTGGATATTTTTAAGCAAAGAAAAATGTAATCTGTGGCTTGTTCTTTGAGTAGCTCGTGGAGGTAGACCAGACAGCCAGGTGATTTGTTGCATTAATCACTCTTTTACAATTATATGCACAATGTGTTGATCTCCATCATTCCTGCATGAACCTCTATGCAAATTAAAGTCCTCTACTAACCCTCCACTTCTGCTCAGAGGGTCAGCAGCAACCCAGTGGCAATAAAAGCAATCTTTTACTCCAGCTGGCCGCGTCTTACTACTGAGCCACTCCAGGGCACAGCGGCCTCTGAAGATTTCATCCATCTGCTTCTATTCAAAGATAATATCCTCACACTAAGAGCAACAACCACAAAGCTATAAAACATCTATTTTTCTGGACTCCAAGAATGTCACATTACTACACTTCCATAATATAACTTGCAGAACTAGTACTTGAGCTCAAAAACAGAAAGCCAAGAGCAACAAAAATGGAGCGTATTGGAAAATGCAATACCCCAGACCACACTGCATCTGGAAACTATTCTGTACTGGGCAATGTTAGCAATAAGATCACTGGGTCTTATGCATGGATGGTCTTAAACACTCTTCACCAGGTGGCGGCCTACCTTCACCTCAGGACATATGAAACTCTACCCAACATGCCAAGTTTTGGATGCCTGGACACCACAGCACGTCTTTCTCCTTCTCTCTGCAGTGCCTTCCCCTTCTTTTGTACCTGGAAAACTCCAGTTGATCCTCCAACACACACATCATAAATTCCCCACCAGGTTGTTGCTTCTTCTTCCTATATACACTAGGCACCCCCAGCATGGTGTTATCACACTGCCTTTTCATTACGTACCCATACTATATCTCCCTATTGCCATTTGAATGCTGGAGATGTAGGAACATGTCCTTTTTATCACTACCTCTAGGGCCAAGTACAGGAGTGACAGCGAATGTATTATTAGAGATAAATTTATTATTCATGCAACAAATACTTATTACAGCCTGTAGTGCCTCGGCTTCTAAAATACTATCAAATATGATGTTTTTCCGTACTATATACAGTGTTACATGTGTACCATTATATGTTGTATAGTATTCTGATATGTATTCTAATACGTGTACATCCTGATATGTACGTTTTATTCTAATATACAATATGTAATATTCACCTTCTAATGTTCCACATAATTATTTATTAATTCATTATCACTCTCCTCAAATTAGAATGTTGGCTCTGTGAGAAATTTTGTCTCTTTTGTTCCCTGTTTTGGCCCCAGCACCCAGCCCGGCATGTAGTATAGGACCAAATGAACAAATGAGTGAATACATTAAGAATGAAATGTTTGACAGTAAACAACAGAAGTGATTGAAACGTTAAAAACACACATTGTAGCCCTGGCCGGTTGGCTCAGCGGTAGAGCGTCGGCCTAGCGTGCGAAGGACCCGGGTTCGATTCCCGGCCAGGGCACAAAGGAGAAGCGCCCATTTGCTTCTCCACCCCTCCGCCGCACCTTCCTCTCTGTCTCTCTCTTCCCCTCCCGCAGCCAAGGCTCCATTGGAGCAAACACGGCCCGGGCGCTGGGGATGGCTCTGTGGCCTCTGCCCCAGGCGCTGGAGTGGCTCTGGTCGCAACATGGCGACGCCCAGGATGGGCAGAGCATCGCCCCCTGGTGGGCAGAGCATCGCCCCTGGTGGGCGTGCCGGGTGGATCCCGGTCAGGCGCATGCGGGAGTCTGTCTGACTGTCTCTCCCTGTTTCCAGCTTCAGAAAAATGCAAAAAAAAAAAAAACAAAAACAAAAACAAAACCACACATTGTAAAAAGGGACTTGAGAAAGAACCTCTTTCAGCCCACTGGTTCTAGAGATGAGGGACGCGGTCCAAGCCACCCAGCAGCTCCCAGGCCAGGCGAGTGTGGGACAGGTGCTGCTGCCAGTGAGAAACCATGCCCTGACAGTGACAGGTCACGGCTGATTGCAAGGTGTACCATTTCCTGTGGTACGCCCAGAGCTGAGAGGGGTGGAGTTAACTTCCTGTCCAGCTATGGATAAGCAAATCTACAGAAACTGCAGAGAACCCTAAATTTACTTCCCTACAAAAAATATTTTTAAAAAAATAAAAGAGAAGAAAGAAAAAAAAATATTCCACAGCTCCAGAGTTCTGTGTGGGTTTATTCTTCTAAGTGGGATTAAACAAAACCTCCAAAATTGATTTTCATAAATTCATTGGTTTCCAAACTGAAATCTATTTCAGTTATAGACTGGATCTCAGTTTTTCCAGTCTTGGCTGCATTTTATTTTTCTGTTGACCTGCCCACAACTGAGAAAATAGGAATTTATGAAAAGTGTCTTCATCAGCCCGTCTTACCTGATTCTACCCATATTTGTATATTACACATAACATATGCTGTTGCTTTCCAAAGTGAATTCATCCATCCATTCACTCATTCACCAGCCCATCCACCAGACAGATATTCCATGCTTCCTCTTAGCCAGGCACAGTGTTAGACTCAGATGCAGTGCAGTGAGCACAAGAAACACAGTCCCTGACCTAATGAACTTATAGTCTGAAGTAGAAACAACCAACCAGCAAATAGCTACGGGTAGCCCCTAGTGACAAAATGAGTTGGGATAAAATCTCTGCAGATGAGGACAGTGTGGGCCACCGACTATGGAGTTCAGGGAGGTGAGATTTACAGTGATTGTGTTAGTGTCTGGGACTGCCATAACAAACCACCACATACTGTGCAACTTAAACAACAGACATTCTCCCACAGTACTGGAGGTCAGAGTCCAAAATCCGAGTCTCCACAGAGTGGTTCCTTCTGTCTGAGCCTCTTAGCCTCTGGTGGTTTACTAGCAATCTGTGGCATGTGTGGGCTGGTGGGTGCGTCATCTGGTCTCTGCCCGCATCCCACGTGGTGTTCTCCCTGTGTGCGTGACTGTGTCTACATTTCCCCTTTTTATAAGAACACCAGTCATGTTGGATTAGAACCCACTCTGATTCCTCGTTTAAACTCGGTCCTCTTGTAAAGACCCTATTTCAAAATAAGGTCCCATTTAGAGATTCTGCCAGTTAGGGTTCCAGCATATCTTTCCGGGGAGACACAACTCAACCTGTAACAGTGAGTCTTGGGAGAATCGGTGAGAAGACCTCTTGGACCAAGAAGAGCATGTCCTGCCTGAGGATCTGAGAGCCATCGGTGTGGCTGGAGCATGAGATAAGGAAAAGAGTGTGACACTAGACAGGATGGGTCAGACCAGACAGGCAAGGCAGGGAGGCTGGATTTACTCAGAGTACAGTGGAAATACATCAGTGGACACGACAGAAGGTAGAAGTAACTTTCCATGACTTAGCACCCCCATGCTGCTCCAGAATATTGTTGTCTGCAGGGGTGAATCACTGATCAAGAGATTGCTGGGGATGATGCCATCATTCACAAGTGACCCCACCACCTGTATTCTTCACAGAACTTCTAATAATGCCAACAGCAGGGACCCAACATTAGAAGACATCTACATGGCCATTGCTAAGCTTCTGAAGGCCTTCCACATACTCTGTCCCACCTGTGCAGTGAAGAGGGTCTGGTTATTACCCTGTGCAGATGAGAAAGCTGAGGCTCAATGGACCAATTTCTCCCCAAAGACACTGGGGAACTAGAGGTTGCGATTCTGACCTCTGCATCTCCTTTTTCTTTGCAAATTTCAAAGAGATGCCTTTCCTTACATGCAGCAAGCATCCCATCCACAATAGCCAGTGTCAAATGAATTCTTATCAAAGGCAAGACTGTGCATTCAGTCAGAAGCTCTGTCTGTGTCACACTTCTGGACCTTCTACTTTGTCCTCTTTGTCATTAAATAAACATCCAGAACCAGTGAAGACATCTGAAAGCACTTGCTTTGTGCTGGGCAGTGTCTAAGAGCTTTACAGTACCCCGTCATTCCCTCCTCCTGCCAACCCTGAGGCAGGTGCGATTATTGCTGCACCCATTTCCTAGGTGTGGAGACTGAAGTCAGAGAGCTGGGGAACTTGCCCAGAGTCTAGATCCCATGCTCTCGGCCCAGCGTGAAGCTCCCTCTGCACCCTGAAAGGGTTAACCACTTGCCAGCTCAGCGCCACAGACCCAGCTCTCTGAGCATTTCTGCCTGGCTCAGCCGCAGCTCTGATACTCTTGGCCCATGGGCTAGCTAGCCCTTCCGGTCAGCTCACTAGGACTGCTTTGCCAGAGCTCAGGGACTAGCCATCCAGTTTTTCTCATTCAGCACCAGAGGGCTTGCTGAAGAACTTGGGTTTATAACTTCCAGTCTCAGCTCTACTTGAACTTTCTGAACTTCACCTCACTGTCTTCCACTCTCCTATTACTTCACCTGCCTCTCCATTCAAATGAGAACACTATTTTGGGGCAAGCCCTGGATATAAGTACAACACTCAAAAAAATTCTCTGCTGGGCTCACCCGGATAAGTCTAAGCTGCTATTTCTCCCTCCACAATTTTGTCAAATTAAAAGAAGGGAATGGGGAGGAAATGGGGAGTGATCTTTTGATAGCCAGTGAATTGGATTAGCAGTCTTGTGTCTTTATTTTGATAGATCTAGTGAGCAAATATAATAATCATTTCATATGAGCAAAGATTGAAAAATCTTTTCATGCGTAAAACCAACTTTTTAAAGCTAACAGATATTAAGTGCTTCTCTGGATGAGGCTCTGTTCTGAATGCGTAGGCATCTTAATTCATTTAATTTTCAACAGCCCTATGACATAAGTAATCTTATTATCCCCATTTCATGGATGAGGAAACTGAGGCCTGGGGAAGTTAAGAAACATGCCCAAGGTTACAGGGTGGTGAGGCAGGGATACCCACTCAGGGAATCAGGTTCCAGAACACAGCTCTGAACCACCACATGGTACTCACCTTCTCAATTTCTACACATCGCCTGACCCTGTGGGATTAGAAGCCCCCGACAAGCTAGCCTTCTGGTAGACCTCAACAACCAAGTCAAACCACCTATGCTGAACACAGCAATGTTCCTGAAAATATATTGACATTTCCACTTTATATACATTCTTATGCATAATCTGATTCGAAATCTTCCTCCATTGCTGTCAATAGCTGATAATGGCACACCAATTGCTAGATATCTCCATTGAAATCAAGGTTTTAATCACTGGAGAATTCAGGCAAGGGCCTATAAAGCAGGAAAAACTTTGGTTTCTTAACTAGGGTCATTTTTATATGTCTGCTATCTCTGGTAACAATTTTCAAATCTTTCAAATTTATGACTGTCGTTACTGCCATTCCATAATCATTAGTGAGATAATGAACTTCTTCAAGTTCACCCGTCTTTGTGCATTTGATGTAGTTGCTCTGAGTGAGCAGGGCTGAAAGTGGCCTCCCATATCAGCGCTTGCTTATCTAACACAGGCAGTGAGCCAGGGCTGGAGATTTAAATAAGATGTGCATGTCCTCGCCTTCTTGAGCATTAGCTGGGAGGATATATATTAAAGTATTGCTAGGGGGGTGTATCCCACAGATAAATTCCGAGAGCTGCGGGAACATGACCTAAGGAGATCAGACCTAGTCTGGGATCTGGGAAGGCAGGCTCATGAAGTAATTCTTCATTCTTTAAGTCTTGGCTTTGCTAAATGAAGTGAGGAGAGGTGATGCCAGGGTAGCTCATTCCGGGCAGAGTACGTAGCACATGCAAATGCCCTGAGTCACACAAGAGGAGTTTTAGAGGCAAAGAGGAAGACCAGGGGTAAGCTTGTGAGCTGTAAGCACAGGGCTTGGCAGGAGAGGTGACCCACCCTTTGTGAGTCTATTCCCCCAGGGACAGACTTCAGGAAGCCAGGCATTTCCCTTAAGCTCTTTCCAATCCCCCAGAGAATTAACTGGCTCTCTATGACCTGAGCTTCCCCAGCATTTAGGTCCTGCTTCAATCACAGTATCTTCCCGGCATGCACTGGATTGGCACGCCAGGTATCCATTTCTGCCTCTTCCAGACTGAAGCTCCCTAAGGGCAGACACAGCTTCATTAGTCACAGCCTTTCCCTTCCGTCACAGTGTGGTGGACACAGAGGGAGCCCGAAGAATATTTGTTGCCTTAAATCAAATCTAACAAATAGCACTCCTTCCCGGCAGTCTGCAAACAGGGGCAGATGCCTTTGCTAACCGCCCCTGGATGCATGGTTTAACACAAGTTTCCTTCGGCGCTGTGAATCTGAATATCACAGCCAGAACTGTGATACACACATAAACAAACACACACACACACACACACACACGGTTAGCCGTCTGGTTTACAACAGCCAACCTCTAGCCTCCCACACGATGGACACTGGGCCCTGTCACTCAGAGGAAAGCCTCAATAACCCCAGTGAACTGAATTGACCACTTGTACCACCTCATGTAAAACCAGTCAAAATATCTTCTTTCCTTCAAACATTGGGAAATTGAAAAGACAAATCAATTAGAGGAAGACTGACGCTAGAGACTCACCCTCCCTCAAGAAAATCTGCTTGTAGTTTCTCCAGAGTTAGAGACCATCAGCTTGTGCCCATTTTGTTGCTGAAGGTAGAAACCCATTTGGAACAAGCAGGAGCAAGCCTGAGAAAGCAAGCCTTGGAACAAGCAGGACCATTGGTACTCACCACTGGTCATTACATAGGTACTCATCATAGGGCATTTCGCTGGTACCCGTTACTAGGGAATGCATTGGTGCTCATTACTGTGCATTGTACTGCTCCTCGTTGCTGGGGAATACAGCGATACTCATCACTGCACATTGCACTGATACTAGTCTCTGAGCACTGTGTTCATACTCCTCACTGAGGAATGCATTGATACTCATCCCTGGGAGGTCTAAGGGCTTTCTGACTTCCAGTGTTGGCTGCTTCTGGGGCTCAGACAGCATCATCAGCATGCTGTTGATATTCCACTCCATCTCTTGGCGGTGCTCGTCCCTCTGTGTTGGCTTTATTCTCTGGTAGGCTCTCTCCTCTATCAGGTAAGATGGCCTCTGGTGGCTCTAAGTCCATGTCCACATGGCTTATGTGGAAAGGAGACAAGTGTACCCTCTTGCCCAGATCCAAAGGCTAATCTCATAGGAAGACTTTGATTGGTTGTACTGGGTCACAGAGGTACCTCGGACCAGACATCAAGTGCCAGGGAATGATGAGATAATTGGCCCACCCCAGGTTTGAGGAAGAAAAAGTGAAGCCTGTGGTTGACAGTGCCAATGAGGGCCAAGAAATGTGGTGAAATGGTTCCCCAAAGAAAGGGATGCACACAGATTGGAGCTACATTGTCATCTATTCCAGAACCTCTGTGAAAACGAATCAATTGCCTGAGTCTGGTCAGCATAGGCAGGGGTGTGCTGGGACACCTTACACTGGCTTCATAAGAGTTGATTAATCACATCTGTACCCATTTCTGTGTGTCATCACATCATGGTGGTAGCTTAAAATCAGCCATGGTGAGAGTGTTTACACCGCAGAAATTGGCACAAGCTACAAACCAGGGTTTGGGTTGGTGTTTTTTTTTCCTGAAGAGCCAATTGTTAAATATTTACCAGCACACCACCACTTGTAAATTATCATTTTCCTCATTTCTCACCTAAATAAAAACATGTGTGTGTATGAGTGTGTGTGTGTGTGTGTGTGTGTGTACTTTAAACCAACATGATGAGCTCCTATGTTTTCTTCAAAGATTCATTGTCTCATCAGATGTTCCATTCCTCTGGACTGGGTAATGGGTCCCTGAGCTCAGAAGCCCCAGCTGTGCATGTGTTTGAAGGATGCCCTTTTGCACCCTGTACAGTGGGAGAGGCATTATGTATATTCGGCAAATTCATTCTCCCCATATCCCTGTCCACCGGCCAGTGACTATGACTAGCAAGGTTCCTGCTGAGAATGGGGCCTGTGACGTGGTTTCACTGTGACCAGACTGTCCACTCCCTCTGCCTACCCTGGGATTGGTTATTTAACTGTGAGACCTGTCAAAAATAAGTATCTTCTCTTGACAGTTTCCACTTTTGCCTTGAAAAAATGGCGAGTGTCATTTGCTTGTTATTAAGGTGAAGCCCAGCTGGCTGGCCCACCTTCCCCAAGGGGGCAGGGGGCTCAGTTGTTGCGAGCTCGAGGAGTCCAGGCCACCGCCCCCTGAACTTTGGCAGGGGAGGTCTGCAGCTTCTTCAGGACACACCTCTGCCCAAGGCAAAGGCAAGCCCAGCCTGCACTCGTGGGCTGAGAGGGGGTGGGGGGGCAGAAAACGCAGCATCTCTAAGTCGGGTGAATGGTGGGCCTTTCCCTCGGAGCAGTTCTGCCACAGGCAGCCCATGAGGGAACACGTTTGCCTCTTATTCCTGGACATATTTTATTTCTTTAGTTGATTTTGCCATGCAGTGTCCGGCTGTTTCATATTTTTCATCTTTGCAATTGAGTGGAGGCCATACTCGATGCCAGAGGCCAGAGGAATGCCGGGACACCGTCAGCCATCTGGACGTGTGAAGACACGGGTCTGTCCTGGGGACTCTGAATAATGTGGTTGTTGCCAAGATATTGGGTGGGAGAGATAACTGCATGAGGGCTCTGAAGGTGTTTAGGATCTAGTTGACATTCAAGTACTATTCCATGAGCATTAATTAAGCACCTACTATGAGCCATGCACTGTGGTGAGGAAATTTAAAGATGAGTGAATAACTAGATGATATTTGAATGCAAGCCATAAACATATGGTTTGTTAGCCTGTATAGAAGTGGGTCTATCTTTTTCTCTATTTAACTCTAAACAGCTCCTTTGCTACTTGCTTGGTGGCTCATTTCAACCTTTTCTGCTCGCTTCAGAACTCTTATCCATCTCTCTCAGCAGATGACTTTGCCTCCTATTTCCAATTCAAAATAGATCCCACAGGGAAGACAGCATGGCTGTGCTCAAGAGTAGAGCCTGGATCTATATACTAGCAAAAACCTTAAAAAGATTCCTATTCACAGATCCAGTAAACTCACTTTCAGCAATACAGCTGAAGAAACTAGGTGTTGATCAACATGAGTGTATAAAATCAGAATTGCCAGGAGGCCTCTGGCCTGACTAGTTCCAATTCTAAGCACTGGTTCACAAAAGATGTTACTTGCAAAAGTTTCGGAGGTCTTTTCCTTCATCTGGCTAAAATACCCACACCGTCATCCTACCTGCAAGTATTTATTTGGACAGCTTCCTTTTTGCCTTTGTTCCATCTCTGTTGCCTCCATGGGTGAGTCAGATGCCAGACCTCTCAGTCATGTGACCTCATAAGATGTTATTCCACAGACCTGGGGAGAATGAATTACATCTTTAGGCCAAAGCCGACCTAAAATGATAGCTCATTGCCCTCACTCTGAGACTAAATACAACCTCTTCGTGATCTATATTTTTTACTTGTAGGGTTAGAGTTCGGAGTGTATCACCTATATCCATCCATATTTCATCAGGAGGCAAATAAAATCTATTTGAGGCCGTCTGGGGTTTTCTGCACCAGATCCATGTTACCCGTGGCCGGTTCCGCCACAGACTCATTCACACCTGTCTCCCACCCAAAAACTTGAGTGCCAATTTGTGAAATAAAATTGAAATTGCTCCCTCTGCCTAAAAGCTTTCTATGGGCCGAATACCTATTTTGAAAAAAAAATTTCTTAATAATGCTCTGGGTTTTAAAGTCAGCAGGAAAGCTCTCATCAGGACCATTGCATTTTCCCCAATATCAAGCATGACGCTCACACGTAATAAGAAAATACTCTTTGTTGAATGAGTACATTTTCATGATAACTGGTAATTGCTGCTCTATAAAACTCCTCTTCCTTATGTTTCTGCAAGTGAGTAAAAATAATTTTGGTATTTTTAACAGACTAGATTCATTTCAATTGTAAATATTAATCTATGATTACCCTTGTACAAGAAGGACCAACTTCAAGAAAGTAATAAAAAAAAAGCCAGTTTACTGTATGTTTCATACCTGTACAATTTACCTAAATGGAGGTGGCCCAAAGAAGTTTTGTCAGCAGCCTGAAAACTTTCTCATAAGATTTTTAAAATATATTTTATAGTCAAGATGTTACAGTATCCTCTCAGGACTAATTCATATCTGGCCACAAAAAATTGCATTTTCCCATTTACATTCCGAAGTCTGAACTTTTATTTTATAAGTGAATATTCCCTCCAATTCAGAAACCACTGGCTGCATTACAAATTTTAATGCTACTATTATAGGACCATAATTTTAAAAACCCAGGGTTCTCCAAGGGCTCCAGCAGCATGCCATCTCTCCACTTTATTAAAATGAATGAACAGATGTACAATTTATTTCTGCCGAGCTATCATCTAAATTCATAAGCTATTTCTCATGTGTCTGAAATCCACGTTGGTTTCCCATTTTCTTTGCCTTAGAAAAAAAATTACACTCCCTCATTTATCACTCTGGGGACATAAACGAGAAGTCTACTCTCCACTTCATTCACTTTAGACTAATATCCTCGACACAATTTAAATCCCATCTCTTCAAGGCTATTCAAAGAAAGCAAGGCAGTGGAACAACCCAACATCCAATTGGAAAACTCTTCGGCCATCTTTGTGGGAGACTGGCAAGGAAGTCACGTGATCCCGCGATACACCTGAGATGCAGGAGGAGGGGCTTGCAACAAAGCCTGAAATCTGTTGAGGTAGACAAGGCAGTCTAGTCGACCTTAAAAAGCAGTATCAGTTACCAAGATATATTTCAGCTCTCGTCTTTTTTATAGGACCCTCAGATCACCCTTTGTCCCATGCACGTGCTGCTTGTTTTCTGACCGGCAGTAGGAGGCAGTTCACAGATTCAGCTTGTGTCATTGGACATTTAGCCAAGCCCTGGAGTCCCACATGTTAATCTCAGATCTGCTTTAAAGCTCTGCACTGTCACTTTTCTGGCTGTGTGAGCTCAGAAAAAATGACTTAACTTCTCTTGAGATCTGGTTTGTTTATTTATTAGTAAAATACAGATAAATGCACCCACCTCGTAATAAGGATTAAATAAAGTAGAGCATCTCAGTGTCATGCCAATGATTTAAAGCAAGCATAGCACCTGGCATGTGACTCCATAAAGGGGCCCTGGTGATAGGAAAAGCCTCCCAGAGACACGCCCCTGCCCAGTAACAGTTGGGCTGAAATAGCAGAGCACCTCTCTCTCTCAGTCATGGCGTTTGCTAGCATGGTTGGAAGGAAACCTAAGGAAGGCATTTTGTACCCTGAAAATGCAATCAATGAGTATAAGTTGGAAGGAAATAGAATGACGCTCTCGGGTTATCCGACAGAACTCTGTCCCTTGAAGAATTCTATGAGATTCTGCCATAAATGGGCCATAAAACTTGCCTGAGTTTCCAGGTTGACATGGAAATCTGCTCTGCACCTATAAATGCACCTTGGGTTTAGGGCTTTCATAAGATGCTATGTTGTTTTGTTGTTTTTTTCTCTCTCCCTGGCCCTGTTGCTTGGAGAAAAACATCATGTTTCACTTCATTTGCTTGAGCTCTATGACCATCCTGTAATTTCAAACATGGTTTCTCCTTTTCCCATATGACATTTGGTAGAAGGAAGGTGGGTCCTCCTGGTGTCTGGAAGTCTGGCATAAAAATGATGGAGTTGTTTCATTTAGCAGAGATGTAACTTCACGTGGACAGTGTCGACAGGGCACGTTCCCCAAAGAGCAGTAACACTTTGGGAGGGAAGGGAAAAGGAAAGCCACCGCGAGGTAGGCGGCGAGACGGCTCCTCAGGAGCCATTGGCGTGCCGTTTGTCAGCGTTCGCACAATAAAATATTGTTGAGGCGCGCCAGCCATGGTGACCCGTAACAGCTCCTGGCAGAGTTCTATTTGTGTACATTGTCGATAGCCGCCTGATTAAAGCAGCCTGTTGCCGCAGATGAGTGTGTAGGCTGTTGCGTGATACAGGGCCCCAGGCAATTCCTTCATCTTCGCTTGACCAAACCATGTGTCAAGATCATGGATCCTAGACCCCCCAAATAGATTTAAAAGTATCATTCACCAGCTGGGCAAAATAATAAGATAAGCTGTCCATAAGGCAAGGATGCTTTAGGGCTTTGAAATTCCAGCAAGGAAGCAAATGCCACTGACTGGAATATGGTAATTTGAGAGAACAGGATTTTTAAATACAATGTGTCCATAAAGTCATGGTGCACTTTTGAACGGTCACAGGAAAGCAACAAAAGATGATAGAAATGTGAAATCTGCACCAAATAAAAGGAAAACTCTCCCAGTTTCATACCTATTCAGTGCAGCTCAATGTGGGCTCATGCACAGATTTTTTAGGGCTCCTTAGGTAGCTATCCCATATAGCCTCGTCATTGATTGATGGCCTACCAGAACAGGGTTTCTCCACCAAACTGCCGGTTTCCTTCAACTGCTTATCCCACCGAGTAATGTTATTCCTATGTGGAGGCACTTCGTTATAAACGTGCCGATATTCACGTTGCACTTTGGTCACAGATTCGAATTTAGCGAGCCACTGAACTTTCCTCTGTCCCGTCCACATCTCAACTGACATGGCCATGAGCTGCTCCGCTGTATACATGGTGTTACGTCATCATCTGCACATGCACACATGCTGCCACATCATCCTACAGAAACTAGAGAGGGTTTTCCTTTTATTTGGTGCAGATATCATATTTCTATCGTCTTTTGTTGCTTTCCTGTGACCGGTCAAAAGTGCACCATGACTTTACGGACACACTGTATAGTAAACCCAATTATTTTGACCCATGGAGTCTTGGAAGGTAGATTCCAAGGAGAAGACAAGGTGGGGGAAGAGCTTAATTTGCCTGGTTGCCAGTTGTGTCTGTGTTCACACTGTTGGTTTGACTAGATGGACTGTTTTTATTACCACAAAATGTTGGTTTTGTTTCTCAATTCTTTTCTTCACAAGGCAGGGTGGGGTGACGTGTGGAGATGGATTGGGTATCAGATGACTCTTAACTTTAGTCCCAACTCCATCATTCACCAGCTATTGGATATCACACAGTTCCTTAATTCTTTTGGCCTCAGTCTTCTCACCTATAAAATGGAAATATTGATGACAATGGCCAGCAGCTCTGTGCAAGATAATAAGCACAGTGCTTTCTGTGCATTATTGCATTTAATTCTCATTATCTTTTTTTTTTTTTTTTTTTTTTCTGAAGCTGGAAACGGGGAGAGACAGTCAGACAGACTCCTGCATGTGCCCGACCGGGATCCACCCGGCACGCCCACCAGGGGCGATGCTCTGCCCACCAGGGAGCGATGCTCTGCCCCTCTGGGGCGTCGCTCTGCCGCGACCAGAGCCACTCTAGCACCTGGGGCAGAGGCCAAGGAGCCATCCCCAGAGCCCGGGCCATCTTTGCTCCAATGGAGCCTTGGCTGTGGGAGGGGAAGAGAGAGACAGAGAGGAAGGAGGGGGGGTGGAGAAGCAAATGGGCGCTTCTCCTATGTGCCCTGGCTGGGGATCGAACCCAGGTCCCCCGCACGCCAGGCCGACGCTCTACCGCTGAGCCAACCAGCCAGGGCTCTCATTATCTCTTTATGAGGTCAGTTCTACTAGTCTCTTCAGTTCACAGACCAGGAAGCTGGGGGTTAGGGAGGTTACATAAAATACCCAGGTTACAGCTGGTTCACTGTGGGCAAATTAGAAATTATCCTCAAGGACAGCCACAGATAATGACATTTTGTCACCTTCGAACCCATGTTACTGAGACTGATTAAGAGATATCACATCACTCTTGGGTGAGTAAAGGCTGCACCAGAGTTTATTTTACTGGCTAAGAACCCCAGAATTGTCCCATTCATTTGGGGTATTAAAAAATATCTTCTAATTGGATTATATTTATACTGTTGGGTTTGAGAGTTGTTTGCATAGTTTATACATACAAGTCCTTCATCAGAGAGATGGCCTGCAAATATTTCTCTCAAAATGTGCCTTTTTTTTTAATCCTCCTAATAGTGTCTTTTACTGAGCAAATGTGTTTAGTTTTGATAAAGTCCAACTTATTATTTTTTTATATAGATTGGTCTATTGATTTCAGTAATAAGAACTCTTTGTCTTATTCTAGGTCCTGAAGATTTTCTCCTGTGTTTCTTCTAAAAGTTTTATATTTTAATGTTTTACATTTAAGTCCATGATCCATTATAAGCTAAGTTTTATATTAAGACATGAGGTTTAGGTTGTGGTCATTTATTTACCTATGGCTCCAGCACCTTATTTTATTTTATTTCTTTGAGAACAAGAGAGGGAAAGTGAGGGGGAGGGAGAAAGGGGGAGAGAGAGAGAAGCATCAGCTCATTGTTTCACTTAGTTGTGCCGTTGATTGCTTCTCATATGTGCCCCTACTAGGGCTAAAACCAGTGACCTCAGGGGTCAAGCCAGCACCCTCAGAGTCAAGCCCTGACTAGGGATCAAATGTGTGTCCCCTGGGGTGAGCTGGAGCCCTTGGGATAGAGTCGGCATCCACAGAATCAAGTTAGACGCCCCCCACCCCTCGTTATCAAACCAGCGACCTCGCGATCAACAACCTCAGGCTCAAACCAGTGACCTTGGGATGTAACTGGTGACCTTGGGATGTAACCAGGATGACACTCTGTTCACTGCACCCTAGCCAGGGTGCTCTGGCACCGTTTTACAAAGACGGTCCTTCTTTCATTGAATTGCTCTCAGTGGTGATTCGGGCGCGTCTTTGCGGTCTATTCCTGGCTCTCTATTCTGTTCCGTGGATCTACGGTGTCTCTTCTCCCACCAGGAGCACCCTGTCTGGATGCCTGTAGCTGTAAGGTATTTTTCCCCACCGAGAAGGAAGGGACCACAGCCACAAAGTGTGGAATAGTAAAGGCTTTATTGAGTACTGCACTGCCCAGACAATGTTCTCTGGTCCCGGGGGGCAGGGGTCAGAGAAGTCGCAAGGGGTGATCCATGTGAGAGATATTTAAAGGGTCCCTAAGGTGGTCGAGCTAATATGACATGGTGAAATCTCACTGGCTGGCAGACGGTGGCTCTTTTCCAAAGGGCTCTTGGGAAGTTTCTTTTGGCGTGCTTGGTTGTGGGAGGTCCTAGCCAAAGTTTCCGGGCCTGAGTTCCCCATGTGACCGTCTCCCATTGCCGACCACCCCACATTCCAGTCTTTTGTGTTAATTAGGGGTGCTGCTTATTCATCTGGCTACTTCTTGCTGATTAGGGGCATTGTGGGGAGGGGGAGATCGGCAGGTGGTGGCTTTGAGGGGTGTCAGGAGGAACATCTGTTTGACCATGAGTGGAGAAACTTTGCGGATGCGGTTCTGTAAGAATTTTTAAAAAAGAGGAGGATTTGCAGGGTCCAGCCTTTTGGTGAGCTGGAGATGGGTAGAGTCCAGTGGTTCTGATTGCCAGTGGTCCTGAATGGAGGCAAGCTTGAGGCGAGAGACGTGGTTAGAAATGAAGGTAGTATTGATTGTGGGGGGCCCTTGGTATTGAGGAATGGTAGGAGTAAGTAGGAAGACGCTGTCAGCTGGATAGTGGCTCTGAGACTGTGTAGAATGTCTCAACCCAGAGGGGTACAGGGCATGATGGCATAACTAAGAAGGAGTGCAAGAAAGGTGAATCCGTCCAAACTGCATGTCAGGGGTGGCGTGCGAAGGGAAAAAGAAGGGGTCCCATCCATTCCCACAATCAAGACCTATGGGGGAATTAGAGCTGCAGAGTGTGAGTGTGATGGCAAAACAGAGAAGGTAGCCCCCGTGTCTACAAGAAATGAGATGGACTTACCCACTAGTTGCAGCATACTCTGGGTTCTCCGAGTCCAGGCCGTGTCCTAGGAGTTTGAGCAATGCGCCCACCTGGCTGGCTTGGCCTCCCATTTGGGCGGCTTGTCCTCCACGTAGAGGCGCTGAGGAAAACACTGTTGCCCAAAGTGGCAATCGCTCCGCCAGTGACCGGGCTACTTGCAGTCAGGATAGAGCTCAGTGGGCAGCCACGGGCAGGGGCTCTGCCGGGACCAGTGACCTTCTTTGCCACACTTAAAGCAAGTTGATGGTGGGGATCCTTTTTGCGGCCTAGATTTAGGTCAGGCACTTTCTATACTTTACCCCTGTTGCTCTGCCGGCCTCAGGGCTGCCACGAGAGTCTGGGTTTGGAGCATTACCTTCTGCTGCATGTGGGCCTGGTGAACAGCCTTGGCCTGTTTCTACTAGTTGGGACCATTAAAAACTTTAAGTGCCATGTTCACAGGTCCCAGATAGGAGTTTGGGGGTTGAGAATAAGAGGAGAGGGGCTCATGGGGAGCCCAGCATCCAGATCCTGCCAGAAATGCTAGAGCTAGAGGCAGGACAGGGCCAGAACTTTCTGCAAGAAAATTGGGGTTGGGCATCCTGCAAACCAGTATAAGGGCCAATGCCAGGCTGAGAATGGCCTGATGGAGGAGGGGCTTAAGAACACAGTGGAGAGGGGAGGGGCCCCTGGCCAGCAGGGGAGGAGAAAGAGAGACTGGTATTTGCAAGTGAATGAGAAAGAGGATCCAGCGAAGGGAGGGGGCTTTCTGGAGGGAAGAGACTCTAGTGGAAGAGGTCCACAGAGGGACCAGAGAGAAGTCCCAAGAGAGGGGTGCCCCCAGGGGTCAGGCAGGAGGGGGAGAGAGTTGAGAGTCCACGGAGAAGGAAAGATTAGGAGCGGAGGTTTTAGGTGAGGTTTCTCTGGCCAAGAAAAGGGCCTGCATGGTAGAACAGGCAGCACAGAGATTAGGACGGGAACATGAATAACTAGAAGCCCTGTATATAAGGGATCTCCAATCAGTCCCCAGCTTTTTTGGTGATAGTTAAATTGGTGAGGGTGTTAAAACCAAAAGTCCCTTCAGGAGGCTAATCCAGTGGGTTCTGTGGCCTGGCCACAATGGAGAAGAACAACAGTTTCTTCTTCTTTAGGAAGGGAGATTCCTGTGCCCCCACAGCTGCCCTCAGTCCCTAGAGTGGTCAGAGTTGAGAACTGGTGTCCCAAAACTCAAGCTCTGGCTACAGACAGATAGGGAAAGTGGATGTGCTCAGGACGTCTCCGTGGGCACACATGCACTTAGACGTAAAGAGGCCCCTGACGTAGCTATGGTTTCGGACAGGGAGTCTTGGCAGAAAGAACTGGGAGGAAAGCAGGAGGCAGGGGACTTACCACACTGTGCGCCGAAGTGGGTGGAAAGTCGGAGATCCCAGTTCTCTCTTGGAGGGGAAGGGGAGAGGAGCGGTCCTTGCAGACTTCAACTCCTCTCAGATTTTCGGCACCAAAATATAAGGTATTTTTCCCAGCCAAGAAGGAAGAAAGGGGCCTTAGCCACAAAGTGTGGAATAGTAAAGACTTTATTGAGTACCGCGCTGCCCGGACGATATTATCTGGTCCCGGGAGCAGGGGTCAGAGAAGTCGCAAGGGGTGACCCATGTGAGAGTTATTTAAAGGGTCCCTAGGGTGGTCGAGCTAATATGACGTGGTGAAATCTCAATGGCTGGCAGATGGTGGCTCTTTTCCAAAGGGCTCTTGGGAAGTTTATTTTGACGTGCTTGGTTGTGGGTGGTCCTTGCCAAAGTTCCCAAGCCTGAGCTCCCCACATGACCTTCCCTCATTGCCATTCCCCCATTGCTGACCACCCCACATTTCTTCTTTTCCCCTTCGCACGCCATCCCTGACATGCAGTTTGGATGGAATCCCCTTTTTTGCACTCCTTCTTAGTTATGCCATTGTGCCCTGTACCCCTTCTGGGTTGAGACATTCTACACAGTCTCAGAGCCACTATCCAGCTGACAGCGTCTTCCTACTTACTCCTACCATTCCTCAATACCAAGGGCCCCCCACAATCAATACTACCTTCATTTCTAACCACGTCTCTCGCCTCAAGCTTGCCTCCATTCAGGACCACTGGCAGTCAGAACCACTGGACTCTACCCATCTCCAGCTCACCAAAAGGCTGGACCCTGCAAATCCTCCTATTACTCCTCTTTTTTAAAAATCCTTACAGAACCGCATCCGCGAAGTTTCTCCACTCATGGTCAAACAGATGTTCCTCCTGACACCCCTCAAAGCCACCACCTGCCGATCTCCCCCTCCCCACAATGCCCCTAATCAGCAAGAAGTAGCCAGATGAATAAGCAGCACCCCTAATTAACACAAAAGACCGGAATTTGGGGTGGTCGGCAATGGGGAACAGTCACGTGGAGAACTCAAGCCTGGGAACTTTGGCTAGGACCTCCCACAACCAAGCACGCCAAAAGAAACTTCCCAAGAGCCCTTTGGAAAAGAGCGACCATCTGCCAGCCAGTGAGATTTCACCACGTCATATTAGCTCGACCACCTTAGAGACCCTTTAAATATCTCTCACACGGGTCACCCCTTACGACTTCTCTGACCCCTGCCCCCCGGGACCAGAGAACATCCGGGCAGCACGGTACTCAATAAAGCCTTTACTATTCCACACTTTGTGGCTACGGCCCCTTCCTTCCTTCTTGGAGGGGAAAAATACCTTACAGTAGCTATAAGGAAAGGCTTAACGTCGAGTACAGTGATTCCTCCCACTTTATTCTTTTGCTGAAGCATTTTTGAAAACAACTTAACTTTAAGTGCACTTTGAACTCAAGACCATTGTATTCCCTCCAAAATGATTTTTTTTTTCTTAAAACATAATTCATTTCCATTGTAAAAAGAAAACATGAAAATAGCATATAAGATGACAGCTCTCTCCATTCACCTGAGAGATGACCACTGTTAACATCTTGGTTAAACTTCTCCAGGTGTCTTTTCTTGTTGCATCTATGAAGCCCTACTTTTTATTTACAAAGGTGAGATCCCATTATGCATCCTGTGGTGCAGTTTTATCAGGATTTCTATCTTTGTCCTTGTCTGTAAAACAGGAGAGACAGTACTCCTTATGTCCTCAGGCTGTGGTGAGGACCAAAGGCTATATATAACACAGGGAGGGAGTTTCACCCAGCGCCTGTAGCATAAGAATCCCTCCATAACTACAAGCTGCTGTTGCTGTTGTTTTTAATTTTTCCCCTTCTGCTACCAGTTTTGGGTGATCTTGGCCTTTATAGTGGCAGCAAGGTCAAAGAAACCCACTGTAATGTTCAGTAATTCAAGACAATTCACAGAAGACCCAGGAGAATGGGTTTCTCCATCTCCCAGTCTAGGGTTCCCTCCAGCCGGAATGGGTGAGACCTGGGGTATCCCGACTTCTTGGTTTCCTTAGATGAGTGGTGATTACAGCATGTGAACAGCCTCCCAGAGTGAGCACAGCCTTTGCATACGATTCAAATGGAGCCCCTCATGATCTTAGCCTTCGTGCACCTCCCAGCTACCCACCCCACCAGCTCTTCCCACCCCTCCTCTAGGCGGGAGCCTTGCAGAAAGATGTTATCTCACCCCCAGACACTGTTTGCTGAACTTTCTTATGGTTTGTGTCATTTTCATACCTTGGACTTAAGGAGGAGGCTTTAACCAGGACAACTGGGGGCAGAGCCTGCCAGACAGCCCTGCCCACCCTCCTTTATATCCACCTTCCCTCCCTCCCTCTGCCTCCCCAGACACACACACACACACACACACACACACACACACACACACACAGCAGCTTGGTGAGTTCCAGCTGTGTCCTAGGCTCCTGCAGTCTAGGAACTTAAAGATTCTGTAATCTCCTCTTTGTCTCAGCTCTGTCTTCAAATGTGCCCCTTGAATGGCCCACTTCCTCCCAATTTCATTAACTTAACACATTTCATTTCTACTAAGTAAACCCTAGATGTTTGCATCACCTGATAGAACAGATTTCCCTTCCGGTCAATAATGCCAAACAATTAAGTACCTCATTCATGTTACTGTCTCTGCACGCTGTTGTTTCATAGGCATTCCGCGGTTTGACCAAATCCCTATCAATGCACATGTTGGTGGTTCCTGGTGTTCCATTTTATAAATATCATGACTCTAATAATGCTTGAATGTGTATCTTCATGCACATATATGAAGGTTTTCATAGGATAAACTCTCACAAGTGAAATGCCTGGTCCAAAAAATATGAGCATTTTAAATTGCAATGTATCATCCATTTCCTAATATGATCAAATGGACTTTTAATGACCTTGACCCTTTTCATGCCTGAGCTACACTGGCTTCTGCACTTGCATCGACCCCTATGACAAGGGAGGAAAGCCTGCCCCACTGCAGATGGCTTCCAATGGGTACACAGAGGACAAGGTTCATGTCCAGGGAAGCGACTGGTACTCAGGCACAGAGCAGAGGTGGAAATCAGGACCTGGGAAGGGGCTCATATCTGTAGGGGGGGTCCCTAGGGAAGTGTGATCCCAAGGGCCACACCATTTGGATGGGGGTTACCATGCTCTCGGCTCTGTGGACAGAGCCCTGGACCTGCTGCGGAAGCCTCTAAGAGGAACAGAAGGAGGTTGAGATGCAAAGGAGCCAGAGGGGCATTTATAAAGGGTGCCACATAGCTTGCTGGTCATCTGAAATCCAGGGGCTCTTGATCATGGGGAAGGGGCTAGATAGTCTTTAAAACCCCAACCTACAAGCTCTCATCTTGAACCTAATCCGATCCTTGGGCATCCTTCTATATCCCACCACCTCTCAGCCACTCCCAAATCCTCTAAGCATCCCTTATCAGAATGACTGCTGCATCAAAGCACCTCCCAGAAACCCCAACACACAGGTGTGGCATCCCAGAAACCTCTGCAGAGAAATCCCCTGTGGGAGAAGGACAGTCACCTCCCTGTGCCCCACCCCACTCACTGGAGCACATATACCGACCACCAGACAGGACAGATGAATAGAACTTGCTAGCCCTGGCAAATGGCCCGCCGGCGGTGATGCAGTGGGAGTGTGGGGTATACAGGGAGGGGGCAGCAAACATAGGAGATGGCGTCATTTCCTAGAAATTCAGCACAGATTGGTGTGCTTGGACAACGGGGATAATAAAGGAGTCCAAAGACCCTCCCCCATCATATGCAAGGAAAAGGGAGGCAGGAATTGAGCTGAAAATCTTGGGCCATTGTTTACAGAATTGGTGGCATATCCTTTCCTGTCCTTCAACCATGGCCATGTAACCTGGGGCAAGGTGTATAGTACCCCTGGTACTGTGGACTTGGCTATGGAAGCCACCAATAGAGGACCGCATATAAGCTTGAGACTGGTGATTTTCTTTTTTTTTTTTTTTTCCTTTTTTTTTTGCATTTTTCCAAAGCTGGAAACAGGGAGGCAGTCAGACAGACTCCCGCATGCGCCCGACCAGGATCCACCCGGCATGCCCACCAGGGGGCGATGCTCTGCCCGTCTGGGGCGTTGCTCTGTTGCATCCAGAGCCATTCTAGCGCCTGAGGCAGAGGCCACAGAGCCATCCTCAGCACCCGGGCCATCTTTGCTCCAGTGGAGCCTTAGCTGCAGGAGGGGAAGAGAGAGACAGAGAGGAAGGAGGGGGAAGGGGTGGAGAAACAGATGGGCGCTTCTCCTGTGTGCCCTGGCCGGGAATCGAACCCGGGACTCCTGCACGCCAGGCCGACGCTCTACCACTGAGCCAACCAACCAGGGCCGAGACTGGTGATTTTCAACCCGTTGTGCCACGGCACACTGATATGCCACAAGAATTTTTAAAACATGAAGTACCAGACTGGTTAGTCAGGGTCACTGATCTCTTTTCCCTTAGATTGTCCAATAAAATAAAATAAAAAAATGACAATAGTCAACACAATAGTAGCTGTCCAGTATGAATGAATCAAAATTATATATATATATATGTCAGATTGGTGAAAAATAGATATTTTTGGTGTGCCGCAGAATTTTAGGAATTAGCTTATGTGTGCCATGAGATGAAAAAGGTTGAAAACCGTTGCCCTAGGCAGTCGAACCTGGGTGTGAGTCACGTCTCTCTACTTCCTAACTGCTACTCTAGGCAAGTCACTGGACTTCTCTAGGCCTTGTGTCCTCATCTAGAAATCGGAACTCAATCCCCATCATCAAGTCTGTTCCAGCAACTATGGGGCCATGAAATTCACTCTAGTAACATTATATCTCTTTCTCTTTTTTTAATTTTTCCATTGATTTGAGAGAGAGAGAGAGAGAGAGAGAGAGAGAGAGAGAGAGAGAGGAAAGGGGAGACATAGAGAGAGAGAAGTATCAAGGCGTTATTCCACTTAGTTGTTCCGTTTAGCTATGCATTCACTGATTGCTTCTCATTAATCATTGACCAGGGCTTGAATCAGTGACCTTGGTGTGCCAGGACAACAGTTCATCCACTGATCCACCCAGCCAGGGCCTCTAGTGACCTTATTTCCTTATTTTCTAGCTGCTTGTTACATCAGAGGTAGGCAGTGCCCACCTGTCACCTTTACCTACTGATGATCCCTGGAACTCACTGCGCTTGGGCATCATTTTCCTTTCTTCCTGGGCCACACACCACTGCTGTGACTTCAGATCTCCTCTTTTCCTTGGGGCTTAACTCACACTAACCTTCCACCCACATCCTGACTGTAGAACATGTACGCTTGCACACATGACAGAAGGAAGCTTACCTTTTTTGTGTGATGGTTTCTTCCTCTTTCACTTATGTTACAGCAATGATGTTAGATGTTGACTCACCTTGAAAACACTCCCCTCTGAAAAAGGTGTGTGTGTGCACATGCACATGTGTGTACTCACGTATGTGTGTATGAGTGTGTGTGTTGCATCAAGTTACTGATGAGCTTCCTTGAAACTTAATGGTCAAGGGACTCAGTTTCCATCCAGAAGTTGCTGTGATTCACAAATAGGACAAAGTCATGGATTTTCCCGCGTTCGAGGATATGTAGATGTTGGGCAGATAAAATGTATTATGCTCACTTTGTTAAAGATGGTGCTGCCCACGTGAGGCCGTCGCCCAGGTGATATTAATGTGTGTTGAGAATCCTTGCAGCCTGGGGCTTGGTTTTGGGGTTAGGCCTTTCCCACCCATTTTGATGTGGGGCAGTACAATCCAATCATGCCTCAGAGAAGTGACTTTGTATTAGAGACTTCCCTATTATGTATATTGGATTAAAGGTTTGGATTTCTACACTATAAAATAGGGGCAGAATAGGAGCTTGTGCTCTTGGTTCCTGGGATGATTAGCATGAGAGAGCAGAAGGAGCAGAGCAGAGAGCAGAAAGAGGCCATGTGGCCAGGAGAAGCAGCCAAGATGGCAGAGTGCTGAGTGAGATTCCAGTTTGTGTAGAGTTTGTGTAGAGAGAAGGAAGGAGATGGGGAACTGAGGAGAATAAGGCTGGTGAGCTAGAAACCTTTGATTCTAGGAAACTCGGATAAGTCAGTAGCTTTGTGAGCACTGAATGTGAGTGGGTTTTGGAGCCCAGTGTGTGTTTTTTGCTTGCCCACCGAGTGCAAGCTAGAATTAAAGACTATGACCCATCAGCTTTTGGCTCCGTTGTTTCTTTACCGACTGTCCGAATCCAATGCAGACCTGAATGGGCCAGGCTGCTGTGATAGTAGCCCTGGCTACTGGCTTTACACTAGAATATGTATCCAAGAAACTCCATCATTTCATCCTCAGCAATCATAGCATCTGTGACATAAAGAACAAGTGTTGTCAGAGTGGCAGGCATTAGCAAAGGTCTATTTCAGGTGTGTGTCTATGAGGAGTCCTACAGCCAAACAGGAAGAGATTGTGTTTGGGCATCTACTTGGCCAGTCAGCTCCACCTGGGCCCAGAAAGTTAACAGCCACCATCCCTGTTACAATTCCTTTGCCGAGGGCAGGCCCACCGAGATGCACTGTAAATACAAACAGCACCTAAGGTACCTGAAGGCTAGGGACCACAGATTCCATTAAAAGTGCTTTCCATTCAGGATTTTGAAAAGGCGATGCAAAGATGAGTTAAGTGGGGGGAAAAACACACCTTGGAAGGACCCCTATGGAGTTAATTAAACACAGACCCTCATCATGAGAACATTTGGCTTATACAAGTCTGGCTGTGCGTTCTAGGGGCCACACATGGACTTTTCAGACAAGGGGTTCCCGGAAGCAGGACAGCCCTCTCAGGGCCGGGAGAGCCTTCCTTCCATATGGACTCTTGGAGACTTTCGAGGGTCGTTTTGAGTATATCCAATTTTGCCTATTGGCCTGGGTTTAGAAACTGACACAAAAAGATTGGGCTTTTATGAAAGGTAATGTAGAGGCAGTGCCTGGGGCCCGGACCTGCCAGCGTGCCGTCTGGGTGGAGGGGACCCTGCATCCCGAGTTTCCACATCTGCAGTTGCTCAACACGGGTAGACTGGGAACTGCAACCACTCGGTTTCCATTGACATGGAAATTTCCCTTCCCGGTTCTACTGGCACAGGCGCCTGAGAGGGCTGCAAGTGCGGGAGCACCTGTCTTCCTTCGCTCTGATCTTCCTATCTAAGAACAAGCAAAAGCAAGCCCTTAAACCACCCCTCATCTCTCTCTCTCTCTCTCTCTCTCTCTCTCTCTCTCTCTCTCTCTCTCTTTCTCTCTCTCTTTCTCTCTTTCTTTCTCTTTCTCTCTCTTTCTCCCTCTGTCCCTTCCTCCCTTTCTCCCTCTCTTCCTCTCCCCATCTCTCCATCTTTCCATCTCTCCCTCCTGTCTGTATTTTCTTTTTTTATATAAAACACCAATAAGAATTTATGATCTCACACACACAGATTATGCAGGCCAGGAATTTGGGAGCAGCTAAGTAAGGTGGTTTTGACTTGGAGTTTCTGTATTTTCTATCTTATTTATTTCTCTTTCTTTCCCTCTTCTCCCTTTATCCATCTCCAACTTCTTCGGGTCTGGATCTGTGCCCTCCTCCACCTCCTTTTTCTGCACTGCCCTCCCCCACTAGCTCTCTCTTTCCCTATACCTGTTTGTATCGTCTCTCTCTCCTTTCTCTCTCCGCTCTCCTCAGCTTCTCTCTGACTCCCACACACCCTCCCCTGCTACCTGGCAATTCCCACTGCCCCACCCCATCTCTGGGGGGCAAAGGGGAGGGAATCCAGCTGAAAGACTTGACCATTTTACCTAAAATTCTTTCACTCTGTGAGAGTTCCTGTTTTTCATATTCGAATAACAGCCTCCTTCTCCTCCCTGGACCACCCCCTTCCCCTGTGCAGGTGGAGCGGCCCAGGGTGAGGTGGCCCCAGGCTGTCCTGCCTGTTACACGTGGGTTTCATTAAAAGCCTCCCTGGCACCCATTCAATGGAGGGACTGGATAGATTCTTGAACAGTGTGTTTTCGCCTATAATTACACCCCAACAATGACTGATTATGTTGTTCCTTGATTGCAAGTAAATGCGTAATGTGTATTTTTGTGCTCCCTGACCTGTAGAGCAACTTCCCGTGTATTTAACACTCTTTAATCGCACAGCGGGAGGCGGGAAACAAGCCCCTCTGGTGAAGGGACCCGGCGAGCTCTCCTTGAGGGTTGCTCTTTTCTTTGTTGTGAGTGTTTTGTTTTGTTTTGTTTTTTGGTTGGAGAGTCTCGAACATGTTTATAGATGGGAGAGGAGGGAGACATTGGCAGGTGGGTGGTAGAGAGGGACAGGAGCTGAGTAGTAAGGGGATAGGACCCAGGGGGTGGAGTTTGCATGGAGCAGGAGGGAGCCAGCCCCCTCTCACCAGAGGACAAACAGGACCAGGAGAGGCTTGTAGTGAGCAGGTTTGAACTTGGCTTTGCTGAATGCCTAGGAGACTTGCTTTCCTGGTGTCTCTGCCTCTCGGCAGAGAGGGTCAGGCAGCAGGGTCAGCTCTGAGAAGAGGTAAAAGGAATCAAAAGCATTCTCCTTGAACTTAACAGGACACTGAATCGATCACCTGTGATCTGATCCAAAGGGCTCAGGTGCGGCCCCAGATGCTGCCTTTCTGACTGCTCATAGCAGGTGCCCGTTCTGCTGGCCCAAGGTCCACGCTCCCGAGCAGCGAGGGGTTGGAGAACCAGGAGTGGAAAATGGACTGCAGACAATAATTCTTCATTGCCGAAAAAGCCGGGGTCTGAACATGGTCTTGACTGGACCAAAGGGAAGAAAATGCCCTGTTCTAATTTTCTGAGCCTCTTCGAGAAAGCCCTGCAGGTCACGGGGCTGCCGTACTTTGAGTCCCTCCTCCTTGGACAGACTGTGGAGTTAGATCCTGGGTCTGCGTGTTGCCCCCGAGTCCTGAGCACACACAGGCAGGAAATGTGTTTATTGAAAAGTGATGGGGGGGGGGGGGGGCAAGTGTCAGAAAGAACAGAAGGCAGGGAAAACTACCTTCCCGCTTTTGCAAAAGAGATTATCAGTTGCTAATTCAAAAATTGTAGAGTAATGAAAATGACATCAATAATTTATATAATAATAATTACAGTCTTTGGCTTTACCCTTGAATGTTTTTCTGGCAATGTCTGATTCAATTACTCCAGAAAATGTTACTATGCTATTTCAGGGTTTTCCTGTGAGACCCCAGTCTAGGACCAACTTGCTGATAAATCTTGTCCTGAGGGAGCTTGTGGGCTGCTGTTTACAGGCAGATGCATGTAGGGAGCCCTTGACCTGATTTAGCTAGATTAGTGATTCTCACCCAGGGAGGATTGCATGCACGTGCATGCACATACATGCACACACACACACACACACACACAGTCACCCCACTGGGACACCCAGCACTGTCTGGACACATTTTTAATTTTTATGACTTGGGTGGTGCTACTGGTTTCCGGTGGGTTGATTAGCCAAGGATGCTAATCAACATCTCACATGGCAGCCCCTTCCCAACAAGCCGTTGTCCAGCCTGAAAAGTCATAGTGTTGATGTTGTGAAACCCTAAGTTAGATTAAAAAATACAATCAGGATGAAAAAGCATTGGTCAAGACTCTTCTGATTATGAGTGATACCAACTCTAAGTAGTTTAGACAAGGTAACTTTATCTTGGCAGAAATATTATTTAGCAAGAGTCTGCTGTAACAAAAAGATCCCACAAAGAGCAACATGTGTTTCCCTGGTCCGATTCCTTTTAATGATGGGCACTGTGGCAAAGTTCATTTCTTTGTTGATTTTGTCTGTGTTTGTTACAACATTATGCCTATATTGCTTTTAGGCATTTGTCAAAGCATTTAATTCTCACTTAATCATCATAATAGTCCTAAGAGGGCAAGTGCTATAATTATTCCCATTTTGCAGATGAGGAAATGAAGAACAGAGAGGTTAAGTGACTGGCCCATGGTCACACAGCCAACAGGTGACAGAGCTTGAAGTGGTGTTAAACATGAGTGACTTCCCCTTGTGTGCCTTTATCAGTGTGAAAGTGTTCACTGGGGCACCCCTCTCCCCACACCGACTGCTGTCATGTTACTCCACCCTGGGCTCCGAGCCCAGGTGAGACAGAGAAGAATTAATTTCCTAACTTTCTCTCTCTTGTCAGACCTGATTCCCAAGGGGATGATTCTCATCCATCTTTTCTCCCTGTGGGATTTGGATGCTCCCTGGAAACTCCTCAAGCCACCTCTGGAAAGAAATATGTGGCTGTGCTGTGGGAATTACAGTTATGCCAGTGGGGTCCATGAGAGACACAAGTCAGAGGTGCAGACTCAGACGATGGCTTCAGAGCAGTTTCTTCTGACTAAGACACTTGGGACTTAAATGTAAATTAGAAGCTGTAAGTCATTTCCGTGTATGAATCTGTACAAATCCCTTGTAATGAGAGCGGAAGGTTCCTCTTGTCCTTATTTGCACTGGGATGTTAGCATTGGGAGCCTAAGCAAGTGTGCCGGTTCTCCCACAGCCCAGGAGATTCAGGACGCGCTTTCTCTAGCCCAGAAGGAGGCCGGCTTACTCTCCGTGAGCTCCAGAGGGTCTGTCATGGTTCAGCACTAACCTGCACAGTGCCCTACGCAAACTGGGGCAAGGAGTCTGCTCCAAGCGGGTTAGTCCAAGGTTTCAGAGGAGATTAGGCTCTCCTGGCTCTCCCTCCAGACCCTTTGTGCCATTCAAAGAGGGCACCCTCATTCCCAAATAGTTGCCTTTCCTCATGTGGCAGCCAGGAGGCAGTGGGTTCTGGGAAGCCATCCAACAGTACCCAGCTTCATGTGTTTGAAAGATGCAGCACAGGTGTGACCTACCTGATGTGTGACTTAAATCCACACCGCCTTAAACACAGTGTCACCATATGACCCAGCAGTTTCACTCCTAGCTGTCCATCCAAGAGAGTGAAAATTTAAGTCCGTGCAAAAAAGCTTGTACATGAATGTCCGCAGCAGCATTGTGTACAATAGCGAAACAGTAGAAGCAACCCACATATTGATCCATGGAAGAATGGGTCGATAAAGTGTGGTCTGTATTCAGCCATAGAAGGAACAAAGCACTGACACAAGTGACTACGTGAATGAGCCTTGAAAACATGCCAAGAGAAATAAGCCAGACAAAAGGCTACACGTTGTATGATTCCATTTATATGAAATGTCAAGAATAGTAATAGAGACAGACAGTAGGTTAGTGGTCATCAGGGGCCGGGAGGGATAGAGAAATGCATGACTGCTTAATGGGTATGACCTTTACTTTTAAGGTGGTGAAAGAGAGGACTTCCAGGAGGTAGCCCTGGGATTGCACCGGCAAATGTATGCCGTCGGCCTGCTTCGCAACCCCCACAAACTCCTTGAGCACAGAACTGAAAGAATTCTCAAGGTTCCCCAGCAGAGGTGTTCTTTGGCGCTCCCAACACCGGATCTTCACCTGTTAGGGCCCAACACAGGCTGGAATGGACCACAGAGATCTTTTTTAATGCTTGATCAGAACACTAGGCAGGACCTTAGTAGTCAACTGAAATGGTTGGTCTCAGCCCTAGATACTCATTAGAATCATCAGGGGAGGTTTTAGAAATACAAATACCTGGGCCCCACCCAAGCAAAATCTCTGAATACAAGACCCCACGCTTTTTGAAGGTTTTCAAGTGATTCTAATGTGTAGTCAGCATTACGACCTTCTGTTCTAGCCTGACACCCAACCTCTCTGGTAAGTGGACTGGGCCTCGGAGAAGTTACAGGATTAACCAGGACTTTACCCATGAGTTAGAGGTAGATCAGAACGTGCCCATGTCATGGAATTTCCCACTCCTATAAACATTCAGAATAACATAAATCAAATTCCAGCATCCTTAGGACAGGCCATGCTACTGTTCCCCAAAAAACATCATACGTCATTCTTCATCCAGACTCAGATGTTTGTGGTTGAATTGGTATCTGTACCGAAAATCTCTTTGCTTCTCAAAATTACGCTATTTCCAATTATCTCGTCAGCTGTACAAATGTGTTTTGCCCCTTTTATAAAGAGAGAAACTCAGCTGAAGAAGAGATGCTAACGTAAGATAAAATAAAGTGCCCATGCCTGGCTTTTAGAGGAGAAAAAAAAATGTAGGCATATTTGTTCCTCGGCTCTTATTTTTCTCTCACCATCTAATGTAATATTTATTTCAGCTGTCCCTAAGGCAGGGATTTCCATGCTTCTTTGTAGCAGCAAAACTTTTGTTTTCAAGCAAAATCGGAGGCAGGAAATCTAATACACTAAGCAGATAAAATATAATTAACAAATTCTGCCAGTAATTTAAGACTATTGTTTAGAGGAAAACATGATACATTGGGCGGACTCCAGTACCATCTCAGCAGCACTCTGAGTTCCCAGGAACATCGCTTACGCACCACTGCTCACCTGCACCAATGCCTGTCAGTCTTTGGTGAGTGATGTGTTTCCCCTTCATTTTGTACAGAAAAAGGCACGTGTTGTTATTTGAGCCTCTTCTTCTAAAAAAATCATTGGTTTAGTTTTGTGGACGTATGTGTCTCTATCTGCCAGATTTGAGGAGCCTCAGTAGGCAAGGTCGTGTCGAGGAAGAACACAGTCATTAGAAAGTGGGCTGGCGGGCCTCCGGAGAGCAAGCACTTGGCTGGCATCTTTCTCAGAAGTCATGTACCCAGCCCCTCTTGTGTGTTTGCAGCCAACACGTGGAAACTCGGCACAGGAAGTGAGTCAGCACAGAAGAGCATGCTCTGAGAGGGGAGGGGGCAGCTCCTGCCACAGCGGGCAGTGAATGTTGTTTCCCTCTCCTGCCTGTTGGCTCGTTTCCCTGCATCTGTAGAGCCAGGAGGCAAGGGGACACTTGCACTTTCTTCTTCTTGGAATGGCACTCAAAGATGGCAGCCCTCCAGAAATATAACTCTCCTTTCGGCCCAGTCATCCCTGGGTGAGTGGGTCCCATGGACAAAGGGGATGTTTGTATTAGCTCTCCTGGATCAGCAACCACATTACCTGGATGCCAGTGAGTCTTGGAGACTGCTTTTCACGCCCAAGTATGTTTCTTTGCCGTTGAGCTGCTATCCCTTGTTGCTGTTGAACTATTTCCTCATTTGGCTTTGCATTTCCTCACCTGTTTAGTCATAGTGGCGTGGCTGAAAACATTTCACTGGGAAGTTTATTAACTGGGGAAGTCTAATAGGCCCCTTTGTAACTGTTCTTTAACATAACAAGTAGGTTACTCTCTCTTTCCATAACAGAGGTAGCATGCAAATACTGTTGGCAAAGCAGCTGGCACAAGAGAAAAATATAACAATTGTCAGTCGCAGAAATTAATGGTAGTTGGATCAAGAAGGAACTTCAATTGTTTTCTTTAAAAAGAGTCCTTATCTTTTAGAAATACACACAGAAATGTTTACAGACAAAATGATATGTCTGGGAATCGCTCCAGTAGCACAGAAATGGGGAGATGTGGGGGTGCAGATGGGACACAATGGGGACGTGAGTTGAAGATCTCTGAAGCCTGATGGTGGGCATTGGGGTTCATTATGCTATTCTGTCTGCATTTTAAAATGTTTGAAACTTTCCAGAGCAAGATGTGAAAGAGAAAATGAAAAATATACTTGAGGAAATGTCTGTGGAACCCAAATCATCGTGAGAGATAGCACATTTCCCTGACGAGAATGGCAGGCATTCACCTGACTTGTTTTCCCCGGGGCTCCATTAGTTCCAAGGAGTGGAACCACTCCAGGTGGCCAGAGTGCAGAGGAGGTTGCTGGCCGGCACCCAGCCTTTTGCAGACAAGAAGCATGGGGAAGCTCACGGGAATGCGGGCAGGATCAGGAACCCACTCAGTGATCAGCGATTCTTCCTCATCTGTCCTTTGACTTTGAGTACCTCGAGGTCTCTCTTCACAGTTGTTTTTTTCAAGGTCTCACTCTTTGGTTTCTCTCTGCCCATTGTATTCTTCTGATAATTCATCAGTATCCAAGTGGCAAAAATGGCCGCCCTGTGTTCAACGACTCAGAAACTTTGTGTTTAAGGACTCTTCACTCTCTGATTATAGCCTCTATTTCTCTGAGTTCAAATGCTTCAAGAAGGCATCTGGTTGTTCTTGAAACAGCCAGTGGATTGGTTACCAGGGTCCAATTAACTCTGATCAAGGAAACTAGGATCACGTGACTCAAAATAGTCTCCTAGTAATACTCTCCTTAGGAGCAGCTCTGGGAGGTCATTTCCCTCAAAATGTTTTATAGATCAGTGGTTTTCAACATTTTTACAATGGGGATCTATGAAAATAGGAGAATTGTTTCAGGGACCACTAAGGCAGAAATCACCCTGAGCATAAGCAAACTCTTCTAAGATCATTGGGTCTATAATCTTCATACAACATCAGGACAGTTAACTCTTGTACGGACCGGCACAAAATCTCTGGCAGACCCGTCCGCAGACCGGCAGTTGAATAAAGATGATTCAGGTACCCTGAACTCTAGGTACTCAAAACCTTTAAAGATCTTCAGAAAAAAAAGGAAGACCCTCACCCATCATTTAGAAATTCTATCATCTCTGCCATTGGAGCTACAATTTAGCTCACTTTTCTTTTTCTCGGTGGGAATCGAGACAATCTGGTCATGAGTCTCACTGTGAGACTCGCAGATACAGGTGCAGTGTCCTCTTCCCTGTTCGGGTTTTTATTTTCTAGACAAAAATGATCCCAAATGTTCATGTCTACTTACAGTGCTCTCACTTTATTTACGATCTGGTGTTAGGCATATGGGGGACCAGAGACCCATCTCCAGGAGCTCATGGTCGGTAGGGAGGTGCGTGCTCCAGGCTACTGCTGGAAAGGGCAGGGATGTCAGTCCACATTGCCAGGAGCCCCAGCCCTCCCATCTGACTCATTTCTTCATTGTGTGAACAGTCCCCCAGAAGTGCTGAAAGCCAAAGCTTTGATACCACTCCTCATCTTTAGTAAGAATAAGGCACTTAGAAAATTCTAAATAGATAGAGGAAAAATAAAAAATGTTCACCGATGTCTGGGGCCATGATGGTCTGGTGGGTTCCTGAGTGTTCTCCTCCCATCTTAGTCCTACAGTCACCTCGGGGTCCAGCTCTGGGTGTCCTGGGGAAGGGCTGGGGGAGGACTCAGTAGGTTCCAGCATCTTGAGCACTGGCTGATGAGCAGGTTGTGGTTCTCAGCCAAGCAACCTCGGGTGTCTTATGGGGCTCTGGTGCTAATCACTTCTTGGACATGGGGCTTCTTTTTTTTTTTTTTTTTTTTTTTTCATTTTTCCAAAGCTGGAAACGGGGAGGCAGTCAGACAGACTCCCGCATGCACCCAACCGGGATCCACTCGGCATGGCCACCTGGGGGCGATGCTTTTACCCCTCTAGGGCATCACTCTGTTGCATCCAGAGCCATTCTAGCGCCTGAGACAGAGGCCACAGAGCCATCCCCAGTGCCCGGGCCATCTTTGCTCCAATGGAGCCTCGCTGCGGGAGGGGAAGAGAGAGACAGAAAGGAAGGAGAGGGGGAGGGGTGGAGAAGCAAATGGGCACCTCTTCTGTGTGCCCTGGCCGGGAATCGAACCTGGGATTCCTGCACGCCAGGCCAATGCTCTACCGCTGAGCCAACCGGCCAGGGCCACATAGGGCTTCTTTAAGATAACTGGCTGAACTTTATGTAGAACTCTGTACATTTGTTAAAATTTTATTTAAATATTTTATGTGTATGTTATGTATACTTTATATATATTACATTTTTATCTTTTTTACATTATTTTGTATATATTTACTTTTATTGAATTTTTTGGATTGGCATTGGTTCATAAAATTATATAGGGTTCAGGTGTACAATTCTGTAATACATCATCTGCATATTGTGTTGTATGTTTACCATCCAAAGTTGTCTCTTTCCATCACCATTTATCCCCCCTTTACCTCATTCTACCCTTCCTCACCACCTTTCCCTTCTGTAATCTCTTCATTTTCTATTTTTTAATATTTTATATTAAAATACATATAATATTATATAGAAAGTGGACATAAGCATTAAGTGTAAGCTGAATGAAAATGTCCTCCTGTTTTCTTCTAAAAGTTTTATTGTTTTACCTTTCACATTTTGTGTATGGTATGAGTTAGGGGTCAAGATGCATTATTTTCTCTACATGGATATCCAGCTGACCCAGCACCACTTATTGAAATTACCATTAGCTGGACCCTAAATTATATCTAAATATAAAAGCCTCCATAACTGGCCAGAGGTGCATCCTTGGAGGTATGACCGTGGAGAAATAGTAGAAAACAAATTGTCTGGATATGTCATAGGTAATCTCAATATATAAAGAAATGGAGTGGCTGGGAGGGAATGTGTCACCTACAAAAGTTATAAGCCCCTGAGGGGAGAGAGTAGTGTTTCTGTTATTTATTGCTGTATTTTCTGTGCCTGGTCAATGCTCCAGCATGCAATAGGTACTGAATGAATAATTATTAAAATGAATTCTTTCATATTTCTATCCTGGGATGAATCCCAGTCATAGATGGAAGGAAACAGGGAATTGGATACAGCTTGCCTTTCTAAATGTGGGTGCTAGACAGCAATATTGTGTGCCCTGGCAATGAAATGCCTGTTATTAGAGCAAGACAAGAACAGGTAAATATGTCAGGTATACATAGCTGAAAAGAAAAGAGCTTTTTTCACACCAATCCAGAGAAATAAGATACTACGTATATACCTACATTATAAGGCAGACTCATGAGAACAGGAAGAATCACAGGAATTTAAACCATATTCTCCAATTCGTTTCTGAGAAGTTCATATGATATAGAATGAAATATGTCATCGTCATCATCATCACTAACAAATATGTGTTTCTTACCCTATGCCACACAGTGTGCCAAGGTCCTTATGTTATCTTATATAACTCATTCACAGTTTCTACCCATTAGGCTATCAGCCAGAGATTAGATTTTTTTCAAATATCTGCATCCTTTACAAAAATATAGACTCATAAAATTGTTTGCAAGTTATATTCTGATGCTTTCTCCCTCACTCTTTTATCCTCAAAAACAGAAACTTATGTTCATAAAAATTTCTGTGAATTTATTTTTTTAATTTTTTTGTATTTTTCTGAAGTGAGAAGCAGAGAGGCAGAGAGACTCCCGCATGTGCCTGACCAGGATCCACCTGGTATGTCCACCAGGGGGCGATGCTCTGCCCATCTGGGGCATTGCTCCATTGTCACCGGAGCCATTCTAGCCCCTGAGGCGGAGGCTATGGAGCCATCCTCAGCACCTGGGCCAACTTTGCTCCAATGGAGCTTTGGCTGTGGGAGGGGAAGAGAGAGATAGATAGAAAGGAGAAGGGTAAGGGTGGAAAAGCAGATGGGTGCTTCTCCTGTGTGCCCTGGCTGGGACTCAAACCTGGGACTTCCACACACCAGCCTGACTCTCTACCACTGAGCCAACCGGCCAGGGCCTGTGAATTTATCTTTTAATATTCCAAAGCCAGGGACCTGATGACTACATCCCAGATTTTCAAGTTCAACATCAGTTCTCTATAAAACTTCAGGGTCGACAGCTCATGAAACTGGACTCTATTTGTCAAGCATTCAAGTTTGCATATGGCCAGTCCCCTAGAGTCATCCACTGTCACTTCTTCCCCACATGCAGCTTTCTCACCTGCTAATCATTATTTTCATCTTCCAGGTTCACCTTAACCTAAAGCTCAACTCTTTGCTCTAAGGAACAACTTTCATTCCTGGTACATGATAAAATGCAAGACCCATTTTCCCCAGTGATGGATGACCTTTATGACAAGTCCAGGCAGGCTCATCATAAATATCCATCACGAAACTCACCCCACCTTTTCAAACTAAAGAGAATGAAATTACTTAGTTCTGAATTTAGAGGAGAGAGCTAATGAGCCTCAGTATGTCCCAAGCCAATTGCCCACACTGATTATATAAAAATACATTTTGCATCTGGTATTTGATTTGCCACACAGTTTAACAGAAAAGTAACTTTATCTATTTTTTCCAATTAAAGGAAGTAATGTTACAATCAATATTTTCTCCTTCTCTGGTGTGGTAAATTAATGTCTGTCTATTGTTTTTAAATCACAAAGTATGCATTGCTATAGAAATAGAAAATGGTACTATTTCATTTTAATCTACTTAATTTTCCATTCTTGAATTACATAATGGGGTTAAAACATTGAATAGAATTAATAGAATGAGTATTTAATTAAGCAATAATGAGTTTCTAAATGGATGCTCAAGGAAACTGGCTTTATAGTTTATGCAAGAATCAGATAATGGTCTTAACAAAGGCTATAATAATTGTGTTGAATGTTTTCTATATTTAAAGGGTTTTTTTTTTCTGAATTCTCTCAGTAGATTTAAACATAATCCAGTTCCTTAATTAGACTCCACTTTGTTTTCTAAGTAAATTTCAGATGCCTTTCCATGGCCCGCAGGGCCCTGGACAGAGACTCTGTCCTCTGGAGTACAGTAGTGAGCAGGTCTCCCCAGCCCTCCCTGCACTCCAGCCCAACCACCTTCCCTCTCTTCCAGGATGTGCCATGCTCCCTCTACCACTGGCCTTTGCATCTGCTCTTCCAGATGCCAGGAATTCACCTCACTACCTCCTCTTCTTCAGTTCCCAGAGGATTCTTCCCTAATGACCCTTCCCAGTCTGGGTCAGGTACCCATGCCCGCTACCACCTCCCCAAGATACAGGTTTTACAGGGACTATGTTATTTATTTCCTGGCACTTACTACATCTTTCTAATTATACATATACCATGTCTGGATTTTTACTAGAGAATTCCTAGAACCTAATACTATATCATGCCTGGCATGCAAAAGCCACCTCACCAAATACATGTTGTCTGGCTGGCTGGAAGATGGATGGATGGATGGATGGATGGATGGATGGATGGATGATGACCAATGGAGATTGGATAGATGATGGAAGGAGGGAGAAAGGGAGGTTGGGTGGATGGATGGATGGATGGATGGATTGGTGGATGACGGATGTTGAATGGATGATGGATGGTAGATAAATGTGTCGACGTTACTATATCTGAGGACATGTTAGGGCCACAATACATACTGTGAGAATTCCTAGAACAGTACCATCTTCTCACTCCACTTGGTATCATTTACTCACACACTAAAAAGGCATTTGGTGCCAACCCCTTTGGTAGGTGCTGCAGACATGAAGAAGAGGTTCTTGGGTGAAGCTGCATGTGCTTGTCTTACATAGACATGGCCTCGATATTAATTTTACAATTTCACTCATTTACTCACTCATTCAGTTATCCATTCATTCATCTATCCACCCATCAGATTTTCATGTGTCTAGCTCTGTGCTATGCACTGGAGATCAGGACTGAATGAATTGCCCATCAGGGGCCATAGGTACAGCGCCTAGGATTCTAAAATAAACTTTAAAAAAATTGGGGGGGTCAAGGAAAATTTTAATTATTTTCTCCTATCAGAAATATTGAAACTTTTAAAGCCCATAAAAACATTATGATAGGAAAAGCTGACAAAGGTAAAAGTGCCTAAACCACAAAAGTCATAATGCACCCTGCAGAGATATCCTGAAGAACAAGAGATCAGTCCAGTCCCTGCCTTTCTGGAACATTCAGGGAAGTGGCAGAGTCAGGCACAGGCAATGAGCCAGTCCTTCTTAGTCTCACTCCTGTACAGCTTCATCCCTTCACATTTCCTCACACCCATCAGCTTTGATACCAGGTTCCTCTTCCTACATTTTAGACCATTCATTCATTCGGCAATTATCTACTGAGTCCCTATGTGCACCTAACATCATGCGCAGGGCTGGAGGTAAAGCTGTGTCAAGACAGATGCACATAGAGCCTCCAGCTTCCACAAATCATGATCTGTTCTTATAGCATCTTCATCTCACCAATGTGACACTCACCTGCTTTGACAAAGCAACTCCTCATCTAGGTATTGGATGTAACAGCATTTCTACCTGACTGATGGTTTCCAGCATCCTGTAGTCTTAGCACTCCCCATGCCTGAGTAATTGTCCACCTGGATGTCAGAAGAGCCACAAGGACAGGTTATGAGCTGAGGTCTGCTGTGATCAGAAGGGACAGAGAACTAGTCCTCTGGGCCTCAGCTACAGCAGGGGGTGAAGGACTAGTATAGCATGTGGCTCCTGAGTGGGCATGAGGAATAGAACTTATTGAAAGAAGATTACTAGAATCCAGGAAACTTAGATCTGACCTTGGGTTCATTAAACTGAACAGTTTTGGATAAGCCTCTCCTCCTTCCCTCTCTGCACCTATATCCTGATCTGCGATCTGAAAGGAGGAGAGAGCGCATGCGCCACCATGCCCTGCTTCTGGACGCACAGCAGACACGTAGCTGCTACAGCCCTCCTTCCTGCTGAGCCCAGGTGCACTGCAGGCCCCTCGACATTGAGCTCAGGGAGCCTCACCAATATGCAGGGCTGGCTCTTCCATTGACAACTCCTTGCCACCCTTGAACTTGGACTCAGTCATGCCTCTGGAGAGATTCTAATGTGCAGACAGGGCTGGGAACCCCCCAGTCTGGATTTCCAGCTTGGGTATTCCATGACTTTCACAAGGAGGAGGGAAAGATACAAGATAGGACTTATTTAAACAAGAATCAGGCCAAAATATCTGTCTCCCAGAGCTGTGTCTGTGTGACAGCATCCTCCATGTTCCTCCGCACTCCAACCACTTTGCATCCCGCACGCACGGTCTAAGAATTTCCCAGCTCCCCTTTTATGGAAGGAAAACAACTCACCAAGGTTTGCTGAGGTGTGATAGACAAATTAGTTGCCATCCGCTCTCCACCCCCACAAGGCATCAAGATTAAGGCTTATGATTAATGATTTGCAAGTCAATTAATCAGCTGCTGCTTTCGAAACCTCATTTCTCAAATTACTTCTCTTTGTACACAAGGGCTTTTTGATGTCGTCTTACTGTCTCTAGATTCGCTTTTCTACTAATTGAAATTCCAAGATATTTCTTCTTCTTGTCAGCTTATTGGTATTACTTGTTTGTAAAATATTTGCAAATGGATTACTATTCACCTGTACTGTGTCAGAGGTAAGCACCAAAACAATACTTTATGCTTCCAGCGAAAGGGATGTGCTAATGATCGCTTGTGAAACTCTCTATCTATGGGAAAGCCAATTTTTCATTTATTGATTTATTTTCACCACACCTACTTGCAACAAGTACTTGAGATGTATTACAATAAAAGCACAGGTGCAACAAGGCCCCAAACAATTGATTTATATGTTTCCTTAGAAGATAGGTTCTTAAAGTCACACTGGTTGGGTGCAGGAGGTGGGAAGGATGACATTGGCTTTCTTCTTTGGAGCAGGTGGTACAATCTAGCAGAGGCTCTGGAGCCAAACACGGGGCTTCCATTCCGGTCCCTTCACAATAAGCCCTGGCACTCTGGTTATCTGGTCACCTTGTGGCTTAGGGTATGTGAGGCTACAAGAACACAGGCAAGCAAAAATGTATACAGGCTCAAACTCAAGAGAAGTTTGTTTCTCATTCGTCAACGGTTCAGGCGGGTGTTCCCCTCCATGTGTTGACTTGAGAACCCAAACCCCTTCCTCCTTGTGGCTCAACCCTCCCCCGCTTCCTGTGATTGCTTCCATTCAGGCAAACAGGAGAAGGACACAGAGAGGAAACCCCACTGTTCTCTATCATAATCTTCCTATGTTCCTTATTTGTTATTAATTGAGATGATATAGTAACGTATCCAATACCAGGCATATGGTTGAGTTCTGTAAATGGTCTTTCCGCTATTTTTTTTTTTCATAATAGTAACACTAATTATCGGCCTTGTTTGCAGTTTCAAGCCACAGTTGAGGAAGGATCCGTGGGAGTTATTGTCAACTTGACGGTTGAAGACAAAGATGACCCAACCACTGGCGCGTGGAGGGCTGCCTATACCATCATCAATGGAAACCCTGGCCAGAGCTTCGAAATTCACACCAACCCACAAACCAATGAAGGGATGCTTTCTGTTGTCAAGGTAAGGGTGCTTGCTCCCAGCTTCCCCACCCCCCACGCGTGAGCTGTGAGGGCCCACCATGGGGCTCATGGCCTCTCGGTGTGGGAAGTGTTCTGGGTAAGTCAGTCTTAGTGTCTCCCCCTGGAATTAAAAAGAAAAAGGTTCATGGCTTTCCTCACAGCCATAAAACCAACCTGATTTACAGGTTCCAGAAAACTCAAACTTATGTGTAACCTTAAAAAAAAAAAAAAAAAAAAAAAAAAACAGCCAACTTAATTTTTAAATGAGATTCTCCACATGTTTGATAACAAATTAGCAAAGATATACAAAAATGAAATATGTGAAGTTTTTTTTAAAGATCTATGCTCAAAATAGGTGTTGTTACATTTCTTCTGTGCCTTTCTTAGAGTCTCGGTTATTCTCTTAAAAATAGGAGATAATTACATCCACGAGCTAATTCTTGGTGTGAAACCTCCCGGGAGCTTCTGCCCAATTTCCTGACCCAGGTGGAATAGGAGAAAATGTGATAACGAATGCCAAGCCCTAGGCTCCCACAAGCACTCCAGAACGTTGGGTGGGAGTTTGGGGGAGGCAGAACGTACTGGTACGGTGTCTCGTGTCCTAGGAGGATTTTCACACTTCTACCCTCGCTGGGAAGTTCTGGAGAGAACTCCTGCCAGACAAGGACATTCATTGGGACAGCTTCTTTTCTGGTGGGTGAAGCCATTTGCCTCAAAAGCAGGGAATAATCATATTTATAGTCATTGTAACCATGGACAAAGCAGGAACATGCTACCTACCCCACTGTGTGGCCCTTGGACAAGATACCTAACTATGTGTTATGTACCTCGGTTTCCTCCTCTGTAAAGTGAGGGTGATAATACCAACCACCTCTTGGGACTGTCATGAGAAGTTCATGAGCTCATATATAAAAACATGGAGAACAGTGGTGAGCGTTAAAGCCTGTGTCCATTTTCTGTGGCTGCTGTAACAAATGGCCACAAACATAACTTTAAAAAAACAGCCAGGCCCTGGCCGGTTGGCTCAGTGGTAGACTGTCGGCCTGGAGTGCGGAAGTCCCAGGTTCGATTCCCGGCCAGGGCACACAGAAGCGGCACCCATCTGCTTCTCCACCCCTCCTCCTCTCCTTCTTCTCTGTCTCTCTCTTCCCCTCCTGCAGCCGAGGCTCCATTGGAGCAAAAGATGGCCCGGGCGCTGGGGATGGCTCCTTGACCTCTGCCCCAAGCGCTAGAGTGGCTCTGGTCACAACAGAGCAACGCCCCCGATGGGCAGAGCATCGCCCCCTGGTGGGCGTGCCGGGTGGATCCCGGTTGGGCACATGCGGGAGTCTGTCTGACTGCCTCCCGTTTCCAGCTTCAGAAAAATACAAAAATACCCCCAAAACCCCAGCAATTTATTCTTACACATTTGGGGGCCCGAACTCCAAAATCAATTTCACAGGGCCCAAGTTGCAGGGCTGGTTCCTTCTGGAGGCTCCTAGACAGTCGATTTCTTCATCTTTACCAGCTTCTGCAGCTGCCTGCAATCCTTGGCTCGTGGCCCCTTGCCCCACCTTCAAAGCCAGAGACACAGCATCTTCATATCTCCCTCTGACTCTGACCCTCTGCCTCCGTCCTCCCATCTAATTCTCCCTTTGACTCTCCTGCCTCCCTCTTTTAAGGACCTTTATGATGACATTGGGCCACATGGATAACCCAGGATCATCCCTCCATCTCAAGGTCCTAGTTTAATGACATCGGCAAACCCCCTTTTGCCTCCTAAAGTAACATATTCACAGGCTTGGGGGATTAGATTGGTGGATGTGTTTGGGGGTCATTATTCAGCCTAACTGTATCCGCAAAGTTCCACAACTCCCCTGGGGGCAGAAGCCATTGAGAATAGACATCTTGGAGAGTTTCCAGCTTGCTCCAGAGCATGAGGGCTCTGGGGTCCTCCCAAGCCCACCCTCCAAATAAACCTCAAGTGTTCACCTGGAAAGAGCAGCCTCCGGGTTTTCCCAGTTCTTCCTCCCTGATAACGCAGGCAGTGGCAGAGTTGTCAGGGGATCCTGACACTGCCCTCCTGCACCCACCACTTCTATTTCAAAGCTGTGAAAGTCGTCAAATAACACAGCCACCAACTGTCCTCAGCGACTGGCCCTGTGTCCCCACAAGCTGTCAGGCAGTGTTCCAGGTCTGCAAGAAAGACAAAGCTTGGGGAAATACACATCTGCCTCCTGCCTCCTGGAGGAGCACAGTTCTTGCACACGTGTTTATATCTGCACAGCGCTCTGCATCTGAAATGTTAGCACATTGAAGAATCACCTGGAATACTAGTTAAAATGCAGGCCACACCATGCCACAGCTGCCGAATCAGAACATGAAGGAGAGGAGCTCCAGGTGACGCTGCCGGTCACAGAGCCCAGCCCACGGATGAGTTCTGTCATAGAATGAGAAGTTGCCACCTGCAGACTCCTGAGAAGGTGCCCACAGAGCCTGGGGCGCTGCCTAGGCTTCGGTTTTTCTAGTGAGTGGACTTCCCGTGCTTCCAAATGAGGATGACGACTCCCTCCATTCAGCTGCCTGCCACATGAATCCCTATGAAGGCCGTGAACTCTCCCTGCATCTCAGCATACCTGAATCCAAGCCCCAGGACACAGGCAGGCCCAGCCACATGCCTGCGCTCTCCACTGTGCCAGCAACCTAGCACATTAGTTAGGAATGCTTTCAGCCACAAGTAACAGAACGCCAGCCTGATAGTGGCTTAAACAGTCAAGAAAATGTAATGCTCTCCATAACTAAACAAAGGGTAAGGCAGTCTAGGATTGGCTGGCAACTCAAGGAGACAGAGAGCCAGCAGGGGGCAAGGCAGACGCTCTGGCTTTTTCCTCATGGACATAAAATGGCTGCCAAAGCCCCAAGCATCACATCTTCCCAGTACTGTGATACAAGACAGGAAGCAAGGACTCAACCAGGCAAGTGAGAGAGAGCAAGCTAGCTCTCGTGTGCCCCTATCTTCTTGATAGGAAAGAAATTTTTTTTTTCCACGGATTGCCCAGGTAGTTTCCCACGACATGTCATTGACTAGGTGACACATGTCCACCCTCAGCTGCAAGGCAGGCCTTGGCAGTAAGCGGTGGGTAAGGGAAAAGGGTGTGGACACAGCCGTGGGGCAGCCAGCAGCAAGTGGACCTGCCCTCGCCAGTCAGCAGTCAGGGCACTGAAGAACTAGGAAGGCTCAGGCTTGTGCCGTTTGCGGGGCCTTGCTGCCTCCCTGCAGGACCACATTCTACTGGCTCTGGCAAGTGAGCACCTGTTTCCTCTTTAGCCTTCTGGTCAGAAATACCCTTAGTTGCTCTGTAAGCCTATTTCAAAATGTCAGAGTAACTCTCACAGCTGAGTATAATCCACCCTGCGTCTTAAGTCTGTTTTCTCTTTTGTCCTCAGAGAAGCGGGCATCAAGAAAGCAGGCACCCTTGATCCCCAACCTCATTAGGCCTAAAAATCACTGATGGATCATGTCCAAATCCTCCCTCTTCCGGACAGCAAGCCCCAGCCCCTTTTCCCTTCTTGTGTGGGCCGGCTTTTCCAGCCTTACACCCTCCAGGACAGTGGTCCATACCCTCTCTTGACATTTGCTGAAATATTAATTGCATTGAAATCTCTTTAAATTTATTGTGTTTTCAATTTCTTCCAATTCCCGACACACATATTCTGCACCAGACAAGTCACATCAAAAGGGTAGGAGGCCCGAGACAATGGAAGGCTTCTAAATCCAACATGCCGGAGGGCAGGCCTGGGAAGGGACTAGAGCAGGGACCCCAAGTCTCACCAGCTCCGCACAACCGGAACTACTCCCCCGCCTTGCGCAGAGGGAAGTGAACCCCTGAGCGGCTCTGCTGCTGCGGGAAAAGCTGGTCTCTCCCTGCGCGGCTCAGTCCCTCGCTCTCCGTTCCCCCCTCTGTGGCATTCTTCAGTCCCCGTTACTCTGCAGCCAGCATTGTGCTTGGGGAACGCGGGCAGAGCAAAACCAGGCAGGAGGGTAGCAGCTCTCCAGCTATTTCAATTCCACACTCTGCCTTCTCACCATCTTAAACAGCTTCTTATTGTTATCAGACTCTAGAGCAGTGGTTCTCAAAGTGTGTGCCAGGGCGCACTGGTGTGCCCTAGAAGATTTCCAGGTGCGCCCTATGGTATTCCAGAGAAATATGTGCCCAGATATAAAAATAAATATAGTTACTCTATTATACCATTCTATTACAGAAATACTGCTCTTTTTGTTAACACATCATTATTCTATTTATTAACACATCATTATATTATTTTTAGATAAATACACCCAAATAAAATGGATAGATTTCTCAAAAAAGCAGCGTGATATTGAAGAATCCGATTCTGGAAGTGAGCAAAAGTTAAGTGTAAATTAAATAGGACTTGCAGGCTGACAGGCAGAATTTAATTTATAGCATTTTCCATCACTTAACACTGAACAATACGATTGGATTAGAAACCCATTCATGGAAGCTTCAAGTGATTTTGGTTTAACATCAACAGAGGAAGAACTGGCAGCTATATCCACTGATCGTGGATTGATGATTAAACATAAGGAATTATCTGCTGAAGCCTTTCGGATTTCTATAAAAGAAGAATATGTGGCAATGTCTAAAAAAGCTTTGAACATTTTACTACAATTTTCAACATTCTATTTATGTGAATTAAGATTTTCTACCCTCAACACAATTAAGAGTAAAAAGAGAGGAATTCTTCAATGTATTGACAGGGAAATGAGAGTTTGCCTTTCAAATATATGCCCAAACATTGAAGAAATCGCTAGGACACATCAGGCTCATGTTTCTCATAAACACAAGAATGAAAACACTTAACACATTCATGCCAGAACCTGCCAAATTTACTAAATCTTAATAAGAATGTATCTATATTTATAAAAAAATAACATTTTTGTTTTTTTTTTATTTTTTAACCCCTCTTTTATATGAATTCTAAAAAGCATAACTCAAAAAATGTAACATAAAAATGTTTTTAATGTCAGAATAAATTTAATTTTGTCATATTTATTTCATTTAATTACCATAAAAGCATGCTTGGACTTTTTTTTTTTTTCTTTAATATTTGACTATAGCATATTTCTCAGACATTTGTATATAGCGTACCTACAATTATTTGTAGGATTTTAAATGTGCTCTGACTTCAAAAAGTTTGAGATCCACTGCTCTAGACCGATCTCTGCGTGGAACCTTCAGCATGTATCCTATCCCCTCATCTTGACCACAGTTCCTTTGTGCTGGGACTTCATTGACTCCAGGAGGTGCAGTGACTGCCTCTGGCCCTCTAAGTCCCAGGGTTACTAACGTCAGGGCCAGGACTTGACCCTGACCACTCTTGTATTTGGGAGTAAAGATCGCCCTTTCAGCTAAGTCCGCTGTTTCAGCATGAACAGTAGCCCAGGGCAAGGCAGAGGACTGGGTCACAGTCAGCATCACATACCAGCATCACCTGGTATCACAGGCAGTTTCTTGCCTCATCAGGGCTGCTCACTCGCCCTGAGAGCCAGACAACATGCCATTGTGTCGGACTGTCCCAGACATGGCTATGTGTCTGGTGTCACAATATAGGTCCAGTGAGCCCCCGAGTCATGGTGACAATTGAAAATGCCCCCACGTATTTTCAAATGCCCTCATGTATTTTCAAATGCCCCCACGAATTTTCAAATGCCCTCAGGTGGGAAAAGGCCCAGTGGCTTGACGCCATGTGTCTCAGCCCCTCAAATTCTTTCCCCTTCATGACCCCTACTTGCAGACCTGGGCTGAGGGATCCTCTACTTTAAGTGCTGCAGGGACCCCAGCCCTTCCAGGGGTCCCCAAACTTTTTACACAGGGGGCCAGTTCACTGTCCCTCAGATCGTTGGAGGGCTGCCACATACAGTGCTCCTCTCACTGACCACCAATGAAAGAGGTGCCCCTTCCAGAAGTGCGGCGAGGGCCAGATAAATGGCCTCAAGGGAGCCGCATGCGGCCCGTGGGCCATAGTTTGGGGACGCCTACTAGACCTTGCAGCGAGTTGGTGGGAAACATTAAAAATGTTTGCCTTTCCCACTGGCTCTCCCATGGTGACAGGGGTGGGGTTACCACAAAGCTGACAAAGCCTTGGCTTCAGAGTCCCTCATCCAGCTGAGCTCCATGAGTGTCGGAGTTTGGCATTACAAGTGACAGGTGGGAAGCCTTTTAATTTCAGAGTTGCTGGTGAGTGGCCTAAAGAGATCTTAAAAGGGAGGCCTCAGGTTTTTGAGACTCATTATATGAGTAATGTGTGGTAACGTTTTTCATAATCTAAAACACAACAACAACTTTCATACCTAATTTTATATCTTTATGTTTCATATTCTTTTTCTTAAAGAGGACCCCAAAGTGCATAAACCTTGGTCCACACTACCTGGATGCATCCCCGCACATCCACCCCTGCCAGTGGCATGTCAGAGACACTTTATGCAAAAGCGTCTGCCCATCGTGGCCCACGCACATGCTGAGTCCCTCTCTCTGCATTCCAGCCCCTGGACTATGAGATTTCTGCCTTCCACACTCTGCTGATCAAAGTGGAAAACGAGGACCCACTGGTGCCTGACGTCTCCTACGGCCCCAGCTCTACAGCAACTGTCCACATTACCGTCCTGGATGTCAACGAGGGTCCGGTTTTCTACCCCGATCCCATGATGGTGACCAGGCAGGAGAACATCTCCGTGGGCAGCGTGCTGTTGACAGTGAATGCCACGGACCCCGACTCCCTGCAACACCAAACCATCAGGTGGGTGAGCAGCTCCGTGGCCAGAGACGGGAGGCAGGCACAAGGTCACAAGGGCTGGTTGTCAGGAGCAAACTACCATTAAGTTAAACTTGTTAATGAGCTGGGTGAGTTGGAAGTATATGTCCTAAGTGTTGTGGGCTGAGGGCAGCAGGGAACAAGGCTTGCTAAATGGGGACGCAACCCCCACACCTCATTCCCAGATACAGGCCTGCCTGGGAGAGTGGCTTCGGGGCTGTGTTCCCAAATAACCAGAGGTATCTGTCAGTGCCAAGCACAGTTTCCAAAGGAAGAGAGAAAAGAGCCACTGTATGTGGCCCCATGAATCTCAGACACCTGACCTGCTTTATTGTTACCACAACTTCGTGAGACAGGCATTGGCGAGCTCCCTGTACAGATTAATGCTCTTAGGAATTCAGAGAGATTCAGTAGTTTGTTTGAGGCTGCCCAGCTTAGTAGCAGAGAAATCAGGATGAAAACAAGACAATCTGCAAAGCCCGTGCTCTGTTAAGTTCTCTGAACTGTCAGGAGGAAAGGAGCAGAAGTTGCTGGTATTTAGAAATAGTCTATGAGAAGCAATCAACGAACAACTAAAATGCCGTGTTGGTCAAATGAGTTTGTAAATATGATATATGTGTTTGCTCGCTTGTGGTTTGTGTTGGGTGTGGGGGATGGACTGTGGGCAGGCAGGGTCGTTGTAGCCTAGGGTTTACTTTTAAGACTGGGCTTTTCCCCACACTCTTGACTGATTGTATGATCTGGGTGGTGCACTCTCATGAGGAATCCAATTATGCCTTGGATAAGTGGCTTTGTATCAGAGACTTCCTTGTTTGTATATTGGATTAGGGGTTTTTGGTTTTCTACACTATAAAGTGGGACAGACCAGGAGCTGGTTCACACAGTTCCTGCTATCACAATTGCAGGGGCTTCCCTGATCCCTTGCCCTTCATGGGAAAAGCTGGTTTTCTGCTTTTCCCTTGTCTTCTTTTGTGGTTTGCCTGTCTTGGTGAGACACCAATAAATAGGATGGCTCACCATCCTCCGACTCCGCCATTTCTTTATCATCTGCCTGAATCCAATGGGAACCTGCATGTGAATGGCCACGATGGCGGCTCCTGGCCTTACATGCTGCAACTACGAATTGATGATTCTCGTCTCTCTCTTCTCCTCTCTCTCTCTCTCTCTCTCTCTCTCCCTCTCTCTCTTGCAAAAATAGAGAGAGAGAAAGGAAGGAAGGAAGGAAGGAAGGAAGGAAGGAAGGAAGGAAGGAAGGAAGGAAGGAAAGAAAGAAAGAAAGAAAGAAAGAAAGAAAGAAAGAAAGAAAGAAAGGAAGGAAGGAAGGAGGGAGGGAGGGAGGGAGGGAGGGAGGGAGGGAGGAAAGAAAGAAAGAAAAAGAAAGATGGGAAGGGAAGGGAAGGGAAGGGAAGGGAAGGGAAGGGAAGGGAAGGGAAGGGAAGGGAAGGGAAGGGAGGGAGGGTGGAAGGGAGGGAGGAAGAAATAGATGATCTGGGTTGGGTCTTTGAATGATGAGTGACAGACCAAAAAGAAAAGTCTTCAAAATGTATTGTCTTCCTTTAAGCTCTGCCCAGAGCTTAGCAAGAAGGAATTTTCATAACGAGATTTAATTAAATGATCATTATCCGCAGTGCATCTAATGCTGGGGAAGACAAGATGCCCTCATTGATACATTGTTTCACAATAAGCAATCAGCAGGCAGGTCCAAATGCGCCCTTATCTCTGCAAAAGAAAGTTATTAATCTTTCTTTCCAAAATCTAATCTTCTCATCTGAGGTACAGATAATCAAATATTAGACACGCTTTTAATAAACATGTGTCTTATTTTCCTTCTTTGTAACACCTGAAAATGCACCATGGTCTCCACATCAGCACCTCAGCCGTGAAGCAAGCTGGCAAACAAACAGCGGAAATTATTTTTAAATCCCAAAAGGGGATTGTTTTGTTGAATTTATTGGGATGACATTGGTTCATAAAATTCTATAGGTTTCAGGTGCACAATTCTATAATCCATCATCTGTACATTGTAATGTGTGTTCACCACCCCAAGTCAAGTCTCCCTCCATCACCATTCATCCCCCATCACTCTCTCTTACCTCCCCCACCCGCCTTTCCCTCTGATAATCACCATATTGTCTCTGATGTTTTTTTGTTTTCAGTTTTTCACCTTTTGCACTCAGCCCTGTAAACCTCATCCCCTCTGCAGCTGTCAGTCTGTTTTCTGTCTCTATGAGTCTTTTTCTATTTTGTTTGTTTGTTTTGTTCATTAGATTCCACATACAAGTAAAATCATATAGTACATGTCTTTCTCTGACTGGCTTGTTTCACTTAGCATAATATTCTCCATCCATGTTGTCGCAAAGGGTAAGATTTCCTTTCGGGGTTTTGTTTTGTTTTGTTTTTAATGGCCAGGTAGTATTCCATTGTGTAAACGTACCACAGCTGTTTTATCCAATCATCTACTGATGAGCACTTGGGCTGCTTCCAAATCTTGACTATTGTAAATAACACTGCAGTTAACCCAGGGATGCCTATATTCTTTCAAATGAGTGTTTCAGGTATCTTCAGCTATATTCCCAGAAATGTCATCTCTGGGTCATAAGGCAATTCCATTTTTAATTTTTTGAGGAAATTCCGTACTGCTTTCCACAGTGGCTGCACCAGTCTGCATTCCCACCAGCAGTGCACAAGGGCTCCCTTTTCTCCACATCCTCGCCAGCACTTGTTGTTTGTTGATTTCTCGATGAGCGCCATTCTGACAGGTGTGAGGTGATATCTCATTGTGGTTTTAATTTGTATTTTTCTGATGATTGGTGACGAGCATCTTTTTCTTTTTTAACTTATTTTTTTTTTTAGAGAGAGAAGGGAGAGAGATGTGAAGCATCAACTCATAGTTGCATCACTTTAGTTGTTCATTGATTGCTTCTCACACATGTCTTGATGAGGGGGGGGGCTTCCCACCTAGCCAGTAACCCCTTGCTCAAGCCAGCAACCTGAGGCTCAAGCCAGCAACCTTGGGATCATGTTGATGATCCCACGCTCAATGTGGTGAGCCTGCACTCAAGCCAGTAACCTCGCGGTTTTGAAACTGGGACCTCAGCTTCCCAGGTCAATGCTCTATCCCAGGGGTCCCCAAACTTTTTACACAGGGAGCCAGTTCACTGTCCTTCAGACAGTTGGAGGGCCGGACTATAAAAAAAACTATGAACAAATCCCTATGCACACTGCACATATCTTATTTTAAAGTAAAAAACAAAACAGGAACAAATACAATATTTAAAATAAAGAACAAGTAAATTTAAATCAACACACTGATTAGTATTTCAATGGGAACTAAAAATAAGACAGCCCCCTTCTTTTGGGGGTAAAATTAATATAAGACAGGGTCTTATAATAGGAGAAATATGAAATATGGTGTGTAGTAATGTGGGGGGAAACTTTTGGGCAAAGGGAGGTTATAGGGGCCATTATGTTGTAGTACATTTGGGGGAGTATGGGGGCCATTGTACCGTGTAGTAATGGTTATAGTGCTTTGCCTTTCTTCCTACTTCTGCTGTTATTTCACACTGCTTCCGGTGATGTGGGGTGCTGCAGACCGGATGTGCATCATATGACGTACTTCTGGAGCCGTGAGGTGTGCGTCCCATGTCACCGGAAGTAGTACCGTAGGTGAGCAGCGCTGGGTACTGGTCACTGACTACCAATGAAAGAGGTGCCCCTTCAGGAAGTGTGGCAGGGGCCGGATAAATGGCCTCAGGGGGCTGCATGCACCCCACAGGCAGTAGTTTGGGGACCCCTGCTCTATCCACTGCGCCACCATTGGTCAGGCACACTAAGCATCTTTCATATGTCTATTAGCCATCTGTATATCCTCTTTGAAGAAGTATCTATTCAAGTCCTTTGCCCATTTTTTAATTGGATTGTTTGTTTGTTTGTGTTTGGTGTGGGTTGTATAAGTTCTTTATAAATTTTGGATATTAATCCCTTATCAGATATATCATTGGCAAATATGTTCTCTCATTCTGTGGGTTATTTTCATTTTGTTGATGGTTTCCTTCACTGTGCAAAAACTTCTAGTTTGATGTAGTCCCATTTGTTTATTTTTTCTTTTGTTTTCCTTGCTCAAGGAAAAAAATATAACTATAAGAAATGTCTGAGATTGTACTGCCTATTTTCTTCTAAGATTTTTATACTTTTGAGTCTTACATTTGTCTTTAATTCATTCTGAGTTTATTTTTGTGCATAATGTAAAAAGGTAGTTTTGTTTATTTATTTATTTATTTATTTATTTATTTATTTATTTATTGCTTGCTCGTATCTGTCTAATTTTCCCAAAACCATTTATTGAACAGACTGTCTTCACACCAAAAGGGGATTTTATTTTTACAACAAAACTTTCTGAAGTGCTAGATGAACTAGATAAAGATGCAAAATAGTACCAAATCCTTTAACAGTGTGAATCTAGACTGGCCAATCTTTGTTCTTCCATTTCTCTCTCTCTCTCTCTCTCTCTCTCTCTCTCTCTCTTTCCTTCCTCTTCTTGGTATCTGGCAAAGGAAACAAGCAATTTAAACATCAAAAAGAAAAACTGTCTTAAGCACTTAAGTGAGGAAACCTGTAGCTGAGCGAACTGGATGGTAGTTGAACAGATTTAGGGTCTATTTATGGGAGCTTAGCTGTCACTTTGGACTCCAACGATAGGAGGCGGCAGAGAGAAAATGAATACTGAACCTGGGACTCTGCCAGTGCTGCATAACTTGGGATGTTGCCAGGCATGAAAGTGTTAATGTGACGAGAAGGGACAAACACTAGTGTCTGGGAGGAGAGGTCCCACTGAGGTGGGACACACAGCAGGACAGGTGGGTCTGCTGAAGTTGTTTAAGACCAGCTTTGTCTGACTTAGGCAAAGGGAGAATTTGTTGAAAGATTCCATAGGTAGTTTATAGAATTGAAGAATACCTTTAGAACCAGGCCCAAGATCGCACAGGGCATTGTTGAGACCCTGGGAAGTGGGCACTAGGGGCTGACATGTCAGGATCTCACAGGAGAATGAACCCCCTCCAGCCATTTTTCAGTGTTACTCGGCCCATGGTCCACATGCCCAGGGGCGAGTCTGCTTTGCCTGAGCTGGAGTCATGTACCTCCTGACTCAGGGCACGTTGACAGTCAATGGAGATGATGTTCCCGGATGTGGCTGCCACCACGGCAGGCAGCTGATTGAGAAGGGGGAGGAAATCCTATCTAGCAATGGAGTGTGGCACTTGGAGGACAGAAGCAAGACTCAGAAAGTAGTTTCAGCAACTGAGTCAGGAGACAGGATAACAGCCTGGAGAGAGAGGGGTGACTGGCGAGAGCCAAGACACTGAGGGACATCAGGGACAGGATTTGAGACATGGAGAACAAAGTCCCAGTTACTGGAAGTGGGGTACAAAGGTTCCCTGTTTTATCCTGGTGGGATGTCAGTGGCACCCACTGTGTTAGAAAAGGTCAGAGAAACAATGTGTAAATCACCCGAGGCAGGACTTGTGTTTCTACAAGGTGCCAGGACCCATCTGAGAGTGACTTATGCCAAGAAGGCATGTATAGGCTCACGTCACTGAAAAGCTCACGGTGACTAGGGCATCCGGTGTGAGCATTCAGGTGCTCGGGTTACATTCTGTCTCTGCCTCTCAGGTCTGCTCTTCAGAGGGTTGGCTTCCTCTCAGCCATGTCTGTGTGTCTGTGAAGACTACCAGCAATGCAGTGCCTGGGTCCCACCAGCACAAAGAGACCCTTCCCTGTCAGGAGCCCTAACCCAAGGGCCCGGTCTGGATCTCCTGAGCCGCCTAGGACAGACATATGCCCATCTCTGAACCAGACAGAATAGCAGGAGGATGGGGCGTGCCCGGGGGCTCGTCCCAGTACCTGAGCCCAGCATGGACCCCAGCCTCTAACCATGATGGTCTGGAGTGGAGGCTTCCCGAAGGAGTGCAGGAAGCTCTTCCCAGAAGACAGGGGTGGGCGCTAAGTCATGAGGAACCATAGAGAGCCACTGTGACCAAGTTCAGTTTTGTGAATCCTCAGAATATATCCCTGAGTATTTCTCTGCAGCTGGAGTGCCTAAGAGCGTATGTGACACATTTCTGTCCCTGGCCTGACTCCCAAGACACATTTCTTCCTCCTGGGATCCAAAGTTGCAAAAAGTGACCCTTTCTCAGCTTAGTGCTGACTGGACCTCCATTCTTCTCCCTTCCCTCCCCCATCCCCTCCCCTCCCCTCCCCTCCTCCTCCCCTCCTCCTCCCCCTCCCAAGTCCCCTCTCCCCTCCCCTGTCCCAGCCCTTCCCCCTCCCCCCACCCCTCCCCTCTTCCCTCTCCTGGTTCAGGTTCTCAGCTCATCAAAAACAGGATTAACATCTCTGACAAGTTGAGCTATTGTCACAGGAACCCTTCTGGGAGAAAAAGCTCATTAATTATTTGCATTCTTTGATCCTGTGCACTGTGAAGCACTGTCCCTGGTGGACTGTGTGTGCAGAGGGTAAGCAGGGCTTCAGGGAGGGGCCAGGCTGAGACACAGTTTTCTAATAATCTGTACTTGGCTCCCCGGAATTCTTAAAGAGATGTGACGGCCTTGTGAGTGGTGGGGTTATTGTTGCTGAATTAATGATTCTTCAGGGAGCAGGCACTGCCACAGAGAACTTCACACTGCGGACTCTTATTGTTATCTCGGAGAGCTCTGGGTTTAGCTGACAAAGGCACACAGAAAAAGATACTGTCCAGCCATCTGCCCCTAATGGGCTTGATTCTAAGCAACAGCAATGCTTCGGGCTCTGCGGTCGTGCAGGTTATGGTGGTGTCCCTGTCTGTTTGTGACTCTGCATGTCCACACATCTTTCTCTGTGTCTCTCTCTGTGCCTGTTTCTCTGGGTACATCCTTTGCTCTCTCCATTTCTTTTGTCTCCTCCTCCATATCTCTCTTCCTCCTTCTTCTCCCTTCCCCTTCCTGTATCTATTTACATCTTCTTCCTCTCTATATCCATATTTCTCTCTGTCTCTTGGCCATCTGTTCTTCTGTCTCTGGTTCTCTCTTCCTCTTTCCCTTTCTCTCCTTCCCTCCTCCCAGTCCTTTCCTCTTCTTTGCTGCTTCCTCCTCCTCCACCTCCTCCTCCTCCTCCTCTACCTCTTCCTCCTCCTCCTCCTCCTCCACCTCTTCCCCCATCTCCTCCTTTTCCTCCTCCTTCACTTCCTCCACCTCCTCCACCTCCTCCTCCTCCTCCACTTCTTCCTCCTCCTCCACCTCCTTATTCTCCACTTCTCCTTTCTTCTCCCTGCCCCTCTGTCTACTTCTTTCTCTTTCTGTCTCTGTGTGTCTTTCTCTTTCCTCCCCCTTGTGCCCCATCTCTATTAATTTCTCTATCTCTGTCTTATTCCAAGATTTTCTGTGACTCATCTCTAATAACCCCATTTCATCTCAGATGACTAACAGACACTCAAGGCTTCTTAGCACAGTTAGAAATTCTCCCCCTGACCTGGATCCTGATAGCCTGATTCTGGTCTAAAACAGGAGACCTCTTCCCTATCCCCAGCCCCCACGAAACTTAGGAACTTACTTCTCACTGATTCCTGGTCCTAGCCCTGGCCTGCATCCTGTCTCAGGCACGTCTCAGGCACAACAGTTCCACTGCTGGCCCTTTTATCTCACCAGGGGACATTAAAATCAGTGAAATACGCCTTGATCTCTCTGAAGCCTGTAACTCCAAAGACAGGAGATGTCCAGGCATCAGAGTGAATATTCTCACTAGAAAGCCTGGGTTATTAAAATGTGTTTCAAAGGCAACTGCACTGTTCTCTTAGCTAAATCAAAACAGACAGCAGTGGTCTAGTGATAGATATAATTCTTCTTTTCAATAACATATCTTCTTATCCTTATTATAAAGTTAATATAGTTCACAGAGGAAACTTATAATGCGCACCATTATAATTATTGCTGAAAACTGTAATTAAAGTTGCTATGTGATTACATTATTATAAAATGTTGAGCAATATCCTCATTTCCCTCAATTTTCAAAACTCTATGCCAGTTTTGATTATGGCAAAGAAGAAAGGAATACAATGGCAGGAAAAAGCAATATCACTTATATCTTTTTTTCTAACTGTTAAAACACCCAATAAATTTCCAATACTACTATAACAAAAAGAAAAAAAACAATTCAGAATAAAAAATATAATTAAAAAATCTGTAATCATTCCACCCAAGCAATACTCCCTTTAACAACTTGGGTGTTGCTCCTTCAATCACATGTCTGAGTACTTCTCTTATTTGTTACCAAAATTGGCTCCCATCATCCATCCTGTTTTGGAATCTTGCTATTTTTACTTCCCAGTGTATAGTGAATAGCTCTCTATGTCAAGAAGTAGTTATTATTTCTAACCACCAAATAGTATATTATTCTATTTTTCTATTACATGGATATACTCATTAATTTATTCATTCCCTCACTGTTATATATTTAGTTTCCAACTGTTGGTAATTAGTTAAGAAAAAGGTCAGTGGGTATGCTTATGGCTAAGTTGTTTAATGCATCATTAATTTTCTGAAGAATTTTCAGAACATACGTTGCTTGAGCGAAAGTAGTCACATTAATACATTTTTGTCATATAAAGAATCCTTTGGGGGGTTTTTATACCTAGCAATCTAATTTATGTTCTCCCTATGATTTGGATTGATGTCATGGTGAGAAAGTCATTCTCTGCTCCAAAATCATGTAATTATTGAGATATCCCAAAGCAGAGCCACTTCTCACACCCGGTCCTCTCAACACGTAGTGACGAAAGACACGCTTCCGCTTTCGGACGGAGCCCGTACTCTGCATACACAAGACGGGCACCAGGCGCTTCTTGCTGACATCACAGTGTCTCTAATGGGAAGCAGACTTGTACAGCTGAACTTGTTGGCTAATTACTGTCAGAAAGAGCAGCTCAGGGACAATGATGCTAAAATGGCAATGACTGCCTTGGCCCAACCTTCTCCAACAGTGAAATGAGTAATGGGGTCCAACCTTTGCATCTTTGATTTGCTTACTTTGGGGAGGCGCCTGGCAGCTCAATAATTCTGAACAGCCTCTGAGAGGACTTATTTCATTCTCTTCACAATCAGGGGATTTCTGTTGGGGGCAATCAAGTAGCAATTTCTATCCCGAACATTTTTCAGACAGAACTCATCTTGTTCCAGAGTCTGTAGTAAACAGCTCAGCAGCACAGACTTCTGCCCATGTATTGAACATATAAGCTATGTGCTGAGGAAAAATACTGTCCCTACCCATGTAAAATTACCTAGAGAGGAAAAATACCGTCCCTGCCCATGTAAAATTACCTAGTGCTGCTCAACATTTGTTTGGAAAGGATCGTTCATCTGGGGAGCTGTTAGCCTATGTCAAGCAGCACTTTATCTGTGAGGATTGAGTTTGGCTAAATATAAGGGGAACATTCAAAATGATTGTGGCTCTGAGAAATAGAAGGTGATTTTTTTTTCCTCTCATAGAAAATAAAATCTAGAGTAAACACCACAGTCCAGGGCTCCTATGGCTGCTCACCATTCCCCCACCTGTAGGCTGGAGCCCTCTTCCTCATGGTCTATTTTGACGCTCACACCCCAACCTTTGTATCTGCATCCCAGCAGCGGGAGGGAGCTTTTTTAAAGGAGACTTCCTGGAAGGCAACCACATTTTTATTTCAATCTCATTGGCCAAAATTAGTCACATGGCCACACCTAGCTGCAAGGAATACTGGGAGATATGGTCCTATCTTTGCTAAAGAAGAAAGGATTGATGGCCCTGGCTGGTTGGCTCAGCGGTAGAGCGTCGGCCTGGCATGCGGGGGACCCAGGTTCGATTCCGGCCAGGGCACATAGGAGAAGCGCCCATTTGCTTCTCCACCCCCCCCTCCTTCCTCTCTGTCTCTCTCTTCCCCTCCCGCAGCCAAGGCTCCATTGGAGCAAAGATGGCCCGGGCGCTGGGGATGGCTCCTCGGCCTCTGCCCCAGGCGCTAGAGTGGCTCTGGTGGGCAGAGCTTTGCCCCTGGTGGGCGTGCCGGGTGGATCCCGGTCGGGCGCATGCGGGAGTCTGTCTGTCTCTCCCCGTTTCCAGCTTCAGAAAAAAAAAGAAGAAGAAGAAAGGGTTGATATTGTCAGCTAACTAAAAGTTTCTGCCATGGGGCTTGAATCTTTCTATGTAGTAAAAGAAATTACAGGTAAATTTTAAAAGACAAAAACATGCCGTGACATTAGATTTTTACACAATCAAAATAATAGATATTTGTGTTTCTAAAGACAACTGCTTGAAAAAAGAACAAGGATTACAGTTGGCCATTCCTTAATTTACTAAATGCACTTACTGGTGTTTATGTAGAGACCATTGTGGGCCTGACATGGCCACTGCTGTGTATCCACCGGTGAAAGAAATGGACTGTGCCTGCAGCTTCCAGGGGACTTATAGTCACAAGAGCAAGAGACTGTTCTGCAAATGGTGGTGCTCCCAGGAAAGAAGGAAGAGGGGAGAGGAGGGGAGGTAGGGGAAGGGAGGAAGGAACTACATCGTTTCCTTGTAAAGTAGGAACCAGTGATCCTCAGCTGGTGAGAAAGAGCCAAGCAACAGAAACCGCTCATTTCTAAGCATCATCATGGTCTCGCTTGTCAGGAGACGCGTGAATTCCCCAGAAGCCCCGCTATCCTCCATGCCTGTGAGCAGCTCTCTGCCTTCTGGGAATTGGGCCCAGCCCAAACTAGACGTGGATGCTCATAACTCCCTGGAGACATGTACTTTGAGAAGGATGACAATAATATTGCTAGTAGTGTGTCTAAAATGCCTAACATTTTTATATAAAAGTTTGCCAAAGCACTGTTGCCAAAGTCATTTAATTTGCACAACCTCCCTGCAAATGAGGAATTCTCAATCTCCCTTTTTGCTGAGGAGAGTGTAAACCCTCTGAGCCTCGGTTTACGGAAGGAGAACACGCCAGTGCGGAGTGCGGAGGCCGCGATGAGAACTCCTGGCGCTCCACCCGCCCCCGCTGCGCCCAGCCTGCCTGTGTTCCCGGTGTTGGGAACGGTCAGGCACGGTCTCCACTGGCAGGATGCTTGCCCTTCAGACTCGGCTCCCAGGGCTTTTTGAACATCTAGTATAACCCTCCTAACACTTTAGTCTTATTCCTCACATAACTGGCCATCTTCCTGCTAAATTTCAGGCTCCACGAGAGAACAATCATGTTTAGCAGCAGGCCCTCATCAGTACCATTTAATTAGCTAAGCACTTTTGGCCCAGCACTGAGACCTTCAAACCTTCCGGGGGCCTACCAAACTGCCAGAGACTCGAACACATAATCTATTGTCTCCGAAATTTGAGAACAGCTAAATTGCAATTAATAAATGTCAACTGTCTGTATAGCATGACAACTGTAGCAATGTCATACTGAACATTTGTGGAAATGTCTTTACATTTGAAAACCATTTGTAGAACTGCCCTTGCAAGAATGTCTGAGTATGCACTAGTGAAATCATAGGGAATTATTAATGAAATATTCCCCATAGCTAAATAATTCCAAAAAGCAAAAATAAAATAATTTTTTCAAAACTTTTATAGGAAAAAAAAATGTATTTGCAATGCGGGTACATTTCAGTATGTTTGCTATGACTTTGGATGATGCCACCAAGTACAGAAAATTCCTAGAGGCTCAAAGGTCTTAAAATGACCCACGCCCAGCACTGGGTGATGTATTGGAAGTGCTCAGTAAGTAGGTATGATACGGATTAATGGCAGCTGGGTTGGGGGTGTCTGTGTGCAAATACGTTTGTGTATAAACAGAAATAGTTTATTATTATTACTATACTGCTCACAAAAATTAGGGGATATTTCAAAAAATAAATATGAAGCTATAAAATATCCCCTAATTTTTGTGAGCAGTATATTATTTTTCAGCTTCAAACATTGACTAACATCTACCAACTATGAAAACATTTGCATGTGTTCGGTTTTTTGGTGATAGGGTTGTTTTTTTGTTTTCTGTATTCTGTTTTTTGGTTTTTTAGTGAGACAAAGAGAAGAGGAAGACAGGAAGGGAGAGAGATGAGAAGCATCAACTTGTACTTGCGTCACTTTAGTTGTTCATTGATTCCTTTCTCATACATGCCTTGACCAGGGGCGCTCCAACTGAGCCAGTGACCCCTTGTTCAAGCCAGAGACCTTGGGCTCAAGCCAGCAGCAACCTTGGGATCAAGCCAGCGACCATGAGGTCATGTCTAAGATCCCACACTGAAGCCAGCGACTCCATGCTCAAGCTGCATGAGCCTAAGCTCAAGCTGGTGACCTTGGGTTTTGAACCTGGGACGTCAGCGTCCCAGGTGGATTATCTATCCACTACTCCACCACTGACCAGGCCAATGTGTCCCTGTTTAAAATGAACCCTAGGAGGAAGTTCTGAACAGGACAGACGGGCCTCTCACTGGGCTTCCTCGGTCCATAAAAGCGATATGAAAGAGCCATATCTGTCAGCAGCCTCTTCTTCCAAAGCCTTGATCTAAATTGAGCCTATTCTTTGAACACAGAACATCTGAATCAGACCCAAATTAGATTCTCATCTCTCTGAAATCTGCTGCCTACTTTGTCCTGATTTCTTTGGATTTTATTAAAGTCATTTCCTCCTCCTCCTCCTCCTCCTTCTTGGACATGGAGGCTCTTTTGCTCTGGGGTAGAATTCATTCATGGGCTCAAACTGGTACAGATTGCAATGAGCAGTGATGAAAATTCAGTCCCAAAAGATTTGTTAAAATGTCCAATTTCGGTTTTTTGCTAGTCTTCCTGTGAGTCATCAAGCCCTTTTCTTTGACACCTTGTTTAATCTAATATGGAGCCCATTCAAAAGAAATCACCAAAAAATGATGGGAAATTGAACAAAAATCATCGACTGGCGATGGGACATTTTATTCTGCATCTTCCAAGACCTTTGGAAGGTAGATGACAAAAATCAGTTCACTGAAAATCCAGGTGTGTCATCAACGGCATTCTCAGAAACACAGAGGTGTGGTAGCTTACCGTTCACTGGGAGGGGAACGGGGAGTTCACACTACTGTTTTGAAAAATAAAAAGAGAGTGAGATTTCAAAACTAGATTTGAGTTTAACTTGGGGGGACTCCCACCATTTATTTGTTTGTTTGCTTACAGTGCTAGGATCGCCATGGATTTTTTTTTACTTACATGTAAAATCTAATGAACAAAATAACTTAACAAACAAAATAGGAACAGACACATAGATACATAAATCAGACAGGGTTTTGGGGGCTGGATGAAATAAAGCAAAGCGATTAAGCAAATATATATATATGTACATATAACACCTAGACACAGAAAACAAATAGCCAGAGAGGGTGGGGGTCGCTGGAGGAGGGCAAAGCAGGAATAAATGAGGACAAGGAGAGATTTTACTTGGGATGATGAGTGCATAATGCCGTGGACAGATGATGTTTTTTTGAGTTGTCCACTTGACACTTGTATGGTTTCATAAAACAATGTCACCCCAGTAAATTCAATTTTAAAAACCTACTTTTTAAATTTTAATCAGAAGTTAAAAGCCAAATAATAACACTTCTACCTGGGGAAATTAAGAGAAGAAGCTCTCTCTACTCGAATATATTATTAACATCTCATCTTAATTAAATGTGGTTACTGACCTCAATGATAGAATTTGGGGTGAGGTCATTTCTGGTTTTGTTGTTTTATTTTGAATGAGTTACTTCTTTCTTGAGTTAAACACACATAGAGCTTGAAATATAAGTGAATTATTTATAGCTGTTTCTGTAATTTTTAATTAAAGTGATGTTCTTTCATTGGAAGTTTATGGTGACAATACATTTTATTGCCTATTCTGCTGTAGAATTTTTAATTATTTATGTAAATATATTAGCACAGCTGACTCTTATTTTTAGTGGTCAGATTTTCTGTTCTGTTATGAAGAAGCCAGTGGGAAACAAGACCTAATAAACAACTGAATTTTTAAAGATTTAACATCTTCAGTGGCTAAAAATAGAATTCTGGCTTTTATAATTACCCAGAAATGGAAGATTTTCATTATGAACCCCAATTAGAGGTATTTGATTTGGTTAATATGAAACAGCTGACCATCTGGATAAACAGTTGAAAGGTTATTTTACAATGTAACCACTGTTTTAACATTCAATTACATGTTATAAATTTGCCGTGGGCCAGACTTTTATTATTGAAAGCATGGTTTCAGATTGGTTGTATTTGAATATAATTATCATGGTCATTCTTGTCTGCCTGAGAAATTAATTCTCAGAACCAATATAGAAAATATTGACAAATGTTAATATTGTTCCTTGCCCAATGTTTTCCAAGACGTTAAATCTGCTTAGCTGTTGGGGTTTTTTTTCAACTTTTAATAAAAGCATTTGAAATAGATGAGAGTTGCTATAGAAGCCACCGATTGAGCATTGACTGAGAAAGCCACACATTTCAGGGTTGCAATGGAAATCAGTCAGGTAGGGAAAATAGCTGATTTACTTATTATCTCAGCTTGTCTGTCCATCACCAACACCAGGCAGCCAACACACCCACCTCAGAGTCCTACGGCTTTGGTACTAACACAGGCAGTGAAACTGTAGTCAGTTGAGTCATGTAACTAATTCAAGAAATGCATATCATCATCAGCTCCCAGTTTGCTTTCCAAAGGAATCTCAAAGCTTGAATTTTCAAGTGATGATAAGACCATGGACTACAGTTCTACATATGTCTGATTTGGGGGTTTTCTTGTATATTCTCACAGTGTTGGCAGGAATCTCGCAATAAGCTCAGACCTTATATGGCTATCCTCACCAGCCTGTGGTCCCTCTGTGAGGCCTCCACATGTGAAATGAGACCTCTGGCTTTGAACTCGGGTTAGGATGGGATAAGCCACTTCTGCAACTATTGAATCCTTCATTCATTCCGCAAATGTTTAATACACGCCTGTTACATGCCAGGCCCTTTTCTGGACTTTAGGGATAGAGCAGCTGAGGAGACAGTTAGAAATAACTGTCATCATGAAGATTATATCCCAGTGGGGGAGAGAGAAAACAAACAAGGAAATAAAACAAATAGCAGAGTAGCAGGTGATGAGTGCAAAGAAAGAAAGAAAGCAGAGAAAGAAGTGGGGGTCTGTAACCCTGGGCCGTGGAGGGCCTCTCCAATGACCTGACAGTTCAGGAAGGAACAGAGGGAAGTGAGGAGTGAGCCGTGCAGCTATCTTAGAAGACTCTTCTAATCAGGAGGAATAAGTGCAAAAGCCCTGAGGCAGGGAGTTCAGGGGAGTGGGGCTGGGCAGTGTGCCTGGGGCAGAGTGAGCTGGGGGGAGGAGGAAGAGGGAGATGAGGCCAGAGGTGCATAGGGGTGAGGCTTTTACTCTGAATAAGACCAGAAGGCAAATACTCCCGAGGTTTTAGGAGAGAGTAGGCGGGAAGGGGTTAAGGGGAAGGGAGACAGCAGACCAGCAGGGAGGGTGTTGAAATAACCCAGGTAGGAGGTGCTGTGGGTCTGGACTTGAGTGGGAGCAGGGCAAGCAGTGAGAAGCAGGCCTGGATATGTTTGGAAGATAATGGCAACAGGGATTTGCTAACCAATTGTGTGAGGTGTGTGTGTGTGTGTGTGTGTGTGTGTGTGTGTGTGAGAGAGAGAGAGAGAGAGAGAGAGAGAGAGAGAGAGAGAGAGAAGTAATGAAGGTTGACTTCAAGGCTTTTTTGTCCTAAACACCTGCAGAATTATGAGACAGGCAGGCCCACTGGAGACGTGCCCTGGGGGAGGAGGAATATCAGGAACTCAGATGTGATCCTGTGGAGTTTGGGACAGAGATGGGGAGTGGGAGCTGTGACCTGGATTGCAGGGAGAGTCTGGGCTAAGATAAAAGTCTGGGTGCCATTCATATTCAGATGGAATTTCAATCCCTGAACCTCCGAGATGCCCAAAGAGGTGAGTGAAGATAGAAAAGAAAGGAGGCTCTCAGCATGAAGCCATGGATGTGCTCATGTTCAGAGGAGTGGCCCTGCCTGGCATCTTCTACATGCGGGGCTGCTTCCTGTGACTGAGCCAGCATGCTTAAATACAACACATACTCTTAACTGGGCAGCCAGACTCCAAATCCTCAGATCCAGTCTCCGCTGCTGCTACTTCCATGGCCGCAGGGCGGAGTGGCTACTCCCAGCCAGGAGTTGATCTGCCCTAGGCTGGCTTGGTTCTGCCTACCTCCTTCCCTTCTGCCTTCATCAGCGTGTTGTGCCTCCTCCTCCAGCCCAATTCCCCAACGCGGTCACACTAAGCCAGCCTCTTTCTTAGAGCTGCGCCAGCATGCTCACGGTCACAACAGAGCCCCTGACACTGTTCTCTGTGCCTTACGTGTATAATCGCCTCTACTGTCACAACAACCCTGTAAGGAAGGTGCTTCGGTTACCCCCCTTCACATGGGAGGACAAGGAGGTTCAGAGAGGTTCAGGAATTTGCCCACTGTCACACAGCCGCACGTGCAGGAAATCCGAGCACAAAGCAGACAGACCTCTTTACCTCTCTGCTCCTCCACCTCCTGCGCCAAAGCCAGAGAAGCTCAGCCCTCAGTGTACAATTATGCCCGGCCCAACAGCTTTACTCTACTGTGCTTCGGTTTTTCAGGATAAAATTGTACATTCTAGTTTCATGTCATGTGGTAGTCCTGAAGCCCACCAGACAACTTTCACCGCGGAATACCGAAGCAAAAGTCTCTGCTGCCTGGAGGCCTATGAGGCCCCCAGGGAAGGGGTTTGGATAGAGCAGCCTGGACTAGAGGTTGCAGAAAGCCCTCAAGAATGCACGCCTCCAGGTGAGCCCTTCCGCATAGCACAGAACCTCTTCCACTGTCGTTCGCACAGTTGGCTTTTCCCGCTGGGCATCACCTGCTGCACAGTGGATGGTGCTGTTCTCCCTGGCTGACGCTGTCACAGGGTGTTCTCCATTTAATTCTTTCATGCCCCCTTCCCTGTGCCTCATACTCCTGGCGCCTTGGAACAATGAGCCATCATACAGTCATTTCCCAGTGTTGCCAAACTGATTGTAGGAGATCAGAAGATCTCTATCTTGAAAGATGTGTTTTCTCAATGGATGCAAAGGAATCAGATATTGACTTTTCATTCTATCAGAGGCTCGATCTTGTCTCTAGGGCCTGCCCCAGGGGACTACACTGGAATGGGATGGCCCCTGGTCTCAAGTGGCTTTTCCAAGAGAAGTAGTATAATTCAGTGACTAACTGCCAGTCCAGGGCCAGACTTCCCGAGTGCAAATCCCCACTCATTCATTTTCCACATGTGTGACCTCAGGCAGACATTTGCTTTCTCTGCACCTCAGTTTCCTTACTTGTTAAAGGGAGGAAATAGTACCTAAATTGTAGAGTCACTGTGTAGGATAGACTGGGTGAGTTAGTAACGTGCTTAGAGCACAGTGTCTGACACATAGTAGGCATTTAATCAACTGACTTATCTCTCTTAGCAAAGATTATGACCTGTTGCCATTCTCTACTGGAGGCTGTTGGAGAATAGAAGGAGTGTTTTCCTATGGTCTGTGGTTTTCCTGCCTTACGGACTTACCATCAAGGAAGTCTATGGAAACTCTCGCTAGGGATGAAAGTGGAAGGTAGTTACTGCTCCCAGAAAGATGATGGGTTTCTACCTTTGCTCCTGGAGAACTACAAACCCGCCCAAGGTATCTCACTGCTAAAATCTCGGTAGGGCAGTCTCTTCATCATTTCTGCGAAAATTAAAGAGAGTAGATAGGAGTTCCTAAATATTGTCATCTGTCACTTGCTTGCCTGCAAGCCAGTACTCAGAGATGACAGAGAAAATGGATACATGATGAATCATTATTAAAGAAAAGATTTAAACAAGTGATTTTTGAAGTTTTGCAGCTTGGCTCTTTGGAGGACAGTATGCTTGATTTTGCGATATTTCTGAATTGTAACATGTAACATAGTCATATTTTCTGCTAGTAAAACTGCTACTGGTTTGGGCATTGGGATTAAATTTATCAATACTTTAAGATGCTCTGCAAAGCATATGATGCCATGCTAATAATACCATGACTTGCAGGGACTGTCACCCAAACAATTTAGCATCTGGTTGTATGTTTGACGTGAGATGAAGTGAAAACATTGCCTACGAGCATCAGAGGACTTAACAATTCAGAACCTCTAATTATTTCTAGTGCGAAAATCTGTCCAAACCCATGGCTGCAAGCAACAGAAACCATCATCAGCTATATTAAGTGACATGAAACAAGAATTTACTATGATTTGGGGAACCACAGAATGGACAGAAGGCCAGAGAATAATCTGAGAAAAAAATGAGTGGGTACCAACTAGAACTCAAGAAGGGAGACAGTAGGGACCACTACTGCAAAGGAAATAGCCTGGTTCTCATGCTACACTTCCAGGTCAGGAACCGGATCTCCATCCATCCCACACTCCGCATCACTCACGGAAAGAGGGTCTGATTTGCTGGAGCTAAATGGCATGTCACATCGCCACTCCTGCGACACCCAGGCAAGAACAGCAGTGGGCTCTTAGCTCCCACCACCCACACTGCACAAAGCAGGGGTTTGTCCAAAAGGGAGGTGGGCATGCTCTGAGGAGTGAGGAAGGGTGGTTAGTGGGCAGAAATGACAAACCAGACGTCCACTACAAACCCTTCCCACCAAGTTGAGTTCTCCACAATGCCTGTGACAGCTCTAAGGCACTTTCAGGCCATAGCTGTCCCCGTAGTACTCTGTGAGGCTGGGTGCTTGTGGTGTGAGGGACAAACTTTGCACATTCAGTTTCTGCATGGAAAGTGTGTCCATCGCAGAAGGATTAAGGTAGCCTGGAGCAGAGGGAGAGAAGGACGCAGAGCAGGAGATGTGGCTTTGGAGGAGGGTGGTGAGGTTTGGTGGACTCACAGATCAGAGAAGGAGCACTATCCCCAGGGCTCTGGCAGAGGAGGGCGTGGCTCTGGTGGGGTAAGCAAGCTCTCTCCTCAGACTCACCCTATTGGGACATGCCAAAATCTCAGCCATAAAGGTAGTTCATCTTTTAATGCAATAGTTTCAAAATAAAGAATTAATGCAAAAATTCATGATAAAATATCAAAAATTTTTAAGTAAATTAGGAGCAATGTTACTGATTTTTTCCTGTTGCACCCAGCTCTGACATGACCCAGCACCACGCCGGGCAAGTCACTTTTCCGCATCAGGCCCATTTCTCCTGCAAATTTAAAGGGTGGGATAGACACTCTTTACATTTGTCTGACTGTGCTCAGGAGCAAGAGGGAGAGTTGAGCTCCTCTGGGCCAGACATGGGTCATTCTGAAGTGAGAAGTAAGAACATGGAGTGAACTGGAACGCCCTCACCCACAGACAGCCATCGTGGGGCTCAAAAGGAAAGGAAGAAAAGTCTATGAACTAGACAATAAAACAGTTATGTTTAAAATGATTAGGGAAAGAAGAATAGGAACCATGAATGAAAAACAGAGCACAATGAAATAGAAAAGGAAAGCATGCAAAGTAGCTAAACATACTATCTAGAAATCTGATTGTGCATTAGCTCACTGCTACCCTGGGCTCCCAGGAGCGGGTGTGGTCATCTCCGTCCTATAGATGAGGAACCCAGGTAGCAAAACATGCTGAGGGTTGAATAGTCTATGAGTACAAGGGATGGAATTCAAATTGACGTATATTTATGCCCAAGAGTTTTTTAACAAGAAAACATTTCTTATGTTGTTGTTGTCTTATAAGAAAGAGAAACTATCTTTTTTTTAATCTGCACCCAGTCGAATGTGTAGTTTCTTTATTAAACTGCCATAGAATTTCTTTAAAATTCTATTCCATCTGGAACCTCTCTTTCATCAGGTGAGTCAGTTTTGTCTCTGTTCTACAATCACTTGAATTCTTTGCGTCTGGGGCTTCTTTTGAAATCTGCAAAGATGGGAGGACCAGGAGATACAGGGAAAGGGGCTTTAGGAGCCGACGCTGATGTCCTCTGAGCGTCCTTCCTGGATGCCCATAAATGAGTTGTTCCCTTAGCCGCTGCCAAAGAGCCTGTATAGGTGCATGCTCACTGTTTAATATTTTACCCTGAATGTCTACAAATTAAACATCTCTAGCTCAAAAAGTAAATACTTCACAAATACAAAAGAAATAGATTGTCTAGTTACCGGAAAAGCACATCAACTAGTCTTAGCAGGTCTATCTGCAATTATATTTTCAATCTATGAATTTCTTACAACTCCACTGCACAAACTTGGTCTAAGCCACATTGTCATTCACCTGAATGACAGGAATTGCCCCAACAGGCCTCCCACTTCTCTGCTGGCCTCTTTAACCCTTTGAGTAGTACAAACATCCATGTACATCCTCGTGCCTCCTGACCATCCAGATTATGATCGTACATGTGTAAGGCAACATTAAAAAAAGGCAAATGTATGTTCTTCTTGTTTCCATAAATTGGTTATCAAACAAACATCATTTTAAGTTAATTAAACTGGAACTGGAACTAATTTTATTTTAAAAAAAAAAAAACTCACTCCCAGGGGTCAACGAGCATGAAAAAAACTCACTACTCAAAGGGTTAATGCGCTACCCATGCAGCATCCTCCTGGTGGGCCTCTGCTCCCACTTCTCTCCTCTCTTTCCTCTCCGCTCCAACCACGTGGAGTTCTTCAAGTGTCTTCCCCACTCAGGAATGGTTCAGAAATCATTCTCTCTGCTCTGAATCGCAGTTGATCCTCATTATTCACACATTCTGTATTTGTGGATTCACCTACGTGCTAAAATTTATTTGTAACCCCAAAATACTTGTGGTGCTTTCACGGTCGTTTGCAGACCAGCGCAGAACAGCAAAAAACTCGAGTCGCCCGACACGCACATTTCCAACTGAGGTAGACGAGGCCACGCTCTGCCTTCTTATCTCAACTCTGACACTGTAAACAAGTGTGCTTTCTGCGGTCGATTTGATGCTGTGTTTTTCGCATTTTCATGCTTTTTGCGGGTGATTTTGCTCTTTAAAGTGGTCCTCAAGAACGGTGCTGAAGTGCTGTTTGGTGTTCTGAGCACAGAGAGGCTGTGCTGGACCTTCAGGGGAAAACTCGTGTGTTAAGCTTCGTTCAGGCTCGAGTGAGAATGCTATTGGCCGTGAGTTCAGTGTCATGAGTCAACAATATATACTAAATAATGCATGTTTAAACAGAAACACCCAGGAAACAAAACTAGGTTACCTAGTGAGTGATGGTTATGTATTGATTGATAAGAAATGTTACCAGAGGCTCACGGGGACCTGACCCTGTGTTCTGCCTAGGGGCAGCAGTTGACATTGGCCAAGCGGTGTTGGAGGTGACTTTGTAACTACATGACAAGGATGGGCAGCACTTGCCTGCCTGGGTGGCACTGCCCCTCTCCCCTCCCTGGCCTAGAAGCCTCTTGAGGGCAGGGACCACATTGATTTTGACGAGTGCCTGGCACGTAGTAGGTACTTGATGAACTTTTAATTAATGAATAAATTGCAATTAAATGATTTTCAAAGCCAATTTTTAAAAAACTTTGCCATTGATTAGAGAGAGATTGAAAGGAAGGGGGGGAGAGAGAGAAATATCAACTTGCTGTTCAACTCAGTTGTGCCATTTGGCTGTGCACTCATTGATTGCTTCTCATATGTACCCTGACTGGGGATTGAACCCACAACCTTGGTGCGTCATAACAATGCTTTATCTACTGAACCACCAGGCCAGGGCACAAAGCCAATTTCTAACCAAGCTTTAATCAATAGTGGATAATTAGAGGTTAATATTTAATACCTCTTTGAAAAAATCTAGACAAATTTTCATCAGAGTCTGCAAATGAATGTTAATTAAATATCTTTATTTAATTATCACTTGATGCTGTTCTTTGGTTTGAGCCTCCCCTTTTGACTTGAGAGAATGAAAGAAGATGTTCCTCTCTCCCCATGCTCTTCCAGTGTCCCTGGCCAGGCACCAGGTCAGCTCTGCCGAATCTCCCTGAGACCACCATGGCAGAGATGGTACTCAGGGTACTGTAGCCTTAGAAATCTGATGAGGAGCCTTGAGCATCTATATGTCACTTCCTCCTGGGGGAGAGGCTCCTCACAGGCCCATTCTGCTTCTCATTCAATCTCAAAGCCAGTACAAGGAAGACTTACTCCTAACTGAGCCCACTAGCATGGAACACGGAGAGCTGGATTTCATGGCAAACACGGTCAGCAACTCCTGAACTTGATGCTTCAGCCATAGTTTCTTGCTCCATCTAGTCTTCTATTAGAGCAGTAGTCAATACACTTTTTCCTTAAAGGAGCAGATGATGAGTAATATAGGCTTTGGAGGCCACACTGTCTGTCTGCACTACTAAACTCTACTGTTGTTGAAAGGCACCTGTCAATGAGTAGGCGTGGCTATGTGTCATTGAAACTTTATTTACACAAGCAGACAGAGGGCCAGATTTGGCCTGTGAGCCATAGTTTCCAACCCTTCCTATATGGTGCTGTCTTATTTGGCTGTGTTTTATTGTACCCTGTGAGTTCTTTGAGAAAGGCCTGAATCACATTCACTGTTTTCATCTTGATGTCTAGTACAGTGCCCGCCCCATAACAAGCCCTCAGCCAGCGTTTGCTAAAAGCATACGTTGTAAGTAAGACATGGCTCCCAAGTTCGGAAGCATGCCAACCAGATGAAAGGTGGTCTGAGCCCCAACGACAGCCCATTCATCATCACCCCACCTCCTGTGGTCAGTACTCAAAATGGCAGCAGTTGTTTTTCTGACAACAAATCAAAATAATATTCCTATGCGCATTCAACAAAAAGCCACTGAGCGTGGTGGTGGCATCCAGATAGCAGCTGGGATCTGCCTGCCCTGGAGACCTAAATAAACTTGTGATAAATCCTGTTTCCATGCCCTGGAGCAAACCAAAGTCTTCCCAACGATTTATGCAAATGCCAGAGGGTTGGAGAAGGAAGCCCTGCATTTATAGGGGTCACTTCTGGCTCCAAATGTCCATTTCTGACAAGTTAGTTCCATTTCTTTATTGTCTCACTATCCTGTCTATGGCAGTCTGATACATTCCATGGTGCCCTTTTCCTCAGTTCCCCCCTGGCACACACACGCACACACATATACACACACACATACACATGGTCACCATCATCATCAGAATCTCTGCATGTGATCCACTTAATTGAGTATGTTTTTTTGTTTTGTTTTGGGGGTTTTTTTTGTATTTTTCTGAAGCTGGAAATGGGGAGGCAGTCAGACAGACTCCCGCATGCGCCCGACCAGGATCCACCCGGCATGCCCACCAGGGGGCGATGCTCTGCCCATCTGGGGTGTCACTCTGCTGCAACCAGAGCCACTCTAGCGCCCGAGGCAGAGGCCACAGAGCCATCCTCAGTGCCCGGGCCATCCTTGCTCCAATGGAGCCTTGGCTGCGGGAGGGAAAGAGAGAGACAGAGAGGAAGGAGAGGAGGAGAGGGGGAGGGGTGGAGAAGTAGATGGGCGCTTCTCCAGTGTGCCCTGGCCGGGAATCAAACCCGGGACTCCTGCACGCCAGGCCGATGCTCTACCACTGAGCCAACCAGCCAGGGCCTAATTGAGTATGTTGAAAGAGGATGTGGTTACATCACATCAAATTATTTCAGTCTGAGCCCCAGGGAGCCCTTGACTTCAAGCTCTTCTTGCTGCCCCATCCCTCTGTGTTTTTCACAGGCCACATTGTCCCCCCAAAGTACCCCAACCTCAGCACATATGGTGACTCTTGGTCTAATTTTCCCCTCAACACTCCCCTTCCTTTTTGTAACATCTGTATAGAAGTGTGGTTGACATACAACAAGCTGCACATATTTAAAGTATGTAATTTGATAAGTTCTGACATAATGTACACACCCATGAAAACATCACCCTGGTCAAGATACTGCACATACCCTGCACCCCCAAGAATGACCTTTGTAATCCTGCACCCCCACCCCAGGCAACCACCGATCTGCTTTCTGTCACCACAAATCAGTGTGCCTTGTCTAGAGTGTCATATAAATCGAATATCCTAGAGTATGTACTATTTTTTGCCTGACTTCTTTCACTCAGCACAATTATTTTGGAGTTCATCCGCATTGTTGACTACGTCACTATTGTCTCTTGAAAGCAAAAGCAATCGCTTCTGCAGAACCATGTATTCTCTCCAGACCCTGCTCCACGGAGCTTCCAGCTCACCCCCAACAGGTAGAAACCAGTCAGAAGGCCAAAGGGCCCCTCTCTCTTTGGAAGACTCATGGCTTTAAATAGCATGTTTCCTCCATATGCATCTTCTTATTCTTTAGTTTATTCAACAATAGTTGAATAAATGCCTCCTGTATGCCAGGCGCCATTGTTGGGGACATAGGGGGAATCAGACAAATAAGACCTTCCTCTTGGGGAGAGGTTAGAGAATAACAGGAGGATGGTTCCAAATACAATCGGTGTTATAAAGAAAACAGAAAATTCATCAAAAGTCATCTGAAAGGACACATGTCCAACCAACTGCAGTGGTTGCCTCTGGGGAGTGGAGTGAGAGTTGGGGGTTGGGAACAGTATTCATTTCTTTTGCTTACCGGTTTTGATAATGTAATCTCATGTTTCCTTTTATGGTTCTTTAAATGTGTCTTAATGAGCAATATATGCTCATTGTAGAAAAAATAACAAATGGAGCAAATTAAAAATCACCTTTAATCCTGCCACCCAGATATGGCCACCCGTTACATTTCACTTTGTTAATTCCACAGTCAAGCAGAGGAACACGTTTTGTTTTGTTTTGTGTAATTAAACAGGCCATGGGAACTGCTGTCAGCTTCCTGGGGAGCTGAGTTGTGTTTATTTTTTTTTAAGAGCTACTAATTTTTGATTAACAAGGATGGATGTAACATTTAAGAGGAATTTAATTATACCCTCTTCCCCTTCTCAACAAAACAACGTTATTCCCCACAAAGCGTAGAATCAAGACTCTGAGGATGTATGGCTCTGAGCTGAGGAATTATAGGGGACATTTTTCATGTCACTGCCTAGACAGTCGTGCGAGCGATCCAACAGCGAGGTATCTCAGCTGCAGGTTACATCCCCAGCTGAAGGCGGGCTGGGTAATAACTCACTTTGTCATTACTTAATTCTGTGATGGCTGCAGTTACTGAGCCAGAATAGAAAGCCTCAGTCACTGAAAAGATGAAGCACTCGGTGTCAGGATGTCTAGGAACAGACAGGCAAGGGGGCAGCCACATGGGCCGATGGGTGGCTGTGTAAAGAGGTCTGATAATGGGTGCAGCACTTCTGACTCATTTATTTTCTAAATGACGTCTTTGCATGTTCCATTCATCGGTTTGTTCATTCATCACCTATCCAGAGAGTACATCCTGTGTGCCATCCATAGAGGCTACATTCAAGTACAGGCCATGCCCCATGAGAAGCTGTTCTCCCCACAAAGTTGATAAACAGGACTTTGAAGGTACATGTGTCTAAAACTAGAACAGCCAAGTCCCTGCTTAGGTTAGCCAACATCTGGTAGTTTCCTAAATGTCACATTCTCCAATGCCTGTGTGCTAGAACATTTGCCCTGAGTGCCACCCTTGCCTACCCTGGGCTCCCCCCACCCAGGACCCTGTAGATCAGTGGTCCCCAACCCCTGGGCCATGGACCAGTACCGGTTCGTGGGCCATTTGGTACCAGTCCACAGAGAAAGAATAAATAACTTACATTATTTCTGTTTTATTTATATTTAAGTCTGAACGATGTTTTATTTTTAAAAAATGACCAGATTCCCTCTGTTACATCCGTCTAAGACTCACTCTTGACACTTGTCTCAGTCACATGATACATTTATCCGTCCCACCCTAAAGGCCGGTCTGTGAAAATATTTTCTGTCATTTATCCGGTCCGTGGCCCAAAAAAGGTTGGGGACCACTGCTGTAGATCTCTCCACAGTGCAGAACCCACTTCAGCACCAAGGACAGTGCCCACTAACCACTCAGTGCCCTTCAGTATAGGACCCTAAGTGTTTTGTCTATCTTCTCTTCTCTGTGCCCTCCAAGTACCCACCACATGACTCAACCCTGTTCATATCCTAGCAGTACCAAGCAGTGTGGAAGTATGGTAAATCTGATATCCATCTCTGCTCTGAGAATTGTGGGACTCTGGGCAAGTTACTTAACCTCTCCTGGCCCCATTCTCTCCAGATGTAAAAGAAGATAATACCTAGAGTCTCTGGGAGGATTAAATAGGCTGATCTGGCAAAGCTCTCAGCACACACCCGAAATGTGGTAAGAACCCAATGTGTATTAGCTACTATTGTAATCCATCTAGAATCATTCCAAACATAGCCTTATCTTCAAAGACTTTCTTCATCACTCACCCCCAACCTCAGAGTGGGCTGCCCCTCTTTGCATAACTTAGGATAACTTTCATCTCACATATATAAACACAGAGAGAGAGAGAGAATTATTTTGCAAATGTCAACAAGAGTCCTGTCAAGGATAAGTAATACTAGCTGCTGTAAGATAACCCCCCAATCTCAATAGCTTAACACAGAAATGTATTTCTCCCCTCTATCATAATTGAATTGGCAATGGTGGGATAGAGATGTTGGTAGATGGCTCTATTCCACAATGATAATTCAAGGACCCAAGCTCCATGGCTTCTTTTATCCTGTGAGACTACTTCTTCAGTGTGTGGCTCCAGGGTTGCTATGGAAAGAGACTAGAGAAAGGGAGGAGGTTCTCATAGGGATCCAGAAGTGACATTGTCATATCTTGACCAGAATCAAGGTCCGAACCTAGCTGCAAGGGAAGCTGAGAAAAGCAGCCCACCTGTATATCCAGGTGGAAAATAAAATTGTCTGCCACAGAAGTGCTTTCTCACCTCCTTCACTAGGCCAGGAGACACTGGATAGTACCAACCATGTGCTCTGTGTCTCTTATTGAATGTTCATTTACTTATCCCTTCCCCTGAGCTGAGTCTGGAAACTGACCCCTTCAGGGAACTACAAGTAACAGCAGCACTCAGTTGAGCCACATATTTACTGCATAAAATTAGCTCATTATTACACTAGTGTAGGATGCACCCAGAGGTGGGGCAGAGGTAAAGCAGCTCATGACAGAAGAGCCCACCACCTTCTCAGTAAAGGGTAAAATATCCCAACCCTTCTGCGTGGGCCCTGTAGCCAACATGTCCTGGGTTCTGATGACAGAGCTGATAAGAGTCTTCTTCCCTAGTTCAACAACCTCTTTGAATAGAGCCCTATCTCAGTAACAAGAAAACACATTGTGTCCAGTAGTTCTTTGGGGGGGGGGGGGGAATGTTAGGCAAGAAATTGGTACAAACTTTCTGAAAGACATATTGTACTCTGTACCAACTTTTTTGGAACAGTCACACTCTTTGACACCAGTAATTCCACTCCTAGGAATTTATCTCAAAGAAATAATCAGAAATGGTGTCAAAGACTATGCACTAGGAAGCAGAGATTTATGTGCAGAGTTCTTCACGGGAGCCTTATTTATGAAAGCAAAAGGTTGGGAGACAGTCTCAGTGTCTAACAGTAGGAGGCTGGATAAATAAATTATGGGACAGCCACAGAATGAAGTAATATGCAATCATTAAAACTGTGTTTCACGAGAACTTTTGAGCCAGGGGAAATTGTTTCTGATATAAACTGAAGTAGAAAAGGTAGAATATTAAAGTTGCTCATCTCTGCAACCCCAATTAGATAACTCACATGTGGGGGAAACTTTGGGGAAAAAATACCCCACAAGGTTAAGAGTGATTCTTTCAGGTTCCTGGAAGTAGTGATGATTTTTAATATTTTCTTCACAGTCTCTTGTATTGTCAAGTTTTTTATGCTGAACACATTATTTTTCTAAACAGAAAGATAATTTCTTAAAGAAGCAAAAACAAGGAGACTCTAAGAAAAACACCTTTCTCTCTGCAGACTCACTCAGAAGTACTGGGTTCTTTTCTAGAGTCTTACAGAAACTCAAATGCTGGCCTAGCCCTAGACCAGGGATAGTCAACCTTTTATACCTACCGCCCACTTTTGTCTCTCTGTTAGTAGTAAAATTTTCTAACCGCCCACCGGTTCCACAGTAATGGTGGTTTATAAAGTAGGGAAGTCACTTTACTTTATAAAATTTATAAAGCAGAGTTACAGCAAGTTAAAGCATATAATAATAATTACTTACCAAGGACTTTATGTCAGATTTTCGCTAAGTTTGGCAGAATAAATCTTTATAAAACAACTTACTATAGTTAAATCTATCTTTTTATTTATACTTTGGTAGCTCCGCTACCGCCCACCATGAAAGCTGGAATGCTGACTAGTGGGCAGTAGGGACCAGGCTGACTACCACTGCCCTGGACCAATAGGTCCCTGCGTCCGTAAAAGGCAGAAACTAGCAATTGCCGCTTGAGACACATCCCTCTCAGCTGTCATAACATCCATTCAGCTGCACAGAATAGATCATCTCAGACTCCTTCCCAATAAGCCTATAGACAGCACTTTCTTTACCAGGAGAAATGAAAAAGGCTTATTCCTTTGTAAGTTCTACAAAGACATTTCTCGGCATCGAAAAAAAAATGACAAAGACCCTTCACCCTGATTTCAAAGACACCCATCCCTAACCTTCGTTGTGGTTCAAAAATGTTCAGGGGATTTGAAAAGAATTTCCCCCTTTCCCCTGCAGCTATGATTTCCAGTTTGGTCTGGAGGAATAAAACTGCCTCGAGATGAGTCAAGGGGTGGAAAGGCGTTTCATATGTTTTCTTTACGGTGGGTTTTCAACCTGCTGTGGTTAGGTTGTTAAGGCAACAGGTATAATGAACAAAAATAACAATAATTACCCTAAAAGGTGCAATAAAATGCACTGTAGTTGTCACCTTGATATCAGAGTACGAACACTGAGATAGTTCTTCAGATCCCAAGGAACAAGCCAGTTATAAGCTGAAACTCACATCCTAGGAAGGCAAGCTTAGGGTGTTCAGGGAAATGGTTGTTATGTGCCTGGTGTATGGACTCAACAGGACGCGTGCTGCCCTCGTATTGGCAGGAGAATCAAGCCGAGGTCCAGCCTGCCACAGCCTGCGGCTCCAGACCCCAGTGCCAGGGACACTGTTCCAGGAACGACGTGCTCCTTCCCTGCCAACCACGTAGTGACTGTGCTTAGAATTGAATTTGAGCTCTGTTAGAAAATTATGGAAAGCCTTCAGTGCTCCTCTTTACCAAATTGAACTCTGTAATGTTACCGTAATAGAGAAAAGAATCTTCCACAGCTCAATTGGAATTTTTTTCTATTAGCAGTGAGGGTCCAATTTTCAGAAAATAGTTTCAGTGTATGAGTGAAATCACACTGTTTGTTATTCAGCATCAAGGTTGTTCTCTAATATGTGGTGATGCCCCAGGCTCCTTGGGTGCGAACTTTCTGGGAGGCCAGCAATAATTTGGAAATGTCCAGATTGTTATGGCCTCGTCTGATGACGTTTCTGGGAAACGGAGGTTCGCACCTTCAGGTACCATGGCATTGTATATTTTGACTAGGTTCCTAAAAGGTATGCTTCTCTGGTTCCTCAACAAACTATGAGCATGGAATTTAGGGTTATTTGAGTTCATTATTCTTATTGGTTGATAAATGAACTGAAGCAATGCTTTACTTCATTTTAAGTTTCTCTGTCTCTTGTGCTTTCAAAATACCATTTTGTGGTCACTGTATCTGCCCCTAGGAATCCCCCTGGGTAATAAACTAGAACGTTAGGTTTTGAAAGATCTATGACTTGGAGAGGAATGCAGCGATGTCAGGTGGAAAGCCTAAGAAAAGGGGAATTAGGCTTTATTGAGTAACTACTCAGTGCCAGGCATTTCCGGTGTGTTTCACTGCTTCATCTTCCCAACCACCCTAAGACCGGTCTAACTGTCCCCACTTCAGAGAGAGTGCAGTGAGGTTGACAGGTTACATACGCATGTTCAGAATCACACACCTGAGCAACAGCAGACACAAGTCACCGTGCTTCTGCTATAGATCTGAGGTGTAAACGTATTCTAAGATCTCAGAAAACATTTTCTCTTTCTTCCAAGATGGCTGATTCTTGATGGTGATGGAATTAAGGCATATTTTGTACCCCACCTAGGGCACGGCCGACCCTGGGTTCCCTCCTATTGACAGATGCTCTCAGCTAGCTCCTGCTCTTTATCACCAGGGTAACCAAAAAAACAGATTCATCTTCCTGAAAGAGGTTGAGTGACAGGCAGAGGGAGGCCCCACTGCACCGCCTTTTGGTCATCCTTGGCCCCAAGCCTGTGGCCCCTCAGCCCTTCTGGGTGAGGCCAGAGGAGAAGGAAATGGATGGTATCCTACATGAGCCTCTCCTGCTCCCTGCAGAGAGAGAACTGGGCACAGCACTCATTTATGCATCCATCCTGGGAATCAATCAAAAACCATTTAGGAACCTGCTGTATGCTAAGCCTGGAGCTTTCTCTCTGTGGCTAGGAAATCACTGTATGTATTTTTGATGTTTATGAGGCTATTTTTTTTTACTTGTGTGAGAGCTCCAGCCTATTAAGGAAATGTCCTAATCGTGCATTTACTTAAATAGCATTTATTAAGCAGCTGGCACGAGGCTGGTTGCTTTCTCATCCCTGTCTGTCGTCAGCTTCACCCACTGCTATCAGATCAGCATTGCAATCCCTGTTTCCCAGGTGAAAAAACAATGACTTAATGTCACTTCAGTAACTTACTGTGCTCAGAGCCACACCGATGTTAAATGGAGAAGGTGTGAATTCACGGATGACGGAAATTGTCTCAGAGGAAGACCAGAGCTTCTTCCTCGGATCTTTGTAGTTGGCAAACGCATACCTAAAACCTGCTCTGGAACAGGGACAAAATACGGTCTTGAAAACCATGTGAATGTAGAGATCATGCAAGTAAAATAATATTTAGGTGCAGCAAGATTGGAAAGCAGGGTATTAATTGGGAAGTCCACCATGATCTTTCAACTAAAATTGTCAAGGCAATTGAAATTGAACTAGTTGAGCTAGTTGAACTGTAAACATTATTACTCAAACCTCCACCAACTGCAAGACCTCAAACTCCACAGGCTTTCTCCTCATCCTTTCATAACCTCTAGTCATTGTCCTTCTCAGTCTCGTCCCCCAATGAGCTCTACCTCCTTCCCACCCATCATGGTGTCCACACCCTACCATTTCAATTGGGACTCCAATTCAGTGTGCTTCCGGCTCCCAAATGAAGATCTCAAGCTCAGTCATCTCTCCTGCGCCCTGTTTCACATACACAACTTCTGCTGGACATCTCCACTTGGGAATCTCACAGATTTGTCCAACTCAGTGTCTTCTGAACTAGGTTAACCTCCAACCCGAGTGTTTCTTGTGTTGACAGAGGGCAGGGCCAGCCCCTATGCTCCAGCCGAAAGCCTAGACTGTATCCCAGGTGTTCCCCTGCCCTTCGTCACCCACCTACCCACCATCACTTAAGGCCTGGGGTCTCCGTTTCCTCAGCATCTCCTGAATTCATCTGCTTGTCTCCAGCCCACTGCTGTCACCTGAGTCCCACCTTCCAGCCTCACCAGCCTGGGAGGACAGCAGCCTCTGGCCAACTCCTCCTCTTCCTGCAGCTCTCAGCTCACCATCGCTTCCTCGGAAAAACCAGCGATGTTCCCATAGTCCCCTGCACACACCTCTCATAACCAAGTCAGATCTGCGAATTTTTGTCTTGTGTCTGTTTTCCCACTGGCTTGTTTGCTCAGCAGGACAGGAATTGTCTCTATTTTCAGCCATGGCTTCTCTTGTGCCTTTCATACACCAGACCTCAATACATATCTCTTCCTTAAATAGATTGCTAATAATCACCTCTGGGTCCTCACACCCTTTCAATTACTGTCCTTGGGTAGACTCTCGCTGTCTTTTTTCAACCTTCTGCACCCTTGTCTGTATCTCTGATAACTCCACTTTTTTTTTTTTTAAATAAATTTTTATTAATGGTAATGGGATGACATTAATAAATCAGGGTACATATATTCAAAGAAAACATGTCTAGGTTATTTTGTCATCAAATTATGTTGCAAACCCCTCGCCCAAACTCAGATTGTCCTCCGTCACCCTCCATCTAGTTCTCTGTGCCCCTCCCCCTCCCCCTAACTCTCTCCCTCCCTCCCTCCCATGTCCTCCCTCCCCCCCACCCTTGGTAACCACCACACTCTTGTCCATGTCTCTTGATAACTCCACTTTTTGTGCCACAGGGCATCTGTCCCTGGGTACTCTCACTCCCACCCACCCTTTCCAAGTCCAAAACCATCTTCCTGATTCCAGATCTAATCATACCTCCTCTGGGCTATGGTAATAGCCTCCTAACTCATCTCCTTTACGTCTCCAGTCTGCGCCCGGAACCCTGCCAATGATCGGCTCTGACACCTGTTCTGATCATGCAGCTCACCTCCTGGAGCAACCTCCCAGGGCTCCGTTGCAGATTAAACTCAGGGTACAAACCTCGGCTGGCCGTAGAGGTCGTGTACAGGTGGCACCAAGAGGTAGTTCTGCACCTATACCTTTCACTCCACTCACGACCCTTGGGAAGAAGGCGGGGAAGGTTGAGCCAAGTGATCTCCAAAGCTAAAATCTCTCATCCCAACTTAGATTTTATAAAACTAGAAGCATATTTAGGCAAGAGAATAGCCCTGGGACTAAGTGCCTTTTTCAGCTTCCATTAGTTCATTAACAAATCCCCCATAAACTCAGGGACTTAAAATGTCATTTATTATCTCTTGTGGTTTTGGTGAGTCAGGATTATGGAAAGGACACAGAAGAGACAGCTTATCTCTGCACCACGATTTGAGGTTTCAGCTGGAAAGCCCAAAGGCAGGTGGCTTGTTTGTTTAGCTGGCTATTGGTGCTGGCTTTCAGCCAGAACATCTGTGTATAGCTTCCGCATGTGACCTGGGCTTCCTCACAACATGGCAGCCAGGTTCCCAGGGTGAGCATCCCAAGAGCATGTCCAGTGTAAACTATTTCAGTCACCTCTTATGACCAAGCCTCACAAGTCATACAAGATTGCTCCCAGTACATTCTATTCATTAAGGTTGTCATAAATTCTGGCCCACATTCTAGGAGAAGAGAGTTAAACTCTAGCTTTGTAGGGAGAAGTATGCAAGATCAGAAATACTGTTTTTGTGTTTTACTGAAAATATAACTTGCCATAGAGCCCAAAGTCTACACAAACATAGGATGGGTTGGAAGTCATATGGACCAAAATTCAGATCCCAGATCCTTTACTCAGTGGTTTCTTGGTATGGAGGAACTGGTGAGCCTTCTAATGCTGTATTCTTATTTGTAAAATGGCTATAATTTTTAACTGATTGGGTTGGGGCCTGGTTATAATGGCATTAGCCTAAGGAGGAGCCTGGGTGTCTGACATCTGGAAGTGAGGTCCGAGCTGTCCCTTCATCCCCCTCAGTTAAATTCTCCGCTGCTCCCGGTTCACTCACACCTCCACATGCTAGTTCTCTGTTTTGCCCAAGTTCGTTGTAATGGGTCTTTTTCCCTGAATCCACAGCCTTTGTGTCTTCTCTTTCTACTAACCATGCTTTGCTGAGTGGTTTCCTCCATCCCCTAAAGATGCCCACATTCTAGTCCCTGGGACCTATAAACATGTGGCCTTACATGGTAAAAGGAGCGTGGCGGGTTTGATTAAGTTGGGGCTCCTGAGTTGTAAGGATTATCCTGGATTATCTGGAAGGGCTCAATATAATCATAACAGTCCTTACAAGAGGAAGGCAAGAGGTCAGAGTTGGAGAAGGAGTGATCGCCACAGCAAGAGGTTGGAGTGATGCATGAAAGAGGGCGTGAGACAAGGAAAGTAAGTGGCCTCTAGAAGCTGCAAAAGACAAAAAAAAAAAAAAAAAGGAAAAGAGCAGATTCTCCTCTAAAGCTTCCAAAAGGAACACAGCTCTGCCAACACCTTAATTTTAGACTCTGACCTCCAGAACTGTAAGAGAATAAATTTAAGTTACTAGGTTGTGGCCATTTATTACAGCAGTCACAGGAACCTAATACACTACCCCTCCCCTATTCCTCTCTTCCCATTGTAGAGGGTTCCCCATAAATCCCTCTCTGATCAATACCGCTCACTCAGCATGCACTCAGCACACCTAACATCCCCCATACTGCGGGCACCACACGTGCCACACTCAAGAAACGCAGCCTCGGCACAAGAATTGTCTTAATCATCCTGTGTCCTCCATGGGGCCCACAAGGTCCTTGTGCACAGCAGACACCCCATAAACATTTATTCAATTCTTTAGAGAACCAGTGTTCCATTGCTATCCACAGCGAGCCTCTTAAAACACATTCATCACCAGGCTTATTTATATTTGTCCAGGGTTAGTCACGCCTGGTGGTAGTAGAATGAAATGAATAATTTCGTTTTTGCTACAAGGAAATAACATTTTGTTCCTGGACTTTATCATCCTATGTAACAGCATCTACGTGTTCGCTCTGCCTTAGGTGGCTGCTGTTGACACCGGACGTATGGCAGATCTATTTGATGTATGCTTCTCAGTTCCTGACCTAGTCTCTGTCTCGGTCCATTATAACCGCCTCTTTCTCCAGTTGTCTGGGTTTGTAGAAAGAACAGAGCTTTTAAGAAGTATTATTCATGCCTCCAAAATCTTGGATTTCCCCAAATCATATAAAGCAAGTGGTCCATCTTTAGGGGCCTTGAATATACTAAAACAGTGACTGTTAACCAGGGGTGATTCCCTCCCAGATGACATTTCACAATGTCTAGAACTCTGGGAGGAGGAGGTATTATTGCCTTCTAGCAGACAGAAGCCAAAGTTGCTGCTAAACCCTCTGCAATGCATAAGATAGCCCCTCTGCCACAGAAAATATCCAGCCCTGAACGGCAGTAGTGTCAGGGCTGAGGAACCCTGTGCTAGAAAAACTGGCTGAAACTTGGCCAAATGGCCTCTGATTCAAAACGAGAGCTGGCTTAGAACCAGTGCAAGTCCATGTTTAAGGGCCAGGAGGCTTTCGCTACCGTTCACGGCAAGCTCAGTCTGGCACACAAGTATCTTATGGCTATTAGAAAAGCTAAGAGAGTCTCGAAGTCCAACAACTAGCATGGAGAGAGGTCACCTTACGGCATGCTGGCCTTCTGTGTTCCTCCTGATGAGTCTTTTAAAGAGAGACATTTGCAAACTCAAGTACATTCAAGGAGGGCAACCGGGGTAAAAGAGTCTGTGAGAGCTTAGGAGGAAGCACTGTGCATTTCTACAGAGGAGATACACAAATGGCCAATAAGCACATGAAAACATGCTCGACATGACTAATCATTAGGGATATGCAAATCAAAACTATAATGAGATACCACCTCACACTCATTAGAATGGCCAAATTAAAAAAGAAAAAAGGAAATAGCACGTGTTGCCAAAGAGGTGAAGGAATTGGAACCTGTATGCAACTGTTGGTGAGACTGGAAATGGTGCCGCTGCTCTGGAGAACAGCATGGAGAGTCCTCAGAACATTAAAACTAGAATTACTATATGGTCTAGCAATTCCACTTTTGGGAACCCAAAATAATTGAAAACATGGTCTCAAAGAGCTTCTGTCCAGCCATGTTCAAAGCAGTAATATTCACAATAGCTATAACATGAAAGCAACCCAAGTATCCAACGGTGGATGAATTGGATAAGCAAAATGTGGTGTACACAAATGATGGGATGTTACTCAGTCTTTAAAGGATGGAAGTGCTGACACATGTTACAACATGGATGAACTTGACAACATTATGCTAAGTGAGATAAGCCAGTCACAAAAATACAAACACAATGACTCAAGTTACATGAGGCGTGTAGAGTGAGCAGACTCCTAGAGACAGAAACTGGAATGGGGGTTGCCAGTTCCCAGGGTGAGGGGGCAATGGGAATTATTATCTCATGGGTGGAGTTTCAGTTTTACAAGAAGAAAAGGGTTCTGGAAATCAAAGGTGGTGATGGTTGCACACCTTTGTGAATGTACTTAATGCCACTGAATTGTACACTTTAAAATGGTTAAGAAGGTAAATTTTATACTATGTGTATTTTATCACAATTTTTAAAATGTGGGGCGGGGGAGGAGAGAGGACTTTAGAATCACAGGAAACCGGATTTCCCGGCCACCTAGCAGCTATGAGACTTGGGGAAACTGACCTGGCCTCCCTACGCCTGAGTTTCTTCATCTCAAATAGGATGAACAAGAGCGGAATGAGTTAAAGTTCAACTAGCATGAAATGCTTGCTGCACAGTGACCACCCTTCCTAATCACTCACTATTGCATGTGTTGTTAAGAAGAACAGGAGAGGGTTGAAGTCTCTGTGGCGAGACATATGGAAGAAGCTAGGACTGGGAAAGGAATACATGTGAATAAAACACAATCACTATCTTGCAATGTCTGGAGGAGGGAGGAAGTCATCTCCATTGGGCCAAATGGGGATAAACAGGAAAGAATTCAAGGAAATGCAGTGGGGACCTCCCTTACCGGCTGCTGAAACACAGACCCAGAGACCTGGACTCTGGGGACAGCAGAGGGGTTCATGGGACAGAGGCCACTGAGGAACAGCCAAAGCAGACCTTCCCTAGAGATCTCTAGTTGGAAGTTTCTGTGAATTCAGGTGCAGGGAGATTTCAAGATACCCCATTGGCAAGTCTGCCTGCCTGTTCTTCGAGGGTGATGTGGCTTGTAATTAACCAGGTGGGCTGAAGGAAGACAGCCCCTCTGTGCACTGCCTTCTGTGAACAAACAGTACTGGGCGAGCACATGCAGGTCAGGCTGTTGTAGGCATAACAGGTGACAGAATAGCAATTGGTTCATTTCAAGGGAATTTTATCTTAATGCAATCAACTTGATTAGCAAAATTTCCTAATGGTGGAGAGGTATAATGGCTAGCATGTGTTCAGCTACTTAAAAGACACTGTATTACTTTGGTAGGGCTGCCATAAGGTGCCACAGACTGGGTGGCTTAAGCACCAGAAATGTGTTGTTTTACAATTCTAGAGGCCAGAAATCTGAAATCAAGGTGTTCGCAGACTTGGATCCTTCTGAGGCCTCTCTCCTTGACTTGTAGACAGCTGTTGTCTCCCTGTGTTTTCACATGGTCTTCCTTCTGTGCATGGCTGTGTCCTAATACCCTCTGCTTATAATGACATTGGTCCAATTAGATTAGGGCCAATCCTAATGACCACATTTTAAACTTAATTACCTCTTTAAAGACCTGCTCTCCAAATGCAGTCACATTTTGAGGTGCAGGGATTTCGGACTTGGACACATGAATTTGGGAAAGACATAACTCAGCCCATAGAAGACACCGTTAGAATTCGGGGCCATGCTTTCTAAAGGGGCCTTGGGTGGATAAGAGAGGATTATGCATTACAATAGCCATTAAAGCTTTAGTGGCTCTCACATCAAATTTATGAAAATCAAACCCCAGGACCGTCCACACCTGAGTTGTCGCAGGCCTGATTCAGATTTGGAAACGATGTCTATTCTATGCACAGCAAGTATTATACAATGGAAAATGAGGCATGTAGCTAAGAAAAAAATACAGGCAAAATACAAATCCCCATACTTCACCTTAATTAACTCTATGTTGTTAGGAAAATAAACAGCCTGGGGAAGAATCATCAGGGAAGCTCTGCTTTCTCCACTGTGGTTTGTGTTTTCAGGGGCAGCCGTCAAGGGTGGGCAAGCCCAGCTGCTGCCTCTGTACAAGCCAGAAAGCTGCAGAGTTGAGACAATGTTTTATATTTACCTTTACATTATTCAATTTGCTGACCCATTTCTCCTTTTCTGGAAAAATACCATATTGGCATTTGGTTTTTAGTGTTAAAGACCTCATTTTGCTCTGCGTAACTAGACTCTGTTCAGTTCGTCACACGTCATCTCTGCCATGTATTATGTTAAATGCGCACATAAAAAAGTATAAAGAGGAATGTAAAACAACACTGTTTCTCTAGAACTTCAGCCCTATTAACTTTGTTGGTACATCGCTTAGATTTTATTGAAATAGTGAAAGCATTCTGCGAAACGACTTTTTTGTTTTGTTTTGTTTTTGTTTTTGTTTTTTTGTTTGTTTGTTTTTTGGTTTTTTTTAATAAATTTTTATTAATGTTAATGGGATGACATTAATAAATCAGGGTACATATATTCAAAGAAAACATGTCTAGGTTATCTTGTCATTAAATTATGTTGCATACCCCTCGCCCATAGTCAGATTGTCCTCCGTCACCCTCTATCTAGTTCTCTGTGCCCCTCCCCCTCCCCCTAACTCTCTCCCTCCCTCCCTCCTATGTCCTCCCTCCCCCCACCCCTGGTAACCACCACACTCTTGTCCATGTCTCTTAGTCTTGTTTTTATGTTCCACCAACGTATGGAATCATGTAGTTCTTGTTTTTTTCTGATTTACTTATTTCACTCCGTATAATGTTATCAAGATCCCACCATTTTGCTGTAAATGATCTGATGTCATCATTTCTTATGGCTGAGTAGTATTCCATAGTGTATATGTGCCACATCTTCTTTATCCAGTCTTCTATTGAAGATTTTATTGAAATAGTGAAAGCATTCTGCGAAACGACTTTGAAACAATAGAACATTTCTAAATCACTAGTGAAGAAATGTTAAGGAAGAGAGAATTTTGCATTCAAATGCTAGCATGACTTGGGTCAAATTTACCTCAATCCGAAACAATCTGGCTCTTCAGGCTTTTAACAAATGGACTGATTATAATTGAAGCCAGTAGCAAAAGAACTGTGTGAGTTAGCCTCTGTCTTGATCACCAAACAGCAAACAGATAACCCAGCTTAGGAGCAAGTGCCTGCCTTTCTTTCAGAACAGGTCCATCTCATCCTCTCTCCATCCAGCACACTCCCATCCCTCACTGACACATCAATAGATGGAAGTATGATAAGCCGGCACCCACTAGAAATGCTCCCTCCACCAGGGGGCGTTCACCTAATTGTCAGTCATGGCCCCAGCATCCTCTATTTTTCTACATGACAAAGTGAGATTACAAATGAAGTACAGATAGGCATATGGAACACACTTATGCTTTCTCTTAAAAACATGAGAGAAATGGGAAAAGGTAGTTGGCAAAAACTCTAAGTCCAGGTAGAAGGTACCTTATTTTCCTGAAAAATGAGATTCTTTTAACATAAAGTTACTCTTGATGAATTCAGACTGCTTCCTAATCAGCACTACACATTGTTTATGCAGAGTTGGGGAGGAGGGGGCATTTCTAAGACAGAAAATACAAGTAACTAGATCTTTGCCTTTCTCAAATTTCCCCACACACACACAAAAATAAATAAATAAAACGGTTTAATTTTTAAATCTAATGGCAGAAAGGCTTGTTACTTAAACTTTCACCCTCACAAATGGTAGATTCATCCATCAGTCAGGACTCTTAGTTACAAACAAAACCTAACTCAAACTGGCATGCTCAAAAAAAAGTGAACTGATTAGCTCGTAGAACTGGGAAATGCAGCAGTAGGTAAGATTTTAGTAAGAGCTGCGTCTGAATGTTCATGGGAAATATTCAAATAGGAACTGTGAGCTGTGAGCTCCAGCCAATCAGAAGTGCCTGTCAGTGACATCAGCCCTGGGGTAGGGGGCTGTCAGGGATCTTGATACCCTCTCTCTGCTGTCAGCTTTACTCTCAAATAGGCCTTGACCTCATGTAGCAAAAAGGCAGCAGTGGTTCCTGGTCTACAGATCACCAGCTCTGCATCCCCAAGGAAGTTCCTTCCCAGGGTTCCAGCACAATTCCTGGGGCCCAGTCACTGGCCACAGGCTCACGTGAATGCAGGGGGACTGAGGCAGGAGCAGCGCACCCAAGCCCTGGGGTCAGTGGGGTGAAGGGCCAGTTGCCCAAAGTAAAGTCAGGTGGTCTGACCTCAAGAAAGAGAAACAGATACTGCAGAAACCATGACAGTCACGTCCACTATAAGTCACGTGCCAGTAAATAGCGCTTTGGGCCCTTTCTACGGTTCCTGGAAATGTTGAGAGGATCACGTTGCTTTAATGACTTGCCTCAAGTACCATTAATATCCCTGTCCTTAAAAGATTGCTTTTATTATTGACAGAAATACGTAACGGATGTAAAATCTACTCTCTCAGTAATATGCAGCTAGAATTAAATTTTTTTAAATGAAATACTGTGATACATGCTTCCAAAGTGGCCAGTTACCTGAGCATACGCCCTGACAATCTCATTGTGTTCTTATTGTGGGTATTTGGTGACTTGGAGGGCGCTACTTCCTAGTTCCTTACAACTAAGTGTTCTACAAACACCCAGGACCTATCCGGGTGATGCTTTCTATCTCTGTAACTACAGTGAAGGGTTTTTTTACCTACTGATAAAGATTCTCAACTATCAGTAGGAGAGAGAGTTCCGAGACATTTTTATAGACAGTATAACACAAATAAGTTTCACAAAGCAGGCTCGGAAACTGTTGAATATTCATGAGTTAAATAGGCAGAGTGACACCTTGGAGCCTATGGATGTTTCTTTTTCTTTTTGCTTCCATTTCGAAGATTTATTATAGGAGATGGCGTTGAGAAATGCCTTTTTAGGCTTTTTACCTGTTGGAGCTTCTTAATCTTCTCCAAGGAGAGGGTGCTGGTGATACCATCTATTTTTTATCTTCAATGAGAATCCATCTTTATCTTTACTTCTTAATTAGAGTTTTTGCCCACTACCTTTTCCCATTTCCCTCATGTTTTTAAGGGAAAAGCCTGAGCACGTCCCCCACGCCCATCTGTCTGTGTACACCATTTTTTATCTCAGGTAGTTATTTGCTGAGCAAGAACTTCCCCGCTCATGCTGGATAAAGCGAAAGCTCCATGCGAGAGCGAGAGTTTTTATTGCTATCATTTTGTGTATTTCTGCATTCGTTCATGCATGCGTTTGCTCATAAGTGCCCCCACCTCATTCCACAAAAGATAGGAAACGGAGCTTTATTGCACTGAGTTCATGCTGGCATAAATATTAAATTCTGTGTAATAATCACTTGGGCTATTCCTACGCTTTGTGAAGAGTTACTGGTGGCTAACACAGAGTCTGTTTTCTCATCGGAGGTTCACGTTTTCCTTTACTTGATCAGGACTAGATAATGCTTCATACCCAGCTGTTCTTTGGTTTCAAGAGCTCATCCACTTGCCTTTGCTGAACATCCCCCGGCAGGCGGTGCCAAGGTTTCCTGCAGGCGTTGTTTGTTTGAACATTTTTAACCTTTTCTGCAGGCTGTGGTGAGGGAGCAGGACTTTACCAGCCCGGCCTGGGGCTTGTACCTGCCAGGCCCAGGCAACCCTCCTTGGCCTAGCTGCAGCATTAGTAAAACGCATTTCCAAGTAGTGTCTCATTGCTGAAATGGACTTTTTTACCTGTTGGAGCTGGATATAAGCAACAGAAATTAACTCTGGAAAGCATGTGGGGGGGGGGAACTCCTCCAAATGTGTTAGAAGGCTAGGTAGCAGCTCACAGAATCAAAGGAGAAGCTGATAAGCTGGTGCCACAGCAGGTGGGCTCCCCAGTGAGGTGGGAGGCCAGGGGCGGCAGCATCGTGACCATGCTCAGCCAGGAGGCAGATTTGAGAGTGATTTTGCTGGACTAGGTCGGGTCAGGGCCCACTCCTTAGTAACAGGGGAGGGTAGTAGCAATCAGAATATATTTACCAAAATGAAAGGGAAAATGTCATGCTGGGGACAGTGGGGAAAAAATACCTACCACCCTTCCCTTTCCTGATTTGTCATTACTTTCCCTCTGGGTTTGATGCATATTCTATCAGATATTATGAAAGCTTTCCCCAATGTATACAATTTACCTTTAATATTGTCTTCTTGATAAAAATCTTCCATTTTGATGAATTCAGTTTGTTTTCCATAAGGCTGAGAAAACTTAAACATTCCCACAAGACTTAATTTTTTAGAATAGCTTTAGATGCATAGCAAACTTGAGGAGAAGGCAGAGAGATTTCCCATCCACCTCCTGCCACCCTCAGGCACAGCCTCCCCGTTACCATTGTCGCTCACTGGAGTGGTGCTTCTGTGCGGCCAGTGAACCGATATTGATGCTTCATGACCCAAATCCCGTTCACATTAGGGTTCGCTCCTGGCGCTGTTCATGCTATGAGTTTAAACAAATCTCTAAGAACATATACCCACCATGACAGTATTGTGCAGACTCATTTCAGTCCCTGAAAGTCCTCTGTGCTCTGCCCATCCGTCCCTCCCCCACCCCCACCTTCAACCCTTGACCTCCACTGATCTCCACTTGTGTCCCCCTGTTGTCCTTTCTAATGTTCCTTTTCTTGAGTAGGTATTGTCTTCCAGTCTTGTTCCTTCTTTACAGAATCAAAAGTCTTTGCAAATTGTTCAATTTGTGGATTGACATCATTGCCTGCAAATCTTTCTAAGACACCCAAAATAAAGACTTACACCGATTTCTGACCTGTGATGGCTTCCTTCCCACTTTCTCTCTTTATATGTTTATTTCCATCCTTCATCATGTTTAGTGGGCGAATTGGTCTGAGTTGCCTACTTGATTATTCCAGTTGTGAGAGTCCCAGCCTTCTCTTTCCTCTGTCACCCAAAACAGTCTCTAAGCAGCCAAGAAGGGGCCAGCCTATTGTTCTAACAGACTGAACCAGCACGTGAGGAGAAACAGGAAATAATATTAAATGAGCACCTACTATGAGACAAGGGAGAGTATTTGCTTGTTTAATTCTCCCGGGAACACTATGTGATCCTGTAACCTCTCAGTGTCTCAGGGTCTTCTTATCTGTAAGTGGTAATAAAATACCTTCCGCTGGGGCTTTGGGGAGGATTGAGGGAAGTAGTCAATTGACCAACTCTATGCATGCAAAGCCTGTCATCTCTTGCCACCCCCTCGAAGCAACTCTTTAAAACCTCAGCCTATATGTCTACCACACACCTTTCTCTGAATTTTCATTCATAAAATCTCCAGTTCCTGCTATACTGTACCTCCTCCCATATTGTTGAAATATTCAGAAGAGCCCATTGGAACTAACTCACCCTTATCCTTGATGAAATCATTTCGTGCTGTCTGAACATTGGCTTCCAAAAGAGTCAACCAGTCTCACAACCAGTCTCACAGGGATTCTATTGACACAACTGTCTTAGTTTGGATTCGTCCAGAAGCAGACACTGGAACAAGGATTTGGGTACAAATTGGGGGGTGACCTCATAAAATACCAAGGGAATGGGAAGTGAGATAGGGGAAGAGGACTCAGCCAATGCACTCTGCGTGGTCCAGCCAGCCATCACTGTGGGAAAAGGACCCCAGCCCCGCTGGAGGGACCCCAGGAGCTCATGCAGATTTATTCCGCTGGAGCGAGGGAGCTGGGGAACTTGCATACAACTCCCATCAGTCATTGCTGAGGTTCCCCTCGGGGCCAGTTCTCCAGTACACCCCGCCTGCTGCACAGGTGGGCAGAGGGCTGCAGGACGAGTTCTCAGGCACAGAAGTGGAGGCCCCCACGCATGGAACTCACCTGCACTGAAGGGCTTAGGGGTCCAGGGCATTGTCAGCGTCTCCTAGAGCTAACTCATCTCTTCTGGTCTCTGCCTCTTTTTAAGGCAAAATAACAGTAAGATGCAAATGATCACAAAATTCCACTAAGCAGGCACATTTGACAGGGACATTTTGATTCTAGAATTTGTTGAGTTTTGCTCTCACTGACTTCCACAACCTATGACAAGAGGGAATTTGGCTGAGAGCCAGAAGAGGACTCCAGGCAATACGATACCCAGGGCCAGATCATTCTGGAAGAAAAATGCCTCAGAGTCTCACAGCCACCTCTTCTATCAAGCAAGGTCCTTGCATAACTTTCTCCCTGACACACCCCCATGGTGGAGCATAGCGGTGAGGTGGGAAACACAAGTCTTTCTGACGCCGGCAGTCTTCGCGTTTGCACCTGTATTGTCAGTAACGCCATGTTTACACGTCATCAGGATTCTATGCTCTATTTCTGGCTGCAGTTGTTAAATACAGCCAGAAATACTGACTCAGTGATGCTCATTGGGCATGCTCAAACATGGCTAGGAGTGGGTGGCCAGCCTCCTTTGAAGCTCGACCAAAGTCACCTGAAGGTCACAGCCCCACTCAGTCAGAACAGCTTAATTTGGGATTGGCAGCCCCCTCTGTCCTCTAAAACTCCATGGATTCGATAATGGAGTTGTACTGTATCTTTTATCCTGTACCCAGAGCACAGAACTCTTTGCTCATCTACCCAGCCACAAGGAAGTCGCCTTCTCTCACTCTTCATAGCAATTAAATATAGTTTAGAGGGGGGAAAGAACAAGATGTGCTGCTCGAAAATATTTTTTAATAGATTAATTTGTTCTCATAAGGCTGCTGTGGGGCTGAGACCCAGAGTGGCACTGTCTTTCCTTGCAACTTTTCTACAGTGAGCAAATCAGGAACGTTCTGTGCTGGGCACTATTACTGAACACCTGTCTCAGCAAGTGGTTCCTGGTGGCTCTTCTATAATTAAGCATACCACACTGTCTCTACCCGACAGCACCATGTGGTCTCCTGGGAGCTGTAAGAAATCCAACCTGGCACACATTTTTTTTTTTTTATAAAAGCCACTGATACTGAAGTTCAGGCGAGTGGTCCGGGAGGTAAATGCTGTAGCTCAAGAGAAGAAGAGCTCCAGGGTCTAAGGTAGTCCCAGAGGGCTGGTGGGAAGGCCACGATTTGAATGGGGTCATTATGGGTATGCAGAATAATGGAAAGCTGATGGAAGAGGCAGGTGATGACTTTAGGCACATCCCGGGACTATAGAGACACCCATTTTGCCAGAGTAAGGGGTTGTGTGAGGAGGTGCAGGCTGCACTCTGAACCCAAGCTAAGTGAACAGGACTCAGTTCTGAACTGGGGGAGCACTGTGGCGATGGAGCCTGTGAGAAGGCAGGGAAGAAAGAGGAGGACTTGGATCAGGGGCTGGGTGGGAGGCCACCGTGGCAGATGCACATAGCATCCAATCCCGGATCCTATTGGCCACTTTCTAGTGGTGTGAACCTGTGCTGGCCCCATCATCTCTCTGGGCACTCTTCCCTTATCCTTGAGCTGACAATAATAATCTCTGCCTCAAACAACAACAGTTAAGATGATATGAAATACCATGTATACAGCGCCTGCTGCAGTGCTGAGCCAGATTGTGTGGTCATTATTATTTTAGGGAAATGATGTCCTGGAGCCAGTATATACCAGCTGGCAAGAGACAGTTGTTAACCTCACTTTCCAACTGTGCACTCGCTGACATCATGACTAACTTGAAATTGGCCACAGTGGAAGTATTTACACCACGGGACTAGGCAAATGCTAGGAATCTGAGTTTGTTTGTTTTTTCTTCAAAAAAACAAATGTTGAACTTTTACCCATGCACTCCTGGCAATAGAAGAAGGAAAATAAGAGCCAGATGTGAATGTTATTTAAAGAGGGAAGCCTAAAACTACAAACCTGGGCTGATTGGTCCCCTGTGTCCTTTTGTCCCACCCCCTACTAAGGCATTTTGTTTTTATCTTGTTTTTTGATTTGTGTCTAGCAGATGCACAACGTCCTGTTGAGATTCTTGGCCCTCCTTCCAGTGATGAGCTATTTGGAGACTGGGGTTCAATGTCATTGTACTAAAAACATTTACTAATACAAAGTTTAGTGTTAACATAGAAGCTTAAGATTTCACCCAGCTTTTATTCAGCGTCAACGGATTGAATCGTTGGCTTGATTTTACTACAGTGTGGCTCCACTGAGGAAGGCCAAGTTCCTAAATCACACGCCTGACAGGTGCCATATTTCTGAGCCCAGAGCCAAGCTGTGACCTTCTGGTTTCACAGTAACTAAAGCTGGGTGACATGTATAATAAAGGAAGTATGTAGAGCATTTTAAAAATATGAGATGAAGCCCTGGCTGGTTGGCTCAGCGGTAGAGCGTCGGCCTAGCGTGCAGAGGACCCGGATTCGATTCCCGGCCAGGGCACACAGGAGAAGCGCCCATTTGCTTCTCCACCCCTCCGCCGCGCCTTCCTCTCTGTCTCTCTCCTCCCCTCCCGCAGCCAAGGCTCCATTGGAGCAAAGATGGCCCAGGCGCTGGGAATGGCTCTGTGGCCTCTGCCTCAGGCGCTAGAGTGGCTCTGGTCGCAACATGGCGACGCCCAGGACGGGCAGAGCATCGCCCCCTGGTGGGCAGAGCGTCGCCCTATGGTGGGCGTGCTGGGTGGATCCCGGTCGGGCGCATGCGGGAGTCTGTCTGACTGTCTCTCCCTGTTTCCAGCTTCAGAAAAATGCAAAAAAAAAAAAAAAAAAAAATGGGATGAATCTGAAATCAGATAGAGGTGTTAGTCTGAAACTGGTTACCAGGACTAAGGTGATCAGTCTTTTCACCTGTCTCATGATGCTGATGGGAAAAGTATGATGACTTTTACCTGGCAAAGGATTTTTAAATATCTGGGCTTGAGAATCTACCCCATGCTGAGGACCAGGTGCCCCCTCCACGAGTTAATTCTCACAACCACCTTATGACTAAGGTTTTAAAGTCTTCATTTTACATATAGGAAAGCAAAGGCTTGAAAAGGTTAATACTCTCCCAATGACCCATGGATTTTAAGTGGCTGAGCCAAGATTTGAACTCAGATCCATCTGACTGGCCTCTTCTACCCCCTAGACCCAAGACACTGTTCAGTTGGAGGATCTTCCCTGATTCATCAGCTCACATGGTTTCTTCTGTCTGGAATGGTCTCCCCACTGTACCTCCACTTGACTGTCTCCTTTTTGTTTGTGCCTCATCTGCCATGTCCTCTGAGAGGCTTTCCTTGGTCCCTTCTCACAAAAGAAGCCCTCCCAAACTCTGCCCACCTGTCACTTGTCACTTCTTATACCATGGCCCAAAGTGATGGCTCAGAGTATGTATCACTCTCTGAAGTTATTATATTATCTTTTTACATGTTGCTTATGAACTTGCTCCCTCTTATAGAGCATAAGCTCTGTCATATATGCAGTACACAGATATAGTAGCCATAAAATGAATACTGAAAGAATGAATGTATGGGTATGTGGATGCATGGATGGGGGGATGGATGCATGGATGGGTGGAGGGATGCATGGATAGGTAGATGGATGCATGGATGGGTGGAGGGATGTATGGATGAGTGGAGGGATGCATGGATGGGTGGAGGGATGCACGGATGGTGGAGGGGTGCATGGATGGGTGGATGGATGCACAGATGGGTGGATGGATGCATGGATAGGTATATGGATGCACGGATGGGTGGAGGGATGCATGGATGGATGGAGGGATGCATGGATGGGTGGAGGGATGCATGGATAGGTAGATGGATGCATGGATGGGTGGAGGGATGCATGGATGAGTGGAGGGATGCATGGATGGATGCATGCATGCATGCATGGATGGGTGGATGGATGCATGGATGGGTGGGTGGATACACGGATGGATGGATGGGTGCATGGATGGGTGGAGGAATACATGGATGGGTGAATGATGCATAGATGGGTAGATGGATGCATGGATGAATGAAGTTGGACAAGCTCAAATTGTCCATGGGAGGCTCCTTCCTAGTTTGAGTCTCCTGAGACTATGTTGAAGCTCATCTCCTACAGTCTTCCCTAAGGGGTCCTGGGAAACTCTCCTAAAGGCCTGTGTCCTTTCCTTATTTTCCTCTACCAACCCTGAGAAGCACCAGCTGCCCCAAAGGAACCAAGTTAGTGGTAGAGAACGATCAACAGGGACACAGGCTGCTGGTTGAACAAGGGCTATGTTGCAAACAGGGAAATTTCAAGAGAGGACCAGGCAAGGAGCTGCTCTCCTTAAGGCCTTGGTTGAACTCTTACGTATCTTCCCAGCCTTTCTAATAGTTCCAGGATCATTCTGCACTGGGCCTACCTTCTGGGTGCCTTCATTCACTAAACAAATATGAATTAGCCCATATTGGATATATACAGTCATCAATGTATATGACCTCTGTCATCTAGACATAGTCTAGAGATGAACAGGTAGCTGTGTAAACAGCACTTTCAATATAAAATCTGTGATGGAAGCGACATTTGTTGTTCAAAATAAATAAATAAAGACAGTATGACAAGGACAGAGAGAAAGCACATCTGTGTCTGATGGTAAGTGTCAAGGATGGAAGAGATGGCCAAGCTGAGACTTGATGGTTGACCAGGGAAAGGATGTTCAGGCCCAGGGAGCAGCATAGGCAAAGGCACAGAGGCAAGATCTGTTCACTCCACAGCTGGGCGGGACTGTGAAGGGTCTGGTGTGGTCCGGAACCTTGAGCTATAGGCAGTGGGACACCTGGGGGACTGAACTGAGAAGGATGTTGTGATCAGGTCTGAATTTTAGAAAAAGCTCATTCAGACACAAAACAGACATTAAGGAATGAGAGAAGAAACGGGGAGGCCATGTAAGAAATGACGCTGGCCAGGACAAATGCAACAATGAAGAAAATTCAGAGGCGTGCAGAGAGCTAAGAAACATGAGGGAAGAACCAAAATCATTTATGATTAACCAGACATAGAGGATAAAAAGGAAGATTCTTGGCCATCCGCTAGTTGGGCAGAAGTGTCCTGAGTCTAGTTCTAATACACTAGACTCTACCCTTCGCTTAAGTGCCTCAATGTTACAGCTGCTTGGAGGAAACAGCACAGCCCCAGATTCCAGCAAATCCCAGGTGCCTGTCCCTGGATCCGCTGCATCAAAAACACATGGGAGGTCTTAAAATCATTTAGGCCCTCCCTCGGACCTACCAAGCCAAGAACTTTAGTGTCAGGGCCTGGGAATCCATATCTTTGAACTCCACCGGTGACGCTGAGACCAAGTTCTACAGGGAACACAGTCTGGGAGACATTAATTCTAGTCTTCACTATTTGAGGAGGAGGGTCAAGAGGCAAGTTGTACCTCTGTCTCCACCCCCACTAGCCAGCACTGTGCTTCGCATAAACTAGGTTGTGGGCCAACTAAGTCATCATCCCACTTGCTCACATGCTGGCTACTAGTTCTGTATCACTCCCTTTTCTTTTCTTTTTTTTTTTTCTGAAGTTGGAAATGGGGAGGCAGTCAGACAGACTCCCACATGAGCCCAACTGGGATCCACCCGGCACGCCCACCAGGGGGCTATGCTCTGCCCATCTGGGGCATTGCTCTGTTGCAACCAGGGCCATTCTAGCACCTGAGGCAGAGGCCACAGAGCCATCCTCAGTGCCCGGGCCAACTTTGCTCCAATGGAGCCTTGGCTGCAGGAGGAGAAGAGAGAGACAGAGAGGAAGGAGAGGGGGAGGGGTGGAGAAGCAGATGGACGCTTCTCCTGTGTGCCCTGGCCAGAATCAAACCCAGGACTCCTGCATGCCAGGCCGACGCTCTACCACTGAGCCAACCAGCCAGGGCCTATGTCACCCCCTTTTCATACATGGCACTCCGTCTCTGCAAGGGACAGCAGTGTAAGTGTCCTGGGCACCGTCTACCTGGGGATTTGGTGTTACATCTACACGAACAAGGTGCCCTACAATGTATCAATACTAAAGCAAAGACAGGAGTTTCCTTGCCTGACATCGTCAGGAAATTAAGTGACTAAACCAACAACGATGCAATGGGCCAAACAGTCACATTTGGGAACAGCTTGAACAACTAATTTCTAATAAGAGTTTCAAAACACTGACTTTTCCAGAGCAGAAAATCAAGTTGTGCTCATTTACAACCCGTCATCCACAATGAAGTGGAGGATATTTCTTTCTGTGTTGTCAGTTAACTTTCTGAGGCCGTCAGAATACAAAGTAGGGCGGTTGGGCCATAAATCAGCTCTTTCAGAGCTGATAAATGGTTATTGTACAGATCCTGCATTTGCATTGGATCTGGGGACATAAATCTTGTCCTCATGATCTTACTTTTAAAAAAATTATTCTTCTGAAGTCAGAGTGAGCAATTTATACAGGCATTCTTTTCCTGCTGTTTATATTTTTCACCTCTAATGCCTGCCTTTTCACTTTCTGCACTTATACTATATTGTAAAGTGTCACATGTCGTGTCGAGAAAAACGACCAGGACTTTGGTTTGAATCTGTCCACCAGGAGCAGTTTTATAACTTTTTGCTCCTCAGTGAATAACAATCACTTTGGCAAAGACTGTCATAATTTACTAGACTTAGAAGGAAACTTAGAGACCATCATTTAACATGCCCTCTTTCTATAGATAAGGAAACTGAGGCCCAAGAGTAAGAGTAATGTCACAGGCCAAGTTTGTGACAGAACCAGGGTTTCTGTTTGAGTTTGGGAGAAATAAGGATCTTCAATAACATGAAGAAACAACTGTAACCTTCCTAGATAAGAATAAGTGCAGCGTTCATTCGGAGACAATAGAAGTATTGATATGAAAACCCAAGCATAGAGCAAGGTGGTGTTCACTCATTCATTCATCGTTTATTCATTCATTCTTTTTTTTTTTTTTTTTTTTTTTTTAATTTTTATTAAGCTGGAAACAGGGAGAGACAGTCAGACAGACTCCCGCATGCGCCCGACCGGGATCCACCCGGCCCGCCCACCAGGGGCGGTGCTCTGCCCCCCAGGGGGCGATGCTCTGCCCATCCTGGGCGTCGCCATATTGCGACCAGAGCCACTCTAGCGCCTGAGGCAGAGGCCACAGAGCCATGCCCAGCGCCCGGGCCATCTCTGCTCCAATGGAGCCTTGGCTGCGGGAGGGGAAGAGAGAGACAGAGAGGAAAGCGCGGCGGAGGGGTGGAGAAGCAAATGGGCGCTTCTCCTGTGTGCCCTGGCCGGGAATCGAACCCGGGTCCTCCGCACGCTAGGCCGACGCTCTACCGCTGAGCCAACCGGCCAGGGCCTATTCATTCATTCTTCATTCATTTCTTCATTCATTCTTCATTCATTTCTTCCTTCCTTCATTCATTCATTATTGACCAGACAAGTATTGACCTTGGCCCATTCTGCTGCAGTCATTACAACTATGAATGAAGACCCTGTAGATGAGACTCAGAGAGTCCTTTGTTTGGCTCAGCATATGTCAAGCAGGTAAAAATGAAAGAAAATCAGACTACCTCTGCCATTTTGGGGCCCTCTGCAATTTTGTAGTAGCATATTCTGAAGAGCACCATGGGAAGGGTATTTGGATTTTGTCTTGTTTGGTTTGACTTTGCTTTAATAACCTTGGAAACCATGATAAACTCCCTTCCTTGGATATTTTTCTTATATCTAACAGCTTTGCTGAGAAATAATGTACATACAATACAACCCACTCACTTAAAATATATAATTCAATGGTTTTTTATATATATTAGAGAGTGGTGAAACCATCCCCACTGTCAGTTTTAGAACTTTTTCATCACTCTGAAACAAAACCCTGCCCCTTGGCCCTCGCCTCCATTCCCCTCCCCCCTTCCCCTGCCATAGGCATCTACTAATCTACTGTCTATCTTTATGGATTTGCCTAGTCTGGATATTGCCTAGGAATAGAGTCATATAACATGTCATCTCCTTAAAAAGACATTACCTTAGAAAGACATGAATGTAGGAATGCAAGCTGCATCATGTGTAGAGAAAAGACACCTCGTTCTCGTTTCTTTTCTCAACTTTATGAAACTTTCAAATGTACAGAAGTGTTGAAAGAATTTGACAGCAAGCATACATTTACCTGTCACCTAGATGCTACCACCTAGATGTTCTATTTGCTTGATCACAAACCTGTCCGTCCATCCCACGGGCCACCTCTTTGTCATGGGTTCTCTAGGGAGCAACTTCCAACCTTCCCATGTTGAGAAGAGAGAATATTCCATTTTTCAAAATAAAATGTCAACATCGGAGATTTTAAAAGTCAACAGTGTTAACAAATTGATATTAGAGCCTCTAAAAGGCACAATTATGTTCAAAGGCTGGAGAAAAGCTTAGACTAGCTTATCCAAGAGAGTGTGTAGGGAACACATGAGGGCCAAGGATGGCCCCGGTAGGAAATGACAGGTCCCCTGAGGGGACCAGCGAACAACCTGGCTTCACGGTGGACACAGGGAGAGGCCGAGACTGAAATAAACAATTTCAGAAAATGGTAGTGTTGTCCCCTCTGCTCATTTGCCCACTTTTGGGAAGGGGTTCAGTGGTTTATTTTAAGTATCAATTTTGCATCATGTCTTCGGAGGGAAGAATTGGAATCTGCCTGAGGAAAGGAAATTTTTTCTCTCTTGTGCCACAAAAGCTTTGTAGAAATGTGACCATACACAGAGCACAGCTCCTCCCGAGAGCAGGAGCCCCGCCTGCATGCAGCGTCAGGTGTCAGACTCCAAGGGGTCAGGAGCAGACATGGTGAGTGACAGAGCGTCAGGGCACCGGGCAGGCGTTGGGACCACCCGCCACTCACTCTCTGCCTGGGGAGCCCGTCCTTGACCTTGGGGTGTAAGTTGTTGGCGCACACACAGGGATCTGGGGAGAAGGTGCCTGATCTTACCCACTGGCCCCACAGCCACATGTGCACATGAGAGGTGTGACTCCAGAAGGTTGGATGACACTGGGCTGTGAGTGGTGTGTATGTGTGTCTGTGTGTGTGTTTGCGTTTTGTGAAAACACATTTAATTTGAGTTCCTATGAAGTGAAAAGTTCTTGGTGGACAGTTCAGTTGCTCCTGCCAGTATGTGCAAGGTAATTATTTTTAATGAGTGAACTAGCCATGATCTAAACTATATGAAAGCTTCTGTTGGAACAGGAATTCAAAAAGCTCATCTTAGTAATTTATCCATCAGTTACCCATGTTTACGGAATACTGGTGGATGCCTGGGGAGAAGAGAAAGTAGAGATTAATAAAATATGTCTCCATCAATGAACTCTGTCCAGAAGAAGGAAACATGCAATTACCACATGTCATCCTTGTTGTATAGACAAGTATGTATTAGAGTAAGCCATTATCAAATCGCTGACATGTGATGGGTTTTAACCAGTAAAATGGCAACTCCATGATTCAACCTCATATTTATACAGTATTGTATCAGTTTGCTAGGGCTGCCATAACAAAACACAGGGGGCTTAAACAACAGCATTTATCCCTCACAGTTATGGAAGCTGGAAGTTCATGATCAAAGTTTTTCTCAACATGGCCTTTCCACCTGACCAGGCAGTGGCGCAGTAATAGAGTGTCGGACTGGGACGTGGAGGACCCAGGTTTGAGACCCCAGGGTCACCAGTTTGAGCGCAGGCTCATCTGATTTGAGCAAAGCTCACCAGCTTGGATCCAAGGTAGCTGGCTTGAGCAAGGGGTTACTCGGTCTGCTGTGGCCCCACAGTCAAGGCACATATGAGAAAGCAATCAATGAACAACTAAGGCAGGGGTCCCCAAACTACAGCCCACGGGCCGCATGCAGCCCGCTGAGGCCATTTATCCGGCCCCCACCACACTTCCAGAAGAGGCACCTCTTTCATTGGTGGTCAGTGAGAGGAGCATAGTTCCCATTGAAATACTGGTCAGTTTGTTGATTTAAATTTACTTGTTCTTTATTTTAAATATTGTATTTGTTCCTGTTTTGTTTTTTTACTTTAAAATAAGATATGTGCAGTGTGCATAGGGATTTGTTCATAGTTTTTTTTATAGTCTGGCCCTCCAACGGTCTGAGGGACAGTGAACTGGCCCCCTGTGTAAAAAGTTTGAGGACCCCTGAACTAAGGTGTTGCAACGAAAAACTGATGATTGATGCTTCTCATCTCTCTCCATTCCTGTCTGTCTGTCCCTGTCTATCCCTCTCTCTCTGACTCTGTCTCTGTAAAAAAAAATTAAAAAAACAAAACAAAACAACCATGGCCTTTCTTTGGTGCATGCACACAGAGGGGGAGAGAGAAAATGAGAGAGAGAGAGAGAGAGAGAGAGAGAGAGAGAGAGAGAGATTGTTTTCTGGTGTCTCTTCTTATAAAGACACTAATTCAGATAGAGGGTGGCGGAGGACAATCTGACTTTGGGCGAGGGGTACGCAACATAATTTAATGACAAAATAACCTAGACATGTTTTCTTTGAATATATGTACCCTGATTTATTAATGTCATCCCATTACCATTAATAAAAATTTATTTAAAAAAAAAAAAAAGACACTAATTCAGTCAGAACAGGGCCCCCTCCTTGTGACCTCATTTAACCTTTATTACCTCCCTGGGGGACTCATCTCTACTGTGGGTTAGGGCTTCGATATATGGCTTGGGGGAGGGGGGGAGCATACAAACATTCAATGCATAATAAGGGTGTAATGACTATGTTATATGTGTGCATATATACCATATATAATGTTATATATCATATATAATGTAATACAAATATAGTTTTGTACATATATACATACACACACATGCCCAACATATATCTGGTATTTACACCATACACCAGGCACACACACATTATATACGTATTTGCTCATTCCTTCACCTATCTGTTCTGTTCGCCCATCCATGACTTAGGCCTGTGGTGGGCCAGACATGTGACTAGTCCCTGCCTCTAAGAACAGAGGGAGACAGTGCCTCCCCTGGGTACTCACCACCTCTTTGCTAAGTACGTACCAGCTGGTAAATGCCCTTGGGGAAGGGAAGTCTCAAGAGGGCAGGGAGCTTTCTGCCTCCTTCAGCACACTCTCCCCAGACCCTAGCGGAGCACTGGGTACATGGCAGGTATTTGTTCAAAAACTGTGGGTTGAGGGAGTGGGGAAAGTCAACACTCAAGGCTGAGAATGTGGTTCTGAGTGCTCTGTGGTGGGAACTAACCTGCCAGCTTGCTCCCACGGAGTAGCCAGCAGGATCACCTGCTTTGGAGGTGACCCCTATAGACTATGAGTCCTGCCAGGGACATCAGAAATGTGCTCCCAGGCAAGGTCTCTCCTCGCCAAGCCCAGACTTGCTTGATCCCAAGCACTGGCCTCGGTAAGGAGCCGTGTGTGCAGACTGTTCGCTGGTCGGACCCCGCCCCTCTCCTAAGCCAAGCTTGGCCGCCTGTGAGAGCCTCCTCCGTGGACGCTTGCCAGGCCGTGTTCACTGACCTTCAAGGTGGAAGGCAAGGCTTAGCCATCTATCTCACTGCAGCCCCTGTGGCAGCTGGCCTCCTTTATCGACTTCTTCTCGAAAGCGCCAATACGCTCTGGGTCTGAGCTGGGCTCGCAGACTCCAGTGCGGAAGCAAAGGCCACGGCACGTCAATTAATCACCCAATAGAAATAAACTCTGAGAACAGATGCGGAGGGATTGATTAACTCTCCCTACGGTCTTCAGACATCCCAATTTGCTGTCCCACTGAGCATGTTTCTCAAGACAACCCCCCAGGGAAACCGAGCGCCCGGCTCAGACGCCATGCCCACATCGGCTTCCGTGCACTAAAGCCGGACTTGACCTAGAGCTGTGCCACACTGAGACCTGCTCAGAGAGGCCCCTCGCCTGCGCCACGTGCTGTGGCAGGCCTTGACCATCCCAAATTCTGAAACACCAAGACGATTTTACTTCATATTATTTTGCTTTACAGCCTTGTAATAAAATGTTATTAGAGTTTGGTAATCAGCTGACTAAATGGGAATAATGGGCAGGCGATGGCCTCTTGAGCCAGAGGACATTAGGCTAAGAGTATCCATGTGCACGCAGGGCAAAGAGGAAGTCCAAGCCCCTGTCCTGGAAATCAGAAAAAGAGTGGCTGCTTTTATTTAAAGTTGGTCACCCCAAGTCTCCCAAAGAGGCTGTCTAGGGATCTCAGGCCCCTAAATACTGTACAGTGTCCGCTCTCTGCTCATGTGTTGACATTCCAGGAGACGCTCAGACCCTGGAAATCCTGCCACCACTCACCAGCCAGGGGTCCTGGGCCCAGCAAATAGGCCCGCAGGATGAAGGCTGATCAAGGGACAGCAGGGCCCGAGTGGCCTCCGTGGGGAGCAGGCTGCAGGGTCTGGGTGGCATGGGGCAGGGGCAAAGCTTGACTGAAATTCCTAACTCGATGGGTGGTGGGTGGGCCTTCGTGTCTGCCCCTGCCCTGGGCCCTGGGCATGCTATAAACATGTGCAGCAGCCACTGAAGACTCTCCCGTTAACTAAAGGAATAGGAATGTGAAAAGCTCTTTAAATAAGCCCAATAAGACAGCAGAGTCTTGTCATTGTTTTAGAAATGGACTAAAACAGAGGTGCTTGTTCAAGAGCAAAGGGGAGACTGGTGTCGAGGATCGAGACTTTAGTATCAACTATTTACATTTTTTTTTCCTGAAAATGTTTTATGGCCTCTGGTGAGTCAAGGTCTCCAGGGCCCTTGTTGGAAGCGTGTGAGCCTGAGGTAATTTCACAGGATGCATCTCAGCCACGGGCTCCATACCCCCAGAGTCCTGCCTCTACGCCTTTTGTCCAGCCTGTGCACTCTAAATCATGAATCCTTCAAGAACAGGGACCACCAACAGCTCTTCTTTAAAGAAGATAGTGGGAGAAAGGGGCCACTTACAGTGAATTGATTTAAAATGGGGGCCAACATCTGACTCAAAACCAAAATATATATATATATATATATTTGAGATCTTATTTTGGAAAGAATAAATGATGAAAATAAGTTTGTTTATAGGTTAGTGTGAACCCCAATCATAAGCTAATCTTAGCGTGAACATGGATTCTTTTGCTTTTGACATAACTTTTCCAACCACATCCATGATAGTACTCACTACACTTCACTCTCAACTTGGGCAGCGCATTTATCAAGAGGTATCTTTCCAGGCCATTCAAGGGCTTTGTCTGTCTTCCAGAGGGCCTCTCCTAATCCTTTTTCCTAAAACTGACTCCTTTTTGAGGCTCCTATAAACTCACTGTCCTCTCATTTCTTCCGCCATTGACTGGCTTCTCTCTGCTGCATTCTCGCGTGTCCTGGTGGGCTTAGGTCCCTGCCCTAGTCCAACATTGCTTTGAACCTCCGCCTGGCACCTTACATCTTTTGGGAGATTGGCAGTTGTACTCTCTGCTGTATTAGTGTTGTAGTGCTGACTCACTACATCTGCCGACCAGAGTTAAGTAGGGTAAAATGTCAGAGACAATTACATGTGGCCAGGAATTCATTCAAGGCATTACAGGGGAATAGTCAAATGATGAACAATCCTTGTATGAGTCTTCATGGCATGAGCCATTAGTGAACAAATGGGCGAATAGCCTCACACCAAGGAAAGCTTGCATCTACCAATTCATATCAAACTCCAGGTCATCCTGTTCTCTTTTCTTTTCTTTTTTTTTTTTTTTTTTTTTTTTTTGAGAGAAAGAGAGAGATAAGGACAGACAGACAGAAAGAGAGCAAGATGAGAAGTATCAACTCATAGTTGTGGCACCTTAGTTGTTCATTGATTGCTTCTCATATGTGCCTTGACTGGGGGGCTCCAGCCAAGCCATTGACCCCCTCGCTCAAGCCAGCAAGCTTGGGCTTTTAGCCAGCGACCTTTAGGCTCAAGCCAGTGACAATGGGGTCATGTCTATGATCCCACGCTCCAGCCAGTGACCTCATATTTAAGCTAAAACCCTTACACCCAAGCCAGTGACCTTGGTGTTTCAAACCTGGATCCTCAGCATCCCAGGCCAACACTCTATCCACTGAGCCACCATCTGGTCAGGCCATCCTGGGCATTTCTAAGTGCAATTTCTAGTGCTTGGAAAAAACCACCCAGCATGGATATGCAGATGTAAAATTTAACCCTGACCTGACAGGTCCCATAGGAGGAGCCGGGCTTGATCATTAGTAATGAAATTAATAATAATGATCATGAACAATGAAAACCATCTTAGTTGCATTTTTAAAGCACCTGTTTAATAATTTCACCAACACTGAAGTGTTGACTCATGTTTTTTTTCATCTAGAGTTGACAGGTGTGTTCTTGGATTTCAGAAATTTGAAGTTTCTTAAGTCTCATCCTGTTGTTAAAAGAGCCACATTTTAGTTACTTTGTCAAGGTCCCAGTTTCCCAACTTTTCTGACATTGTTAAAATTCGTGGGTTTACAGATTGTTTTTGTATGTTTTTCTGTATTTCCTTGTGATCAATTGGCCTGAAGCAATAACGAGAGGACCTTTAAAAAAGTTAGAAGCGGCCCTGGCTGGTTGGCTCAGTGGTAGAGCGTCGGCCTGGCGTGCAGAAGTCCCAGGGTCGATTCCCGGCCAGGGCACACAGGAGAAGCACCCATCTGCTTCTCCACCCCTCCCCCTCTCCTTCCTCTCTGTCTCTCTCTTCCCCTCCCACAGTGAGGTTCCATTGGAGCAAAAGATGGCCCGGGCGCTGGGGATGGCTCCTTGGCCTCTGCCCCAGGCGCTAGAGTGGCTCTGGTCGCAACAGAGCGACGCCCTGGAGGGGCAGAGCATCGCCCCCTGGTGGGCAGAGCATATAGCCCCTGGTGGGCGTGCCAGGTGGATCCCGGTTGGGCGCATGCGGGAGTCTGTCTGACTGTCTCTCCCCGTTTCCAGCTTCAGAAAAATACAAAAATAAATAAATAAATAAATAAGTAAGTAAGTAAGTAAGTTAGAAGCAGCACTCTGAAAACTTCACTTCCTTTTTTTAATAACCGCTACATTTGCAGAGGTTTCAAACACAGGGTGGGAGACTTTGTAACTCATCTTTGGGAATGACTTTGCAAAATGGGGATGAAGGCCAGACTAGAAAGAGCTTGGTCACAGCCAAGTCCTGTCCCAGGCACAAAAAGGCCCTATCACAGCCCACGTAAGGAGACTGGTGGTTAACCTCAACACAGGATTAATGTTGCTCAGACAAGAAAGTGGGCGTGGCTTTTGCCGGGAGAAGAGAGAAGCCAACTTGCCCCGCCTCGAACCGGGGGTGGGGAAGTGTTTAGAGATGGTGTGCAAGGTTGCTGGTAAGTAGCTGGTGCTCAAGGAACGCCAGGTCCCTTCTGTTTGCCAGGGAGGGCTCGGTGCATCGAGGCTCCCAATGGAGGAGCCGGTACAGGAATGGCAGGAAGGGTTTTCTGCAGCCACACACCCAATTCATGATACTCAAGTGTAGTCAGCAGCAGATGCGCTGGAGCCTCGCCCTTTCTCCCGCTAGCGAAGACAGAAAGCGACTGAGTATGATTTTTTCTAGTAAATCATTCTCAGACCTCAGTTACTCTTGATATCTTCATCCCAGTATTTTGTCCCACAATAAGTCTCTAAGTTTGTCTTAAATGTTGTCAATATAAGCTTTCGAATAAAAGAACAGCTTACACCAGTATTATTTGAGAATCTCTAATGATGAATTTCTAAATTCAGACACATGTGCTATATATTAAACCTTTCCCAAATGTGTATGATTTTTTTTATAAACAGAAATATTTTGAGGAAGTGTTACATCAATTTAATGGTGAGCGATTTTTGTTTTTTGTTTTGTTTTGTTTTTTGTCTTTTGGGGGGAAAGTTACCATTCTGTAAATTCCAATCCTTTGTTTCTGAATTATCCCCAAGAAAAAGCCAGCCACAGGACCTAGCCCCAGGGTTTCACACCCAAGGTTAATCATATGAATAGAATGGAGGTTCTCCATTTGGTGAATCAGAACCACAAGAACTTGGTAAAAATCAAAAGGCCCTATCATACTCAACAGTCTGATAAATGTCACAATTGGAGAACCAATTGAATAGAAAAATCATCAACCTTCATGGGCTCCTTTCAAGGCAAACAAAATATAGAGACTGTATTCAGGAGACAGAGATCTGCATTGAAACCAGTTTCATTTAAAAGCTCTATGATGTGGGTAAGCCACTGGCCCATTCTGAACCTTTGTTTCCTCATCTGTAAAACTGGGGTAAGATCTACCTCCGTGGCTGATGGGATACATTGTGTGGCTCCTCAGCAATCCATGAATGTGGGCCTCCAGTTCTAGATCCAACAGGAAGTGAGTACTAAAAATAGAAGAACTTTCTCTGCACACAGGTGTGATGTGAGGGAAATTGCCTTCACGGTTCTAATCACAAGTGAAATTAAATAACCATTTGGACAGTTACTAATTAGCATCCTCTCTCCCTGCTTCAGTAGAAGTTCCAACAAAACAGGGAATCCACTGTTGCATACCTAACACAGCACTCGGCACCTGGCATGTGAGACACCCAGTAACAGTCACACAATACGAGTGAGCGGACAGTATGGTCACATCAAAAACATACATGTATGCACTTATACATCTCATAGGCTAGAAGCCTCTAGGTTAAAACTTTAATAGTGCTTATTTCTGGAGGTAAATGAAGGAGATTTTCCTTTTCTTTTTTTCTGCTCATCTATATTGTTGGAATTCTCCGCATTGAACCCAGAAGGCCTAATCAGTGTGTCGTTAGGGGAACGTGACAGGGGTTGAAGCCAGCTACCGCCTTGCCTAACAGAGCATGTTCCTTTGTGATTTCCAGCTTCCTCAAGGGTTTTGACACGTGTTCTCTAGGATTAAAATGGTTTTAGGAGAAATGAGAATTAAATGTTTTCTAAAAATAAGTAGGAATTTGATCCACCAGTTTCCTCATTCTGATGATGAACCATGCGCAAAAGAGCTAACAGAGCAGGCCTGAGACTGCTGTCCCTAGAAAGGCCTGCTTGCAAGGCTGGCCCCTGGCTAGTGTCTGGAAACTTGGAGGGTTTCTGGAGGGTTCCCACCACTCTTACTGATAAGAGGGGCTCGCTGTGCCTACAGTGTGCAAATGAATATGGTTTATGCCAAATGCATGCTTTCTTTCCGGAAGTCGGGGATGATTTTGCTACATATCAGGCAAAAGATGCCCAAGTGGCCAGCCCCACAAAAAGCCCTAGGCACTGAGTGTCTAAGTGTCCCTGGTGCACAACACTTTACACGTGTCATCATAACATTCTGGGGGAATTGTGCACGTCCTGTGTGCCTGCACTGGGAGAGGACCCTGGGAGCTGGCGCCTGGTCTCCGCTACTTCATCCCACGCTCCGCCCTACGCTGATCTTGTCTGCCTCCACTCACGGTGATAAATCTGAGCCATTAGTATAACTGCATCCTGAATCCTGTAGGCCCTTCTAGCAAGTCAGTGAACCCAGGGTGGTCTTTAGTACCCTGATGCACAGACTAATCTAACTAAGCCCCTGGCGACAGCATGTCTGAGGTCTGAACCCACAGAAGGGGTGTGTGGAGCAGCGTTTAGGTGGGAGTATGGCTATAACAAAATGGAAAGATGATCCGATGGCCCTTTTGAGAGAGAGGCCTATACATGGGGACAATGTGGACAGGAACCTCAGGATGAAATTCTTTAGAATTCTGGGTCCCCCAGGATATGCCAGTCAAAGCATGTTGAAGAAGCTTATACTTTCATTCACTCATTCAGTCATTTGACAACTGAAGGCCTACTCAGTGTGTGCCAGGCACTCTTCTGGGCACCAGAGATGGAGGGTTGGATAAGATAGATGATAGATAGATAGATAGATAGATAGATAGATAGATAGATAGATAGATAGATGAGGTCACTGTCCCAAGGAGCTGACATTGTAAATTGGAAAGCCAGCCAGGGTTGGAGGCAGACTTCAGAGAGGGTGATCAGCATTGATCTCCACGGGAAAATAAAGGCCTCTATTGGGGCTGAGACCTCCATGACAGTAAGACAAACTTGAGGAAATCTAAGGAGACAAGTGGGAAATCTGCGAATCAAGCAAGGAAGTCTGGAGACTAGAATGAACTTGCTATTTTCAAGGAGCAAAAGGAAAGCCCATGTGTCCAGAGCTCAGGAAAAGTGAGGAAAGAAGCAGGAAATGAGGGTGGCGAGTTAGGCAAGCCCTTGAAGACCATGGTCAGGAGCTTGGATTTTATTCTATGCCCAAAGGGAGGTCGTTGGAAGAGTCTAAGCAGGGACTCACAGAATATGATGTAAAATTGCAAGCAATCACCCTGGTTGCTCTTGGGAAAATGGAGTGTGATAAGTAGAACAGAAGCAGAGAGTCAGGTGCAGTGTAGCAGTCTAAGCAAAAGACGGTCCCTGGTGGTCTCACCTCCTACTTACTACAACAGACCAGAGATAAGGGGCTTACATCAAACCAACCGTGGTCTTGCAGGGGTGGTAGGTGATCTAAGGCAGTGGTCCCCAACCCCCGGGGCTACTGACCGGTACCGGTCCGTGGGCCATTTGGTACCAGTCTGCAGAGAAAGAATAAATAACTTACATTATTTCCGTTTTATTTATATTTAAGTCTGAACGATGTTTTATTTTTAAAAAATGACCAGATTCCCTCTGTTACATCCATCTAAGACTCACTCTTGACACTTGTCTCGTAAGTTTGACAATTATATTTAGAAATACCACAGTTTTTACACCGGTTGCATAATTTTATTTTGTGCATTTATCTGTCCCACCCTAAAGGCCGGTTCGTGAAAATATTTTCTGCCATTAAACCGGTCCGTGGCCCAAAAAAGGTTAGGGACCACTGATCTAAGGCATTGCTTGTTTTCATGGTAGGCATCCGAATGTCTGGAGAGAACCAACCTAGCCATGGTCCTCGTGCCATCACAAGATGGTCAGAATTGTACTCTAGTAGAGCCTCATGCAAGATGACCACCAGGGGCTCTGAGATGCTGGGGTGAGGGTGTCCAGAGAAGGGTCTAGAGATGTCAAGAGCTCCTCCCCTGTCCCAGCTGTTATTGAGCCATGGACGGTTGTAGGCCACACTGGGCTAGGCTAGGCCAGCTCTCTCCTCATCCTTCAAACCCTAAGAGGTCCTACGCAGGCCACTTTCTGGACAACTGTTCTTGTCCATCTCTATTGGTTGTGGCATCTCCCCATGCCTGGGAAGTCCTTCCTGCTGCTAACACTGCTTTCTTTCACTCTGGTTCCCTGGAAGAAGGAGAGAATGCAGCCTCTGGTGTCTCCACATGCCCTGTGACGGGCTCTGGCTAGCTAACGGAACCAGGATTCTGGGATTCACTGGCCTTTCAATCTCTTCTGTATCTTTGTCAAAAGACTTGTAACGTGCCTTTTTCTTTATACACCAAGCCATAGCCATGTGCACTATTTTAAACCAGTGTATTTGCTTCAACTGAGAATCCTATTACTTTCTAGTTCTGTTTTTAAATCAAGTGGTTGATTTTTAATCAGCTATTTTATCGAATGCAGGCTGGAATTAAATGGGGAGCTGAGTGTATGCTTACTATTTCCTTTCTTCCCTGTGGTTTTGCAGCGTGGTCTGCTTCCTTCAGGGGAAATATAAAATCCCACTTCATTTCCCTTTTCTTCATTTTCATTTTCTGGGCTCTTATAGTCTTCCCCATCCTTAGTGACTCCTTTTTGAGAATGAGCTGCAATTAGGCTCATATGTTGGGCCCCAAAAATGAACCCTCCCTATAATACCTGACATCAGCCAGGATTTTTCTGCTGGTTTCCCAATTAGTGTTTGCTCTTGACCAGTGCTCCCATTATTGTAATATGTCTACAAAGCCCTGGGGATCGTGGGCTGGCTTGCTTTGGCACCAGCCCAAATCAGCTCCCCAAAGGAATCCGTGCCACCAGTCTGTGAATAGACACCAAGACCTTTTTAATGCATTTGCATATATTCTAATATGTCCAACTGTCAAAAGACATCAGGAAGATACCCAATCTAGTCTTTTCCCAAATGGATAACAAGTCAACACAACGTATTGGATGATCTAGCTTTCCCAAACAATCACACATGCCACTTACATCAAATATTAGCTTTCCAAACATATATGGATCTACGCAGTATATATAATGATATATAAAAATCTATCTCTATATCTTAGATATATGATATTAGCTATCTATATCTACTTCTATCTATCTAGAACTTGCCCATTTCCAATGTTCCATTACATGGCATTAATCCATTTAGCTGTTCCTGTATTAATAGTACTATATTATTTAGTAACATTTTTAATCTAAAATAAAAGGAAGGTTATACTAACCCATGTGGTTTGGATACCTGGGCTGAACAAACATGGATCCCCACAGCACAGAGCCTCAATCCAAGAAGCTTGCAGATGGAGGCGCGTTAAACCTTTGAGTCTCCTCTTCCTTCCCACCTCTACCAGGGCCCCCTTAGGGCGAGCCCACAGCCCCTGGCTCTGAAAGTTCTTCCCAGCAACACCTGGCCCTGGCCTCTCTCCTGGCCGCTTCCTTCCTGCACTGCTGGGGCCGCGCTGAAAGTAAGCCCGCTTCCAGGGAGGGGTGTGGGTCGAGCACCATTAGATGGCCCATCCCCAAGCCCCACACTGCCTGATCCTGCTAATCAGCCTGCCTGGCATCTTGAAAGAGGCAGAGCTTTGGCAAGCGCTCAAGCAGCCCCTGGGAAGCTACATTACAGGCTGAAATGAGTCCTGGTTTTAATTTGCTTTTTTCTTCCCCTGTAACAAGCGAAGTTCACATTACAGAGAAATTGCCCGGAAATTCCAATTTAATAAGGTATATGCATTTTTCAGGCCTAGAAGCACAGAAAACAGGCCAGGCGCTGGTATTTTTTACACCAAAAGTTTTATTAAAGAGACAGCTTTGAAAATGTCAGAAACGGACGTGGAGTGCCAGGCCAATTGGTCAGAAGGGCTGATCTGACAGGAGGGCCTGTCAGCCGGGAAGTGGGAGAGCAGCTGGCGGGTGGTCTTGAGCCGCTCTCCCCTGTGGCGAGAAAGTGCCATGCTGGGGAAGATGACACCTACGTTCAGGGCCTTCCCCCAGCGATTCGTTTGGATTGCATGGACGCAGCGTCACCCAGCACTGGACACTTGGGAATGCTCAGGGAACGGAGTGTGCCCTGCCTTTCTCCACGGCTGTGACAGAGAAAGCACGTTGGCCTCAGGGAGATTAGGACACGGGCAAGCCTCCCAAGGTCTGCGATGGGAAGAGGCACCAAATAAAATAACAGAGGGAAACACAAAAGGCCCTGTGAAGTAGACCGGCAATGGACCCCAAATTATTTTTTTTTTTCTAAGAAACTTATTTATTTATTTATTTTATTTTTTACAGAGACAGAGAGAGAGTCAGAGAGAAGGATAGATAGGGACAGACAGAAACAGAGAGAGATGAGAAGCATCAATCATCAGTTTTTCGTTGTGACATCTTAATTGTTCATTGATTGCTTTCTCATATGTGCCTTGACCGTGGGCATTCAGCAGACCGAGTAACCCCTTGCTCAAGCTAGTGACCTTGGGTCCAAGCTGGTGAGCTTTTGCTCAAACCAGATGAGCCCGCGCTCAAGCTGGTGACCTAGGGGTCTTGAACCTGGGTCTTCCGCATCCCGCATCCCAGTCCGACGCTCTATCCACTGCACCACCACCTGGTCAGGTCCAAATTATTTTTTTAAGGGAGAAAATAGTGCAAAGCTCTCCTGTAAAAACACCCGACCCCTTGCTTGCACTGGGGATGTGACACGTGCAGGCCGAACCGCCCTGGGCACTGTTGTTAAGGGACAGCTGCCAAGGTAACGTCTGAGAGCGTCTCACTGCATTGTAACAACTTCTCATACGACAGGAGAAGCAAACGTGCTCATTGCACTGCAAACCCGTAGCAGCATAAGACCAAAACCGACAGAGGGAGAAACCAAGAGCGCTGTTTCTCTGCCAATGTGAAAAGCTGTACTATTTCCGTTTTTATTTACAGTCTAAACTCTGAGTCGAGTAATCAGGGAATAAATTATGGTCCAATTAAATTTTTCATTATTTCAAATATGTTAAACCACCACAAATCACTCCTAGAGCAAGGGTGACCATGTTACCTAATAAGATGGGGAACAAATGTTAGCCTTCTTGGCATTTTCTGTTTTCGTAATTGTTGCAACTGAAAGAGAAAGAATGTAATGATGTTTATGGGGCAGTCAGTAACTGCCAGACATTTGGCTTGGCCCCGGGGATGCAGGATGGCCGACACCTGGTCCTGGGCATATGTAACACACTGTCTGCTGGTTAGGGTCCCACACGCACCTGTGCTGAATTCCACTTCACCACTTCTAGGCTGCTTTTGGCAAGTTGCTAAGCCTCTCTGAATCTTGGTTATCTTCTCTTTAAAACAGGGATGATACCCACTTTATTTGGTTGTCGTGAACCACAAAAATAAAAACGATGCTGAATCATTTAGCACAGAGCCTGGCACAATAGGCATGCAGTGGTTTAGCCAACTTGAACCTCTCTCTGACAGCAAAAAGCTCAGTTTTATGGAAGTGGCAGACCCCCAAGGGCACATATTATATTCTGACAGGCATTTTAATCTATGCATGGACCCAGCAAGGACCTAGAGGAAAGAATGCCTGAGTCTCATACTGGAGAATGACTGGGGGACTCAGACACTGGACCAAGAGGAGACACTTCAGCTGGGTCTTAGAAGAGAGAAGGAGTTTGCAGGTAGAAGTGTGAATTGCAGTCAAAATGAAAGACGGGTGTTTGCAGAGTAGTTCATTCTCAGGAGTAGTACATTTCTTCTGTTTTTAAGAAATATGAAAATGATCACCGAGGCAGCAAGGGAGTGTCGAGGAACCTGTTAGCCTCATCCATTCTCTCCATCTGTTCCCCGTCACTGTTTCGGCTTCAGAGTGCTGTTTTCCCCAGGGCTCTGCTGAGTTGGAAGTTCCAAAGCATTCTGAGGGACAGTGCAGATCCCACCAAAAGTGAGCACACTGGGCTTGACCCCAGCGGGCCACTCACACACACATCTGTGGTGTGACTCTGGTGACAGCACTCAGTGCTCTGCATGGAGCACACGCTTCCTGTCAGGCTCATTGTGCCCTCAGCAGCCCCATGAGGTCACTGGGATCATCTCACCTCACAGAGGAGGAAACAGAGACGTCACTGGTCCAAGGTCACACATTTAGAATCGAGGTCTTTTTCACTCCAGGGTCCATGATTTTAACTGACAACATGTGTGTTTGGGCAGAGTCAGCGTGGAGTCTGAGAGCCAGGCCCAGGCACTAGACAGCCAGGGTTCAAATCCTAGCACTGCCATGCACTAGTCATTGACCTCAGTGAAGCTGTCTCTCTGGTTTCATTTTCTATTTGGGGGAGTTCTTTTTGGTTTTGTTGTTGTTTTGTTTGTTTTTGTAAAGGAATATTATTTATTTTTTTCCTTGGCAAAGGTCACATGCTAGATTTTTAAAAAACAAAATAGAAAGTCTACTTAAAAGCTCTTATTTTAAATATACAAGTAGGTTTAAAGTGATAGAAGTTCTGTGAGAAGTAAGAAACCTACAAAAAATTAAAACAATTAGACGATCTATAACAGGGGTCCCCAGACTTTTTACACAGGGGGCCAGTTCACTGTCCCTCAGACCGTTGGAGGGCCGGACTATAAAAAAAAACTATGAACAAATCCCTATGTACACTGCACATATCTTATTTTAAAGTAAAAAAACAAAACAGGAACAAATACAATTTTTAAAATAAAGAACAAGTAAATTTAAATCAACAAACTGACCAATATTTCAATGGGAACTATGCTCCTCTCACTGACCACCAATGAAAGAGGTGCCCCTTCAGAAGCACAGCAGGGGCCGGATAAATGGCCTCAGGGGGCTGCATGCGGCTGTGGGCCGTAGTTTGGGGACCCCTGATCTATAACATCCAGCATCCTCTCAATTTCCTCTCTGAAAATGTCTTGAACCTGTTTTGAATGTAATCTGATGCTGTTTGGGTTTTTGTGTTTTTTTTTTCCAGGTATTCTGTCTACAAGGATCCTGCAGGCTGGCTGAATATCAACCCCATCAACGGGACAGTGGATACCACGGCTGTGCTGGACCGTGAATCCCCGTTTGTCCACGACAGCGTGTACACTGCGCTCTTCCTGGCCATCGACAGTGGTGAGTAATTTTTGAAATGCCATCAGGTATATACTTTCCAGTTAGAAATATATCTTTACATTTTTACATGTATTCTGCTATGCCCAGGGCTATTTTTAGGAAGAATGTAAGTAAGTGGAGGCAGGGAAAGCTCATGCTGAAACACAGTGAGTCAGAAACATCCCCAAGTCTCAGCCTTTGTTAAACTGAGGATGCCAACTTGATGTCTTTCCTCTTTTTTTTTTTTTTTTTTTTTTGCATAATTATGCATAGCGCCTCCTTTTCACTTTCAAGCTGATCCTGGAAATGGTAACCAAACATTTGGTCATCCTATTGGTATGTCACCTTAGCTGATATCCAGGGTTTATTTCTCTTTTTATCAAAGGATATTTGTATCTATTTATATTTTTTATTAATTGAACTTATTGGGGTGACATTGGTTAATTAAATTATATAGGTCTCAGGTGTATAATTCCATAATCCACCATCTGTATATTAAATTGTGTGTTCACCACCTCAAGCCAAGTCTCCTTCTATCGCCATTTATGCCCCTTCACCCTCTACTACCCACCCCACCCCCCGGTAATCACCATGCTGTCGTCTGTGTCTATGAGTTTGGCATGGGGGTTGCTTAATCCCTTCACCTTCTTCATCCAACCCCCCAGGCTCCCCTCCCCTCTGACAGCTGTCTGCCTGTTTTCTATCTACAAGTCTGTTTCTATTTCGTTTGTCACTTTATTTTGTTCATTAGATTCCACGTATAAGTGAAATCATAATGGTACTTGTCTCTCTCCCTGACTGGCATATTTCTCTTAGCATAATACTCTCCTTGTCCATCCATGCTGTCACAGAAGTTAAGCTTTCCTTCTTTTTATGGTTGCATAGTATTCCATTGTGTAAATGTTCCACAGATTTCTTTTTATCCACTCATCCACTGACGGGCACTTGGGCTGCTTCCAAATCTTGGCTACTGTAAATAACACATTGTAAATGAACACAGGGGTGCGTATATTCTTTTGAATCAGTGTTTTTGGTTTCTTCAGCTATAGTCCCAGAAATCGAATCACTGGGTCATAAGGCAGTTCCATGTATAATTTTTTGAGGAAACTCCATACTGTTTTCCACAGTGGCTGCACCAGTCTGCACTCCCACCAACACTGCATGAGGGTTCTCTTTTTTCCACACCCTCTCCAACACTTATTGTTTGTTGATTTATTGATGACAGCCATTCCTACGGTGTGAAGTGCTATCTCATTTCAGTTTTAATTCGTATTTCTCTGATTGGTGATGCTGACCATCTTTTCATGTCTATTGGCCATCTGTATGTCCTGTTTGGAGAAGAGTCTATTCAGGTCCTTTGTCCATTTTTTAATTGGATTGTTGATTTTTTGGTGTTGAGTTATATTCATTGGCAAATATGTTCTCCCATTTAGTGGGTTGTCTTTTCATTTTGTTAATTGTTTTCTTTGCTGTAAAAAACTATTTAGTTTGATGTAATACCATTTATTTATTTATTTTCTTTTGTTTTCCTTGCCCAAGAAGATATATAGGAAAAAATATTGCTATGAGAAATGTTTGAGATTTTAGTGCCTATATTTTCTTCTAGGATTTTTATGATTTTAAGTCTTACATTTAGGTCTTTAATCCATTTTGAGTGTATTCTTGTGTATGGTGTTAGAAGGTGGTCTAGTTTCATTTTTTTGCATGTATCTGACCAATTTTCTCAACATCATGTATTAAATAGACTATCTTTACCCCACTGTATGTTCTTGCCTTCGTTGTCATATATTAATTGACCATAAAGATGTGGGTTTATTTCTGGGCTCTCTGTTGTGTTTCACTGATCTACATTTCTGTTGTTATGCCAGTACCATGCTGTTTTGATTACTATATCCTTGTAGTATAATTTGATATCAGGTAGCATGATTCCTCCAACTTTGTTCTTCTTTCTCAAGACTGCTATGACTGACTATTCAGGGTACAAATTTTTGGGACATCTGTTCTAGTTCTGAAAAATACACCACCAATATCTTGATAAGAATGATCTTTCATCTTGGTTTCATGCTCTTATCTGCAGGGAAGGGTCTTTTAATGCAAATTGAAAGTCCCAGATGGCACCACCAACCCTGATGATGAAATTGTTCCCACAGCTTTTATCCCATTATGTTATGCTGCCATGGAAAGCATATACAGTAGTACCTTGAGATACGAATTTAATTCGTTCTGCAACCGAGCTCGTAAGTCAGTCAACTCGTATATCAAACTGCCGATACTAGACCCGTGTGCCACACGCCTACTAGTGGCAGCTTCCTGAATCACAACTCATATCTCAGAATTTTGATCGAATCTCAAACAAAAATATGGACTGAGTCACAGCTCGTATCAAAAAAAAAATTTGTATGTTGCTCTGTTCGTATCTCAAGGTACCACTGTACTATTCTATTATGCTACTGTATCAGGTGGACTTGGATCATAGCTTCATAATCACAAAACAGTTGCTCATCATTCAAAAGCTAATAATCAAAGTCTTTGTGCCAGACACCATTCTAGGTGCTGGAGCTATGGCAGTGAACAAACAGGACTGACTGTCCTCATGCAGCTGGCCTGATTTGGGACAAAGGGAAAGATGAGTAAACTACATAATATACTTCTTTTGGAAAATGAAAGCATACTCTTTATGTATGAAACAGAGAAACAGAAAAAAAGAGAGAACAGATGTCAGAATGCTCTAATTTTAACCAGGCAGCCCAGGAGAGCCTCAGCAAATAAGTGACATTTGAGTAAAAACATGAAAAAAAAAACTGGAGCAGAAAGACTGGAGGATACACGAGGGACATGGGGAGGCAGGTCACGTAGGGTTGTGTACTTTGTGTGAAAAGCGACACCACAGCCAAGTTCTGAGTAGAGTTCAAAGTGCCATGATCGGTCTGTTGCTCTGTTGAGATCAGATGTAGAGGACAATTGGCAGAAGTAGGGATACCGCACAGGTGACTGATGATACTGATGATAATTTAGGCAAGATGGTGGCTTAGACCAAGAACGAAGGAGGGATGAAAAGGGATCAGATTGTGAGTATATTCTATGTGGTTTGGACACAAAGCTAACAGCGTTTGCCATTGGCTGAGATAGGGTATCAGAGTTGTTTTGGTGGTATGCTAAGCCGAGAGATCTATTGTCTCAAGCACAAAAGAAGTTCTGCTCTCCCTATTATTCCTAAAAGCCAGGTGTTCAAAGCTGAAAATTCAGTCTTGAGTCCTATACATCAAAATGAATAGTTATAGGGTTCTTTATGTGCACCCTTCATTATCCTCAGTAATGTGCGAACTAAGAATTCTCAGTCCTCATCTCTACAGCCTGGGTACTCACACACAGACCAAATTGGAAAGCACATGTCTAAGAAGTAAGGCATCAGTGTGGCAGACAATAGGCAGAGATGGCTTCAATGAAGTCAACCTTTGAGTTAGCTTTGAAAGACAGGAAGGTTTTGGATAAGTGGCAGGGTCAGGAAGTGGAGATGACTGAGAGTATAGAGAAGAGGAATCAAAACGAGGGAGGAGTATGCCATGGGAAGCGAGAAATGGAAAGAGGAAAGGTGTATCCACTGTGAGTGAATATATAGACCATTTATTTCAATAGATGTGGAAAAGCCATATCTTAAAAGCATCTCATAATCCAGACAAGTCATTTGCTAGAACAAGCAACAGAAAGATCTCATAAACTGTTGAGGAGGAAATTGATGTGGTGATGTAGCAGCCAGACATCCATCCACAGAGAATGGAACACAGCTGCTGGGTCCTGGAAACTCCAAGATAAATAATACATGGTCTTGTGAAATAATGAGTTATTTGGAGAATTACCTTAGTGAACAAAAGATTGTGCTAGGCTATCAAAACTGTTCTGATGGAACTAAGCCCAGAGGGGCCCCTCGTCCAGCCTCAGGGATGGTCCCGGGAACATCTTGGTTGAAGGGATCTCTAAATGGAGTGAGTGGTAAAGGATAAGTTGATAAAAGGTAAGTCATTCTTATAGGAGCCTGAAAGAATATGGATACGTGGAACACTGAAAATTTGGTCAGCATTACTGGAGCCAGCATGGTAGGCTCCATGTGCGCAGAGATGAGGGCAGAGAAGCAGGAAGGCACCTGACTATTCTAAGGTTAGAATAGGTCTTGTGTTGAATGCCCAGCTCGTATCACGATGCCTGACTTAGCGCAGGTGCTCACATATCTAGCAGGTCATGAGATGCCCCGTATGCTGTGCCAACGAGTTTGACTTATGTTGCTTACTGGCCTTCAGAAGAAGCTTTGAGGAGGGGTTTCTTGATCTTGTAATATTGGATTATGTGGGTGTATTCAGACTCTGAAAATTCTTCAAGCTATGTATTAATGGAAACATTAGCATTTCTATATTTCAATAAAAACGTAACAAAAATAATCACTACACAGAGAGCATGTACCTGGTCCACTGTGCCTTCCTCAGGAAGACTGCAACCATGTATGTATTCCCTCAGTACCATTTACCCTAGAGATAGATTCTCAGCGTCTTATCATTCTCAGGAAGCACAGTCCTCAGCTGCTGATGGGCCAGAAAAGGTGAGCTCTCAAGAGGAGGTCTGCAGAGAGAACAAAGCCAAGCCTGCACTCTGCAGTCCTACGGAGGCAGATGCACGCCGTCCTAACTTGTTAAACAGCAGCTCTAGCAAGCCAGTTCAGAACAACGGTAAAGTAGCACCAGAAGAGAATGTTCTCCCAGGAACCTCTAGAGACTAGAAGCTGTGAGATCAGAATGGTAGCTGCACAGGGGCAGTTGGACGAAGGGCTAAAAACCTGTTCTGGGTTTAAAAGAAATAAAAAGCCCTTTGGACCTTGGGACCCCAGAGCTAGCCTAGATAGATTCTAGAATCACACTTCATAATAATATTGATAATGCCTGGGTTGTAGAGGGTTTGTGGACAAAAAGGCACATTAGCCCCTCCCTGCGGATAGAAGCTAAACTGTAACCTGCAGAAGACTCAAGGATATACAAGGCATTTTTCATAAACTGTTATCAATTTTAATGAGCTACAAATTACCTAACACCACTGTTTCATTATAACTGAAATGCTTTTGTGTTGCTAAAGCAGGACTGGCTATAGTTAAATGATTGGAAGAGTAAAGCCTCTAATCCTATAGATTAATAAGGTATGACCTTTAATGTTGGCAAGCATTTTGTCTTTAGCAATGAATATCATCATTTACCTTCTGTGGTCCAGAGTTTCTGAAAAGGTTAAGATAGTGCCTTCAGTACAGGAATGCTTCTATTAAAGCCTTCAATGAACACAGAATTGCTGGCCTACCTTTTAAAAGGGAGGTGGGGGGAATAATAACCATTAAGAAAAATACCGAGATGGAGAGAGAACATTCGGGAATGTAATAAAATGGAATCCCTTTGGGGATCCTAACAAGAGGACAAAGCAGCAGCAATTAGCACGGGGCAAATCCTGGTGTGATGATCGCCTGCTCAGGTAATCACCCAAAAGGTCAAATGTTAGCCTCACTGTCTCATGGGCTGTGAACCGTCACAAGCAATTTCTCCTAAGAGTTCTGGAATCCCAAGGGGGATGGTCTCAGGCAGGAAGGCAGAGCTGGCGGCTGCCTCCTGGCTTAGCGCCTTTTGCTCAGGATTCTATTAGGCTGGTCTCCCTGCCCCTTCTCGCTGCTAACCTCATCTTTCCCTCCTCCTGTTCTGAAATTATATAGGGTTCAGCTTTCCACAATTATTATTGAATGCCTTGTGCCTTCAGAGAAGGTCTGAATTGTGACTCCGAACACCAGAGACAATATTTGGCCTCAGATAAGTCGAGCACCCACGCTATGCAGAATTTAAAGAAAAAGGAAATATATATATATATATATCTTGTAGTTCTTCCAAAGGCTCAGTGCATATGAGATGCTTTGAACCAGGAAACCTATACACTCTCTAGAGTCCATATGAAGTCTTTATATGCCTATCAAAAGTGTCGCATTCCCCGTCTATTTTCATTTGAAACAATAAAGAAATGAGAGCAAGCAAACAAGACCAATTATCGCTAAATTCAGCAGCACATTTTTATGACTTTAGCAACTTGTATAAAATATGTTTGAGTCTGTCAGTAAAAAATGCGGTATGGCCTGACCAGGCGGTGGTGCAGTGGATAGAGCGTCGGACTTGGATGTGGAAGACCCAGGTTTGAGACCCCGAGGTCGCCAGCTTGAGCATGGGCTCATCTGGTTTGAGCAAGGGGTTACTCGGTCTGCTGAAGGCCTGCAGTCAAGGCACATATGAGAAAGCAATCAATGAACAATTAAGGTGTTGCAACGCGCAACGAAAAATTAATGATTGATGCTTCTCATCTCTCCATTCCTGTCTGTCTGTCCCTGTCTATCCCTCTCTCTGACTCTTTCTCTCTGTCTCTGTAAAAAAAAAAAAAAAAAAAAAAAAAATGCGGTGTGGGTTACCAAAAAGACGCAGATAGCGAAGCAAGCACAACAGCTGTAAAACTAAAGTGGACTAGACCAAGATAATGATTTTTCATAGGCTGAGATCTATCATGTCCCAACCTGTCTTTTCTCTCAGTCTCTGTGTGATAGATGTTCTGATAATGCCAGCCGATTCACAATTGAAATATTGTGCAAAGTACATTTAGATTGATTGAAAGACAAATAGTCATCCCCCACCTTATAAAATGACTATTGAAATAGCAGTGGCCCCAAACTGGGGATACCAGGGGATGTGAACTTTGCAAAGAGGCTTCAATTTATGGCCTTTCTCTTTTTTGTAGATCAACCAAGCTCTAAACTGCATAGAGGATGTAGTAAGATTATTTAGATTAATGCTACTTAAAAGACGCTAGTTTGGATAAAACCAAGCCATTACTTATGATGGCAACCCAATTAAGCCAGTTTAACACCCCTTATCTCAGCTGTTATAGTAATTGAGGAAGAAAAATAAATGAAAGACTCAGCCATCATTCCTTGTTACTTCAAGTATCAGTAAAATATCAATCACATTGAAAATACTAGCCACAGTTCTGTCACTGACAAAACAGCCCAATAAAAGAATGGGAGATCTGGTAGCAGAGGGGCTGAGATCAGGGCGTCACAGTCTGCACGTGCGGCCTCGAGGCAGAGTGGGGGCCTGCTGCCCTGCCACACCTCGAAATGAGCCAGCCCCCCCAACTTAGCTGAGCCGCCCTAGGTGTGTGACTGATGCTCTCTCAGCCTCAGTTTCCCCATTTGCAGAGTGAGGACAATGCCACCTGCCCGCTGGGTTGTTATAAGGTCTGGAAATCATGAATACAAAATTCCTAGTACCTAGTAAACACCTGTAAGTCCAGTAGTTGCGGCCTCGGTCACAGCCGCCTGGCCCGTGCAGGTTCACATTAGATCCGATAGATTGTAGAGAAACAATGGAGCCAAGAACTGGTAGGCCATTTTCTTTATTTCTAGCCTTGCATTCAGCTGGCAAGTAAAAACAAATACACAGTCACTGAAACCCACTCATTCAATGCTCACAAAGCCACTGACTCATCCGAGTTTTCCTAGAATCAAAGGCCTTCACCAGTTCAGCGGAGCTTACAAAGCTCCTCACCTCTGTTCCCCGTCAGCACGCCTCCATCTTGCTGCTTTCTCTCCAACCGCCACGTGGCCTCCCTGCCCTGCAACAATGTGGTCTCCTCCAAAATGGCCTCCTAGCTCCTCTTTTAAAACGTTTTGGCATCAGGCTACTAATTGAGGAAGGAAAGACTAGGAGAAAGGCTCCAGGAACACGGACTCTCTCACTGTCGGAGCCTATAAATGCTAATGAGCCTCGACTCCCAACGAGAATAAAGCACAATACATGACATTGCCATAGAGACTTATCAACTGCAAACCTCTACCTGAGCGTGCCAAAGGGGCAGAACCCGGGGTACAGAGTCACCGACCAGGAAGAGGGAGAGAAAAGAAAAAGCAAGAAGATAACCTCTCAAAATCAAGAATAATCTGCAGACTTTATAACCTATCCCATTTTATTATATTTGTTCGTTTGTTTCTCTTATCTTCATTCTTGAGACTTTTTTTTCCTCCTCCAATTTGGCCGATTAACTCTCTACCGGTCTTACTCTCTCCTCTCCCTGAACTACACTACCCATAAGTGTTACATCTCCCATTATCATTTCTCTTCTCTTCCTTTCTCTCTATGAGGGTTGCACTCCAAAACCCTTAACTCTCTCTCTCTCTCTCTCCTTTCTTTTTTCTTCTTTTAGTGGTTCCCTCTTTTTTTCTCTCTCTCTCTTTCTTTTCTCCCTCTATATTAGTTTCTTCCTTTCTCCTTTACATCTCCTCTCATTCAAACCTCAATAACAAACAAATTATCTTATCTGGGACTCAAACCTATGTTTGTGGCATTTTGGGGGGTTTTTACTTCACCTTTTTAACTCACTAGCAGTGCTCCCATCCCTGGCTCTCCATATTATCTAGTTCTTGTTCCACTAAATACAATAGTAAGTTTTTAATTTGTCCCCCCCTTTTTCCATTTTCCTCTTATTCCTCTCATCATAACTCTTAGAAAACCAACACCTAAAAGCAAATCATTTTATTCTTGACCCAAATTTTTTCCTTATTTGCTTTTTGTGGGTCCATACGCTCTTTTTTTTTTTTTTTCTTTCTCTCTTTTTTGCCCCTTTATTACTTTTCCCCAATTCAGGCCCTCCATCACAGGCATTGTTTGTTATAACTCACAGTCCACCACAAGATTTTCTCAAGAAAGAGGGGAGAGGAGAGGAGAGGAAAAAAAGAGGGGGGGAATAATTTCCTTTTTTAAAAAATTTTTATTTTATTTTATTTTTCTTTATTTCATTATTAATTTTTTTTAAAAAAAACAACTCTTTTTGATTTGTTATTTTTTTATTTTTTTTAACTTTTTATTCTTTATTAAATCTCATTAATACTATCAACAAAACCACCCTCAGATGCCATTAAGGAAGAGAAAATCGAATATCATGGATACAAAAGAAAGAGAGGTAACACAGCTAGATGAGGAAAAATCTATGGAGAAAAAATTTAATATATTGGAAACCTTGGAGCTAAATGACAGAGAATTCAAGATAGAAATCCTAAAAATCCTCCGAGATATACAAGAAAACACAGAAAGGCAATATAGGGAGCTCAGAAAACAACTCCATGAACACAAAGAATATATGTCCAAGGAAATTGAAACTATAAAAACAAATCAAACAGAGATGAAAAACTCAATTCACGAGCTGAAAAACGAAGTAACAAGCTTAGCTAATAGAACAGGTCAGATAGAAGAGAGGATTAGTGAAATAGAAGACAAGCAACTTGAGGCACAACAGAGAGAAGAAGAAAGAGACTCAAAAATTAAAAAAAATGAGATAGCCCTACAAGAATTATCTGACTCCATCAAAAAGAATAACATAAGAATAATAGGTATATCAGAGGGAGAAGAGAGAGAAAATGGAATGGAGAACATACTTAAACAAATAATTGATGAGAACTTCCCAAGCCTGTGGAAAGAACTAAAGCCTCAAGTTCAAGAAGCAAACAGAACTCCAAGTTTTCTTAACCCCAACAAACCTACTCCAAGGCATATCATAATGAAATTGACACAAACCAACAGCAAAGAAAAAATTCTCAAGGCAGCCAGGGAAAAGAAGAATACAACATATAAAGGAAGGCCCATTAGATTATCATCAGATTTCTCAGCAGAAACTCTACAAGCTAGAAGAGAGTAGACCCCAATATTTAAAGTCCTGAAAGAGAGGAACTTTCAGCCACGAATACTATACCCATCAAAGCTATCCTTCAAATACGAAGGAGAAATAAAAACATTCACAGATACAGAAAAGATGAGGGAATTTATCATCAGAAAACCCCCACTCCAGGAATTACTAAAGGGGGTTCTCCAATCAGATACAAAGAACAAAAAAAAACAGAGCCACAAGTAAAAGCTCCAAGAAGAACACAATAAAACCAAATTTAAACTGTGACAACAACAAAAAGAAAGAGGGGGAGAAGACGGAGATTAACAGTAGCAAAGGACGATGGAGTGCAAAAGTACTCACAAAATAGTTCGCTACAATGAACAGGGTAGGGACCCTTTTCATTACTCAAAGGTAACCACCATTGAAAAAACCACCACAGAAGCACATGAGATAAAAAAGATAGCAACAGAGGAAAGATGTATGGAATACAACCAAATAAAAACAAAAGATAGAAAAACGAAAGAGAAGGATCAAACAAGACACAAAACTAACAGAAAGCAAGATATAAAATGGCAATAGGGAACTCACAAGTATCAATAATTACACTAAATGTAAATGGATTAAACTCACCAATAAAAAGGCACAGAGTAGCAGAATGGATTAAAAAAGAAAATCCAACTGTATGCTGCCTACAGGAAACTCATCTAAGTAACAAGGATAAAAACAAATTCAAAGTGAAAGGCTGGAAAACAATACTCCAAGCAAATAACATCCAAAAAAAAGCAGGTGTAGCAATACTCATATCGGATAATGCTGACTACAAGACAGGAAAAGTACTTAGAGACAAAAATGGCCATTTCATAATGGCTAAGGGGACACTGAATCAAGAAGACATAACAATTCTTAATATATATGCACCAAACCAAGGAGCACCAAAATATATAAGACAGCTACTTATTGATCTTAAAACAAAAACTGACAAAAATACAATCATACTTGGAGACCTCAATACACCGCTGACGGCTCTAGATCGGTCATCCAAACAGAGAATCAACAAAGACATAGTGGCCTTAAACAAAACACTAGAGCACCTGGATATGATAGACATCTACAGGACATTTCATCCCAAAGTGACTGAGTATACATTTTTCTCCAGTGTACATGGATCATTCTCAAGAATTGACCATATGTTGGGCCACAAAAACAATATCAGCAAATTCAGAAAAATTGAAGTTGTACCAAGCATATTTTCTGATCATAAAGCCTTGAAACTAGAATTCAACTGCAAAAAAGAGGAAAAAAATCCCACTAAAATGTGGAAACTAAACAACATACTTTTAAAAAATGAATGGGTCAAAGAAGAAATAAGTGCAGAGATCAAAAGATATATACAGACTAATGAAAATGACAATACGACATATCAGAATCTATGGGATGCAGCAAAAGCAGTGATAAGAGGGAAGTTCATATCGCTTCAGGCATATATGAACAAACAAGAGAGAGCCCAAGTGAACCACTTAACTTCCCACCTTAAGGAACTAGAAAAAGAAGAACAAAGACAACCCAAAACCAGCCGAAGAAAGGAGATAATAAAAATCAGAGCAGAAATAAATGAATTAGAGAACAGAAAAACTATAGAAAAAATTAATAGAACAAGGAGCTGGTTCTTTGAAAAGATCAACAAAATTGACAAACCCTTGGCAAGACTTACCAAGGAAAAAAGAGAAAGAACTCATATAAACAAAATCCAAAATGAAAGAGGAGAAATCACCACGGACACCGTAGATATACAAAGAATTATTGTAGAATACTATGAAAAACTTTATGCCACTAAATTCAACAACCTAGAAGAAATGGATAAATTTCTAGAAAAATACAACCTTCCTAGACTGAGTCAAGAAGAAGCAGAAAGCCTAAACAGACCTATCAGTAGAGAAGAAATAGAAAAAACCATTAAAAACCTCCCCAAAAATAAAAGTCCAGGCCCTGACGGCTATACCAGCGAATTTTATCAAACATTCAAAGAAGACTTGGTTCCTATTCTACTCAAAGTCTTCCAAAAAATTGAAGAAGAAGCAATACTTCCAAACACATTTTATGAGGCCAACATAACCCTCATACCAAAACCAGGCAAGGATGGCACAAAAAAAGAAAACTACAGACCAATATCTCTAATGAATACAGATGCTAAAATACTAAACAAAATACTAGCAAATCGAATACAACAACATATTAAAAAAATAATACATCATGATCAAGTAGGATTCATCCCAGAATCTCAAGGATGGTTCAACATACGTAAAACGGTTAATGTAATACACCATATCAACAAAACAAAGAACAAAAACCACATGATCTTATCAATAGACGCAGAAAAGGCTTTCGATAAAATACAACACAATTTTATGTTTAAGACTCTCAACAAAATGGGTATAGAAGGAAAATATCTCAACATGATAAAGGCCATATATGATAAACCATCAGCTAACATCATATTAAATGGCACTAAACTGAAGGCTTTCCCCCTTAAATCAGGAACAAGACAGGGTTGTCCACTCTCTCCACTCTTATTTAATGTGGTACTAGAGGTTCTAGCCAGAGCAATCAGACAAGACAAAGAAATAAAAGGCATCCATATCGGAAAAGAAGAAGTAAAGGTATCACTTTTTGCAGATGATAGGATCCTATACATCGAAAACCCCAAAGAATCCACAAAAAGACTACTAGAAACAATAAGCCAATACAGTAAGGTCGCAGGATACAAAATTAACATACAGAAGTCAATAGCCTTTTTATATGCCAACAATGAAACAACTGAGAAGGAACTCAAAAGAATAATCCCCTTCACGATTGCAACAAAAAAAATAAAATACTTAGGAATAAACATAACAAAGAATGTAAAGGACTTATATAATGAAAACTATAAACCATTGTTAAGGGAAATCGAAAAAGATATAATGAGATGGAAGAATATACCTTGTTCTTGGCTAGGAAGAATAAATATAATCAAGATGGCTAAATTACCCAAAGCAATATACAAATTTAATGCAATTCCCATCAAAATTCCAATGACATTTTTTAAAGAAATAGAGCAAAAAATCATCAGATTTATATGGAACTATAAAAAACCCCGAATAGCCAAAGCAATCCTAAAGAAAAAGAATGAAGCTGGGGGCATAACAATACCTGACTTCAAACTCTATTATAGGGCCACGACAATCAAAACAGCATGGTATTGGCAGAAAAATAGACACTCAGACCAATGGAACAGAATAGAAAGTCCAGAAATAAAACCACATATATATAGTCAAATAATTTTTGATAAAGGGGCCAACAACACACAATGGAGAAAAGAAAGCCTCTTCAATAAATGGTGCTGGGAAAACTGGAAAGCCACATGCAAAAGAATGAAACTGGACTACAGTCTCTCCCCCTGTACAAAAATTAACTCAAAATGGATCAAAGATCTAAACATAAGACCTGAAACAATTAAGTACATAGAAGAAGACATAGGTACTCAACTCATGGACCTGGGTTTTAAAGAGCATTTTATGAATTTGACTCCAATGGCAAGAGAAGTGAAGGCAAAAATTAATGAATGGGACTACATCAGACTAAGAAGTTTTTGCTCAGCAAGGGAAACTGATAACAAAATAAACAGAAAGCCAACTAAATGGGAAATGATATTTTCAAACAACAGCTCAGATAAGGGCCTAATATCCAAAATATACAAAGAACTCATAAAACTCAACAACAAACAAACAAACAATCCAATAAAAAAATGGGAAGAGGATATGAATAGACACTTCTCCCAGGAAGAAATACAAATGGCCAACAGATATATGAAAAGATGCTCATCTTCTTTAGCTATTAGAGAAATGCAAATCAAAACGGCAATGAGATACCACCTCACACCTGTTCGATTAGCTGTTATTAGCAAGTCAGGTAATAGCAAATGTTGGAGAGGCTGTGGAGAAAAAGGAACCCTCATCCACTGTTGGTGGGAATGTAAAGTAGTACAACCATTATGGAAGAAAGTATGGTGGTTCCTCAAAAAACTGAAAATAGAACTACCTTATGACCCAGCAATCCCTCTACTGGGTATATATCCCCAAAACTCAGAAACATTGATACGTAAAGACACATGCAGCCCCATGTTTATTGCAGCATTGTTCACAGTGGCCAGGACATGGAAACAACCAAAAAGCCCATCAATAGATGACTGGATAAAGAAGATGTGGCACATATACACTATGGAATACTACTCAGCCATAAGAAATGATGACATCGGAACATTTACAGCAAAATGGTGGGATCTTGATAACATGATACGAAGCGAAATAAGTAAATCAGAAAAAAACAGGAACTGTATTATTCCATACGTAGGTGGGACATAATAGTGAAACTAAGAGACATTGATAAGAGTGTGGTGGTTACGGGGGGGAGGGGGGAATGGGAGAGGGATAGGGGGTGGGAGGGGCACAAAGGAAACAAGATAGAAGGTGACAGAGGACTTTGGGTGGTGGGTATGCAACATAATTGAACGACAAGATAACCTGGACTTGTTATCTTTGAATATATGTATCCTGATTTATTGATGTCACCCCATTAAAAAAATAATAAAATTATAAAAGAAAAAAAAGAAAAAAAAAAAAAACGTTTTGGCACAAAAGCCCCTCCTCCAGCACATATTAGCATAACCAAGCCCCTTCCCAAGCATGAAGGTAATTAACTGTATCTCCTGGGCAATGGCCATTCACGTGGACAGTGCCATTTTTAACAATAAAAGTAAGCAAAACCAGAAAATACAGATTTTACAAACTCATTTGCCCAACAACACCTAACAAATATTTAAGCCACCTGACTTGAACTTATGGACTGATTTTCCAAATGTATTATGACAAAATCATCAATATCCAAGGAAAAGTATGAAAGGCCATCTGATGACCCCTCTTTTGGTGGTCTGAGCATTTTTCATGGGAAGAAGTAGGGCTCAGAGCCCTTCACTCAGACTAGATCTCTAAATCAGAAAATTAGCCAGAAAATGCCACCTTGTATGTTGGCATCAATTCATGGAGCTTGCCTGTCTCAGTGGAGAGATTTAAGCCAACATTCATCTACCTACCAGCAGGACATTTCCACATTGATCAGCCAAATCAGCCATCTTAAACATGTTTTCAGACACCCATTGGGAAAAGAAACTGATTTGAACATTAAAATGCTGTCTACAATGCCCATCTATGCCAGTTCAGTTCCTTCTGCCAAGGTGTCTGTTAGCTGGTCTTCCTCTGTATTCCCTATTCCCCAGTTCAGGCAATAACATCACCAACTGCACAGTGCCCAAGCTAGAACCCAATCCCCTACCTACCCATCACCCCCAATCCAATCCTGGCTGTCAGTTCAGCCTCCTGAATCCAGCCTCCACTCCCGCATTCCAACTGCTCTCACCTTGAACCTCATTGTGGGTCCCTGTCACTGCACTGGCCTCCCAGCTGGTCTTCCTGTGTCCTTTCTCCTCACTCAAGTTTATTCCTTTCCATGCCCCCAGTGCCCACTGCTTTTATCAGTCATTCTCCTGCTTTAAAGTCTTTGACCTTTTTCTCACAAAATAGCCACAGTTTCCTCCTCTTAGAACAGCCTTCCCTCTCTCCACAAAGCATTCTCACTTCTAGCACACTCAAATGCCATCTCTTCGTGAAGCCTTCCTATCTGTCCCCAGGCGGTTAATTTCTCCATGCCACAGCCCCCATGACATTTAATCCCCATATCTCTTCCTATACGTCCAGTGCTATTTTGCATCTGGTGACGTATCTGTTCCTGCCACACCATTAGTTTCAACAGTAGGTACCCTGTGCCCTTGATTTTTCTACATGTCCAACCAGAGCACAGAGCAGAGTCCCCATAAATGACTGTTGACTGAATGAATAAAATGGAGCTTTCCCGTTTAAACATGACTGCCCCATAGGCCCTTCCCTCTTCTTTTCCTTCTCTCCACAGTTGGCAAAATGGAAACCAAAAAGCCAAGGAGTTGACTTTTTTCAAATGATCTAATGTTTCAGATTATTATCTCCTCTAAAAGAACTTTTGAGTCCAATTCTGTGAATAATTGCTTCAGTTCTACATCAAGCATTGTACTTGGAAACCTGACATTATATTTTGCAAAGCTATTTTCTACCAGGTTTTTAAAATAAATTTTTTCAACATATAAAATGGAATTGGCAATATCTTTATTAACAAAGCAATTCTAAAAAAAAAAAAACAAAACGGCTTGCTTTTTCGTCTGACTTATTTAGTGTGACGCTCACAAGATGCATCCATGTTTTCACGAATGACAGTATTTCACCTTTTCCTATGGCTGAGTTGTAGGACAAGAGCTTCACTCATATGGGGGACATAAAACAGAAAGCAACAAACAAAACAAACAAACTCACAGACGCAGACAGCAGCACGGTGGTTACAAGAGGGGAAGAGGGGAAGGCTGAAGAGGGTAAAGGAGGTCAAATACGTGGTGACGGAAGAAGACTAGGCTTTGGGTGGTGAGCACACAATGCAATATGCAGAGGATGTACTATAAACTGTACACTCGAAACTTCTATAAACTCATGAGCAAATGTCACCCCAATAAATTTAATCTGTTAAAATGCTTGCGAATCCCAAAGTAACAAGATCCTTGGCTTTGGGGTAAAATGCCAAAATTTTTTGTAAAATACAGTATTAAAAAGCCATAGTAAACAGAACACAGGGGTGAGCAAAACTATACGAAGGATGACCATATAGAGAAGAACCCTGGTCCACCCTCACTTTTAAGCAAAAGAGCCCTATACTTTTGAAGTAAAAGATCTGCACTATTTGCTGACAGCTGTTTGTTGAAGGCTCAACAGATGCCCAGAGCACAGCGGGAACTCAGCAGCCAGGGGGTCGCCGTGCCCTCTCATCAAGCTGTGGTGCCTCTTCTTTGCTCAGCGCCCGCATGGGAACTTTGGCTCCTCTTAAATCAGCCCACCATCTGATTTTCCTCCCAGATGTTGAGCCTCACTCTTTCTTGAGACACCATCTGGAGGTCTTTCTCCTTGTCCCTGGTGTGGACTCCCTGCTCTGAGCCCCAGTTCCACAGATCCTGTCATGGACTCACTTCTTTTCTCCTCCAAGGGAAGTAAAGGAGGACTGGAATATAGACACAGTCATTATGTACTCCCATCACAGGAGCAAGATAGAAATGGAAAAGTAGGGAAATATAAATGTGGATGATTACATGTATAGAAAAAGTAAAATGCCATTTGCTTTTTCAAACCAAACTAAATTGATTCAAAGGCCTGGCGAGCAGCTCTTCCACAACCAGCACGGGGGGACTGTCCCACTGCCTGGAGCCCATGGAACTCAGAAATGAGCTTCCTGTTTCCCGCCCCCCTTCTCCGTCTCTCTCTCCCTCCCTCCTGCATTTTACTTTTCACACAGGCAACCTCACTTTGCACACGGTTCCCCACATCAGACCACTTGTACTCATGATTCCCAAGGACAGACACATGCTGCATGCCCCTAAGCCCAGTTCAGGAAAGATGTGGGACTAGTGACCAGAAAAATCTACTACTTTCCTGGACTTCTCAGAGCTGGCTTCAGAAAATTCTTGTGGAGATCCTGACCCTCTCTGCATCTGAAGCCAGCCCACCCAAGAGTGGCAAGGCCAGGGACCCTATCCTTCTGAGGGCACTTGCCTTGATGAGATGCATTTGGAGTCTTACCTTACTAGTTTAGGGACATTGCAGCTTGTGAAAATCTGGTCCCTTGTATGCAGGTGTGTATAACAGCATTGTTCATAACAGATAAAAAATAGAAGCAACCCAAATGTCTGTCACCTAGTGAATTGATAAACAACACGTGGTCTCTTCATAGAAGGGAGTACTATTCAGTCATGAAAAAGGAGTGGGGTACAGATCATGCTACAGCATGGATGAACCTCAGAGACACTATACTGAGTAAAAGAAGACAGAGACAAAAGGCCATACATTATATGACTCCATTTATAGAAATCTCCAGGAAACACAAATCAGTAGAGAAAAAGAGCAGATTAGTGGTTGCCTAGGACTCGAAGTAGGTAAAGAGAGTTAGTACAAATAGACCCAAGGTGTTTTGGGGGGGGGGCAAAGGGGGGTTGGGGGGGCTGATAAATGTTCTAAAATTAGATAGTAGCGATAGTTACACAATTCTGTAAATTTACTCAATACCAATTTATTGTAAAAAGCAAATAAAAGAGAGACAAGAAAGTAAAATAGAATTGGAAAAATATATTTCTAAATCCCTGTGTAACTTTTGAGTTTACAGTTCTGTTTCTAATATTATGGTAATCATGGTTATTGTAAAGAAAATTAAAATGAGAAAAGTATTATTTTAATGTTAATTACCTGGAGAGATAAACACTATTTAAGCTTTGCTATATTTTTTTCTCATCTTTTTTCTAATCACATATCTTTTTCTAATTAGGATCACACTGCTTTTAATTGTCTCTCTTACTGACAAGATTTTCTTTTTTTTCCTCCTGAATAATAGAACCTATCAGAAAAATCTCAGGTATTCTTCACTAAGTGGAACTCCTGTTTGGTCAGAACTCTGAATGAAATAAACTTTCTATGATTTAAAAAAGAGGCCCTATTTCTCCTTACATGCACACTCACACCATCACAGCAGTGCCAGGAAACCTGTGTGCTACACCTGTTCCTCTGGGTGCTCACTTCAGCTCCAGAGGCCTTCCACAAAAAGCAATCTACTGTTGGTCATGTCAATAAGGAAAATATGGAAGGCCGCTTTATACCCTCTCCACCAACACTTGATGCCAGCCGCAAGCGCCAAAATAAATAAAACCTGTGCCCTGTGGTCTGGCTCAGGTGGCAGGTTGTGTCACAATCACCAATCGTCCCGTTGGTTTTCCGGAGTGCCCACTCAGCAGGCAAGGGAACACTGTGTCTTCAGGCCACAGCTCTCAAGCCAGTGATCCTAGGACAGTAGCCTGGGGCGAGTTACTTAGCTGTCTCAGTCCCAGCCTCCTCTTCTGGGAAATGGGCGAAGACTAGAAAGTAGGAACCCAAGTGCTCAAAACAGCAACCTATCTGGTTTGCTTGGACTTACCCTACTCTGAATAATAGCAGGTGTTCCGTTCCTCAACAGAAATCTTCAACTTCTGTTAGTTATATGATCTTGCTTCTCATCGAAAATGCACAACTCTGCCCCAAATAAACTTAAGAGCACAAATGTCCACGTGTAAAATAGTAAACCAGCCAGACCAAGGGCATAGCCTGGCTGTCAACAGGTGCCCAGCTCAGGCTGCCAGCTAGACCATCTCATGGGCAGTTATCACAGCTCAAAGTAAAAGAATCCAAGTGAAATTGTCTGGGTTCAAACTAAAGCAGTGGCCCTGGCCAGTGGCTGAGTCATTTCAGAGCATCTTCCGGAAACATCAAGGTGGCAGGTTCAATCCCCAGTCAGGGCACACACAGGAAGCAACCAGGGAATGCATGACTGAATGGAACAACAAATATTTCCCTTCCCCCTCCCCTCTTTCTCCCTTCCTCTCTCTGCCTCTCTAAAAATCAATAAAAATTAAGCCCCAGCTGAGTAGTGTGGTTGGTTAGAGCGTCATCCTAGAGCGCGGAGGTTGCTGGGTTTAATTCCCTGGTCAGAGCACATAAAAGAGCAGCTCCGTGTTCCTGTCTCTCTCTGTCCCTGCCTCAAGCAGTGGGATCAGTTTGGTCCTGCCTTGGTCATGTAGCGTGCTAAGAGGCATTATAAGATGTTAGTGTTGAGTGGGAGTGACAAAGCCAGAAACTGGAGCAAGAGGCAGCTGAGAAGACCCTGGCAGGCTGCCAACTTAGGAAGTCAAAGCACTTCTGTGGTCTTAAGGTCACAGTCCTCTAAATGGAACCGACTCCGTCATCCACGTCCATAGAAAAGAAATGGTGACCATTTCCCCCATTTCTTCCCACTGTTTGGCAGCATGAGAGCTAGAGACAGAATAAATAATCCACCAGCATCTGAAGGCTGGGGGACCGGGAGTTATTGAATGAGTACAGGCTGGAGAAGATGAAAAACTCACAAGACGGATCGTGGTGGTGGTTGCACAACAACGTGAATGTACTTAATGCCACTGAACTGTGCACTTAAACATGGTTAAGAAGGTAAATTTTGTTATGTATAATTTACCACGATAAAAAGTAGCTCATAAGAAAGAAGATTAAAATAATAAAAACTCCAAGTCATGGTTTTGGAATTTTAGGGTTTTTTCATGGTTGAAATAAGAGCCTAAAGGATCTACCTATAGTATAGGCTGACTCTAGAGAAGAAGGCCTGAGACTCACCTAGTTCATTGGAGCCCATCCTAAATCTCTCCAGCCCTCATGCTCACCACATCTAAAACAATGGTGTCCCAGATCAGCTGTTCTGAACTTGCACGGAGCCTGTGGCTGCCCTTCCAGTGTCTGCTGACTGCCCCCTGCAAGTGCTAATGTAGGTGCTTTTCTCAGGAGGGAGGGCCATGACCATCATCAGATTCCCAAAGGGGAGCCCAACTCCCATTCCATTTCAGAGGCACTGATAGGGATAGTTGCTCTCTCAGAGGCCCTGCATCTTCTAACCCTGTAAAGATGAAAACTCCTGCAAACACAAAGCGGCCTCTCCACGTGTTTGGAGGTTGGGCTTTTTAGGACCCTTAGAGTATGGTTCTAGCTCCATATCTCAGGAGTTTTGCTCAAACTGGGGCTTTTTTTTTCCTATTGAAATAAGACAATTGATGAAGGAGGGCACAGTCCCAGCCATGCTTTGGTTCTGACATTTGGTTATGCAGAGCAGCCCCGGGGGGGGGTGGGGGGGGGCGGGGTGCCGATGGGAGGGGGAAGGAAGGTGTGAGGGGTTTTGCTGGGTGCCAAGGAACACCTAGAATGTCCAGTATTTCCTGGGGCCCCGGGACTATTGGAGCAACATGGGCTTGGGAAGAACCATTACATGTTGAATTACATTTGAATTTTGGATGGTGATTTTTCTCCATCCTGTGCATATAAACTGGGAGACGCTCTTTCCCTGGGAATTTTGAGAACTCACTCGTTACCTTATCAATGAAAAAAAAATCTCATTTTATTTGAGTTCAGAAAAAGACATCACCAGGCTGGCCTGGAAATAACACATGGGGAATAGTAGACAGTAGTATAATTAAGTTCACAAAAGGCCGATTCTTACGGCCGTTTTTCAGATACGAGTAATGCCTTCTCATCCATTCTGCCAAATGACTTTCATAATATATTCAGAGTGAAGAAATATATGCTGGCGTCCTCTGAGACAGTCAATTAGTTTAATAAAAAGAGAAAAAATAATTTTTCAATAAAAAAAAATTCAACCAAATGGCTAAAACTGACACTGGATAACCAACTTCAATGTAATTATGCTTTTCCTTTGAGGTCTTGCTCTGACGAAAGTTGATGAGATGCCACCATTAGAAACAGCCGTCATTCTGATGATTAATTGCGTTTGTATTCCTATCTTATCAGATACTTATTTGGATGTTTACTCTGGAACAGTCTTTGGGTGTTGATATATCAATATTTACAGTTCCACCAGCCCCATTAAAGAGTCTGTTCTCACTGCTTCTCGACTCACTGCTCAGCTTCCCTCAAGGTGGCTTCCTCCCCACAAATGGGAGCCTCTCCTGCAAAAGTCACCAATAACCTTCTCCTTGCCAGAGCCCATTGCTTCCCTTTACTCCTTAATCTTTTGGGCATCATAGCACATCGCCTCCTCTTCTGGTCCTTCTCCCCTGTGTCTACTGCAAACGATCTTTAACTTGGGGACTTCTGTCTCCACCCCTCTGTTATTCTGTATTTTCCCCTTGGGTGAACTAACTTGCTAGAAGGGTTTCCAAAGCACCTATCTTGGCAAATGCCCCCCGTTACTAACTCAGCTCTGGCACTGCTCCTAAGCTCTGTGTCCCTGTGCACAGCTGCACCGAATACGAGGTTGTTAGCACGATCAAAGCTGAACTCGTCTTTCCACTCCCCGCTACCTTCCTCTCGCCTCCCGGCAGCCTCACCTGAGCGCCTAGCCACCAAGGAGAGACATTTCTTTCCCATCCAAATGCCCACATCATGTCTCCATCCATGACTGGTCTTCAGTGTCCAGCGTCTCCTGTCAATCCCGTCATGTGTTTCTAAAAGTCAGATCAGATTGTTTCACTGCCTTTCTGAAAAGCCTCCAGTGGCAGTTCGTGAAATTAGGACAAGCAGCTTGTCATGCCAGTCGGGGACCCATACCCTACCAGACATCTCCAGCCTCATCTCCTCGCTGTTCTCCCGTACGCCCTGCAGTAGGGAACAGTCCCATGGTGCCCATTGATTTTATGTGTATCCACACAGGCCAGGAGCGAAGGCTGAGCCACAGCCAATTTGAGTCCCAGCAGAATGTCTCGTGATCCTCCCGGAATTGTGGGCACAGGAGGCTTGTGAGAAGCTGCTATGGTCTGTTTCCCATTTGCCTCCCTAAGTCCCCTGGGAGGCTGTCACAAACAGTTCCTCATGACTCTTCAGGTTCTGCTGAGGGCCCAGGCTTTCTGCCCGCACCTCTGTGGGTGCAGCTGCAGACAGTAAAACCGGAGAAGCCACTTGAAACCAGCTCCTCGGCCCTGGCCGGTTGGCTCAGCGGTAGAGCGTCGGCCTGGCATGCGGGGGACCCGGGTTCGATTCCCGGCCAGGACACATAGGAGAAGCGCCCATTTGCTTCTCCACCCTCCACCCTCCTTCCCCTCCTTTCTCTCTGTCTCTCTCTTCCCCTCCCGCAGCCAAGGCTCCATTGGAGCAAAGATGGCCCGGGCGCTGGGGATGGCTCCTTGGCCTCTGCCCCAGGCGCTAGAGTGGTTCTGGTTGCGGCAGAGCGACGCCCCGGAGGGGCAGAGCATCGCCCCCTGGTGGGCGTGCCAGGTGGATCCCGGTCGGGCTCATGCGGGAGTCTGTCTGACTGTCTCTCCCCGTTTCCAGCTTCAGAAAAATACAAAAAAAAAAAAGAAGAAAAGAAAAGAAACCGGCTCCTCAGCAACAGGGTGTCCTTCATCCCTGATGCAGAAAACCGCCCCCTTTTGTTTCGCTGTCACCTGCACAGGGGTCACTTTGCCTACACATCCTTTCACTGTCCCTTTAAATAATAACCTGCCTGAAGTGAAAAGGGGCTCTTTTATTTACCTACAGAACCTGTCGCAGCTGCAGCAGGCCTGGCCTCGTGCTGCACACCCATGCTCTGGGCTCAGATACTCACCTCCCGCCCACCACCCCGCGCTACTTAACCTGACTCTAAACTTAATGTGCATTTCAAAAAATTAACATAGGGTAAGATAAAACAAAATTAAGCTTGTAAATCTGGTTCAGTGCAAATGAGGACATTTATTTTCAGTGAAAATAAAATGGGCCAGGCATTAGGTCAGTATGAGTGCATAAAATTAGAGGACTATAATTTTAGAAGTGCATCAAATCCTTTCGGAATAAGGCAAATCCATAAATTACTATTTGTGGGCTGTAAATTTGGCTCTAACTTTCCTCACAGAAAATTAGGAACTATTAATGAATGCTTTGTCCCAAGAGCAAATCTCTAATGCATAGATGATTAAAAATGGATTTAGAGAAAGGTAAAAGAAATCATGCTGAGTCTTATTGAGATTAAACAGCCTTTTCTTTAAGTGGAAGATGTTATTGCATAGGTGAGCTTATAAGGGCTTCTTAAAATAATGTTTCCTGGAATGAAAACTATTTCAGGAAGTAGCTGAAATATTGAGAAAGTGAGGCTTTAAGCATAAGACTCAACGATTATGTTATGATTGCTTCCACTGGCCCTGGAGCCAGCCAGCGGTTTTGTTTCTCATAACTCCCCACCTTTCTCAATCTGTCCTCTGCTGCCTGGCCAGCCCGGCCAGCCCCACCCCACCCCCACCCCCACGGCACCATGGACCCAGCCAGACCCTTGACTTTTCTCAGACCCTTTTTTTACTCACAACAGAAAACCCTGGAAGGTCTCTCTCTTCAACCAACGACCCAGTCAACATAGAGCTATTCCACATAAACCACGGCCTTCCCTCCTAGAATCTCTACCTTCCTGTATCACCAACATATGAGAATGCCTGGGTATTTTTTTTTTAATTATTTGTATTTATTGATTGATTTTAGAGAGACAGGAAAGGAGAGAGAGAAAGAGAAACATTGATTTGATTTGTTGTTCCATTTATTTATGCATTTTTTGGTTGATTTTTATATGTGCCCTGAATGGGAATCAAACATTCTAACCAACTGAGCTATCCAGCCAGGGCTTTGGATATTTACATAAGTAGGTTGAATTTGGTAAGCAAGGAAAAGTCCATTTGTTATTTCCATTCTTTGAGTGACTTTCTATGTGTTAGTATGACTTGTGTTTTAGAAGTTCAACATTCTAAGGATGAAGCCTGAAGAACTTACAACAAAAGTCACATAAGCTTGACCTGTGATGGTGCAGTGGATAAAGCATCAACCTGGAACACTGAGGTTGCCAGTTCGAAACCCTGGGCTTGCCCAGTCAAGGCACATATGGGAGCTGATGCTTCCTACTCCTCCTCCCTTCTCTCTCTCTCCTCTCTAAAATGAATATATAAAGTCTTAAAAAAAAAATCACATAAGATAATGGGTTTGGAAACCATTAAACTTTATATAAATATGTAAACTATGTTTGTTCTGTTTGATTCCTATACATCATAAAAGTGACACATTGGGAAAGTAGTATGGAAAATCCCTCTTGCATTGAAGCCATTGTGTACTAACCTGGCCCCCCTTCCCCCGCAGGCAACCCTCCTGCTACGGGCACTGGAACCTTGCTGATAACCCTGGAAGACGTGAATGACAACGCTCCCTTCATTTACCCCACAGTAGCCGAAGTCTGTGATGATGCCAAAAACCTCAGTGTAGTCATTCTGGGAGCGTCAGATAAGGATCTTCACCCAAATACAGATCCTTTCAAATTTGAAATCCATAAACAAACTGTTCCTGATAAAGTCTGGAAGATCTCCAAGATCAACAGTGAGTCCAGCTCAGCATTCTGTGGTTATTCTTGTGGCTTTGAGCCTCGTGTCCCCGGCCTGGTTTCTTTCCCCACACTGTTTCTCCTCTCCTGCTTCCCTGTGTATTCTGCAATGGTTTGTTTCAAGTTAGTTTTGCACAATAAATACTGATCATTTTCCCACCAGCAAATGAATACAATTTGTAAATATATTAAATATCAGTTTCTTATGATGCAAACATGAAAGCTTTCTCTATTTCTTCCTCTCTCATCTTTTCTGTACTGTACACAGTATACTCTCCACCCTGTCCTGTACACTCTATAGTGGACACTGTGTACTTTACACCCTACACAGGACACTGTGCTGTGTATCATATATTATACACCTTATACTGAATATTCGATACTATGTACCATGTACATAGTGTGTCCACTCCTATACTGTACAGCTGTACACCCAACCCAGTCCTCAGCCTTCAAAAGCCGGGCTCTCTACTTCTCCCTAAGCATGTCTCAGCTCAGCTGTTTCTCCTCTTTCGAATAACATGTTTACGTTAACTTTCACCGCACAATGGAGAGATTCTCCCTGGTGTGCTTGCTTTCATGAGAAACTAAGGAAAAGAGAAGCACCAGTCCAGGAATCTTCAGAAGGTTTAACTTCTACTCCTCCAGCTTCCATTTCATGCTGCAGACCTCCTCACCATCAGCTTAGTCTTTGTAATGACCTTGGCTCTTCTTTCAAATCCTTGGCTTTTACTTGCAACCATGATATCTTCTTTCATGCATCCTGTCCCTCATTTATAAAACTCACAAGCAATGTCCCTTCCTACTGGTCTTTTCACCTGGGCAGGCAGAACTCAAAACTTGGCCCAACGTTTACCATCAGCCTCATTAAGACTGAGACAGCAATGTATTGCATTATGAAGTATCCCTCTCTCCACAGAACCTCGCCACTCTCCCTCCTCCCTGCTAACTTCACCTTGCTCTGAAATAAAACCAGGAACCAGTCACACATTAAACACACACTCTGTCATCAATAATGAACTTTTCCTGCCATTGACCCAGTCAAGGCTCCCTATTGTGACATCAGTGGTAGAATTTTTGAGAGAGATGGGAAATTGCCCATTTTATCAAGTTTTGAAAATGGATTGGATAATTGTGCATGAAATTTCCTATTAAAAATCTCATATGTATTGTGGTGGCCTTATCTCCCCTCTCATTTTATTAGTGCCTTTCTCTTGCTATTGATTTTATTGGCCTGTTTGCCTATTTTATTGCTTCCTAAAGAATGGATTTTGTTACTCTGATTATTTTTAATTAAAACAGCCCTTCTCCTATTCAAGGGGTTACTGTCTCCTTCGCTGGTGTTTGTGGCTGTAGCTGATTTGAATAATCCTTGCCAGCTCTTTGCAGTTGGAACTTTCTCATTCAAGAGCTTCTCATAGATAGATAGATAGATAGATAGATAGATAGATAGATAGATAATAGATAGATAGAAAAAATGAGCTTTTCCTCTACTTGAGGGAGAAGGAGGAGGAGCCATGAGTCAGCCGCCATTCCCCCAGGGTCAGTTTCTACCCTGGTTACCTCTGCTGCTGCCACCTGACCTCCTGGTCAGGGTAACAGTTCCTCTGTTCTTGTTGCCCTGTCATCACACTCTGCTTTCCCTCCTGGTTTTAGTTAATAGATACGATGCCTTCTTGATTTGTTTTCTTGTCCCAATTTTTTTTTTCTGAATTCTTAGCACCATCTGAGCCCACCAAGGGTCAGTTTAAAATAAACAGACAAACAAGCAAAAAGCCCCTCATCATCTGAGTGATAGAAAGAGAATAGCCTGATGCTAAAAGCAGTGGCCAGATAGGGGACCATCTCTGAGTACTGCCCAGAGGCCTGGCTAATGAATGGCAGGTCTTCCCACCAAACGTGGGCTTCAGGACCCCGTGTCCACACTGTGTTTTGAGCTGTGGAATCCCACTCACATCTAGGGCTGAGGGCTGAGGGCTGAGGACTAATGGAGATGCAGAATCCAGCCTATGGCAGCGCACAGGGACCTGCTCACATATTGAGTGAGTAGATTATTTTGGGGGGGCCCAAGAACTTAGTTTGATTTTTTGAATTTGGATTCTTATATGAAAGTGCTCTGAGCTGGTAATTTTTTTCTGTTTTTCCAGCTGTGTTGAAGTAAAATTGACAAATAAAAATTGTATATATATATATATATATATATATATATATATATATGATGTACAATATGATCATTTGAGATTGGATTTTTATATACATTTTTTTCTAGATATTGAATGTGGTCTCTGTCAAGATGACTCTATTGGCATAATAAATTTTCAGGGAGGGGTTCTTAATACTCAATCATTTTCACAAAAGTAGGCCTCCTTGAAATTGATTATAATGACACAGAACCATAGACTTCCCTGACGATGGAAATGTTCTATCCAGGCTGACTGGTGTGGTACCACCCGCCATGTGCAGTTGCCAGACGCTTGACATGTGACCCGTGCCGCTGAACTGAATTTATACTTTAATTTGATGTTAATGAATGCAAATTTAAACACCCTGGTGGTGTCTAATGCAACAAAGTACAGTACCTGTTCTCTGAGTTCTCATTCTGTCATTTGGAAAGGTCTGACCCTCTCTCACGAAGGTCCCCCCTGTCTCCGCAGATACACACGCCCTGGTAAGCCTTCTTCAAAATCTGAACAAAGCCAACTACCAGCTGCCCATCATGGTGACAGATTCAGGGAAACCCCCCATGACGAACATCACGGAGCTCAGGGTACAAGTGTGTTCCTGCAAGAATTTCAAAGTGGACTGCAATGCGGCGGGGACCCTGCGCTTTGGCCTGACCTCAGCCCTGCTCATCTCGCTCTTCAGTTTAGTTTGTAAGTTGGCCTAACCCCACAGCGTGCCCGAGGATGAAAACACAGCCAAAGCCCGTTTTCCCATATAGCTTCCCCCCAAAATAACTTATCCTAGAGGAAAGATTGATTTTTAGTTTGTATCTGTATAATAGATGTTACATGTACATGTGTTCCAATTAATGTTTAAAGGCATCTTAACACCACCCTGCCAACCTGGGGAATTGTACAAAGGCACTCTGTGCTACTCTACAGACCAGGTGACGAGAAAACTTCAGGCAAATGCCACTGAACTTGAGCTAATACAAATGTGCCCAGATTAGTCAGCTGCTCTGCCAGGGCCCTGTTTCTCTATGCACTGTGCAGAATAATCTTTCTCAGGGTTAAAGTAGATACTATACCTTTTTAAGAACAATCATGAGAATTCAGGGATGGCAGTTGGGTCACAGGAAAAGAGGTAAATGTATACCGGTAATTCACACATTTTTTTCCCTGACTGGTAGACTATATTACTATAATGCAATAAAGCATTGTTTTAAACAAATGAATTATCATACCTAGTAATATAGATGTGAGCATAAAACATACAGATATGTGTATCAAATATTCCTTGTTTATGGAATACTAGTCCAATTTTAACTTTAGCAATTATTTACCTATAGAAAATGCCATTCAAAAGCCTTTGGCCCTCAGTATTTACATTTTGACAAGGTTATTAATATAATTGTGAATTGGGAAGGTGAAAAATGGATGATTAGAAAAAAAACAGAAGTTATTATATCCTGGTGACAGTGGCAAGTAGTGTCAGAAGGAAATCACACATTCCAGCATCAGAAATTTACTGTGCTGGGCCAGCATCCCACGGGTAGAACAAGGAGGAAAAGACTTTGTAGTGAAAAGTGTCTCACTGGATGATGGAAGGAAGGAAGAAAGGAAGGAAGGAAAGAAGGAAGGGAGGAGGGAAGGAGGGAGGGAAGGAGGGAGAAAGGGAGGGGGGAAATAAACAAACATATATTCCTCTCTCTTATTCTTATACTTTTTTGCTTTTTTCTTTCTTCCTTCCTTTTTCTTCAAGAACTAAAATGTTACAGGTAGAGGTGTGCCTCTCCCCAGTTTGATTTCCTAGTCTCTCTCCCCAGAGACAATAGCTGTATGAGTTAGCGCGTGTCCTGGCATTGTTTCGTACTTTTACTACACCCACACACCATGTACAGTTCTATTTTGTGCAGTTTGGAAAACCTTCTGTAATTTGTATTTTATTGAGCATGGTGTTCTGCATCTTGCTTTTTTCCCCTCCCTCCATTATATTTCCAAGATTCATCTGTGTTGTTCTGGTTCAGGGGTCGGCGAGCTTTCTCCATAAAGGGCCAGGCAGCAAACATTTTGGGTTCTGTGGGCCACATTGGGTCTCCATCACATATTTTTTTATTGTTTTTTTGCTGCTTTGTTCATGTGTGTTTTATTACTCTTTAAAAGTCTGAAAACCATTCTTAGCTTAAGAGCCATGCAAACACACCATGGCCCACCAGACACCATTTACTCCTGCACTAGTTCATCTGTTTTAACGGCCAGACCGTATCCCATTGCCTGAATATGGCACCGGGTAGCCTTCTATCAGCAGACACATTAGGGTTATTTACAGTGTCCTGCTATGACCAACTCTATTGCAGTAAACATCTGGAATCTGTTTTCCACTAGCTTCCAAAGTGAGCACTAGTCAGACTACAAGCCCAGTACTGGGTTCTAGAAGAAATTGGAATTCACATATAGCAGAGTCTGGATAAAGAAATAAAAATGCTGGATATGCATGTGTGCATATGTGCTTGTGCTTATGTGTTATCTGTGCACAGATGTGTTACATGTGTGATGTATGCACATGTGTTTGTACATAATTATGTGTGTGTGCATAGATAGAGAGATGATCGTGAGTAGCCACTCACACATCGCTGTCTGTAATCCCGGTGATAAAACATCAAAGCCTGATTCTTGATGACACCTCTCTGAAGAACTGAGGCACCACAGAACACTGCTCACTTATCACCTGCTCTAGACTGTAGTGAGACTTTTAAATACAAACTTCCTCCCTTTGTTTGTTGAGATACAGACCCCGACCCATCCAACCTGTGGAACCAACATCCCAAATGACAGTGGCCTCCAGCACACAGACTCAGTGTTTCTATATTTTTATCTAATATTTTTCAAATAATACACACATCTGCTACTACCAATCCATGTATTAAATATTATTAAGACAATCTATTTGTTCAAAATAAAAGAAATATAAATAAATGTGACAGTATTTTCTTCTTACAAACAAGGGACTTTCTTGCGCCCTCTACACTGGAGACTGCTAGCCTATAGGTATCAGTAATACACGAGCCGGCTCCCTGAGATTGTCCACCTCTCCACTCTTCTCTGCTGAGCTCTGAGAGCACAGTTAATCCAAGGCAGCATTGCTTGATAACTCCTAAAGCACTCATGCTCATTTTGTGCTCAAAATAGTATCCCTGAGAAAGGAAAGGTACATGTATAATATGTTTGAGAGATCAAATGTGTTTTTTTGTTCTTGCCTAAATGGAGCTCCATCCTATCTAACATTGTACAGTTGTCCCACTGTAGTAAGGGCACCGGCAGGGAAAACCAAAACCATCCTCAAAAAGGAGCTCTGAATCTCCCTACCCAGCTGGAAAGGTATTCGGTTGATCTTCCAATATTTTGCACCACAAAGCAGGTATTTTCAGCTCAAAACAGTTTAGAGCAAGTGTTACCACTCACCTGTTTGACTTCAAGAAGCACCTCAGTCTAGCCCTATATAAAAAGCACAAGAGCCTGACCTGTGGTGGCACAGTGGATAAAGTGTCAACCTGGAATGCTGAGGTCGCCGGTTCGAAACCCTGGCTTGCCTGGTCAAGGCACATATGGGAGTTGATGCTTACTGCTCCTCCCCCCTTCTCTCTCTCCTCTCTCTAAATTGAATAAATGAAATCTAAAAAAATGTATAAAAAAAAGCATAAGATTACTTAATATTGTTCATTTGAACATTAGAGATGCCTGCCAGATATACAGTCATCCCTCACAATATCGCAGGTCACTTTTTGCAGTCTCACTATAATCAGGGGTCCCCAAACTTTTTACACAGGGGGCCAGTTCACTGTCCCTCAGACCGTTGGAGGGTCACCACATACAGTGTTCCTCTCACTGACCACCAATGAAAGAGGTGCCCCTTCTGGAAGTGCAGCAGGGGTCCGGATAAATGGCCTCAGAGGGCTGCATGCGGCCCACGGGCCCTAGTTTGGGGACGCCTGCTGGATTTTTAAATTGTATATATCTAATTTTGTATCATGGATTTTTCACTATATTGTGCGATTTTGCTGTATATAGGTATTTTATATATTTATTATTTTAATTATTTTGCAGTAAAATAAACATTTTCTAGTCTAAAAGATTGAAAACAATATAAAAAAACATTAAAATATTAATTAAAATATACAATATATTAAAAGAATATTAAATCAAAGTAAAATACGCAGCATACAGCAGATGAGTAGACAAAGACTCGCACGTATGGAAAACGCAGCTACACCCACTTCCGCTTGAGCTAGTTTGCCCATGTGAAACTGTACAGGGCACACTATTGGCTGATGGATGGGAGGCAACCAACCAGAGCACTGTGTTCTGTATATCCTGGGTGCTGACTGGCTCAGCGACCACAGCGTCAGTCTCCTCCATCTCCCGCATATAGCATCTTATATGTTGTTAAAATTACTTAGGTTTAAGAGTGTAGAAAGTGTTTAAGAGCATAGGAAGTGTTTATAAGAATGTGAGAAGGGTTTTATAAAGCCTTAAAATATATATAAATAATAAAATAAATATAAGGTCGCTACTAAGCGGATTTTCGCCTATCGCAGGGTATTCTGGAACCTAACCCCCAGGATAGATGAGGGACCACTGTAATCAGCCAAGAAGTTCTTCCTAACAGTAAAGGACATGCTGAGAGTTAAGGCATTAGAGACTGGGTGAGAGCTAGCATAAGTAGCCATGGGCGTCCTAACACTCACACACTTCTGGGAGCTGAAGTCAGCGGCCATCCCACCTGTGCTGCTGTTAACATGCCCTGACAAGAGGCTACAAAGAAAAGGGCCTGAACTATTAAACAAGGTGGGGTAGGAGTTCTAAAAGCACTGAAACTGGATTATAAAGTGCGAGGGTCAGATACCTTCCCAATTTAGCCATCGACCTTGAAGAATTTTGGGATCTGGTAGAATCTGTTAGTGGTTCTTTAAAGCAAGAGTTTGCAAACAATAGCCTGAAGACCAGATAGACTGCCCACTCCTGGTTTTGTCAAGTTTTATAAGAACACAGCCATGCCCATCATTTACATATTGTCTGTGGCTGTTTTCTGCTACAATGGTAGAGTTGAATGATTGCCACAGAGACCATAAGACCCACAAAGCCTGAACTATTTGGCCCTTTACAGAGAAAGTGCGCCAACATCTTTAAAGTGTTGTTCATAAAATTGCAGTGATCACGTCATACAACACGAGGAGAAAAAACGGGTTTTCTCCTCCCCTCAATTAACAATATTCAAATCCAAGTAGACTAGCATTAACTGAACATGCTGATATTCTGTGGCCTCTCCCTTATTTTCTTCATTAGCCTGTTGATTTTATCCCACTTTATAGACAAGAAAACTCAGAAAGACCCCAAGATCCCACGTGAGTAAGCAGTGAGGCCAGCATTCACCATTAGACTGCCTCCCTTATGGAAAAGGATAATAAAAACATGTCATTTTATTATGATAATGTCGATGGCTTTATTGCAAATGAGAAATGAACTGAGAGAGCTGCACTTCCCTTTTTGACATCTAAAAATAAAGGGAATAAAATTAATGACATTGAAAGTAATAAAAAATGTAAATGAAATTATTTCTACTGCCAATTTTGTTGTTTAAATTACATGTTGATGGCATTGAGGGGAGGCGTAATTCTCCCCCTAGGCCGCCTCCAAGGTCTTAGGCAAGCTGGCAGCTCCGTTCGACTGTGTCTGGAGGTTTCTATAGGGCTTTGTGTGGTGTGCCACAATCAGGCTCAAGGAAGAATATTGTCCTAAAACCTTTTAGAACATAGTCTCAGGCTTAATTAATTAGCAATAGCAAGACAATAAAAGGATGGATCAGATGAACCATATTAACAAGTATCAAAATTAAATGTCTGTATCTTGGGAAGGAGGGGGCGATGAAGTGTAACCTCAATCACAAGAAAGAGTTGAAGATGAAAACAAAAATACTTTTAATTCTCATGCTTTTTATTAAGGTATTATTTGCATTCCATAAAATTTGCCCATTTTTAAGTATGGAGTTTGATGAATTTTGATAACGGCGCAGTTGTACACACGACCAAGTTTCCTTGTACCCCTTTGCTGTCGATCCCCTCCCCCAATCCAGACCCTCGTTGCTCTGTCTTCCCTCATTATAGTCTAGTCTTTTCTAGAATTTTCTAAAAATGGACTCATACAATCCATGCTGTTGAACATATCACTAATTTGTTTTTCTTTATTGTGAAATGTGTAATGAGCAGAGGGAGGGCCTGCAGAAGCAGCAAACCCAGATAGGGCAGGCAGTCCTGTGCCCGGAGATGGACCCAAGTCATGCTTTGCAGAAGAGCTGTGGTACAACTTCATGGACTTTGTACATGCCATGCACGTGCAAAGCTAAGAGCTTTACACAAATTATATGGATGATCTCATGTGATCAGCAGTTCTAGAAAGCAATATCATTTATGTTATAGTCTAAATGGACTTAAAACAGGGATTGGAGACTTTCTGATTTAGTGGGTGTTAGTCAATCAAAACTTGTGTGTGTTTTCTCAATGAGCAAAATTATTATCTTAAGTTCTTGGTACCACACTGGAAAGTATTCTTAAATAAAATTAATGATGCCATTTAATGTTCTTTTTAAATATGGGTGAACTTGCAGGATACAATTTACTACAGCCAAGTAACCAAGAGTGTAAGACAATGGTAGCAAAGGTAGTGAAAACTTTGAGTGAAATAAAGGAGTCAAATGAGTTCAGAAGTCTCCTAACTGCAAAGGAATTCACTTATCAAACAACATAAAGGTCCCTAGTAAAGCAAATTACAACTGAAAATTGCACCTGAATTAACTTGTTAATTTCCATGGCCTGTCAGTTTTAACCTTTAATCTTGTTTGCAGTTGAGTCACATTACAAAAATTGTATATCTACAATTTAGAGATGCTGCTTTAAATTTTCCAGATAAATGACAGGTTCGATCTCTAAAAACAATGGGGTGCAGAGCAGGTAAGTCAGTTTTCCATACCGATCCACCCCTCAGAAGGTTTTGAATGAAAAGGCCCAACCTCTGCAGAGTAACCCATTATAGTCCTAGCAATCCGTTCATTCCCGAATGAACTGCACTTACGTTACATCTAGGTTGACCTTTCCACATTTTTATTTCTTTGATATTAACAAAAGATTTGGTGGTACTAGTTCCCTGTACAAATTCAAGATATAATAATAATTAAGCAAAAATGTCAGAGAACAAGCTATTTCCATTCATGCTATATCAGGCAGAATGGAAGATCCCAGCTAGTGTGCAAGCTAGACAATAACCCTAACGTTGGCAGCTTCGGTACACTTTGATAAGACAGTCCAGGCCAGGACGTCGGCTGTGGCCCACAGCCAAATACAAACAGCCTCTGGAAGCCGGAAAAGCCAAGGAAGTGGCTTCTCCCCCTAGAGCTTCCAAAAGAAACACGGTTCTGCCGACATCATGACATTAACCCCTTAAGACTGACTTTGGACCTCTAACTCCCCAGAGCTGTAAGAGAATAAATCTGTGTTGTTTAAGCTGCTAAGTTTGTGGCTTTTTGTTACGGCAGCCCTAGGAAACTGATACACTGTGTCTGAAGAACCACCAGTAGATATCTTGCACTTCTCCGTGACCAAATATGATAAAATATTCGGGACAATCATCCATCTCTAACCTACTAAGTCAACTTGTTCATAAAATAGCCAAGCTCTGGGTTAATGTGGAGATGAAATGTTTGGCATCAGGCATTCTCAGAGAAGTCCAGCTTTTTAAGACGTAAACCAGCCAAACTGTTCCTTCTCCAAATATTATGCTTAAGGAAAAAAAAATTTCCAAGGTAGTGCAATGTTTATAAATGCATTTATTACAGCCTGTCAGTCATGTAGCTGGTATCCACTAAAATGTTTTGAATCAAGTCGCAATATTTCTTGACTTAAACCCTGACTCTTTGCCATTCAGGTCTGTGAGAACTCCTGACATCAGAAGCTTGACTACCAAGTTTCCATAGCAACAGGAAAATGAAAAAAAATATATCCAAATCTGAAGATTGCCGTTTACAGCTCTCGAACTTCACGACTAGGCCTCAACTGCTCCAGGTTTTCATTTTCTTTGCAATTTCACTTAGTCTGTGCACCACCATTCTGACAGCATCTTCCTTTCTCCTTTAATTAAGGGATCCTCTGAATTTTCCCTGAATGTTTAAAGATCGTGGCATATAACTTGACCTTCTGGGAGCAGGAACAATGACTACTTTTTCTGATGTGTTGCCATGTTGCTAGTCAGTACTCCTCACATCCAGCTTTGTCTGTGGGTTGGTATTTGTATACGTATGAGTATCTGTGTATGTATATTCCCGGTATCTATAGAGCAAGACTAGACAGGAGAAGCCAAGTTTGGATGTGTCATTCTTCCTGAAGAGGCTGAACAAAGAAGGGATAGAAGCCGTGGCAGCTGACCCCTCCAGGGCATCAGTTGCAAGCCAGGCAGCGGCACCAACCACAGAGCTGACGCTTCACCAATGTCCCATTCAATCTGGATGCCTCCACGGCCAATAGGCAGGTCCGCAGAGAGGGAGAGCAGAGACAGAGGTCCTTTCTCTGTAGTCTGGGGACTACACCAGTTTTCACTGCTGTCATATGCCGTGATCCTGAGCACAAGTGGTGAGGAGCAGAGCAGGAAATGTTACCGTCCAATGCCGAGAAAAGGGCTGAAGTATTCTTTCGTGGGCACCTGTCTGCATTTGTAGGTGTCCTAAACACATGGTCCTGCTGTGGATTTAGTTCTTATGGGGACACGGATCATGGCAGAGTATCTCGCCCGCCTCGGTCCATTTACAACTACAAGTGTCATCACGGAGATCACGCATGCACATGAAGAGGTTTGACAGATACCGTGTATATACACATCGATGCCCACATGTATAGACATACACTTATGCACATACACGCCGTTTGTTTCATATACATGCATAAAATAGAGTAAATACAGGTAGTTTTAAAAGTACCCTTTTGTGTGAATTGACTACAGTTGTTTGCAAACCTAAAAATAAAAGATGTTCATTATGTATGAAAAGTAATTGATTTTTATTCTGTGAGCATGTAAAAGTAAGAGGAAAGTTAGTGCTTGTACTAAGATTATCTTCTTGTTGATAACCTGTAAAGGAACCATCAAAGCTCACACCAAATTTTTCTATCAGATCAAACTAGTGACAGCCTGTGGCGTTTTATTAGAGCTTGCCACAAACTAGGGTAAGGTAAGTGTCTTAGCATATTTTAATGCCGTTGCTTATTAAAGGTTTTAACCACACACACACATATGCACACACGTGCTTTCTTATGCAATCTGTTGGCATCTGTGCTCCTCAGTTCGCCTTCTGTAGAAAGTAGAAGTCATCTGTTGTCTTTATTGTAGTAAAATTATGCAGATAGAGTTCCATATATTGTATTTGTTTCAATAGTAAATCTTTTTGGAGCATATAGAATGCAGAAATTTTTTTTTCCCCTTAAAATAAATGGGTATTGGTGGTTAAAACTGTTGAACAATAGCTTTTCTCTGGTTTCTATGTTGTGTCTACTGTTGCTGATGCTGAGTCTTGTCTTAGTGCAAGTTCACATTGTTGACTGGCTATTTGGGCTCCCCTGTACATCTCTTAATATAGTGAGTCTTCTTATATATCTGTCCTGTGAGTGAGTCTATAAAGCCAGAAGCACCCGCTCTCAGCATAGGCAATGCCCTCGTCTTATCTACTGTAATGACCAATTTGAGTATTGCGCATTTGGCTGTGAAGATGATGGCATACTTACTTACGGAGGAGCAAGACTATCCTCAGCTTGATGACTGAATGACACATAGTCACAACCATCTGCCTGCTGTTCTGGGATATGGGTATTTTTTTTTTTTTATTCAATGAGAGGAGGGGAGGCAGAGACAGATTCCCACATGCACCTCAACTAGGATCCATCTGAAAAACCCATGAGGGGGCAATGCTTTGCCCATCTGGGGCGTTGCTCCATTGCCCAGCAACCAAGCTCTTCTTAGCACCTGAAGCAGAGTCCATGGAGCCATCCTCAGCACCCAAGACCAACTCACTCCAATCGAGCCATGGCTGCAGAAAGTGGAGGAGGGAGTGAAGTGAGAAGGGGAGGGGTGGAGAAGCAGATGGATACTTCTCCTGTGTGCCCTGACTGGGAAGCAAACCCAGGACATCTACATGCCAGGCCAATGCTCTACCACTGAGCCAGACGGCCAGGGCCGGGTATTTTTTTTTCTCTTGAACAATTCCTCGTGCTCTATCAGGAGATGCCATACCCTGCATGTGACATCATGGTTCTCCAGGAATGCAGGGAGCAGGCTCAGGGGCAGGGGGATCTGAGCCTGCACATTCACAATTGACTGGACTTCCTCTTCTGGCTTTATAGGACACAGCCTCCTGGCTCACTGGTGAAACTCACTCCTCTCTTCCTGCAAGGCAGGGGGAGGGTGGTCAGTCTGGAACACGGTGAGGACTAGCCTCAGATGGCCAGGTGCTCAGCGGCCTGACCATAGGCTAGCTAACTGGTAATCCAAAAGCTCACTCTCCCTCATGAACCTGGGCCATCCCTAGGGAGAAGTGCAGATGTCAAGTGGCCCATTCACTCACGGAAGCAAGTGAAGACTCCTCCTCTTCTCTCAAGGCAGTAGGCTCTCCTGTACTTCACACTTGGGTATTTTTCTCTTGAAAAAGAGAAATCAAGCCAGTAGATTAACTTAGCTGAGAATAGGAAAAATAGAAGTAAACTCTATACTTCATTAACAAATAGAATATGTCCTTATTTTCCCCTATTAAAGTATACTCCCTGTGCCCAGAGTCCTTCTCAGGACAGAGATACTTCTATCATGTTGTTCTTTTTAATCCACACACACACACACACACACACAAAGACTGATTTTTAGAAGCCAAAGCAGTAGCATTTCCTGGACTATAGGATGTTTTCTAACATGCTAGAATGCATTTACCTTGTTTACTAAAAGCAAAAGTGTAATCAAAATGTTATGTCACAATTATCAATGCATCTTATTTCAATCCAAGTTATTGAAAAAAGAAAGTCAAGTAAGAGCCAGAAGTGGCTTTTCCCAGGGACCGAGCACAAGACCGAGGACTTTATCTCTACTCAGTGGGCACCTTCTTCGCTTTTTAGTAGCACATCAACCACCTTAGCTCATTCAAAGTCACTTTCCCCCCATTTTCCTTATGCTAAGTTATTTCGGATCATCCATTTTAACAAGAACATGCAGACATTTTCTGATTTTGGTAAAAGTTAACCTTCATCCTGCCAGTTCTCTCCAAATGAGCATGCTCTCTGCAGGATGTCCCGCCTGAACATTGTAACAAAGTAAACCTAGCTCAATTTCATGGCAGGCAGCAAATAAGACTTTCATTCTTAAAGAACATTTTCAGAAATTTTGATTACTTAACCCAGAATCTCAAAATGGCATTTTAAACCTTCTGTTAAATGAAATAACCATGTACCATCAAACTCTTAAAATACATCAGACCGCATTTCATTTAAAATAAATACATTGGGTCTTGCTCTTCAGATGTGGCAACTAAAAAGTTATTGGCAAGGTGATGATGCTTGATGCTGGGGTTAGTGCAGCTGTACTGACACACAGACTCTCCAGGGGGTTCTGCAGGGGTCTGCTGTTCTCCTGGCATGTATGAACAAGGTGCAGAAATGCAATTAATGATGATGATGCCTCACATTTATTAATTTCTTATTATGGTGCCCACACCGTGCAAAATCCTTTATACCGATTAACTCATTGAATCCTCCCAACAGCCCTGCGGGGCAAGTACTATTTTCTTCTCCAACTTACAGGTAAAGAAAGCTGAGGCTAAGAAAAATCAAAGGGTTCCCCACAGTCAGTGACCTGTAGAACCAGAGCCCAGGGCTCCTGTCCTTCCCCCTCCAGCACAGCGCCACTGCCAACTCATCAGCGCAGACGGATGGAACGTCTGCTTCAGGACCCTCTCTTCTGAACCCCCAATTAGCGTGACTATCTATCCAGACCAACTAAACAGACCTTCTATGTTTTCTTCATTCTAAGAACTTCCTGTTAGGAACTGTTAACACTATTCAAAATTACTATTGGAACCTTAGAAATTTTTCCTGTACAAGATATTATAATTGTCTTAAGTATTTCCTCCCTCCTATCCCATGGCTTGTCAGCAGGTACACCAGGTTAATTAGACACCTCAGTTATCCAAAAAGAAAATCTCTGGCCTCCCAGGGACCCAGTCAGTCACAGCCAAAACAACAGAGGGGAGGGAAAGCTGAAGGAGAAAGTGGTGTGGGATTTTCATGAGCTTGTGCTGTGCTTGGCTGTGGACACATTGTAAAGGCTCTTCCAGCAGTTTCTGATTCTGTAAATGGGGCACGCTGATCTACCCACGTGTAGGTGACTTGAGCCTGAATCAACAGGTAAATCACACCAAGAGAAAGGTGAGCACTGAGAAAGAACAAACCACCTTTCTGTTTAACTACTATATAATAAAAGTAATAGTAATAACAATAATAGTAATCTAATAGTCTGTCTACACCAGGGGTCCCCAAACTTTTTACACAGGGGGCCAGTTCACTGTCCCTCAGACCATTGGAGGGCCGGACTATAAAAAAAACTATGAACAAATCCCTATGCACACTGCACATATCTTATTTTAAAGTAAAAAAACAAAACGGGAACAAATATAACATTTAAAATAAAGAACAAGTAAATTTAAATCAACAAACTGACCAGTATTTCAATGGGAACTATGCTCCTCTCACTGACCACCAATGAAAGAGGTGCCCCTTCCGGAAGTGCGATGGGGGCCGGATAAATGGCCTCAGGGGGCCGCATGTGGCCCGCGGGCCATAGTTTGGGGACCCCTGGTTTACACCTTTCCCAAAGGTGATGCATCCCCTCTTTCCATCTGGCTGCTGAGATTCGTCTCCTAATCTGATGATAAGATGCTTCCATAATTGTTCATCTAAAGCAATGAACAATTCTTGTGCTATGCAAAATGGGTTCCTCTTATGTTAAAGCATATACAAAATATGTGGAGACAGAAAAAACTGGCAGGAATGAATGTGTGACCAAGGATTTCAGAGAAGAACTCTAATTCCATAAATTAAGAACGAGTCTATAATTTAAGCAGAAATAATCTAGTCATCAAATCCAGCAGGCAGAAAGCAACTCCCTGTCACTCACGCGACATCACTGTCACAGCACCAATGGTCAGAAGGTGGCAGAGCATAGCGAGTCTTTGGTCCACTTTATTTGGCTCCCAGGTGCTGTCTGAGAAGCAGCAGGTGGAGTTAGACCACAGTTACTTTCCATGTGAAGCTCTGAACCTTTGAGAAAGTGGTTCAAAGAAGCATTCTTAGTATATGCTGAACTTTTCCATTTTCTGCTTCTTTTTCAAAGCTTTTTCTTTAGAAAATAATAAATTCTTTTCTTATCTATTCAGATAATTAAAGAGTTGAAAATGAGGCTACTTGGGGAAAAAATGATGTGTTGTCATGCGCATATCAACACTGTTCTTGTGTTAAACATTAATACCAACATAATGATAGTATTACCCCAAGATAAAAATATTCAGACATTTTAAATGAATTTTTTCAATAAACACGCAAAAGGGATAAAAGTTTGTCATTTAAAATTACCTAATTCTATTGTAGATGCAGTTCCTTTGGGCTCTAGTTGCTGAATTGCGTATAGTTTCTGGGTTGTAAATTAACATTTGATTTATTCTGTAGTTGCAAAAAAAAGTTGTAACTTGTTTGTAAAATATTCAAATAAAGGTTATCTGGGATTTTTAATGTGTGCATTTGGTCTTAGACCATCTTTAGTACAGTTTAAACACAGTGACAGGGCAAAGAAAGGGATTTTTTTTTCAAGTGGTGCTCTGGAGCCCTGGCCAGGTAGCTCAGTTGGTTAGAGCATCATCTCGATACACCAAGGTTGCAGGTTTGACCCCCGGTCAGGGCACATACAAGAATCAACCAGTCGCTTGACCAGGTGGTGGCACAGTAGATAGAATATTAGTCTGGAACGCTGACGACCCAGGTTCAAGACCCTGAGGTCACCAGTTTGAGTGCGTGCTCATACAGCTTGAGTGTGGAATCATAGGCTTGTGCCCAAAGGTTGTTGGCTTGAAGCCCAAGGTCACTCACTGGCTTGAGCAAGGGATCACTGGCTCAGCTGGAGTCCCCCTCCATCAAAGCACATATGAGAAAGCAATCAATAAACAACTAAGGTGTCACAACTATGAGTTCATGCTTCTCATCTCTGTCGCTGTCTGTCTGTCTCTCTATCTCTTTCTCTCTTGCAAAAAAAAAAAAAGCAACCAGTGAATGCAAAAATAAGTGGAACAACAAATCTCTCTCTTACTTCCTCTTTCTCTCAAAATTTAATAAATAAATTTTAAAAAATTTTTAATGGTGCTTTGTTTGGCCTACAATTTCTAAATACCAAGACTAAAACCACATGCTGCCTATCTAATGATTCACTCTTTCCTTTCTGCTTTTCTAAGACTCAAATCCCTCTGATTTGGAAAAAGACAAATGGATGACAGATTAGAGTAGAGTAGAGTAGAGTAGATAGATAATAGATTGGTGATAGGTGACTGATTGATTGATGATAGATTGATGATAAATGAATAGCTTGATGATTGATGTTATAGATGTAGATAGTCAGATAGATGATAGATAGATAGATAGATAGATAGATAGATAGATAGATAGAACAGATAAACAACAAGAAAATTACTTTAGTGAGATCCTTAATGAAAGGAGGGGAAGGATGCCTATGGGCCAGATGTTTTACATATTTATATTTATGGGTGTGACGAGACTAGAAAGGTTTAAACTATCCACTAACGGCTGGGAGGGAATGCAGCCCAGGCTGCCAGAAGGACAAGGCATCATATCCTGAAACTGCTGCCGTGCCACACCAGCAGGTGTGGGATTCTTCAGCAGCAGCGTTTGGCAACATGGGAGAAAACCAGGTGAACTGTGGCTTAGGCCAGGGCTGGGTCATAGCAGAGCTATGCAGGTGCAACTAAGGAAAGGATGAATGAGAAATTCTCCAAGGACTTGTGATGATCATTCCTTCTCTATCTATGCAAGGCAGACACACACGACAGCTCATGCAGTGCGGACATGCTGTACATTACCACCTTCCTTAGTGCAGATCTGGGAAAGGAGGAGTGTGGGGAGAGCGGCCCAGCTTGAACCAAAGAACAATTATAAAAGTACCACATTAAACTCATGTAAAACCAAGCCATCTCAAAGGAGAAAAAGAGAATTGCTTCAGTTATGCAATTAGTCTAGAAAGAGCTATTAAAAAAATGCTAAGAGGAGATAAGCAACTATGACACTTAAAGGTTTAAAACGAGGGATGTTCAAAACCAAAGTTTTAAAGGTTAATTACTAGTGCCATACACATAATATAGTAGTTTTGTTAATGGAACAATATTCAACTAGGTTCAGTGTGTCAACCTTACGAAGTAAGTATATCAGCCATGACTCTAAATTAATGAAGCTTTTGCATACCATAGCTCTTTAAAAGACCTTAGCCTTCAACCAGAGAGACTATGCTGTCTTTTTAAGTGCCAAATATATATATATATATATATAATCCACCAGAAAAAGTGTCAAATTTACCTGCTATTTATGTAAAGAAAATTTCAATTTGGATAAAAAGCCTTCAAGTCTCCTGCCAAACACATACTCATACACATGCATACTCATATGCACATACACATACACATGCACATACATGTGCACATACACATGCACATGCACATTTACATACACATGCACATGCACATCCACATGCCCCTCCAGGTCTGAGTGCTAATTTGTGTTCTGTGTTGCTTGCAACCATAAGCCAGAGGTAGCTAGAAATCTGGATGTTGGTGTCCAGACTTCTGTGCAAGGTGCGGTAGCCCCAGTGCTTGGGCTCCAAAGGGAAGAGGTCTGAAATCCTACCCAGTACTGATTACTTACTAGCTAAATGATTCCAGAGCTTCATGTCAACGCTTTATAAAATACCAAGTATGATACAAATTTAAAGCAGTATGACTTTACCAACCATTATGGGTTGAATTGTGCCCCCTCACACACAAAGACGTGTTGAAGTCCTAACCCCCTGAAGTTGGGCTTTATTTGGAAACAGGGTTTTTGCAGATATAATTAGTTTGGATAAGGTCATACTGGAGTAGGGCAGCCCATACTCCACAAGAAGAGACACACACAACGAGGTCGAAGGCCATGGAAGATGGAAGCAGAGATTGGAGTGATGCAAGCAGAGGATCGTCTACAAGCTAAGGAACATCAAGAATTACCAGCAGCCAACAGAAGCTGGGAGGGTGGCACAGAACAGAGTGTCAGAATCCTCAGAAGGAACCAACCTTGCCGACACCCTGATCTCAGCCTTATAGCCTCCAGAACTGTGAGACAATAAATTTCTATTGTTGTAAGCTGCCCAGTTTGGTGCTTTGTTACAGCAATCCTAGGAAACTCATACCATTCTTCAGTCTCAATATGTACAGAGGAAAAGTATCAAAAAGATGGCCCAAGGAAAAATAAATTCATACATGAAGAACAAGTGAACAGAATTCTAGCAATGTTTCTCGAGTCCTCTAAAGCCAGTGGTTCTCTGCTGAGGGTGATCCCCCCACCACCACCCACCCCAGGAGACACTTGGGGTGCTACCAGCATCTACTGGGGAGAAGTCCCACAATGTACAGGGCACAGGGCACCCACCCCACAGTAACAAAGAATTAGGGGACTCAAAATGCCCGTGGTGCCACTGGTGAGCAACCCTGCTCTAAACTCAGACAGTTCAAAGAATTCTAGAGTGATAGGAAAAGAAGAAGGCAGAGTCAGAAAATCCTGGGCTCAAGTCCTGTCTCTTACTCCCTAATTTGACTGCCTGGTTTAGAAGTTTCAGCCCCTTTGTGTCAGTTTTCTCAAAATTGTAAAATGGTGATAACTGTATCATAGGGTTCTCCTGAGGTTTAACTTAAAACACTGAGAGAGGTTTATTTTAAGAGATCGGGTAAAGCACTAACCAAATACTAGTTAACAACAACTGCTTATAAAGAGTTTTGCCTCTTTGGCATGGGAAGGAAGATGGGGTAGGGGTGCAGGGATGGGATATGGGTTGGGGAGGGCAAGGTTGGGGTCAGGGAGTGAAGTTGGGTGAAGAGAGTTGAGTTTTATGCCCTCCATGGCCAACCCCACAGGTTTGTTTTAGACACTGGGGCAGACACTCTCTACGGCTAAAATCAAGTTCTGGCCCCAAAATACCGTCCTTAAATGAGATAAGGAATGCAAACTTTGTGGGGACATGCCAGACCTTCAGTCAAGGACTCTCCTACCCCTTGCCAATGAGACCCACTTTCCAGACCACCTGTGGAACTGGAACTTGAGGTCCCAGCTCAGCAGTGTCCCCTCCTTAAACAATCAAATCCAGTCTCTTAACCAAACGCTGCTCCCTCCTTGACCAAGCCAGAAACTTTCCCGACTCAACACCAGGGAACATCATGTTGACTTTAAGTAGCGAGTCACTAAGAAGGCCTCTTTGTCTGATTCCATTTATATGACATTGAAACACAAGCGAAAGGAATCGATTGTGTTCAAGTCAGGACGTTTGTTATCCTTGTGAGTGGTGGGTGTGGGTGAAAGAAAAGGGGCTTCTGGGGAGCTGGAAATGTTTCTTGATTGGGGGCAGTTACAAGAGTGGACTTTGTGATTTCTGCACCCTCAAGAACGTATTTAACTTTAAAAGCTAAAAACCACCTGCCCCACTGCACCGGCACCTCCTCTCAACCCTCATGGGGAGGAGGAAAAACACTGAGATCGAGGGCGTAACCAGGCCCTCAGGTGAGCAGCTGTGTGCATGCTGGTGGTGCCCCTCGGGCCTGGGACCTTAGTTTCCCCTCCAAGTGTTTAAGGGGGGGGTGTGTATTTTTCTGAAGTTGGAAACGGGGAAGCAGTCAGACAGACTCCCACACGCGCCTGACCAGGTTCCACTCGGCACGCCCACCAGGGGGCGATGCTGTTGCAATCAGAGCCATTCTAGCACCTGAGGCAGAGGCCACAGAGCCATCCTCAGCATCTGGGCCAACTTTGCTCCAATGGAGCCTCGGCTGCTGGAGGGGAAGAGAGAGACAGAGAGGAAGGAGAGGGGGAGGGGTGGAGAAGCAGATGGGCGCTTCTCCTGTGTGCCCTGGCCGGGAATCGAACCCTAGACTCCTGCACACCAGGCCGACTCTCTCTATCACTGAGCCAACCGGCCAGGGCCTTTTAAGAGGTTTTTTTTGGAGTGCAGGCAGCGCCCAGGCCTGAGTTTGGCACCTCGTAGGTGCCCAGCAAGTGAGACCCGACAGGGCCCAAAACCAGTGTGGCCTGTACCTACAGCCTGGAAAAAGGTCGAAACCACCCCTTCAATGGTTGGCCCTATTGCAGTGATTCTTCCTCTTTTACCCATCGGGGATGAGTACAGAGCGTGACTAGGGGCGTGGCTGGGGGCGTGGCTGGGGTGTGGCTGGGAAAGGGCAGAGGAGTGCTGGATGGAGTGAAGCTAGGCAAAGCGGGGAGGAGGGGCGGGGCCTCTCTCGGAACGGAAGCGTGAGATTGCCGGCCTTTCCGGCGCGTGATATCAACTACAATTCCCACAACACCCCGCGGTCGCGCGCCTGGCACTTGTCGTCGCGAGAAGAAGCCGCTGGGGGCGTCTGCTGACAAACGGAAGTGTTAGTGTCGGTCGGAGATATCACCGCCAAACTGGGAACCGGGGAGATGGCCGAGACTGACCCCAAGACCGTGCAGGATCTCACCTCGGTGGTAAGGGTCATGAGTGTGTGTGTGTGTGTGTGTGTGTGTGTGTGTGTGTGTGTGTGTGCGCCTGAGGCCGCGGCACCCCAGGGCGGAGCCGGCGTGTTTTTAGAGGCTTCTCCTGCTGAGGCCTCCGGTCCCCTTGACCCCACCCCCGGGCCGCTGGGTATAGCACCCTGCGCTTTCTGACGTCTCCAGGCCCGACCCCCGTTACCCCCCACCCACCTGTTCCCGAACCGCACCCCAGGTAACGCCCTGGTCCACCCCCCAGCCCCGCACCCCTCAGCCCTCCACGCAGGCCCCCTTCAGCCCCTCCCGCACACCCCACCCCAGCCGTCAAAACGACCAAAAGGCCCAAAGAATTTTGAATGGCAGCGGGGGCCCAAACGGGGAGGGGCTTCACCGACCCTTCAGTCTAATTTGACAGCTGGGAAAACTGACGCCTGGAGAGGGCAACTCCTTGCTGAAGGCCACGGAGCTGCGAGGAGGCTGAATGGAGGCAGGAACCCAGGATCCTAGTCTCCTTCGGGGACCGGGGCTCCTGTCCTCACCCCTTGAAGGAGCCTCAGGGTAAGCGTCGGGTGTTTTGTTTTGTTGTTTCATAGGTGCAGACACTCCTGCAGCAGATGCAAGATAAATTTCAGACCATGTCCGACCAGATCATTGGAAGAAATATCCTTTGCATTAGTAGTCGTCTTCTTATTGGTGTCTGGATCCTGTTTTCTCCGTAGTGTTGTAATAAATGGATGGCGTTCAGGCCACCTTCACCTCACGTTTTTACTGAGCTTGGGTGTGCCCTTTGTGCAAAGTACTGTATGAAGAGCCAGGGAGACAACTGAATGCCCGCCTCAAGGGACTTGCATTCTACCATAATGTCTAAGATTGTTGACTGTGAGCAAAACATTTTATGTGTATCTTTTCCCTGATCCTCACCATAACCTGATGAAGCGATTCTGGTTTTACCTTTATTTTAGCGCACGAGAAAACAGGAGCCTAGCAAAGTAAAACAACTTGCGCAGAGCCCATCACCAATAAAGGGCAGGGCTGGGATTTATTCCTTTTCCAAGGTCTCTGTACTTTTAACCAGGAGATTATAGTCATGCCTGCTTAATGACAGGATAGATTCTGAGACATGTGTTATGAGGTGATCTTGTCCTTATGCAGACATTCTAGAGCTGTGATGGGGAACCTTTTTATAAAAACCGCCCACTTTTGCAGTGCTGGTCAACCTGGTCCCCACTGCCCACTACTGGGCGTTCCAGCTTTCATGGTGAGCCAGTCGAGGTGAGGTGCCAGGCACCGTTTGTTTGCTCTGCTATGCCCACCATGAAAGCTGGGACGCCCACTAGTGGGCGGGAGGGACCAGGTTGACCAGCACTGCAAAAGTGGGCGGTTTTTATAAAAAGGTTCCCCATCACGGTCCTAGAGTGTACTTACAGAAGACCAGATGGTGCAGCCCACTCCACATGTAGGCTATATGGTAGACCACTCTTACATGTTTGGCCAGTCGTTGATGGAAATGTCTTTTGTGACACATGACTGTATAACTATCCAAAGGGAATTGGAAAACCAATTCCATTAAGACAGTTGTGTTTAAGGTTGTGGTCTGCAGGGCCCTGGAGGGAAAAAATAGAAATGGGAGATGTTGCTGTGCTTCATCTTTAACTTCACCACTTGATGACATGAGTAGTCGCATTGATGACCTGGAGAAAAACATCGCAGACCTCATGACGCAGGCCGGGGTGGAAGAACTGGAAGGGGAAAACAAGATACCTGCGGCCCAGAAGAGCTGAAGGTGAGGGATGGGGCGGTGTGCGCATGGTGTATGTCAGTACAACTTTTGATGTAGTCATGTTCCCAGTTTTTATTTATTAGACTTATATCCCCATTAGTTAAGACCATTGATTAACATTAGATAACCACTGAGTTTATATCATTACAGCCAAAAACAAAGAAGTATGTTTTGTTGGCCTGAAAATTCTTATCACTGGCAGATTTTAGTGGTTTGGTTTGTGTGTGTGTGTGTGTGTGTGTGTTTCAAAAGGGATAACTCAAGCACTGACATTGCCACCTTCATAAATGCTATAAATTCTAAGGATTCTTTTGGGGACACGTACTGTACACAGTAAACACCAGGACAATAACTAACTGTGACTGAGATGAATGAACTGGCTTATGACCACATTAAACCTTCACCCTAGAGTTAATTTCAGTTTCCACTTCATAGTTTTCAGACACCAGAGGAATGACTGATAATTAAAAAAACTACCTGGCTAGCCTGACCAGGCGGTGTGTAGTGGATAAGAGTGTCGGACTGGGATGCAAAGGACCCAGGTTCGAGACCCCAAGGTCGCCAGCTTGAGCGTGGGCTCATCTGGTTTGAGCAAAGCTCACCAGCTTGGACCCAAGATCGCTGGCTCAAGCAAGGGGTTACTCGGTCTGCTGAAGGCCCACGGTCAAGGCACATATGAGAAAGCAATCAATGAACAATTAAGGTGTCGCAACGAAAAACTGATGATTGATGCTTCTCATCTCTCTCCGTTCCTGTCTGTCTGTCCCTGTCTTTCCCTCTCTCTGACTCTCTCTGTCCCTGTAAAAACAAAACAAAACTAGCTGGATAACAAGATAGCCATTTGCACAGTTGGCTGCCTTACTCTCATCAAAGTGGGTTTCTTCATTGTAATCCTTTATGTGAGTGTGGTCGTTACCTCGTCACAACCCAAAAATAATTTCATTTTTCTCCTTTTCTCCCATCCCATTTTTAACATTTTCATTCCCTATAAAAATAAAGTTCACTGAGAATTTTTAGCTAACCAGAGTACCAAGCAGAACATAGAAGTGAAAGAGACCATATTCCTCTTTTTATTTTCTGGGCATGTCCTGGCTGGACCAAATTATAAGTTGCTATGAAATACAAGTTGCTTTGAAGCACAAGAAAATAGAGGTTTGAGATGTAAAAGACTTCCATTTGTTGATATCTTGACAATAGATTGGGTTGATGCGCTGTGTGAGTAAATCACATAATTGTTTTGCGTGGGTTGTCATCTTTATTTCTATATAGAGATGGTTTGGAAAGTGTCCTGCAGGGTTCATATCTCAAATCCCATCAAGTGAATAAGAGCATCCTCTTGAGGATTGAAGACTTTGAGTTACAAGGATGATACAGAGAAAGGCGTGGGAGGAGGAAATGGATTCCGAAGTGTCTTTAATAAAGACTCCCGATTAAATATATTGTGGATCCGCTAGAGTGTGTGCACAGAAAATAAGTTTAGTTTAATAGAGGGTTCTGAAAGGATTTTTAGTTCACAAATTCATTTCCATTTGTCCTTATATAATGAATAACATGTTGATGGTTTTTCCTTTTTCAATAGGTTGCTAATTTACACTGAAATCTGGAACACTGTTTTTACAAGCCAAGAGAAGACCGAATGGCTTTTTGCAGTTAATTACTATGTAGACATTTTCTACTGTAAAATGTGCGTTCTTCTTATCACATACTAAATAGTTGATTGAGTGATTACCTACCCTCCTACCCCAGTTTCTTGAACATGCTAACTTCACCTCTTGGATCTTGGTCAGTTGTGCTATTAAATATTAAACACTAAAACTTTGGCAGTTCCTGCATAAAATTGTCAAATTTTTTAGTGTATTTTGTGAAGTCCTTTTTTTTCCTATTATTCCTTTTGTAGTAGTTGCTGTTTGATAAAAGTTGCTGTGTAATTTTTTTCTATTAGACATATAGTTGGTTATCCTGTTATAATTAGACTTTGTGAAGTAAAACATTTGTAGAGTTTAGGGTTCTTTAATTCTCAATAGTGTGACTGTTGAACTAATACCAAGTAGTGTATTGGTGATACTTTTCGAGTGGTTTAAAACATTTAAAATTTGTTTATTTGGAAATACCTGGCACTACTCTATTGCCAGAACTCAGACTTGAACTGTGGTTTTATGTCAGAGTCTTTAAAGTCAGATGCTAAAGTAATGAATAGTAACCACTGCCACTTTAGTGAGAGTTTTTAAATATGGAAAATGACAGAATTGCCTGATGTCATGAGGCAATCATCAGAGTTTTGCATGAGACTTGAATACTAAGTAGGATCCTACAATGTTCATCTACAATAGTTACTATACAAAATCTGGCAGGATTTTAAAACTCAGTTACTTCATCTATTCTTTGAGCCACTAATTGGGAAAAGAAACGGAAAAGGAAGAGATCATGTTAAGTTCGTGCCAGTTGCTTCACCAGAAAATAATAAATGACTGGTAGTAGACTCAAGTTTTAAACTATTTCTTACCTAAATTCTTGGAGACTAATGGTTTTATTATTGACTATAGAAGACAGGGATGATAATATTTGCCACCCAGAACTGTAATGTCAGGAGCGCTAAGCCTCGAGGCCAATATTGACTGAAGGAGATCTATGTGATTGTCACAGAGAAGGGATTTTGTATAGAAAAAAACTGTCTCATAAAGGAAAACCCTTCATGAACACAGTATGATTTTTAAGTTTTCTGTATCACCAGTCTTGATTGTTCGTATTGCAAATATACAATGATATTAAGAAATATTTCCTATTTATAAATTATATGGAGAACACAAAGGAGTAACTTTCTTCGGTGATGAAATTAATTTACCACTATTAGTACCCAGCTGCAGTCACCCCTTTGATGGCCAGTAGGTTGTGCTGCAAGGTGTAGCCCTGTGCACCCCAGAACCTACCAGCCAGGCAGACGGAACCTGCGTGTGGGTGCTTTCAAGCCTAGGAAACAGCAAGTGGAAATGGTTCGGTGGGAAGGTCAGTGAGGACTCAGGAAGGAGTTGGCTTCCTTAAATAATGGAAAGATTCCTGAGGCAAGCTCCCCTGACCAAAAATACCTGCTGTGAATAAAGGTGCCTGAAATCCTGCTATTGAAGTTTCCTTTGTGTCAAAATGATTTGTCTGGTTTTTTATATTGTCAGATTAAAAGGCACATACCATTTTGGATTATGAGCTAAAACCTCCGGAACAATTAAATACAAATAACCAAAGGGAAAGGGAGGGTGGGTGGAGGCTTGTCGGAGAAGCCTCGGGAATGTGAGGTGCTTGATGGATGCGGGAGGAGGGCTGAGGTCTCCCCTGCGCAAGACGGAAACCTTTTCCCAGTATGTTCCCCAGGACACTAGTCCTGGAGCAGTTCCAGAGAACAAAGGGTTTATAGTCGCTTGGGTTCAGAAACTTTGCCTTGTACTGGATTCACTTTGGGAAAATTCACAGTGTAAATTAGCATATTGAAGGCCCTGAGGTCTCAGAGCAGAGAAATGTGATTTCACTTTCTCACCTGCCAGGTTGCAAGTCAAGTTATTTGGCCAAGGATTTTATAGCTATATAGATATATACTTACCACCTAGTTAACATTTCATTGAATTTAGTGTGGTGTAAAAACCAAACATACAGGGAGGTACCAGTTCAAGTAATCCAATAAATAGCATTGGGTTCAATTTCTGAACGAACGCCTGCACTGCCACACACTCGGCCCGTTCTCCAGGCAGCGTTTCAGCCACAGGAGAAACGGGCTCCATGACCCATGTGAGACCTTCCTGCCTGTGCACGCAGACGGTTTGCCTCAACTCTTAAGGCAGTGCCAATGTGAAGTGAGACAGGCCACTAAGCTTCCATTACCCCACACTCACTATGTCTTGTGACCTGCGGCCTTTCTGGAACAACCTGGGTCCACCACACTCCCCCTTCCCCAGGGTTACAGATACCCTCCCTGCCCTGTAGCCTCTGCTCTATGAAAGCCAGTCCATGAAGACCTCTAACCTGTCTGTAGATCACTTCCCTTTCGAGTTCCAGCCATAATTTTTTGTGCAGGAAAATGCCTGCCTCTCTATTCTTCTCCCAACTAGTTTTTCATTTAAAGGCCAATGAAGATCCTACCTCGGGCTTATCCATCTAAGTAGTATGGAGGTGCTTGCACCAAGCAAAGCAGCCTTCTGTTGGACTAGATGCCCTCACCTCCCAGGCCCAGAGGCCACACCGGCTTCCTCACCTGACTTTTAGTTAATCCTGCTTTCCGTCAAGCCACAGGGTGTTCAACATTGTAATCTTATTTGCCGATCAATTTTGTTCCTCTACTGTTTGGTTTCTACTGAAGTACTATCGTGTTTGACCTTATCAGAACAAACATACAGTATTTCAGGTAATTAAAGGCTCATTTTCCTTTGTTAGTCCTTGGAATCCTAACCACACTTAGAGCATTGTTGCTAGGGGGACAGCGTCCTCCAAACAACTCAAGGGAAACTTTTTTAGCATCCTGTTTGTAAATTGAAGGTTTCCTATGGATATTTATGTTCCTCTTTTTTTCACATCTTGTGTAGTTTGCATTTTTAATGGGATTAAAATGGAGGCATTTGCACAATATGTTGTCAGATTTAACCCTGAAAATTACCTAGCAACAGTTAAACAATTAGTCATAGCCCTATGGAAAGCATTTATTGTAAACATTGCTGTTCTCAGAATTTTGTTTACGTTATTTGCTCTCATCCTCCTGACAACCCTGAGTTTGGTTTGTATCTGGTCAGTCCTGGAAGGAACCCAGCGTTGGGCAGCAGTTGACCAGGGCACGGAGCTAGAAGCAGCGGCGGCCGCGGAGCTTGCTCATGGCTGTTCGTTCACCTGTCAGAGCCACCTGGGAATCATCAACCCACCTCCTCGGTGGATATTCAGTTCGAAAAGACTGATGTGACATTTTCAATTAAACATGACTCAAATAATAAATATCTTGATGTGAATTTTTATTTAGAATTGAAAGTATTCAGGACTGCTAGAAAATGTGTGCTCCTAGGCTAGCATTTTTTTTTTCCAAAATAAGTTATTGGAGAACAACTATAGAAACAAATCCAGTTCAGTTTCTCAAATGTTTGCCCTGACAGAACAGTAAGTACTAGTTTTTACATTAGTTTACTTAGTAACACCCCCATCATTTCTCTCAAGCAAAAATTATCCTTTGAGACCCACCTTGGAGGAAAAATAATGCCTCTCCCCCAGTGACCTATCTGCTTACCATCTTATAAGGTAACTTTATTTAAAAAAAGTAAGTACAGTACAGATGTCTTAAAATAGTACCCATGCAGCCATCAGCTGGAATCTTAATCTCTCGTTACTGATGTTAAGCATCTGCTTTTAGCGTCAGTGTCTTCATAAAACTTTTGAATGAATGAAAATCTTGGTGGGGACCATGAGTCACTGCCCAGAATCGAAAACCAGAGGGATTGTGATGAACGTTACACTCATCGACCCCACCAATCATGTTGGAAATTGGAAAGGAGTTTGTACAAGTCAGGTTGACTGTTGTAAGAGATTTAATTCTAATGCTCTGCCCTCCCACGCTGAGACCTTCACCAAGAGAGGTGCCTGAAGGTTCCTCAGACACCTGCCTAGGATTAGATTTATATCTAATAGATAAGGAACATCTGCTTCAGTGCGTCCCTGGCCACCACTGGTGAAATGTAATGTTCTGTTGCTCTCTCCTTGAACAAGGCCAAAGAATGTTTATATACTACATACATAAATTAGATTCACGTCACATACATACTACCCTGCTTCATGGTTATAATCTTGATGGTATTTTAATAGATTTCTATTTTGTAGACATATTTTGACTGATTATTCTTATTGGTCAGTGACAAAATGTCTATCTTCCAAAGAGGAACAGAATTAATTCCCAATAATTAAGAATCACCTAGATTCAGGGTCAAGCCATTTGGAAGCATTTAGCTGCAAATAACAAAGCACAGCCCTGTGAGCTAAAGGGGGCTGTATTGTTTCACAGTGGGAAGCCCAGAGGGAGGGCAACTCCAGGCAGAGAACGGCACTCCCCCATCAGACCATCTCCATGCCTCCCACAGAGAGAAAATGTGTTTTTGCCTTCCCCTTGTTTTCCCAAAGGTATTCCTACCCACAGCCTGTGCCTCAAACAACCCTTGGCAAAGCATAGGCCTCATGTGACAAGCTGCGCCCTGAGATTCTCATCTTTCGATTGTCACAGCTTGGAGGGGGTTGGGGTGCTTCTGGCTTCTGGTGGGTGAGACCAACGATACTGTCAAACATCCTGCAATCCACGGACAGATGGCCCCACCACAAAGAATTCTGCTCCAAAGGTTAACAGTGCCCAGGTGCAGAAACCCTAGCTTAACCTATTCATGATTCAACCTGTGCCTGGGATGAGGCCTCCTCTAATAGCTGCTGGACCCTCCGAGGAGGGGAGATGAAGAACAAGACCAGACTCTATCAGAAAGGAAAAGGGTGGCTATTGAATGGACAACCTACAGCGCCTGTCCCAGACCTCTTTCATACAGGTTCTGGATGATGAATTGTAGCAGTAGAGAGAGTTAAACAGGAATTAGCTGATTGTCACCTTTGTGTGCACATTAGAGTCTCCTTGGGAACATTTCAAAACCTCACAGGAGGTAGTACCCAGACCCTGCCTCCGGATTCCTGCAGGCGGGCCCAGGCGGGGTTGTTTTAAGCTTGCATGCACATCAGGGTTGGAAACTCGTTCCAGAGGACTGTCTACAGCTGCTCCTCAGTGATGTGATCCACCAAGCAAATCAGATGGGGTTCTGCCAGCCTGTCAACCCAGCTGACACTCCCGACTTACACAGTCGAAACAGGCACACCTTATCTGGCATTCAGTTCAACCTATGCGTCGTTTTTTGCTTTAACAACTAGATGGTGCCACCGCTGCTCTAAGAAAAGGATGTCTGATTCCCTGGCAGGTGATGTCTTGTTAGCCAAATTCAACTTCAAGTTTACGTCCCCTCTGCGATGGCTGGTCCTGCCCTGAGCAGGGCGTGAGGTGCCTCCACCTGCATTGTCTCATTAACGTCTCAGAACCCTGAGGGCCAGCGACATCAGAAAATCTTCCAGGTGGAATTTTTCTCCTTCTATTCAGCCTTCAAAAGATCCATTCCCAAAACCATTTACCTCTTGCCTTTCATAGGTCTTTAGAAGCTGCCATCCAAACCCAGTGAGTATTTCCAGAAATAAACTTTAAATATTAAATATCTTAACACTCAAGGCCTGTCATACAGAAGAAAGTGCCGTTAACATTGATGCGCAGTGGATAATCATTAGAGAGTAGTCATTTCCAGGCATTTAAGTAACATGATTGTTTCTTTTAATGATACATTCTCCTGGGAATATGAGAAGGCAATTTGGCTGATTCTGCTCCCAAATCTCATTGACACAAAGGATGAGTCCAAATTATTTGTGGAACAGCAGCCTGAGATTGGCCTGGTCCACAGACTGCAAAGCTGGAAAGGCTGCAATGCAATGTTATCAAAGAAATCAGTCTCCCCCCTTCACAGGCCAGTCTCCCCCCTTCACAGGCAGACATCTCTGGCATGAGCCAAACTCAGATGTTCCTCAGAGCCTGAGTTCCTTAGGCCCAGAATGACTCTTAAATATTCTGGAGAAACCGGCTATCAAATGTATGCCATCTTGCTAGCAGAAATTTAAGAAAGACCTCAGCCTCAGGGCCTGGGAGCCCTCATCGCTACGGCCAGACCTTCCGTCAGAACTGTTTCGTCTGAGAGGTTGATTATATGAAACACGCATGTGTGCCAGCATCTTCCTACAGAACTACCGTAAGGTTCTTTAGCGGGTCAATCTCATTCTCTCAAGTGCAGACAAGGTTCTGTGACCCAACCTTGTCTTCCCCATAATGACAAGCAGTCCTTGTAGGGCCTTTCTGACACAGCTAAGCCAGGATCTCTGGAACCACTGGCTCAGAACATTTCCCTCACCGTGAACTCTGCCAGAAATTCCTTGGGTTTATTGAAGTTCATCTGTATTCCAGGAGAGTTCTGAACAAGATTTGCTAGTAATGCTTTAAGAAGTTAGTGTTTGGCAAGTCAAAACTTGGAGAATCTCTTTTTGTACTAAAGAGTACAATAAACTGGGTAAGAATTCTTGGAAATGAAATTGATGTGGTAATTTGTCTGCTTTATGCCCTATTTAACACCATTGAAATGCTAAGCGTTTGCTTCCGTGGGAACTAACAACTGTCCTCTTTTGGATGTCATAACTCCCTCCTTACGTGACCGTGTGTTTGGTGTTGGTTCTGACAGGTTTGCAATGGCATCTAGCCAGAATCACTAAAGCTCTAACAAGACCCATTCTTTGGCAGTCCAATGATATCTGAGAACAGGTATGTATGTGGTCTGCCTTGGGTTTAAACAAAACCTCTATAGAGAGAGGGTTTTTTTTTTTCCTCAGAGGAAAAAAAAAAAATCTATTCCAGGAACATCATTTGTTCAACCGAACCCCAGTAAGGCAGTGGGGTCTTAAAATGCGGTCTCGGGCGGGTGCAGCAGCAGCACCTGGGAGCTGGTTAGAACCGCAGACGCCCAGGCCCGCCCAGCCCTACGGAGGCAGAGGCCCTGGTGTGGCCCCAAGCCTGAGTTTTCGCACACCCTCCAGGGGATTCTGTCTCAAGTGTGAGACCCAGGGCTTTAGCTCTCAACTTTGGTTGTCAGACTATAGGTAAGAAGCACCCCCTCCTCCGAGGGGGGGGGGCTTAATTAACGCGCAGATTCACAGGCTCTTCTTTTCATCTCCTGATACAGCACGTGTGCTTGGGGGGGGGGGGAGGGGCATGTTTTCAATCAATGCCCCTGTCTGTTACTGTTATATAATATATTATTTCTTACGCAGGAAAACCCTGCATAAAGAAGTGAGAGAGCATGGAAGAGATTCTCCTGCTGGATCACTCAGGCCTGGGCCAGTCCTAAGGTAATTTAACAGGAATTGATTCTTAATAACCCAGAACAACCCGCGCTAGGAAAGGAGCGTGACCTTCCCAGCCCTGTGCAATGAAGACTTCGCCCTCCAGCCCAAGGAATTGAGCTTGAAGAGCCCTCACTCCACAAAGATCTGAATCACTTTAAATCAATTTGCTTCTTATTAAAATGTACTTCAATAAAAAATAATTTTAACTTTTTTTTTTTTTTTCACCTCCTTCCAGAGCAGAGGAAGGACGGAGCTCATTTTGACCCTGATTAATTTCAACTCTTAAGCCACAAAAGGATATCCAATTATTTAAAACTTCCTGAGTGTTTCAGTTGATTAAAAAGGTTTTAAAAGAGCATGGTAAATATTTTACCAGATGGATAAGTTATTCGATAAGAATTTATTAAAAACTAGTAACTTATTAGTTCTTTTAGATTTATTTTCATGAAAGTGCATTTTTTTCATCTGGGCGCAATTTTCTGTCCCCATAGCAGGTTAAACTATAAGTTGATAATTCTGTTATACGTAAGTTTATTGAAATATAATTTAACTTGTGAAATTAACAAAATATTACTAATAAGAAAAGGCACTATAAAATTACATTTCTAAAGAACATTTGGTGGACTTTTAGCATGGTTTTATGTACTTAAAAAGAAATCATGTTTGATGTCTTAAAAAAAGAACAAGTTCCTCATTTATCTTTTGAGTCACCCATCCTAAAGAAAATAACTAATGCGTGACTTTTCCTTCTTATTGGTAGAAAGGAAAGCATTTAAAGTTTAAGCCCAAAATCAAGGCATTGAGCTCAAACATTTATGGTCAAATATTTTATTTTAATAATAAAAAAATTAGAATGCTTTCACTTTCAAGCAATGACTACAAATGGCTTAAACAGTAAGGCTATTTAATGACCACATAAAAGGCGAAGTGCAGAGGAAGGCAGCTCTGGGCATGCTTAATTTATCAAGTCTTCCTCCGTCCAGACTCCAGGCTGGCTGCTCTGTGTGTCTTGCCTTTCCCCTCACCCTGCTACATGTATCTGAGCATCGCATCTGGGCAACAACCCAGCACCACTCCCTAAATCCTTTCTCCCTGTCCACCTGTTATGGGTTGAGTTGTGTTCCCCAAAAATACGTTGAAGTCCTAACCCCTGGTACCAGTGAATATAAACTTTTCTGGAAACAGTCTTTACAGAAGTAATCAAGTTAAAATGAGGTCGTGCTGGATTACGATGGGTCCTAATCTAGTGAGTGGGGTCGTTTAAAGAAGAGGAAGAGACATCAAAGCCAACTGACACAGGGGGAGCAAGCACCACGTGACAACAGAGGCTGCGACTGCAGTGATGGGTCTATAAGCCAAGGAACACCAAGAATTGCTCACAGCACAGAGGCTGGGAGAAAGGCACACACTGGTTCTCCCTCACAGCCTCTAAAAAGGAGCCAACCCTGCCCTCACCTTGACTTTGGACCTTCAGCCTCCAGAACTGTGAGAAAACACATTTCTGTTTTCTTGGCCCCCTAGTTTGTGGTCTCTAGTTATGGCAGTTTTAGGAATTAATACAGTCTCCATTACAGAGGCTGGAAAAGCTAAGTGCACCTTTTCAGCTTCTGACTCCTACCCACTGGTCTCCATAGACATTTTTCACATTTTGGAAAGTGCTTAGAGCGTCCAGTTCCTCATCTATGTGTCCTTAGCTCCCTGCCTCTCCAACCATTAGGGGCCCAGTTTGTCCTTGTTTTGGGGAAGCAGCGAGCTTCTGCACAGTCACCTCTCTCCCTTCATCCTGACAGCCACTCTCGAACTCACCTTGGTCTGTGCTTGGGATCTGTCATTTGTCCCGGAAGCTCTGACCACCCCTCTCTTTTCCCAGTCCTCATTAATTCCTTCGGACTTTCTCAGGGTGACTGGCTTAGCATTTGACAACTGGCTTTTTATGAAAAAAGTCATCACCGGTATATCAAGGGTTGATTTGATTTGGAGAAATTAGGATTTTTTTTTTTCATAAGTAAATTGGGAATTAAATTAGGTCTAAAATTCATTTGAGGCATCTGACAACTTGTTTGCGAGAAGTAATTGCTCCGGTGCCAGCAACTTTAGTAATCAAAAAGAAGCTGAAGAAAATTGAGCATTGCGAAAAGGAGAGAGACATAATAAACTTGAATTAAGAGTTCATTCTTCCAAACATTTATTTCTGAAGTCTTTCAACCATATAGCAAAACTGGAAGAATTTCCCCAGTGAGCACCTACATATGTACCACCCAGATTGGCCACTGGCACGTGATGACTATGTAACAGAATGAGATACTATAATCAGTCCTTCAGACTCCACCTTGCTCCAACCAGCCCCATCCTCATAACACGCCAGTTAGCAACTTCTGCTCAGTCCTGCACACAGGTGTGCTAATGATTAAAGGGACCTTACCTGTACCCTAGGAATTACTGAAACAACCTCCTTGCTCAAGACTACCTCCCCCAGGAGACAAAGAAGGTATGTAAAAAATAATGATTGTTTATCAAAAGATTTACAGAAACCTTGTGATAGGGACCACGGCAACCGGAATTTGTTGGCTGAAAACGAAAGACCTTTCACCATTTCCCCTGGACCCTTGCTGACATCCAGATGTCCGCTGTCAGCAGTCACCTTCTGACCTCAAACCCCTCCCATTTCCCCCCTTTCCTGGACATCAAAGAATCATGAATTCTATACTTTCTCAAAATGGTTCTTTGGGATACTAGCCTGCCATCGTCTCGGCTTTCTGAGGAAAGTTGCTGTCCTTGCCCCAACTCCTTGTCACTTGACTTATCGGCTATGGCACTGTGAACAATTCAAGCTTTCACTTGATGATAATTGCATTTGCTCGATCATATCTCTATGCGCTTTCCATTGGAGAGTCAATTATTTAATTAGATGACTGACAAATTGCTCTGGGGACTCTCACATGGAAAGTGCAAAGCAGACTCTGAGCCTTACTTTCCAAGTTCAGCAGCTCAGGATAGAAGTCCTTCATCCCTGAGCCCCCGTGACCTTGTGATTTATAGTAAGTGATATATATTTGGTTTTCCTCCCCATTTCTGGCACAGAGATCCTAAAATCTTTGGAATTTCCTAAGTGATAAGAGCTGTAAAGGTGTCTTTTTTTTTTTTCCTGTATTTTTCTGAAGCCGGAAATGGGGAGAGACAGTCAGACAGACTCCCGCATGCGCCCGACCGGGATCCACCTGGCACGCCCACCAGGGGGCACACTCTGCCCACCAGGGGGCGATGCTCTGCCCCTCCGGGGCGTCGCTCTGTTGCGACCAGAGCCACTCTAGCGCCTGGGGCAGAGGCCGAGGAGCCATCCCCAGCGCCCGGGCCATCTTTGCTCCAGTGGAGGGGAAGAGAGAGACAGAGAGGAAGGAGAGGAGGAGGGGTGGAGAAGCAGATGGGCGCTTCTCCTGTGTGCCCTGGCCGGGAATCGAACCCCAGACTTCTGCACGCCAGGCCAACGCTCTACCACTGAGCCAACCGGCCAGGGCCAAGGTGTCTTGATATCCATAACCAACCCCTTGAAACCACACCTCAGCTGATGTTAATAAGGTAACCTTTGAGAAGCACCTAAGTGGGGCCAGTTGCCAGTCCCACAAGTGTTCAAGCAGGGGTTGATCAGCCCGAGGGAGTTTTGCCACCTCTGTGGTGGCTCTTGCCATCATGGTCAATGGCCACCGGCTGTTCCAAATGGCACCCAACTCTCTCAGGTGCCAATCTCCTCAAGAAGAAAGAGTTTTCCTGAGCTGGGCCAATGCATTCTGCTAAGACCATGGTTGGGATGAATCCACTCATCAAAGTACTGGAATTAAGAATGGGGCAAAATGTTGCCCAACTAGAATTGGCTGCTATTTCCAGTCAAAGAGTGAATATCAGTTCAGAGAGATGCACCTAATTTCCAAGTCTTTCTCAGTCTCTGATTAGTGCATGAGCACATGGCAGTGCCACATGTGTATAGTCTATGTAAAGCAGCGGGTGGGCCTGGCTGGTTGGCTCAGTGGTAGAGTGTTAGCCTGGTATGTGGATATCCTAGCTCCTATTCCCCTATTCCTGGTCAGAGCACACAGAACTGCCCATCTGCTTCTCCACCCCTCCCCCTCTTACCTCTCTCTCTCTCTCTCTCTCTCTCTCTCTCTCTCTCTCTCTTCCCATCCTGCAGCCATGGCTCGATTGGAGCAAGTTGGCCCTGGACTCTGAAGATGGCTCCATGGCTTCTGCCTCAGGCACTAAGAAGAGCTCGGTTGCTGAGCAATGGAGCAACACTCCAGATGGGCAGAGCTTCAGCCCCCAATGGGCTTGCCAGGTGGATCCCAGTTGGGGAGCATGTGGGAGTCTATCTCTCTGCCTCCCCTCCTCTCACTGAATAAAATAATTAAATTTAATTTAATTTAATTTTTTTTTAAATACACGTGCTTTCCCTCAGGGCAGACGGCAGATTGAGGATTGCCCACCTGCCACTGTGAGGGTTCATTTATGCTTTTCATTCACCTGCTGTGGTGAGAAGCGGCTTTCCCCTGCCTGTTTGCTTGCCCACCGTTGAAAGACTCTATTAAACAGGAATGGCCCAACACTTTCTGGCTCTGTAGTTTCTCTACCATCTGCCTGAATCCAATGTGGAGCTTCCCGGCCTCAGCCACCGGTATTACAGTCTCTCTCCCTCCTCCCCACTTGAACGTTCTCGGTACAGCACCCCAGGTAACTCCCCCCATTGAGCTCCTACTCTGACACAAGCATGGGACCCAAAGATAAATCTCTGGTTCACAACTCAGTTTAATTCTCACCCTGAGTCTTTAGTGAATTCATGACTCTAGAAAGTGGGAGGACATTTACGAAACACCCACTGAATGTGCCAGGAACTATGCCAGGACCTCTAACTAAGGTGCTCCATACTGGCTACTCATTAGAATCACCTGGAAAACTTTTATACACAGCAATGCTGGGGCCCAACCCACAGGAATTCTGGTTTTATTGCTCCCAACATATTGCCAAGGGCATCAGTAATTTTTCCCCAAATTATTTCTTCCTTCCTGCAGGTGTATACAGCCAGGTGAAGAATCCCTGCAGTAGGAAACGACATGCTTCGTCCTGCAGGTAATGGAGAGCCACCTTGGGGGCCGAACAGGGAGAAGACAGGTGTGCATTTTAGAAATAGCTCTGGGGGAGGCAAGACCACATAGGGTGTGGGAAGAGCTCTGGTTTGAAGCCCAACTCTAACAGCAGGACTGGCCACAGAATTTTCGGGGGGACCCTGCAAAATAAAATGTGGGTCCTTTGTTCAGAAACTACTAAAGCTGAGGGGAGTGCAGGGGGTGGGGGATACGTTGGGGGGAGGGTGTCTGAGTGGAAAGCCCTGGGCATAGATCACATGCCCGTAAAGCCAGCCCGGTTTTATTGCTCAGGATCTTGGATCTTGGGAAAGTGTTTTGACTGCCCTAAGATCCTGACTCATATATACAAAGGAATTTGCAGTGTTTGCTTCTAGGGCTATTGTGCAGACCACAATAAGGCCATGAATGTGCAATGCTTAGGGCAGGGCTTGCAAACCCATTTAGTGAGTGAAGGGAAAAAGAAAGAGAGAAGAAAGGAAAGGAGGTAGATTGGCCACTCGGTTTGAGTGGTGGTCCCATCTCCACCTGCAAATTGAAAGATGAAAGCTGTCTACATTGCCTGGCGTCTTGCCCCACCTAAGAGCTGCCCCCAGACCTCTAGCTGTGGCCAGCAGAGGACAGCTTTGAGTGACTAGGGCGCAGGTGTCAGGAAAGCCCCCAAACTCAAGGGAATCCTTTGCAAGAAGGTATGGCGAGAAGCTACTCCTAATTCTCAAAACTAAAGCAAACAAAGCTGCAAGAAATAATCCCAACCAGTGACCTTCATGAGACTAAGACATTAGATTAAAGCAAATGACTCATGACCCACATGCAATAAAAAAGCACCATGAAGTAATCACTTACATGAGACCTATAACCCAATTCCTCCCGTTCCTCTATCCCCAGGATGAGGAACTTCAGAGCCTTGTCTGGCTTTCCCAAGGAAGCACTTACTGAGCACATCCCCATACAGTATTCCATTTCATACTCACAATGACCTGGAGAGAGGTAAGAATTTTTATATATTCATTTGTTTCTAAACAGAAGAAACTTCCAGAGCTATTTCTAGGACATGCTGGCTCCCTTCCACCCCAGGGCCTTTGCATGTGCCATTTCTTTAGCTAGAAATTCTATTCTTCTATTCTACTCCTTACTTGGTTGACATACACATATTTCCATCTCAGTCCAGTCATCACATTACCAAGGAGACTTTTTCAAATCTTGCAGGCCTTGCCAGGATCTTGTTTATTGCTTTCATATCAAACTGTGGTTACATTTCTGGGCTTCTATCATGATGTTATACATGTATACCTGAGTGGTTATCTAAATAATGGCTTTCTCTCATTAGTCTGTAAGCAGCAAGGCAGGAACTCACCATTTGGCTCACCACTGACTCTCCAATATCCTAGACATTGCCTGACACATGCCCATAAATATGTATTTGTTGAATGAATGAATACAGTTGCCCAATATCACACCACTTACTAAGAGGCACAGCTAGCTAGTGTTCTTTACAGATCGCCTGATCCCTAACTCAGTCCACTTCCCACTTTATCTTGTTGCCAAATATGAACAAATGTCAGTTACAAATAGGATAAAGAAAATCATTTTTTTCTCTTTTAATGACAAAACTTTACTGTTACTATGTTATGTTTTCTCGAATTCATACAAAAAACAAGACTGCCCCTCAGAAACAAACCCTAGTTTCTACACTCTCTCTTCCTCGAAAACATTAATATATAAAAATATAATAAGTAGATGAACCAGGCAAAGAAGTTGTCAAAAGTCAGGGTTGGGAAGGAGCCAGCTATCGGATTCTATAGTCCCCAATGCACAAAGGATTCTACAGGCCATCTGACCCCTGTCACCACTGTAAAGGGGCGGGGAGGGGGGATGGAGGCACAGAGAGATTAAGTGACCTGCCCCAAACCACACAGCTGGCTAATCCAATATGAACCTCTTACTCCCAGACTCTTTGCAGCTTCTGTGTTTCTGCAGCCAAAGGCTCAAGATGCCTTTCTGGTAGTTCAAGAAGATACTGGCTTTGTTAAGCCCGTGCAGCTTCCTTCTTCCCAGTCCCAGGGAAAGACTACTGAGTGTCTATTATTGTCTTTTTGGGGCTTCTCCCAGAAGTGAACCCCAAGTTTCTGATGTCAGTATGTGGGAGGTGAAAGAAACACTTATCGGGAAGTTGGAAAGCAGCTAATGTAGGACAGGTGATTGAGCCAGCTGTACTTTGAGCACCTGGAGCTCAGTATCTCGGGGGCCCTCAAAAAGCCAGTCTAGGGCTGAGTTATCCCCCAAGGGTAAGGGCTGAAATATCCATCTACCAACTTCTGGCAGCCATTGCTTGAGCACTGCTGAGGACAGAGGGGTGGGTATGAAGTGGTGTTCACCGGCACTGGTGGCAACATAGGTTTCAGTGACAACAAATAGCTCTCAGGCAAAGGGCTGCAGATGCTGGCAATCAGATGTCAGGCTTATGTTTATTGAAATAGCAAAGATGGGGGATATGAAAAGGACATTGCAGTAAGTAGGACTGTGTTCCCCCAAAAGGCATGTTGAAGTCCTAACCTCCGGTACCTGAGTGTGGCCTTATTTGGAAATAGGGCCTTTGGAGATGTAATTAAGATAAAATGAGGTCATGCTGGTTTAGGGTGGCCCTAAATCCAATGACTGGGGTCCTTGTAGGAGGGAAATCTGGACAGATGCAAACATCCAGGGAGAAGCCCAGTGATGGCAGAGGCATGGATCGGAGCGATGCTGCTGTAAACCGAGGGAGGCCGATTGCCTCAGCCACCGGAAGCTGGAAGGCAGGATTCTCCCTTAGAGGTTCCAGAGGGAGCACGGCCCTGCTGATATCTTGATTGCAGATTTCTGGCCTCCAGGCTATGAGAGAATTCACCTCTGTCATCATAACCCCCCAGTTTGTGGCACTTGGTTGTGGTGGTCATGGTCCCAGCAAGCTGATACAGACCCTACAGCACAGCAGTGTCTGCTATCAGTGATTAAAATTCCCACGCAGTGCCCAGCACTTGAACAACACTAAGGGCACTGTCACACAATTAGCCAAGATTGTTATCCAGGTATGTCTGCCCCTCAAGGCCACAGGATAAGTTTCTCTCCTTTACTCCAACTGGCTGTCCCCACCCCCACCTTTGTCACTGAGGAAGCTGAGCTGATTGCCAGCACCCTCCTCAGCAGGGCAGAGGGTAGACAAAGTCTCCCATGGTAACCATTTAATGATTGCACTGCAGTGAGGCAGAGGCCTTTATAATACTCAGCACTCCATTAAAGGGACTAGAGATGGGGGCTGGGACCTTTGTAATGAAGATAAGGGGAAGGTCAGGGAAGAGCCAAATGACAGAGCCAACTACTGAGTGGTCCCTGTGCTAAAAATAAAAGCCTCTGGGACCTGGGCCATCCCTGCCAGACCACCCGCCCCCCAACTCCCCCTGACCCCCGCTGCCTCTCCTCAGCCAGTGTTACTTGGTTGGGGGGCACAAGCATAGGAAAGAGGCTGCTCTGAACCCGCCTTTCACAGTGTGGTAAAGATGCACTGCTCCTGGCCGTACTGGGCCATCAACATCAACATCAACATCAGCAAGAAGCAGCGGGAGCTCAGCCTATTGCGAAAGGGAGAGCAGGCCTAGCCAGGTGCAGCTGCTCCCTCTGATGGGCAGAGTCAAATTGTACTTTAGGATAAGGGATACTGGCATGTTTTTAGAACCTCCATCTCTGCAGATGCCAGAATTCCCAGGGAGGCAACAGCAGGCTGGGGAAGTGGGAAAGCGAGGGGCACGGGGATCCTTATCTTGACACCCACAAACGATGGAAGTTTGGGCACTGCTCTGATGGGTTGGTCCTGGCCCCGGGATTCTGGAGGAATGTGTGCTCAGGGACAGCGAAGAGGCAGCAGCAGGGGGATTACAATGTCTACCTACGTGGAGGCAGAGGGAAGAATGCCCGGTGAGTTCATGTGTTTATTTTGTACATTTCTTTATTGTTCAGATTTTATCATGGGTATGATCATGCATGACTTCTAGAATCATTTTTTCTTCCCCAACACGCAGGATGGCTCATGTGCCCAACTTTGCTGCTGTGCTCCTGTGGTAATGGGGTGCAGCGGTGAGCAGGGAGAGGCCTGCTAACCAGGTATTAGTACCAGTTTCACGGAATGACGGAGAAATCCTATCTTGAAGATGCACCTGGTCAGTTCTCTGCTCTGCAGCAGCACGGCCAGGGGATGGCAGCGCCATGCTAGAAGGGCAGTCCAAGTTCACAGACACCACAAACAACAGTAAATAGCTGCGCCACTAGCTTAGCGCCCAGTCTTCCTTCCCTGTGTGTACTCAGGTCTCAGGGTCAGAACCACAGCCCCAGACTAGGACTCGCAGATGGGTGCCCCACGAGGGTCGGACCACGTGGCTTCCTTTGGCCAATGGGGAGCAAGCCAAGGACACGTGAGCGGAGCTTGCCCTGCGGATGTGACGCATGAACCAGGCCTGACACACACATATGCGCTGTTAGGGCGGTGAGAGGACTGTGCCCAGGCAGCACATTGGTCTCGCCACAGTGCCACAGTGTGGCCATGCGTCCTTCCAACATGCGGCGTGCACGCAGCAGGAAGCTTTCAGTGCTGTGTCCATCGACAGCCATGCAGATGAGCCTGTTTCCCTTAAGGTGAGTTAGTCTGTTTGGCAGCATTTACTGCCCAGAGATCCTGGCTAATGCGATAACGCTGAGAAGTCACTGTGGCTGGTGCAAAAGCTATCCTAGGGCTGCCCCTTTCCCTGGTGATGCTGGCAGAGCCCTCACTGGACCCATTACCCCCCCCCCCACACACACACACACACACACATATACTCACGCACCCATTCTCCAAAGCAGAAGGTGTCGGTCTGTGCGGCCGGAGCAGGCCAAGCAAGACCTTTGTCAGGTATTGGTAACTGGGGGAGAGGACGAGCTCGATTTCTCCTTCTCTGAAATACCGAGCTATAGGGAGGACAAAGGCTTGGGAGAGCTCTGCAGCCACCTCGCTGCTTTGCAGGAAGTCTACCAACAATGAAGACTGAGGTGTTCATTTTATTCAGTAGGATCGGTGTTCAGGGCGCAGGACTACGAACCTTTCAGGACATACAAACCTACTGCAGACCTGGAAGAAAATGGTATTCCTGCCAAAATACAAAAAGGAAATGATAAAGACCCAACACATGTTTAAATACATATCTGCAAAATATGTCATTATGTCAACTTTATTAATGGTTATGGTGAACGGTTTATAGCATGCCATTAGATTTGAGAGTAAGTTGCAAGTTTTGTTTTCTCACGTCACAAAAATTCCCAGGTATGGGGTGCTGAGATCTCGTAACCAACAATTAATTGAGTGGCTTATAGTGAAATAGCTCAGGAAGGCTCTAGTGTTGAGTATCAGACCCCTTTGGAGCCCAAACAGAGGGGGGTGTTTTTCTCATCTAATAAGCCTGGAGAGGCAGCTTCCTCATGTATATATGCTTGAAGACAGTCATATATCCATTCCTGAACCAAACACTGGTACAAAGTATGAGGCTGGCTTTATTTATGGAACTAAACACTCTGTGTCAGACATCATTCTAAGCACTTCACAGTACTAACTCAGTCCTCTTACGGCCCTGTAAGGCGGGTATAATTATTATCCACACTTCACGTGAGGAAGCTCTGGCACAGAGAGGTTAGGTTAGTTGGTCAAGGTTGCACCACTTGTAAGTGGCAAAGCTGGGGTTTTAGTCCAAACCTTCTTACCCCACAATTTCCATTCGCATTCTATTGCCCGTTGATGTTATACATGCAGGCAAGTCCTGGGGCCAGGGGTAGGAGCAGCTTCTCCTGCTGGGTGACTGCTTCGAGGGTGGACAGTGCTGGAGTACAACTGAACGCCCTTAGGAAGAGAGCAGACCGCCCTGCCAGCGGCCCCTCCTCTCTCCCTCACTCCCACCCCTTCTTCCTCTCCTACCCCCCCCCACATGTGGTTGCATAAAGTGGACAATTGAAAATTCATTCATTGTTCATTTCCCACTCTCATCATCCCTTCTGCTCTTTCTCCGACTCTCTGCTTCTCACTCTTTAGTTCGTATTATACAATGACTTTTGCAATGTCAGGCATAAATAGATTATGAGAAGAAAATCTTTTGTTTAAACAGAAATTTTAATTTTCCAAAAGGTGGTGAACAAACACTACAGAATGCATTCATCAGCAGATCTTGTTTGCGTAAAATCATGCTTCAGTTTCTTTCTATGAGCACAAAATAGTAGCTCTGATGTCCTTGCCAAAAGCCTCGTTGTGTCAAAGGACTAGTCTCACCCTGTCAATTTGTGTTGCTCAGAAGATGCTGCGATTTCCCACCCAGGTAGGAAGACACGTCAAATGGGACCAGCTGGATGGTAGGCGTGGCCATGGGTGCTGAGTAGTTCTATCTTCCCTTTCTACTGCAATGGGCTATACCCCTCAAATAGAAGCGTTTTCAGGGTTTAGGATAAATTAAAAATTGCCTTCAACAAGGAGAGAAATGCCCACAGCATGGGGCCAGGAGGACCAAGCCCCTGGCTTGGAAGAGCTCTCCGTGACCATTTTTTGCTATGGTCAAAAGCAGAAGGTTCTTTTCAGCAGCTCTTACCAGCAACTTCAGCATCTCCTTACATTGCAGGCCAAAGAAGGTCTTCAGTGACATGCTTCAGGGTGGATGTCACTGAAGTGACCACAGCCATGTAAGCAAAACAGGCCTCAGGAAAGTGAGGGTGGGCAGTGTTCCCATCAGCAGGGCTGTATAACACGTCATCTCAAACCCTAACAGCCTTAACACAACCACTTTTTGTAATGCTCCTAGATTCTTTGGGTCGGGACAGTGGCAGGGTACAGCAGGAAGGGTGTGTTGCTGCTCCGTGATGCCTGGGGCCTCTGCTGGGAAGGTGCAGAGGCTTAAGGCATAATCTGGCGGTTGGCTGGGACTTGAGCTGCAACTGTCAAAGGAGCACTGTACATGGCTTCTCCGTGTGGCCTGGGCTTCCCTGAAGAGGTGGCCCACATCCACAGCTGCCGCATCCCAAGATCCATTGCCATGTCTGCACCACGGTTATGCTTTGCCATGGGCTGTGCCCAGCCAAGGACGGAGCATGGCAGAAATACTGAGCCTGTCCTGTTCTTGAAGGATGTAGGACTTTCTGATGGGTGACCCTGGCACCTGTAACTCCCCAACAGCTCTGCCAAGCTTTCCTCAGAACTGCACCACAGGCGAGCAAAGCTGCTCATTCCTTAGCTCGGGCTGCACAGAGTGCCTCCCTCCCAGAGACTCCAGAATGGAAGCAGGGAGCGGAGGAGCTGTGCCGTGGGGGAATCTGACAAACCCAGTAATCAAGGTCCACATCACAGTGCTAAGTCGTGGGGACAGCACGCACCCTTGAGATGATGGATGAGAAGGGCGCTGTACTTCTGAAAGTCTTTGTCCCCAAACCACATAACCCAACTCTTATCAGGAGAATAACATCAAACAAAATTCTCGTACAGGAATCTTCTTTAGTAGACCTGACCAGTACTCCTCAAAACTCAAGGTCATCAAAACATGGGAAATCTGCAAAGCTATGATAGGGCTTACAAAAGATGGGGTGGCGTGAGAACCGGTAAAAGGGGGACTTGACCCGTATAGGCGGACGGCCCCCAGGAAGGTGTTTCAGAGGCTGGAAGAGTTGTCTGACCAGAGGGTGGGAGGGTGATTGCAGCAAGTGTAGCCCCGAGCACAAGGGAGCTCAGACGCAGAAGGTGCAGTCAGTAAGCGCCAGATTACTTTTCAGGGGATGAATGACCTTATCAAAACTTCTGGTGTCCCAAGAGCCACCAGAAGCCACTGTGAGGTGTTAAGCTGAGAAGTGGCGTTCATGCTTGTGTTTTGTGTAACCTGCCCCTGTGTGCCAGGCTGAGAAACCATGGACACCATAAGCTTTAGGTGCAAGTGACAGAAAACCCCGTTCCAACTGATTGAGGAAGAAGGAAGTTTCGGCTCTCCCTTTTCCTGGAGCATGGACATAGAGCTGACTCAGGCTCATGTCTGGGCTGCAGACTAAGTTAATTTTATGGGCTTTGACCCCACTTCACCCCACGAGGCAGCCCTTATCTTTGGGCTGGCGGCAGGATGGGCGCCCTGCTTCCAGGCATCACACTCAGGTACCATATCCAAAGGAAAGAGGACCAACAACTTCAGTAACTCTTTTTTTTTTTTTTTTAATGAGGAAACTGTTCCCAGAAGTTCCTGGCAAAATGTCCTTCCTCCAAGCCATTCACTGCGGGGAAGATGAGGTGACCATAGCTGGCTTAGACTAACCAGCATCTACCCCTGGGCTGGAGATGGTGTCACTTTCCGAGTTGAGTTCTTGGGTGTTCTCAGCAAGGACTCAGCAAGGAGGGATCTGGTTGCAGGATTGGCACCAAACTATGTCCACCATCCAGAGCTGCGTGTATGCAGAAAGACCCCGGGGGGGGGGGTTGTCCCGCAAGAGTCCGGGCAGGAGGCAATGGTGCCTGACTAGCGGCTGACACATGGAGAACTAGATGAATCAGATGTGTATTCAAGAGAATCAATAGGATTTTTTGATGGATTGGATACCTTGGTACTAGAGATAAATTCTTTATATGGAGTAAACATTACATGGTGGTTTTCTTAAATTGAGTTTTCTAGTAATCACATCCCAAAACCACCACAGAAAACACTATTCTATTATAAATGTGAGCCTTCAGAGGTGAAATTCTGTATGAATAAGGAAGGGCCCAGTTTACTGGGAATATTTTGTCCCCATCAGTGACTTCACCAAATGTTCCTGTCCTGAGTACCTAGAATTAATTCAGCCCAATCTGGAGTAATTTTTAAAGAAATAAAGCCAACATTGGAGTCAATCAATTCCAGGTTTAATAAGATTATGCCACTTAAGGCTTCAGCTTGATTAAATTTAAAATATAAATGTCCAGGTATAAAGTAAAAACATAATGGCTTTTATTAAACCAGCTCCAGTCAAAGCCCACTTCAGTTTTCATGTGGTTTTATGTCCGCATTTCCTGCTGAGTCATTCTTTTCCTAAACAACTACTAAAATGATAAAGCCTACATTTATCAACATGGACATTACCGTCCTGTCTTGATGAATGCAAGGAGTACAGCATTATCACATTTACTGTGCTCAGAAGGAAAGGTGGCCTGTCAATTTGTATTATTATCCCAAATAGAATTCTGTAATGAACAAGCCGTACACGTATCATGGATTCCCTGTTCATATATGCTCTTACTCTGATAGGCGCCTTGTAAGTACTGCAGAATTGCTGTGAGCTGTTACTTTGATATCCTTCAAAGCAATCCATTTTGTTATAAACCTGAAACTTCATTTGGAGGCAATTTAACCCTCAATTTATCCACAAACTTTTAAAGAAAACTGGTCAATTTCCCGAAGCAAATTACTCCTGAAATGTTAGTCCTCATCTCATAAATATGGCATTTTAAAATTGGTAAGGTGTACGCTGAAAATGAGGACAATTCAAATTCAAACCAACTCAACAGTGATAGATCAGTAGATGAGGGTTTTGTTGGTGTTTGTTCCATTGTTTTGGGGGTTTATTGGTTTCTGAGTTGGGTTGATTGGGTTTTTTTTGGAAGGGGAGTGATTTGCCTTGCAGGTTTGTTAAATAACAATTGATTATATCTAGTATTGGCAAAGGAGTGGCTACTCTCCTACCGGTTTATAGGATACAAGTAGGTGCAGCCTTATTGGAAAGTATTGTGGCAGTAGCTATTAAAATGTTTAGAATGCATCTACTTCATTTCTAGATATTACACTCAAGTAAAACCTACCTGCATGCAAAGAGACAAGAACAAAGTGCCTCAGAGCATTGATTGAGATAGGAGAAAATTACAGACAACCTAAAACCCATCAAGATTTAAGTAAACAGCAGTGTGCATACATTTGAGAATAAGTGAGACCAGTCAATACAGCTGATGATTATAATACATGTAAAGGGAAAATTTGTGGTAAAAAAATTAATCGAGTTTGAACTGATGTTAGATAATGCCGCCCACAGTAATTTTCTATATGGGTATTTATTTGGTGGATGCTTGGAAACAGTCTAGAACTGTCGCATCTAGGTACTCAATAGATAAGTGAATAAATGATGGGACTAACACATTACTAATGTTTTTTTCTCGTTTGGCATCTGCCTTTTGGATTTTGTCCATGGAGTTATAAGCAATATTACTGATTTTCAAAATCTGTCGGCCCTGGCCAGTTGGCTCAGCGGTAGAGCGTCGGCCTGGCATGCGGGGGACCCGGGTTTGATTCCCGGCCAGGGCACATAGGAGAAGAGCCCATTTGCTTCTCCACGCCCCCTCCTTCCTCTCTGTCTCTCTCTTCCCCTCCCGCAGCCAAGGCTCCATTGGAGCAAGGATGGCCCGGGCGCTGGGGATGGCTCCTTGGCCTCTGCCCCAGGCGCTAGAGTGGCTCTGGTCGCGGCAGAGCTACGCCCCGGAGGGGCAGAGCGTCGCCCCCTGGTGGGCGTGCCGGGTGGATCCTGGTCGGGCGCATGCGGGAGTCTGTCTGACTGTCTCTCCCCATTTCCAGCTTTCAGAAAAATACAAAAAAAAAAAAAATCCGTCAGTGATTTCCCTAAGACGGGGTGCACGCGCCTGTTCCAGGGAGGCTCTCCCTTTGCTGCCCAACATGGCCGCTTTCCCTGGCCACAGTTTCTTCCTGCTGTCTACTGGGGTGCTTCTCCCACAGAATTCCACCTCTCAAAGCCTGTTGGCTCGTGGACTTTTCCCTTCTCCCCACCCTGCTCCCTTTCCCTTGCTACTTCTTGTATCCTTTAGATGAGAGTCTGAACTTCTGTGGAGAAGTGTCCGTAACAGCCCCCATGATAGGCCATGTCACCCTGTGATGTGTGCCCTCATGGCACCATGTACCATCCTTGTTCATGCTCGACACAGTTGTGATCGTGCAACCATTGTTTAGTTCATTGGGCTAGCTTGAGAAATATTCCTGACCTACAGAAAATACTGTCAGTCTAGACTTGTGGACAGACCATAGACTTTCATACACGTTTCTTTTATTCAGTATCTCTCCGAGACTCCGAGAATCATATAACCTCCTCATAGTTGTTTATTGGTGTTAAAAATGGGGCTCATACTATTATATCATCAGATTGTTATGAGGATTAAGTATCTTTTTTCTTTTTCTAAGTGGGAGGAGGGGAGATAGAGAGACAGACTTCTGCATGCATCCCAGCCAGGATCCACACGGCAACCTCCATCTGAGACCAATGCTCAAATCAACCAAGCTGTCCTCAGTGGCCGGGGCCAACAGCTTGAACCAGTCAAGCCACTGACTCTAAGAGGGGAAGAGAGAGAGGCCCTGGCCGGTTGGCTCAGTGGTAGAGCGTCGGCCTGGCGTGCAGAAGTCCCGGGTTCAATTCCCAGCCAGGGCACACAGGAGAAGCGCCCACCTGCTTCTCCACCCCTCCCCCCCTCCTTCCTCTCTGTCTCTCTCTCTTCCCCTCCCACAGCCGAGGCTCCATTGGAGCAAAGTTGGCCCGGGCACTGAGGATGGCTCTGTGGTCTCTGCCTCAGGCGCTAGAATGGCTCTGGTTGCAACAAAGCAACGCCCCAGATGGGCAGAGCATCGCCCCCTGGTGGGCAGGCCGGGTGGATCCCTGTCAGGTGCATGTGGGAGTCTGTCTGACTGCCTCCCCGTTTCCAACTTCAGAAAAATACAAAAATACAAAAAAAAAGGGGGGGGGGGGGAAGAGAGAGAGGGAGAAGAAAAAGATGGTTGCTTCTCACATGTGCTCTGACCAGGGATCAAACCTGTGAGGTCTGCACACCAGGCTGATACTCTATCCACTAAGCCAACCTATCAGGGCTGAGGATTAAGTATCTTAACACTTCTAAATCATTTAGGACAGTGCCTGACACTTTGTATTGTAAGAACTGAAATGTAATCTGCTATTACTGTTATGAATAGACTGTTAGCTACATGAGGGCAGGAACTCCATCCATGTTTTTCTTTTTTTGAGTCTTAGAACAGAAGGGAGAAAGACAGAGACAGAGAAACATCTATTTGTTGTTCCACGTATTCATACAGTCATTGATTGATTCTTGTCTGTGCCCTGACCAGGGATCGAACCTGCAACCTCGGCATATTGGGATGATGCTCTAACCAACTGAGCTACCCAACCAGGGCCCCCATCCATCTGATTACCTGTGATGAATTTCAAACGATGGCCTCTGATTCCCCTTATCATGGTATACATGTCCCTCTGCAATGTGATTTTGCTCCTCCTCCCACCCAGGGAGAAAGCCCTGGTTCCCCTCCCCTTGAATCTGGGCTGGCTGCATGACTTGCTTTGACCAATAAATGCCACACAAGGGACTGTCTACAATTTCTGAGGCTAGGCCTTCAGAGTTCTTGCAGCTTCCACTCTCATTATTGTGGAATGCTGCTCTGCAAGGAAGCTAGTTGAACCCAGCTTCTAACCTGACCTCCACCTGGAGGGAAACTGAAGCACCCCCTACACACACCCCGCAGCAAACACCATATTTGTGAGTAAGGCCATTAGGACTTCCAGTCCCGCTGACCCTCTGGCTGAAAATGGAGGCACATGAGCAAGCCCAGAATTACCAGCCAATCCACAGAATCATAAGTAATAAAATATCACTGTTATTTCAAACCATGTATCAGTACTTAATATTGCGATGGCTTGTTAGCCAGCAAATATTAACTGACACATTCACCATTTTTTCCTTCATGCCTAGCGCGGTGTTGACACTAGTTCGTGCCTGATGAATGAATGAGTCCATATGCAAAAGAAAGAACTGACGAATGAATGAATGAGTAAAAGAGAAATATGAAAGATGAAACCCTTTTATTCTGTTGAACAGAATAATTCCACAGAGTAGGAGGATCAAGTTACAACAACCACGATCTCTTAATTGATGATTTCACAGACTGTACTTAGAAAGAAAGATGTGATCAGCCATGATCTTCTAATTGCATCAGAACAACTTGTCATGTCTTTTCTATGGATCGTAAAAGAACATCCAAATTTCAGGTCCAGGTCCCCTGACAGCTGTAAAAACTAAACCGTCCATTAATACATCTCAGGAAATTACACTCAAACTGGTTATTGTAGTTATTAGTAAGGTTGATATTTCTCCTTCCTGCAACCAGATAAAAAGTGCCGTTTGGGAATACTGACGATAATTTGAACTCGGTGGAATTCTTTAGTATATCTTTATCATGTATAACAGAAATCTTAATTTTCCACTTGTATCAAGTTCTTGCTCCTGAGGCAAAACCAGAAGGCAAAGAATCTTCAAAGCTGTTGAATTGTGTTCGTGTCTTCTCAGATTTCAGCTTTAAGACAGGGTTGAAAAGACAAAACAGATTAATTAATTCAAGTGTCACAATTGTAATTATTTAATTTGCTTTACTCTCCAGATTTTCAGTATTTTAAATTCAGCCAGTAGTTAAGTCTTGAGGGTTTATATGGCATAAATATTTGTTAATCAACTACCATAAAACCGGTTTTTTATATATAAATGATTTCCTGGGGCTGGTAGGGAGGGGAGTAGGAACGGGAAATGCACCAATTTTCTCTTTTTTTTTTTTTTTTTTTGAAAATCTCTTTTTTTCTTTTTTTCTTTATTCATTTTTAGAGAAGAGAGAGAGAGGGAGGGAGAGAGAGACAGAGAGAGAGAAGGAAGGAGGAGCTGGAAGCATCAACTCTTATATGTGCCTTGACCAGGCAAGCCCAGGATTTCGAACCGGCGACCTCAGCATTTCCAGGTCGACGCATTATCCACTGCGCCACCACAGGTCAGGCAATTTTCTCATTTTTTATGTCAGAGAGTCAATAGTCAACAGAAAAATTTAATGACCTCAGCTTCTACATATTTTTAAGTGAGAGAAGGGGAGGTAGACAGACTCCTACATGTACCCAACTGGGATCCACCTGGCAATCCCCATCTTGGGCCAATGTTTGAATCAGTGGTGCCACTGGCTATGGGAGGAGAAGAGGGAGAGAAGGGAGAGAGGGAGGGGAAGAGAAGAAGCAGATGGTCGCTTCTCTTGTGTGCCCTGACCTGGGCTCGAACCTGGGATGTCTACATTCTGGGCCGATGCTCAATCCACTGAGCCAGCTGGCAGGACCCACAATTTTTTTATTTAGAAATTAAATGTAATGGGGTGACATTGGTCCATAAGAACACTTGGGTTTCAGGTTAACATCTCTCTAGCATTTGAACTCGGTTGTGTGTGTTTGTGTGAGACAGCTGGCAGTTTCTTTAGTTCAACTGCAGATTCTTTTATTGTCACATCTAAGTAAAATCAAATGCTCTCCCATCCACCACAGCATGTAGAGTAAAATTCCTCATTTTCAGCAATGCATATTACTTGGTTTTCTATCCATGTAGCAGAGACCATGTACTAATAATGATTATTTGGGAAAGTGGGACATCGAGGGTGCTTTTCATTTGGCATTATTCCTTGCGTTTTTATACATTGTTAACCTTTTTAAAAGCTAAACCATGTATCATTTTATGAAAACTATAAAGTAATTATTTTTTATCAAAAAACAAACAGCTAAGATATTTTTCCTCGTTTCCTCCAGGTTAGACCTCTACCTCAGAGAGCCTGGCTTTAAAAGCATCGGCAAAGATAACCCTTTGGTAGCGATCAGCATGGAGAGGCTCCCTGTGTCCACCTGGGGGTAGTTCCTGGGGGCGGGGGGCGGGGAGGAGGTTTCAAGCAGGCACATAGCTGTGGGGCATCGCCTTTATCAGAGGGAAGATGGGCATTGAGCACCGAGCACCAAGAGGTGCTAGCTGAGAGCTGATCAACTTGGATCAGACCCCGCTGTTGTCCAGGGTTTCCAAGAAAGGGACTTAGGGCCCCTCCCCGCCTCTGGTGTACTCCCTGGTTAGCTTAGATTTGGATTTCTTTGAGTCACTGTGTGATAGAAATTCTAGAACACTCCATGTTAAGAGATCTGTCCCAGGGTTTCACATTCCCAGTTTTCTTCTCCATTAAATGCAATGTCCAGAGACACCCAGAGGCACCCCAGACTGCCTCCAGCCCTGGGCCTGAGAGTGGACACTTTGGAGTTCTGGGGTGGCGCTGTTCCCCACCAACCAGGCAGCCACGGGAGGCCTTGCCACCCACACCTGCAGCCCAGCCCCCATCGGAACCACTGAAAATACCTTCTCATCACAGTTGTGGTGCTTTGGTCTTTTTGATGTTTTCCTTGGGACAGACATGGTGGGTTCATAACTCCTTGTCCTGTTGCGTGGAATACAGGGGGACAAGTCTGCTCCTAATCTGTATGGCAACATACATTAACAAAAAGCAAGTCAAGGGGCCACAAGAAAACGCAGGAGAATGATGGGGCCGTCTTTAAGTAAAGAAAGCTTTTCTAAGCCTGATACAAGACTTAGAAGCCATAAAGGAGATCAGTGTTTTTGATGGGAGAATTAAGCTGTTCTGCATGGAAATGTATGTCAAATGACCTGACAGACTGAAAAATGATTTGCATATCTAAAGGCCTGATCTCTTTAATATGAGAAGAGTGCCTAAGAATCAATAAGAAAATAACTTGACAACTGAATAGGAAAATGGGCAAGGCTACCATCAGACAGTCCCCAGAAAAAATGAACCATAACTGCTCATAAGTCTCTGAGAAGGAGCTCAGTCTCACTTGCGGAAAGAGAGAGGCAAATTACAATGACAGGGGCTACCCTTTCCATCTGTGCGACTAACAAGGGGTTGGGTCTCCATGGATGGGATGGGGGACTTACTGTTTACTGTGTACACCTAAGTCTGTCCCCCTTTCTTTTCTTTTTTTTTTTTTTTTTTTTTTTGGCAGAGTCAGAGAGAGGGACAGACAGACAGGAAAGGAGAGAGATGAGAAGCATCAATTCTTTGTTGTGGCTCCTTAGTTGTTCATTGATTGCTTTCTCATATGTGCCTTGACCAGGGGGCTACAGCAGAGCGAGTGACCCTTGCTGAAGCCATTGACCTTGGACTCAAGCCAGTGACCTTTGGGTTCAAACCAGCAACCATGGAGTCATGTCTATGATTCCACGCTCAAGCCAGTGACCCCACACTCAAGCTGGTGAGCCCGTGCTCAAGCCAAAGGAGCCCACGCTCAAACCGGCGACCTCGGGGTCTCGAACCTGGGTCCTCTACGTCCCAGTCCGACACTTTATCCACTGCTCCACCACCTGGTCAGTCCAGTCTGTCCTTTCAAATTTTATACCAGGTACATATTTTGCCTTTTCAAAAATAAATGTTTTAAAGGCAAGCAAGCATAATTCCTAAGCAAAACGTTTGGAAATTGAGCATTTGCAGATGTTACTTCCTCTAACCCCAGGCAACCCTTTGGTCTGCTCATTCATTCATGCAACAAGTATTCTCTGAGCAGTGACTATGGCTGGTATTGTTCTGGGCCCTGGGGAAATAGCTAGCAAAGCCTCTGCCTTTATGGCCCTTGCAGGGGAGCAGCAGGAGACAGACAACAAATAAATGAGTCAGCATGTGGTCATGATGGGAGATGGAGGGAAGGCAGTGGGAGAGATGACCAGCACTGGTGGGAGCTGGAGTGAAGCAGGAATTGGCCTGTAAATGGAGGATAACAGGCACCCAGACAACTCAATGAAGGAAGAAGAATTTATTAGTAGCTGGCAGAGCACGTGGAGTTAGTAGCACCAAAGTACGAGCTCCCCAAAGTTAGTTTTTCTGAATCTTCTATACCTCTACAGCTTTAGTTTGCACATGACAAGTGCCTGATTTCTTTGGCTTTTTTGTCTGCAGACCTACATGACTTTTGTGTCTCCAGGAAGGAAGAGGGTAAGAGGGGAAGTTTGAAATGTCTGTCCTTGACTATTCACCTATTCCATTTTTCTTGCTGGTGCTGCAAGTTTATTTCAGGGAACTGATAAAGGGGCTACAGCTGTGGTTTGTTATTTTTCAAACTTTCTCAGTCAGTCCTTCCTCCCTCAGTCCAAAACCCTGAGGTCGCTGGCTTGAGCGTAAGACCACAGACATTGCAGGCCCCCTCTCCTGCATTCTTCTGGTTTCTCCCCTCTCAGGGGTGGGCCTTGCTTGTGTTTTTACATAGGGTTCTTGACTAAGTCCTTAAGGAGACAGTGACATTTAAGCTGAGACTTCAGATAATGGGGGAGCCAGCCATGGGGCTGTTTGTGGCAGGGGAAAGTGTTCTAGGCAGAGGGAACTGTCAGTGCAAAGGTCCTGTGGCAGAAGGGGAGTTGGCAGGCTCCAGAAGAACAGAGAGGCCAGCAGGCTGGTGCTAAGTGATCAAGAAGGAAGGCAGGAGAAGTGAGGCCAAAGTAGCGGCACAGGGCCAAGCAGAGTAGGGCTCAGCACATCACTTTGAGGACCGAGTGAGGTCACCAATGCCCCAGCACAATGCCATGCACAGAATGCATTCCTTACCCTAAATACCTGTTGGATTTGAAGTCCAAATGCAAAGTGTCACTGTGTTAATGGAAAACTCCCTTTAACCACTATTTTCCATTCTTTATGAAATGGGAACATCGAATCATTTTTAAAGTTTTTTTTCTGCTTCAATTATTAATTCTTTTTAGCGTTTTCTCTTATGAAGTGATAAATTATGTTAAGAACAAAGCCAATTTGGTTTGGGTGACTCTTCTCTAATGAGTTGTTTTATGCTGGTTGGTAAAATTTTATCACGAACCTATGCATCTATCATGATATGTGCTATTGATCTTTAATATTTTTCAGAAATAGAATTTTGTTCATGCATCTAGAACATTTCATTATATGAGGGTAAAGTAATCATTTAAGTTTCTGGGATTAAAAAAAATTTCTGGGATTGAATATTAGAAAGGGGCTTGATTTAATGATCTCCCTCCCTCTCCCTCTTCCCCTCCCTCCACCTTGGCACCATCTCTCTCTCTCTCTCTCTCTCTCTCTCTCTCTCTCTCTCTCACACACACACACACACACACACACACACACACACACATACACACACACATACACACAGAGAGAGAAGAAGGACTGTGAAGTTGGGTATCATTATGTCTCTGCTCCCCTCCTGCTGCATCCTCTACCCCAGGTGCTCCCCTCCTGCTGCATCCTCTACCCCAGGTGCTCCCCTCCTGCTGCATCCTCTACCCCAGGTGCTCCCCTCCTGCTGCATCCTCTACCCCAGGTGCTCCCCTCCTGCTGCATCCTCTACCCCAGGTGCTCCCCTCCTGCTGCATCCTCTACCCCAGGCCCGGCTCCCCTCCTGCTGCATCCTCTACCCCAGGTGCTCCCCTCCTGCTGCATGCTCTACCCCAGGTGCTCCCCTCCTGCATCCTCTACCCCAGGCCCGGCGCTCCCCTCCTGCTGCATCCTCTACCCCAGGCCCGGCTCCCCTCCTGCTGCATGCTCTACCCCAGGTGCTCCCCTCCTGCATCCTCTACCCCAGGCCCGGCGCTCCCCTCCTGCTGCATCCTCTACCCCAGGCCCGGCTCCCCTCCTGCTGCATCCTCTACCCCAGGTGCTCCCCTCCTGCTGCATCCTCTACCCCAGGTGCTCCCCTCCTGCTGCGTCCTCTACCCCAGGTGCTCCCCTCCTGCTGCATCCTCTACCCCAGGTGCTCTCCTCCTGCTGCATCCTCTACCCCAGGTGCTCCCCTCCTGCTGCATCCTCTACCCCAGGCCTGGTGCTCCCCTCCTGCTGCATCCTCTACCCCAGGCCTGGTGCTCCCCTCCTGCTGCATCCTCTACCCCAGGCCTGGTGCTCCCCTCCTGCTGCATCCTCTACCCCAGGCCTGGTGCTCCCCTGCTGCATCCTCTACCCCAGGCCTGGTGCTCCCCTGCTGCATCCTCTACCCCAGGCCTGGTGCTCCCCTGCTGCATCCTCTACCCCAGGCCTGGTGCTCCCCTGCTGCATCCTCTACCCCAGGCCTGGTGCTCCTCTCCTGCTGCATCCTCTACCCCAGGCCTGGTGCTCCCCTCCTGCTGCATCCTCTACCCCAGGCCCGGCGCTCCCCTCCTGCTGCATCCTCTACCCCAGGCCCGGTGCTCCCCTCCTGCTGCATCCTCTACCCCAGGCCCGGTGCTCCCCTCCTGCTGCATCCTCTACCCCAGACCCGGCTCCCTTGGGCAGGGCAGCCTGTCCATCTAGCTCCCTCTCTTGCCTGTTCAGGCCTAGGAGTGCCATGGCCCCTGCCTTTGCTGGCTTCAGCCCTGCCGAATCCCTCACTGCCTCCCCTAAGCCCTGCCCACATCTTTACCAGTTTCTGGCTTGAAGGTGCGTCTGTTACCTGCCAGGAACCTGCGGATACTCAGCCCTTTTCTTCTAGCCTCACTGCTTCACCACCTTTGCCCTGACACAGCCAGGACCACCCAAGAGGCAGCGCCTTCCAGATCCTAACCAGGAACCAGGGACAGCCCTCCCTAGTCAGGCTTCTTCGTAAGTTCCTCACAAGGGTCTCCTCTGAAGGCCCGAAGACCCTGTGCATCCCGCCTTCCCCTCTGCTCCCTGTATGTTTCCTGTTCTCCCAGCAAATCCTCCGTAACAGCTACACAGCGTCTGTGCATCCTAGAAAGAGGTACCCCTTTCTCAGGATGCTCTGCTTCCATCTGGCAGAAAAGCACTACAGTGCACTGAGTGAGATCTTAAAAACTCAGGGTAAATATACAAACCTGCAGTGTCTCTCCATGAATGGCAGGCCCCCTTAGGGGACGTCCCCGTACAATGCACAGCCTGCACGCCCAGCGCTGGCTGCCTGGCACTTCTTCGTGTCACATACATGTTCTCCCCAACTCCACTCCCACAACTAAGCATTAAGCATCTCTGCATCTTTGGAAGACCCTAAGATCAAGTGAGCAAGAAAAACATCTTTCTGGAAAGATCAAATACTACCCCCCCTGTCCTGTTTCCTATCCAGGGGTGATAAATTCCTAGGGAGCCTAAGGAGGTAGACTCTTTCAGGGAGAACAGGTTAAAAGAGGGGAGTTAAAAAGTGTCAGCCTCAATGTTGGCAAATTATTTTCTGCACATGTGCTAGAGACTTGGCCCACCTTGTGTCAGCCCTCACTGGCTAGTGAATTCGTTTCCCCCATTTTACAGACACGGAATATGGAATCTGAGGCTCTCGTATGGAATTTGAGGCTCTCCGTGGCTAAGCAACTCCTCCAGAGTCACCCTGTGAAATGCTCTATGGTGGTTCGGCCCACCTTCAAATCCCCTGACAGCTCTGTAAATTGGAGACCAAAGGACATGAGAGATGTGTCTACCCTTCCTGCTTTTCACGTGGCCGCTGGGCATTTGGGGCCATCCAAATAAGTCAGACTGTGAGCTGAATGTCAGTTTTTACTTAGGGAAATTTTTTACCCTGCGGCCAAAAGCCATTTAAGAAACGCCAGAAAGTTGATAATAGAGGTGCTGGTAAGCTTTAATGACAGTGGCACTTGCAAAATGTACAGTTCAGGAAGGGCTGACGCTTGATCCAAAAAGCTCTTGTTAAAATCCAATCATCTTCAGCAATGAGCATTAGCAGGAAATGCCTGCGATGAACAAAAACACAGGAAAGGTTAATGGCCTTCTTTGCTAAAATGATTCAGGGTTTTTATCTCACATTCCAACTCATCCTCAGAGCTTGCATCCGCTGAGGATTTCTTTTTTTATTTTTTATTTTTGGTAATCAGGAGAAAAATTGATTACCAAAATTATAATTAAGAGCTGAGAAAATATGCAACAATTTGGCTGCTTCATTTAGCACGTATTTCAGGTTAATTGCATGATTTAACTAATGAAGATATTTGCATGAATATTTTCAGTGGCTACATTCAACTTATCGTGTAATAAATACTCTGCCTAAGCAGATGACTTCACTTTTTGTGGGCTTTCGGACAAGACAAAGGCTGAACCTCTCGGACATACAGAGAGGCTACCTGACATCACATGTGAGGACCTTAATTAGTAGTTCCTTAAACAACCCTGGCCGAGTTTGGGCTCTCTGTCGCCACAACTTGTTCCTTTTCTTATTTTGAAAAAGACGAAAGAAAATAGGAAAACCACCTTTATTACCACTTTTTGAAAAAGTATATTAAAAAGAAGTATTTAATTCATACTTATTCAGTTGTACTCCCCACAGGTAATCACCACTTATTTTCATTTTTAAAAAATAAATGTGAGCCCTGGCCAGGTAGCTCAGCTGATTGCAACATCATCCTGAGACACCAAGGTTGTGGGTTTGATCTCCAGTCAGGGCACGAACAAGAGTCAACCAATGGGCCCTGGCCAGTTGGCTCAGTGGTAGAGCATCGGCCTAGCGTGCAGGAGTCCCGGGTTCGACTCCCGGCCAGGGCACACAGGAGAAGTGCCCACGTGCTTCTCCACCCCTTCCCCTCTCCCTCCTCTCTGTCTCTCTTTTCCCCTCCCGCAGCCAAGGCTCTATTGGAGCAAAGTTGACCCGGGCGCTGAGGATGGCTCTATGGCCTCTGCCTCAGGCGCTATAATGGCTCTGGTTGCAACAGAGCGACGCCCCAGATGGGCAGAGCATCGCCCCCTGGTGGGTGTGCCGGGTGGATCCCAGTCGGGTCCATGCAGGAGTCTGTCTGACTGCCTCCCGGTTTCCAACTTCAGAAAAATACAAAAAAAAAAAAAAAGAGTCAACCAATGAATGCAGAAATAAGTGGAATGGCAAATTGATGTCTCACTTTCTCCCTTCCTCTCTCTCTAAAGTCAATCAGTAAATAAAATATTTTAAAAATATGACTCCTATAAAACTAGAAAATGTAAAAAGTCAAAAGAAAATTAAAATTATCTATACTCTATTACTTAGAGATAAGCTACTGTTAAAATTTGGGAGCGTACTATTCTAAATTTTTTTCCTTTGCATAAATTCACTTTTTATTTTTTACCAAAATGGGTTATCCTATATGTACAATATGTTATTTAAACTGTGTTTTCACTGACCAATAACTTGTGAAAACTTTTTTAGATCAGTAAATTATATATATTCACTTTATTTTTTTTAGTGAGAGAGAGAGAAGGACAGACAGGGCAGACAGATAGGAAGGGAGAGAGATTAGAAGCATCAATTCATAGTTGTGGGACCTTAGTTGTTCATTGATTGCTTTCTCATACATGCCTTGACTGGGGGGTTCCAGCCAAGCCAGTGACCTTAGGCTCAAGCCAGCAACCTTTGAGCTCAAGCCACCGACCATGGGGTCATATCTATTATCCCACGCTTAGCCAGCAACCCCGCACTCAAGCCAGTGACCTCGGGGTTTCAAACCTGGATCCTCAGCATCCCAGACGTACACTCTGTACACTATGCTACCACCTAGTCAGGCTCAGTAAACATTTTTTACCACTTTGAAAAGGTATAGTTTTTCATAGTGTGGATGTGCGCTAATTTATGTAAATGATCCCTTCTTAGCCCTTAGGTTGAATCTAATTGTTCACTATTACAAGCAGCAGGCAGTGAACACTGGACGCTCCTTCTAGACCTCTATCATTATTTCCTTAAGATGTATTCATAGCCCTGGCCGGTTGGCTCAGTGGTAGAGCGTCGGCCTGGCATGCAGAAGTCCCGGGTTCGATTCCCGGCCAGGGCACACAGGAGAAGCGCCCATCTGCTTCTCCACCCCTCCCCCTCTCCTTCCTCTCTGTCTCTCTCTCCCCCTCCCGCAGCCGAGGCTCCACTGGAGCAAAGATGGCCCGGCGTTGGGGATGGCTCCTCGGCCTCTGCCCCAGGTGCTAGAGTGGCTCTGGTTGCAACAGAGCAACGCCCGGGAGGGGCAGAGCATCGCCCCCTGGTGGGCGTGCCGGGTGGATCCCGGTCGGGCGCATGCAGGAGTCTGTCTGACTCCCCGTTTCCGGCTTCAGAAAAATAAAAAATAGACAAATCAGACTTCTTGAAAATGTAAAAAAAAAAAAAGATGTATTCATAGATACTAAATGATTAGAAAGTCTTGCCAAATGTTGCCAATTTGACCCTTGAATGATATAAATTTAAAATCCTGCCATAGTGTGGGAAAAGTTTTATTTTTTTATCTCTTTATTGATTTAAGTTGCATTTCTTTTGTTACTAGTGCAATGTGTGATTTTCAGCCTTAAGGTTCTTCTTTGTGAATTGCCAGCATAAAGGTTTTGCCCATTTTTGAAAGGACGGTTATTAATTTTTCTTTTTCTGTCTCGTAGGATCTTTCTCTATTTTAAGGATATGAGCATTAATCTGTATAGATGGTAGAAATACTTTTTCCATTGACTGGTATTTTTTTTTTTATTGGTGTGAAAGGTAACGTGAGTGCCTTTTGCTGACCATGTGCATTCTGTGTGAGGAGCCCAGCGCCGACGCAGGAATCATTCTTGGGAGGACGGGCTGGCCGGGGTAGTAATGCCTGCGGCGAACACGCTGCGTGCTGGCCGGTCACCGCCAAGATGTCCCCCCCGCCTTAGTTCTCTTAATTCTCACAACGTCACTTGCTTACAGATGAGGTAAGGGGGGTTCACAGGACTTCAGTGCTTGTTCTAGGTCCCTCAGGAACAGAGCCAGGGCCAGAGCCTGACTGCTGGTAGCGGCAGATGAGAGAGCAAGCATCCGCTGCTGTGAAATTCAGGTTCCGGCCAGCTGTACCTGTAGGAGCCTGTATCCAGTGGGAACGCTTGGCATATGTAACAGGAACTCCCAACTACAGTTGCTTGAACAGATAGGGATTTTCATAAAGGACGTTTAATTATTGTTACTTGTGACGTGGAGGGTGAATTGTGGGTGAAGCATCCCTGATGACATCTCTGGCTGAGATTTATAGATACTGGATCATATTCCGAGCAGCTTCTGGGTGAAGGTTTGAGAGAGAAGGCAGCGTCTGAATGACCATGGGAAGTCAGAGGCTTGGTTGATAGTGGAAGACGGCCTCAGGCCACAGCCGATGGTGCAAACTTGGTAGAAATGTCAGGGGCTTCTGCACTTAGTACTACATAGTTTCAGTGGGGCATGCTAGGGGCATGCTGCAGGACTGGAAACAATAGAAGTAGCTTCACAGATTTAGAAGCATCTCTGCTCAGCTCTGGTCAGCCTAAGGTGCATATTCCTCCAGGGGCCTGAGAATCCCCGGTAAGGTTAGGACCTCATTACAAGGCTCTCAGTGGCTTCATTCTCCTGCCTACTGTGGATCAGACAGCAAGGCTCTGAGAGCCACAGGCCAAGTGAAACCTTCCCGCTGGTCATCACTGGCGTCCCAGGGAAGGGACAGACAGAGGAGAGTTAGGTGGAGAGAGGGGCTTGGGTTGGACCCTCCGACCCTGGGCCAGCTAAGTTTTCTCTTTCCGTGGGAGGGAATGGCTGCTCTTTCCAAGCTGAGGCTCCCCCATGAGTTGAAGCTGGAAAATGTCAGGAAAACTCAAAAAAAAAAAAAAGGCGCAAAGTATTGTTCCTTTAAGAAGCTAGTTAGCATGACTCTGAAATACAATACAATGAGTGATCCTAGATTGGATCCTGGATTGGGGGGACAATTGTTGCCCAGCGTGGTGTCGGATAATGAGATATCGATTATTATTTAGACAGTAGCATTGGCTGAATAGCAAGCTTCCCGAACTCGATCGCTGTGCTCTGATTGTAGAAGAGGAGGTCCTTGTTCCTGGGGAATGCACGCTGACGAACTGAAGGAGAAAGAGTCATGATGACTCCCGCTTCTAACTCGGGGTGACAAGGCTTCCTGAGAAAGTGCAGGGAGAGGGCGTGTTTGTTCAGGGTGTGTGTTAGCAGGCCATGACTGCAGGTGAGGGGCTTATGCAGGTGGTGTCTGTTATTCTGTTCTTGCAACTTCTCTGTAGTTTAAAATGTTTTTCAGATTAAAGTTTTAAAAATGTTATTTAAAATTCTAGGTATAGCAATCCTGTGTCACTAACAAGTGACAGTTGCTGGGATAATCAAGTCCAGATTCCTGAGTTCTTCATGAATTTGCCCAAAATGATCTGTGGGGCTACAGACCCCCTCAGTGGGGGGACATGTCCCAGCCGCTGGTGATGCTGTCATCAGACAGCTCAGCTGTCACCCTCAGGGTCAGCTGCTCGCAAGGTTAGGCCCTTCTCCCGGCCTGTGCTCAGTGACCCATGTTGGTGCGTGAAGGCCTGGCCATCTCAGCCCAGCTGGGGACAACTCTGAGGGCCGCCCCAGCGCCATAGCTCCCAGGGGGCCAGCCAAGGCTGCATGGCAGCTTTGTGCCCCCCTGCCAAGCCTGCATCCCCACCCAGCCACGGTGCTGACCCCCAGGTTCCCCCAGCTAGTGCCGACTGCAGCTCAGCCTTCTCAGAGGCAGTGCCCTGGGCTTCCAGCCTGCTGCAGACACCCCCAGCCTCATCACACCCCCACACTCCCGCCACCATCACTTACCCTTCCTCACGCACATCACACACCACAGACATTTTTCTTTAAAGCAGTTTTATCTGGAATAGTTCCTCCAGACAGACAGAAAGGGAGGACAAGACAACGAATGCCCAGGCGCCCCCTGCAGCTTTATCAAGTCTTAGCTGAACGTCACACTTGCTCAAATCTCTGTTTTTCCACCTGTTTGGCTGAGGCCGCCCGAGAGGCCGCCTCCCAGCCTTTCCCTTCCCTTCCTCTCTCCTGAGGTCCTCCCATCCTTATTTGGCGCTGCTTTTCCATGTGTATGTTTTTATACTATTAGTCCATGTTTACGTATCCATAAACAACATGCGGTATTGGATTTTTGGGTTTAATTTTATATAAAGATTATCATCCAGGCTGTATCATTCCACACCTTGCTGTTTTGGGCTTCACGGTGTTAGCTGCAGCCAGGTGGATAGACATGGTTCTGCTCACTCAGTTCCCCTGATGTTTCGTGTTCCCTTGGATTGGAATCCGCCCCAGAGGTTTTGTTCTTTCTCCTGTGGATGGAAATTTCAGTTGCATCAAATTGTTCCTCTTTGCAAACAATGCTGCAGTTCCAGTCCTCACCTACCGCTCCCTGAGTGCCCATGACAGTGTCACAGTGGTGCACTTATCTATCCGGGAAACACACCTCAGGTTGGGGCGTTTAGCAGGAAGCCACCTCCCGAGTCTCAGACAAAGCCTGTGGCTCAGAGTTTGGGCCCCGTGCAGCAGTTCCCCTTCTCAGTTCTCACGGCTGGCCTTCCCCACCTCCTGCTTCCTGTTCCCCAGCTCCTGATACAGCCAGTGTAGCAGTTAGCGTGTGGGCAGTAATGCTAAGTAATAAACAGTCACAGATCCTGGGAGCTTACAGGTATTTATTTCTCACTCATGCGTCAGCAGGTGAGCAAGGCTCAGCTCTGTTCTGGCTGGGGACTGGGTTCTGATATGCATTGTGAGTCTTCTAATTCCTAAAGGATCAGCGGCTTTCTAGGGCATGCTTTTCTGGAAAGCTGAGGGCATTAGAGGCACAAGCATATGTAAATACTCAGGCGCAGTGTGACATATACTACATCTGCTCATATTCCATTGGCCAAAGCAAGTCATATGGCTAAGCCCTACTTCAGCTGGGGGGAGATGACTCCACCCACAATGATGTCTTGGCAAAGGCAGTAGAGAAAGAAGAATCATGTACAAATGATGTATGGGTGAAAAAAATAAAAGATGGGGCCAGGAACTAAACCTGAAAAGCTGAGATGAGCCCTGCACAGTGGCCTTGCAAACCCAAAGACCTAAAGTAAACGCTCAGGATGGTCTAAGTTAAACCTTTCTAGCTAAAAGCAGTTTAGGGGTGGGTAGTCATGTCCTCGAGGGGTGTTCTCTTTCTCCACAAAGGTCAGTGCTTACTTTTACTCAAGCCTGTCTGTTGTCTTTTGTATCTACGATAATGTACCTGATAACATGCCTTTGGAATGTGAGGGTCATTTTATTTCATTAGGCCAGACATCCCACCAGAGCAGGAGCCAGCAGACACCTTCCTTGTTATTGTTATGTGAACCATTAACTGTTAACCATCTTGTTCCCTCCTCTGTAAAAGAAGTTTCAGCATATACTTTTTTTAACCCAATCCCAGAGATTTCCCTGCTTTGCCTTCTCCTGCCTCCCAAATCTATCACCAATCAATTTCATGTAACCCCTTTACTGTCTTTCCCTTTTATTCTAATGTGTAAAATAAGTGGTGAAACCATCATTTTCCAGAGCACTTTCTCAATCCATTAAGACTTTGCTTCCCGGCAATTGTCGACAGTTTGGCTCAAATAAACTCATAAAAATTCTTACAGGTTTGGAAGTTGTTTTACATTGACATATGCCATCAACCACAGGCATTGACCTTCTTTTTCCTGTGTTCCACCTACCACACACACACACACACACACACACACACACACACACACTTTAAATCACAGTCTCTTCCTCCCCAGTTTCCTCCTGCCCACACCCCCCATTCCTGCCAGTTGTGTCCGGGGCTGAACTAGGTTGGGGAATGATGAGCACATTGGCTGACTGGTAAACAAGGGGAACAGAGGCACATCAGAATGTCACGACTCAGGATTCTCCAGGAAAACACAACCAATAGCAGATACATATAAATATTTATCATGGCTTGGCTCAAGCAAGTTATGAAGACTGAGAATCTCCGTAAGCTGTCATCTACGAGATGGAGACTCAGGAGAGCCTGTGGCATAATTGAGTCCAAGTCCAAAGGTCTAGGAACCAGGGAAGCTGATGGTGTAAATCCTAGAATGAAGGCAGCTGAGATGTGATATACCAGCAACCCAATTTCAAGGAAAAAACAGTTACTTCTTCCTCCTGTCTTTTGTTCTATTTAGGATCACAAAGGATTAGATGGTGTCCACCCACATTAGAGAGGGGCATCTACTTTACTGAGTCCAGTGATTCAAATGCTAATCTCATCCGGAAATGCCATTGCAGACACACCCAGAAATGATGTTGAATCCAGGCATCCCATGGCCAGTCAAGTTAACACAGAATTCATCATCATGCATTCCTCCTGCCTGATGATATAGGAGCAGGGTTATTTGCTACAGATTTGAATGGAGTCTGTCTGCTATAGGAAGTGGAACATGAGCTATGAATTCTATTCTGAATTGTCAAGGAGCCACAGGCTTCCACTCACACAGAGCTGTGGCAGGTAATGTGATAACTCAGACATCTTCCCATTTAACTTATTAATGTATAAGAAACTGGGTCGCCAGCACACACTTAGGGATTGTGGTTTGTTGAATTAAATAATAAGAGAACGGTATAGAAATCAATATTCAATTCCATTCTCAAAAGCCAGAGACATCCAAATTCTGTATAGGTCATTCATGCTTTGGATTAACATGCTCCTAAATCATAAGCCAAGTAGTCATCTTTTTCAACACCCTCTGCCCTCTCATTTAGCCCTGGCTGGGAAGAATAGGTACTGTTAGCTGCATTACTCAGAGTTAGGAAATCGAAGATGGGCCGATCTTTGATAGCTATGTTGTATGGCCAGTAGCCGTGGCTGCCGCTGCCGTGGCCATGCACATGCAGGTTCTCATTGAATTCAGACAGACAGTAAAGAAACTGGGGAGCCAAAAAATGGTGGGCCATTCCTTTATTAAAGTCTCGCACCAGCCGACGAGCAAACACACAGGGAAAATACTTCCCTTTCACCCAGGGCACCCAAAGCCACTGACACATTCTCAGGTTCCACAACCAGGAGAATCTTCTCTGATTTCTCCTAGAATCAAAGGCCTCACCAGTCTTAGTGGAGCTCCCAAAGCCCCTCAGCTCTGGCCCCCCATCTACACACCTTCTCTTTTCCCTGCCAACATGGCTTCTCCTTCAGCACTCTGCATCTCTCTGCTCTCCCTGCTCCGCTCTGCGAACACGGCTTCTTTCTGTCTCTTCTGCTGTTCTCTCTCTCTCTCTCTCTCTCTCTCTCTGTGTGTCTTTCTCTCTCTCTGCAAAACTGCCTGGGGCCACAAAAAACCCTCCTCCAGCAAACATTAGCAAAACAATGGCCCATCGCAAGCAGGAAGGTAATTTGCAATTTCACAGATCACGTATACCTGGAGCTGCCCAGCCCCAATGCAAACTATAAGCGAGCAAACATAAAAATCATATTTTACAAACTTACTTGACCAACACAAGTACTGCTAAGTAGACTGGGAAAATTACACGAGATCTTTAGGAGAACGATGGCTGAGTTCTTTAAAGCCATGACTGTACAATATCAGCTTTTAATTTCCTATAACATTCACCAAGGTTTATGGGGCTTTTGTAATACCTAATTGGGATTGGTAACAAGACCCTTACTTTCTCTCTGTAGAACGTTTTAAGCATTCATCAAGTCTAGATGAAAAGGAAAGAAGAAGTAAAATTGCACCCAATCTTAGAAATTATAGGGAAGGGACCTCAGCATAATTGAAGGCTGACCTTATACTATATATAAATCATTCCCTTTAATCCTCACATATCTCCACCTCACAGGTGATAGAACTGAGCTTCAGAAAGATGAACTAATTTGACCAATGTCACTGGGCTAAACTGGTGGAACTGAGATTCAAAAAAGCTAATTAGGAAGGCCACTCCCCTTCCACTGAGCTTTATCCCAGGCTCTCTCAAGGTCCTGATATTTTAGTAATGTCAATAGGAGGTTCGTAGAGTGCTACGGGCAACAATAATGGGGAAGGTTGGGGGACTCGGTAATAGTAATAGTATGATTTGCATCAAGAATAATCCCCTCCTGCGGTAGAGCATCAGCCTGGCATGTGGAAGTCCCAGGTTTGATTCCTGGCCAGTGCACATAGGAGAGGCAGCCATCTGCTTCTCCACCCCTCCCCCTCTCCTTTCTCTCTACCTCTCTCTTCCCCTCCTGCAGCCAAGGCTCCATTGGAGCAAAGTTGGCCCTGATGCTGAGGGTGGCTCCATGGTCTCTGCCTCAAGTGCTAGAATGGCTCCCATTGCAATGGAGCAATGCCCCAGATGGGCAGAGCATCACCCCCTGGTGAGCGTGCTGGGTGGGTCCTGGTCGGGTGCATGCAGGAGTCTGTCTGTCTGCCTTCCTGCTTTCACTTCAGAAAAATACAAAAAAAAAAAAAAAAAAAAGAAGAAGAATCTCCTCCCTGCATCAGGACCCAATACCTATTTTAATATAGCTCATGGGCTGCATTTCCTTTATGGCCCCCAGAGGTCATTGCTGGTCTAGAGGTACCTAAACCTCCCAAGGATTCTTCTTCATACGAGCTTCTCTTCAGCTAGATCTCCTTTGTCCTATATTTGTGGAAATTAGGGAGTATATAAGATTATTAGCATTTACCTCATTTGATTTATTCATTATTCTATATCCATCCTTTCAACCTGTTAAGATTTTTCAAATCTTAATTCTATCATCCAGTATAAGAGCCATCTCTTTTTGTTCTCATCTCCAAATCTGGTAACTGTGCCTTCCGTTCCACCTGGGATGGGCAGACAGGTGAGTGCACACATGAAAATGAGCTGTCAGCACCATCTCCTGTGTAATGCACCAGTGCTCTGCCAAGAGGTTCGGAATCCTGCCTCCTTCCAGCACTTTCTAACAAGTAGTGGTGCAAAGCTCCTATCCCTGTGCATATCAGAGACACTCCCTATAGCCTCTGTTATAATCATGGATGGGAAGCCCCATGAAGGCAGAGACCATGCCAGGTTTTGCTCACCCGTAGTCCTCAACACCCAGCCTGTGTGAGTATCCACAGAAGTAAGTGTTGAATGAATGAAGGGATGAAGGCATGCAGCTATATTGTCACTCCTCAATCTCCATCCATGTCATATATCCCAGCAGGTTAGTCTCTTTGGATGTAGCCAGTTCTGTTGGGTTTCTAGAGTGGTGGCTCTTGATTGTAAGAGTTGTCACCCCCAGAAGGGTGCTCTGGAAGTTTGAGGATATTTTCTCATAGTCACAGTACTTGGCGGGGGCTGTGGCCTCCGAAAGAGATGGGTAGTATTCTACAATGCAAGAGATGGTCAGTCAAGAAAAGCTTGTCCCTATCTTTTGAAACATTCTGTTATCTTGATGGGCATTCACAAAGGTGGATGCTTTTGTTGACATGTAAACACAGGGCATCTTTTACAATTTTAATATGCATAGAATATACTAGTCTCCATCTTTAGGTAGTGAGTACCATGACAAGCAGTGAAACTGCAGTGGAGGCCTTCAGGGAACTTTCATTCTGGTTAAGGAACTTGAATGTGTAATGAGAGTCCATAAGAGGCTCTAACCCCTCCTGGTGGAAAGGAAGTGTTGACAGAACAAGGAACGATGAGTTAGAGTTTACTAAGGGAAAGAGGAAAGACCAAGTGAATCAGGAAAAGAAAACATGTGTAAAGGCCCTGTGGCAAGTAGGACAAGACATCTAAGTAACATCACTTCTTTCTATTCTAATATTGTTGCTAATTTCTTTTTATATGTGACTCTCATGTTGGATTGAAAGTTTCTTAAAACTAAAACCATGTCTTACCCGTCTTACCCACCGTTCTGTCCTCCATGCACCTTGCACAGTAACGAAAACCCCATGCAAACCCCCAAACATGTTAGTTTCATTGATTTGCAGTTAGGAGATAGTATAAAGATCAGACAGTACTTTGGGGTAGGTTCCTAGGTCTCTTGCCATAACCTACTGCTTCTCCCGTCAGATGAATCCTTTCTCTGGGCCTCCGTTTCCTCTTCTATAAAATACAAGCGTTAGATCAGCTTGTCAGGTAGACCTTTCCTGCATTGGCAAATAGAACCTCATCGCCTAGAGTTACCTGAAACATGCAAATCTGTGTCCTGATTAAGAGTAAACACAACTTTTAATGACAGATTTTAATGCAATTTAGAATACTCAGTGTCAGACCCAACACTATATTGAAATGGAACTGACCATTTGAGAGAGAGAGACAGGGAGAGGAATTACATAACCATCTGCCGCCACTCTGCTGGCAGTCAGCTCTGGGGCCCCAGAGGAGAAGGAGCAGACTGCATCCTGTTTCTTAGTCCCTCTAGGGAAACCAAAGACTCAGAAAGAACCACAGAGGAGCCAGGGAAGTGTCCTGTGGGTTCATTGTGCCACCCCAGAGGCTTCCCAAAGCTCTCCTGACCTCATCATACAGTGAATGCTTTTCTGGAGATCTGTGCATTAATTAGCATCATTGGAGAGACATTATCTATATTTACATAATAGCTTCCCAGGTTTTGCTGGTTCCAAGTCAAGCTAACAAATTTGTAGCTATTAAGGAACACAGATTGCTCTGCTATGTTTTAAATCCTGTGAGTGGAAAGCTCTGTCTGCTTAAGAGAAGTGGCTAGAACCCAGAGCAGTTAGTGTCTAATAATTCGTTAATGTTGGAGACGCACAAAGAGACTGCTTAAAATGTAGGCTTTAGTGTCTTAAGTGAGAAGAAACATTTGAAGAAACCATAATCAGTTAGGCATATTAATATAATTGCGTGATTTTTACAATATGGAAAAGGCTCCTGTTTAAAGGGACAACTAACACTGCATACTTATTTTTACCACAATTATGACCAAATGATGATGATTTCATTATGGAGGAATAGAGGTAGAAGGGCCTGGATTGGGAAGGGGAGGGGTCAAGGGTTGAAAGACTCCCTTGGGTTGACCACCAGGCCATTCCACCCCGCCCCCGGCACCTCTCTTGGTGACGTCTTGCAAGCTCCCAGACAACTTGATCAAAACATTGTAAGAAATCGTGCTAACTGGGTGCAGAGAGTCTTGTGTGGTAATAGGTAACAATTTACTGCTTTCTGCCCAAAACCTTTCTCTTCCTCTAGAAAGAGCAACTCCCCTTCACCGAGGGCGTGGTTCTCACCTCTGGGCATGCGTCAGAATCAAGTGGAGGCTATTGAACCAGATTCCGGTTCAGGGCCTCTGAGGCAGCCTGTGCACTCCCACGGATGGTCGCTGCCACTCTGGGATCACACTCCTGAAGACCAGTGGTGTGGGAATTGCTTCTCTGTGACCTAAAATGGGCTTTCCCATGATTGTTTTCCAGCATTAATAATTGAAGACGCCCTTCTATCGCTCCTGGAAAAATGTGGGTCTGGGAGCTAGGAGCAATGTAGTCTCCCTACAAGAAGCCGTGGGAAGTGTAGTGGAGACCGTAAGAGCTTAGGATAGGATCGACAGATCCAACTCAGGATGCACAGCTCAAGTTCAAGTTCAGATAAGTAAGGAATGTTTTAGGCTACATATGTCCCCATATTGCATGAGACATACTTATCCTTTAAAAAAAAAATTTCGTTGTTTATCTAAAATTCAAATTCAGCTACACAGCCTGTATTCTGACTTGCTAACTCTGGCAGCCTGAATTTAGGAGCAAATTAGATGTGGGTCTGCCTCTCTGCTGTGTCTCTGACGGTGTGACTTCGACAGTATCCGTGTCTGACTTCTTGGGGCTGCATTTCCAGGTTCCCGTGCAAGCTGGTCTAGGCAGCAGAGGCACTGGCAGCGGCTGGAGGGCGGGAGGGAGGCGGAAATCTGGGTATTTCTGCCTCCTTCCAGGGTCCCAGCTTCCACTGGACAGTCTGTCATGGATTCAGAGTCACCAAGGCAGATTTTTATACCCTAGTTCAGTTGTCTGTCCAAGAATCCCTATCATCAAAGTCATACACCATGCACAACTCTTTCACTCAGCAGAATGTTTTTGAGATTTGTCCACATTGTTGTGTTTAGCAGTTCATTCCTCCCCTCCCCCCACCCCCTGGGCCCTGGCTGTACTGGGACATGAGTGACACCTAACATGGTGTAAGCTTAAGGTACATGAAATGATTAGATACACTTACGTATTGCAGCTTGATTACTGACATAGTGTTAGCTAACACCTGCATCACCTCACAGAATTACTATTTCTTTTCGTGGTGAAAACACTTAAGATTTAGTCTCTCAGTAACTTTCTAGTATAAAATACAGTCCTTTTTTTTTTTTTTTTTTTTTTTTTTTTGTATTTTTCCGAAACTGGAAATGGGGAGAGACAGTCAGACAGACTCCCGCATGCGCCCGACCGGGATCCACCCGGCACGCCCACCAGGGGGCGACGCTCTGCCCACCAGGGGCGATGCTCTGCCCCTCTGGGGCGTCGCTCTGTCAAGACCAGAGCCACTCTAGTGCCTGGGGCAGAGGCCAAGGAGCCATCCCCAGCGCCCGGGCCATCTTTGCTCCAATGGAGCCTCACTACGGGAGGGGAAGAGAGAGACAGAGAGGAAGGAGATGGGAAGGGGTGGAGATATAGATGGGCGCTTCTCCTGTGTGCCCTGGCCGGGAATCGAACCTGGGACCCCTGCACGCCAGGCCGACACTCTACCACTGAGCCAACCTAAAATACAGTCTTATTAATTATAATTACCATCCTATACATTAGATCCCCACAATTGTTCATCTTACAGGTAGAAGTTTGTAATCGCTGAACATCTGCCCTTTTCCCCTAGCCCCTAGTAAGCACCATTCTAGTTTTTGTTTCTATGAATTTGATTTTTTTAAATGCCACACTTTGGTGTCTGACTTATTTCACTTGGCATAATGCCTTCAAAGTCTGTCCACGCTGTTGCAAGTAGCAGGATTTCCTCCCTTCACGTGGCTGAATATTATTCCACTGTGTGTAATATATACCATGTCTTCTTTATCCAGCCATCCACTGATGGCCACTTAGGTTGTTTCCCTGTATTGGCCACTGTGAAGAATGCTGCAGTAAGCATAGAAGTACAGCTATCTCTTTGAGAGCCTGACTTTATTCCCTTCGGACATATATCTAGAAATGGATTGTGTGACAAGGTCCGTTTTTAAATTTTTTTTTCATTTTTAATTTTTTTGAGAAACCTCCATACTGTTTTTCATTTTTAATTTTTTAAAAATATTTTATTTGTTTATTTTAGAGAAAGAAAGAGAGAGCTAGATGTAGTTGTTCATTGACTGCTTCTCATATGTGCCTTGACCGGGCAAGCCTGGGGTTTCAAACCAGCAACCTCAGCATTCCAGGTCAGGGCTTTATCCACTGCGCCACTACAGGTCAGGCATACATACTGTTTTCTACAGTGGCTGTACCAATTTACATTCTCACCAGCAATGCTAAGGGTTCCCTTTTCTCCACATCCTTGCTAATGCTTGTTATCTTTTTTTTTTTTTTTTTTGATAATAGGTGTGAGATTTTTTTTGTGTGTGTGTGTGTGTATTTTTCTGAAGCTGGAAACGGGGAGAGACAGTCAGACAGACTCCCTCATGCGCCCGACCGGGATCCACCCGGCACGCCCACCAGGGGGCGATGCTCTGCCCCTCTGGGGCGTTGCTCTGCTGCAACCAGAGCCACAATAGCGCCTGGGGCAGAGGCCAAGGAGCCATCCCCAGCCCCCGGGGCATCTTTGCCTCCCTGTGGGAGGGGAAGAGAGAGACAGAGAGGAAGGAGAGGGGGAGGGATGGAGAAGTAGATGGGCGCTTCTCCTGTGTGCCCTGGCCGGAAATCAAAACCGGGACTTCTGCACACCAGGCCGACGCTCTACCACTGAGCCAATCGGCCAGGGCAATAGGTGTGAGATTTGATTTGCATTTTCCTGATGATTAGTGATGTTGAGCATTTTTCATGTGCCTGTTGACCATTCTTTGGAAAAATGTCTTTTCACTTCCTCTGCCCATTTGTTTATAGTGCATTCTTTTTACCTGCTGAGTGATATTTACTTGTCTGAATATATCACTTTAAAAGAAATGATTCTCCTGTTGATGGACATTTGGGTTGTTTTCAGTATGGGACTATTATGAATGAAGCTATGGAGAACGTTTGTGGACATGTCTTTGTATAAAACACATTTTCATTTCTCTGGAGTAAAATTCTAGAAGTGAAATTGTTAGGTAGTAGAGTAGGTAAATGTTTTGTTTTAAAGGAAGCTTCTAGATCTTTTTCTACAGAATTTTGCCTTGAAACTGTATTATGAGCATTGAATTTCAGTTAGGATGGCACAAGCTCTCTGGTTATGAGGCTACAAATCAGAGTCTCTGAGATCCTTTTAAGTCTGGGCTTCGGCGCTTCTCTTGAAATGCCTGTCACTGTTTTCTAACAGAATTCTCTGGGTAATTAGGTACACAGAAGGTTGCTCAGTTTGCAAATTCTCCCTCTTCCAAAACACCTGCAGAGATCAGAAAATAAAAGGCAAGATCTCTCACCACAGAGTTATATATCTTTTTTAGCTTTTCTGAAGTATAATTGACCCACAGAAATTGTAAAGGTTTAAAGGATACAACTTGGTGTATGCATTGTGAAATTGTTACCATGGTCAAGCTCATTAACATATCCATCACCTCACCTCACATAGTTGCCATTTTCTTTTTGTGTGTGTCCAGAATGCAAGATCTACGCCCCTAGCATATTTCATGTATACAGTACAGTATTTAACTATGGACACACTTAACGAACACAGTCTGGGAGGTGGGCAGGAAGCTGGGGAGCCCGTGCGTGACGCCATCAGCTCGGGCCAGAAGAGGAGCCTGGGAGAGGACCTTTCTGTTCACGCAGCCTAAAAACCTGCAGGAGATTAGGAGCCCACAGGAACGCTTCAGATGTCACAGTCGCTCTGCCCTGTGCCTTTACTGAGTCCTTTATAAATGGTAAAACTGCCTTGAAGATGAAGAACAGGTGTAGTGGGTCCTCAGATTTTCTTTCGTTTGAAAATGATGGTAAACAACCCAAATAGCCATAAACAAAAGGAGAGCATTTTTGGTCTCACATCATGGTGGGTAAGCAGGCTGAGAAAGGAACTCAAACTAGGGTATGGGGCCACCTGTGTTTTCAGGCAGACTGTCTTCCCTGGTGATCCAGGCTGATCTCCCCAGGTTTAGAAACCTCAGTGGAAAGGGAGTTTCTCTTTCCTATTATTCCAATAAAAGCCTAGAATTGAGTCTCATTGTGTTGGCCTGGGTCATGTGGCCACCCATGAGCCAGTCAGGGCCAAGAGGACGGAGTAGGCTGATTGGCCTGACCTGGGTCATGTGCTTACCTCTGTATCACATGGGCTGGTGTCAGTTGCACAAAAACTTCACCTGCTGAGAGGAGAAGAGGGTGATTACTCCAGATCAAATCAAGGTGCTGAAGGTAGGAAGGAGGAGTGGACACTGGATCAGAAAAGCCTACCGTGTAGCACACCAGTAGGTGTTAGCCAGTGAGAGGCAAAGCCATGATTAACAAGATCTTGACAATCCAAATGTCCAGGACAGGAAGACAAATGTCCACAACATTTTCAGTAATACATAAAATCAAACGATACTCAGTCTAATACTTTATAAAATCTTACTGAATGTAATTGTAAATATATTAAAGTCACTTTTGAGATTTCTTAGTAAAAGGCAAAAAACACACACACCATTGGGGAAATGCTTATTTTTTCTGTTGCAGTAGAAATGGGTAAAACAATCTTTTTTGAAATGCAAAAAGTAAAATCCATCCCTTTGACAGCATCACCATTGCAAAAGGTATAGAAAACACTGAAGACTTGAACAAACTAGAATTAGAAGTAAGTATGGTGTGTGGGCGGTTTTCTATACAGCTGGGTGAGAGCACAGTTTTTTAAAAAACCTGTAGCTAATATTATTTGCTAGATTTTATTTCAATAAAGAAATATACAAAAGGCCACTTTTTTGTGAGCCATTAAATGAAAAACGTACCAGGAAATATATATTCTTAATAGTGTATTCTCTTAAAATAATATTTTATGGAAAAGCTAAGTATAACTAGAGGTGGAATAGAAGAGAGAGCTCAGGTGTGTGTGTGTGTGTGTGTGTGTGTGTGTAAGAATTTAATATACAATAACGTAGCACCACAAATTAGTGGGGAAAAGGTAGATTGCTAGGTAAATAATATAAGGAAAACCCACTAAGATCCCCACATAATACTTTATGTAAAAGTGGCCTCCAATGAATTAAAGAGTTAAAAGTGGAAGATGAAACTATAAAGCTAATAGGAGGAATGTAGGAAAATATCTTTGTGAGCCAAGATAGAGGAAGGCATTCTCAAAACACATTTAAAAGCATCAACCATAAGGCAACAAAATCAGTGAATTTACATCAATGTTAAGGCTGTTTCATAAATAAAGGACACCATGAATAAAGCTGATGAAAAGGGGATAGAATGGAAGAAAACATTTACAATGTCACTTGAAATGCCATGTGAACCACTTGTGCAATGGTAAATGTTCTAGTAGCCACATTTAGAAAACAAAACTAAATAAATTAATTTTGATAATATATTTATTTAACCTTATCTACACAGAATATTACCATTTCAACATGCAATTAGTAAAAAAAATAAAATTATTAATGAGAATTTTGCTTTGTCTTTCATACTGAGCCTTCTAAATTCTTCGTGTATTTTTACACTCGTCAGCACATCTCAGTTGGGACCAGCCATGTTTCAAGCACTCAGCAGCCACTTAGAAGCCACCATACTGGACAGCACAATCACAGACTAGCCACAGAAGTCCTGAAAATCAGTAGGAACAAGAGAGTAATCCCAATCAGAAAATGGACAAAAGACATCAATAGGCAACTTGTAAAAGAAAAAAACCAAAGAGCTCACAAGCATCTGTAAAGATGTTCAAATTCATTAGTCATCATGGGAATTAAAACAATGAAATAGCATTTCATATGTATAAGACTGAATTAGGAAGCTAAATAATGCCACTGTTGGCGAGAAGGATATGGGCACCTGAGCCTCTCATGTCCCATGGGCAAGAGAATAGAATGGCATAGCTTCTCTGGGGAGGAGAAACCGGCACTGAGAAGCAGCACATGCCCAGTAAGTCCAGTGGCGCTACTCAGATCGGTATTTCAAAGACGGGCTCACGCAGCTGTATAAAGGGGCAGGTACAAGGATGTACAATGTATTATTTTTATGGAGGTAAGGAGTCAGAGGAAGCTGGATGCCCATCCTGGAACAGAAAGAAGTAAAATACAGGGTTGCAGACCATGTCCCAGAGTTAGAAGGAATAGTTTAGGTGCATACACAGCAGCATGAATGAATTGAAAAACAGATGTTCGGATGGAAAAGTAGTGAGAATAGTATTTACATACATTAAAAATACATCACACAAGCCTGGCCTGTGGTGGCACAGTAGATAAAGTGTCAACCTGGAACACTGAGGTCACCAGTTCAAAACCCCAGGCTTGCCTGATCAGAGCAAATATGGGAGTTAATGCTTCCTGCTCCTCCCCCTTCTCTCTCTCTCTCTCTCTCTCTCTCTCTCTCTTTCCCTCTCTTCTCTAAAATGAATAAATAAAATCTTAAAAATAAATAAAAAATAAAAATACATCAGACAAAACAATGGTATATGTTTTTCAAGGGTACATACCCCCAAACCTCATGTTAAATACAGGAGAAGAATTTCTGGGTGGACTAGAGAGGTAGAAATGAACTATGGGGGTACAAGAGGTAATTATTTTGTTAATGAGAGATCTTGGGCGGACCAATGATGATGGTGTGTTATGAACTGAGGGGTATGTTTAACCCAATCATCTCTACCCAAGGTAAAAAAAAAGACAGAGGCCCTGGCCAGTTGGCTCAGTGGTAGAGCATCAGCCTGGCGTGCAGGAGTCCCAGGTTCGATTCCCGGCCAGGGCACACAGGAGGAGCGCCCATCTGCTTCTTCACCCCTCCCCCTCTCCTTCCTCTCTGTCTCTCTCTTCCCCTCCCACAGCCAAGGCTCCACTGGAGCAAAGTTTGTCCGGGCACTGAGGATGGCTCTGTGGTCTCTGCCTCAGGCGCTAGAATGGCTCTGATTGCGGCAGAGCATCACCCCCTGGTGGGCATGCCGGGTGGATCCCGGTCGGGCGCATGTGAGAGTCTGTCTGACTGCCTCCCCATTTCCAGCTTCGGAAAAATACAAAAAAAAAAGAAAGAAAGAAAAGTGGAAGGAGGAAGAAGATGGAACAAGGAAAAGAAAGTGAAGAAAGTTAAGTCAGAGCACCTCACATCAGTGCCACTAGGTGGCATTGCTGCAGTTACCCTGTGAAATCCAGGGCTCAGTGACGGGAAGAAATGTCACAGAGTATCTCATGGCAGAGGCATTAGAAGAGTTATTGAACTTAAAGTGTTACACTTTAAAAAACAAACAAATGTTCAAATTTGCTGACATTTTCTGTCATGAGAGGTAGCACTGAAGAATATATAATGCAGCAAATAATCTCTGAAGAATAGATGTATCAGTCTGGCACCTAAAGGCTCCATTCTTTTTGTATTTTTCTGAAATGAGAAGCAGGGAGGTAAAGAGACAGACTCCCACATCCACCCAACGGGGATCCACCCGGCATGCCCACTAGGGGGCGATGCTCTGCCCATCTGGGGCATTGCTCCATTCTAGAGCCTGAGGCGGAGGCCATGGAGCTGTCTTCAGTGCCTGAGCCAACTTTGCTCCAATGGAGCCTTAGCTGCGGGAAGGGAAGAAAGAGACAGAGAGAAAGGAAAGAAGGAAGGGTGGAGAAGCAGATGGTTGCTTCTTCTGTGTGCCCAGGCTGGGAATGGCACCCAGGACTTCCACTCACCAGGCCAAAGACTCCATTCTTTTTTAAAGTTTTTAAAATGAAGCTTCTATTGCCTGACCAGTGATGGCCCAGTGGATGGAGCATCGACCTGGGATGCTGAGGTCCCTAGTTTGCAACCACGAGGTTGCAGGCTTGCCAGTTTGAGCATAGGATCATCGACATGATCCAGAAGTCACTGGCTTGAAGCCCAAGGTCGCTGGTTTGAGCAAAGGGTCACTGGCTCTGTTTGAGTCCCCCCACCCCCAAGGTTAAGGTACGTGTGAGGAACAATGAATAAAGTGATACAACTACATACGAGTTGATGCTTCTCATTTCACCTCACTCTCTTTTCCTTCCTGTCTCTCTCTCTTAAAAAAAAAAAAAAACTTATTGGGTATTGGGGTAGCATTGATTAATAAAATTATATAGGTTTCAAATGTCCAATCCTATAGTACATTATCTGTGTGTTGCATTGTGTGTTTACCACCTAAAGTCAGATCTCCTTCTGTCACCATATATTTGACCCCCTTTACTTTTTTTAATTAATTTTAATGGGGTGACATTGATAAATCAGGGTACATATGTTCAGAGAGAACATCTCCAGGTTATTTTGACATTTGATTATGCTGCATTCCCATCACCCAAGTCAAATTGTCTTCTGTCACCTTCTAACTGGTTTTCTTCGTGCCCCTCCCCTCCCCCAACCCCCTCCCTCTCCACCACCCCCCCATAACCACCACACTCTTGTCCATGTCTCTGAGTCTCATTTTTATGTCCCACCTATGTATGGAATCATATAGTTCTTAGTTTTTTCTGATTTACTTATTTCGCTCACTATAATGTTATCAAGGTCCATCCATGTTGTTGTAAAGGATACGATGTCATCATTTCTTATGGCTGAGTAGTATTCCATAGTAGATATGTACCAAAGCTTTTTAATCCACTCATCCACTGATGAACACTTGGGCTGTTTCCAGATCTTCGCTATTGTGAACAATGCTGCCATAAACATGGGGGTGCATTTCTTCTTTTGAAACAGTGCTATGGTGTTCTTGGGGTATATTCCTAAAAGTGGGATAGCTGCGACCCCCTTTACTTTTTATTACCTCCCCCCACCCCCTTTCTCTCTGATGTAAAAACTGTATGTGTCTATGAGGGTTTTTTTGTTCATTTGTTGCTTTCATTTTTGTATCTCACATATGAGTGAAATTATATGGTTCTTGACATTTTCTATCTGATTTACTTTGCTTAGCATGATAGTCTCACTATCCATCCATGTTAAACTTAAATATATATATATATATATCAATTATATATATATATTTCTATAAAAATGCTCATAGCCATGTGCCAAAAGATCTTGGAAATCATTCTAACCACAAATTTTCTCAAAATGTTTTAGATTTTGAACTCACTTGTTAAAAATATCAAAAGAAGTAAGTACCTTTTCAATGAGTTTGCAAGAATATCATCAAGATCAGGAAACGTGGAAATTTGCTAGCCAGATGCCAACAAAATTTTTTGTATAATTGGCAGTTGGGATTGAAAAATAAGCATCATTATCTCACACATAGAGCTACAAATCTATGTGGAATATTTTTCAGTTATGATAGTCCTTCAAACGATCTATTAAAATTTACTGAAACTTAGAATCAAGTCATTAAATTGTGATATCAAAAAAGTGTCAAAGAGCCCTGGCTGGATAGCTTCAGAGCATCATCCCAAAGCAGAGAGGTTGCCGGTTTGATCCCCGGCCAGGGCACATACGGGAATGGATCAATGTTTTTGTCTCTCTCTCCCTTCCTCTCTCACTGAAATCATTTTTTTTAAGTGACAAAAAGTTTAAAATGTAATAAAACATATTCAATCCTTCACTCTAATTGTATTAATATAATACAAATAATTTTCATAATAACCAAAAGAATTTGTACTGATGACACCTTTAAACTTAAAAATGCATTTTGAAATATTTGTTATGACCTCTTTAGTCTATCCTTTTTAACTTTTGTGTTTTTGTTTGCTTTATAATATACATGATGTATCTGTGCAGTACACATTTTATTTTTTACGCTGATGGGTATGTATGATCAAAAATGTTTGGGGACTATCAATTTCCTTTGGCTGCTGAAACAAATTACAAATAATCCCAGTGGCTTAAAACAACACATAGTTACTGGTTTACAGTTCTGGAGGTCAGAAGTTTGGACACGGGGCTCTCTGAGCTAACATCAAGTTGTCAGCAGGGCGGGGTCCTTCTGGCGGCTCCCGGGGCAAGTACTTCCTTCCCTTTTCCAGCTTCTAGATGTAATTCCATCCCTTGGCTCCTGACCCTGCTTCATCACGTCAAAGTCAAAGTCTCCCTCGCTGACTTTGACCCTCTCTCCTCCCTTTTATGAGAATCCTGATGACATGGGCCCCACCCAAATAACTCAGGATTATCTCCCCACCTCAAGGTCCCTATTTCAACCACAACTGCAAAGTCCCTTTGTCCCTGTAAAGGAAACATAGTTACATGTTCTGAGGATTAGCATGTGGACATCTTTAGAAGCCATCATGCCGCCTGTCACAAAAGGCTTGGGCAGAAACCTTTTGTGACTGACCCAAAGACAAGAGAAATGGTGATAGTCAGGGTCAGACTGGGTGTGAAAACTCCCCAGCAGGGCAATTGCCACGGGCTTACTTTATTGGCTATGCTTTGAGGGGCACTGGACCTCATCTTCAGCTAATGCACGTGATATCTCTTTGGTCACATTCCTGCCATTCTGCTAAAAGTAATAAAAAAAACCCTCCTCTTGTTTAGGTAAGGTTGAAATGATAATTTCTTTGCTTTCTATTGGGTCAGCTAGACCAAGGTTCAGATCATGATTCAGGCACTTCCTTGCTGCCTGAAAGATCTGAGCAATTTTCCTAGCTGGTCTGAGCCTGAGCTCCCCTCTCTTTAACACTGAGAAACTAAGCCAGACTTCGCAGAGTGGCTGGGAGGACTAAAGGCTACAGTGTATAAATTGTTTGCACAAGGCTGCTGCTGAAGAAATGTCAGTTTCTCTTCCTCTTCCAGTTAGAATTTCCATCCATGCAATTCTTCATGCTGGGAACAAGCCTCATCCATAAAGATGCAGAAAAGTGAGAGCAAATTGAGTCCAAGAGTGAACACCACTTTGCAACGATTTCTCCATTTCTCCTTTCATCTAGGGATTATGAAACATACAGCTTCTTTCATTCACAACTTCCTCAAAACAGTGCCAGGCATGACAGTGAGAGCCAATCAACTTAGAATGAAATACACCTGACAGAGCAATGGGGGGTCAAAATAATTTCCTTAAAAACAAAGACCTCCCTAACTTAACAGCATTGTACTTTGACAATTTCCCAAATTCTCAGAACATGAACAAAATTGGCCAGTATTTGACCTACAAAATGCTTCAATTCTTCTCTCCTGAAATCTAGCCGGTAGGTGGTGGGAAAGCCCTTTCATAGGTGGACGTCCTTTCCAAGGAAACATTTTCATTGTCTGATTCTGGAAGGTGGGGCTTGTCAAATCCCATTTTCCTGCAGAAGACCTTTTCTTTTCATGCAGTAACATCCTCCTCTGCTGGAACTTGTAGGTTTTGCTACCATATTAACAAAAATTTAATACAAGATGCATTTTGTGTCCAAATGAGTGGGTTCTTAAATTTTCACTTGTTAAGAATTCTCTGAAATGCTATTTTTAATGAAGATCTTTATGCCCTGTGCCTAGCTCCTAGGATTGAGTAAGTCTAAAGTGGGGTACAGATGAACATTTAAAAGCCCCTCAACCCTCACCCCTGCCTGTCCCAGTGATCCTGATGTGTGTACTTCCCGGGAGAATTTCGCTGAATTCCACAGTGCACCTGGGGGCTGCTGGAGGAGTGGAGGCACAGGCGTCAAAGGTCTCCAAGAAGCCTGACTCAGCAGGGACAGGGGGCAGATATTCAAGCTCAAGAAATCTCTGGCTTCTCTCTTCTTTTCAGTTTTATTGAGATATAATTGATTGTGTCTTCAATCCATTTTCCGTTAACTTTTCTGTATGGAGATCTTCCTGAAAGCCAACAGGAAAAAAAAAAGGGAATGACAAGATATGGAAAATAATAACAGAAATAATCATAATAATTGTATTAGTTCCCTATGGCTACTGTAAGAAATTGCCACAAACTTAGTGGTTTAAAACAACCAATTTAGGGCCCTGGCCGGTTGGCTCAGCGGTAGAGCGTCGGCCTAGCGTGCAGAGGACCCGGGTTCAATTCCCGGCCAGGGCACACAGGAGAAGTGCCCATTTGTTTCTCCACCCCTCTGCCGCACCTTCCTCTCTGTCTCTCTCTTCCCCTCCCGCAGCCAAGGCTCCATTAGAGCAAATATGGCCTGGGCGCTGGGGATGGCTCTGTGGCCTCCGCCCCAGGCGCTAGAGTGGCTCTGGTCGCAACATGGCGACGCCCAGGATGGGCAGAGCATCGCCCCCTGGTGGGCAGAGCGTCGCCCCATGGTGGGCGTGCCGGGTGGATCCCGGTCGGGCGCATGCGGGAGTCTGTCTGTCTCTCCCTGTTTCCAGCTTCAGAAATATAAAAAAAAAAAAAAAAAAAAAAAACAACCAATTTATTCTGTACAATTCTGAAGGTCAGACACCGCAGGGAGTGTTTAGGGAGCTGACTGTGAGAGTTTGTGCAGTTCAAATGGACTGGATCACACGGGGCTTTGTGCAGAGCGCAGCTTTCTGCAGGTCACGCGGTCCAGTTGTTTACCAGAGGGATGGGTGGAATTCCCACAGCCAATACAGCCTCTGTGGACACTCCACTTTTGTGCAGTTCCAACTACATTAATTCTAGCTTCACCCCTTGTTACTCCCTAAAAGTTTTTCAGAGTACAAGTGAGAGTGTTGGGATGATTACCCTGCAGATAACTTCAAAGCCACCATTTTTATGGGACTACAGCTGTGGTCCCCAACCCCCAGGCCGCAGACCGGTACCAGTCCGTGAGCCATTTGGTACCGGTTCACAGAGAAAGAATAAATAACTTACATTATTTCCATTTTATTTATATTTAAGTCTGAACGATGTTTTATTTTTAAAAAATTGAGCCCTGGCCAGTTGGCTCAGTGGTAGAGCGTCGGCCTGGCATGCAGAAGTCCCGGGTTCGATTCCCGGCCAGGGCACACAGGAGAAGCGCCCATCTGCTTCTCCACCCCTCCCCCTCTCCTTCCTCTCTCTCTCTCTCTCTCTCTCTCTCTCTCTCTCTTCCCCTCCCGCAGCCGAGGCTCCATTGGAGCAAAGATGGCCTGGGCACTGGGGATGGCTCCTCGGCCTCTGCCCCAGGCGCTAGAGTGGCTCTGGTCACAACAGAGCGACGCCCCGGAGGGGCAGAGCGTCGCCCCCTGGTGGGCATGCCGGGTGGATCCCGGTCGGGCGCATGCAGGAGTCTGTCTGACTGTCTCTCCCCGTTTCCAGTTTCAGAAAAATACAGGAGAAAAAAAAAATGACCAGATTCCCTCTGTTACATCCTTCTAAGACTCACTCTTGACACTTGTCTCGGTCACGTGATACATTTATCCATCCCACCCTAAAGGCCGGTCTGTGAAAATATTTTCTGACATTAAGCCGGTCCGTGGCCCAAAAAAGGTTGGGGACCACTGGGTTACAGTGCACAAATCTGTGTAAGCCACTCAGATAAAAATACAGAACTTTCCCAACATCCCAGACGTCTCCCTTCCCAGTGAATACACCCCCACACAGACACACAGATGTAACTGCTTTTGTTGCCATAGATTAATTTCCTCTTATCTTTCACTTTATCTAAGTGGAGCATATAATGCACAGTTGGTTCTGGGGTTTTTTGCTCATTATAGTGTTTATTTGATCATCAGCGCTATTGTGGGTATCAGTAACTTGTGCTTTTTTTTTTACGGCTGAGTAGTAGATTCCATTGTATGAATTACCACAATTTATTCATCATACTCCTGTTGGAGTAGGCATTTGGGCGGCTTACAGTTTGTACCAGTATAAACAAGTATTTCTTAATTGTAAAATGTCTAATTCATAGTATCAGAAGTTTCCAATTACAAAAAGTCTTTGTTTGGTTTTTTAAGTGAGAGAGGGGGAGATAGACAGAATCCCGCATGTATCCCAACAGGGATCCACCTGGCAACCCCAGTCTAGGGGCCATACTCCAATCAATTGAGCAATTTTTAGCGCCCAGGGCCAACACTCGAAGAAATCAAGCCACTGGACATGAGAAGGGGGAGAGAGAGGGGAAGAGAAGCAGATGGTGGCTTCTTATGTGTGTCCTGACCGGGGTCAAATCGATCCCGGGATGTCTGCACACCGGGCTGACACTATCCACTGAGCCAACCAGCCAGGGTCCAAAAAGTTTTAAGGCTGGAGCATCCTGCCAAAGCACAGAGGTTGCCAGTTCGATTCCCAGTCAGAGTACATACAGGAGCAGATCAATGTTCCTCTCTCTCTCTCTATCTCTCTCTCCCTTCCTCTGTCACTAAAATCAACAAATAAAATATTTTTTTTAAGTTTTAAATCATCTGCAAACAGCCTTATTTTAACTGTTAAAAGGAGTAAGTCAGTTTGGACACAACTCACAACTGCTCCAAACCCAAAATGCTATAGCTTCAAACCTCTGCTGAAAAATCTGTTTTGGGTGACGGAGGGTGCTGACAAGCTTCGAGCAGGAGAGTGATGTAGTAGTTTAGAATTTCAGAACGATACCTTTGGTGGCCAAACACCACCAATTCTGGGACTGAGCTGATGGCCTTGTTCAAGGCAGCCCTGTGCTTGGTGTTGAAAACAGAGGATGTAATCAAGAAAAGCAAATGCCCACTATGGTTCATTTGCTTCTTTTGCTTGTTACTTAACTCCTGCCATTTCTCATTTCAATTTGGAAAAGCCTAAGGCCTTCATTTCAAGGAATAGTTCTGTTTCTCCTTGCCCCGTGTCTGTCAGAAATGACATCAGTTCAGCCGACTAACATCCTGTCCCGTGGCGCCAGTACCTTCCCTCCACCCCCACAGACAGGCTCGGGGAGAGCACGGAGCAGAGAGCTCTTGCTGCCGGCAGCCTGTGCAAATGACTTGGGAATCGGCCACCTGTCACTGATTGCTGGGAAGAGAAAATGTGATGAGCAGTGTTGGTTTCACTGAAGAAACCCAAGCTGAGAGGGTAGGCAAGGTGTTGGCGTGGGCTCGGAGGATGAAGACGTGTGTCATCCTGGCCTGATGGCTTAGTTGTTAAAGCATCATCCCAAAGCACAGAGAATGAGGTTTCAATCCCCAGTCAGGGTACATACGGGAACAGATCGACGTTCCCATCTCTCTCTCTCTTTCTCTCTCTCTCCATTCCTCTCTCACGAAAATTAATAAATAAAAATGAAAGAGAAAAAGCCATGGGGATGTCACTGGAGCCCTTTCTGCAGCGTCTGCCGCTGCCATCAGAATTCTGGAACTGCCTCAGAGCTCAGCTAGCTCCCCTGGCCATCGCTGGTTGGGTGAGGGCTGTACGTCTACTTCAGAATCTGGAAGCTGGTCAGAGACGCTCCTCAGCCTCTGCCAGACCCTCTCTCACAGGGCATGTAAACTCTGAGATGGGAGAGGACCAGGTGCTGCTGTTCACCCCGCCTATACCAGGGCCAGGCACTGCTGTCGACCCTGGGATCAGATGGCGAGCAAGGCGCGTAGGGTCCCTGCTTTCATGGCACTTATGTCTTAGTAGAGAAGAAAGAAACTAAAATAGGCCTGACCTGTGGTGGCGCAGTGGATAAAGCGTTGACCTGGAAATGCTGAGGTCGCCGGTTCAAAACCCTGGGCTTGCCTGGTCAAGGCACATATGGGAGTTGATGCTTCCAGCTCCTCCACCCTGTCTCTCTCTCCTCTCTTTCTCTGTCTCTCTCTCTCTCCCTCTCCTCTCTAAAATGAATAAATAAAATAAAATTTAAAAAAAAAGAAACCAAAATAGAATTAAACATAAGTCGGTAACATAATTACATATTGATAAGTGCTGTGGTGGAAACAGAAGATTCGACAGAGGATCAGAAGGAGCCTGGCACACCGTGAGATGCCAAGTGTGACTGGGGCCTCGAAGCAACAGGAGTGTGGCAGGAGATGAGACTGTGGCACTAGACAGGTGTCAAAACCTGGGGTCACGTGGGTCACAGCTTGGAGTGCACATTTTCTTTTGAATGCAGTGTGAAACTATCAGCAAGCATTAAGCTGGAGGAGAATTAGGTGTCTCGCCTGACTAGGTGGTGGCGCAATGGATCGAGTGTTGGACTGGGATGCAGAGGACCCAGGTTCGAGACCCTAAGGTCACCAGCTTGAGTGCGGACTCATCTGGTTTGAGCAAGGCTCGCCAGCTTGAGCCCAAGGTTGCTGGCTCGAGCAAGGGGTTACTCGGTCTGCTATAGCCCCCCCCCCTGTCAAGGCACATACGAGAAAGCAATCAATGAACAACTAAGGAGCTGCAACGAAGAATTGATGTTTCTCATCTCTCTCCCTTTCTGTCTGTCTGTCCCTATCCCTGACCATTTGTCTCTGCCACAAAAATAAATAAATAAATAAATAAAATAAAATAAAAAAAAATTAGTGTCTCATGAACACTTGTGTGGGGAGGGTTAGGGACTGGTCAAGCTTTGTCACTTCAACGTTGCTTATTCAGGTCTTCTACTTCTTGCGTCAATTTAAAACAATTTTTCGGCAATGAGATACCACCTCACACCTGTTCGATTAGCTGTTATTAGCAAGTCAGGTAATAGCAAATGTTGGAGAGGCTGTGGAGAAAAAGGAACCCTCATCCACTGTTGGTGGGAATGTAAAGTAGTACAACCATTATGGAAGAAAGTATGGTGGTTCCTCAAAAAACTGAAAATAGAACTACCTTATGACCCAGCAATTCCTCTACTGGGTATATATCCCCAAAACTCAGAAACATTGATACGTAAAGACACATGCAGCCCCATGTTCATTGCAGCATTGTTCACAGTGGCCAGGACATGGAAACAACCAAAAAGCCCATCAATAGATGACTGGATAAAGAAGATGTGGCACATATACACTATGGAATACTACTCAGCCATAAGAAATGATGACATCGGAACATTTACAGCAAAATGGTGGGATCTTGATAACATGATACGAAGCGAAATAAGTAAATCAGAAAAAAACAGGAACTGTATTATTCCATACGTAGGTGGGACATAATAGTGAAACTAAGAGACATTGATAAGAGTGTGGTGGTTACGGGGGGGAGGGGGGAATGGGGGAGGGAAAGGGGGAGGGGGAGGGGCACAGAGAGAACAAGATAGAGGGTGACGGAGGACAATCTGACTTTGGGTGGTGGGTATGCAACATAATTGAACGACAAGATAACCTGGACTTGTTATCTTTGAATATATGTATCCTGATTTATTGATGTCACCCCATTAAAAAAATAAAATTATAAAAAAATAAAATAAAATAAAATAAAACAATTTTTTTTTTCTGAAGCTGGAAACGGGGAGGCAGTCAGACAGACTCCCACATGCGCTCAACTGGGATCCACCCAGCACACCCACCAGGGGGCGATGCTCTGCCCATCTTGGGGCATTGCTCTGCCACAATCAGAGCCATTCTAGCGCCTGAGGCAGAGGCCACAGAGCCATCCTCAGCGCCCAGGCCAATGGAGCCTTGGCTGCAGGAGGGGAAGAGAGAGACAGAGAGCAAGGAGAGGGGGAGGAGTGGAAAAGCAGATGGGCGCTTCTCCTGTGTGCCCTGGCCGGGAATCGAACCCGGGACTCCTGCACGCCAGGCCGACGCTCTACCACTGAGCCAACCGGCCAGGGCCTAAAACAATTTTTTGATGAACATATACAGAGAGGTGAACCTATCATGATGAGTTTTTAGTAAACGAACATAACTCTGTGTATTCCAGATCAAGAAATACAACATTAATACCCCCCCCCAAAAAATATCTTCTCCCCTCTCATATCTTCTCCCCCACCTTTGAGTAACCACCATCCTGACTTCTAAAAGCAGAGATTGGTTTTGAAGATTAGTGAACTTTATATAATGGAATCACATGTCATGACTGTTTTGTGTCTGGCTTTCCTCAGACAGTATTGTTTGGAGATTTGTCCATATTGCTGCAAGAGGTTGAGATTGTTCATTCTCACTGCTATAGTATAGACCTCACTGTGTTTATCCATTTTTCTGTGGATGAGTGTGTCAAACAGTCTCTAACGCAGCCCCATGATGCCCACTTGCTGGTGCTCATGTCTCTGTGTGGCCCCATGCTGTGATAATGGGCGAGGTTTGGACTTGGTTCCACTGCAAGGGTGATGGAGTTCCTGTCAGTGATGACATGATTACATTAGGTAGAGTTGCAGCCTCCATCTTGCAAGGAGGATCTCTCTTACTGGCTTGAAGGAGGCCCCTGTGTCAGCCTCCAGATGACAGCCAGCAAGAAACTGAGGTCCTAAGTAACAGCCACAAAGATTTAAATTCCGCTAACAATCACACAGGCTTGGAAATGGGCCCTTTCCCAGATAAGCCTTGCAGCGAGACCGCTGCCTGGCAGACAGACACCTGTATTGCACCTTTTTGAAAGTCCGTGCCCAAACTCCTGACTCCAGAAACTGTGAGTTAAAGAATTCAAGACACTAATTCTGTGGCAGTTTGTTATGCAGCAATAGAAAACGAGTCCAGTGAATATTTGGGTAGTATCCGGGTCTGGGTTTTCAAAACCCTGGGCTGCTTTGAACATTCCAGTTTCTGTCTTTTGGTGAGCACTTATGTTTGATATACACCTAGAAAGGGAACTTTGCTTTGTGGAATACATATGTTCAGCATTAGTAGAGTCAGCCAAAAGTTTTACCCACCAGATTATGGTTATTTTGGTAAAGATGGGATTCAAACCCAGGTATCCCCAGCTTTAAAAATATTTGTGTTTTCCTGCCTGACCTGTGGTTGCGAAGTGGGATAAAGCGTCGACCTGGAACTCTGAGGTCGCCTGTTCGATACCCTGGGCTTGCCTGGTCAAGACACATATGGGAGATGGGAGTTGATGCTTCCTGCTCCTCCCCTTTCTCTCTCTTTCTCTCTCTCTCTCTCTCTTCTCTGAAAATTGAATAAATAAAATCTTTAAAATATATATATATTTATGTTTTCAATGATCACATTTATTCCTAAGCTATGTGATAAGTGACCCTTACAACAAGGAAACAGATACACTGTTTCTGAGTGCTTTTAAATGAGCAAGCTTCCACGTGTACTTGAGGACACTGAAACTCTCCATCTACATAGTTCATTGAATGCCCGTAACAGTCCATCAAGAGAGATACTATTATGATTATTCCTTATTTACAGAGGAGAAAACTTAGCTCAGCAAAGATTAAATATTTCCTTGAAACCAGACATCCTGCAGTGTCTGGAGCTGCATATTAGGTCTCTTCATTCCTGGGTTCAGACCTTTCTTCTGCACCAACTTTCTCCCCACCACCACTTTTCTTTCTTTTCTTTTTTTTTTCTTTTTGTCTCTTCCTTCTCAAGGATATCATAGCCTGTATCAGAATTTGCGATGGACCGAGCTGATGCAAGAACAACTTGCCTTTCCTTCGTATCAATTGCACATCTCTGTAACCGTGCAGACACTGATCAGGAGCCAGTGCCTTGTAATGATCATTTCTACTTCTTTGACATTGGGGATTTCATAATTTTGAGGTTCATCGCTCATAATTTTAATCTAGGTCTTAGAAACGCCTTCTGTTTCTCTAATCAACAACTATTTGAAGGGTGTCTTAGGGTAGATCTTCATCAGAATTTAATTAGAAAATGTTTTCAATTGCTACACATTTATTTCTAGGCAGCTCAGAACTCATCCATATTTATAATCTTACTGGCATACAAAGCAATAACCAAGTGTGTTTCAAACACCTACTATGTGCCAAGCTCTCAGATAGCAGCAAGGTTGCTTTACTATTGTGAAAAATGACAGCCTCCAGGCTCACATACCTCTGTCCACAGGATGGTAGTACCATTTATCTATTGATGCGTAACAGCTCACCCAAAACATTGTGACTCGAAACAACCAACAATAATTTGCCTCTCATAATCTCAATGGGTCAGAAACTGGGGCGCTTTTGACTTAGGTCCTCTCATGTGGTTTCAGTCCGATGATGGCTAGAACTGGAGGGAACTGGAGGAAATGGTGGCTGACCATACAGATACTTTTGCATGGTCTTATAGCCTCTCCATGGGAGCTGGTTGGGGCTTCCTCACAACATGGTGACCTCAGGCTTTTGACCTAGGCCATGGCAGCTGGAGGCGTTAAGAGCAAGTATTTCAGTGAATAAAGAAACGTGGATGCTGCCTTGCCTTTTATGCCCGAGCGGCAGAAGTCACACAGTGCTGTTGCCACCATATTCTGTCAGTTATAAGACGGCTTGAGCTGTGTCAGATGAGTCCCCGGGAAACAAGCGCTGAGACAGAGTTAGGAGTGCAGAGGTTCACTGAAGTAATGTCTGAGAAAGACCAGGAAGAAAAAACAGGATGGGGCAGGAAAAGCCTTGAGATCATACTGTGGACCTGACCTCTGTGAAGGGAAGGGGCTGGAGGAGCCTCAGGTGGTTAAGGACATTGGACACTTGTGGCCCAACCAACCTCATGCTCTGGAGCAAAGATTGTCCGTGAAAGGACACCCATGTTGGGCAGAAATGGTCAACCTTTAGCTCCCTACCCTGCTAAGTCATCAGTGGGCTGCCCAGCAAGGGCATAGCTTTGGCTTGGGTGCTGAGGTGCATGCTGCAGGTGCTAACAGTTGCAGGCAACAGCTAATGGCATTCCTTGCAGCTAACACTGAGTTCTTTCTGGAAAAGAGATCTGAGACGTGAACCACCTGGCTGGCTGCTACACAAGCCCACTCAGATTCATTGGGAGGACCAGACTTTACTCCGTGATGGAGACTCAGTAAGATGCTGGAAGACGTGGGGAACGGGAATTATTATTGCAGCCATCTTTGGAGCATACAGTCTGCTGCAGCCTGTGAAGCATGAGATGTACACACATAGGAAAGTGGTATGGTGTCAGGATGAGCATCTTCTGCCTGGAATCAGCCCAAAGTGGGTTCAAATCTTAGCACTTCACTGACTAGCTGTGTGACCTTGGGCAAACTACATAACCTGTCTGAACCTCAGTTGTCTCATCTATAAGGTGGGGAAATAAAAAAGTCCCTCCTTCATTGGGGTTATCTGAGAATAAACGAGCTCAAACAGGTGGAAGGCTTAGCACTTTTCTTAACATGGAGTCAGTGCTCAGAAGATACGCATATCATCATCATTACTACTGAGCAGTGAGAAAATCTTAACAGACTAAGGCCTACACATAGTGTAAGGAGTAAGTGAGCCCAAGTGTTGCCAAAGCCCTCAGGAACATGATAAAATGAATTTATTTATTTATTTAAATGCCATAAAAAATGAATTTATTCTTCAGCAAAGCATTTCACAATAACTTGGGTCTTGGTGAGAAGAGTGAGTTATCAAGAAGAGATTGAATTGTATTTAATATAGCTATTACTGCAGGAAACGCGAGATGTTTACCAACACCAGAAGTGATGGCACGGGCACTCTGCACTCCCCAGAGGGGCCCTCATCTTTGTCGCAGAGGGCCCGGAGCTGGCACACAGTACACTCTACAAATGTTCATGGCATCAGATCACATCTAATAAAGGATGAAGCGTAGCTTTCTGGAAGAGGCACAAATTATGAAGCTAGATAAATATAGGTTCTTTTTTTCCATCCCAAATGGAAATGGGGGAAATATGGCTTTTTCTTATTATTAAAAGTCACACATGCTCACTGTAGTAAAAGAAAAAATTCAGGCAACTCAAAAACATATCTAAAAAGTGGTGTTTTAAAAAAGAAATACCATCATCCAGAAATAACTGTTAACATGTTGGTGAACTTTTATCCAGAATGCTTCTTTTTTAATAAAAATAGAATCATGGTATAATAGTGTTTTGTACCCAGATTCTTTTCATATGGGCACATATCTCCTACTTTTCCTCATGTCACCAAAAAGCCAACCCTTTAAGGTAGAGTTGTGTTGTTTTGTTTCTTGTGAGGAAACTAAAGTTCATAGAACTTAAGTAACTTGCCTGGAGTCTCACAGTTAATAAGCTACAGAACCATCATTCCAACCCTCAGCTGCGCAATACAGAAGCGTGTTTACTCTCCAGTAACACAGGCTTACTCCTCTCAACACACGTGCCCCAGATATTGAATTGGACTGGATGCAATCAGGGCATGGGATGTTTTAAAAGCTCCCCCATGGGATTTTAAAGTGAAGCTGAGTTAGAGAACCACTGGTCTAGAGTAGTGCTTCTCAACAGTGAGAGGGGTGCTTTGTCCCCCTCTGGCCATTTGGCAATGTCTGGAGACATTTTTGGTTGATGCAAATAGGAGATGCTGCTGTGCATCCAGGTAGAGGTTAGGGATGCTGTTAAACATCTCACAATGCATAGCACAGCCCCCATCAAAAAGAATCAGCTGTCCCCAAGATGTCTAGTATGTCAAGGTTGAGAAACTGGTCTAGAGACCCTTGCCTGTATACCCCCAGGACTGAAAAACATGTTTAAGGATGTTTGGAGTAGCACTGTAATAGCAAAAATAAACCAACCTGATACAATGCAAATGAAGGGATAAGTCTACATTAGTATACTCACAGCAGAGATGACTTCATTGAAATAGTGGTGGGGAGATAGGCATGAACACATCAGTGAGAACAGAGACTTCCCTGGGGAGGAGAGGCCTCAGGGATTGTGACTGTATCCCCAGCTAGCTCAGTGAGTCCATGAGTCTCTTTTCTTTATAAATTTGGTAGTTTGACATTTCATGAAAATTTTTGTCCTATTTGGTTTTCTTTTTAAGCAATTTGGGCAACTCCAATAAGGAAAAAAATAAGCATGCATGAAAGTATTTCCTGCAATATGAATATATATATATATATATATATATATTCAACAAAGAAAATATTAGAAACCATGTAAATATCCAGAAATGGCAAAGTGATTAAGAGTTAATGGTACATCAACTCAATTGACTGTCATGCAGCCATTAAAAAGGATAATTATGAGGTGATTTAGAAACATGAGAAATGTTTTTGATATGATGGGAAGTGAAACAACAGGAAATAAACAGCACAAACAGTGATTACTGCTCAGAAAAATATGTTCACCTGTAGACAAATACTGGAAGGAGTTGCAGGAAAAAACATGTCATAATTAAGATGTTGGAATTATGGGTGATTTTTTTTCCAAGACTTTAATTTTTTTTTTAATACTTAAAGTAGACATTTCTTGGGATAGCTGCCCAGCCCATAACACTCTCTCCTCTGAATGTGAAAAGTTTTCTAGCAGACATGTGGACCATATTGTATGGGAACTGTGTTTAACTTTTTTTTTTTTTTCAGAGTCAGAGAGGGATAGATAGGGACAGACAGACAGGAATGGAGAGAGATGAGAAGCATCAATCATTAGTTTTTCCTTGTGACACCTTAGTTGTTCATTGACTGCTTTCTCATGTGTGCCTTGACCGTGGGCCTTCAGCAGACCGAGTAACCCCTTGCTCAAGCCAGCGACCTTGGGTCCAAGCTGGTGAGCTCTGCTCAAACCAGATGAGCCCGCGCTCAAGCTGGCGACCTCGGGGTCTCGAACCTGGGTCCTCCGCATCCCAGTCAGACGCTCCATCCACTGCGCCACCGTCTGGTCAGGCTGTGTTTAACTTTTTGAGGAAATGATTTCCAGAATGGCTGCACCATTTTACATTCCCACCAACAGTGCATGAGAGTTCCATTTTCTCAACATCCTCACCATTTCCCTTTTTAAAAAGTATTATTATTATTATTGCCAGGTCCTACGCTGAAATATCACCTTTTCAGAAAGGCTTGCCCTGATGATGTGGTCCACAATGAAAGTCACCTTGGCCCTGCTATATTATATAATTTCATTTCCTTTATAGCATTTTTCACAATTATTAGTAATGTTATTGCCTGTCTCCTTCATTAGACTGTAAACTACATGGGGCACAATCAGGTCTGTCTGGCTCGTTATTTTATCACCGTGCCTAATGTAGGACCTGGCACTTAACTAAGTGGTTAATAAACACTGTTGAATGAATGAATAAACGAATAAACGAACGAACGAACGAATACTAAGGAAGGAGAAGCATGTTGGAAACAAAGTGTTCAGGAGAGCCTGTTTGCCACATGCATGAAAAGCGTTCCAGCGGACAGCTCGAAGCTGGAGCTGGAGCTTGGGAGAAAAAAGGACTGCAGCTTTCCGAGGCACTTGTATAATCAGACCCTGAACACGAATTGAGAGCGCCTAGACTACCTGGGAGAGGATAACCGCAGCGAAACTTCATAAGTAGGCAGAGCCCTTTACTCCTCCCCAGCCACACTGGATCAGACTCTCTGGGCCTCGGGTCCAGTAATCTGCATGCGTAACACGTTCTGCAGGTGACTTTGATGCACCTTAAGGTTGGAGAATTCGGCTCTAGAGTATAGAAGGGACGAACGCTGTGGGGGAAGAGAAGAGAGGCTGAAACGGTGACTTCGGGTGACCAGGTGACAGGTCGGGGAGGAGGGACCGCCCCGCCTCCCGGCCGGGACCTTTAGTCACACTTGGCCTCGGGCCTTACTCCACCCCGCCCCGGCCCTCACGCTGCTGCGCCATCCGATTGGCCCCCGCCCCGTCTGTCTCCGGGCCTCAGCCAATGGAGTCGGCGCGCGCCGGAAGCCGGAAGCACGGCAACAGTGCTGGTGGCGTCTTCTGGGCAGCCGCCTTCTGGCGACATGCGAGGCCTTGGGCCAGGTCTGGCGGCGCGGCGATTCCTCCCGCTGCGGCTACCCGCGCGGCCGCAGCGGCCGCCCGGACCCCGGCTGTCGAGTGGGCCGGCGGCCGTGGGCGCCCAGGAGCGGGCCATGGACGAATTTTTGCGCCGCGCGGTGCCCGCGACGCCGCCCTACGAACTGCGCGAGAAGACGCCGGCGTCAGCTGAGGGCCAGTGCGCGGACTTCGTGAGCTTCTACGGCGGCCTGGCCGAGCCGGCCGAGCGCGCCGAGTTGCTGAGCCGCCTGGCGCAGAGCTTCGGCGTGGACCACGGCCAGGTGGCCGAGCAGAGCGCCGGCGTGCTCCAGCAGCGTGAGCAGCCGCGGGAGGCGGCCGTGCTGCTGCAGGCCGAGGACCGGCTGCGCTACGCCCTGGTGCCGCGCTACCGCGGCCTCTTCCACCACATCAGCAAGCTGGATGGCGGCGTGCGCTTCCTGGTGCAGCTGCGGGCCGACCTGCTCGAGGCGCAGGCCCTTAAGCTGGTGGAGGGGCCGCACGTCCGGGTAAGGCCTCGCCTGGGCCGCCCCGACGCCCTGGCAGCGGGGACAGCCTGGGTCGCGCCCCCGCCTTGCGCCCAGGTCCACGGGTCCTTGGCAGCCCCATATAAAGGCCTCACTGCCCCCAGACCCCAAACAGTCCACCTTCCCTCCCTGAAGCCCAGCACACTTCGCCGTGAGTTACAGACCCCCGGACCCCGTCCCCTTCCTTCCCACGCTTTCTGACTCCTTAGCTCTTTCGAGTCATGTCTTGCTCCAGTCCTTACTGTGTGGTGCTTATTGGATATGGCAAATCTAAGAGATTGTCACGCCTCGTTCGTGGTTAGTATGCTTCATAAAGACTTAAGTATTTTAGCTATTAAGAGGTTTCGTCTGTGTGGTATGTGTATTTGAACAAGTACCAAACAGAGCATCAGGCAGCCGTTCTGAAAACCTTGATTGTGTGAGCAGAAGTTAATTGTGCATCCACTATGTGTACGCCATTGTCCTAAAAAGTCCTGAGAAACGCGCAGAGATGACTAGAAATTGAGGTCTGCACTGTCTTGGAATCTGGGTCCCTTCTGGAACTTCCTTCTTACTGCATAAGACGCTGGAGAATTAGGTAGAATGTCTCCTGTCTCAAGAATGAAATCGTCCACCCATCCATTTATCCTTTCAACATGCAGCCATCCATTATTTGTCTTATATGAGGCCTGCTCGAGGCTCCCAGGTCAGTTGGTCCAGGAGCTTCTGTTCTGGAATGGGAAGAGTTGGTAGAGGCATGTTGGGTGGTAAGTGCTTTTCATACACTTGCTCCTGGCATCCTCAGTATGCCATAGGGAATTGCATCAAAATTTGTTGAGGTCAAGTGCAGTGCCCAGAGTACAGAGCTGGTGAGGGAGCCCCAATGCAAGCCAGGCCCGATGACTCCACCATGTGTACTTCATCCCTACACAGTGACTCTTGGAGTTGACCATTTTAACTAGATCTATAATGGATTTGTTCTCTTAGAATTTGCCTTTTCTCTAAAGTGGAAGACAAATAAAACCCAGTTAATTGGTGGCTTTGTTTTATTTAGTTTCAATAAATCAGGAGTTCATTATTCTCTAGTTGCGACTATATTTACTCTTGCTAAGACTTTGTGCAAGCTTCTGTCTTGGCAGTAATCCCAGTGCCCATCTTTCTCTGAAACCACAGGTCAGCCTTTATTTACTCCCTTGTTGAAAAACCATCAAGCCTCACGTGCCAGAAGGATCGCATGTAGTGTCTTTCCTTAGGCCTAGAGAACATTTCCATCTTTACTCTCCCTTACTTGCTCCTCTCCATAGACCTGCCTCTCCAGCCAACCTGGTTCTTGAATGGAAAGTTCCTGAACCCACACACCCCTCTGTGATTCCTGCTTGGGAGGCCTGGTAGAATAAGAGCTGCCTCTACTCTTCACTCATTCTCTCAGCTTTTCCAGTTATTCTAGCTCAAAGTAGTCTCCCCCAGCTTTGAGCTTCATGATGTACATTATTATCTGCACCCTTCACATGGACTTTATACATCAACCATGGCATTTAGTGTTTGCAGTGTATTCCTCCCAACCCCAACTAGCTGGTCAGCTCCTTAAAAACTGGGAATTTTGCCTTGAATTTCTCCAGCAAAATGATGAATGAAGCATTAAGATAGACTCCTGGGTGCCCTGCTATAAGACAGAGTCAGCACACTAATCATTCTCATTTGTCTTGATGTCACAGTGATCTACTCACAGAGTTCTGATCCTAGAATGAAGCCCAGAGGGCTTGGGAGGTTTCTGCACAGCCAAGAGAGACATCGGATCAGACATCAGACTGCCCTTGGTAGATTTCAGTGTATGCTGGCCCTGGGTGACTTCTAATGCCTCATCCAGTTCTAAATCCTCTGATTCTCTGACACATTACTGAATGTGTCCCCTTACTCTTGCCCACACAAGGACACACTTGGTCATCATGCCGTGGAGTAGGAACATTGTGGCAGCCAAAAGCTGTGACATTGAGACTTGACTTGGAAGAAAGGAGCTTGCCCCAGGGAAATCCAGAGCTGCCAGCAATACCAAGTCCTCGTGCTCAGGCTTCCCTTGTTTCTTTAAACAAGCTGTGCACACAGGTGAGGGAAAAAAACGTTACACACCTACAGGCAAAAAGCCTCATGGAATAAAGATACTTCTTGAACAAAGGGTCGGTAATGATAGTCTGACCTTTGCCTCTGTATGTGATCTGGACACATTGGGTGCAGGAGCCTTTTCTAGTTTCTGTTTATCTAGAAATCCTACCCTTATATCTGTTGCATCTGTTAGGAGCTAAACCTCATGATTCCCTTCTCCTTTGCTCTATAATTACATAATTTTTTTTAAATCCCTATCATTGAAATCACTCAGATAATAGTTTTTTAAATCCACAGAAATTGTCATTGGAATCTGATACTATAATCTGTCACCAGAGTCTCAATATCCATCTTAATTTCCTTTCTTCTGTCTCATTCTGGATTTTGCATTCAGGTCTAGTGGCTTCCGACAGGCTTGACTTCCCACTTTTAGGAATTCAGTGTTAGAAACCACCAGACGTTTGGCATGTGAAGCCTTAGGGCAGCAGCCCCAGACCCCCAGGGGCCTGTGATGCCCTGTGAGGTGGGAGAGCGGGGAGCTCCTCCGCCTTGGCCCCAGATGTCAGCATCCTGTGCTGCGTGCACACAGCAGGCACCCTGTCACACAGGCATGCTCCTTGCCTGGTCTCTGCTGACCTTAGGACTTGCTAGGTCAAGTCAAGTGAACATGCACTGGCTTAAGTGAGCTGCTGTGGGCTTGGCCCTGAGCATTTCCCTGGAATGGATTTGGTCTGGTGTGTGCCTGGCACAGGTTCTTGTTTACTGCGGCCTGTAGGGTGCAAAGGCACTTCAGAATAACCAATAGGGTGAGGCCCAATGGGTTGCTAATTCAGTGCCTTTGACCAGACAGTGAATATGGTGGAAGAAGGTGAGAAATTCGGCTCCTGGTTGGTATGTTCAAGGTCAGCCTGCTTCTCCTCTAAGGAATGCCCTGTGGGGTATGGTGGAACTTTGCTAAAAATCTGTTTTACAAATAAGGACAGGTTTGTCAGGACCTTGGCTCTGACTGAGGGTTGTGATTATTGGAAACATGGGAAGAATCCAGAAGACTGACACTTCTGTTTCCAGTGTAGCCCAGCATGAAGACCGAAGGCATGAGGCCAGGAGGAGGGCTATTTCCTTGGATATTTTGAGACACAGGTTTCTTTTCTTTTCTGCGGGAATCTTAATTCTTTTTGATAAGAAGTTCAGAGTCAGTTTCAAGTTCCTGCTGGGAAGATACAGTGCTACCCTGAAGAAAGTTTTTACAACCTGACAAAGGTCACATGTCTGTGGTGTTTTTATAGGTGTGTGTCCAGCTTTGCTAATGGGGTGTGAGGGTATGTGTGCAGTACGACGTGGTGGGGAGATGGTTATGGGGGGGGGAGGGGCAATGTGGTTTCTTGTGTGTTGGTTTATAGGGTTTCTGTTTTTCTCCAGAGACATTGCCAAAGGCCTGTTTGGGTTGAAGAGTTACATTTCTTAGATAAAATCCCCAATGAAACTGAAGTAAACCCCATTATAGCTGAAGGTCTGAGCACTGTTCAATGATTTGTGGGCACTAGAGGGGAGTTGGCATTTAGAAATGGAAGAGTTTCTTGATAGGCAATTTAAACATAGAAATTATGGTCAAATGAGAGGTGTGCAAGCCCTAACAGAAGCGTGGGTAGAACAAGAGGGGCTGAACGAATGGCGGACACAGTCAGCATTGCCGCCGCTGCAGTTGCCTGCCTGCCTGCCCGGGTAAACACTGTCCTACAGCCTTTTCTGGTGGTGTGTCCTGCTTTTAAGTAGTATAGTGGCCTTTGTTGGTTCTACTAAATTCTGTGCTTAGCTAGACCGAAAAAGAACTTATTAGTAGATAGTAAAGTGTGCCCCAGCCACCTGGGAGGAGGCAATCTACATGAATTGGAATTTGACCTAGAATGTCATAACTTCAGCACTATGACCATTTCCCATAGCTTTCAGTTTCCTTCCCTAGGGCTTCTGAACAATGAAAGTAACTCTTCTTCACATACCAAAAATGGGGAGAGCTTGATCGCCAAAAGCTTAAGAAGAGAGCACAGGAGACAGTTTTTTTGCTGCTGAAAGAGTTGGCTGGCCCTGTAAACAATGTCACCCAGGATAACTAGAATTAGCGGTACAGAAACAACTGAGACCTCACACTGACTTTGGCATCATCACAATATTCCCAGCAGTTATATCTCTGAGTCTGGGATCATTGCTAAATGATTGCAGGATTAATGAGCAGAAAGTATAACTGCTTCTTTGCCTCCTGTTCTCTATGATCCAGTAACCTTGCTGCATGGGGTGGCTAATTCCAGCCTGAACAGCTGGCGTCGTGTCAGAACTAGGCGGTGGAGGCTTATAACCTTTAACCCAGATTCCCAGTTCTCGTGTACCAGTGTCACATTTTATAGCTGTCAATAGCCCAAAATAGAATGAAGAGACTTTAAGACAGGAGCTTTCATCAACCAAGTAATTTCTTTAGTAATGAATACTGAAACTAGGTAGTCCCAGGTCTTTCTACTATGAATGTAATAGAGATACCAGTACATCATACATGGAGCAGGATGAACACATTTCTAACCATTTAGTGCAGAGGTTCCTCTCCTGGGCTCCATGAGCCCCTGAGGATGATCCATTTCAGAGGGTCTGGGAACCTCGGGAAATTGTATGCAGAATGTAATATGTTGGTATTTTTCTGGAAATAGAGTCCCTGTCTTTTAGCACATACTCAAAAGGATGTGACAACCCCAAGAAGATTAAGAACCAGTGTAGACAAATGCAGTAAAAAGACAGTTTTATTAAGGAGCTGTTCTATTGATATATTGCCTAGAAGATGACATCTCCTACCCTCCCTTCCTGCTACTTTCTAATCACCATTCTCCAGCCTTTCTTCTCTTTTTCATCTGATATCAATCTGTTAGCCATATTCCACATGGAGGGCCCCCCTGAATGCTTTGGAAACTAGAGGAATGAATTAGAAATGACCTCTGCCCTTAAAGAGCTTAGAGCCACGTAAAGGAGACTAGACTATGGAATTAATCGAGAGTTAAAAAGGAATTGTGGAGGTAATCCGGTTCAACCACCTATCAGTTGCTTATATCCTATTTAAGATAGCTCCACCAAGTTCTTGTGGACCATATGCTCAGTCAGTTCTGTGGGGAGGTTCACACTCTCCTAGAATGACATCTGTGGACAGCTCTAGCTATTGAAAAGCTCTTTACCTTGTGTTTACTCTGAGTCTGACTTTGTGCCACCCCAGTGGGTCCTAGATTTACCCCCTTCTCCTCACCACTCTGGCTATGAGAAAGCTTACTGCTATTACTACTGTTCACCCTGGTCACAGCAGACTAAACTGAGATGGTTCTGCTCCTGTTCTGTCCTTATGCACCTCTTGTCTGTTCAGTGCAGATGTATCTTCGAAGGTAAAGTTGACTCAAACATTTTTCAGAAATAGATTAGTTATAAGTAAGTGAAGTGAAATTGGAGTAATTTCATCAAATCTGAATGCATTGATTGCCAGATACAATATTATTTTATGTCCCATTAAGGGAGAAAAAGATGCTACCAGTTAAATTGTGACGGGCCATCATTTGAAAAATACATCTTGACTTCAGAGATGTTAAAATATGAAAATGCACACCTTCAGAGTTGATAAAATACGGTCCCTGCACCCAGGACTTGCTTCTCCCAGAAAATGAGGACTGATGTTTTGGCATATCAAAAACTGTTCCTGAGGGAATGAGGACTTGAGCTGCCCGTGTCAGTGCTTCCTTTATGGCACACCATTCAGTGTTATATTAACTTTATGTTTTTAGTTGTGTTCATTACGGTGAAGGAATTGGAACATATTTGATTTGGGAAACTTAATTCAAGTTGAATCTCTTATTCAGTTATCTTACAGATGGAAGTAGTAAAGTCTAAATGGAACACTGAACTCATTCTAATTTGGTTGAGATAAGAGTTCAGTAGTGCTATCTCAGAAAAGGCCATTTAGAGAAGCATCTCGTACAGTCTCCTTTGACCTCACGCTTCAGTGCTTCCGTTCACTGTGCCGGCAACGATGCAGAGACAGGCTTGGGAAAGCTGACACTTCCTCTTTTCTCTTCAGGAAATGAATGGAGTGCTGAAAGGCATGCTCACAGAATGGTTTTCTTCAGGGTTCCTCAACCTAGAACGGGTGACCTGGCATTCGTCGTGTGAAGTGCTTCAAAAAGTCAGTGAGTAAGTGTTCAGGTTTTCCTGTTCCTTATGTTTTAGCTGAAAGCCCATCTCTATTTACATGTACATTTTGTTCGAAGCCCAGTTAAGCCCAAACGCAGTCTTCACAAATGTGTGGCTGTCCTAGCAGGTGAGGCTGAGATCCTCGAGGAGGACAGGGCGCAGATAGAATGCTGATGCTACCAGCAAACCTAACACAGGGCCTCGTTTATGTCCTCATATTTAAAGCACATGGCCTCCCTTTTTCCTAAGACCCCATTATCAGAGCTGTATGAATTCACTGGTCCAAGTATTTCATTAGTAACCCTAACAGTATTTGTCTCATCTAGTTGTTAAAATTTCTCTGTTGGATAAAATCTTTAAATTAACAATATCATGCAGGCCCTGGCCGGTTGGCTCAGCAGTAAAGCGTCGGCCTAGCGTGCGGAGGACCCGGGTTCGATTCCCGGCCAGGGCACACAGGAGAAGCGCCCATTTGCTTCTCCACCCCTCCGCCGCGATTTCCTCTCTGTCTCTCTCTTCCCCTCCCGCAGCCAAGGCTCCATTGGAGCAAAGATGGCCCGGGCGCTGGGGATGGCTCTGTGGCCTCTGCCTCAGGCGCTAGAGTGGCTCTGGTCGCAACATGGCGACGCCCAGGGTGGGCAGAGCATCACCCCCTGGTGGGCAGAGCATCGCCCCTGGTGGGCGTGCCGGGTGGATCCCGGTCGGGCGCATGCGGGAGTCTGTCTGACTGTCTCTCCCTGTTTCCAGCTTCAGAAAAATGAAAAAAGAAAAAAAAAAAAAATTTTGAAAGTCAAAAAAATCAAAAAAAAAAAAAATTAACAATATCATGCATAATTCCAACATGTCCAAGACACAGTAAAATGCAGGGTAGCACATCACAGTTGTTCTCACAGAGGGGAGAAGCTCTTTCCAGCTGGGGATCTGCACAGTCTGTGTTGTGTTGTCTTGTGCAGCCTAAGGTTTGGAAAACGTTGTACTATTTGAAGTGTAACCGATTGAGGGACCGATAGTGCCTGCTGCCATTTCACGTGTTGAAAAAACAGCGGTTGGCTGAGGTTGCTAGCCAAATGGAACCAAGAGACGTGTGTTTGCAATATTGACTTCAGCTGCAGGGATTCAGAGGGAATAAAAGACAGAATGTTCAACAGTGAAGCATCCGCTTAGGCTCCTGCATTACAGTCTGCTATGGAACTGCTTCCCAGGGGCCTCCCAAACGAGTCATAGACCAGATACTAAAAACTAGCGCACAATTTCGTGTGTAAAATGGTCATTAATTGTAGTTCCTTTCCGTCAGTGCTGTTCACATTAAAATGATCGTCTTTAAATTTTCATGAAGAGGCAGTTGAAGCTGTATTTAAAGAATTTATTTGACTGTCGTGAATAATATGAATCAGAATCAGCAATGGTTACTTAACTTGTGAATTGAACATTTCTCTTAGCTCATTGTGGTCTCCTCGTCAGGTCTGAGGCTGTGCATCCTGTGAAAAACTGGATGGACATGAAACGCCGTGTCGGGCCGTATAGAAGATGTTACTTCTTCTCTCACTCTTCAACCCCTGGGGAGCCCCTGGTGGTTCTGCACGTGGCGCTGACCAGTGACATCCCCAGCAACATTCAGGTACCTGCAGACAGTCACTTCGGGACAAGACAGGCGTCCTACCCAGGCTCTAAGGTTTCTTAAACTTGGCTTTATGCCCTTTTTTCAAAAGCTTTAGGCATTTGTGGATTTTTTAATTGGCTAAATAAGTCTAATTTTATAGCTATGGAATGTAGATGTGTAGTATACAGACAGTTCTGAAGCGAGGAGAGCATTGATCTGGGTCTGCCAGCTTTGAGTTGAGACAAGGCTGCAGTCTATTGCAGAACAGTTGTGAGACGGGCAGAGTTGCGAGAGCAGAGGAGAAGGAAGGGCGCATGGTTCAACTTTTCAGCACTTGTTAAGTGCCAACAGGCAGTTTTAAACAACCTGTGATTGAAAAATAGACTCAGTGCTGCATACCTGACACAGGCCAGAGCGCAACCAGTGTGTGGAGGTGAGGCGAGCTGAGTTTGACAGGCCCTGCCTACGGCCAGCTCACTCCTTAAGGAGTTGGGAAGAACGTGTGAAACATTCCTGTAGGCGCGTGGGGGGCAGAAGAAGAACCAGCGCAGGGACTGGGAATAGGAGAGCAGAGCTCAATAAAGGTAAAGACAGTGAGGGGACATGGGGACCCCTGGCCACACAGCAGGTTTGCTTAGACCCGGAGGCCACAGTGGGTGTGGACTTTGGCATGGGGGTGGCCTGTTTGGAAGCTGGAGAGGTGATAACAGGCCACAGAATGGGCCTTCTGGGTGGCATCCTAGTATCGAAAGGTGGGGAAATCAGGCAGGCTGATGAGCAGATGTTCCTGATCACCAGGGGGAAATAAATCCTCATGATTTTGTGTTTAAAAGAGTTGGCATACTCACACTAGACTTCATTACACCCTCTCTGAGGACAGTTTGGTGATATCTATTAAAATATAAAATGTGCATTCCTATGACCTAAAAATGTCACTCTCAGAATTTACCCTGAAGATGCTCAGCCCTAAGTGTGCAGGCGTTGCACCATTACCATTTTGAAAGGCTGGCAGTGATCGCTGAGTGTCCATCAGCAGAGGATGCGCTGGAGAAACGATGGCACATACATCTGGTACATCCTCACGTGCCCTGGATTCCTATAAGTGTATTTCAGTGTTGATTTCGTTTTACATTTTTGACATAGAAAGCCAACCTTGGTGAACTAGTGCATAAAAAATCAGGGTCTAGAATAGCATGTTTAGTATGATCTTATTTATAATATTAATAATATTGATTACTTGCTGTATGTCTGTCAGCCTGTGAAGCATGATTCATGTATCACTGCTCACAGCCCTCTGTGAGTTAGATGTCTGTAGTATCTGTGTGATTGTTCTCATTTTAGACATGAGAAGGCTGAGGCTTAGGGGAACTTCAGTGATTTGCAGTGATGATAGAATAATTAGGGAAGCAGCCAGAATTTCAGCCCAGCCCACATCCCAGCCCTGAGAGCAGCCACCTTCCACATGGGGCGCTGAACCTCCAGTCCTGTGAGAGGAAGCTCATGCACAGTGTTGTGTGTGCATGTATTTACCCTTGAGTAGTATGAACGTTCATGTACATCCTTGTGCCTCCTGATCCAGAGTACAATTCATAAAAATTTTTATTTTTAAAATAAGTAAGGCAACATTTTAAAAAAGGCACACGTATGTTCTTTTTGTTTCTATAAATTGGTTATCAAACAAACATGACTTTAAGTTAATAAAACTGTAACTGGGGCCTGACCAAGCGGTGGCGCAGTGGATAGAGCGTCGGACTGGGATGCAGAGGACTCAGGTTTGAGACCCCGAAGTCACCAGCTTGAGCGCGGGCTCATCTGGTTTGAGCAAAAGCTCACCAGCTTGGACCCAAGGTCGCTGGCTCAAGCAAGGGGTTACTCGGTCGGCTGAAGGCCCGCGGTCAAGGCACATATGAGAAAGCAATCAATGAACAACTAAGGTGTTGCACCGCACAACAAAAAACTAATGATTGATGCTTCTCATCTCTTCGTTCCTGTCTGTCTGTCCCTGTCTATCCCTCTCTCTGACTCTCTCTCTGTCTCTATAAAAAAAAAAAAAAAAAAAAACTGTAACTGGAACTAATTTCATTTAAAAAAAAAAACAAAACTCACTCCCAGGGGTCAGCGAGTATTAAAAAACCTCACTACTCACCTGACCAGGCGGTAGCGCAGTGGATAGAGCGTCAGACTGGGATGCAGAGGACCCAGGTTCAAGGCCCCGAGTTCGCCAGCTTGAGCGCTGGCTCATCTGGTTTGAGCAAAGCTCACCAGCTTGGACCCAAGGTCTCTGGCTTGAGCAAGAAGTTACTCAGTCTGCTGTAGCCCCACGGTCAAGGCACATATGAGAAAGCAATCAATGAACAACTAAGTGCCACAACGAAAAACTGATGACTGATGCTTCTCATCTCTCTGCGTTCCTGTCTGTCTGTCCTTATCTGTCCCTCTCTCTGCCTCTCCCTCTGTCTCTGTAAAAAAAAAAGAAAAAAAACCTCACTACTCAAAGGGCTAAGTGTATATCTATCTACAGCCAGTGAGACAGACCTGGGCGTGTACTCATCTCACAGTTCATAGCAGGACTTGGTGTTAGGTTTTGGAGTAATTTGTGATTTCATAGTGCATTCATTTTTGCCTCTTGTACACTATGCATATCTCCTTTGTATAGCCAAAGAAAGACTTGTTTTTATTTTGAAAACTTTAAAAAAGTATTTGCTATAAAATTTTTGAATAAGAAACCACAAGGTAATCTACAGACTTCTTGAAAAACAAAGGAGCTAATTCACCGAGATGAGGACTAGGAGTTTTGGGAAGTGAGCTCTGCCCTGGGAAGCACAGAGCTCTTCCATCAGAGTCCAGGTGCGGGAGAGGCCGGGCCTGGGCCCCCGGCCTGTCATCTCCTCTGTCTCACCGTCTGCCCTCCTTTCCTTAAGGCAGCAGCTCTTAACTCTCCAGAGTCACAGAAAAGACCTGTGGAGCACCTGCAGGGGATGAAAGCTGAGGACATTTCCCCCAGGGGAACATGTGCAGACCCACACATTCCGTTCATAATTTCAGAAGGCTTGTGGACTCCCAGACCTCATCATGGGCGCTGTGCCAGCCACCCCAGCTTCAAGAATCAAACGTAGCTAGTGGAAGTTAGAGCAGTATATATGTGTTCTTCAGAAACAAGCTATGTCCCTCCATCAAAGCAAACTAAAAGATACCACCCACTATTCCACTGTTGTCAGGTGACCTGCAGAGTATTAAGGTGCAAGAAACCCCTCAGTCAAAACTCAGAGCTAATAAAATCAGACCTGGAGAGTCAGATCTTAGATTGTTTCGTAGACGTGTGTTTTCACTGAGGGAAAAGCAAGAATGTGGCACAAAATCAAAGAGGTATAGAAAAGTTAGCATAAGGTAAATTTCCTAGAAGAAAAATTATATAGGACTCATTGCTCTCTTGAGAAATGTAAAACACTGGAGTTCAGAGATAAGGAGTAAAAATAACTTCAGGGTAGAACGAGCAGGCCTTTTCAGAGAGTGGAGCCACGTGGCCCAGACAGAGGGTCGGGAGTTCTCTCTGGGTGTTGAAGGGAAGCAGATTAATCAAGTTCCAGTTTGCACAAAGACCTGAAAAAGACAAAAAGAACCTAAACTGCTATTGACCAAAGTTTGCAGGAGACTTGCAAAGAGATAGTAGTGACACAGCATTGAGCAGACAGCCCAGGGGAGCTGTGCAGCTGCTGCTTCAGGGGGTCCCAGACAGACTGTTTAGCTTCAGAGCCTGGTCCTTGAGTGGAGGCGGACACTGAGGCCTCTTCAGCTGCTGCCCTGTGAGGATTTTCTCATGGCCCGAAGTGAAGGGGCGAGATGCAGGGTGTGAGAGCATCCAAGCTCACTCACCACTCATTCATGTTTTGCAGGCAATAGTGAAGGAGTGTCCTCCATCGGAAACAGAGGAGAAGAACAGAATTGGCGCCGCCATATTTTATTCCATCAGTCTGACCCAACAAGGACTGCAGGGGGTGGAGCTGGGGACCTTCCTCATAAAGCGAGTGGTGAAGGAGCTGCAGGTGAGTGAGGTGCCGCGTGGGACGTTGGGTCAGAGCTCCCGTTACCCTGCTGCAGTGCAGTTGGTGACCAGGTCTTAAGACTGATGATGGGAGGAGGTGAAGATGCAAGCTGGGGGAAGGCAGAGGGGGTAGGACAGGCCAGAGGCGCTTCCTAGGAGCCCTGGGACCACTCAGGAGAGCGGGAAAGGGCACCTGGAACTAGCTTGTCCGTTGGCCACAAGCACAGATGTGTCCTGAGGACAGCAGTCTCTCCGGGATCTTACATTCTGATTTGTGTGTGTTGTCGCAGCATAATTTCATGAGGAGTGCTGCCTTTCGCTCTCACCTGTCCCGGTTTGGATGATAAAATTTGTGGTCATTCGAGCCCCACCTGACCGTCCCCCACCCATCCTCGCCCACACTCTCCAGACTTCTGAGCCCTGACATTTCAACAGCTTGGGCTTTCTCATCACTTGAGGGAGTGTTGAGGTTAGACCAGGCAGCTCGAAAAAGACTGGCTTTTAAAACACGTGTCTGACTTCCTTGTCTGAGCTGCCCTGAGAACACTGACTGCCCGTAGCAGCAGTGCGGAGCACTCTGGGTCTAGGCTTTTTAAAACTCAAAAGAGGCCAGGGTAAACTATAATGAGTAGGATCTAATTATTAGGTAAAATAATTAGATTGTTAATAATTGGCTCTGAGAGTGGTGTTCTCTGCTTTGGGTCGTTTCAACACAGCTGCAGCCGAAGTTCTTCCTTGGAGAGTGACAGAGTGGAATTAAAATATTTATGTGCTTCGTGTTAAATTCATAATCAATTTTAAATCTGAGAACTTGGGATTCAGTTGGATATCAGCTTCATTAGAATTGCTCTCTGCCACTTTTTCCCGGAGGTGGTGAGAAGCCACATCCAATTAATATCAGTTTCTTCTTATTTCCTTCTCTTTGCTGAAGGTGTAAATGAATAGGGGAGGGAGAGGGCGACTCTGAGGGTAAGATAGGCGATGAGAAGGGAGCGGGGTCCAGCTTCTGGGGAACTCACCCACAGGCTGTTTCTCCGTCAGTCAGCCCAGCCCCTCAGCCCAGGAGCCATCCTGACAGTCGGCTGCTCGGCTGCGGCTGCGAGCTGGAAAGTCACCAGGGAGAATCTCGAAGGAGGCGCAGTTCTCTCCTGCACAGAAGTGTGCTTGGCGGTTTCTAAAAGCAGACGCCCAGAGCCGCCTTACATGCCCAATGAAAAGAATGTGGTTAGGAAAAGAATGGTTTAGTCTCATCTTTTGATATTCTGTTGTTTAAATTGTTAATGATAATGAGAAAATGGTCATGATAGAAGCTCATAAAGCAGGATATCAAATAAAATGTCTCACCGATGTAAAAATTACCTAAAGGAAGACCAGGAGCTACACTTCATTGAACTTTTGAGAGTGGTGATCTCAGAGTAGAGGAGTGTTATGATTTTGCTTGCCATACGGTTTTTTCTATAGTGACACATGTATTATATTTATAAACCAAGAATACTAGATTATTAAAAATGATCATTGCGATCTCTGTAATTTGATTGCTCTATATCATCTGATGTGGAGAAAGACCCATTGCCTCCTCTTCTATCCCATCCTCCACCCCGACTGTGGCAATCAGTTGTTTGTTCAACAAACAGTCATTGGGTACTTTGCCAAGCTCCAAACCAGATTGTGTGGCTGCAGAGATGTCCATGAGAGGGAGTGGTGGCCAGAAAGACAGGATCTGCAGTCAGGGGACTGCACACGGAGTCCCACCAAGCAGCAGCCCCACTCTGCTTTTGGGCGAGTCCCCCGACAGCTACCACACTCAGTGGTGCAGACCGAGACACTGCCGGAGAGGCTTGCCACCATGCAAGATGCCTCCAGGGCCTGGCACACATCAGATTCTTAATAAATGTTCCTTGAAGGAAGAAAATGAATGCACATCAAGCATCACTTTGTAAACTATACAGCAGCATACTCGGTTAATGATGCATGCATGATAAATGGAGAGGTCTTTCTATATTGGTAACACACCTGCTGAATTTTCTTTGTGTGTGTTTTCTCCACCTTTCTCACCCTCCCCCAACCATGCCTTACAGAAAGAGTTTCCTCACCTTGGGACATTTTCAAGTTTGTCTCCTATACCTGGCTTCACCAAATGGCTCCTGGGGCTCCTGAACTCACAAGCAAAGGATCATGGGAGGAATGAATTATTTACAGATTCTGAGAGTAAAGAAATCTCTGAGATCACAGGTGGTCCCATTAATGAGACCCTCAAGGGCTTTCTCAGCAGCAATGAGTGGGTGAAGTCTGAAAAGCTGGTCAGGGCGCTGCAGGCCCCCTTGATGCGGCTCTGTGCCTGGTACCTGTATGGAGAGAAGCACCGGGGTTATGCCCTGAACCCCGTGGCCAACTTCCACCTGCAGAACGGCGCGGTGCTGTGGCGCATCAACTGGATGGCCGACCTCAGCCTCAAGGGCATCACTGGCTCGTGCAGCCTGATGGTCAACTACCGCTACTACCTGGACGAGACGGCCACCAACAGTGTCGCCTACCTCGGCTCAAAGAACATCAAAGCTTCTGAGCAGGTCCTCAGCCTGGTGGCCCAGTTCCAAAAGAACAGCAAACTCTAAACCTCTCCTGAAGTAGACATCGACGTCCCCGGCTTGGGAAAGGATAATTTTCCAGATGGGTATGGGTGCTGTATCAGGAGGGAGCCCTTGTAGTAAAGCAGTTACACTGTGTCCCCTGGCCTGTGCAGGTCCCACTGGCAGGCCAGGCGCTGACTCATTCCACAGGAAAGGGCACCACCTGACTGTAGGGCAGTGGCAGGTGTGGGCAGACACAGACAGGGTGGGGGTGCAGAGCTCTCTCCGGAAGATTCTGTTGCTGCCTTTGGCCTGGCTCCCTACCCAGGGTCAGTGCTGTGGCACCTCCTGTCCTCAGAAAGCCCTAGAGCCTCTGCCGCTGTCATCCCAGGGGGATCGGTCAGCCTCAAGGGCCCGGGCAGACGGCCCGGTGAGAACAGGTTTCCCGTCAAGCTTAGAGCACGGTGCGGCCACAGTGGCTTCAGCGCTCATTGCACAGGGGTAGAGGGCTATGCTACATTTCACTAGTTCTATTTTGGAGATCACAAACTTATGGAAAGATTCATGACTTTGCACAAAGTTTACTAAATTAAATCACTAAAAACACAAAAGGTGTTGGTTGCTTAAAGCTTAAATTCAGTTATGGACTTTTACATTTTTAGTGATTCAAGTTCATAATGAACCTAATAGTAAAGAACAAGTTTGTTCTGGGAAGCATTAAACACGGTTATTTAAGATCATGTGGTGGTTGTCCTTGCAACCTGAGACCTCAGAAGCTGGAATCAGCTCTGAAATGGCAGCTGCCCCCTTGGCCCCCTGCTGCCCAACCGCATGCTGGGCGCTCTGTGGAGAAGGCCTGGAGAGGATGAGGGAGGTGATACCGTGGCTGTGGGAGAAGGGAAGGTGTGTGTCTGGGTGTCTTCATGTCAGTGGTCACAGTGTTTGCACTGTTCTCAGGAAGACAGATCACACACACACACACACCCCGTCCTCTGGTCCTTCTCTGTCATCCACATGTGACATTTTGTCTGATAGCAATCAGCGTGGCGGTGGTCACTGCTAGAACTTTTGCTTTTTCTGAATCCTGGTGGAAGCTATCTTATGCTTCTTTGCATTGCTTTAAGCTAATGCTGAAAGCCCTGGGGCTCCAGAGTTATTTGCAGGACCCTGGTCAGCAGTCCTGGCATCCTGCTGGGCCCCCTTTTAAAGATGGGATTTCTCATGGTGATGGCAGGTGATGGGGCCTGCCAGTGTCCGATGTCCGAGGCCCTTCGTGTGTCTATAACCACTGTTATGCCAGAGCCTCCACCCATGTTAGTCGCCCCCCAGGCTCCAAGATCAGTTGCTTCTCTGCGGTAGGCATGCCATAGGGAAGGTGAGTGGATGTGGATGGTGCTATGGTCTGTGTTTATGTCCCCCCCAAAATTCAGGTGTTAAAATCCTAACCTGTGGAGGTGATGATATTAATGGGTAGGGCCTTTTGGAGGTGATTAGGTCATAAGGGTGGAACCCTCATGTTGGGATTAGTGCCCTTATAAGGGAGACCCCACACAGCTCCCTTCCCCCTTCCGCTATGTGAGTATACAAGAGGTCTGTATTTCAGGAAAGGGCCCTCACCCAGCCGTGCCAACACCCTGATCTCTAATTACCAGCCTCTAGAGCTGTAGCAATAAATTTTTGCTATTTATAAGTGGTATTTCATAGCAGCCTGAACAGTCTGAGATAAATGGTATGGATGAATGGGTCTCCCTTCCCCATGTGTCAGTCCAAATCACTGAAGGGAAAGAGCTTACGATACCTCCGTTACACTGCCCTGAGCCGGAATTCCCCTACCTCATGACTGTTGCAGGGAGCCCCTCAGTGCTTCTCACACTCACCCTACGGCCCTAGGACGCAGAAGGTGGCTAAATGGCCTGGCCCCCCACTTCCTCTGAGGGATGATTAGACTGCCTAGTTGTATGTGTGTTGTCCTTTGCACAATAATCACAGCAGAGCAAGAGTCAAAATCAGACAGCAGCCGGGTTTGGAGGCCACGAGAAAAATGTTACAAACCGGATCTTAGCATTGGGAATTTACATCCTCCAGGAGAGCCCTCAGTAGCTATGTGTGTAGGTGCTGTCTCCCAGGCCTGATTTCCATCCCACTTGCTCTTAGCACACCCTGGCAATCACTCTGACCTCAGTATCTTCCTCTGGAAAATGCTCTGCAATGTGATTGACTCAGTGGGTGCTCAATAAATTGTCATTAGTAGTTTCCACAGCTCCCCAGGTTCAAAACTGAAGCCATATTCCACTGTGGAACCCGGTGGAGCCTGTTCCTTCTTGTCTCCCCCACCACCATGGTACCCTGCTTTATTGTCTATAATTCAGACCTTACATCTTTATCCTGTGCAAGGAAGATTCCCTGGAGGCTCAGTCCTGGGCTCTGCTGGAATTTGGAGTAATTCTGATTCATGGGGTACTAATGGACTTGAGGCCAGTGCTAAGTTCAAGTCTCGGCCCCAGTGCTTCCCATCTAGTTAGCCTGAGGCAAGCCACCTGCTCTTGCTTTGCCTCACTTTTCCCGTCTGTAAATGTGGGTAACCACAGTAACTCCCTCGGGCTGCTGAGAGGCTCAAAGGAGATGGCACATATAAAGCATTTGAAGTGCACCACTTACTGTCCTTATTACAAATGTTTATACATCTGGACTTTGGAGACTACTGTTGCATGTACCTAATGCAGGTTCTGGAATCTGTCATCCCCTTACTCAGCAGTTAGAGTGTTTGACAGTTTTCTGGTTTCTGTTCACAGTTTCTCCAAGGTGACTGGGTGGAGTAATTCATTCCAAAGAATTTCTACTCTGGGCACTGCAGGAGTGCTTGAGGCATCCTTACTGCCCCCCAAGAACTAAGCAGCACCCCACTTCCAGTTGAGGAGCCGCAGACTAAGCAGCATGGCCTAAACTCTCCCAACCAGCTCTGCCTTGCTGGCTGGAGTCACTGATGCCTGTCTTCCCTCTTCTTCCATCTCCCCTCTCTCCACTGGTTGGTTCTTCACAGCCTCCAGATGTGGAGCAACTAAGGGTTGTGTAGCTCTGCCCTCTCTTGGTCAGCTGAGGGAATAACACTCCTGCAAGAAGGGATTACTTTCTCCTTGTTCTGTATGTGGCTTAAAAATGGTTAGGAGTATCTCTTACATTTTTGCAAGCATTAGCTTATTCTAGGCTTTGAAATTAAGCATAAGGTGCACTTACGACTTAAATAGAGTGAACATCTCTCTCTGATTTTTTTTTTTTTGTATTTTTCTGAAGCTAGAAACGGGGAGAGACAGTCAGACTCCCACATGTGCCCCACCGGGATCCACCCGGCACGCCCACCAGGGGGCAATGCTCTGCCCCTCTGGGGCGTCGCTCTGCTGCGACCAGAGCCACTCTAGCGCCTGGGGCAGAGGCCAAGGAGCCATCCCCAGCGCCCAGGCCGTCTTTGCTCCAATGGAGCCTCGGCTGCGGGAGGGGAAGAGAGAGACAGAGAGGAAGGAGAGGGGGAGGGGTGGAGAAGCATATGAGCGCTTCTCCTGTGTGCCCTGGCTAGGAATCGAACCCGGGACTTCTGCACACCAGGCCGACGCTCTAACACTGAGCCAACCGGCCAGGGCTCTCTCTGATCTTTAATTGGATTCTAAGACATTCATTGGAATATAAAATCTATTCTTATCTTAGAAACAAAAGCCATCCAGTGGTTTCTATTCATCATGGAAATGTCTACATTATTTGCTATTTAGTAAAATTGATAAAGTGAACACAAGTCTCTTTCTCACCTTTGTTTCTTTTTCCTTTTTAAAATTACATTTGCATTTCTCAATAGCTAATAGTTATTCATCACGAAAAGGAAAATGAAACCGCATTTATCTCTGCTCTGAGCCAGATGTTCTCCACACTGAAGTCTGAGGGAGTGATTCTCACTGACAGATGAGGAAACCGAGGCACAGAGAGGGCTGAGCAGCGCCAGAGTGTGCCCTTCCAGCACACTGACCTGCCTCCCAGCCAGACAGCCCCAGCAAAGCAAAGCTGGGAAGAGCCCAGAGGGACCTGCTCCTACAGACCTGAGGCCTATCAGGGGAAGTTCCCTTTAGAGACAAAGAAGGGAAATTAAAAAGCCACATTTCTTGTACTCCCATTTACACCTCTCCTAATCCAGTGTCCCCAAACCACACACACACACACACACACACACACACACACACAGGTTAAATGGGGCTGCTGCCTGGCTGTGTACCAGGTCTGCACCTTACCTCCCTGCCTGAAATGCTGATGTTATTGGCTCCCAGTGAGAGGGGATTTGAGGAGACAAGCAGGTCTGGAGTCTAGCAAGGTGCCTGCTGCACAGCATGGGCCTCCTTGGGTGGTGAGAACGCCTGGCTGGAAAGACTAGCCTGCAAATCCCCCCTGCTACCTTGTGCCACTGTCACATGGGGTCAGAGACTCATTCTGATGCTAAAAGTGGTTCTGAGCCTGAACAGCTGGATCCAAATCAGCTGTCATCACGGTCACTGTCCACCACATTTACCACTAGATGGTAGTGTTGTCTCTTGGAGCTTAACCTAAATTAACAGGTAGCAAACCGACTCATATTAAACCTGTGCCCAGATCCCTCACGTCAAGCTCTCCATTCTCTCACAGGGCATGGATCTGGGGCTGCCCACCCACACCTGCTCTCTCCTGGCTTTCATGAAACTTCCCCACCAGATCCTAGGGCTCCCCAGCCAGAGCCCACAGACTCAAAAGGTCCTCAAAAGAGTTTTGAAAGAAAAAGAATTAGGATGAAATGAGAAGATCACTTTGTCCAGGAGCCACCAGATTAGCACATATCTCACATAGGAAACCCTCTGAAGAATCCTGTCTGTGGGCACGCAAAGTGGACTTTTCCCCGAGAGCCCAGCAATAAACACGAGGACCACGTGCAGGCAGCACTCAGAACCCAGCACCCTGGCCAGAGGAACTGTGCTCAGTGGCCAGGAGGTGGCAGTTTCCCAGTGTGACCTGATAACTGCTTGGCACAGTGATGTTGGGGGCCTGGCCAGACTCTGTCGGCCTTCCAGAGCTCCACAAATACTTCATTAAGCTTTTACTTAGCCATTGTATTTGTAGCTGTTTTTAACTGCAGCAAAAACAATCCATTTATAAGTGTGATGAGTCAAATATCAGTGCATTGGCGCCACCAACCCACCAACTTGCAGTACAAGCTCATCTCAATCTTAAGTCCTCAGAATACCCTGGCTTCTCCCGAAATCTGTTGAGTTGAAGCACACTGAGAGAACTGGCTAAAATTATGATGACTTGCAGCTTTTTATCACCATGACTCAGATCTCTCTAATGAGCCCTGGGCATCCTAAACTACTCATTTCCACAGTTTGCTATTTCCCAAACATCCTTGTTGCTAAAAGTTAAGATTTTTACCAAAGGCCTCAGGATCATGCAGCCACCACCTTCCAATGAAGCAGTTGAGACCTGAACTTTTTTTTTTTTTTTTTGTATTTTTCTGAAGCTGGAAACGGGGAGAGACAATCAGACAGACTCCTGCATGCGCCCGGCTGGGATCCACCCGGCACGCCCACCAGGGGCGAAGCTCTGCCCACCAGAGGGCGATGCTCTGCCCCTCCGGGGCGTTGCTCTGCCAAGACCAGAGCCACTCTAGCGCCTGGGGCAGAGGCCAAGGAGCCATCCCCAGCGCCCAGGCCATCTTTGCTCCAATGGAGCCTTGGCTGCGGGAGGGGAAGAGAGAGACAGAGAGGAAGGAGTGGGGGGTGGAGAAGCAAATGGGTGCTTCTCCTATGTGCCCTGGCCAGGAATCGAACCCGGGTCCCCCACACGCCAGGCTGACGCTCTACCGCTGAGCCAACCAGCCAGGGCCGAGACCTGAACTTCTGAGGAGGAGAGGGATGTATTACAGACAACAATGACAACAGCTCCACACCCAGGCAAGAGTGGGGCCACCACGGGCCTGCAAACACACACACAAGAAATTAATGAACACGGCACCATCGCCCCCCTAAACTAAACCTCCACTTGTGTACTGACATCCATGGAGCCCAGAAAATATTCTCCACATCTCTCCCTTGATGTCCTTGAATCAAAGGCCAGTGTGCCCAAAAGCAGGGGAGGCAGTGGATTGCATTGCCACCATCAAACACCGTCAGACAGCCACGCCACCTCAGAGCAGAGGGAGGGTCTGAGCAGCGGAGGAGATTAGGTGAGAGAGGAGACATCCATTCAGTTGTCAGGTCTTTCTTTTTCGTGAGACGAAATCTAAGAGATTCTTGCAGGACAAAAGTATAGCTTCCCATGGAGCCGTACAGTTTATGAATTATGTGTCCCTGAACATTATTATTTATCCAGACTCACCGCCCCCCCACACACACACACAGAATCCCCACACAGGACTCTATCGGTCATCTTTGTTATACTGATGACCTTTGGACATATAGAAACCATAGCTTTTCCACAGTTGTTTTCAATTTTGTCATTCACAAAGGAATACTTGTTACAACAGAGGCTCGGACATGTTTTATTTAAGCCCAGATGTGGGTTCTAATCCTGGCGTCATTACTTGTGAGCTATATGGCCATTACTGAATTTACAGTAAGTAAATGTATTCACTTTAATTTATAAGACAGATATAAACCAGTAAAATATTTTTAATTAGAATTTTTCATACTGGTATTTCAAGAGAGATTTCTTTTTTGGTTTATTAAAAGCTTCTGCAGCTGCTGGGGGGAAAGTTTGGAAATGTTGGAGGAGATGATCTGTAGGCCCTTCTGAATAGCAGTGGTGACTCTGGCATGAGCAGCCTCCTCCCCGCACCTGATCTAGCCTCCCTTCTGCGCTTGGGCAGCTGCTCTTGTCTCCGTGGGGAATGCTCTGTGATCTTGCTTCTCCTTTGCAGCTCCCTCCGGAAAGCTCCAGTCAATAGAGGCACCTGCCCCATCCCAGGTATTGAGCGAGGGCCGCCTGTCTGAGATGCTCAGAGTGCATAGCCCTGGCATCCTGGGTGCATTCCCACAGGACAGATGAGGAAACTGCACCTTGCAGAGGTCAGACCTTGGCCCCAGGCCATGCCACAAGCAGGTGGTGGTGCTGACTGACCGTAGTTATACCTGCCCCCAGACCAGAGTCCTGAATCATCCAATTGGAGGGCCTTTCACCTGGCAACCTCTTGCCTTGGGCTCACCTTGGCAAGATGTGCCCTTTTCAAGGTGCCTCCACTGAGGCTTCGAGTGCTCCGGTGGGGCTACTGCAGAAGGAGGGAGCTGAGCCTGGCCATGTCCCTAGGGCAGAGCCTTCCCCCTACTGAGCCCCCAGCCAGACCAGAGCAGGACTTTGTGATGTAACAAACAGGCCAGCCTGGCCTCTTGCACATCCAAGGGGATTAGGGGGCCCCCTGGGGGCGGGCCAGCTCCCCTGTGCCTGCTCCTCTCCATCTAGTGCTGGTCCCCTGTGAGCCCCACCACACCCACCCGGCCTGTTTGCATCAGGTAAGGAGGGGCTGGAGGCAGGGCGGGGCCTTCTCCCACGGGCTGTGCACTGTGGAGTGGGGACCGGACTGGACAGGAGAGGAGGGGCTCAGATAGGTGGCCCTCTGGCCCTGGAGTGAGGAGGAGTAGGCGTGTGGGCTGTGGAGTCAGGGAGCCCAGCTGGCAAACCCGCACCATGCTTGCCATCCTGCGATCTTGGGAAAGTGCTGTGACCCCTGAGCCTCAGTCTCCCTGGTAGTAATGAGCTCACTCTGGTACCTCCCTCGAAGGACCGCCTGTATGGTCCCTCCATGGGAGGCCCTAGCACACAGCCCATGTACAGAGGTACTCAACACACGCCACCAGCCATTGTTATCAGGCCACGTAAATGGTGCCACTCCCACTGCCACTAGGAGTGGGGGCTCTCAGAGCACCAGGCCCAACACCACACCCTCCTGAAGGAGCAGCCCTCCCCAGCGTCCCCACCGCCCGCCACGCTGAAGCCAGGGAGAGAGGGAGGTGCTCACCTTGGCTCTGTGTCGGGCTGGCCAAGATAGGCCTGAGGTTTTCTGACTCTGAGTCTCTAGGGTAGAGACAGACCCTGACAGACGGAGAAAGAACCCCGCCTCCTCCTCCTGCCCTACCCCCTTCAACGCTGCTTCCCAGTGGGGGCCTGGAGTCCTGCGGAGGAACCTGAGGACCCACAGACCTGGCGGAGGCCCCATCCCTACTCCCTTCCCCACCCCAACCCACCGCAGCCTCACAGAACAGCAGCCTCCGAGCATCCATTTCTCAAAGGTCACGCCCGACCTGTGCCCACGCTTACCCAGCCTGGGCTTCTCGAGGCGCGGCTCAGGCACCATTTCCCCATTCATTTCCCCATCCTCCAAGGGAGGGCAGAGCTACAGTTTGAGCCCTGATTTCTCTGGGTCCACCACAACCCGGGGTGCCCATGAGAATCTCCTGAAACCCAGCTCCCACCCCCAGGCCCAGATCCGAGTCCCACGCAGCCTTGTCATCCCAGTCCCACTCCAGAGAACACCGCTGGGCTGGGCGTCCGTGGGCTGCACCTGGACTAGCCCTGTCCCTATCGGGTTACTCCAGCCCACTCCCACCTCTCCCAACCCTTGGCCTCTGCTTTCCCTGATCCCTTGGCCTGTGCTCCACATGAACCCTAGGCCTCTGTCCCCCTCACCCACCCCACCCCAGGCCCTTTGCTTGGTCAGGAGCTCATTTGATGCCTTCTCAGCTGCTCTGCCAAGGTTGGGGCCCTCTGGGTTCTGAGCCTAGCCCTGCCACTTCCTGGGGGGACGGCCTTGTGAAGGAAGCTGATAAACCCCATGATGTAATAATGCAGGTGACGTGATGAGCTCTGTGGACAGGATGAGTGCTCTGTATGTAAATGGTGCGACCCCTTTTCTCACCCTGGCCTTGCAGTGCCCTCCCGTCATCTTCCTAGGGAGCAGGATGCCCCCTTGAACCCTTGGATTGGGGAGCCTCACCCATGATTGGAACAACGTCACCCCCCTGTCATCTGGTTTCCTGCTTTAAATGGCCTTGAAGTTTGCCAGCAAAGTTCCTGAGGCTTCCAGGCCACAGCCTCTGACAGATAAGGTCTGGCAGGGCCAGGCTGCACCTCACATGCTGTCCTGTGTGTCCCCTGGCCTCGTGTGACCCCACTTTGGGCAAACCCTCGGGCTCCAGGAGGGAAAAGGAACCAGCTGCCTCACTGCAAAAGCCTCGCAACCTCACCAGAGAACTCCTTCTTTGGCTGTGGGTTCGCCGCAGTTCCCCCACTCCCAGGAGGAGGAGCAGGGTGCATGGCTGGGCGGGAACCATACTTAAAGCCAGATTGAAACTTGGAAGGAAAGGTAGTCCTACAACCTCACCCTTCAGTCAGATTTTAAGCCCCCTGCAGTCCTTCCTGGTGGAGTGTGCTGGGGCTGTCATAACAAATTACCACAAAACAGCTAGCTCACAACAACAGAAATGTACTCTCTCAGGTCTAGAGGCCAGGGGTCCTAGATCCCGGTGTGGGCAGGGCTGTGCTCTCCCCAGAGGCTATGGGGGGCAACCTCGCTGCCTCTTCCAGCCTCTGGGGACTTCAGGTTTTCTTGGCTTGTGACTGCATCACTCTAGTCTCTGCCTCCGTCCTCAAGTAGCCTTCCCTGTGTCTCCAATCTCCCTCTCTCTTATAAGGACCCTTCACTTGATTACATCTACAAAGACGCTTTTTTCCCAAAAAAGGTCCTGTTCACAGGCTCCTGGGGCTAGGACTCCAACATAGCTTGTGGGGGCCACCATTCAGCCCACTACTCCCCGTCTCCTCTCTCCAAAATACGATGGTGTCTGAACACCGACGTGGAGACGCCTGGGGTTTGCACTGTGAGAGTTCATGTGGGTGAGCCTACACTCTTGACTGATGGTTCTTATTCCAAACTCCCGCCACTCCCCAAGCCACTTGATATTAGAAAGGGGGAGAGGGTTGGAAGAGCAGACCTCTGGGACAGCGGAGCTGGGAAGTCCCATGGAGAGAAGCCAGGCCGGCTCTGCCATCTCTGCCCCTCCCAGGAGGCCGTCTCCCCTCCCCCCAGCTTCCTCTGGTTAATGTCCCAACCCTGCTAGCCCAGGTCAGAGTCTTTCTCATCTGTTTCCATTTGCCTTTTGCTCACCGTGGTCCCCTCCCCTGATCTGTGAGCTCCCCAGGCCTTGCACCATCTTCCATCCCTGGCACTAGCCCCACGGGCCGCATGAATGAATTGGGCCCTGCCCAATTAGGGTCAGAAAGAAGCCCAGCCCCACCCTCCCAGAAGGAAGAGTGATTAGGGTGGGTGTGGGTGAGGGCAGCTTTGGCTCCCAGAAAGGAGTGGGCTTCCTGGTGCAAGGAGTGGGGGCACCTGACAGGCTCTGCCTCCAAGTCTCACCTTCCCTGGCTGCGCCTTCCCTCTGCGAGTCACTGCCTGCCCGGGAGCCAGCAGGTTGGACAAGGGATACAGGCACACTCCCAGGGCTCAGCCCCACCCAGTGCCTGCCAGAGCTTGGAGGATTATGCAGAGGGGAACCATGTTCCTGAGCACCTAGGACACTTCCTCTGTTGCCCCTAGAGCCCCAGCAAGGCCCCGGGGACCCCTTGGCCATCCCCCCATCAGCACACAGCCTGGGGCCACTCTCTAGCAACTTCCTTTGGAGCAAAAGGGGCGGGCAGACCTGCCAGGGCACTGGGAGCCTACAGAGGTGGGTGGGCACGCCGAGCCTTCTTTCCAGGGATGTAGTCATAGTGTCAGAGACTGGGAAGCTCCCAATTAGGAGCCTGGACAGGCTCCAGATCCTGGACCTCTGCCAGCTGCAGACTCTTCCAAACTGGGGCGTATACAGGGAAGGGTGGAGGAAGCAGTGGTAATGGAAAGACCCAGAACCCCAAGCCAGTTGACTTGGTTTCTCAGCCTGGCTCCGTCTCCTGGGATCCTCCATTAACAACAACAACAATAATAATAATAATGGCAGCTAGCATTTCTACAGAGGTTCACTACACACCAGAAGCTGTTCTCAGTGTGATGCATCATTCCCAGTCCTGTGCGGTGGTTCCTACTTTCATCCCATTTTACCCATGAGCAAACTGGGGCCCAGGTCAGTTAAGTCACTTGCCTCAGGTCACGCAGCTGGGAAGTGGCTCCGGAGGCAAATTCCTCACCACAGATCCTATCAAAGCCCTGTATGGTTGGTCCTCTGGACACCGTTTCAACACCCCCCAGACCTCATCCCCTGAGTTTGGAGCCCTTGGCCCTGCTGCCATCACACACACCAGCCCTTCCAGCCCCGGGCAAAGCCCATGCTGTCCTCTTTGCTGGAATGCTCTCTCCTGTGGTTGACTTTTCACACATAGTTCAGCAAGGCCTTTCCTGACCTCCCCAGACCCGAACCCAGACCCCTTCCTGCTTCTCCCACACCCATTCACTCAGAGAAGCCCTCCTGAGGCCAGGAATACAGCGGTGGACAGGAGAGCAGGGCCCCTCCCATGCCTTGTGCAGGAAGCACGCTACCCCCAGCCTGATGTCCTGTTTCCACTGTGATCAGGGAGCACCCTCATGTCATTATGTAAAGAATGGCTGCAAAATGTTTTATTTAAAAATGTGCCTGAACCTATTTAATGAGTCTCTCAGTGGTCGACACTTGGTTGTGTTTGTTTTTGGCTCTTCTGAACAGTGCAGTAAAGAATAAGTTTAGACAGACACCATTTCGCATGGGTATGAGTTGGTCTCTAAGACAAATGCCTCTCGTGGCACTGCCAGGTCCAAGGCCACATGCGTCGTTATCATGACAGATGAGACCCCACCACCTCCCAATGGGGCATTCCAACTGCCACACCTACAGGCCATGCCTGGGGTATATAGTCACTTTTACTGAGGTCCTTTCTGTCCCCTAGACCTCGCCATGCCCCCGTGGGTTTCTGGTTTCTGGTCTCAGAGTTATTTCTTCCGATGACATCTTATGCAGAAGGTCAATTAAGTTAGAAAGAAAAAATGGAGGTGGGCACCTGCTCTGTGATCCCCCAGCCGTAGGACGCTCCGTTTGGGTTACCGCACGAAGGAAGAGTGAGAGCCACTGAGGCATGCTGGGGTTAGCACAGCAGGGGCCATTCTGCACAGGCTGAGGGGACAAGGGGAGCGAGGGTCAGTAGAGCTGGTGAGAGTCAGACCTGGGGGGAGGAATCCCAGGGCCGGAGCAGGCCACGGAGACCCTCCGGACAGGCTCGTGCCTGCCTGCAAAAGCCGATTGTGTTTCAGGAATGTACTGAGCCAGTTGTTATGCCCTCTTTATTAAAAATTAAATTTTATAAACTAAACTATTAATAACATATTCAAAACAAAGACAACACTCCAAACTCATTCCTTCTTAGTGATTTTGCTACATTTTACTACCGGCTGTGGTCATAAAGTACCCATATCTCTGCCTCTTTGTGGGAGAAATACCACCACACGCCTACTGACAGCGCAGAGCTGGGCAAACACTGCAGATCGGGGCTTTCCACAGCACTCCCTGAACCTGGCTGTTACGTGTTTGCCAGCACACCACTACACTGACCACTCCGTCCTCCGGCCCTCCTGCCACTACCTCCCATTGACCCAACCCTACCAGAAGCCAGCTGCCCAGGCGGCCAGCCTCCCTGGGACAGGGAGTGGACAGAGAAGGCAGGGACAGATCTGGGAGAAGCCGATGGGAAAGAATCAGCATGCCAGGCCTCGGTTCTCAGGGAGACCAGGGACACCATATGACTCACATCTCCGTGTGTGTAGGGCGGGCATTTGTGCCGGGTCTAAACTCTCATCAGCACTGACCCAAGTGTCAGCCGGGATCTAGCTGCTCCACTGAGGAGGCCCGGGCTGGCACTGTCGTTACATACAGACCATGTCCGCTCTCTGTACCAGAACTCCTTTGCATTTTTTAGAACAATGATAATTCTATTCAAAGGAAATGATGTTCCCATTTAACCGATTTACCATGAGTCAGTGGTTCTAACACCTGAACTGCATCAGAGCCTCCAGAAGGTTCACGGGAACACAGATTGCTGGGCCCCACCCCCAAGCTTCTGAGTCAGTGAGTGTTGTATCGTCATAGAATATGTATGTATTTTGGTCATCATCCCCAGCTCCTGGCCAGAACTTATCAAATCTTTGTGATTTCCTAAATGATAAAAGTGTTTGGAACATCTTTTAGTCTAATAGTCGATCGCAGACCCCAGTTCCCTTCAAATTTCCTGGGTGATAGTGTCTTTTGTTCTAACGAGGTGACTCTTGGTGGGCAGCTGGACAGCATCAGGATGGGGACCGGTCGCCAGGGAGACCATGATGCAAAACATAGAACTTTCAGCCCTATTCGCCAACCTCCAGGGAGGGCGGAGAGGCTGAGGGCTGGACAACGAGCGATCCTGCCCAGGCGATGGAGCCGCCAGGAAATCCCCGACACTAGGGGAGCGCCTCAGGTGTGCAGCACACGGAGGTGCAGGGGTCGTGCACACCAGCCCCCAGGTCGGAGGCTGCTGTGCTCAGGAACCCTACACTGCATACCTCTTCATCTGGCTGCTCATCGGTATTCGTGCACATCTCCTTTGTAGTGAATCGCCACTTGCAAGTCAACTGCTTTTCCATGAGCTGCTTTAGCAAGTTAGTGACTCTGAGGAAGGGGTCGTGGGAACCTCCAAAATGAAGCCAAGTTGTTCAGAAGTGTGAGTAACATGGGGACCCACTGCTTATGACTGGCATTGGAAGTGGGGACAGTCTTATGGGGCTGAGCCCATAACCTGCAGGATCTGTGACAACTCCAGTTAGTGTCAGAATTGAATTGGTGGCCACCCAGCTAGTGTGTGAGACTTGGTTGGTGTGGAAGACACCTACACACCTGACGTACAAGCGCTGTGAGTGTGAAAGTACCTGAAAGAAGCACTGAGTGTTTCCTGAATGTTGAGTCTGGGGCAGAGCACGGGAACTCACATTTCTCTGTTCCCAGGTGGCGCCGATGTTACTGGTCTGGCGACAGGCTTTGAAAAGTCACTGCTTAGGGGGCTGGCCCGAAAACCCCCTGCCCTGACAACTATAAAGTGTCCCACTGTGTTATCACACCAGCAAGCCCAGAGGTATGGCCAGGTGGACCAAGGTGCTGTGTGGGCCAGACTGGGCAGTGATTGAAAAGCCAGGCGGTGGCAGAGAGGGGACTCAGCAGGGTACAGGAAACAAGGACGCCTGGACAAAGTGCCAGGGGTCGTCTGTGAGGAGGACCAGGGCAGTGCCGTGGCTCAGGTCCCTGAATCTCAAAAATAACTTGCTGATAACAGGAAGAGGCTGAGGATGGAAACAAGAAGTGAGAAGAGCAATCTTGGGAGAGAGAGGGAAACACTCTCTTAGGGGCTGTTAGAGACACCAGCCATTGAGACGGAGGGGTTCTGGGTCAGGAATCTGCCTCTCTGAACAGGAGTCTGAAACAAGCAGAGAGCATCTGCGTGATGCCTTTTATAGCAAGTTCCAGAACAAGCAGCACTGGTCTGTGGGGATAAAAACCAGGCCGAGAACTAGGCATTTCCATGTGTGGACCTGGTGGTGGTCACACAAGTATGCACACCTGCAAACATTCACCAGGCTGCACATTTGAGATGCGCGTGCTCATCTCATGTGGGATGGTGCAGGACTGGTGGTGGAGGGCCCCGTGGTGCTCCTGGGTTTGACCTTTCCCATGAAGGCCAGCCTGGAGGGGCCAGCCAGGAGGCGGAGGCTACAGAAACGCAGACAAGGCGGTGCACCCCTCTGGAAAGTGTGCGCCGTTTCTCGTAAACTCATGCATTTGCCTTTCCTGTGACCTGGCAGTTCTACTTCTAGGCATTTACCCCAAATAAATGATAGCAGATGTCCACACAAAGCAAAAAGATGGAAGTAGTCAAGTGTCCATGAAGTGGATAAACAAGCTGTGGTGCTGGCAGATGGAGATGTGTTTAGTAAGAAACGGGAAAGAAGCACTGACCCCCCACACTGCAACATGGGTGATCCCAGGGCCATGACGTCAAGCGAAAGATCTCAGCATGAGAGAACATTCTGAGTGATTCCATTGACGTCAAGATTATGAGCAGGCAACACTAACTGATGGGGACAAAAGTCAGAAAAGGGGGCTGTTGGGGCGGGGGCAGCACGTTTCATGTCCCCACCTGGGTGTGGTCACATGACATGCACATCTGTAAACTTTAAGAGGTATGCACTGAACTTTGCGTAAGTCACAAGTTAGACCTCGTTAATTAAATGGTGTTAATGCAGGCAAGAGATGAAGGGGCCTCGGGAAGGGATAGAGGGAGGGATGTGAATGGTGAGGAAGCGCTAGGACCCGGTGCTCCATTGTGCGGTTGTGTGGTGGCCCCTCCACACATTGCTCCTGGGGAGCAATGCCGTGTTGAGACCCAGGCACCCACAATGGACCATGCTAGGGAAGGTGCCCAGCAGAGCGCTCTGGGCTGGGTGAGTGTGGGAGGCTGTGTGAGGAGAGGTCACAGAAACCTGGGGTGTAGGGTACTCACCCAAGGCCAGCACAGTCAGGACCAATGTGTCTCCAAGCTCAGAGCCCCAGGGGAAGTGCCTAGCAGGAGCTCAGAACCTGAAGGAATGAATATGTGAATAAGCAAATGAGTAAATGAGAGAAGGAGGTCCCGGCCAGACTACTGGTAAATGCTTTGGCTGTGAGGCATTCCTTGCCCTAAAAATGACCGGTTGGGGGACCAAGTCCCACACCCCCAAATGAGTTCTGGCCAGGGAAAGCTCTTAGAAGGGTCCCACACTGGGTTTAATGTTCTGCTGTTGTTGTCTTGACATTCATTCTTCTTTTTATTTTTTGAGAGAGAGAGAGAGAAAGGAAGGAAGAAAGAGTGAGAAGCATCAACTTATAGTTGTTTTCACTTTAGTTGTACATTGATTGTTTCTTGTACATGCCTTGACTGGGGATTGAACCTCAGGTTCAAGCTGAGCCAGTCTCCTTGCTCAAGCCAGCGATCTTTGGACTCAAGCCGGTAACCTCAGGGTTTGAAACCAGCAACCTCAGCATTGTGAGTCGACACTTTATCCACTGCGCCACCATGGGTTAGGCTGTCTTGATTTTTTTTTTTAATTATAATTTTATTTTTTTAATGGGGCGACATCAATAAATCAGGTTACATATATTCAAAGATCAACAAGTCCAGGTTATCTTGTCTTTCAATTATGTTGCATACCCATCACCCAAAGTCAGATTGTCCTCTGTCACCTTCTATCTAGTTTTCTTTGTGCCCCTCCCCCTCCCCCTTTCCCTCTCCCTTTCCCCCCTCCCCTCGTAACCACCACACTCTTATCAATGTCTCTTAGTTTCACTTTTATGTCCCACCTACGTATGGAATAATGTAGTTCCTGGTTTTTTCTGATTTACTTATTTCACTTCGTATAATGTTATCAAGATCCCACCATTTTGCTGTAAATGATCCAATGTCATCATTTCTTATGGCTGAGTAGTATTCCATAGTGTATATGTGCCACATCTTCTTTATCCAGTCATCTATTGACGGGCTTTTTGGTTGTTTCCATGTCCTGGCCACTGTGAACAATGCTGCAATGAACATGGGGCTGCATGTGTCTTTACGTATCAATGTTTCTGAGTTTTTGGGGTATATACCCAGTAGAGGGATTGCTGGGTCAGAAGGTAGTTCTATTTTCAGTTTTTTGAGGAACCACCATACTTTCTTCCATAATGGTTGTACTACTTTACATTCCCACCAACAGTGTATGAGGGTTCCTTTTTCTCCACAGCCTCTCCAACATTTGCTATTACCTGTCTTGTTAATAATAGCTAATCTAACAGGTGTGAGGTGGTATCTCATTGCAGTTTTGATTTGCATTTCTCTAATAACTAAAGAAGATGAGCATCTTTTCATATATCTGTTGGCCATTTGTACTTCCTCCTGGGAGAAGTGTCTGTTCATGTGTCTTGACATTCTTAATAGTTGTTGGCCAAGAAGCACCGCCTTTTCGTTTTGAACTGAGCCTGCAGTTCTGTAGCCTGTCCTGGTTCCGATCCAGGGACAGGGGCCTCTGGCAGCTTGGGGAAAGGCAGAGGGTGCCAGGACTGAACCAGAACAGCTGTGAGGGGAGATGTGGGGCTCCAAGACACGCACAGGCAGTCACACCGTTGCTGGGGACAGTGGGGAGGTCCAGGGTATAGTTATGGTGCTGTCAGGGGAGGAGACCCACAAGGACCAGATTTTTCCAGGACCCAGGCTCCTCTCTTCCCTATGAGGTCCCCAAGGAGGCATCAGCACAGGGGACGAAGGGACATTTGCTATCACCAGGCCACACACACTAGTTCCAGAAGAAGGAAGAGGGAGCTCATGGGGGGTGGCCGCCCCGCCCAGCACAGGCTGCACAGACTCAGGGCAGAAAGAGCCAGTGGACATCTCTGGACCCTCAGGAAGGAGAAAAGACAACACCCACGTACCCTTGACATTTATCCTTGTGGCGAGCTCCACTCACTGGAACTGTAACCTCTCGTCTGCACCTTACAGACCCCAATACACACTCATTCACACATATACACACATACACGCACACACTCAGACACACACAGACATACACATATACATACATACACAGAGCATCCTGAAATCTAGCCTGTCCCAAATGGAACATCTTCCTAGGGACAGAAAGTGGCCGGGGTCTTGATGCTTTCTTGGGACAGCTGCCACAGCCCCTACCCCACACTTTCCCTTATCCTCCCACCAGCTTTTCGAGATGCAGGTCTGATCCTGTTACCCTTCTCCAGTGTCTTCCCTTTGCTCTTGGGAGAAAGACAAACTCCTCCCACAGCCACCCACTCCTCGGTGGCCTGGCTGTCAGCCTGTCCAGCCTCAGTTGATGCCCTCGCTCAGGCATGTGCCCCTGTCCATTTCTCAAAGGCTCCCACCAACTTCAGGGCCTTGGAACCTGCGAATAACCTCACCTGGAAGACCCTCTCTAGCCAATCAGTCCTTACCCACCCTGTGTTCCCAGCCCAGTTGTCTCTCTCGGGACGCCTTTTCCCAGCAGGACCAGACTGGTCAGTTAGGGACAGCATGTTGTTCACATGCTTGTTTGTCTCCTCCCAGATCATCTCCTTGAGGAAGACCTGTGTCTTTTTCTCCCCCATCGTATGCCTGCCTCTTAGCACAGCACCCAATGCATAAATTCCTGATGATTGAGTCACTGAAGGAGGGAGCACTGAGGCCCCTCCCCACAGGTCACAGCCATTTCAAGGGAGAGAGCAGCAGGGGACTGAATTCCAAGGCGTGTTCCTATGTGTGACCCTGGATGAACCACTTCCCCTCACTGGACTCAGCTCCCTCCCCCCTCCCTGGAAACGGGGCATTGGGCTCCTGAGACCTCTCCCTCCAAGCATAGATGACCTGTTCCCAGGATTCTGAGCCTGACCATCCTGGAAATGTCCAGACTCCAAGTAGGCCACAGAGCAGGGGTTGGGAACCTATGGCTTGTGAGCCAGAGGTGGCTCTTTTGATGG